>NC_056681.1:79315306-80590306 GCF_018350215.1 Panthera leo | reverse complement strand
CAAGTGACTCTTTAAATTCTAATGTGCACAATGTATCGCTGAGGGTTAATACACATATAAGCAATCAGTCAAGTATGGGAATACTTTTATCTACTTTGTGACAAAAAGGAAAGCTGCACTTCACTTTCACTCTCATTAAGGCATTGCAAGGTTCTTTTATAATACCGAAACAGTGCATCAACAATCTCAGAGGCAGGAAAGATGAATAGTTAAAAATTTTTTAAATCAAAATAGTTGCAAATATTTTAAATGGCCAGAGAAAATAAACTTGCGAAGCAATTCACAAAATAGAGTAAGATATTAAGAAATTAATTAGAGATCTTTCTTTTCTATAGTTAATTTTTTAAATGCAGTTTAACCCCCTTTTGGGAAGGGAACTATTTCAAAGGGCTCATTTTTGCACCCACCCCTGTCAAAGAAGGTCAGAAACACTCAAGTATAAAGTCACTGCACTGCTGTGGCACAAATAGTTTCTGCGGCTAAAATCAAACAAAGACCAATTAAACTAATCATAACGTTCCAGTGAACACAAGGAAGCTCACCTGGTATTCCTGGACTTCTTTCGTGAATTTTCAAATCTACTCAGTTCTTGGTATTATAATTACCTTGACCAAAATACTGTGAAATTACTGCTCTGATCTACTAATGGCTGCAAAAATCAAGTCGTTGTGGTTTCATGCCAAGGGGCCATAGCAAGGTGGCGCAATGATTTCTGACACAGAAGACAACTTCTAAAAACTCAAAAGGGAAAATTAACGGGATGTGGTTTACATTGCCAAAGACTCTTCATTAATTACCAATTTAATCACTGCTGGAGGCATGACATTACAAAAATCTGGCTGAAAGTTCTAATAGATTATGAAGACCACCTAAGAAGAGTGACCAAAAAATGTACAAAACAATTAATACTGTTTCACTGCTATCAAAGACACTCAGATTATTTTACATCAAGTGAAGCAAAGGAATTAGTAGCTTCACAGTGGCACCACTAGGAACTGTAAATACAATAGCATACAATTAGTAATGCACATGTGACTTTTCATTCAAGGCATATATCCTTGGGAAAGCCAGAACATGATAAGGAGAACAAAAGAAACATTAAAAAATGAAATGAATAAAGATTTAAACTCTACCCTCTTGCATGCTGAGCAATAACAGAATAGGCAATATAAAATACAGCTCCTAGTAATGGTGATATCATCCTGGGATGTTCAACACCGAACTGAACAGCCATATGGAAAATGTCTATGGCCATTAATAGTCGCATAAAAGGAGTGTTCCTGATGCTAAGACACCTAGCCCTAGCTTCATGAATTCACAGCAATCTCAAATAAATAAGACTTTTGAGGCTAGGGGTTTGTGGCCATATAATAGAAAAGATGCTTGAGGTTTTTTTTTTTTTTTTCCTCCTAACAATGATGGTGTTTTGTGTGACTTTGAAGATATGCTAGCAAGCTAACAATATGTTTTCTAAGAAGTCTAGTAGCCATTGTTAGGATAGCAGACTTCGAATCAACTTAAATTTAGACATAATAGATAAACTATTATTTAAATCATAATGAATAAAAACCACTACCATGTACAGAGGCATTTATGCCGAACATAGAAGTACACTGGCATTCTTCTCCTATAAAATGCAACTGTAAAAAAGATTAGCTATACATTTAAAGTGTCTTACTAGTCTGAAGCGGATTATGTACATTAAATCTTCTGTCAATTGTGTTGGAGTAAGAAATAAGGAATATATTTTCATTTTAGTGCCCTGGGTATAGACATTCCAGCTCATATAGAGAATAAAAATCTCTAAATAAGACAAAATTCTCACTCCATATGTTATTAAAGATTTTATATTTCTTTTTATAATATTTGATGTTCTTTTAAAATCACAAATGTGAAGTTAACCTACTTCTTCCTAGTGAATTGATAATATGTGTAATTTGGAAAGATTAAAATTTTAGCTTGACCTTAATGTTAAATCTTAATTCCTAGAGGCTAGCCATTTAATTGTAACATAGCTAATATTTATAAACATATAATATAATCTTATATACATTTTTATGATGGTACATACTTAGGATACATACATAAAAACTATAGAAGAAGTTTCTATCTGCCAGAGATTACCAAAATGATGTTTAGTTTTTTGTTTTTTGTTTTTTTTTTTTTTACCAACTGGATGGTAACTGCTTCTTTTATTATCTGGAAAAGATCTAGTGATCTTATCTAAATCTGCTACAATTATCAGCACGACAGACTAGTCCCATTTAAATCAATATTTTCCAATTAACATCAAAAGTGCAAGGTTGATGTCCTACCTCTTCATAGCAACAAAATACCTGTTTAAAGGCTTAATTTGCAAAAGAGCAGCTTGCATTCTTTTGGTTCTCACCAAATAAGCCTTTTGGATTCATTACCAACCAGTAAAAAAAAAAGTCACTGTATCTTTTTTGATTACTGGTCCCGGCAGTTGACTCAAGACTGACCAAACTGAAATTCTTTTCCCATACACAGTTTTCTTCAGAGATTCAAATATTCCTGCAAACCTTTAGAGATGGATACTGCAAACCTTCAAGAACTTGCTGACATCTTGCAGTCTGATCCTGTTAAGTGAGGATGGGCTCCTACGCCAATTGATTGTAATGGGTCACTCACTATCCTTGCAGATTAAAATTGAGAAAAAAAAAAAAAAAAACACCTTTAAGTCTGTTTTATAATAATGTTGTAATTCTTGTCTGGTCTTTCTATTAAAAAAAAACTTCCAGGGGTGCCTAGGTGGCTCAGTCGGTTAAGCGTCTGACTTTGGTTCAAGTCATGATCTCACGGTTTGTGGGGTTGAGCCCTGTGTTGGGCTCTGCGCTGACAGCTCAAAGCCTGGAGCCTGCTTTGGATTCTGTGTCTCCCTCACTCTCTCTGCCCCTCCCCAGCTTGCACTCTGCCTGTCTCTTTCTCTCAAAACTAAATAAAAACATTCAAAAAAGAAAAACAAAACTTCTAGGTATCAACAAGTATCTGCAAACCATTTTCTTATGCTATGTAATTTACAGCTGAAAAAACTAAAAACAAACATATTTATAAAGAATTACCCTAATTCTTTTTAGACTTTCTACTTATAAAATAGATTTTTTTCTTTCTTAAAAACATAAAAGTAATAATTAAACTTATATGGCATCCTTCTTCTGATCGGTTCAAAGTGCTTCACAAATACCCTAACAATTTCAAGGACTGTGGGCAGCAGGATTCTCATTCCTTATCCTTAGAGTGTATGGATCCTAAACTTTAGCACATAAATGCAAACATCCCCTTCAGCTATCTACATAATTACATGAGCATTATTTAAAGTAACAGATTTATTAAATGTATTTTTAAAAAGCAATTATATTTTAATACAAAGTAGTAAGCAAAAGTGTCTGAAATAGACTAGCTTGTTAAATTCTACTTGTGCATTTTTTGGGAAAAGAGTATTTGGGGGAATTGAGTAATGAAGAAAAATAATAAAAAATGAATTTTTTTCTTAAAAAAAAAACTATTATACTTTTCTCACAATGTGTGTTCATACCAAACTCCTGAGTCTGAAACAAAAAAATTTTGTTTTAATTTGAGAGAGAAAGGGAGAGAGAGAGAGAGAGAGCGAGCAGGGGAGAGGGGCAGAGGGAGAGAGAGAGGTAGAGAGAGAATCTTAAGCAGGCTCTATGCTTAGCACAGAGCCCATCATGGGGCTTGATCCCAGGACTTTGGGATAATGACTTGAGCTAAAATCAAGAGTCAGACTCTCAGCTGACTGAGCCACCCAGGAGCCCCTGAAAAAATTACTTTAAGTGCATGTGGAAACCATGAACAAAAGAACTATCATCTAAAATTTGCATTAGTAAAATGTAACATATGAAAATCTTCACAGAATAGGAAAAGGAAGTGAAAAACTAAATCACAGAGATTCAGAGCAATGAAATCTGTTTCCTATAGAAAAACAATTTCAGGAAATACCTGAAACAGGTTAAATGAACATCTAAAGGCACAGAGACACAAATGAATCATGTAAACTATTTTCTCTAAAAAAGATCTAAATGCAACATGTGCTTGCTCAGCAAGTTCTCATTAAAACGTGCAATACTGGTTTTGACAAAAATTAAGAAAAATTAAAAGGCTTATAATACCTGTGTTTGTGAGTTGCCATTTAAGATAAATTACAGCTCAAATCTTTTCCTGAGGATGACTTAAGTAGAGTCTGTACATAAGGACCCAGCAGATAAGATTACAAAGAGTTGTTTTCAGTGTCTTAGAAATTACTTCCTAGCCTTCCAGCCTAAAGCTATACTAATTTATTTAAGAGGCAATGTTTGGTAGAGAGGGTGGTATGCTTCAAGACAGAGTTGGGGGTTGCACTCCAATCAAAGGTCTCAGTGTCCAGGAAGGACAGGTGTGTGTAAGGATTTGCTGTGTACACATCATAACCATAAAGAAAGGATTTAAGAAAGGAAGAAAAGAATGATCCAGGGAACCTTAAGTTCCAACGTGGCTAATGTCATCTCTGTAACTGACTCAAGAAAGGGGACAGACACTTTAACTTTCTCTGCTCAATGATAATCAATTCCACTTTAAAGACTTTCAGAGAGATATTTTGCCTGTTCACAAACCTTTACCACCAAGAAACTCCCTATAGCAACCCAATTTTTTCATGTTTAAACTCATGTTTTTATTAGTTGACACTCAGAAAGTATGAAAAAGAGCCTGTTACTATCCCCTTCATTTATTTATTGAATAAACATTTACTTAATACTTGGTGATGGGAATACAAGGTTCTTGTACTTTGAATAGCTCATAGCTGAGTGGGAGAAAGATGTGTAATTAGATAATTATATGGGATAAATGCGATGGGAGAGATATGTACAGCATATTAGAAAAAGATACACAAAGGAGAATTAGCTTTACCACTAGGAACCGTGACAGAGGTACTCATAGAAGAAGAGATATTTCAGTGGAAACTAACAAGGAAAGAAGGGAATTTCAGGGAGAGAACAGCCAGTGCTCGACGCAGGAATTGAAGAGTATGCCATATTCTCTCTGCAAGCAACTTAGTAGAGATGGACTATGGAGTGATAATGGGAGAGAGGTGAGAGATAAGGCTAGAAAGGGAGGAAAGAGGATTTGCAAGGACCTTGTATAAGGCCATGCTGTATAGTTGGGAAGTTTATTCTCTTGGTAACCGGGAGTTACCAGAAAGATTCTGAACCTTCACATACTCAAATTGGTACTTATACTATTTACCAGTTTCTCTTCTTTATATTTTAAAAGCTTGTCTTTCCTAATATGTAAATCTTTGCTTTCATTCTCTCTCAGCCCAGAACTAGATATAAAAATCCTTAAAAGGAGGTAACCTGTACTCAGTACATGGACACTGTCCCATGTATTATATGCCTCAAGTATTCCAAAATCATTTATTAACATTATTATTAAAATAGTTCTTCTTTTTCTTGGTGTTCATCAGAAGATCCTCGGTTAGTTTTACAGAAACAGAGTTCAGAAATATAAAAGATGATTGCTGAGTAAGTCCTAAATCAACGAGCAATCTTAAGAATATGTAACAGTAAGCTCTTCAATAAACTCTAGAAGATTTGGGGTCAGTGTCTCATTCACTCAAGACTTGAGGTCATTCCTGGGTACCAACTTTTTTTTTAAACTCATGGAAATTCTCAGGTAAACTAAGAACACAAAAAGCAATGGGTAGCAACAGGTCTAACTCCCCCCACCAGCAACTTGACTTTCAGCACAGTAGCATACATTATGAAGGACAAGATAGCTTACAATGAATTTTAAAATAAGAACACTGTAAATTAAGGCACAAATAAAAGAGCATAAAAACGGGAAAATAGTAGCAATCGGTTCACTAAATTAGATGCCAGCTTTTTTTTTTTTTTCCAGTTAGACCTTCTTTTTATTTACCAGCAGTCTTTTGATCTCTCCAGAGTGAAAGAGATGCTGACACTGAAGTGGGAATGGCATTAGTCATGGTTCCCTTACCCCCTTCACCGTAGACACCTATTAATTTGAATGTCACACAAGGAAAAAAAAAAAGAATTTTGCTTCCATTTAATAAATGGAAAAATAGATTTAGAGAAATTAAGTATTTTCCAGTTTTAGTATCACTTAACACACATTCAATTGCTCCAGAGATGAAATTGGGCACTTTCCCTTTTCCTTTTATCAACCAAGTTTGCCAAACTACTTTTCTAAAATATGGACAGTACTGGTAAATAATTCCAGTCTGTATGTACAAGAGCTACCGGAAATGATAAAGAAATCAAATTAAGAAAACTAGTATGTCCTTCTTTACGAGACAAAACAGACGAACATAAGGGAAGGGAAACAAAAATAACAGAAAAACAGGGAGGGGGACAAAACAGAAGAGACTCATAAATATGGAGAACAAACTGAGGGTTACGGGAGGGGTTGTGGGAGGGGGGATGGGCTAAATGGGTAAGGGGCACTAAGGAATCTACTCCTGAAATCATTGTTGTACTATATGCTAACTAATTTGGATGTAAATTAAAAAAAATAATAATAATAAAAAACTAGTATGTCCTTGGAAAATATATCAACCTGATATCAAATTGCACACTAAACTGAAAATCTAAAAAGGAACAGCAAGGTCTAACTTCTCTATTTGTGCAATTGGACTGATCTGTCATTTTATATTCTTCTTCTTACATCATTTCATTCATTAATATAATTAATATAAGCTATAAGCCCCATAGAGCATCAAGTGTCAAAACTAGAACAGTAGTCGAAGAGAGTGTACTATTTAATTCATGAAATTGATGCTTTTCATAACACATCTATACAGAGCTTGACTTTACTGAAAAACGAGCAATAGTAAGTAGAATGCACAAGAAAGTTTTAAAATTGAGCTTAAACTATAACAGAAGAGGCTGCAACGATATCTCCTATGCCACACTCCTCTCAATTAGTGGTGTGGAGTCTATGTCTCTCTTCCTTAAACCTGGGTGGAGCTTTGTGTCTGGTTAGGCCATCAGTATAGCAAAAGTGATGCAACATGACTTTTAAAGCTAGATCATAAGAATGCCATGCATGTCTGCCTGACTATCTTGGCATAGCTGCTCATAGACCCAGCCACCGTGCTGTGAGGAAGCCCAAACTAGCCCAAGTGGAAAGACCACAGGGAGAGGCTACATGTAGGTGTTTCAACTGACAGTTTAGCAGAGGTCGTCGCCAAAACTCTGCACCAGACGTCATGGAACAAAGCCACTCCCAGAGTCTTCTATCCTGATGCCTAAATCATAGAATCTGTGAGCATAATCAGATGGTTGTTTCATGCCAGTAAGGTGGTTTTTTATTTAGCAAAAGATAACCTGAAAGAGGAAGGGTTAAAAAAAAGTATCTTGGGGACTGTTTGAAGCATGGTTTCATTTGCAATAGGATACAACTCTGGGTAAATGGAAAACAAAGTAACAAAGTGATTAGCCTGGCATGCAGTGGGCTAGCTATGCAGCATGGAGCTGCTCTTTCTGGGAAAAACAACTAGAACAATAAATGAGTACAGGACAAGTAACCCAGATCCCATCAGTGGTAGTCAAAGAAACAATGAGATATTTTATGAGATACCATGATTACTTAACTCATCAATCATAAACAATAGTCATTGAGAATTTCATGCCTTTTCAGTGTGAACAGGACTGCTATTATTGAATCTGCTATTTATCCACACTTAGGCACAAGCTAGTTATCATCAACTGTAGAAGTGAAGAGTTCTTTCTATGTCTGTCTCCTTAAAACACACACATACACACGTTATCTTAGAAGTTCTGAAGTCAAGTTCGTTTGGGTACACTAAGAAAACAATGTGATAAAAATACATTTTTTAGATACCCCAAATTTCCCTAGTTTAAAATATTTATCTTAACATGTGATATTTTTAAAACAGAAAGAATAAAGGGAAAAAAAACCCTTTATAAGCCACTTGTTATACTATCCCTTAGAGATAAATATTGTTAATATTTTGATGATTTTCCTTCCGTCCTTTTTAATGCATGATTAAAAACACACACACACACACACACACACACACACACACACACACACACACACACACACAGTCTCTATCATTTCAAAATGGAGTTCAGAGGCACCTAGGTGGCCCAGCTGGTTAAGTATCCAACTCTTGATTTCGGCTCAGGTCATAATCTCACAGTTCATGAGATTGAGCCCCATGTCAGGCTTTGCGTTGACAGCATGGAGCCTGCTTGGGATTCTCTCTCTGTCTGTCTCTTTCTCTCACTCTCTCTCCTCTCTCTCTCTGACCCGCCCTCTGTTTATGCATGAAAGCCCTCTCTCTCTCTCAAAATAAATAAATAAACATTTAAAAAATGGAGTTCATATGCCATGTATATTTTATATCCTTTTTATACAAAATGACATTGTGAGCACTCTATGTCCTTTCAATATTCTTTCAAGACATTATTGAATAGATAAGTTTTAATGGCTATATAACAAGTATATTTATTTGTTATAATTTATTTGATCATTTCTGTTTTGCACAATTACCACTTTATAATTTTTTGCAATTACAAATAACATTGTGATGAAAACCTGGATACGATTCTTTGTTAGAATTATTAGGTAAAAGAGAATGAACATTTCTTGATGAAGTCTAATGGTTTTCCAGAAAGGTGTGGCAAGTTACATACTATGAGGAGTACAAAGAGGATCTAACTCAATGAACTGTCACCACCATCATGTTTCCTAAAATCCAAGTTATATATTTTACAGATACAGTAAGATGTCATGACACAGAGTAAGAGATGTTTTAGTAAGTAACTTCTGTTCTGAATTCACACTAATATACTTCAGATAAAAATTTATTTTGTTTGAGAAATGAAAAGTGTAAATTACTGGTGCCTTAAACAGAAGGGGTGACCAATAAAATATTTACTGAAAATTTGAAGTAATAAATGAATAAACCAAATGAAAGACTAAACATCATCTTTTTAAAAGTCAGGATACTTGAATTCGAAGCCTCATATGTCATAGTCTGCAACCTAGGTAAATTTAAACATTCTTTCCTAACTTACTTTCTTAATCTCTATGAAAGATAAAACAACAGTCTCTGTTTCTATTTCACAACGATGTCAGAAATATAAAGAAGAAGGAAATATAACACAATGCCTTAAAAACATAACCTCTGAAATCAAATCATCTAGGTTCAATTCTTGACTCTGTTACTTATTAGCTGTGTGACAACAGGCAATTCATTAATTTGTCAGTTTTCTCGACTGTAAAATAGAAATGATAATATTTAACTCATACAATTATTGTGGAGATTAAATGTGAAAATTCATGTTAAATTACTTAGAATCCTACCTGTCAAATAGTAAGTGCTCAATAAACACTTGATGAGAATTATTAATATATGTAAAATTCACACATAGGTGAAATAATTAGTTTTAAAAATCTACTTGGTAGATAGACCATTTAAATCTCAGGTACTCTCAATTTAAAATCAACACACTGGGGGCACCTGGGTAGCTCAGTTGGTTAAGCTTCTGACTTCGGCTCAGGTCATGATCTCATTGCTCGTGAGTTTGAGCCCTGAGTCAGGCTCTGTGCTGACAGCTCAGAGCCTGGAGCTTGCTTCGGATTCTGTGTCTCCCTCTCTCTGTCCCTCTCCTGCTCACACTCTGTCTCTCTCTCTCCCAAAAATAAATAAACATTAAAAATTTTTTTTTTAAATCAACACACTGGAATAATATAGACTTACACATTCCCCATAGATTTTAGAGTCTGAAAAATTATGAAATAAAGTTACCCACAAATAAAATACAGTATTAACAAAATAACTTTCTTTTTCAAGAGATATTGTTTTTGTGGCTCTTCACTTGACTAGATCCTTTTCACCCATCAAATCTTAGTTCAATGCCCCATCTTCAAATCACTCAAGCCCTCACCTACTTAAATTGTCCTCTACTATATCATGCAGTTTTCACACTCGAGTTATTTATCATTATCTGTGTATTCCCACCATAATGTAAACTCCATGAGGGAAGATGCTTAGCCTTTTCTGTCACTATGAATACACTCAGTTCAGACATTTAATAAAATATCTGACAAATCACCAACAAATTGATGAAATAACAGATGGCTAGGCACTGAAGAAGTTGGCATAAAAGCTACAAAATTTCTTCAAAGATGGCCCTCTAGATTAGGGTTTCTCAAACATTTTTATCATGACCCACAGCTTAAAATACATTTTATATCAAGATCCAGTATGCATATATATCCATATGACTGAAGCAAGTTTCAGACAAAAATACCATGGTTACTACGTGTGATGAGTTCTGATATTTTTATTCCATTCTATTCTATTCCTTTTCATTAAAAATAAAATAATTACTGCAGTGTGCTAAATCAATTTTATATCACATTATCGTGGAAAGACTTGAAGTGTGAAAAACACTGCTCAAGGTCAGAGGTTATTAAGTTCATATCTGAAAGGTATGTTTAAACATATGCATTGAAAGGAAGAAATAAAAGTGTCTGATCACAGATGACATGATCACCTATGTAGAAAATCAAAGAATTGAAAAAAAAAAAAACTCTCTTGGAACTAATAAGTAATTATAGCAAGCCTGTAAGATACAAGGCTAATATACAAGAGACAATTGCTTTCCTATATACCAGCAGTGAACAAGTGGAATTTGAAATTAAAAACACAATACTATTCACATTAGTGAAAAGTTGATAGGTATAAATGTAACAAAATATGTACATGATCTATATGAGGAATATCATGAAATCAAAGAATAAATAAATGAAGAGTACGAAGACTCAATTTACAACAGACACATATGATAAAAGACTATATCCAAAATATACAAATAACCATTGAAACTCAACAATAAAAAACAAACAACCTAATTAAAAAATGGCCAATGACCCCAAGAGACACCTCTCCAAAGATTTATAGATTGTGAGTATGCATATAAAAAGATGCTCCACATCATACGTCATCAGGGAAATGCAAATTAAAAGTGAGATACCCCTAAACACCTATCAGAATGGTCAAAATCTGGAACACCAACACACTCACTGTTGATGAAGATGTGGAACACAAGAACTCTCACACATTGCTGGTGAGAATACAAGATGGTATAGCTACTTTGGAAGATAGTTTGGCAATTTCTTATGAAAGTAAACATATTCTTACCCATAAGATCTAGCAATCACACTCCTTGGTATTTCCTCAAATGAGTTAAAAACCTATGTCCACACAAAAACTTGTACATGGATGATTACAGCAGCTTTATTCATAATTGTCAAATTTTGGAAGCAATCAAGATGTCCTTCAGTAGGTGAAGGGATAAATAAACTGTGGTACATCCAGACAATGAGATATTACTCGGCACTAAAAAAGAAATGGTCTTTCTAACCATGAAAAACACGGAAAAACCTTAAATGTATTATACTAGGTAAATGAAGCCAATCAGAAAACGCTATACACTGCATGATTCCAACTATGACATTCTGCAAAAGGCAAAATTATGGGGACAGTAAAATTATCAGGTTTCCAGGGGTTGGGAGTGTTGGAAGGGATAAGTAGGTGTAACAGAATATTCTTATGGCAATGAAAATACTCTATGATACCATAATGATGGATACATGTCATTACACATTTGTCCAAATTCATAGAATGTAGAATACAAGAGGGAATCATAATGTAAAGTATGGACTTTGGGTGATTACGATGTAGGTTTGGTTCATCAGTTCAGTGTAGGTTTATCAGTTCTAACAAATGTATCACTCTGGTGTGGGATGTTGTTAAGAGGAGAGGATATGCATGTGTAGATGCAGGGTGTATATGGGAAATCTCTGTACCTTCCCCAAAATTCTGCTGTGAACCTAAAACTGCTCTAAAAAAATAAAATCTTAATTAAAAAAAAAAAGAACATGTAATTTTGTGTATGTGAGTTTGATGGTAAGGGAGGCTATCATAGTTTTCAGATTCATGAAGACATTCCTGTCCCCTTAAATTTAAGGGCTTCTATTACCATATATTCATTATCACTTGTGAAGCACTACACAAAAACACGTATAAAAATGTGGTTTAACATAGGCATGGCACTATATGATAGAAAAGAGCACTGATTCTGTAGTCTGAAAACGCTCAAGTTCAAATCCTGGATTCATCATTTACTAACTCTGTTAACTTGTACAAATTACCTTACCTATGACCCCAGTTTTCTTAGGTGGAAAGTAGTTTGAACATCTACTTCATGGGGTTAAGTAAAATACAAATTATGTAAAACATCCATTATAATAATGATGCCTGCTCTTCAATAAATGGAAGGCATCATTAGTATATTCTAATATTTCCAAAAAAAAGTAACTTCCATAGATAAAATCCAATCTTAAACAAAGTACAATTAATGGCTTTTTAACCAATGTTCCTCACATCACTTAGCTGCCTGTTGCAGAGTGGTGTGGCTGCGTTGGTATTCTGCTTATTCCCTGCCTTTAAAGCTGCATCTCTTCTTGCTTGCTCAAGCAGAACTCTGGCTCTTTCTTTAAGTTCTTCTTGTCTGGATAACATTCGATGCTTAAAAGCAAAAATACAGAATTAGAAGCTCAAAAAAAAAAAAAAAGAAAACCCACCACATAATCTATATTTGTAAACTAATCAATGGTTATATTATCTGTCAAAATAATAGAGATAAGAAATAAGATTGTAATTTTACAAGATTGCTTACAGAAAATATTAATTTTAGCTAGAAACTGTAGAAAGCCTTGACATTTAGGAAATATATCTTCTTTTTTGTTTAAAGTTTATTTGTTGAGAGAGAGAGAGAGAGAGAGTGAGAGTGCACGTGAGCAGGGGAGGGGCACAGAGAGGTAGAGAAAGAGAATCTCAAGCACTGACAGTGCGGAGCCCGAGGGAGGAATGAACTACCGAACTCAGAGATCATGACCTGAGCCAAAGTCGGACACTTAACCAACTGAGCCACCCAGGTGCCCCTGGAAATATAACTTTACTGCCTAAAACTGGATTATGTTTAATTACGTTTTTATTAGAACATATTCCCATAAAGCATAAGGTCCATATGTATATTATATACATTCTTCATATTTGTTAATCATAGTATAATCTGGCAGACATTTTTAAAAAATTATATTTCTTACACTCTTATAGGACTGATAACAAGGTGTCTTCCAAATTTGTATGTTTAAAGATATTAAGTATCTGTGACAATAATCCTTTAAATTCTTGACAATTAACATTTACAGAAAATTCAAAACTATCATATTATGTTTTTTAAAAAAAAAGTAAAACTGGTTTTCTCCAGTGCTCACTTTCCTTACAATAAGACAATTAACCATATCAGAATTGGAAGAATGTTTTCCTGGATTAATTTGTAATCTTACAATATATTTATGGGTAACAACAGGTAACGACCACCAAGGGAAATCGGTCCTTAAATGAGGACATTAATTCAAAGCACAAATATCCATGTTTATAGTTCAAATTCCTTTTTCTCCCCAAAAGTAGTCAACATCTGGCTTTAAATTTTTTTTTTGTAATGTTTATTTATGTTTGAGAGAGACAGACAGAGTGTGAGTGTGGGAGGGGCAGAGAAAGAGGGAGACACAGAATCCGAAGCAGGCTCCAGGCTCTGAGTTGTCAGCAAAGAGCCTGATGCAGAGCTCAAACTCATGAACTGCAAGATCATGACCTGAGATGAAGTCAAACGCTTAACCAACTGAGCCACCCAGGGGCCCCAAGCAACTTCTGACTTTAGATTACTATTGGTCTGATATTTAATTTTTTTTACTTCCCTTTCATTGCATAGTTTTTGTTCAATCATAAGTAGCATTTATGGTCAAGGAAAAGGTAATAAACAGTAAACATATTTATTTGTTATAGTGTGAAACTTTAAAAAAAATTACTAAATCATTTTTTGGTCTCTGAGATATGTTTTAATATAACATTTTTAAGCACTTTTCTGTAAACTTAAGGAAAGATTTTTTTTAAAGTATCCAGTTCAGTGGTTTTTACTATATTCACAAGGTTGTGAACCATCAACACTATCTAATTCCAGAACATTTTCATCACCCAAGGTTTTAAGAGGATTAAACAAAAATTCTTCACCTAATAGATATAATTGAAATGTATAAGTGATAATGATAGATTTTTTGTCATGTTGATAGGACATAATAGAATAGAACTGGTCATTGCAGTTGAACTGGTTACAAATCAACACTTTCTAAAAACAGAGAAGATTAATTAAATAAACACTGAATCTGCAATCAAGACATCAGTTTGTTAATCCTTCTTCCACTAATAATAAGCAATGTAACATTGAACAGGTCACTTAAAAGCTATGCTGTATTCCATTACATAATATTTAAGAACCCTCAAGTCAGGAAGACCTTGGTTCAAACACTAGATATGTCACTTAATTGTGGATATAAAAGTTACTCAATCTCTCTAAGCCTCAGTTTCCTCACTTATAAAATGGGGATGAAAACAGACAACCTCTCACAAGGATATTATAAAGATTAAGTGAAACAGAGTAATGTACAGAGCACTAGATAAATGTTAACTATTATTATATATTTAAAAAGCTCTCAACTGCCTCCTAGTTTTTTTTTTAAATTTTTTAAATGTTTTTATTTATTTTTTAGACAGAGACAGAGCATGAGCAGGGGCGGGGCAGAGAGAAAGGGAGACACAGAATCTGAAGCAGGCTCCAGGCTCTAAGCTGTCAGCACTGAGCCTGATGCGGGGCTCGAACTCACAGACTGTGAGATCATGATGTGAGCTGAAGTCGGACGCTTAAGCGACTGAGCCACCCAGGCCTCCCTTGCCTCTTAGTTTTTTAATGTTTATTTATTTTTTTTTTTTAAATTTTTTTTTTTCCAACATTTTTTATTTATTTTGGGACAGAGAGAGACAGAGCATGAACGGGGGAGGGGCAGAGAGAGAGGGAGACACAGAATCGGAAACAGGCTCCAGGCTCCGAGCCATCAGCCCAGAGCCTGACGCGGGGCTCGAACTCACAGACCGCGAGATCGTGACCTGGCTGAAGTCGGACGCTTAACCGACTGCGCCACCCAGGCGCCCCTTTTAATGTTTATTTTTGAGAAGTGGGGGAGGGACAGAGAGAGAGGAGAGAGAGAATTCAAAACAGGCTCTGCACTGTCAGCACAGAGCCAGATGCAGGACTTGAACTCACAAACCATGAGATCATGACCTAAGCCAAAGTCGGTGAAACGTCGAACTTCAGGTCAGGTCATGATCTTCCAGTTCATCATTTCGAGCCCCACGTCGGGCTCTGTGCTGACAGCTCAGAGCCCAGAGCCTGCTTCAGATTTAAGAAGAGATCATCTTTAAAATCCCAACAGCCCTAAAACTGGTGATTAGAATACATCATCTTTAAGATCCTATATTGGCTCTAAATTCTGTGAGTATACAGACCTTTAGGGATTCCAGTTAGCTACACAGAAAGCGAAAGACTGCTTTGGTCTCAAGACCATACAGAAACAAACTTTTTCTGATTATAAATGTAATTCATATTTCTTAGAAAAATTTTAGAAAGTACATAAAAGTAAAAATAAAAATAATCAGAGGCATCATATTCCCTGATTTCAAACTATATCACAAAGTTATAGTAATCACAACAGTATGGTATTGGCCAAAAAAAAAAAAAAAAAAAAAAAAAAAAAGACACACAGATCAATAAAAAAAAATAGAGACCACAGAAATAAACCCAAGTATATAGGGTCAATTAATTTACGACAAAGGAGCCAAGAATATACTGGGAAAAGACAGTCCAATAAATCGTGTGGAGAGAACTGGACAGCCACATGCAACAGAATGAAACTGGATGCCTATCTTACACTACTCACAAAAATTAATTCAAAATGGATTAAAGACTTCAACATAAGATCCAAAACCATAAAACTAGAAGAAAACACAGGTGGTAAACTCCTTGACAATGGTCTTAGTGATGATTTTTTTTTTGCATTTGGTAACAAAAGCAAAGGTAACAAAGGCAAAAATAAACAAATGGGACTACATCAAACTAAAAGTTTCTGCACAGTTAAGGAAACCATCCACAAAATGAAAAGGCAATGTACTAAATGGGAGAAAATATTTGCAAATCATGTATCTGAGAGGGGGTTAATAATCCAAAATATATAAAGAACTCATATAACTCAATAGCAATGCAATTAAAAAATGGACAGAAGACTTGAATAGACATATTTTTGGGAAGCCAAAAAAGACATACAAATGGTCACAGATACATGAAAAGATGCATGCACATCACTAATTATCAAAGAAATGCAAATTAAAACCACAATGAGATATTACCTCACAACTGTTAGAATGGCTATTATCAAAAGATAAGGAATAATAAGTGTTGGTGAGGATGTGGAGAAGACAGAACCCTTATGCACAGTTGGTAGGGATATAAATTGGTGTAGCCACTGTGGAAAACGGGATGGAGATTCTTCAAAAAATCAGAAATAGAACTACCTTATGATTTGGAAATTCCACTTCTGGGTGTTTATCCAAAGAAAATAAAAACACTAATTCGAAAACACATATGCATCCCTATGTTCAACGCAGCATTGTTTATATTAGCCAAGATACAGAAACAACCTAAGTGCTCACTGATGGATGAGTAGATAAGGAAATTGTACACACACACACACACACACACACAC
This sequence comes from Panthera leo, assembly GCF_018350215.1. Taxonomy (NCBI): domain Eukaryota; kingdom Metazoa; phylum Chordata; class Mammalia; order Carnivora; family Felidae; genus Panthera; species Panthera leo. The sequence goes on along the minus strand of NC_056681.1, from coordinate 80,573,572 downwards.
GCACAGACACACACACACTCAGTGGCATATTATGCAGCCATAAAAAAGAACAAAATCTTACTACTTGTGACAATATGCATGGATCCTGAGGGCATTATGCTAAGTGAAGTAAGTCAGCAGACAAAGACAAATACAATATTATCTTACTTGTATGTGGAATCTGAAAACAAAACAAAGCCCCCCAAAACCCAAAACACCAAGCTCACAGATATAGAGACCAATTGGTAGTTGCCCGAGGCTGGGGATAGAATGTGGACAAAATAGGTGAAGGGGGTCAAAAGGTACAAAATTCCAGTTATAAAATAAATAGGTCATGGGGATATAACGTATGGCATGGTGACTATAGTTAGTAATACTGTATCGCATATATGAAAGTTTTTAAGGGAGTAGATCTTAAATGTTCTTGTCACAAGAAAAAAAATTTTTTTGTAACTACATATGGTAATGGATGTTAACTAGGCTTACTGTGGTGATCATTTCACAATGTATACAAACATCAAACAATTGTACACCTGAAACTAATGTAATATTATATGACAGCTATATATCAATAAAAAAATAATTTAAAAAATCAGGGCAACTGGGTGGCTCAGTTGGTTAAGTGTCTGACTTTGGCTCAGGTTATGATCTCACAGTTCTTGGGTTCGAGCCCTGCATTAGGCTCTCTGCTATCAGCGCAGAGCCCACTTCAGGTCCTCTGTCTCTCTCTCTGTCCCTCCCCTGCTCGTGCACATGCTCTTGCTCTCCCTCTCTCTCAAAAATAAATTTTAAAAAATAATAAAATAAAAAATAAAGTAGGTGCCTGGGTGACTCAGTTGGTTAACTGTTAACTCTTGATTTTGGCTCGTATCATGACCTCATAGTCATGAGATTGAGCCCTGTGCCTAGCATGGAGCCCACTTAAGATTCTCTCTCTCCTTCTCCCTCTGCCCCTCCCTCAATCGCATTCTCTCTCTCTCAAGAATAAAATAAAATAAAACAAAATGAAATAAAATAAAATAAAATAAAGATAATTAGCAATCCTGGCACCCAAAGATAATCACTACAGAATCATGCTTTTTTAACTTAACATTCCATTGTGAGCATATTCTCATGTAAATATTTTAAAAAATATTTTTAAACACAATTTAAAACTGTTTACCTAGCATTCTTTTTTTTTTAATTTTTTTTTTAACGTTTATTTATTTTTGAGATAGAGAGACAGAGCATGAATGGGGGAGGGTCAGAGAGAGGGAGACACAGAATCCAAAACAGGCTCCAGGCTCTGAGCTGTCAGCACAGAGCCCGACGCGGGGCTCGAACTCACGGACCGCGAGATCATGACCTGAGCCGAAGTCGGCCGCCCAACCGACTGAGCCACCCAGGCGCCCCCCTAGCATTCTAATAATACAGATGCATCATACTTTATTTAACTTGTCTTAAGGTATTTAGGTTGTTTGTAATTTTTCACTATCAAGAACAATGTCTTTATACACATCTTTATAAATTCTTATACACAGTTCTGATTAACCTATGGAAAATAAGTGCTGCAGGTAGAATCTAATGAGATAAACATTTTTAAGGAACTTGATGTATATTGCTAAACTGTCCTTCAGTAGGGTTGACTGCTTTACATCTGGCTGATTATCTTTACTGCTATTGTGGTCAAATATGAAGAGATATTATGAGTATCTAGTTTAGCATAGACTTTAGAGTCAGAAAAGGTTGGTTTTGAATTCAAATTTTAACACTTATTAAATGATCTTAGGCAACTCTGTAAACTCCATTTTCCCCACATATTAAGTAGAATTTAACCACTTACCTCATGGGTTATAAAGTTTGAGAGATATGTATAAGGTATATAAAGGTCAAGCACTCAAATGAGCAACATTATGACTTTAATTCTGTATAGCCAAATTGATCAGATTTTCTCTAATCTAATGCCATTAGGTACTAGATGTACTATTATTTTATGAACTACTAAGAAAGAACAAACATTGTCAAACTCTAACATACTATCTATTGTAAGTAACATATTGATTTCAGAGAAAATGTAAAAAGATGCTTATCTTAGAATTGATGAAGTATAGTATGTAAAAAACCCCAGATTTTTAAGAAATTTGCCCAATTTCAAAACCCTGTTAAAATAGCACAATTTTAAAAACCTATGAAATATTAGCAATCATATTATAATTTTTTGTGTCAGGCAGTACTTCTGATAAAAAAACAAAAACAAAAAACACCTTTAACTTTACCCTACACAAAATTCTGACCATTTAACCAATGGTCAGTTGATAAACAAATATATATGGGGTCATAAATAGATGTTGCCTCCATCATCCTGTGGATTTATTGTACATCATTTAAACCTTCTGAACAGCATCACAGTATGATAGAGTTTAAGAGCTAAAAGGGCTCTTAGAGATTATTTCATTTAATATATGTGGAAAATACGAGTAAAAGAATTTAAATGGCTAGTTAACATGTCACACTGGTAATTATTAGCAGAGCCAAGATGAGAACCTAGGTGTACAGATTCCAAGTCCAGAGTGTTTTTAATTTTAAACATTAATTAATTTCTAGGTTTAATTAATATATTTACCTTAAAAATCTGGGTTATAAGAAAATTCTGTATTGGGTAATACTTAGAACTTAGGTTACTAAATTCTGCAGTTATTAACCAATAGATGTTTACTGATTATCTGCTATGTAGGGACACTCTGATGTCTTGAAAGCCTTTTTGTCCTAAAAGTTAAAGTACTTAGAATTTATGATTTGTAATTTTTGATTAGGAGAACAGGGGCTTGCTTTGTTAGCTACTATCATTTCTTTGATTCAAAGATGTGCATTTTTCCTTAACATCTCTGATAACTTAAAATTGATGGCATCTTATAATCTTTGTTAGCCAGATGGTAGTCAGGACAGCCATCAATGCCTACACACACATGTGCTTGATATTTTGGGTGGCATGACTGCAATTCCTTGATGTTTCAGTTAACAAATACTTAAATAGTATCTGAAAAATGGAATATAATTCCAGGTTATTGTCCAAAAATCTTATTTTGGGGACTTCTCATAAGGTCAAGAAAATGCAATTATCAATCAGTATTACTGAGAAGAAAACCCCAGAGAAAACTGTAGAGGACTGCTCTATTCAAAAGTTTCAAACTTTGGGAGGGGGAGGGAAGATGGTGGCGTAGGAGGACGCTGGGCTCACCGCGCGTCCTGCTGATCACTTAGATTCCACCTACACCTGCCTAAATAACCCAGAAAACTGCCAGAGGATTAACAGAACAGAGTCTCCAGAGCCAAGCGCAGATGAGAGGCCCACGGAAGAGGGTAGGAAGGGCGGAGAGGCGGTGCGCGCTCCACGGACTGGCGGGAGGGAGCCGGGGCAGAGGGGCGGCTCGCCGGCCAAGCAGAGCCCCCGAGTCTGGCTGGCAAAAGCGGAGGGGCCTGATGGACTGTGTTCCGACAGCAAGCACGACTTAGCGTCTGGGAGGTCAAAAGTTAACAGCTCTGCTCAGAAAGCGGGAAGGCTGGAGGACAAAGGGAGGGAGAGCTGCTGAGACCCCGTACGACAGAGCTCAGTTTGGTGGGGAACAAAGGCGCTCGCCAGCGCCATCTCCCCCGCCCATCCCCCAGCCAAAATCCTAAAGGGAACCAGTTCCTGCCAGGGAACTTGCTCACTCCGCGCAAACACCCAACACTGTGCTTCTGCGGAGCCAAACCTCCGGCAGCGGATCTGACTCCCTCCCGCTGCCACAGGGCCCCTCCTGAAGTGGATCACCTAAGGAGAAGCGAGCTAAGCCTGCCCCTCCTGCCCCCCGTGCACCTTGCCTACCCACCCCAGCTAATACGCCAGATCCCCAGCACCACAAGCCTGGCAGTGTGCAAGTAGCCCAGACAGGCCACGTAACCCCACAGTGAATCCCGCCCCTAGGAGAGGGGAAGAGAAGGCACACACCAGTCTGACTGTGGCCCCAGCGGTGGGCTGGGGGCAGACATCAGGTCAGACTGCGGCCCCGCCCACCAACTCCAGTTATACACCACAGCACAGGAGAAGTGCCCTGCAGGTCCTCACCACTCCAGGGACTATCCAAAATGATGAAACGGAAGAATTCCCCTCAGAAGACTCTCCAGGAAATAACAACAGCTAATGAACTGATCAAAAAGGATTTAAATAATATAACAGAAAGTGAATTTAGAATAATAGTCATAAAATTAATCGCTGGGCTTGAAAACAGTATAGAGGACAGCAGAGAATCTCTTGCCACAGAGATCAAGGGACTAAGGAACAGTCACGAGGAGCTGAAAAGCGCTTTAAACGAAATGCAAAACAAAATGGAAACGAAGATGGCTCGGATTGAAGAGGCAGAGGAGAGAATAGGTGAACTAGAAGATAAAGTTATGGAAAAAGAGGAAGCTGAGAGAAAGAGAGATAAAAAAATCCAGGAGTATGAGGGAAAAATTAGAGAACTAAGTGATACACTAAAAAGAAATAATATACGCATAATTGGTATCCCAGAGGAGGAAGAGAGAGGGAAAGGTGCTGAAGGGGTACTTGAAGAAATCATAGCTGAGAACTTCCCTGAACTGGGGAAGGAAAAAGGCATTGAAATCCAAGAGGCACAGAGAACTCCCTTCAGACGTAACTTGAATCGATCTTCTGCACGACATATCATAGTGAAACTGGCAAAATACAAGGATAAAGAGAAAATTCTGAAAGCAGCAAGGGATAAACGTGCCCTCACATATAAAGGGAGACCTATAAGACTCGTGACTGATCTCTCTTTTGAAACTTGGCAGGCCAGAAAGGCTTGGCACGATATCTTCAGTGTGCTAAACAGAAAAAATATGCAGCCGAGAATCCTTTATCCAGCAAGTCTGTCATTTAGAATAGAAGGAGAGATAAAGGTCTTCCCAAACAAACAAAAACTGAAGGAATTTGTCACCACTAAACCAGCCCTACAAGAGATCCTAAGGGGGATCCTGTAAGACAAAGTACCAGAGACATCACTACAAGCATAAAATATACAGACATCACAATGACTCTAAACCTGTACCTTTCTATAATAACACTGAATGTAGATGGATTAAATGCGCCAACCAAAAGACATAGGGTATCAGAATGGATAAAAAAACAAGACCCATCTATTTGCTGTCTACAAGAGACTCATTTTAGATCTGAGGACACCTTTAGATTGAGAGTGAGGGGATGGAGAACTATTTATCATGCTACTGGAAGCCAAAAGAAAGCTGGAGTAGCCATACTTATATCAGACAAACTAGACTTTAAATTAAAGGCTGTAACAAGAGATGAAGAAGGGCATTATATAATAATTACAGGGTCTCTCCATCAGGAAGAGCTAACAATTATAAATGTCTATGCGCCGAATACCGGAGCCCCCAAATATATAAAACAATTACTCACAAACATAAGCAACCTTATTGATAAGAATGGGGTAATTGCAGGGGACTTTAACACTCCACTTACAGAAATGGATAGATCATCTAGACACACGGTCAATAAAGAAACAAGGGCCCTGAATGATACATTGGATCAGATGGACTTGACAGATATATTTAGAACTCTGCATCCCAAAGCAACAGAATATACTTTCTTCTTGAGTGCACATGGAACATTCTCCAAGATAGATCATATACTGGGTCACAAAACAGCCCTTCATAAGTTCACAAGAATTGAAATTATACCATGCATACTTTCAGACCACAATGCTATGAAGCTTGAAATCAACCACAGGAAAAAGTCTGGAAAACCTCCAAAAGCATGGAGGTTAAAGAACAGCCTACTAACGAATGAGTGGGTCAACCAGGCAATTAGAGAAGAAATTTAAAAATATATGGAAACAAACGAAAATGAAAATACAACAATCCAAACGCTTTGGGATGCAGCGAAGGCAGTCCTGAGAGGAAAATACATTGCAATCCAGGCCTATCTCAAGAAATAAGAAAAATCCCAAATACAAAATCTAACAGCACACCTAAAGGAAATACAAGCAGAACAGCAAAGGCAGCCTAAACCCAGCAGAAGAAGAGAAATAATAAAGATCAGAGCAGAAATAAACAATATAGAATCTAAAAAAACTGTAGAGCAGATCAACGAAACCAAGAGTTGGTTTTTTGAAAAAATAAACAAAATTGACAAACCTCTAGCCAGGCTTCTCAAAAAGAAAAGGGAGATGACCCAAATAGATAAAATCATGAATGAAAATGGAATGATTACAACCAATCCCTCAGAGATACAAACAATTATCAGGGAATACTATGAAAAATTATATGCCAACAAATTGGACAACCTGGAAGAAATGGACAAATTCCTAAACACCCATACTCTTCCAAAACTCAATCAGGAGGAAATAGAAAGCTTGAACAGACCCATAACCAGCGAAGAAATTGAATCGGTTATCAAAAATCTCCCAACAAATAAGAGTCCAGGACCAGATGGCTTCCCAGGGGAGTTCTACCAGACGTTTAAAGCAGAGATAATACCTATCCTTCTCAAGCTATTCCAAGAAATAGAAAGGGAAGGAAAACTTCCAGACTCATTCTATGAAGCCAGTATTACTTTGATTCCTAAACCAGACAGAGACCCAGTAAAAAAAGAGAACTACAGGCCAATATCCCTGATGAATATGGATGCAAAAATTCTCAATAAGATACTAGCAAATCGAATTCAACAGCATATAAAAAGAATTATTCACCATGATCAAGTGGGATTCATTCCTGGGATGCAGGGCTGGTTCAACATTCGCAAATCAATCAACGTGATACATCACATTAACAAAAAAAAAAAAAAGAGAAGAACCATATGATCCTGTCAATCGATGCAGAAAAGGCCTTTGACAAAATCCAGCACCGTTTCTTAATAAAAACCCTTGAGAAAGTCGGGATAGAAGGAACATACTTAAACATCATAAAAGCCATTTATGAAAAGCCCACAGCTAACATCATCCTCAATGGGGAAAAACCGAGAGCTTTTTCCCTGAGATCAGGAACACGACAGGGATGCCCACTCTCACCGCTGTTGTTTAACATAGTGCTGGAAGTTCTAGCTTCAGCAATCAGACAACAAAAGGAAATCAAAGGCATCAAAATTGGCAAAGATGAAGTCAAGCTTTCGCTTTTTGCAGATGACATGATATTATACATGGAAAATCCGACAGACTCCACCAAAAGTCTGCTAGAACTGATACATGAACTCAGCAAAGTTGCAGGATACAAAATCAATGTACAGAAATCAGTTGCATTCTTATACACTAATAATGAAGCAACAGAAAGACAAATAAAGAAACTGATCCCGTTCACAATTGCACCAAGAAGCATAAAATACCTAGGAATAAATCTAACCAAAGATGTAAAAGATCTGTATGCTGAAAACTATAGACAGCTTATGAAGGTAATTGAAGAAGATATAAAGAAATGGAAAGACATTCCCTGCTCATGGATTGGAAGAATAAATATTGTCAAAATGTCAATACTCCCCAAAGCTATCTACACATTCAATGCAATCCCAATCAAAATTGCACCAGCATTCTTCTCGAAACTAGAACAAGCAATCCCAAAATTCATATGGAACCACAAAAGGCCCCGAATAGACAAAGTAATTTTGAAGAAGAAGACCAAAGCAGGAGGCATCACAATCCCAGACTTTAGCCTCTACTACAAAGCTGTCATCATCAAGACAGCATGGTATTGGCATAAAAACAGACACATAGACCAATGGAATAGAATAGAAACCCCAGAACTAGACCCACAAACGTATGGCCAACTCATCTTTGACAAAGCAGGAAAGAACATCCAATGGAAAAAAGACAGTCTCTTTAACAAATGCTGCTGGGAGAACTGGACAGCAACATGCAGAAGGTTGAAACTAGACCACTTTCTGACACCATTCACAAAAATAAACTCAAAATGGATAAAGGACCTGAATGTGAGACAGGAAACCATCAAAACCCTAGAGGAGAAAGCAGGAAAAGACCTCTCTGACCTCAGCCGTAGCAATCTCTTACTTGACACATCCCCAAAGGCAAGGGAATTAAAAGCAAAAGTGAATTACTGGGACCTTATGAAGATAAAAAGCTTCTGCACAGCAAAGGAAACAACCAACAAAACTAAAAGGCAACCAACGGAATGGGAAAAGATATTTGCAAATGACATATCGGACAAAGGGCTAGTATCCAAAATCTATAAAGAGCTCACCAAACTCCACACCCGAAAAACAAATAACCCAGTGAAGAAATGGGCAGGAAACATGAATAGACACTTCTCTAAAGAAGACATCCGGATGGCCAACAGGCACATGAAAAGATGCTCAACGTCGCTCCTCATCAGGGAAATACAAATCAAAACCACACTCAGATATCACCTCACGCCAGTCAGAGTGGCCAAAATGAACACATCAGGAGACTATAGATGCTGGAGAGGATGTGGAGAAACGGGAACCCTCTTGCACTGTTGGTGGGAATGCAAATTGGTGCAGCCACTCTGGAAAGCAGTGTGGAGGTTCCTCAAAAAATTAAAAATAGACCTACCCTATGACCCAGCAATAGCACTGCTAGGAATTTACCCAAGGGATACAGGAGTACTGATGCATAGGGGCACTTGTACCGCAATGTTTATAGCAGCACTCTCAACAATAGCCAAATTATGGAAAGAGCCTAAATGTCCATCAACTGATGAATGGATAAAGAAATTGTGGTTTATATACACAATGGAATACTATGTGGCAATGAGAAAAAATGAAATATGGCCTTTTGAAGCAACGTGGATGGAACTGGAGAGTGTGATGCTAAGTGAAATAAGCCATACAGAGAAAGACAGATACCATATGGTTTCACTCTTTTATGGATCCTGAGAAACGTAACAGAAACCCATGGGGGAGGGGAAGGAAAAAAAAAAAAAAAAGAGGTTAGAGTGGGAGAGAGCCAAAGCATAAGAGACTGTTAAAAACTGAGAACAAACTGAGGGTTGATGGGGGGTGGGAGGGAGGGTAGGGTGGGTGATGGATATTGAGGAGGGCACCTTTTGGGATGAGCACTGGGTGTTGTATGGAAACCAATTTGACAGTAAATTTCATGTATTAAAAAAATAAATAAATATAAATAAATAAATAAATAAATAAATAAAAGAAAGGAAAAAAAAAGTTTCAAACTTTGGTTTTAGAATACCTTCATGTGCTCAAAAATTATTGAGGATGTCAAAAAGCTTTCATTTATGTGTTATATTTATTTATATGTAGCATTTAAATTAAAACTGAGAAATGTTAAAAATATTTATATATTAATTTAGAAATAACTTTAATGAACCCATTAGATGTTAACATATTGTAACAAAAAACAATACTAAAAAAAAAAACAAAAAATAAGCAAGAATGGCATTATTTTATAGTTTTTAGAAATCTCTTTAATATCCAGGCAGCTGGATTCTCATATCTACTTTTGTATTCAATCTTTTGAGATACTGCAAATCACGTAGCCTCCGGAAAATGTCACTGTACACTTGTGAGAAAGCGAAAGTGAAAAAGGTAAATGTTCTATTATTATTAGGAAAAGAGTTTCAACTTAGGGGGCTCTCTGAAAGAGGGTAGAAGAATTCCAGGGTCCCCAGATCGTACTTAGAGAAGCACTACTATAACATTATGCTTTTGATGGCACAGAGGATAATACTGTGTGGCAAAACAGGAACACCAAAAACTCCAAATCAAAAAGTGATTCACAAGAGTCGGATTTTGAATTCTAATTCTAAGTCAGTTATATCTTAACCAATTTATTTTGCTTAAATTTTTTTTTATGTATACATAAGAGGGTTATATGATGAAAAAAATCCATGCTTGAATAAGTTTAAAAGAATTCATTCAATAGGTATAAAATAAAAATTCTATGTGATAAGAAAACCATTTATCATGGTTTTCTGGCAATGTTTTCCCTTCTTTTTGGTACATAAAATAATGGTATATCTTATAATTGATGGTACCAGAGATTCAATTAAATACAGTTAAATATTGTAAGGTCAAATCTGCATCATATTCCCCTCATGGGGAGAAATTCGGATGTTACTGGAATTTTTAACCACAAGTAACAGTGGGACTGAAGATATCAATTACAATGCAACTAAAATATCTGAAGAAAATACTTTAAATGGGAAATATTTAACTTAGCATTACATATTTTCAGAATGATATTCCTAAAAAATGGAATAGTGAAATATCTTTGACTTATTCTTATAGTGAAATGTTCTGTTTTTATAGATAAATAATATTTTGATTTGGAAAGGTAATATTCTTTATCCTTCAATCTTCAAATTTGGATTTATTTGTAGGCTTAAAATATTATATCATAAACTTTAAATGAAGTTCAGGTATATTTTAGGTTTTTATATAATGGGAAATCACCTCTACCTTTACTCAGTTGTAGTATTTTAAAGTGGTCTGTAAATACAAAAAAATAGAATAATTATTTACTAAATATAGGTAATCACCATTCTAACTCACTTACCTGGACTGTTTTTGTGGAATGATCTGCATGATTGAAAGTGGTTCTATCAGCATCTGGATCAGACTCTGTCTGCCTTAGGGAAGTACGTTTTTTCTTTGTAAGGTCTGCATCTCTGTTGTATGAGTATCCAAGTTTGGAAGTGGGAGATAAACTTGGTTTTTTGATAGGTGATTCAGGATCCGATCTGCATTCTAAGGGTCTGGAATTCTCTAATTTTTCCTTCTCCAAGTTATTACTGATGTCTAGAGTCTGAAGCTTTTGTTCCTCTGTCTCCTCACAAATAAAGGGTGGAGACACATCCTTCTTCTTATCACTAACGTATAAGTCACTTAATTCTAAAGTCTCTGCTTTCAGGAGTCTCTTCTTGCCTAACAAAACTTGTGCGTGGATTGAATCTGTATTGTAACATATTCCAGGGTCATCGGATCCTGAAGTCCTTCCAGAGCTCTGCTGGGACTTTTGGGGTTCTGTGTCACTTTTAGTCCTGCGACAGTAAGGGGAGGATGTGCTTGGACTAAGATGATCGTCAGGAGTCTGATGTTCACTTTCTGACTCTCCAACCCCACTATCATTTACAAATACAGAGTCATCTTGCGACAAGAAGTCTACTGCTCCGCTGGTAGGCGGCTGTATTTCAGGCTCCCGTTTCAGATCACTAAGTTCTGCATAGAATTTTTCTTGATCAACAGAACTATTTGTATCTGTTTCATAGTTTCCAACTTTATATGTGCTTTTACTGCTGTTCTCCTCTATCTGGACAACATTCAGTTCTTGGCCACTGAAATGTGCCCTGATTTGATAAAGATAAGTCATAACAGTCAGTTTGTCAGGAATTGCTAATAAAACCATATCAGAAGGTTCCAACAACCGGGAAATTCCTATGCTGGCAAATCCATCATATGCCTTTAAAGAAAGGAAAAACAAAGATATATTGAATAGTTCAAACAATCCACTCATTTTAAAAACAGCAAAAGAACAGATATTAACTAGATATACTGTGGTGATCATTTTACAATATATTGAATCATTATGTTATGCACCTGTAACTAATGTAATGTTATATGTCAATTATGCTTTAATAATAAAGTTGTAAAAATAAAGCTTAGTTACCATAAGAAAAAGCAAATTTTTAAAGAATTTTGTTGTTGTTGTTGTTGTTGGAGGGTATATTACATTAGTAACATTAGTGCTACATGAAATAACAAAATTTCATGCCCAAAATTTGTAAAGGTGGGATAGATGCAAGAAAAAAGAAGTTTCTTAAATTAATACCAATTGAAATGTTCCCCAATAAATGAGTAAAAATGAGAATTAAAACAAAAAAAACCCCCTTAGAATAATTTTTTATAAGGAACTAAGGTGTAAAGAAATAATAATGAATCTGGAGCTTTATCATTCCCATCAATCTCTCGTTACCATGATCATGTAAATGCAGTGATTCGTGAAGAAAAAGTAGAGCTAGATATCCCCAAAGAAGGAAATCCTAGATTACCTGGTATAAAATACAAGTAAGTACTATTTAAGCCTAAGAACATAGTAACATTTTTAAATGCCCAATTAGGACTGATTTTCATGAGAAGAGTGATTGCATTTTCACTTCATCCATTTTGGAAAGAATGAAATGTTTTGAGTAGTTCAACCTAGTTGAGAATGTGAGGTTGCATTGTATTATTTTTGTTAGCCTTTAAAATGACTGTGGCACATCAGGTTTTTCTAGTTTTGAAGAATCAAAGCTGTTTCTCAATTTACAATTAATTATTACTATCCTGAACTAACCCTTGAAAACAGCACTGTGTTGCTAGGAAGTATTAAAAATATGCCTAAAGGTTCAGATATACTCTTAGAAAAAGTAAGGACCCTCTAGTTGCACTCTCACTTTGGAATATAAAATGTCTAGTCTTTGTAACAACCTAGATGTAGGATCATAACTCAAAGTTTTTCTTAAAATAAAGGTTAGGAAATTATGTAACAATTTAGAAGGAATTAGTCTTTTGCACTTACATGTTAAAGAGCATTTCTACCTTTGAATTTAATCCTCATCTCAAAGTCTTCCTGGAGTTTAATAAATGTTGTGGAATAAGTAAGAAAGAAAATGAAAAATAAATTGCAATATTAAAACCTCTTCAATTTTCACAGCACTATGTTTCATAATATAGGTACCTCAAAATATTTACTCAAGAGAATGGCTCAGTTGGTGTGCATGTTTAGGCCTGTTTGTTATTTTACATGTTTTAGGAAAATTAAAGTCATTTTCCTCCTCATGTGTCTTGACAACTTGATTGACAGACATCAATTGCAGACCATCATGAAAAGCACCACAGGCAGTATTCTAAACATTTCCCAATTATCTAAAACACTGACATACTGGTTAAGATCATATGTCACAGGTAAATACCTTTTTTATTCAGTACTTTTTACAGACCTGGGAAAATGATTAGCTTCCTTGTGGGGAATCTCCTGCTGGTGTTTTGCTTTATGTAGCAATTCACTTTATGCACACTAACTGCACTAAAAAAACCATTTAAAAACAAACTGGGTTTCTTGTAAGCGAGGTCAAGACTTTATAAAGGAATCTTCCCCTAGGTTAACCTCTTTTGCTGTGGTCAATCACCTGTCTTTTCAGCTGTTTATGTGAGGACGGAAAAAAAGAGGTCTTTCAAAGAAAATGGTCGTATTCATTCCTAGATGTTATTTAATTGGTAAGGAGGAGTCATTGCCAGTTATATTATGCATCTGCATGGAACTTAAGACCCACACATTGTTTCTTAGGCTGCTTTAAGTCCAATCAAGGGCAGATGAGGTTATCGGGAAGAATTGTGTGAAGCCGGAAATAAATCTGCAGGTAGTAGCTGATACTCAATGTAGATACCAGGTAGGAAGTTGCAAAGTGATGAAAAGCAAAGATTGTATGACAATTATTTATTCAATTGTGCAATGAATAGGACCATCTAAATTAAAATCCTTTCAAAAAGCCATGATTATCTACGCTAGAAGATCTAATTGAGAAAAAACGTAATAGGATATTCTTCTCTATGTAGTAATATGTAAACCCAAGGTATGCTCATCATTATTAAGTTCCTGAAAAAATAATGTAAAGAAGTGTGACCTAAACCTTAAGGCAAATCTCCATACTCTTAAAAATACATAGCCAGGTAAAATCAACAATGTTTCCTTTTCAAAATTTCAAACAGTAATTTAAAAGCTTCACTTTACAAAAATATAATGCTCTATTTTATGCTTTTATCTGCATTTAAATTAGCTTAGTATTTTATTCAAATGCAAAAAAATGCAGGCATAGAACTATCATACAAGCTCTCCTAAATTATACAAGAAATAATTCACAAGAATGACTTACTCTGTAGCATACCTACCACAGATGTGATTTCTATAAGGAAAAATACACTGATATTTTAAGATTACCTTTTTTGGTGGCATATTTCAATTAAAAAACCTAACAGTTTTAAAATGTATTTCTCTAGGGCCATCATCAGGCATTTGTAAAGGTTTTTTTAATGACAATACAAATTTTTGGGTTTAGAGGGCAATAAAAGTAAAAAATTGTTGAATTAAATTCTCATCTGTTAACTGAATTTCTATCAAGATTCCATTTATGGACTTTTTAGCACTCATTGGTGGTTTTAATTGTTTAATTTAAAGTAGACTGAAAACTTTAGACCAGAGGTTATTAATCACTTTGTCCTATGAATCCTTTTGGCAATACGCCCTTTTCAGAATAATGCTGTATGTTTATAAAATACATAGGATTACAGAAGAAACCAGTTATATGAAAAATAAAACCATAAAAATATTAGTAAGACTGAATTTGAGAAACAGCAATACGTATACTTTTGGTGAATGTATTAACAACTGTAATTGTGAAGAAGTGATGAGCTTAAAAGATATGTGAAGGTATTACAACTGCAACTGCAAGGTGATACCAAAATATCTGAGATTCTTAAGGTGATAAAGTCTTAGGCATGGCTAATGCTAAAGTGGTGTGTTGCCAAAATTCATAATTAAAGGAAATGCTAAATTTCACTTAAAGAATTAAGAAAATAAAATACATTTTCCCCCTAGTCATGTTCAAGAACCCCCTGAATTCTGTCCATAGCTCCCACATTAAGAACTCCTATTCTAAGACAATGTATTTCATTAACTTTTCAGCTGAAGAATTCAATTCAGTATAAAAAACAGAGTACCTACTGTGTGTTGAGTTAGTGCTTCCCTCCTTTCTCATGTCACAGTGCACATACATGTTATAATATTGTACTGTGCACTGGGGTAAATAGTTAAGTTAGCCTGCAACCACAGTCAGCTAGCCCAGCAGCCTCTGGGCAACTCAGCCCCACATAGCTACCCTGACGGCCAAAAGAATCAATATCCCCCTGCACAGTAATTAGGAAGCTCTGCCCTCAGTATGCTAATTAATTATGTGGAAAAACTATACAGTTTACCAGAAAGTGAAAAAAAACAAAAATAAAAACCAAAACCCAATGTTCGTATCTTTTTGCTTCTAGGAACATATGCTTGCTTTCTTGCATACCTGCCCTCATTCCCTCCCAACATATTTTTCTAAACTCATAATCATTTATGGTACAAGAGCTTTGGGTGCACTTTTTAAAAGCTAAATCTCGAATAAAAACAGTATGCTTTAACAAATATTTAACAGTGAATGAAGTCCATACATATATTGAAATCTGATGCCAGTCTGGCACTTGTGATCTTTAAAGGCCATGACAACCTAGGGTAAGACAACCTAGAGTAAACTATGCATCCTAATTTGCACTGCAAGGAGCAGACTATCTTCTTTCTGTGAGCTGCAGTTATGACCTTACAACACAACCTCACTTTCCCTAAATCAATAAAAGCTGCAGAAGAGCCAAACTGGAAACTATGTATTTTTTTCCTTGGCAATTCTTACCTTTTTGTTGTTCTCTTTAATATCTTGAGGATTCAGAGACTTGTAGTCACTGGGGGAGAAAAAGGCACCGTAAGTACATACAGTATTTGATAAAAACAGCTGCTTAAAAAAAAACTTGAATCTAAAAATTTGACATTCAATAATACCAAAGAGTAACTAGCAATTTCACAGCAGTTCAATCAACAAAACTAATAGTGTGGAAAAGTAAGTAAGTAAGTAAGTAAGTAAGTAAGTAAGTAAATAAATGAATGAATGAATGAATACAGTGATTACATGTTTCATTGCCTGAAGCTTTCCATCTAAAAGAGAAGTTAAGGCAGGGCACCAGAGACCCGTCTTGACAACCAAATTTACCATGAGGTAATCCCTTGTTGTCAATGTACAAAGAGCTATGGGCTAATATGTCTCATCTCATTTTAACAGTAACACAATTTTCATAATAATTAAAAAAATTTTTTTTAATGTTTATTTATTTTAGAGACAGAGAGACAAAGCACAAGTGGGGAGGGACAGAGAGAGCCGGAGACAGAATCTGAAGCAGGCTTCAGGCTCTGAGCTGTCAGCACAGAGCCCAATGTGGGGCTCAAACCCATGAACCATGAGATCATGACCTGAGCCGAAGTCGGACACTCAACCGACTGAGCCACCCAGGTGCCCCTCATAATAATTTAAAGTCAGTTATTTGTATGAGATTAAGAAGAAAAAACTTGTTTTTTTTTTTTTAAGAGAAGATAGGTTTTAGGCATCAAGAAGGGAGAACTTTTCTTTTTGGCACCCATTTCTTTTCTCAAAAAGCAAAAGGTGTGAGTAATAAGGAAAACAAAGTCAACTGTTTCAGGACATGCGTTAATGAAATTATTTATGTTTGGGGTGCCTGGGTGGCTGAGTCGGTTAAGCATCCAACTCTTGATTTCAGCTCAGGTCATGATCTCACGGTTCGTGAGTCTGGGCCCCACATTGGGTTCTGCACTGACATTGCGGAGCCTGCTTGGGATTCTCCCTCTCCCTCTCTGTGCACATGGGCACACAAAAAAATAAATAAACTTAAAAAAAGAGAGAAGTTATTTAGGTTTTTAAAGAAACTATTATTTACAAAACAATTTATACGGAATGGAAAATGTTCTACTTACATTAAATCTGGTCTAAAGTGGTGTAATATTGCACAAAAAGATAAACCGTTTCTCCATGATGTAGTAAAATTGGTGATTTTCACTCCCCGGTAGTTTTTTGTAACTTCTTTACACCATACAAGCAATGACTGACTAGCATTTGGCTTTCGCCCCAAAACAGGACTTGGTATAGGACTTGGCTAGAAAAAAAGAAAAAGAGAAAAACATTAAAATAATTTAATGAAAGATGAAAATTAACATTAATTGACCTAAGTAGATCATTTAAACCCTTTGATGTCAGTTTAGGTCCTTCAAAAATGTCAATTCAAGACAAATTAAACCTCCAAGAAGGAGACATGAATCTTAAGTTATTATCTTCAGTTTTAGCCTATGGCATTTGCCTGACAAGGATGTAGATATGCAAGATTTTAAACTCATACATAAGAACAAGCCAAGAGCTACACTGATGGAAACATTATATTGAAGTATTTAAATACTTAAGTCTGAATATCTGTGTAACTCTTATACCCTAAAAAATTTTCCTCAAATACAATCATGGATAAATATAGTTCCTTTTTGACTAGATTAAAAATAATGTATTTTGAAATCTAACTGTAGCACAAATTGTTAGCAGTGGAAAGACCAAGATCCTATTAAGTTTTTTTTTAATACAGTAATCATATTTTTGATAGCACAATGGTAATCATACTCAAACATATTTCTTATATAAATTTTATGATGGCAAAACAGATTTAGAGTTATTAGCAACAGTCAGGTATTGGTAGCAACAGCACACAACAGTGTGTAATTTGGATTTGCTCAAAATATCTTCTAATTATCACTGATAGTTACTTTTGTAGGTTAGTTAGGGGTGTGTGTGTGTGTGTGTGTGTGTGTGTGTGTGTGTGGCTAAATCTTAAGCATATACTTGGTTTTTCCCTTGTTTATATATTTAAAACAATGATGACAAAAAAAAACTACATAAGATTTTTATCCTAAACTTTTATTATTCTTAAAACCATGTCACTTTCTTTTACTGAATAACAACCACATTTTGTGATAGTAATTGTAAGGCTGGTACAATTGAAAACCATAAAGAAAACTACAATAAGCTTCTGGACTTTAAATTTTGCTATCAGTTAAGAGTGCTGATGATAAACATAAAATAGGGCCCTCTAAAATAAGGTGAAAGGAGGATTATTATTTACCCCTAATATCACTTAAGTTTAACATGCAAACCATTCTCGCTACAAAGCTTACTTAAGAAAGACCAATGATGCCCCCACTTGACAAAAGCATGTTAGTGCCAAAAAATTAAAATCATCAACTCCAAATTGAGATTATACATTCACTGCTCCTGTGAAAAGACTAAGAAACACCAAGGATGTAATTTCTTATTTTTATTATATTTTTATTAACTGCCTTATTAACAAATTCTTATATAAAGCAACCTTACAAAGGGCTGTTCATTAAGTAATCACCTATACAAAGTAAATGTGAAAAATTCACAAGCCAAAAAATTCAATAAATTTAGGTTCAATTCTACTTATTATGAAGAAGTAGGTAAAAATGGAATTCCTAATGTAATAAAGTATTTACTTTAGAATAAATAATAGTTCTTTTAATAACTTCAATTTGACATGTATAAAAATGGATATTAAATATCTTTTTATCTGATGGTTACTTTGCACTGTGATTTTCAAATAGTTCTAGTCACTTAACCTGAAATAGAGTGGAGAATGGTCCATGGATGAGGTAGGGGGATCAATGAACTGGGTACAAACACATTTTTTTCTTAGATTTCCTATTATTTAAAGGATTGTCTTTATTAAAATGTTTTTCTGTATCAAATTATACTACTAAGACATTGATTCAATTACAGCTTGAGTAATAGGTACATGGGCCAGATAATCTGCAAATGTCATTACAATGATTCATTCCAATCATCATTAGCACGTAGACAGGTAATGTACAAAAGTCATTATCATTGGGGCGTCTGGGTGGCTCAGTCGGTTAAGCGGCCGACTTCGGCTCAGGTCATGATCTCGCGGTCTGTGAGTTCGAGCCCCGCGTCGGGCTCTGTGCTGACAGCTCAGAGCCTGGAGCCTGTTTCAGAGTCTGTGTCTCCCTCTCTCTGACCCTCCCCCGTTCATGCTCTGTCTCTCTCTGTCTCAAAAATAAATAAACATTAAAAAAAAAAAAAGTCATTATCATTATGTTACAATCCAGAGTGGCTTTCTGTAAGAATTAGGGAAAACACACAATGTCATTATGATTATAAACATATCCTTGTTTCTAAGAAGGCTCAATATGAAAAGGCTAGAAGAACTAAGCTAAACTTTGGATTTACCCTAACACAACAAAACCCTTGAATTAAACATATCTTACAGATGCTTGCTGCACTGCCAAGAAAAAGAAGTCATATGTAATTGAAGAAACTTTGATGAAATTACAAGCCCTATAACTGGTCATATTGGTTGCAGAGAAATAAAACTGAAGTAGAAGCACTGTACAATAAATCATCCACTTTAGAACGGCTGATCTTTCATCTAATATTTTGCAGAGGGTTACAAATAAATAAGCAGTTAAATAATTTCAAAGCTTTCAGGATATGAATGAATGTCATTTCTTGTTTCTTGCTATAGCTGGCTCCTGATGTGGCAGGTTAATTTATTTCTCTGTCTCTGTTTCCTCATCTACAAAATGGGGATTGTAATGGTACCTAGTGTACATAGTGTCATTATAGTAAGAGGACTGCCTCTCCCTCCTCCCATCCATTATTGCTCATTACCACTCTCTCCCTTGATTATTCTGAACCGTATCAACCTCTTTTCTGTTCCTTGGATATCCAAGACATGGTCCACCTTTGCATCTTTGTACAGATTGTTCCATTTGCCTGGATGTTCTCCTGTCAGATATCTGCATGATTAACTCCAATGCAACCATTTTCATTATGCCTGTTATGACAACCCTATTTAATAATGCAACCCATCTCCATCATTCAACCTCAACCCCACACTCCTGACTACCTTACCTTGCTCTGTTTTTTCGATAGTACTTACCATCCTATGGTCCATATACTTTATTTTGGTTATTACCAAAATATGCTTATTGGTCATGCTTACTGCTTATTACTTTGTCCATTCTCACTAAATATAAGGTCTGTGAAGACAGGGGTCTATGTTTGTTTCATTAACTTATCCTAAGAGTCAGCAGGCACTCAATAAATGCTGCTAAATAAACAGATGCAGGCAAAACACTTGGCAAAATGTATGGCACATAGAAACAACTCCATAAATGTTAATTACAACTATTATTACTACTACCAATACATTATCAGCACTTGAATTCCTATTTTTGAGGGTCTTTTGGAAACTTAAAAGGCCATGAATTCTTCAAGATTAGTGAAAAATATTTTTGCAAACAAAGCTTTAGCTGGAAGATAATCTTGATACTTTATGTACAAAACGGAGCACTTGGAATTCTTGGCAATGTATCTACTTTTATGAGTTTGGTGAAAAAAGCAGCTCTGAGTGACTTTAATTTAATGCTTTCCAAAGAAAGGAAAACATCAAAATCTGGTCATTAATGGTAGAACCAAACTATCAGATGCTGGAACAACTCTTTTTAAAAGTTCTTTATTTATGCAGTGACCAGATGTATGAGAAGACATCTTTATTTAACATACTGGGAAAGTAAACCACAGATATTACAGTTATATTTGTTATGTACAAGAGAGGAAATTTCTAAAAGCCATTCTTATAACTTTATGGTCAGATTAATCAGAATCTGACTGATTTTGAAGAACTGATCTGCTTCATTAGGTGATCCTTCCATTTCTCTCTAAATCAAGCTACTATACGGATGCAATGGTACCAATCTCAGCTTAACTAAGAACTACAAATAGATGCCAATCATCATGATTATAGAGCCAATTTGAAGACATTACCGTGGAGAGGAAATAGGACTTGAAACCGTTGTTTCACTTAACAGTTCTGTGTTCTAGTATAGATAATTTTAATGCATTGTTTCTGTTAACATAGCATTTTACATATTAAAGATAATAAGGCCACCTAGTTACTCTTGCTATCAATGGCAAGAGGATTGCTTTCAGAAAACCTAGTCAAATAACTTGTTACAAAATTTCCTAAATTTTAATAGCTGTAAGAAATTTCAATTCCATTTTTTCTGCTCTACCCCTCTCACTATAGTTGCTTTCTCTTTGCTCTTTCCTCTTCTTCCACTGATACAAGCACATATATATTCCTCTAGGTATTGCTCTAAATAGTTTTTTCTCTTTCCACACTTTGAGCTGATTCACTCCCAGGATTTCAACTATCACTTCCATGCAGATGATTCCCAAATATACATTTATAGTTCAAACTATCTCAAGTTGACATTTCCAGCTGGCCGTCCTTCCTGCCATATAAAATTCAAACTCAATATGTTCAAAACCATAATTATAATCTTTCCTTACAACCTGCTTCGTTTTCATTATGTTTACAAATGATATTGCTATTGTCCCAATTATCTAGACTTTTAATCTCAGAATCAGCTTTGACCTCTTCCTTCTCCAATCATCCCTTATTAAGTTAATTCATGGGAAATTTTGATCCTATTGCTATAACCTATCTTCTTTTGTCTAGCTATTGCAAAATCTTGCTAATAGGTCTTCTGTTTTTCAAAATTCCCCTTTATCTGATTCGTTGCCATAGCAACAAACTTCTTAAAGCACAGGTCAAAGTATCTAATGACTGTTAAACACACAAAATGACATCAAAATACTTTTGAGAAGTGAATCCCAAATCTCTTTCAATGTATCTACTCTCCAGGATGATTATTCTCTAGAATCACTATGCTCTCCTCCCTAGTCCCAGCTCCCCTACTTCCTGTCTTTGATCATACAGATTGTCACCTCACTTTGGAGTATCTTCTGTCCCAAGTACAACTGCTACAATTCCACTTTAACTTCAAGATAATTGCACAAGAGGGGCACCAGGGTGGCTCAGTCAGTTAAGTGTCTGACTCTTAATTTTGGCTCAGGTCATGATCTCCCAGTTCGTGAGTTCAAGCCCCACATCATGTTCTGTGCTGACAGTGCGGAGTCTGCTTGGGATTCTCTCTCTCCCTCTTTCTCTGCCCCTCCCTGGCTTGTGTTTTCCCTCTCTCTCAAAATAAATAAGTAAACTTTAAAAATATGTTTTTTTTAAAAAAAAAGATTATTGCACATGAAATCTCTCCAACTCCAGTCAGTAGGAATTTTCAATATTCCTTTGACTCTCATATAGAATTTTTCTTACAATATGTTATTTCTTCCCTCTACAAAAAGACTTAATTCTTCATTAATCCATACAGTATATTCTGAGCATTTACTATGTCCCACAGGCAATGTTAAAATCTTTACATGGATTAGCTCACTTAATCTTCACAACTCCTTTGAGTTAAGTGCTATTATTCCCAATTTCAGTTGAGGAAACTTAAGTCACACAGCTAAAAAGTAAAGGAGTTAGGATCTATACCAAGGTGTTCCCACTCCAGAGCCTGTGCTCTTATCCAACATGCATTTCACATTTCAAGATAATGCAGCTTTAGGACCTCAGCAGAAACTGTAAGTTTCTTGAGACTAGTAGTTGCCTTAGTTTACTTCTTACCTTTTTCAGAGCTTAGTGACTGACTGCCCAGTGTATATTAAGTTAATTGATTCTAAAAAGGCAATTGATCCAAAAATTTTAAGCTTTAGGAGTACTTAGTTGATAAAACCCTTTGTCCATTCTTTGGATTTTATTTACTTATTTTTAAAAAAAATTTTTTTTATGTTTGGGCGCCTGGGTGGCTCACTTGGTTAAGCATCCGACTTTGGCTCAGGTCATGATCTCACTGTTTGTGGGTTTGAGCCCCGCATCCGGCTTGGTGCCGACAGCTCAGAGCCTGTTTCAGATTCTGTGTCTCCCTCGCTCTCTGCCCCTCCCCCACTTGCGCTCTGTCTCCATCTCAAAAATTAAAAAAACATTAAAAAAAATTAAAAAAAAATTATGTTTGTTTATTTTTGAGAGAGAGAGAGAGAGAGAGAGAGAGAGAGAGGGAGAGAGAGAGAGAGAGAACGAGCGAGGGAGAGGCAGAGAGAGAAGGAGACACAGAATCCGAAGCAGGCTCTAGGCTCTGAGCTGTCTGCACAGAGCCTGATGCTGGGCTGGAACCCACAGACCGTGAGATCATGACTTAAGCTGAAGTCGGACACTCAACCGACTGAGCCACCCAGGCGCCCGCCCCTCTTTGGATTTTAGAGTATTGGTTAGAAGTAGAACTAGAAGTAGAACTGTCAGTCCACAGCAGTGAAATATATACTACTATTGCTAAAATTGTAGGACATTTTTGTCTCCCTATTGCTGATTCTGGGAGTCTTCCCCCAATTATTACAAATTTTCAAAAACAATTGAGGAAACTGTGGATAAACCTTACAATTTGGGGAGCACAAAACAAAAGCAGTGGTGAGAACAGTAACACTTGTATTTGCACCGTTAATTCTTCTTCAAAGTGTTTCATTTAAATAACTTCATTTTATTCTCATAGAGAAATTGAGGTATTATTTTACTTCTAGACAATCTGAAAGATTATGCTGTAATTAATATTGGGAGGAACTTGTGCTTATATTAAAGGACTACCATCTGAACACAATTTTTGGTTGCTGGTTTTTGTTTTTTTTTAGTTTATTTATTTTTGACAGTGTGAGCATGAGCTGGGGAGGAGCAGAGAGAGAGGGAGACACAGAATCCGAAGCAGGCTCCAGGCTCCAAGCTGTCAGCACAGACCCTGACGCGGGGCTCGAACTCAAGAACTGTGAGATCATGACCTGAGCCGAAGTCGGACGCCCAACTGACTGAGCCACCCAGGTGCCCCAACTGGTTTTTTTTTTTTTTTTTTAAGTTTATTTATTTATTTTTGAGACAGAGAGCAAGAGTGTGAGTGGGGGAAGGGCAGAGAGAGAGGGAGACAGAGAATCTCAAGTAGGCTCTTGAGTTGTCAACCAAGAGCCTGACGTGGGCCTCAAACTCAAGAATGGTGAAATCATGACCTGAGTTGAAATCAAGAATTGGACCCTTAACCAACTGAGCCACCCAGGCGACCCTGAACACAATTTTTAAAAAGCTGAACAAAATGTTAGAAAACATTCTAAGATACATCAAACAACTATCCTCAAATCAAGATCTTGGACAGACTAGGTAACTGGAGAGTGAGCAAAGCTCTCACAGCTGCTTTTGTAATGGTTGCTCTGCAAGAGTGAACTGAGGGGCAGAGCTGCACTTTTGGTAGACTCCCAAATAGCAATATGCACCCCTCAACCCTCAAAAGTAGAAAAAATAAAATAAAATGGGAACAAAAAATAGTGAAATTGGAAATACGCATACAATACAAAGGATCAACAAAGCCAAAAGTTGCTTCTTTGAAATGACAAAATCAAACCTCTGATATGACTGAACAAGAAAAAAAAAAAGAAGAAAGCAAATTCCTAGAAAAGCATAGCTAGAAGAGACAGAAAGCCTGGATAGTTCTTGTTGCTATTGAAGAAACTGAATTTGTAATTGAAATCCTTCCTATAAACAAAATTTCAGGTGGTTTTATTGATAAGTTCCACCAAACATTCAAGGAAGAAATATGTCCAACATTACACTTATTCTTCCAGAGAATAGGGAAAATGAGTTTATTCTCCAACTCATTTCATGATCCTAGCAAACCCTGATACCAAAACTCAATAGAAAAAGAAAAAATTACAGGAAAACCTGTCATGAATATAGAGGCAAAAGTGTTAATAAAAATATTAGCATGTTGAACCTAGCAATTTATAATTGAACAAACTGGACAATTAACCAAGGAATGCACATTTGACTTAACATTAGCAAACCTATTGAGGTAACTTGCCAAATTAACAGATGATAGGGGAAACTGTGTAGATATAATCATCTAAATAGATACAGAAAAACATTTAACAAAATGTAATGTCCATTTATATTCTATAAAATAGTCCTAGCAAATTGATAGTAACAAGATTCCTTAACTTGTAGAATCTTCAGCAACTATCTCAATGATGAAATATTTAAGATTTTTCCTTTGAGAGTGGGGATCTACCACCACTTTTATTTACCATTGTTTTGGAGGTCTTAGCTAGTTTTAAGGCCAGAAAGAGATATAATGTTGTAAATATCGGAAAAGAATCAAAATGGTAAAAGTGACATTATTTGCAAATAATATAATTAAGTACATAGAAAATCCAAAAGAACCTATAGATAATTTATTAGGATGAATATGAGAATTTAAGGAGGTTGCTGTGTACAAAAAACAATGTACAAAACTAACTGCATTCCTATACACCAACAAAAGCAGTTAGAAATTAAAAATTTTAAGACCATTCACAGTGGCATAAAAAAATTACTAAGGAATAAATCTACAAATAATGTGCATGAGTGTAACTAAAAAACTATCAAGATTTACTGTGAGAAAATACAGGAATCTTAAAGAGGTAAAGAAATATACCATATCCATGGATTAGAAGACACAATTTATAAAGACACCAATTATTTCCAGGGAGAAAGGGTTAACCAAAAGACCTAATACCTTTATGAGGAAATGACCTCGAGTTTACCTTCCAGCAATGTTCCCACAGAAATATATTGGATGAACATCAACGTGAAAGGTCAAGTTTGTTACCAGGCAACATTACTTATTGTAAAAATGACCCCGGCTTGGTGAACTGCATCTACACTTGGAAGCCTGTCAATAAACTATAAATGCCTATTGAAAAATAAAGGCCACAGCTTCCTTGTGCTTACAGTGATTCTGGCACTTAAATGTGTCCCTCGAGGGATCTAATGGTTAAACATACAGGTGTACAAGAGTATGTATCTTATAAACCAGAGTGGTCCACACTTACCCATCTTGCAACTGAACAATTCACGGGGAGTTGAACTATGGCACTGCATACCTGATGCTATAATGCTTACATACTGCATTTCTTTGCCTTCTATAAAGCTAAGTAACCTAGTGCCAAGTTATTTTATACACACCCATACACAAAGGGCTTATAATCAGAATGAAAATCTGCTCTATCACATTATTAAGAGAACTGCAAAAGACACTACTACATACTTCCCTCCCAGGAAGGCTAAAGGTAAAAACTCTTTTAATTAAAAGGAAATTAATATTTTAATGAAATTAAAAATATCAAGTGTTGACAAGAATGTGGAGCAAAGGGAACTTATACAGAGCTCACGGGAAAACTCTGGCATCATCTATTATGATAAATCTGAAGATGTGCATATGCTATGACCCAGCAATCCTAGGTTTATAACCTACAGAAACTCATGGTTATACAAGATAGAACACATGTTCAAAAATGTTCACAGCATTTTTGCACTGTCACAGCAGCACTGTTTACAATTTCCCATATGTGAAAATAATTCTAATATTAGAATTATATATGTTGTTGGTGACAACAATAAAATAGATCTTAAAATTGTGATCTGTTCAGATAGTGAAATAACACCACACACACACACACACACACACACACACACACACACACACACACGCAGAGACAGACAGAAAGAAGGGAGGGAGAGGAGAGAGATTGAGAGAAGTACAGAAAACATTTAATCCTAAAATATACTACTGACAAAAGAAAACAGGTACAAAATCATATATATATATACCAGGTGATTCCATTTATATAAAATGAAAAACCAGTCAAACCTAACATTATATTATTCAAGGATTTGTACTTAAAATTTCTGGAGTGATTTCAAAGATCTAATTCTTTTGGTGTTTACATAGATGTTCACTTAAAATAATTTTCTTAAGCTGCATATATGTTTTATGCACTTTTTTGTATATATTTTATATACATTTCTGTTTCACAGCAAAAATGTTTAAGAAAAATATTGGAATTGCTGGTTTAAAAATAATGAAGTAAAGATGGTGGTTTCCCCATGCAATCTGAAAATCACCTGAAGGTAACAAGGATAATGAGAAACAAAAGTAAACCTTTATCAGCCTGAAGTAGGAGACATATGGAACCCTGACTACAATATATGGGGATGTTCTAACAATAAATTAATAAACAAATTTCCCAAATTACCAGAAGAATCAATTATAAATAAAACAAGGAAAATATAACTCATATAGTGCAAAAAAAATTTAAAAGAAAGCATAATTATAAAATAGGATTTCAGAACCAGGACAGAACCAGATAGATAATTATATATCTAATAATTACATACAATAGAGACAGTAAAAATAGGCCCACATAGAATAGCAGGGGAGAGAAGGTTGACCTTAAGGACTTGTGTGAAAAGACTGGTGGTGATATTAACAAATATTACTCTTCTTATATGTGTAATCAAATATGACAACATTTGGAAGATCTGCAGGACTTGGGGAATCAATATTGTCCAGTGAACAAAACACATAATATTACAAAACCATGCATCAACAAAATATCCATTTGAAAATGCAAGATAAACCAAGGTATGATTTCAGATTCTGCATGTCAAATAAAAAAAAAACTATCACTTGTGAGTTTTCATGTAGTATCAAAGAAGACAATCTATAATTATTTGAAAAGTCTATTAAAATTATCTTTATTTTTCCAACTGTAAGTGTGAACATCAGATTTTCTTTATATACTTCAACCAAATAGCATATTTACAACAGATTAAATACTGAAGCTATCTCTACTAAGCCAGTCATTAGAGTGTGGCAAAAGTGGAAAAAATTTCATTCTTTTTACTAAATTGTTTTTGTTTTGGAAAATATAGTCATTTTTCCAAAAAAAAATGTTATTTATGTATGTAATTGTTTATTATTTTTATTTTATTTGAGAAAGTGTACATGAGAGAGCATGCATGTGAGAGAGGGAAGGGCAGAGGGAGAGGGAACAAGAGAATCTCAATCAGGTTCCATGCCCAGCACCGAGCCTGACACAGGGGTCAATCTCACGACCATGAGAACATGACCTGAGCTGAAATCAAGAGTGGGACGCTTAACCAACTGAGACACCTATACACCCTATTATTATTATTTTAAATGAATTAATATACTTTTTAATTTTCTCATTTTTAATTTCTAATATTATAAGTATCAATAGGTATAGCTCACATAAAAATTCTTTGGGGCCCTGAATAACTTAAAACATTTTTATTATAGTAAAGTACACATAATTTAGTTTGTACCATCTTAACCAGTTTTATACATTTTTAAGAATGTTTTTTTTTTTTAAATTTTTTTAAGTTTATTTATTTTTGAGACAGAGAGAGACAGAGCATGAACGGGGGAGGGGCAGAGAGAGAGGGAGACACAGAATCGGAAGCAGGCTCCAGGCTCTGAGCCATCAGCCCAGAGCCTGACGCGGGGCTCGAACTCACGGACCGTGAGATCGTGACCTGAGCCGAAGTCGGACGCTTAACCGACTGAGCCACCCAGGCTCCCCAAGAATGTTTATTTTTGAGAGAGAGAGAAAGTGGGGAAGGGGCAGAAAGAAAGGGAGACAGAGGATTCATAGCAGGCTCCACATGGTCAGCACAGAGCCTGACACAGGGCTTGAACTCATGAACCATGAGATCATGACCTAAGCTGAAGTTGGATGCTTAACCAAATGAGCCACCCAGGAGCCCCATCTTAACCATTTTTAAATGCACAGTTCAGTGGTATTAAGTACATTCCCTATTGTTGTGCAACCATCATGACTGTCCATCTCCAGAACACATATCTTGCAAAACTGAAACTCTATACCCATTGAACAGTAATTTCCCATTTCTGCTTTCCCACAGCCTCCAGCAACAATTCTACTTTCTGTATGATAGAACTGTTGTTACATGAGATACCTTATGTAAGTGTAATCACATGTATTTATCATTTTGTGACTGGCTTATTTCACTTAGCATAATATCCTCAGGGTTCACTGATGTTATAGCTTATGTCAGAATTTCCTTCCTTTTCAAAGCTAAACAATATTCCACTGTGTGTGTGTGTGTGTGTGTGTGTGTGTGTGTATATATATCACATTTTGTTTATCCGTTCATCTGTTGATGGACACATGGGTTGCTTCCATGTTTCAGCTACTGTGAATAATGCTGACTATAAATGTAACTATACAAATATCTCTTTAAGATCCTGCTTTCAAGTCTTTTAGATATACATCCAGAAGTGAAATTGCTGGATCATATGGTAATTCTATTTTAAATGTTGTGAGGAACATCTATAGTGTTTTCCATAGTGGCTGAACCATTTTATATTCCCACCAGTGGTGCACAAGAGTCTCAATTTCTCCACATCCTCACCAACACTTGTTATTTTCTTTTCCTTCCTTTCCTTTTTGTTTTTCCTTTGATAGTAGTCACCCTAATGAATGTGAAGTGGTATCTCACTGTGATTTTGATTTACATTTCTCTAATGACTAGGGATTTTCAGCATCTTTTCACATGCTTATTGGCCATTCATATATTTTCTTTGGTGAAATGTCTATTCAAGTTCTTTGTTCATTTGCTTTTTGTTGTTGACTTTTAGGAGTTCTCTCTATACTCTGAATATTAGTTCTTCATCAGACATATAACTTGGAAATATCTTCTCATATTATGCAGGTTGCCTTTTACTCTGTTGATTGTGTCCTTTCATGAATATAAGTTTTAAATTTTCATGAAGTCCATTTGCCTATATTTTTTTGGTTACTTGTACCTTGGGTCTTACATCCAAGAATTCATTCTCAAATCCAAACTTGTGAAGCTTCTGCCCTATATTCTCGTATAAGAGTTTTATAGTTTTAGTTCATACATTCAGGTTTTTGATCCATTTTGAATCAATTTTGTACAAGGTGCTAGGTAAGGACCCAATTCCATTCTTTTGCAAGTAGATATCCTGTTTTCCCAGAACCATTTGTTGAAAAGACTGTACTGTCCCCACTGAATGGACTTGGCACCCTTCTTGAAAACCATTTGACCATATATGCAAGGGTTTATATCTGAGCTCTCTATTCTACTGCCCTATATGTCTGTCTTTATGTCAGGACCACATTGTTTTGATCACTGTAGCTTTGTAGTAAGTTTGAAATCAGGAAGGTGAGCCCTCCAAAACTGTTCTTTTTCAAGATTGTTTGGCTATTTGGGATACCCTAAGATTCCATATGAACTTTAGAATGGATTTTTCTATTTTTGCTTTTTTAGGATTTTATTGGGGATTGCATTAAATCTATAGGTCACTTTGGGTGGTATTGACATCTTAACAATATTGTCTTCCAATCCACAGACATCTGTTAAACATAGCCATTTATTCGTGTCTTCTTTATTTCATCATTGTTTCCTACTTTTCAGTTCACAAGTCTTTCACTTCCTTAGTTAATCCCTAAGTATTTTATCCTTTTGATATGACTGTAAATGGAATTGTTTTCTTAACTTCCTTTTCATACTGTTCATTGTTAGACATACAACGCAACTGATTTTTGTGAAGACTCTGTAACCTTTGCCGAACCATCTATTCTAGCAATATTTTTTGTGTGGAATCTTTTGAGGTTTTTCTATATATAAGATCATAATCATCTATGCAGAGGAATAGTTTTACTTCTTCCATTCTAATTTTGATGGCTTTTGTTTCTTTTTCTTGCCTAACTGCTCCAACTAGGACTTCCAGTGTTACACTGAATAGAAGTGGAGACAGTAAGCACCCTTGCTTTGTTCCTGATATTAGAGTAAAAGCTTTTAATCTTTCATCACTGAGTATGATATTAACTGTGAGTTTTTCATATATGGCTTTTATTACCTTGAGATAGCTCCCATGTATTCCTACTTTGTTGTTTTTTTTTTTTTTTTATCATGAAAACGTATTGAATGTTATTATTTACTTTTTCTACATTTATTGAGATAATCATGCAGTTTCTATCCTTTACCTTAATGAGGTGTTGACTGATTTTCATATGTTGAACCACCCTTGCATTCCAGGAATAAATTCCTCTTGGTCACAATTCTTTTAGTATGCTGCTGAATTCAGTTTGCTAGTATGTTGTTGAGGATTTGTGCATCAATGTTTATAAGAAATACTGGTCAGTAGTTTCCTTTTCTTGTAGTGTCTTGGGCTTTGTTATCAAGGCAATGCTGGCCTTACAGAATGAGTTAGGATGTGTTCCCCCCTCTTTAATTTTGGGGATGATTTGTGTTTTTTCTTCTTTAAATGTTTGGTTGAATTCACCAGTGAAGCCACCAGGTCCAGAGCTGTTGGGATATTTTGATGACTAACTCAAGGTCCTTACGAGTCACAGGTGTGTATTCAGATTTGTGTTTCTTCATGAGTCGGTAATGGTAGGTTTTGTTTCTAGGAATTTATGCATTTCATATAGGTTATCCAATTTGTGGGCATACAGCTGTTCCTAGTATTGTCTTATAATTCTTTCTATTTCTGTAGAATTTCTAATAA
Source organism: Panthera leo (assembly GCF_018350215.1). Taxonomy (NCBI): domain Eukaryota; kingdom Metazoa; phylum Chordata; class Mammalia; order Carnivora; family Felidae; genus Panthera; species Panthera leo. The sequence goes on along the minus strand of NC_056681.1, from coordinate 80,542,595 downwards.
CGTCCTCACTTTCATTTTTGATTATAGTAATGTGACTCTTCTCTCTTTTTGTCTCTGTCCATCTGTCTAAAGGTTTGTTAATTTTGTTGATCTTTGCAAGAACTTTTGGTTTCACCAGTTACCTCTATCTTTTTTCAAAGACGTATTCTTTTAGGAGTATTAGTTTTACAAAAAATGCAGAGGAAAGTATAGAGATTTCTCATATATGCCCTGCCTCCACACATGCATAGCCTCTCCCATTATCAATATCACTCATCATAATGGTACATTTTTTATCAATAATGTTATTCATCATCTCACACAGTTACCACTTCTTTATGTGTGGTGAAATCACTTAAGATCTATTCTCTTAGCAAATTTCAAGTATACAATATTCTTAATTATAGCCACCTTCTTGTACATTAGATCACTAGATCTTATTCACACTACATAAAACTTTATACCCTTTGACCAACATCTTCCCACTTCCACAGTTTATCTTAGGGTTCACATTTGGTGTTGTACATTCTATCAATTTGGACAAATGCATAATGACATATGTCCATCATTGTAATATTGTACAGAATATTTTTGCTCCTCTGTGCTCTACCTAGTCATATTTCCTCTACACCCAGGTCCTGGCAACCACTGAGCTTTTTACTGTCTCCACAGTTTTGCCTTTTCTAAGATGTCATATAGTTGGGCCCACACAGTATGCAGCCTTTTCTGAGTGGCTTTCTTCACTTAATAATAAGCACTAAGGTTCCTCCATGTCTTTCCATGTCTTGATAGTTCATTTCATTCTAATGTTTAATAATAACCTGTTATCCAGGTACCACAGTTTAGTTACCATTCACCTACTGAAGGAGATTTGGGTTGCTCCAAGTTTTAGCAATTATGAATAAGCTGCTATAATAATCCATGTGCAGGTTTTTGTGTGGATATGTCTTCTACTCTTTTGGATAAATACCAAGAGGTACAACTCCTGGATCATATGGTAAGACTGTTTACATTTTTAAGAAACAGCCAAACTGTCTTCTAAAGTAGCTTTATACCATCTTGCATTACCACCAGCAATGAATTAAGAGTTCTTGTGTCCCACATCCTTGTCAGGATTGGGTGTTGTCAGTGTTCCAAATTTGGGCCATTCTAATAAGTGTATAGTGGTATCTCATTGTTTCAATTTGCATTTCCCTGATTACATGTGATATGGAGCATCTTTTAATAGGCTTATTTGAAATCTGTAAATGTTCTTTGAAGAAGTGTCTGTAAGGTCATTGGCGCATCTTTAAATAAGGGTTGTTTTCTTATTGTGGAGTTTTAATAGTTCTTTGTATCTTTTAGATAACAGTTTTAATCAGATGTGTCTTTTGCAAATATTTTCTCCATTTGTTGCTTGTCTTTCCATTCTCTCCATACTACTTTCCGTAAAGCAGAAGTTCGTAATTTTAATGAAATCCAGATTATCAGTTATTTCTTTCATGGATCATGCTCATGGTGTGTATCTTAAAAAGGCATCACCATGCCCAAGGACACACCTACATTTTCTTCTATGTTATCTTCTAGGAATTTTACAGTTTTGCATTTTATATTTAGGTCTACGAATCATTTAGAATTAATTTTTGTGATGGATATAACATCTATGTCTATATTCATATTTTTGCATACGGATGTCTACTTGCTCTAGCACTATTTGTTCTATTGTTTTTCTATTCTTTATTTCATTTGTCTTTGCTATAATTTTTATTATTTCCTTCCTCTGCCAGCTTTGGGTTTAATTTTTTCTTTTTCTAGTTCCTTAAGTTGTAAAGTTAGGTTATTGAATTGATATTTTAAAAAATATTTTTAATGTTTTTATTTATTTTTGAGAGAGAGAGAGAGAGAGAGAGAGGGAGGGAGACACAGAAACTGAAGCAGGCTAGGCTCTGAGCTGTCAGCAAAGAGCCTGACGTGGTACTTGAATCCACAAACCATGAGATCATGACCTGAGCTGAAGTGGGACCCTTAACCAACTTAGCCACCCAGGCGCCCAGAGATCTTTCTTTTTAAAATTTTAATGATATATTTAACCCAATATATTAAAAATATTTCCAATTCCCATATTCCAATAATTACTGCTTTAAATTATTAGTTATTTTCTATTCTTGGTGTGAACTAAGTCTTTAAAATTCAGTATGCATTTGGCACTTATAACACATCTCAATTCAGACAGGTGCTGAATGGCTACAGGTGCTGAATGGCTGTCATGTGAGAAAGTACAGTTATAGACTGGTTGTGGTTTTTTTAATTAATAAAAATTTTATATATTTAAGGTATACAATGTGATGTTTTGATACACATACATATTGTATGTGTATAATTACTATAGCCAAGACACTTAGGTTGTTTCCATATTTTGGCTATTCTAAATAATGCTGCAATGAACACTAAAGTGTGGATATCTCTTTGAGATACTGATTTCATTTCCTTTGGATATACAGCCAGAAATGGGATTGCTGGATCATATGTTAGTTCTATTTTTAATTTTTTGGGGGAATCATCACACTTTTTCCATAATGGCTGTATCAGTTTAAATTCCCACCAATAGTGTACAAGGATTCTTTTTTCTCCACAGTCTTGCCCACACTTGTCATTGTTTTTAAAGTTTATTTATTTATTTTGAGAGAGAAAGAGAAAGTACAAGCAGGAGAGCGGCAGAGAGAGGGAGAGAGAGAGAATCCTAAATAGGCTCTGCACTGTCAGCGTGGAGCCTGATGTAGGGCTCAAACTCATGAACCATGAAATCATGATCTGAGCTGAAGTCGGATGCTTAATCGACTGAGCCACCCAGGTGCCCCAACACTTGTTATTTTTTGTGTTTGTGATGATAGCCATCCTAGCAAGTGTTAAGTATTATTTTACTGTGGTTTTGATTTGTATTTCTTGGTGATTAGTGGCACTGACCACCTGTTTCATATACCTGTTGGCCATTTGTATGTCTTCTTTGGAATAATGTCTATTCATGTCCTCTGCCCATTTTTTAATTGGGTTGTTTTCTTCCCATTGGGCTGTACTGAGTCCCGTATGTATTTTACATATTAACCTCTTATTAGATATAGGATTTTGCAAATATTAGCTCATTTTGTAGGTTGCTTTTTCATTTTTTTACGGTTTCCTTTGCTGTGCAGAAGCTTTATGGATGATGTAGTCCCACATGCTTATTTTTGGTTTTGTTCACTTTGCTTTTGATGTCATATCCAAGATATCATTGCAAAACTGATACCAAAGAGCTTTTCCTCTAAGTTTTCTTCTAGGAGATTTATGGTTGTATGTTTAAATCTTTAATCCATCTTCAGCTGATTTTTGTGTATGGTATAAGGGACAAATTGTATTCTTTTGCATGTGGACAGTTTTCCAAGCATAATTTATTGAAGAGACTGTTCTTTTCTATTGTGTATTCTTGGCACCTTTGTTGAAGATCAGATGAATGTATATGTGTGGGTTGATTTCTGGGCTATCTCTGATGTTCCATTGGTTTATGTGTCTGTTTTTATGCCAGTACCATACTGTTTTGGTTACTATAGCTATGTAATATAATTGGAAATCAAAAAGGGTGTTACTTCCAATAATGTTCTTCTTTCTCAAGGCTGTATTGGCTATTTGGACTCTTTTGTGGTTCCATATGAATTTTAGGATTGTTTTTCCTATTTATGTGAAAAATGTCATTGGAATTTCAATAAAAATTGCATTAAATCTGTAGATCACTCTGGTTGGTATGGATGTTTCATTTAATTTTTTTTTTTAATTTTACAGTGAGAGAGAGCACGAGCGGAGGAGAGGGACAGAAGGAGAGGGAGGGACACAGAGAGACACATGGGGGCGGGGAGGGAGGGAGAGAGTCTCAAGCTGAGCGTGGAGCTTGATGTGGGACTCAATCCCACCATTCTGAAATCTTAACCTGTGCCAAAATCTAGAGTCAAATGCTCAAGTAACTGATCCACCCAGGTGCCCCATTGTGGATATTTTAACAATATTAATACTTCCAATTCATGAACACAGTTTATCTTTCTGTTTCTTTGCATCTTCTTCAATTTACTTCAACGTTTTATTGTTTTTGAGCGTACAGATGTTTCACCTCCTCTGTTAAATTTATTCGTAAGTTTTATTCTTTTTGATGCTGTTGTAAATGTAATTGTTTTCTTGATTTCCTTTTCATAGAGTTCATTATTAGTGTCAAGAAACACTACTGATATTTGTGTGTTGATTTTGTATTCTGCATCCAACTTTCCTGAATTTATTAGTTTGAACAGTTTTTTTTAGTGGAGTCTTTAGGGTTTTCTACATACAGGATCATGTCTTCTGCCAACAGATAATCTTAGGTCTTCCTTTCAGATTGGGTTACCTTTTGTTTACTTTCCTTGCCTACCTATTCTAAGACTTCTAGTATTTTACTGAATAGAGGTGGGGACAGTGGGTACCCTTGCCTTTATCAGATATTAGAGGAAAAGTTCAGTTTTTCCTGGTTGATTATGAGGTTAGCTATAGGGTTTTCATAAATGACCTTTATTGTGTTGTAGTAAGTCTGTCTGTATCTATTTTGTTGGGAGTTTTTATCACAAATGAATGCTGAACTTTATCAAATACTTTTTTAAAAATACTTATTTTGCAGAGAGAAGGAGAGTACAAGGAGGAGAAGAGCAAAGAGAAAGGGGGACAGAGGATCTGAAGCAGGTTCCATGCTGACAGCAGCAAGCTGATGCAGGCTCAATCCATGAACTGCAAGATCATGGACTTAGCCGAAGTTGGATGCTCAACAGACTGAGCCACCCAGGTGCCCCAGTCAAATACTTTGTTTTGCACTTACTGAAAAGCTCATGGGGTTTCTATGTTTCATTCTGTTTATGTGGAGTAACATGTTGATGGTGTATAATTTTTTGATGTACTGTTTGATTTGGTTTGCTAATATTTTATAGAGCATGTTTGCATCTACACTAAACTGAACAGAAATAACGCCCTGAGTTTTCTTTTCTTATGGTGTCTTTGTCTGACTTTGGTATCAGAGTAATGTTGGCCTCGTCAAAGCATTCCCTCTTCTTCTATTTTCTGAAAGAGTTTAAGAACTGGTTTTAATTGTTCTTTGAATGTTTGGTGGAATTCACCTGTGTAGCCATCTATTCCTGTGCTTTTCTTTTTTGGGAGGTTTGTGATTATTCCTTTAATCTCCTTATTTGTTATTGGTCTGTTCAGTCTCTCTATTCCTTCTTGATCTTGTTTCAGTAGGTTTTATGTTTCTAGGAATTTCTCCATTTGTAGTGAAGTGTTTAAATTCCTTTCTCATTTCCTTCTGTGTATATTCTATAGCTATTTTCTTTGCGGTTACCATTCAACACCCTAAAGATACAACACTAAATTTACACCAGCTTAATTTCAGTGACATATAAATATTTTTCTGCTTTTACAACTCTATCCACACCCTCTTCAGTTGTCAAAAAATTACATCTTCATACACAGTGTGTTCAAAAAACATAAACTCATAATTCTTTAATGCATTAGTCTCTTATATAGGAAACAAAATGTAGTGTTACAAGCAAAGTTACAATAATACTACCTTTTAGACTAATAATTTTTAAAACTGTATTAATCTCTTAAATCATTTAAAAATCAAAAAGTTTTTTTATTTCAGTTATTATACCTTTTATCTCTACAAACTGTGTTATAATACCTTTTACAATTAATTGTGTATTTACCTTTACTGAAATCTTTATTTCTTTATATGGCTTCAAGTTACTATCTAGTGTCCTTTCATTTCAAACTGCAGGACTTTCTTTAGCATTTCTTGCAGGACAGATCCAGCAGTAATGAACTCCTTCAGCTTTTGTCTATCTAAAAATATCTTAATTTGTCCCTCATTTTGAAGGAGAGTTTTGCCAGGTATAACATTTTTGATTGACTGTATTTATCTTTTTAAAATTTAAAATTTTAAAACGTTTATTTGTTTATTTAGAGAGAGAGAACAAGCAGAGGAGGGGCAGTGAGAAGGAGAGACAGAATCCCAAGCAGGTTCCACACCATCAGCACAGTGCCCGATGCAGGGCTTGAACTCATGAACCAAGAGATGATGACCTGACCTGGGATCAAGAGTCAGACATTTAACCAACTGAGCCACCTAGGTGTCTTACTGACCAAATGTTATTTTAGCACTTGGAATATATCAGCTTATGATTTTATTGAGGATCCTTGCATATGATGAGTTGTTTTTCTCTTGCTAATTTCAAGTTTCTCTCTTTGTCTTTGGCATTCAACGAGTTGCTTATAATGTGTTTCTGTGTGAATCTTTTCAATTTCTTCATATTCAGAATTGTTAATCTTCTTGGTGTTTATCATATCTATCATCAAACTTGGAAAGTTTTCAGGTATTATTTCTTCAATCTCTCTGCCCCTCTCTTTTCCTTCTAGTATTCTCATAATGTGTACACTGGTCTACACAACAGTGTTCCACTCAACAAGTCCCTTAGGCTCTGTTCATTTTTTTCTACCTTTCTGTTCCTTAGACTCTATAATTTTAATTTTGCTATGTTTGAGTTCATTGACTCATCTGCCTGTTGAAGTCTGCCTTTGAATTCCTCTAGGAAAATTTTTTAAATGTTTATTGATTTTGAGAGAGAAAGAGAGAGAGATAGAGAGAGAGGGAGAATTCCAAGCACGCTCCACCCTGTCAGCATAGAGCCCAACACAGACTCGATCTCAGGAACCATCAGATCATGGCCTGAACCAAAATCAAGTCAGATGCTTAACCAACTGAGCCACTCAGGCACCCCCTCCTCTAGGGATTTTTTTAATTTCAGTTATTATACCTTTTATCTCTATAATTTGTTTTTATTGATATTTCCACCTGTTCATACATAATTTTCTTAACTTTCCTCATGCATTCCTTAAACTCTTTGAGTATCTTTAAGATAGTTGTTTTAAAGCCTTTGTCTAGTAGGTGCACCATGTAGTCTTTCTCAGAGACAGTTTCTTTTGATTATTTTTTTCCTTTGAATAGGTCATACAATCCCATTTCCTTGTATGCCCTGTGATATTTTTGTTTAAAACTAGATATTTGAATGTAATAATGTGGTAATCAGATTCACCCCCTTCTGCAAGATTTGCTGGGGTTTTTAATCATTTGTTTCATTGCTGTAGGCTGTCTCTATGCTGTTGATCAGCCTGAGGTGCAAACTTAAAGTCTTCTCAAGTCTTTTCTGAGCCTGTGCCTTTCTCTAGCCATGCATGGTGATTTTCTAATTTTTCCTGTATGTACAGTTGCTTTTGAATGTCCTCATCTTTATTATTTGGCTCCCCAAAGAGGAAAAAGACAAAAACAGGGAGGGAGGGAGGGGAAAAGCACTGGCCCTCTAAATACCCTGGAAATTGCTTTAGCCTGAGCTGGAGGGGCCTGCCACAATGTAGTGTGGTGTGTTTTTAACAAAGTCTGGTCAACCCTATGTTTGCACTTCCACGATCAGAAGGAGCAACCAGCGATCAGAACACAGATCTCTGATATATGGAGGAGAGGATCCTCATTGCCAACACTGGCTGTGTGTGGGCTGCCCCAGAAATACATGCATGCCTGTCTGCCATGGGATTGGGAGGTAGGAGGTAGATTGCTACCAGTGAGCTAAGGGCTGAAATTGACCACAGTTAACCACAGTTTATAATTTAAGCTGTTCTCTGGAAGTTGTAAGGCCTCAACAGACTCCAGAGTTCCAAAATAGTTACACAAATTTGCCATTGGCAGTTACACAAACTGCCAATGCAGTTGTTGTCTAGACAGACAGATTTCTGGTGTTTCCTACTCTACCCTCTTTCCAAAATCCTGTCTTCTCAAACTTTTAAGGGTATAAAGGGGTTCTGAACCCCCCTCCAAAAGAGGAAGAAGTTTGAGAATTACTTGTGTAAACAGTGTAGAAATGTAGGTATAGGAATTGCCATATTTTAAAATGACCAAATCAACCAACATCAGCTTTGAGTATATCAAAGAAAATAAACACAAGAAGACTAATTGGTGGCCTAAGTTTAAATTCTAGACCCTAAAGAACTGATTTTAGAAAGATTCCCCATGTTATGTCATTAATGGAGAGTAAAGAGGTTGAAGAGATGAAGAACACTGTGCAGTACAGGCGTGTTTGCAGGATGTATTTATTTTCAGGATGTTTCCTTATGGGGCCCTGCCCAGTCACTGATAAAATTAAATACATTACAACAGTAAGTTTGCTAGAAATAAAAAGAAAGAGTGTATGATTCCATACCTATAAAAATGATAATTAAATATGAAAAAAATTCATTCTATAATGGAGTATTTGGGCTATATAAATGCCCTATTTGGCCAGCAGCCCTTACTATAATTGTTTCTTTAAAACTCACTACTGTATATATAAATCAAAGAGTGGTACAGAGTTGAAGTTTCAGGCCCAATGATTATTACATAGGCAATAACCTCAAAAAGAGGACAGTTGATAAAAAAAACAAGAGAGTGCTGGGAAACATTCCTTTATGCATCTCTTCTGCTCCTACACATCTTGCTAGGTTGCCCAGGAGTGACAAGTCCTGACTGCTTTTTATCAGATCATTCTTCAGAGATAAGCAATCAACCTTTAAGATTGAGGCAGTATCTCCATCTGGGATAAAAAGCAGGCTTATTTAACGATAGCTATAATAGTAGTGGAGTCCCCAAGCTCAATATCCTTCAGCTGTGATGAAACCACATCGTGTGTGCAGCTTCCATTTGACCCTTCATGTCACCCTTATGGGACTTGGTGGCAAAGGAACCAATCAAAATATGCTGATACTATTTTTTTTTAAGTAAACTCTACCCCCAACATGGGGCCCAAACTCATGTCCCCCACGATGAAGCGTTACATACACTACTGACTGAGCCAGCCAGGTGCCCCAAAATATGCTGATACTGTTGCTGTATTAATGCCCTTTGTCTCTGACTCAGGAATCACGTGGTCTTCCAGCATCCATGAAACAATAAAAGGTATTTGATTCCCTTGCAAGTAGGGTAAAATTCCCACACCTGATGCATTTTATTCACTCTGTCTTTTGGAAAGCTTATTTACTATAATACATATGCAAAACACGTGTTAATCCTATCAACACAGATTGAATTTATAAAACAATTACACATTGTCACAAGTCAGTTAAATAGAAATAAAAGTATGAAAAATTTGACTGTTTTTAACTTGTCAAAGTAGTTCTTTATGGATTTTTTATTTAAGAATTATAGGAAAGAATGTGAGCCCTAATAGTGTATGATTTTACAACTCTTCTGTAAAATCTTTTGCATCAGTGAATTTTTAAGAGTTTGTATTTTTATATAATATTTATAAATATTTAGAATTACTACAAACAAAAAAACCCCACAAACATTTCAAATTACTAGGTTATAATATAGGAACTATGATATCCTTAGAAAATGGATGGGCAACTCAGGAGTATGAGACTATACAGCAAAGAAAAAATGAGAAAAAGAACTCAAGGGAGAATAACTGCTAAAATACAGAAAGCTCATATTCTGTTTTTTAATTTATTTAAATTTTAGTTAACATACAGTGCCAATGTTAACAGGATGCTCATATTCTAAACTTGAGTTTCCTACATATACCCATTTATTTTACCAGAAAGTTACAAACTATTTTTTATCAACATGCCACCCATTTACAGGAAGATGTGAGGCAGGCCAATCTTAGCTTATTAGGAGAGTTCCCATCCATTTCTATTTTAGTCATTTTGTTCTGCTGTGCAATTTTGTGAGAAAGGATATTCTTATGGCTTTTCAGTGACACTACCTATATCTTATATAACCTAACAAGTAATAGTGCAGAGTACAGGGAAGAGAAGCTGCAGGTAGATGCATGTTTTAAGGGATAATAACTTAAAATCATGCATATTTCATTGATGTAATTTCCTTTTATAGAATTTTTTTTCTATAAACAAATGAAAATAAGCTCAATTCTCCTGTAAATGTAGTATAACTAAACCATATACAGACTGCCACAAGGGAGACGTTATGTTCATAAATATATGTAGCATAAGTAAAGGACATAGCATTGAGGTTCAGAGCATATGTGGGCTTTGGAGTCAGATCAGGGAGGGAGTCCTAACTCTGTCACATGATGTTTTCTTTAAAGATATAGATATATAGATATAGATATAGATATAGATATATAGATATAGATATATATATATAGATATAGATATATAGATATAGATATAGATATATAGATATAGATATTTCCTTTTCCTTTTCTATATCTATATATCTATATCTATATCTATATATATATTACAGCTATTAGCTCTTTTTCTATTTCATGGAAATACATTTTCCATATCTATCATTTTCCTTTTCTTTTTTAGTTTTTAAAAATGTTTATTTATTGGGGGGGCAGAGAGAGAGAGAGAGAGAGAGAGAGAGAGAGAGAGAGAGAGAGAGAGAAAATCCCAAGCAGGCTCCACACTGTCCGACTATAGCTCAGTGTGGGGCTCAATCCCACAAACCAGGAGATCATGACCTGAACCAAAATCAAGAGTTGAATGCTTAACCAAAAAGAGACACCCAGGTGCCCCTATCATTCCTTCTCAATGTCATTTTAATTTTAATTTTTATATAGTCCAACTTTCTTTTATGGTATCTTTTGCTTCTTTTGGTTTAGAAAATTACTTTCTCTCCAGATATCTGGTAAATATTATGTTTTCTTCCTTTTCTTTTAAATGTAGTTGCATTTTTTAATGTTTTCTTCTACCTAGAATACATATTTGATGAATGGTGTGAATTAAGGTTTTGAATTATTATCTTAACATCATTTCCTGAGTTGTATTTCATTGTTCCGTGATGTTTCCCCTACTGTACATTAAATTATTATGTAGATTTATAAATGGGTCTGGATGAGAACATGTTCATTTCTGGGCTAGAAATTCTGCTTCAGTGTCTCACCTACTGTTTTAACCAGTATATTTGCTATTTTTATAACATGCTTTAATATCTTGTAAGGATAATCAAACCTCATTAAACATCATCTTCTTTTGAATGTTTTAAAAAACTAGTCTTAAACATTTAATTTTTCTAAATAAATTTTGAATCATTTTGATACCATCTTAAGAAATATCTTGGTTTCCATCCTGATTATAGTTATATAAATTCTGGTAAGTATCTAGAGAAGATGGATAGATATCTTCAGAATATTTAATATTACCATTTAAAGTAAAACGATATAGGTAAAATGCCAAGAAGGGTTCAGAGAGTATGCAATCTTATTCAGTATATCTCCTTCTTTTTTTAAAAACAACTTTTAGAATAAGTAGAAAACTAAAATCCATGTAAAATGGCATGTATGTTATTTAACATTCAGAATAAATCGAATGTCTTATAACTGCTAAATATTATTGAATGCATTTTAACTTAAGTGTTAGATATGTTATCCATTTGTAAATTAGTAAAATTAAAGGGTAGAGATTCACTTTTAAGAATTTTTTTTTTAATTTTTAATGTTTATTTATTTTTGATAAAGAGAGAGAGACAGAGCACGAGCAGGGGAGGGGCAGAGAGAGAGAGAGACACAGAATCCAAAGCAGGCTCCAGGCTCTGGACTGTCAGCACAGAGCCCGACACGGGGCTCGAACTCACAGACCGCTAGATCATGACCTGAGCCGAAGTCGGACACTCAACCGACTGAGCCACCCAGGCGCCCCTCAAGAAATTATTTAATTACAGATTCCTCTTTGCCTGGAGCATATTTAAAATATAACCTGAATTTCAATTATTCATTTTTTAAAGTTTCCAATGAAAATTTGCATATAAAGCAAAGCACAATTATACCAACTATAAAAATAAATTATAAAAAAGAAATATTTTTTAAAGTAATAGCAATGTGACTTTTAAAAAATCCACTTACAGACCATATAAAACATAAATATAAGAGAAATCTTGATCTAAGAATGTTAACTATGGGGAAAGTATATTTGTAGATATTTCTAAGAGATACATATCTAATTCATTAACTCAATAGCTGCACTGTCATATCCAGTTTTCTGAAAGTTTTGGCCTTTATTGGACAAAAGTAAATCATATTCAATTACAGATGCAATATTCTTGAATAAGTTAGCAACATAATATAGATTTTATGATATTGGGATGCTGAGTTGGGCTTTCCTTTTCAACTTAAAATTTAAAAATTTTTAAAGGGCAGATTTATTGAGGCACAATTTACATACAATGAAATTCACTCTTAAAGCATAAAATTTGATGAATAATTGTACAAATATACTTCTCATTACCTTACTCAGTTCTCTAATTTAAGCCAGTAATTAGCACCTTATTCCCACCCTTTCCCTGACCCCATGTCAGCCCTTTTGCTCACTGAATATGTAGGTTATAAAAGTAAATAAAGATGGCTTGTTTAGTACACTTCTCAACACTGATAATCTTGGGAGATTATATATCTCTAATAAAGCCTAAACTGATACAGTACAAGTTAATTCAATATAACATTTGGTTTTATTTTTACAGATCACATTAATATATTTTTGTAGGAAACATTAGAAAGATTAAAGAATAGACTGGATTCAGAGAAATCTATTTTTTTCCTAAAAATCCTTATACATCAAGATCCAAATTTGTATCAACAAAATAGAAGAATAAAATGTCTGAAGATTTCCACAGAGACAATTACAACATTTAAACAGTAGGTTTTTCAAGTGATTTGAATATGAGCTTTTTCCTGTTTTACTCTTCAATACACTAAGGGCTTAAATTTTTTCATTATCGCTTGGCTCTATAATTCCAGAAATAATGGTTTACTTAAACAACTGTATATTTAACAGAGATTTAAAATGCTTCAGTTCCTATCTTCAGTCTAAACAGGCAGCCTGCCTTGATTTAAAAGATTTGACACTTTCTTTCTAGGAATTGTCATATTGCCCAAATTAGCTTATTATTAGGAGCTTTGTTGTTATAAAAAGAGGATAAAAACATGCAACAAAAATCCATTCCATCTTTCGTTTTTAGTCCTGTAATTATCATGAGCAATTTGATTTATTTGCCATTGAATTCATTTACCTAGGAAAATCATATACAATGTTCAGTCTACAAATTAAGTACTGGGTGGATATGCTTTACTACACGACAAGTAAAAGCTTGTAAAGAAAAGTAGAGGCATAAAAGCACTGCAGTGTTTTTAATGAAACACATTTACCCGCCTTGGGTAAAAAGTAAAAGTAGCTCATAGCTGCAAAACTTTGTATTAATGCTTAGTGTGGCACACTACTTAATTGAAAGATTCTTAATTAAACGTGCCCCACCAAAAAACCTCACCAAATTGCATTTGCCACCAAATGACTAACAAGTACACAACAGTTGGAAACTGTCAAAATATTTTACAGCTCAATTGTAATTACCAACCAAGTCTAAGCATGCCCTGAGTGGGCGTTAACTACATCTTGGGGGATGCAAAACATTAAGCAGCAGTCATTTTTTTTGTGGTTTCTAATTTAAACATTTAAAACTCCTAAATAACTCCAAGACTTTTGTAGTCTTTAGTGAAAAATCAGCAAGACGTCAATATAAGATATAATAATTTATCATTTTCATAAATTGACTAGTGAAAAGGGCCTTTTAAAAAATAATCTGGTTTATCCCTTACCATTATAATTGAATATATTGATTATTTGGTTATTTGTCTTTGAAAATGTATTAAGTGATCTTAAGACATAAATGTTTTCTGTCATCTTTATCACAATAGATGTAGCCAAAAATAAATGGGAAGGTGTGATTATGGAGAAATGTCAATATGGAAGTACAGCTGGTGAGTTTCCAGAGGGGAGAATGCAGACATCGTTTGCCATTTGAAGTAGGACAGCATCCAGCCACTCTTCACTCCTCACCAGAAAGTAGTGTGGAATATAGCTTAAAGCTCTTTGATCATCCAAATATGGTATCTCTTGCCAACAGAAAAGAATTGGGTTAACTATTACTGACCATAAGCACTGGTGGAATACTACCTTTCACCAGGTATCATATTTATCCACTATTCTTACTATCACTTGGGGACAGAAATGGAAAGCAGAATTTACCACAGAATATATAAGCTTTGTTTTTTCTGCATTCCCTAACTCTACATTTTTCCTGAGAGATATCAATTGGGAGTGTTCAAAAAACAGAGGCGCCTGGGTGGCTCAGTTGGTTAAGCGTCCGACTTTGGCTCAGGTCATAATCTCATGGTTCGTGAGTTCAAGCCCCGCATTGGGCTCCCTGCTGTCAGCTCAGAGCCCGCTTCAGATCCTCTGTCTCCCTCTCTCTCCATCCCTCCTCTGCTCACGCTCTCTCAAAAATAAATAAACATTAAAACAAAAAGCAGATGCATAATGTACTCAGAAGATTCCTGTGTTTGAAATTTCAAATGGATTTATATTATCTAACTTAAAATACTCTTTAAAATGTAATTATGGTTACACAATAAGCCTCAATTATACCTATTTTATCTTAAGCTGAAAGATGGGCACACAGGTGTTACCTTTCTATAGGACTGAAAAATTCCATTAAAAATCACAAGAAAAAAATCTCAAACTGGTAGCCATACAAGCTATCAACAATTTAAGTATAGTTATTTAATACATGGATTCCAATCAAATCATAATGTGAGTTAATAAAAAAGGTTTAAAAGAATTAAATAAATTTAAAGTTCTGTATGGTTCTCAGAGGTACCATAATCACTTAGTCATTAGACTTCAGCTAGATGGAATGTTCAAACAGAACTGGAAATGCTGATTATTGCCATGTAGTCAGAGTAGCTGAATGGGTCACCTGTTGATAGTGAGAAAAAAAACTGTTTTAACAATTTTCTACACTGAAAACTTGGACACAAAGTTTGTGGAAGAAATAAATGTATGTTCCAGTAATATTATGTAGGCCATCGGTCTCCAACTTTTTATTGCATGACAATATAAAAAAAAATAGGAGAAAGTAGAAATATTCTCATAGGTATACATTTATTTGTGTATTATATACACATACTACTGCATATTATAAAATATATGCCACAAATGGAAATGTAAGTTTATTTATTTATTATGAGAGAGAGAAAGAGCACATGCATGCTCAGGGTAGAGGCAGAAAGAGACAGAAAGAATCCCAAGCAGGTTCCTCACTGTCAGCACAGAGCCTGACGTGGGGCTCAATCTCACGAACCTTGAGATCATGACCTGAGCCAAAATCAAGAGTCAGATGCTTAACTGACTCAGCTACCCAGGCACCCCTCACAAGTAGAAATTTAAAAAGAGGAGGTAAATTAACAATTAAAATATTTTACTTTATTTATTAATGGTAATAAAAACTGATTTTTCTCTCAAAAATAAAAAAAGAACAATGTGAATGAAAAGGTTTAATTATTTTTTTTTAATCTTGGTTTAACAATTTGAAGGTCTAAAGTGTATACATTCATACCTGGTTTGAATAGCTGTCACAGCTAAAAAAAAGATACATCACAAAGATACATAAATCTAAATGCAAAAAGCACATCATTGGCTGTGCTTAATAAATCAGGATACTCACAATCCCATCTGCCAATTATACAAAGGATTTTTGTTGATATTCACTTAGATTCTAATTCCTGATGTCAACTAGTTACAGTTAATACTCTACTAACAATTTTTATGTGGACTTTAAAACAGGTTAGAAAATGTTGTTTTCAAGTTCTGAAAGTATATTGATATGAGGGAGAGTTTATACAGGTGGCACAGATGTTTTTAGCAACAAAATAACATGAAAATATTTCTGTAGCCAACATTGTAGGTTGGCTAACCAATATCCATCCATTCTCATGCCTACTTCTTGTAAGGAATCAGGAAAAGTCTAGTACTCACATAGTCTGGCAAAGTAGTATGAATGGAAGTTTATAGAAATATGAAAATAGCATGAATATAAGTGGAAGTTTATCTTTCCTGACAAAAAGGATAGATGTAAAACTTCCTCTTGCATTTGTACTCCCCTTTCTACAGGACACTTGCCATCCTCTACGTGATACATGACCTTCTAATATGTAGTTATGTAGGCTAAGTGAAGGTACCCATGTTAAACTGCATATTAATATTAGTAAAGCTTAATTTCTTTCTTGGATTAAAACATGTAGATACAAATTTGAACATATTCTGCCCACACCCAGTGAACTATGCTGAGCACTCCTAAGAGGTCACACATCTCACTTTCAAAGTCACTATTTAAATAATACAAAGGGCTAGATATGCTTAATAAAACCCTGGCAACAATCCCGTGACTTAAAATTACCCACATTTCAGAGACAAGCTTCAAACAGGTTAAGGGACCTGCCCCAAAACAATACATGAACAGGATGATTATCAATGATTTTTTATGGATAATACTGACTAGAGAGTATTTTTATGGGATAAAAGCACATTTATTCCATTTGCCAAACTGTACTAAACATACATACATTTAAACCACAAAAAGAATATGTTGATTATTTAAGGCAGAAATAATAAACAGCCACATTTTTATATGAAAACTTCCATGAGTTAACAATACTGCATGTTTATATGCTGTGCTTCATTATATTGAATTTGATATGTAGCAATTTCAGAAAGACCTATTTTAGTTACTATCGAAAGAACTTTTTAAAAAAACATTTAAGAAAACTGTGTCCCTTGGCACTGATCATAATAGGTTAGTACTTCAACAAGCCTTTACTCATTCCATTTTGTCACTGAAGAATTCATAACTGAGTAGGGAGGCATAAATAACTATCATTAAATAATGTGATGAGAATGATAAAATATGCTCCTACACTGTGCTATTGGATCACACAGTAGAAACTCAAGTCAACAGGGGTACACCCAGGTGGCTTCCGCGGTTAAGCGTCTGGCTCTTGATTTTGGCTCAGGTCATGATCTCACAGTTCATGAGATGGAGCCCTGTGTTGGGTCTGCACTGACAGTGTAAGCCTGCTTGGGATTTTCCCTCTCCCTCACTCTCTGCCCCTCCCCACCTCTCTCTCTCAAAATAAATAAATAAGCATTAAAAAAAAAAAAAAAAAAAAAAAAACAGAAAGAAAGTGATGTCAACAAATACTTCACAAGTTCATTCAAGCTAGACCTCTGAAGGATGAGCCTGTTTCCCACCAAAGCTTGGCAAAACTATAGAAAATCTGATACTTCTAATGCCTACCCAAATGGATGTCTGACTTAATCTGGATCATTTCTGAGGGAAAACCAGGAACAAAGACAGGTCTGAAGCTCCTGAAAGTCTCAGTCTTGTGACTAAAGTCAGAGGCTAAAGATAAATATACAGATGGCAGACAGCAGCAATTCTTAAACTTTTTGGTTTCAGGACTTCTTTACATTTGTAGAAATTGAGGACTCCCAATTGTTTATGTGGGTATAACTACTGATATTTACCATATTAGAAATTAAAACAGAAATTAATTATTAAATTAATACAATACTTATTAGTTCTTTTTAAAACTTTACATGTTAATGTATCTTTACATGTTAATGTAACAACTATATTTTCCAAAGAAAAATAGCGAGAAGAGTGACACTGTTTCACATTTTTGCAAGTTCTTTAATGTCTAGCTGAATATAAAATGGCTGGATTCTCACATCTGCTACTGTGTTCAATCTGTTGTGATGTGTTGTTTTGGTCAAAGTAATGAAAATCTAGCACACAGATACATGGTTGGAAAAGAGAATTTTAAAATCCTTTTCAGACTATTGTGGATATTCTTCTTTGGTACTATACCAAAACTCACAAGTGGTGGTTTCTTAAAGGTTAGTTGCTATGTAGAATCTGAAACCACATTGATGAACTCTTCAAATTCTGTTATATTAAAGTCCATCGATCCATCCTGCACTTTGAAAGGAATTTTTGTCTATGCATAATTTTGAAACATTATCCACTGGTCATTTGGAAAACAGATTCCCTGACAATGTTGACATGTTTCATTATATAATATTGAAAATAACATTTCTTAATATCATCACCTATTTTTTCAGAAATGTTTTTTAAGTATCGGGAAAATCTCAAGTTCAAAGTGGCAGATAGGAGTCTTCCAAAATTCTAATTTTTGCTTGAAAGCTCTAATTGTATCACTGACAACAAATACTGTCAGTTGTTTCCCTTGAGGTGATAGTATAATTTTGTTCCTTTTTGAGAAAATATGTACCAAATAACCAAGTCTAAATAACCAGTTTGTCAGTCATTCTTTCAAGTAAAAATGGTGTTCCCTTACACAGACCCCTAGCCAATCTTACAACCCAAACAATAGAGCAAGTCCTTTTTTTTTTTTTTTTTTGAGATAACGGTAATACCTACATGAGCAGCAGAAGTGTTTCAGGCAAACTTCCTAACACAGAATATTAGAATGTGTACTCCAAGATTAAAATTTAATAAAATGAATAATTTTTACTGTTTCATAAAGACGTTCTTAAGTGACACTGGTTTTTCTTCCCCCCCCCCCCTTTTTTTTTAAACTGAGTCTGCATGGCCATGAAGAATACAATGACTCTTACTAACAATCTGGTGTCACTACCTTGATTCATATGTTGGCACCCACAGGTTTTACCCACTATTTCTCTTGCCCAATCTGTGCAAATATCAACATAGTGAAAAAAGTAAATAAAGTCTTAGTATTATTATGAAAATGTCCTTTACTTCACAAACCAAATGAACTATATCATGGACCTCCAGAGACCACACTTTGAGAAGAGATAGCAAGAGGATTAGCATCAAGGCAGATGTTTATTCACTTATTCCACTATATTATTTATTTTGCTAAGGGTGCGGGACCCTGGGCCTTGGTATTAGGATCAACTTGGTGATAAAGCAGTCCTTACCCTCTAAAAGAGGTAGATCCAGGACTGAAACTAATGGAAATTGAGAGTAGGAGTTCCTCACAATATATATTTTTTACATATTCAAATTAGAAGTGTGGATAGATGTGATTTTATACTATTACACAATAAATACTACCAGAAATCAATGGCAATTAAATGTCTACTGGTTACTTTTAAAAACTTTTTACTGTACATCTTCAAAGACCTTAATTTTAGTATTGAAGTCAACCATAAAAGCTTCCAAGGAATTAGATGGGGATACAGTAGAGCAAACATAATGCTTTTACTTTTTTTAAGTTTAACTTAAAAAAACTACCATTTGTAACAGCTTTAAAAATATGAAACACATGGGCATAAACTGGACTAATGTGTGGAATACTTGCACACTGAAAACTATAAAACATTGGTAGGAGAAATTTAAAAAGACCTGAAAAGTGGAGAGATAAACTGTGCTCATGAATTTAAGGACTCAGCATTGATAAGTTGTTAACTCTCCCTAAACTGAACTGCAGATTCAGTACAATCTCAATCAGAAATTGACAAGCTGATTCTAAAATGTGCATTTATGAAAATGCAAAGGGTTTAGAATAGCCAAGATAATTATGAAATAGAACAAAGTTGCAAGACTCATACTTTATGATTTTATGACAACATAAACAATACTAGTCAAGACAGGATGGTATTGTATAAAGGTACACAAAAAGATCATTGGAACAGGACAGTCTGGAAATTGACCTACACATATACAATTCATTAATTTTCAACAAAAGTGTAAAGGCAATTCAGAGGAGAAAGGATAATCTTTTCAACAAGTGGTTCTGGGATGAATGGATATCCATATGCTAAGAAAGAAAAAGCAACAACCAAAAAAATAAAGATACAAAAAAATCTCTGATCCACAGCTTGCAACAAATAAAACTATAAAACTTATAATGAAAACATATGAGGAAGCTTTTGGAATCTTGGGTTAGACAAAGATTTCTTACATAAAACACCAAAAGCAAGATCTTGTGAATTAAAAATATCCCATACTTATCTATTTCTATTTGTACTGTCACCAATCTGGTCTCAACCAATCATGTTTTGCCCAGACTACTTTTTCTTTTCCATTCCTTCCTACTTCTACCCCCGCCCTGTCCAACCACCTTCACAAAAGTGATCTTTTCAAAGACATATCTGATCATATCATTTCCTTGCTTAAAACTCTCCTTCAGAGAACATGGTCTTCAAAGGCTTCATGTTGTACTATTCATCCCCCTTACTGGTGAATGACTTATTCCTCGAATATGTCAAATTCCTCTAAGTTGGCAACCATTGTTGTTCTTTCAGCATAAACTGCTTCCTCCTCACTCCTTCACTGTCCTAAGGGCTAATCCATATTCACCTTTCAGATCTCTTCATAAATGTCACTTCTAAAGAGAGGCTTCATATGACCCCCCAATCCTAAGCTTACACCCCAAGGCCTTTATACTTGCTACTTCCTTTGCCAATGGAAGCTCTTACCCCATATCTTTATATGGATCATTCCTTGATACTTCACCTTCTCCAAAACAACTTTCATGACCATTTTAAACACTCTCCTTCTATCACTCTTTAACTTCTCACCTTGCTTTATTTTCTTATCAAATATGAAATTATATTCTTTTTTTTTTAAGTTTATTTATTTGGAGGGGTGAGGTGCAGAGAGAGAGAATCCCAAGTAGGCTCCATGCTGTCAGCACAGAGCCCAATGTGGAGCTCGAACTCACAAACCTTGAGATCATGACCTGAGTCGAAATCAAGAGCTGGATGCTTAACTGACTGAGCCACCCAGGCACCCCAAAAGTATATTCTTTAATTACTCATTTATTTGTAATCACTCTACCATTTTAGAATGTGAGTTGCCCAAGGACAGAGCTATATCTTGCTCACTACTCTATCCAAATAACCCGGCATACACTAGTGGTACAGGACTATCTGGACTTCATGACATGTATGAATTCAGGAGCTCAGTCTTGAAGAGAGATACACAAATGAATAGCTGTAATACAGAATATGGGAAATGAATGAGAAGCACAAAGGATAGAGTGATGGTATTTACTTTGGTGGCCCAGAAGAGATCCTCATATAGAAGGAGGCACTTGAGTTAGATCTTAAGAGATGTCTAGGAATGTATCCACTGGAAGCTATAGGTGGAGGGCCTGCATGTGCAGTCATAAAGGAAAGGAAGAGAAGGCATGTGAAGGGAACTGTAAATATCTGAGAAAGAAAGACATTTGCACAGGATTCATTGAGGGGACTACTCATAACATTTCACTTGCTTGAAATATTCCTCTGCCATTTCTATGTCTCAATTCTACCAAAGCAGTAATATATAAATTCAAATGCTATTACCTCCACGAAACCTTTCCTGTGTTTTCTTTCTCCCATATTCCATATTACAAGCCCTTAATACCCTATTTTGTGGCTATTGATTATTGTACATGTATTATTGCCCTTTACACAGCTTTAAGTCTAAGTAGCAAAAAGAAACCAAAAATTAAATCAGAAAGATAAATGGTTAATTTTAGAATTGATGGTGGTGGTAGTGGAAAGAAGATACGTATTATTAAGTTTTAAATGATCACCACTAAATCACAGATTGGGAAATGGGAATCTATTTGAAACCTTGTATCAGATGAAGAAACAATGGACAAATTTTTCTTCTTTGAGGGAGTAGACCTGTTTACTCAACAGGTTTAGATTTTCTTCCTTATCCCCAAATTTTAATCACTTACTTAAATCACTTGTTAATATTTCTGTTACTATTCTCTTACACTCATTCCTTCATATATTTTAAAACTAGAACTGTAGGCATGATGAGAGTTAACTATTACATAGATTCATACTGATAAAAATTTATTTTAAGAATGTTACATTAAGGGGGTGCCTAGGTGGCTCAGTTGGTTGAGCGTCTGACTCTTGGTTTGGGCTCAGGTCATGATCTCATGGTTTCATAGGTTTGAGCTCTGCACTGGACTCCATGCTATCTCTCTAAAAATAAAGAAACTTAAAAAAAGAAACAAAGAAAGAAAAAGAATGCTGCATTAAGTTTCAGCAATTTAAGTATTTTATATACAACGTTCCTTTAAGAAGACTTAGCATGTAATTTTAATAAACCAAATAGATAAAGCCATTTCATTGTTTATTTTTCCTCATAAACTTTTCTACTAAGCTCTCTAAAGAACTTTCAGTTGTTAATAGTTGAAGCATAAAATTATCTCTTTGTTTTAATGCTTCTTTATTCATTTTGTTTCTTTTTTTTTACAGCTTAAAGATTATTCATTATCATAAACTACAATAGTTCACTTAGGGACTTATTTATCAGGAACCAGAAGATATTGATGCCACAACAGTTTTCTTCTAGGATATACATTTAGTATATAATAGACACCAAGGATTAGATTTTGTTTAAAACTAAATAAACTGAAAAGAGAATCTATGTGACAAACTAATATTCTTTTAAAAATAAACCAACTCATTATAGGAAACAAAGCAAAATAAGATAAAATAAACTGATTTATATGCAGTAATTGTTTTAAAATGTTTCACGTGTACCAGTCAGGAATTAACTATGGTCTGGGCATAGATATAATTATTTTGGAGTCTTATCTTTTGTTACTTTATGTTTAAACCTAACAGAATAATTTGTGTGCAACATTAATAGTTTTATACTGTTATAGCCCAAAATGAAATAAATTAGACAATAGAAAGAAGTAGCCTCACAAATACCACTTAGTAGTAACTGCGATTTTCCTAACCACATACATTTTCCATCCATATTTTTGAAAGTGTATGTATATATACATTTTCAAACTGTATCTTTGTAATAATACAAAAGGAAAAAAGTTAAACAGTTTAAAGGATCTTTAAATTACAGGATAATTTCATCCCAATTACAAAATACCTGGAGAGGTATTTTGGACCATTTATACTCCTCTTCTACATTTTTAATATTTTGTAAACTTATTTTTTCCTTCCCCCCCCTCACTATAGACACTCCCTTTAGGCAACAGTACATCAACAATCCTCCCACGTTCAAAGTCGGCTACATCTGTTGCTCTTTTCTATTGTTGAAAATTCCTGCCTTAATCCTATTTGACTTCATTCATGCAAAGGTCATCCTGAATTCAACAAATGGAGAAGCTATGGCAAAGCACACTGTTGAACATGGCTGAGAAAATGCCTTGTGGAACATGTAACTGATGTGCTCGCCCTGTCTCAAAAGTACCTGATATATATCATGTAGGCCTCCAAACTTAAAGCCTACAATCTCAAAATGTGTTATATTCATTATTACCATATTTGCTAAACATTCTAGTAATTATAATAATGATCCTGATTCTTGGTAGTGTGCTGCTGTTTCCTTTTTCCTAAACCAGTTGAATGTTCATATTACTAGTTGTGCCTACCTTATCAGCATGAATTAAATCAGAGGATCTACTCTAACCCTATTATCACCATTAGCATTTGGCAAATGTCACCTTTTTTTTTCATCCACAGAATGGCATCTCTTATTCTTCAATTTTCAAAATCTGCTAATGAAACTAAATTATTGTATTCATTAAAAAATAAGTTCCCAATTCCAATAAGCAGCAACATAGATGGGTTTTATTATGCCTCATCTTAACAGACGCTGATTATAAACTATAGCTATAATATATTATGCCATTGGCCTTTTTCTCTATGCTAAATACAGCTCAAATCTATAATTTACTGCCATCCATATATATATATGACCAAAACTAGGAGACATTAACAGGAAGATTAAAGTAAGCGCTAAAATAAACTTGAGTAAAAGAAAGATTTATGAGGTGGAGATAATTATTTTTAATATGCTCATAACTCACCATGACTAAAATATGGGAACACTTACTCACACATGCTTATGTCCAAGTTAAAAAAGATGCCTGCCAACTTAAGAAAAACCAAGCTCAATTAGTTTCAAGCAATCAAGGAAAAGGCCACTGTTACTCCTATGGCTTAATAAGGAAAAGACATCTTGTCTATAATATACTATGCTGTTGGCCTTAAATGAGATTTTTAGTGTAAGATAAAACTGAATACAAGATTAAAAAATATTATTAGCTACTTACATATAAATTTAAAAGCTGTTAATGATAACTTGTCACTGTTTTATAATATAAAATTATCTAATACAAAAGATACATATTCTAAGAAGATATTTTAATGCAGTTTTGTGTTGACAGCAAAATGTATGAGTATAAATATAAACAAACTGTTGGCATTATTTGTCAAGCTCATAAATCCATTTTTACTATAGTTTCTCAAATTCTCATAGACAAACTCTAAATAAAAGTCAAAGGATGTAAAAAAAATACAAAAACTTCATTTTTAAGATAGCACTTAAAAAATTTTTTTTAATGTTTATTTACTTTTGAGAGAGAGGGCAAGCAGGGAAGGGGCAGACAGAGACAGAGACACAGAATCTGAAGCAGGCTCCAAGCTGTCAGCACAGAGCCTGATGTGGGGCTCAAACCCACGAGCTGTGAGATCAGGACCTGAAGCTTAACCAACTGAGCCACCCAGGCACCCCAGCCCTTTTTTTTTTAAACCTGTGTGTAGCTTAGTTTTATTCGTTGAAGTATGTTTCCTCAACAATGCAATTTTAGGCTAAATACTTACCCTTCATTTTCTTTCTTTTCTTGCTTTGTTTTTCAAGTAGGCTTCCTGCCAAGCACAGAGCCCAACATGGGGCTTGAATTCACAACCCTGAGATCAAGACTTGAGCTGAGATCAAGAGTTGGGTGTGGGGCACCTGGTTGGCTCAGTTGATTAAGTGTCCAACTTCGACTTAGATCATGATCTCACGGTTCATGGGTCCAAGCCCTGCTTGGAGCCTGTCAGCACAGAGCCTGGAGACTGCTTCATATACTGTGTCTCTCTCTCTCTCTCTCTCTCTGCCCCTCCCTCGCTCTCGCTCTCACTCATGCTCTCTCTCTCTAATAAACTTTAAAAAAAAATTAAAAAAAAAAAAAAGAGAATCATGTGCTTAACTCACTGAGCTACCTAGGTACCCCTCTTTTTTTTAAGTAAGCTCTATGCCCAAAATGGGGCTGGAACTCATGGCCCCGAGATCAAGAGTCATGTGCTCTACCAACTGAGCCAGCCAGGTGCCCCTTAGCCTTCATTTCCTATTTGTTTTATATTAGTAGTTTCTTGTCAGACTGCGACTTTTCTGTTCTCTTAAGCTTTTTAGTCGAGTAGTTAATGCAATTAAATGTATTAGCAATGTTTACTAATGTAAACCTGTAAAAAGGAGGCTTTTTACAAATTCGAATTTTGTAAAAAAAAAAAAAAAAGACTCTTTTTAGTAAGTACTCAGTAAATTTGTTTACAAATTTGTATTTGTCTGAGATGTGGCAAACTTATACTAGAAAGTATGTGATATAATGAATGGCCTGAAATTTGCCTTAGTTTTTTTTATTTTTAAAAAGGGAAAAACAACACCTACCCTACATACTTCATGGTTTTGCAGAGAATAAAATAAATCATGCATATCTAAATTTTCTGGAAACTATTAAGCACTTTATAAATGTAAGGAATTGTTATGCGAAGAGAACTTCTATCAACTGGGCAATAGGTATATTTCTTTGATGTAACGTTTAGCTCATATGGAAATAGACTAAAATAAAAGAAAGTAAAATGGTGTATGTCGAAGAGTCTTAAACTTCTTCATTCCACGATTTTCTTAAGTCCTTTTATGATCCTAGAAGGGCGGGGGGGGGGGGCTACCATCATCATCAGGATTCTTCCAAGTGGTTTCAGCATGGAACTCCAGCATGTATGAATGTAAAATATTTGTGAGAGAACAAGTAAGTGGCAGGGGTTCTTTCTCCACACCTGATGTTACCTGCTGTCACCTGATTTAGACATAATCTCTAAATTCACACCCCAAAATTTCTAGTAAGGGTATGTGCTTTCATATCCTACCTGAGTGAGAGACCACAAACAACAAATCTGGATGGAAAGGCAGGGAGAAGACACTAGAAAATTACAAAATGTTTATGTTATGTATTTCCCTATTAAAATACATCATGTATCTTAAAGAACTATTGGAGCCAGCTTTATTTTCTCCACATGGGACTTGACAACAGCCCTTGTCTAAAAATATGCTTATCCCTGCCCCACGGCTCAGTCCTCCGTGCCCTTATTCTCTATGTTATCCTGAAGTAGGGACAAACTCTCAGCTCCTAAGTTCATGATGAAATATCTTCAGGGTAAAGTTCACAATCAATGACTTTTCCCCTGGAAGTCTCAACAGGCCAGGACTTCCTAATCACTCTGAGCCCAGACATCCTTGAAGGTTTAAGGGTCATTTTCTTAGAGTTTGTATTTTTGTTTCTTACATAGATTTTAATTTTAATTGCCATACTTCACAAAATCTACCACTTTGCTAATTCCTTAAAAAGGCAAGACCAGTGTCACTGTTAATCCTGATGTCTATGTGTAGATGTGTGTTTCAGATGGAAGAAGGGACAAAGAAAGCATGGAAGGAGAAACTAAAACTTGTCTAAAACTGAATTCATTTTCTTAAATACAAACTTACTCTTCTTATATTCTCTTTCTCTATTGAAAGCAGGACCAGGATGGCTTTCCTTCCCCCTATTTTCCTACATTCCTTCCATCCTTCCTTTCCATTCATTCATCCAGTCATTTATCCAACCACCTACCTGACAAATATTTACTGAGCACATGCTACATGCTAAGCATCCATGCTAGCTTCTAAGAACACAGAAATGAAGAAGTCCCTGATCTCATGGAGTTTACAGAGTAGTAGGGGAAAAAACAATAAACTAATAAAATATATAGGTAGAGGAGGCTCAGTCGGCTAAGCATCCAAATGTCTATTTCAGTTCAGGTCATGATCTCACAGTTGGTAAAGACCTTGGGCTCTGTGCTGTCAGTGCAGTGTCTGCTTGAGATTTACTCTCTCCCTCTCTGCCTTTCCCCTGCTCACATTCTCCCTCAAAATAAATAAACTTTAATAAACAGATGAATAAATAAATGAATAAAAAAAGTATATAAGTAGAAGACAGTAATTAATGAAAGGAGGGTGGTTAATATAGGGTCATCAGGGAAGGCCTCTTTATTTTTTTTTTCAGTATATGAAGTTTATTGTCAAATTGGTTTCCATACAACACCCAGTGCTCACCCCAAAAGGTGCCCTCCTCAATACCCATCACCCACCCTACTCTCCCTCCCACCCCCCATCAACCCTCAGTTTGTTCTCAGTTTTTAAGAGTCTCTTATGCTTTGGCTCTCTCCCACTCTAACCTCTTTTTTTTTTTTTTTTTTCCTTCCCTTCCCCCATGGGTTTCTGTTAAGTTTCTCAGGATCCACCTAAGAGTGAAAACATATGGTATCTGTCTTTCTCTGTATGGCTTATTTCACTTAGCATAACACTCTCCAGTTCCATCCGTGTTGCTACAAAGGGCCATATTTCATTTTTTCTTATTGCCACCTAGTACTCCATTGTGTATATAAACCACAATTTCTTTATCCATTCATCAGTTGATGGACATTTAGGCTCTTTCCATAATTTGGCGATTGCTGAGAGTGCTGCTATAAACATTGGGGTACAAGTGCCCCTATGCATCAGTACTCCTGTAGGGGAAGGCCTCTTTAAAGAGGTAACACTGAAAAAAGATCGGAATGAAATGAGAAAATGAACCATGAGAAAATCTGGGAAATGATGCTCCAGATCGAGTGAAAAACAAATGTAAAGGTCCTAAGGCTACAATGAGGTGGGCATGTTTGAGGACCAGAAGACCAGCATGCCTCTAACAGAATAAAAAAGGCACTGGGTGGTAGGAAACAAGGTTGGAGACAAAGACAAAAACCAGATCACATAGGGCCTCATAGGCAATGGTAATTTTATTCTGTAATGGGAGGCCACTGGTGGGTTTTGAACAAGGTAGTAGACATAATCTGATTAATGATTTTAAAAGATCATCCTAGGGAGACTTCTAGTTCCAAAAAATATTCTGGAGAACTTTACATGGCAAAATAATCAGATCCTGCATAAAATATAAATTTTTATTGAATTGCTGGGTACAAAAAGTTTTTTCATATAAAGGAAAACCTCAGCTTTTGTGAAAGAAAAGGGTTTTCCAAGGACAGAAATATGCTTTTGTTTTGAGTATATCTGTGTGTGTTATCTTTCATAGTAAGTAAGTAGTTTTTTAAATTGGCATACTCCTACAACCAAGAGACTCCATTCCTAGGAATATTTTTAACACAGTGGTTTTTATTCCTGGCTAACCATTAAAATCATCTGGACGATTAAAAAACAAAATCAAACAAAACAATACGGATATCCAATTCTACTTCTACAGATTCTAATTTAGTGGGTTTATATAGGGTCCAAGCATTGTTTTTTTTGTTTTGTTTTGTTTTGTTTTTAAGTTTCCCAGCTAACACTGAGAACCATTACCCCAAGAAAGCCCTTTTGCATGTATATCAAGAGATAGAAAGAATACTCACAGCAATATCATTTCTAATGGCTGAAATCTGCGGGAAAATTCTTATCTTTATCATCAGGAGAATGGATAAATTATGGTAAGCTCCATGTAATGGATTATATATTAGTGAAAATGAATAAACTACAACTATACACAACACAGGTAAATCTTAGAAACATAATATTGAGTAAATAGAGAAGTCTATTAAAAGGATAACGCAGGGGTGCCTGGGTGGCTTAGTCGGTTAAACATCTGACTTTGGCTTAGGTCATGATCTCATGGTTCCCGAGTTCGAGCCCCATGCCGAGCTCTGTGCTGACAGCTCAGAGCCTTGAGCCTGCTTTGGATTCTGTGTCTGCCTCTCACTCTGGCCTCCCACGCTTGCACTCTCTCTCTCTCACTCTCCTTCTCTCTCTCAAAAATGATTAAACATTAAAAAAAAAAAAGGATAGGGGCACCTCGGTGGCTGCATCGGTTAAGTGTGTGACTTCAGCTCAGGTCACGATCTCAGGGTTTGTGAGTTGGAGCCCCTTGTTGGGGTCTGTACTGACAGCTCGAAGCCTGGAGCCTGCTTTGGATTCTGTGTCTCCCTCTCTGTCTGCCCCTCCCCCACTTGTGCACGTGCTCTCTCTCTCTCTCTTTCTCAAAAATAAGTAAACATTAAAAAAAAATTTAAAAAAAGGATAATGCATTTGTACAAAGATCAAAAATAAGGAAAATCAAATAACATATTTAGGTATATAGGATAGTGTCATTATTATAAAGCTTGAAATAAACATTGTTTATGGGTTCACATGTATAAGAGAATGGTTAGCAGCTATGTGTTTGGGGGAAGGGAGGAAGATCACAGGCAGAGGGATAGACAGAAGCATTATAGACAGAATTGACATTATTGTTACTTCTTTACACTGGATAGTATTCACTTTGTTGTTAGGATCCATAACTTACATATGTACTTCATATGTTATTTTGCATAAATAAAATATAAAATAACAATTTTTAAAAGATTTTACTATGTAGAAAATAGACTCTGGATAGGGTATATAAGTAGAAGCAGAGAGGAAGTTGGGAGGCCACTGAAGTAGTCCAGGAGAGAAATGATGGAGACTATGCCACAGTGGAATGGGGGGAGATGGTGAGAAGGAATCAGATTTAGAAAACATGTTGAAGAACTTATATATAGCTTATATAAGTTCTGTTTAACTTCTTGTATAGGAAAAGGAGAAAATATGGGCTCCTAAGTTTTCTGCCTAAACAACTGGGTTAATGGCACTGCTATTTATTGAGAGATGGGGAAAATGAGGGGAATAGCAAGTTTGGGAAGAAAATGAGTTCAATTTTGCACAAGGAGAGATGTTGAGCAGATAACAAATCAGGGAAAAGCTAAAGCCAGAGAGACACTGGGATATATTACTATATAGATAGCATTTTAAATCATATGATTAGATTTGACTGCATTATAGTATATCCTGGGGCACCTGGGTGGCTCAGTCAGTTGAACGTCTCAATCTTGATTTTGGCTCCAGTCATGATCTCATGGTTCGTGGGATCAATGCCTGCACTGACAGTGTTGAGCCTGCTTGGGATTCTCTCTCTCCCTTTCTCTCTCTCTCTCAAAATAAATAAATAAATTTTTAAAATAGTATGTTTCCTTTGGAAGGCCTTTTGAAAATGACTATCAAAAGTAGAAAGGCATTTACCCTTTGACTCACTTCAGAAAATGTATCAAACATATATAAAGTAATCGGTAATCTGTGTACAAATCATTCATTGCAGCATTGCTTGTAATAACAAAAGACTGGAAATAACACAACGGATGGGTAATTGGCTAAATAAATTATGGTATATTTACATACTGGAATAGACATGTAAAACATAATGAAGAAGCTTTCCATATACCAAAATGAGAAGTTTTCTAGGATATGCTATTATTTTTAATGTTTTTAATGTTTATTTATTTTTGAGAGAGAGAGAGAGCGAGAGAGAGCAAGAGAGAGAGAGAGCAAGAGCACGAGCAGGGGAGAGGCAGAGAGAACGAAGGAGGCACAGAGTCCGAAGCAGGCTCCAGGGTCTGAGCCGTCAGCACAGAGCCCTATGTGGGGCTTGAACTTAACAAACTGTGAGATCACGACCTGAGCTGAGTCAGATGCTTAATCAACTGAGCCACCCAGGCACCCCCAGCATATACTATTAAATGAAAAGAGCAAAATTCAGGGGCAGGATAGTGTTTATAGGATGTTACCTTTGGGGCCAGAAAAAAAGGAATAAAAATAAACATTTAGTTTTGCTTCTACCTGTGTAAAACCACTGGAAAACACACAAAAAAACTAATAAAAGTGGTTTATTTTTAGAAAGCTCAGGTGGAGGAGGTACAATACGGTAAACTGGGATGGAGTGGTATGAAGACTTCCCAACGTGTATCTTTTTATATCATTTTGATTTTTGAGCCATGTCAACATATTATCTGGCTAAAGCAATTCTACTAACACATTTTTTTTTTTAAGAGGAAAAAGTAGTCAGCTACATTAAATACTGCTAAAGGGATCAATAAGAAAAGGACTAAAATTGACCAGTGCATTTGGCAAGATGGAAATGACCTCCACCAGGGAGGTTTCAAAGAACAGAAGTAGAAAGAAGAGCCTGTTTGAAGTAGACTGAAAAAACTAATGATGAATATAGACAACTCTTTCAGTAGAAGGCAGAGAAATGCAAATGTAACAAAAGGGACATGTGGTGTCTAGAAAGTTTTGTTTGGAGCTATGTTGTGGAACATTTGTACACTAAGTGAGGTGATCAGGTACAGCGTAAGATACTGAGGGGAATGGTAAAATCAGGATCAAACCCCTTGAGTAGACCAGGGGGATGGGTCTAATATACAAGGTGACAGGTGGTCTTTGGATTAAAGCAGGAACAGAAAACGGTAAGGCAGAATGTGAGGTTACAAATCATGTCTCCCTTCTCTTAACACACATATAACATGCATACATTCTAACTTTAATGGCCTTCTACCACACATGGTTTTATGTGAAAATCATTACTGTTGTCCATGCGATCCATGACCTGAGCAGCATCTACCTCTCCAAACGTGTAATAACATAACTCTCTCCTTGCCCACTACATTCCAGTTACACGGGCTTTGTTTCCATTCTTTAAACATAACAAGTTACTTCTTGATTCAGAGCCTTCATACATGCTGTCTAAAGTTCATCTCTCCTACCATTCTTATTAATGTTTTCTTACTATCTCTTAATAGGTCTACTATCAAACTCTTATAGTTCTTTTTCTCCAAAGCATTTACCATGATTTTTATGTATGTACCTCTGGGTTCACTCTGTAGTACCTCTGGAAGGCAGAAACAATGTCTGTTATTATACCCACTATCTAACATAAAGCCTGGCACACTGTGGATGCTCAATAAATATATTTAATATACATATATTTTTTAATTGTGGTAAAAAGAAAATATTAAATTTACCAGCTTAACCATTTTTACTTGTACAGTTCAATAATCAGTAATTATTTCTTAAATGAGTAAAATGAGCAATCTAACCAGTTGCCCAAGCTAGAAACTACCAAATCATCCTTGATTCTCATTCTTCCCTTTTCTCCCACAGATCCTCTTCTTTAGTCTTGTCAATTCTAACTTTACAGTTTTATTCATCCTTCCATTCTATCTTCACTGCTTTGCTCAAGGGTTCAGGCCCTCATGATTTCTGATCTGGGTTATAAAAGTCTCCTATGTACATCCCTGTCTTCAGGTTCTTTGGTCTCTGTTTTTCACATATGGTCTTCAAAGTTCTCATTTTACTGAAATTTAGCCATGTCTTTCCTTATCACATAGAAACTAAAGGTGTGCATGGTTGAACCTGGAAATCAACCGAGTGAGCAATGGTTCTCCTTACAATCTTGGAGCCAAGATCTATCAAGGAAGGTCACTGGAGCCTCAGGTAAAAAATGCCAAAAATCACCAGGAACTGTGGAAGCTGAAGACAAGGAAAGCAGTGGGGATAAGGCAATGAAGACTGAATGTTAAGAAACACGCGGTGGAAATGCTATTAATTCTGCTACAGGAGGGGTCTCTTGCTCAGGATTCATTATGCTTCTATAACCACTACTATTATTATTATGATTATTAACAAGATAAACAATACATACAGTAAAACCCACCCTTTCAATGTTCTGTAAGGTGACAAATGCATACAATTGCGCAACCTCCACAACTGTATACAGCACCATTCCGTTACCCATCCCTCCCAAATTCCTATGCATTCCCTTACCTTCTGACAATTACTGGTGAATTTCTGTCTCTACAGTTTGCCTTTTCTAAAATGCTACAAAAGTGAAATCATATAGAAAGTAGCCTTCTGACTCTGGCTTCTTTCACTTGGCATAATACATTTGAGATACATCCATGCAGTTGGGCATATGACAGCCTTTTAGTAGTATCATTTAGCTTTTCCTTCTTTTAGAGGTATTGGGAAGCTAAGAATTAGGGTAAGACTACTTCTTTTTTTAAGATTTTATTTTTAAGTAATTTTATACACCCACCATGGGGGGTCAAATTTATAACCCCAAGATCAAGAGTCACACGTTCTACTGAATGAACCAGCCAGGTGCCCTGTAAGACTACTGTTTATGTTTCCCTTCAGAGTAAATAAAAGCTTGACTTCAGAGTACCTGGTTTCAAGAGACTGCTACTAGTATCCTAATGTCTACACAATAATAATTTCTAGCAATCATACCCCCAAATTTTCACAACCTGATCCCATTTTTATGCCCAGGTACTCTACTCATCTATTCCACTTACAATCACACTAGTAGTGCTCACGGTCTCTTGAACTAGGCACTTTCATCCTTCAAAGCTTTTGCCCATCTTTCCTTTTGAAATGCCCTCCTCCTTTCTTTGCTCATTTAGTGAACTCCAATTGTCCTTTTACCACTCAGATCAGTTGTGATCTCTGCTGTCCAACTCATTACCACTACACTACACCCACACTCGTACACACAAACACAAACCCACAAAATTTTCCAGTTCCTAACCTCTAAAAAAGAGAGTTTAGAGAAGATGTAGTGAAGTACACATAATACTCTCATTAATATTCTGATAGTACTCTAGTCTATTTCTTTTTTTTTTTTTTTAATTTTTTTTTTCAACTTTTTTTATTTATTTGTGGGACAGAGAGAGACAGAGCATGAACGGGGGAGGGACAGAGAGAGAGGGAGACACAGAATCGGAAACAGGCTCCAGGCTCTGAGCCATCAGCCCAGAGCCTGACGCGGGGCTCGAACTCACGGACCGTGAGATCGTGACCTGGCTGAAGTCGGACGCTTAACCGACTGCGCCACCCAGGCGCCCCTACTCTAGTCTATTTCTATTACAGCCCTAATTATACTGTATCATACTTTTTATGTGCCTGCCATATTGGGTAGGTTGTGAGGTTGTTGAAGACAAAGACTTTGTCTTAGTCATGGTTTTCCTCCTGGTTCATACTAGAGCACATTGCATAGAATGTGGTCTACATAATAAGTGCATGAAATAACACATGAGGAGAGGCATATCCCAGATGTCTTTAAAGATGTCCTAGGTATTTAGTGGACACTGTCTTCCCCAATTGTCCCCAACACAAACTTTGAGAGACATTCCCATAGAATACTTCTTTCTTAGAAAAAGAAATATAATTATCTATTTTTTCTGTTTCATCCAGTTTTCAATTGGTTTATTTCTCACTTAAGGAAAATCAATTATCATTATCATTAACAAATATTTACTTGAAATATACTACTTGTCTTGGCAAATTTTAAGGTAAGTAAAATAATTAAAACAAATTTTTTTTTAACGCTTATTCACTTTTTGAGAGACAGAGACAGAGACAGAGTGTGAGCAGGGCAGGGGCAAAGAGAAAGGGAAACACAGAATCCGAAGCAGGCTCCAGGCTCTGAGCTGTCAGCACAGAGCCTGATGTGGGGCTTGAACCCACAAACCCTGAGATCATGACCTGAGCCGAAGTCAGATACTTAACCGACTGAGCCACCCAGGCGCCCCTAGTAGGAGAAATAATTTACTTTTACTTCATGTTCAGTCCATGTTAAGAGTAACAATGAGTATTGCTGAACTGCTTCCTATAGCATTCTACACGACTAGTGTCTCTAACCCTTTGTCAAAAGAGGTTAACTCCTGCGAAGTGGTCAGATTCTATTTTATAGCACTTTAGCATCTCACACCCTTTAAAAACATTATACAAATGTACACACGAGAGTATTTTGTACAATGAAAAGTACTCGGGTTACTAATGTTTTATATGATAAAGAGAATTTAATCATAGTATTCAGGGCAAATTTTATTTTAAACTACATACTATGTACACTGAATTTAAAAAAAAAAGTTTGGAAAACCACACACTGTTGATTTAGTTTTTCCTTCTTTTTGAGGTGTCAGAAAGCTATGAATCAGGGTAGGACTATTTTTGATGCTTCCTTCAGAGTAAATAAAAGTCTGACTTGAGAGTACTGTAACAATGATATTTCTATCAAAAAGTATTTTTTAGAAACTTCATGAATATTTTTTTATAATTTTTAAATTTTAACATACAGTATTATATTAGTTCCAGATGTACAATACAGTGATTCAACAATTCCATACATCACCCAGTGCTCATCACAACAATTGCATTTCTTAATCCCCATCTCCTATTTCACCCATTCCCTCACCCACTTTGCCTCTGGTAACCATCAGTTTGTTCTCTATGATCAAAAGTCTGTTTCTTGGTTTCTCTCTCTCTTCTTTGTTTTGTTTCATAAGTTCCACATGTGAGTGAAATCATACAGTATTTGTCTTTCTCTGACTGACTTAATTCATTTAGCATTATACTCTCTTGCTTCATCCATGGCATTGCAAATGGTAAGATTTCATTCTTTTTTATGACTAAATAATATTCCTCTGTGTGTGTGTGTATCACCTCTTGTTTATCCATTCATCTATCCATGGACACTTGGACTGCTTCTATAATCTAGCTATTGTAAATAATGCTGCTATAAACTTAGGGATGCATACATGATTTTGAATTAGTGTTTCTGTATTTTTTTCCCAATATGTGAAGTTTATTGTCAAATTGGTTTCCATACAACACCCAGTGCTCATCCCAAAAGGTGCCCTCCTAATACCCATCACCCACCCTCCCTCCCACCCCCCATCAACCCTCAGTTTGTTCTGTTTTTAAGAGTCTCTTATGCTTTGGCTCTCTTCCACTCTAACCTCTTTTTTTTTTTCCTTCCCCTCCCCCATGGGTTTCTGTTAAGTTTCTCAGGGTCCACACAAGAGTGAAACCATATGGTATCTGTCTTTCTCTGTATGGCTTATTTCACTTAGCATCACACTCTCCAGTTCCATCCACGTTGCTACAAAGGGCCATATTTCATTCTTTCTCATTGCCACGTAGTACTCCATTGTGTATATAAACCACAATTTTTTTTATCCATTCATCAGTTGGTGGACATTTAGGCTCTTTCCATAATTTGGCAATTGTTGAGAGTGCTGCTATAAACATTGGGGTACAAGTGCCCCTATGCATCAGTACTCCTGTATCCCTTGGGTAAATTCCTAGCAGTGCTATTGCTGGGTCATAGGGTAGGTCTATTTTTAATTTTCTGAGGAACCTCCACACCATTTTCCAGAGTGGCTGCACCAATTTGCATTCCCACCAACAGTGCAAGAGGGTTCCCGTTTCTCCACATCCTCTCCAGCATCTGTAGTCTCCTGATTTGTTTATTTTGGCCACTCTGACTGGCGTGAGGTGATATCTGAGTGTGGTTTTGATTTGTATTTCCCTGATGAGGAGCGACGTTGAGCATCTTTTCATGTGCCTGTTGGCCATCCGGATGTCTTCTTTAGAGAAATGTCTATTCATGTTTTCTGTCCATTTCTTCACTGGGTTATTTGTTTTTTGGGTGTGGAGTTTGGTGAGCTCTTTATAGATTTTGGATACTAGCCCTTTGTCTGATATGTCAAAGAAGCTTTTTACCTTCATAAGGTCCCAGTAGTTCATTTTTGCTTTTAATTCCCTTGCCTTTGGGGATGTGTCAAGTAAGAAATTGCTAAGGCTGAGGTCAGAGAGGTCTTGTATTTTTTTTTGATAAATAGCCAGTAGCGCCATCACAGGATCATGGGCAGTTCTATTTTTAACTTTTTGAGAAAACTCCATATTATTTTCCACAGTAGCCACACCAGTTTGCATTTCCACCAACCTTATTCCTTTTTCTCCACATCCTTACCAACACTTGTTTCTTGTGTTTTTGATATTAGCCATCCATGTCTTTCATTGATAATGTTTATCAAAGTCATGATTGCTACCCATGAAAATGATAAAGTGCACATGTGCCTGAGTTAATATTTTCAAAATGAAGAAATAAACTAGTAATATCTTTGGTTATATATACCCTAAAGCCTCATCATTCAAATATTGTTAATACAGAATTGGTTATATTTTGGACATTGTATGTTAACTTGTATTAAGTAAATATTCTGAAGTAATTTTTCCTTTCTAAAAAAATTAGATGTGCTCTATAGGAGACATACATATCTGGGGAAAAAAGCAAATAAGCAAAATTTCTGTATTAAAAATATTTTTAGTCAATTCTAAATTTGTAAGAATAGTATGAGCTAAAATAAGAATAACATCTATTGTACAAGGTACAGTTTTGTTAAGTAAAATAAAAATATTAACAAGTTCTAAAGAAATATATATATAAGAGGAACAATATGTAATGGAACAAACTTCTCTACATTAAGGGCACATTACTACCATATTTAACTCATGAAAATCAGGTCAAATGAAGACCTCTACTTAATAATTCAAGTTATTTTGACTAGATGAAAGAATAAACTTTTTCTATTTAAATTAAAAATGAACTCTGTTACTTATACTAATCACTCAATTTGATGAGCCTTTTCTCGTTTGCTTACTTATGAAGTTTTACTACAAGAAGTGTGGATGGTCTGTGGAGAAAGGAAGGAAAGAAGGAAAGAGGGAAGGAAGGAAGGAATGAAGGGAGAGAGGGGGAGGGAAAGAAGAGAGAAAAAGAAAGAGAGAGAAAGAAAGAAAGAAAAAATCAAGAAAGAGAAAGAGAGAAAGAGTGAAAGAAAGAAAGAAAGAAAGAAAGAAAGAAAGAAAGAAAAGAAAAAAAGAAAAAAGCCCAGCTATGTTAAAAACCTAAGTCTTCCAAAGGCAGCCAAGATACAGCTAAGAGTTAAATAGATAAACACTGAAGAGTTTCCACCCCAATTGCATCTGGTGGTGGTGGTACAGAAACAGCTTTAGTATTTTTATCAAATTATTACATCTTAGAATTAGAAATTATGATATAGTACAGATAAATAATTATCTCTTGAGCTTCACAAGGCATTCTGGGTATGAGAATGGTCTGTGGAATTTGGTACTAGAACATAAATATACTTTAATAGAAAGTAACACTACAAACTTACTTATCAAACTATCAAGAACTTTATAAGTTTACAATCCCAAAGCATAATCAATTTATTTACAATGTATTTTCAATTATTGGCTTTGCATCTCAATAAAATCATTATTAGAAAGGGTAATCTAGTTTTAAAAGTCCTCTTACACTCTTAGAAGTTTACTTTTTTTTTTGTTTTTTTAAAGGCCAAAAAAATTCCTGGGTCATAAACTTAAGACCTAATGAAATGATCTAACTACATGCAGGTTTGCAAAGAAAATGCTCATACACCCTTTGAAAATGGCACTAATGTAGCCAATATCTAGTGCATATATTAACCCTTAGATTACAACTCATAATCCAAGTATTTAAAAGTTTACATGTCCCACAGTAGTTTGGCCTTTTGTACATAAACCAGCTAAAGAATACATATTACCATTATAAATATGTCCTAACCTCTTGTTTAAATGCTATCGAAACAAACAGTAAAAGGAATATTAAGCCATTTTATAATATCTAGTTGCTGCATTAACTCAACTGTACTCTGATTGTTTTTTGAGACTCTTCTCCAAGTTCAAACATGTCAAGCTTGTTCTTCAAGCCCTTCAAGTTGGGACTTATATTATTAAAAAACAGTGCCAAGCAAGAAGTTTAAGTCAACATAAAACCTTTACAGAAATGATTATAGGAGTTCAAATTGACTGTAAATATCCCTCAACAACATGTCATGTAGTAAAACCAAAATATTTCATTGGATTATAGTTTGCTTTCTGCTTATAATTTCTTCTTTGACCTACAGGTTACTTGAAAATGTATATAGTAATTTTCAAATATATGGATTTGTTCTAGTTATTGTTTTGTTATTGATTTCTAGAGTGCACTATGGGCAGAAAACATAATTTCAACCCTCGGAAGTTTGTTGAAAACTTACTTTAGAGCCTAAGACATAGTCACTGTAAAGAAATGAATTCTTTAGTTGTATACTGCAGTATTTTATGAGATCAAAATAGAGTCTTTAAATCTTACTGATTTTTAAGTCTGCCTATTCCATCAATTACAGAGAGAGAGGTGCTATAATTGCTTATTATGATATGGATTATCTGTGTCTCTATTTCTTTCAAAGTTACCTTTGTATATTTTGAGAACATGTTATTAGTAAATGCAAATTCAAAATTTGTATCTCCCTGATAAACCGAATCTTCTTTCATGATGAAATGATCAGCTTTTATATTTAGTAACACATTCAGCCTTAAAACCCATTATATTCCATATTAATATGGCAGCATTGGTTTTCTTTGGGTTAATGTTCTCATGGTAAATCTTTTTTCAGTCTTTTAATTTCAATCTTTCATATATCTATTTTTAGATGTGTGCACTTGAATTTTTTTTTTTAACTTTATTTTTTTAGGGGCACCAGGGTGGCTCAGTCAGTTAAGTGTCTGACTTCAGTTCAGGTCATGATCTCTCCATTCCCGAGTTCAAGCCTCGTGTCCAGCTCTTGTGCTAACAGCTCGGAGACTGGAGCCTGTTTTGGATTCTGTGTCTCCCTCTCTCTCTCTCTCTCTCTGCCCCTCCCCTCCTCTCTCTCTCTCAAAAATAAATAAACATTAAAAAATTTTTCAACTTTACTTAAAAAAATTTTTTTTTTACTTTTATTTTTTAGAGAGAGAGAGAGACAGAGCGTGAGCAGGAGAGGGGCAGAGAGAGAGACACAGAATCCGAAGCAGGCTTCAGGCTCTGAGCTGTCAGCATAGGGCCGGATGTGGGGATCGAACTCATGAACTGCGAGATCATGACCTGAGCCGAAATTGGACGCTTAACTGACTGAGCCACCCAGGTATACCTACTTGGACTTTTTTTCAATCCAGACTGATAATCTTTGTTTTTAACTGCAGCATTTAGCCCATTTAGAGTTAACAACCAGTGATGAGTTTCAATCTGTCTTATTTTAACTGTTATTTGTTCTAACCACTTTGTGTTTATTTTTCTCTCCTTTCACTGAATTACTATTTCTAAGACTTTTTCCTCTATTCACACTTCTAGTTTGGAAGTTAAACATTATGTTTCTATCCTTTTAGTAGTTACCCTAAAAATTACAACATGCTTACTTAACTAATCAATGTCTAAAGAACAATCAATCAATATATCTTTATCCTTCTTCTCAATAATATAAGTAACTTAGAATACTTTAGTATTCATTCTCACTCCCAGCTTATATATTATCGTTCTCATATATATTAATTCTTTTATTTCAACCCATCATGAGATATTGTTTTATATTGTCAATTTGTGCTTAAATTTATGCACATGTATGCCATTGTCTGATCTTTTTTTGTTTCTTGAATTCTTGACCTTTTAATGAATATTTTCCTTCTTCCTAAATTACATGTTTTAGACTTTCCTTTAGTGAGGGTCTGTTGGTAACAAATAGTTGTCTGGAAACATCTTTATTTTTGTTCCCAGTCTTGAAATCGTTTCACTGGACTACTATTCCAGTCTGGCAGCTATTTTCTTTCATCATGTGAAAGATATCATTGGACTATCTCTGGCTTCTATTGCTGCTGAGAAATAAGCAGTGTTCCTTTGAAAGTATTTTGGCTTCTTCCCACCCTTGGGCTTATTTAAAAATCTCTTCTATTTATCTATCTACCTACCTGTATCTCCCTACCAATCAATCAATCATCTTCTGAAGTTTCACTACAAGGTCTCTGGGTTTGGATTTCTTCTATTTTAATTAGGATTTGCTAGGCTTCTTGAATCAGCAGATTGTACCTTTCATCAGTTTTAAAAAGTTCTCAGCCATTATATCTCTTCAAATATAGTCTCTTTCTACTCTTTCTTGTCCTTCTCAGAGCCTAATTAGAATTATACATCTTAATCAATCCTCTAGGTCTTTTCTTGGTTTTATTTTTTATAATGGAAAATTTCAAATGTAGAACAAATATTATAATGAGTCCTCATGTGACCACTCCTCAGCTTGAAAAGTTAACAACATAAGGGGTGCCTGAGTGGCTCAGTTGGTTAAGCGTCCAACTTTGGCTCAGGTCATGATCTCACGGTGTGAGAGTTTGAGCCCCGCGTCAGGCTCTGTGCTGACAGCTCAGAGCCTGGAGCCTGCTTCGGATTCTGTGTTTCCTTCTATCTCGGCTCCTCCCTGGCTTGTGCTCTGTCTCTCTGTTTCTCAAAAATAAATGAATGTTAACATTTTTTTAAAAAGTTATCAACATTTTTTCCAAGTTTTTGTTATTCTCTCCAAATACAACCCTCTCCCCCAACACACATTTTTCTTGTAGAGTATTTTAAAGAAAATCCTAGATCTTACCATTTCAACACTAAATAATCCAGTACATATCTCTAAAATATAAGAAAATTTAAGATCTGTAATTTCTCCTCTTCTCCACTTTGTCCAAACTATTCATTTGTTAAATGAATTGAGTCATCTGTCCTGAAAGATTTCCCACATTCTCTGTTTTTGGTTGATTGCATCTTCATGGTGTCATTTCACATATTCCTACACACACACACACACACACACACACACACACACACACACACTCCATATCTCTTGATGGTTATTATAACCAGTGGCTTGATCAGATCTCAGTTTAATTCTATGGCAAGAATATTTTACAGGTTGTTCTATATACTTACTATTGCAATATATCAGGAGGTAAAAAATGACTGTCATACTCTTAAGGATATTAATATTGATCACTATAGTTGAGCCCGATCCATTCATCTATTATTAAATCTTTCCTCAAGGGTTTTAGCAGCCATGCTAATTGTTGTTAGATCCATTATTTCCTAGGGAATTATGAAATGATGACTTTTCACATGGTATCATTCCTTCAGCATTTCATATCCAGAATTCTCCTATAGCAGAAGAACTTTCCCTCATCAACTATTATCTTGAAATACAGTTCATAAATGAAAGTCAGGATAAATTCTTGACTCTTTTTCTTTTTTTACCAATGTATACAGTACTGAGTTGGTGTCCTCATAATCTCCATCATCCATTTGGGTATTATCATTAGAAATTCATGAATTTTTACATATTTGATGTGTTTCAATCCTTCTGCAGATATTTATTCTTTTTTAATTATATAAACATGCTCCATTGTGTTCATAATTAATGTT
Organism: Panthera leo; assembly: GCF_018350215.1. Lineage (NCBI taxonomy): Eukaryota > Metazoa > Chordata > Mammalia > Carnivora > Felidae > Panthera > Panthera leo. Next base: position 80,500,659 of record NC_056681.1, on the reverse strand, counting down.
ACAAATGTGTCTGATGGTAAAATCTTTCCTTCGTAGGTAAATTCAAAAGAATTATCAGGATATGTCTAGTTTGGGTCTCATTCCATTCATCTTGTTTGGTACTTGTGAAATTTTTTTAATCTACTGACTCAAGTCTTCCTCTAGCTCACATAAATTCCCTTCAATAAATTATTTTCCTCATCTGTTCTCATATCTACATCTCTTCTAAGTGTACTGAATTTTCTTTCTTTTTTTTTTTTTTGCATGTAAATTTTTTTACTTTATTTTTTTTTAAATATATGAAATTTATTGTCAATTGGTTTCCATACAACACCCAGTGCTCATCCCAAAAGGTGCCCTCCTCAATACCCATCACCCACCCCCCCTCCCTCCCACCCCCCCATCAGTCCTCAGTTTGTTCTCAGTTTTTAAGAGTCTCTTATGTTTTGGCTCTCTCCCACTCTAACCTCTTTTATTTATTTATTTATTTATTTATTTATTTATTTATTTATTTATTTATTTATTTTTATTTATTTTTAAATATACTGAATTTTCTAACTCTAGTCTTTATTTTTACTTTCTCTCCATAATTTTAATTAATTTACTTTTCACCTTGAATTCTACAGAGAATTTTTCAAGGTTGTCTTCTTATTCACTAATTGGATGTTCTATAACATACAATCAGCTATATATAATTTAAAATTTTAAAAATTGTCTTTTCATATCCAAGAGCTCTTTACTATTCTCAAATTATTACTTTCACCATGTGGGGGGAAATTTTTCAGAAAAGTTGCAAATATAGTACAATAAAACCCATATATTCTTTATCTAGATATCATAATCTATGATTAACATTTTGCCTCAGATCATTATTTTTGGTGTCTACTTACTCGTTTCATTTATTAATGGAATGTCCAGTTTATTCACACTAAAAATATTAGTTTTTTTTAAATTTGTTTTTGTGATAAGTTTGTCTTATGGAAGGTCATTTGCTCCAATGATTAAGATTGGTCTTAATTAAGAATTTTTTTTTTTTTGCACAAAATTTAAGAAGGCACTCATTTTGAGGCTCATGTGTAACACTGGGAATGAGTATATCTCCTTAATAATGATGCACCCATTGCCAAAATTTAAGGACACATTAACTATTGGGTTTAAACAAGTGCCACGTTAGCACTTACATAACTTCAAGAGTTAGTGTTTTCTCAAATTTTACAGCCTAGAGTTGCCTTTCTTGCTTCACCCTAGCTTTGCTGCGCACTTTGTTGTGGGTCTTTTCATTTTTTATTTTGTCTGTTTCTTACTATTATAGACTAAATTTTATCCAGTACTGGCAGTTGAGAAGGGTTCTATCATAGTTTGTATGAATCTGTTCAAATTCTATAGACATTTTCCTCTTCTTGATGCAGTAAAGGGAAAGCTAATTGGTGCTTCCTTCACATTTATCATCAGTAATGTATCCTAAAGTGACCCCGCCAGTACACATCAATGACACTCAGTTTACCATTTGTTGCTAATTGCTTAGCCTTTACAAAGCATTTAGCAAATCAGCCAAACTTGTAAATCATTCTTTATCATCAAAGGACACACATAATTTATTTACCTTATTCAGATTCTTTTCCTATATGGGGAGTTTTATCTCCACAAGAAAAAAATGGCAATTCAATTCTTAGTTGGAAAACTGTGGCAGACACTTTAATTTGGTTACTCCAGAATATATGAATATAAAAGAACAACTTCTCAAAATCACACTTAATTACTGTACAAAATTGGTTTCAAAAGTCAAGCGTTCTAATCATGGTTTGTTTGTTTTTAACCAAAATTCAGCATTTTTATCTTTCCCATTAAATACAGTCAGAAAAATCAAGAGGCAAATTCTTAGAGATGTTTTGATTCTACGGTTGCTCATTTTCCCAGTTTGCAAAGGCCTTTAAGTGGGTTACAGCTACTGCACATTTGTCTGCCAAATTTGCCTCATTGGTACAACAGGTCTGGGACTAGAGTGAGGCAAGGCAGTGCCTCAGAACACAAGATTCAAGGAGGCATCACTCTTAGGGTGATGTACATGTAAAGTCTGCACTTACACCAATAGGAGAGAAGTGCCTCTATGAATTTTGTGCCCTACAAGCCTCTCTTGCCTCATTCTAGTCCAGGCCCTACAGTATGTATGTCCAAATATATTTTAAATATATTTTTTAAATGTTTATTTATTCATTTTGAGAGACAGTGAGAGAGCATGCATGCAAAAGAGAAAGAATCCTAAGCAGGCTCTGTGCTATCAGCACAGAGCCCAACACAGGGCTCGATCTCATGTACAGTGAGATCATAACCAGAGCCTAAATCGAGTCGGACACTTAACCCACAGAGCCACTCAGGCACCCCATATATTTAAGAGTTGATACTGCAGGTGCCAAAAAAGGGGGAATGTTTCTCAATATCCTCACCAGTAATTTTAAGCTCTGGAAATTACCATATCTTTTCAGACATCATTACATAAATGCAGTGAGCTGATTTTAAAGTAAATACTATTTAAGTTTTGCTAGCTTGGGTTTCTCGTTTATTTGTGGATTTTTATTTGTCTTTGTATTCTATTGTAGTACTGTTCCTAGCCTTCTTTATGCTCAGTTGCAAAATATTTTCACGATTTTCTTTTGAGACCTATGATTGTTTTCAAATGTCATTTTACAATGACCAGGGGCAGCCGGTGGCTCAGTCGGTTAAGGGTCTGACTCTTGATTTTGGCTCACGTCCTAATCTGACAGTTTCATGAGTTCAAGCCCCACGTCAAGCTCTGGACTGATGTGCTAGCGAACTCTCTTTCTCTCTCTCTCTCAAAATAAATAAATAAACTTAAAAAAATGACTGTTTTGGGGTGCCTGGGTGGCTCAGCCTGTCGATTATCTGATTTTTAATTTTGGTTTGGGTCATGATTCCCAAGGTGGTGGGATCAAGCCCCACATCATATACCATGCTGAACACGGAAACTGCTTAAGATTCTTTCTCTCTGTCTCTGTCTCTGTCTCTCTCTCCCTGGCTCATGCTTGCGCGCTCTCTCTCTCTCTCTCTCTCTCTAATAAAAATTAAAGGAGGGCCTGGGTAGCTCAGTCAAGTTAAGCATCTGACTCTTGGTTTCATCTCAGGTCACGGTCACAGTGTGTGGGATCAAGCCCTGCACAGAGCTTTGTGCTGGCAGTGCAGAGCCTGCTTGGGATTCTCTCTCTCCATCTCTCTCCTGTTTGAACTCTCTCTCAAAATAAATAAATAAACTTTAAAAAATTTTTTTTAAAGAAATGACTATTTCAAGCAATTATTATGTAGGCATTCTCATAGAAGAGATACCAAGATTTGGGCTCATTTGCATCTATACTATAAAACTCATTAATTAATTAATTCATTCATTCATTCATTTAGAGGAGGGGAGGGCAGAAAGAGAGATAAAATCTCAAGCAGGCTCCATGACACAGGGGCTTGATCCCATGACCCTGGGATCATGACCCAAGCCAAAATCAAAAGTCTGATACTCAACTGACTGAGCCACCCAGGCACCCCTAAAACTCACCTTTTAATAGACATCAATGGCACAGCCTGCTGTTCCCTAATATTGATTGTACTCTACTTTTTTAGTAATATAACCCTTGACTTTTAACTGAGTAATACAACTACCCAGAATAAAGATTTATTTTCTAGTGTTCCTTGCTTGAGGTAGATAGGACTGTTTTTTGCCCTTTCCTTTTTGATTGGAATGGGGCAGATTGGCTGTGGTTCAAGTAGCCATCTTGGAAGTCCATGCCAAGCACGGTGGGTCAGCAAAATAGGAGACTGGGTCCCTGATGCCTTTGTGAAGCTACTGTATCAGCACTGGACCTTTAAAATTTTCAAAGACAGAAATAAATTTTTCTTTCATTTAAACTGGCATTTGAGGGGCACCTGGCTGGCTCAGTCAGTAGAGCATGTAAGTCAACCTCAGGGCTATGAGTTCAAGCCCAGCACTGGGTGTAGAGATTGCTTAAAGATACCATCTTAAAGGGGTGCCTAGGTGGCTCAGTCGGTTAAGTGTCTGAATCTTGATTTTGGCTCAGGTCATATCTCACAGTTTCATGAATATAAGTCCCATGTCTGGCTCTGGGTTGACAGAGCAGAGCCTGCTTGGGATTCTCTCTCTCCCTCTCTCTCTCTGCCCCTCCCCAACGCATGCACATGTGCATGCTCTTTCTCTCTCTTTCAAAATAAATAAATAAAAATTAAAAAAAATAAAATCTTAAAAGAAAAAAACAAAATGCATTTGAGGCTTTCTACTGCCCACAGATAATCCTAATTCCAACTGAAATTCCATTAACCAGAGACTCGTTTGATTAATAAGATCTTAAAAAATAATAATTCTGGGAGGTTCCACATACATATTAAGAAAAAGTAGTTGATACAGTGTAATTTGTTTTTTTTTTTTAAGTTTATTTATTTATTTTGAGAGAGACAGAGACAGCTCTAGTGGGGAGGGGCAGAGAGAGAGAGGGAGAGAGAAAGAATCCCAAGCAGGCTCTATGCTATCAGCCCAGAGCCCAAAATGGGGCTCAAACTTGCTGAACAGTGAGATCATGACCTGAGCCTCAAACCAAGAACTGGATGCTTAATGGAGTCACCCCAGTGCCCTTCAGTGTAATTTGTTCTTAACCTTAAGCAAAAATCAGCCAGAGTGAAAGAAGTAGGTAGTTTTGCACGGGGGAGACAGGAAATTCTAGAACATAAACTATTTTGCAGGGAGATAACAAGATAAATTATCAGTAAAAGGGTAACAGGAGACTGAAGATATACCAGTGAGAGAAGCAGATAAAATTAAGGCTGATTGCTGAGGCCCAGTTGTATCCTCTGCCTAGGGTTCTGCAAAATCTCCTTGGGTCTTTATTACAAGTTATCCTTTTGCTTAAGTTAAAAAAATTCAACCAAATGGCTTGTTTCTATTACTTATAACCAAGAGTACTAACCAATATAACAGGTGATGCATACAGGAGTGCCCCGTTTAGTCAGTATTATTGAGGAACAACTTATTCTGGTAAGGTATTCCAGCAAGTAAAAATTTTATACATAACTTAACCACTGCCTGCACCCCATTGTCACTGAATGTAGTTTGGCATTTTATTTTACAAAACAACTGTGTATTCATCATTGCATTCAATTACATTCTGATCCTTGTGCTTTTTATTATTTTTCTTGGAAAGTTTGAGACATTTTCAATGTACATATGAGGAAATTAATAGTCTGACTGTGGACTTACTGTTTTTCAGAATGAATGGCTTGTAGACAAAATTCTGCAGTTTTGCAGAATAGAAATGGGGATAAAGAACTTTCTAGGAGATCTTTATGTGCAAAAGCTGAAAAGGGTGTTGGCGTTGTGGTCTGAATTTGCTGCTTGTCCCAATCAAGGGAACTGCTGTGTGTAATTTTGACTTTAGTTTAACCCTGGGCTTCCCATAGTTACTGCAATCTGTACTCAAGTTCAAAAACATCCAAGTGTAAACCTTAGGACTTTGCCAGAACTTGTTAAAAAAAGGTAACAGTATAAGTGGAGGCCTGAGTTATTTAACTGGGCTTGAGATGTGGATAGGATTTTCACTCTTAGAGATGGAATAAGTGGATAGTAGTATCACTGTCAATCACTGGAGCTTCATCAGTCAGGATCTTTGAGGGAGCGCTTCTCCACTTGACCAAGCTCATTTCATCATCAAGTGTGCAGTGGAGCTTTTCTCTATGCTATTATAAAAATGTAAGTTTATTTTAATTCCTTATTGTCATTCATTGATAGTTGGCTGTTCATATATTCTGATTTTTATGGAATTGGGTATATACTGTTTAATAATGTACTTTAGCAGATGTGTCTAGCAACCATGTTGTTTATGTTCCTAAACTCACTCTCATAATTTAATTGCACTTTTTACTATGTTGCATGAATTATATCTAGGAGTTCAGAGTTATATATTTATCAACTTACATTCACAGTAAATGATGGTCAGGCACCATTGAGCCTAACTTATCATTTTATTTTACTGAACGGTCATATATTTAACTTCTCTACACATTGGCCTTCTTTCCTAAGTTGTCTTTAAAAGTGTTACATTTTATTATTTTATAAATACAGAAATCAATGGTCTGAAGTGTGGAGTTTATACAGATTTATGACACTGAAGGGTCCTTAGCTGCCTTCAGGGTAGTTTGAATTTTATCTGTAATATAAGTACATGCTTATTATCACTTTGTTTGTTTAAATTCTGATCTTAGTTCTTTTTCATAAATTTTCTGAAAAATAAGTAGTTTCAGGTGCCAGGTGGGGAAATTAATCATCTGGCTGAGCCCTTGTCATTTTATGACACTGAATGCTCTTCAGTGTCTGCAGTCAGTTACCACTAAGTACAGTCTGGCATTTTGTTACACAAAATTGTGGTGCAATATCCTTTTATTATTTGGCTAAAATTTGAACTTGGCTTTTCCCAAAAGCTTACTTTAACTATTATCTCCTTTCAATTTATAAGTATGGAAAGTAATTGGCAAGGAGCATAACTTAAAAGCATTAAAACTCTTCAATAATTTTAATGGAAATGTTTTGATGTAAAAAACATAATTTCTTACTTTCCTCTACAGAATATTGTATATAATACACAGTAAGACTTGATCATGTTGACTGAAAGTTGCCAAAACGGTCCATTATTTTACTCAGCTTTAATATAGCACAGTCTTCAGGAACTACCAGAAGATATATATCTATACATACATATCTCCTAGTAGATACATACACACATATATCTACTCCTATGATGAAAAAGCCCCATACTACTGTGTTTTCTCAGCTGCCATTTATCATTTTTTATCAGTCAGTATGCCACTGATTCTAATCTTCCTTATCTCATACATAATTGGATAGTTTGTAGTTTCCAATTTTGGGGGGTTTGGCAATGGTCCATTTTCTTTTTTTAATGAAATCTTACACGAATTCCAACATATAAAATGAAAAAATATGGATTTCTGATGTGGAAACAGAATAGGGGAGCCAGCGTTCTGCTGCTAGGCCTCTATACCTGGTCTTCAGTGTAGAACACTGAGGTAACTGATGAAACCCCAGGCCACCATCAAATAATTTAATACCACTTGTCAAAACTAAGAGTGATTTTCTCTATTCTGAAGTATAAACTTTCTTAGTTTGTACCTTGTACATCTTGTACCTTGTACAGAAGGCAACAAAAATATCCACGATCTCATTACTCAGTAACTTTGATTAGTATAACAAACAAAAATGGAAGTAAAACATATGTAAGGTTCAAAATTCAAACAATACAGACAGGTAAAGAAAAAGAAATGCCTTCCTCAGTCTTGCATATCCTTCTCCTCAAAGGTACCCACTATTAAATTACTTACAATTCCTTCCACAGTGTACATGAGTGTGTATGTCTATGTGTGTTCTGAATGTATGTGTGAATAAGGCTTTTTAAATAAAACTTTATACATACAATAGGTATTATATTATACATCGTTATATACTTTCTTTTCTTTTTTTTAATTTAATATCAGCAATCTTTTTTTAAATTAATTTTTCACAGTTGTATTTCACATAACTGAGAAACATGAACTAACTCCCAGATCAGCAGAATGTGCTATTGTGGATAATATGACTGATTGCATTTCTATTGTCTGTGTCTGAGCTTAATGAGGCACTTTCTAAAAGAAGCATGATGCCTTTCCTATAAATATCCTTTATTCCATGACAGATCTTCAATGGAATACTATCCTCATAATAATATAAAAAATAGCTATGTTATACATCACTACAACAGAACTTAATCACCAGGTGTAGCAATGTTTCTATGGAACAATGTATTTAGAGTTCCAACTTGGAACTGGGGAACCAGAGGTAGCTCTCTAGAGGTAGAATGGCACCGTGGGCAAAGTATGGGTTTTAGATTCAAAGGACCTGAATTTTAATCCAGGCACTGTCACTACTAGTTTTATCATTTTGGGCAAGTTACTTAACTAAAGTCCAGTTTCTTATATATACAAAGGAGATAATGATACATATTTTTCAAGTTGTTTTATGGATAAATGCATCCAAGAGGCACTGTTAAGTTCCTTTTCATTCTCCTACAAAGAGATTAGAATATTTTAATTAGCTTCAAACTCCTGACAAACTATAGAAGAGAATGGGGCAGGGAGTAGAGATTTGGGGAGACAAGGGATAGGTTTAGGTATTCTTGACAGTTAGAATGGTTAAAGGACCTATAAAGCTTCTTGATTCTTAGATTCTTACTAGTGCCCCAATTACTGTCTTTTTTTTTTTTTGTATCATGGGCACTGGAATTGGCCATCTCCTTTGCTTTAATTTCTACCATTTGCTGCTTTTGTTGATAGTGTTGCGCCACCACTCCCACCTTCCATAGCCAATTAGAAGATGGAAATCTAGTCTGAGTTTCTCCCTCTAAAGTTACAGGGCTAAAAAATACCTGATATAAAAACAAACACCTGGCGATAGACTTTTAGGATACCAGAGTGAAAACCTCAGTGAACTTACTGTCTCACTAAAACAATGAAAATACGGGCAAACTATTTCAGGACTCTACCATTTAACACAAAAACAAAAAATGAACTGAAATATCCAAGAGAAACTACTGAACTTTAGTGTGCTTGAGAAAAACAGCAGTAGGCACCTGAGGTGGAGTATGGCCCAGATATCACACAACTAATGAAAGTGACAGTTCCAATCCTGTTTCTACTGGCTGGGGGACCTGTGACCTTTACTTTACCCCACTAAGTTGAAGTTCATCTTATTTTTCCCTTACCTACCTGTGAGAATTAAATTATGTATATGATAACAATAACAAATTACCCATGAGTTGATGGGCAAAAATTACTTACCTAAAAAAACTTGCTAAATCCAACATTTCTACCTTAGACATACAAGATATCACACTATTTGAATTCAAATCATTTAAAAGCTCTAGACTTGTTCCAAAAACGTGTTTTTATATTTCCATGTAATAATTATGCATTAAAACTTCTAAAGATAGTGACAATAAGGCCAAAATTTTAACTTGACATAAATCAAAATGGCAATATTGAAATTCTTCAATAAAGCATGTCTCAGGAGCCTGGGTGGCTCAGTCGGTTAAGCATCTGACTCTTGATTTCAGCTCAGGTCATGATCTTATGCTTTGTGAGTTGGAGACCCACATCAGGTTCTACACTGTCAATGTGAAGATTTGGCTTGGGATTCTCTCTCCTTCTCTCTCTGTCCCTCCCCTACTTTCGTGCACACTTTATCTCTCCCTACCTCCCTCCCTGTCTCTGTCTCTCTCTCTCAAAATAAATAAACTTAAAAAAAAAAAAAGGCATTTCTGTGCACTGGGCCTTAATCTTTCCAGTATATTTTTCAAAGGATGATTTCTACTCCCTCTTCTGTATCAATACAAACTATTCCTCACACTTAGCTGCTTTAGAGTATTCTTTCTTTAAAGCACCATTCCTATAATTAGAATGTCTTTCTTCCTCTGATTTCAAAACAGCATTTAAAAAAATCTTAATCCAAACTATCCAATTATACTGTTCTGTAAACTTACAGGCTCCCAAACATATACACAGTGTTACAGTATAACAGATTTACTTGGTTTGTACTTTTAAAATATCATCAAAAATAGCAAACAATGACTTTTCTTAATTTGAATTAAACTGCATGGGGGGAAAAGATTAAACATAATATATGTTTTACTAAGAATAAACTCCTACCTTAGGAGAAGTGGAGAGATCTCTTCCTGCAGAAATAACTGTGTTTTCATTTACTCCTCCTATCTTTGGTGAGAGGGCTGGTGGGGCTGGGGCTTTTCTTTTCACTCTCCTTTCGGTTTCCAGTTCTTGAATTGGATTTACCAAATTATTTGGAGGAAGAGCTGGTTTAGGTTCATAAAAAGGATTAGATCTAAATGAAAGAAGAATTATTGTTAAATGTTAATCTAAAAATATTTTATTCCTAATTAAATTAATAAAATGTTAATTTATAAAACTAAAAAATACTGAAAATGACAAGGAGACACTCAAACTAGTGAGAACCTACAATTTGGAAATAATCACTATTAAGCTGTTATTTTTTTAATCATTAATAAAATTTTTTCCTTTTAAAAAGTATTTAAAATTTTTTTCATACAAGGTCACACTTAGCTCAATTGTATATAAATCCTTAGAAAAATGCTTATAGTAATAGTAAATCCTATATACTCTTCATAAACAAAAAGGAAATAAGATGTGGAAATATTGATTTGCTTTTTTATGCTCCCCATATCATTTTTTTTCCTTGCATTTCATTCCTTCTCATTAGGGAACATCTTTTATAAGTCCATTCAGCGAGGTTCTTTTAATAGTAAATTCTCCCAGGCACTGAAAATGTTTTTATGCCACACTTAAATGATAATTTCGCTGGGTAGAAAATTCTAGTCAGTTAATTCATATCAGCACTTGGATGATATTAGCCCACTGTCAGCCTATTATTGCTCTTTTTTAAGTCATCTTTTATCTTTGGTTGCCATTAAGATCTCCTCGGGTTTCAAGCAATTTTACTATGATATGTCAAGGTGTGGATTTCTTTTCATTTATCCTGTTTCAGGTTCCTTATATTTCCTGAGTGTGAAGATTTATGTTTCGTTAGTTTTTTTTTTTTTTTTTTTAAGTTTATCTATTTTGAGAGAGAAAGAGAGACAGTGCATGCATGAGTGGGAGAGGGGCAGTGAGAGGGGGAGAGAGAATCCCAAGTAGGCTCCATGCTATCAGCAGGGAGCCCCACGCAGGGCTTGATCTCATGAACTGTGAGATCATGAATTGAGTGGAAACAAAGAGTTGGATGCTCAACTGACTGAGCTACCCAGGCGCCCCTATGTTTCATTAGTTCTAAAAAATTATTAGCCATTATCTCTTTGATAGCCTCTCTATTCTCTTCTTTAGAAAATGTTATTAGATGTATGTTGAATTAATCTCTCTCCTTCACAGTTTTACAAATTTTTGTTCCTTCTGTGCTATAATCTGAATAATTTCCTCCCATCTATGATCTAATTAGCTTTTTCTCTCTTCATTTGTGTCTAATTTAATGTTAGACATTAAACCAGATATCTAGTTTATGGAGAATTTTCCATGAATTATCCATAAATTTCAAATTTTGATAAGCATTTTTCTTCATACAACCATGTAAAAAATACCTCAGGTATAGAGATTTGAGTCATTAATCATTTAAACATTTACTTTAAAGTCTCTACCTGATAAATCTATTATTTGAAGTTTTTGCGTGTATAATCCTAGTGTTTCTTTTGTCTCCTGATGCTTTCTCTTAGTAAATTCTTTCCTTGTATGTTTTGTAATTCTAGATTTCAAGTTCAGGGCTTAATCTGAGGAAACTGTGCACATTTTGAGCTGGAAATGCCTCTCTTCAGAGCGTTTTATGTTTGCATTTGCCAAGTGCTTCAGGGGTCATTTTGTGTGTTCTTTTCTTGGCTTGGAGGATCCCAGACCATCCTGCCAATAGAATGTCAAATCCATATGAGGGTGGGCCTGTGTGCTTATAACTTCTTGGGGAAGGCTTTTTTCCTCTACCTAATCTAGGCCCAAGCAAAAAATCTTCTTGGTTAACTCCCTCTACGAGTAGATGAGTTTTTTTCTCATTAGTTACCCATAAACACAAGTATCTGGCATAGATGATGATTATTCTTCCTATTACACAATAATAAATGGTTATCCTGGTTCTTATTTATTAGTTTGTTGCATTCTCCACCCCCCCGCCCCCCGCCCCCCACACCAGCTGGTTCTCTGGAACTCTGTGTGTAAAGAATAAAATTTCTGAGTCTATAAGGCTAAGGTTCAGCTGACCCAAATTTAGTGATTATACCAAGATCATTCAACCTAGTCATATATAAGGCCTGTACTGGTAACAGTCCTCTGTTTCAATTATGCAAGCTCTTTTAACTACAACAGTACAAGACTCACTCAGAACCAATTACCAATTATGTACACCTCTGCTTAAGAATTTATATATAGATAGTCAAATCACATGAGACTGGGTACCAAGTATATATGGATCAGAGATGGGAAACATATCATACTTGTGATGTCATTCTTACTCTGTACTCATGGCAACAATTAGTGTCATGAGATTCCTTTCTATTGAGCTAGGGTACAGCCACAGAATGTCTCTCAACTCTGGTCAGGGTAGTTACTTTTAACTGGGGGGGGTTGGCATTTATATAGAAACCTATTTCTTGTGTTCTCTCCTCTTCTTATGTCTGTGCATTCAAGAGAAAAAGAACAGGAAATAGATATATATAATTGAAAATTTGCTTTTCAAAACAAAATATTCTTGCCTAGTGACCAAGATATACTTGATGTATTTACATCCCATGCTTACAACCTGCAGAAGAACTTGGGGGAAATCAAAGCAAGGAACAATGTTAAAATAACTAGGTGTTCAGAAAAAGCTGAACATTCTCTCTGAAAAGAGGTATAAAAGGTATCATATCCAGCCTAGAATGGAGGGCTTATCAATAACATTATTAACTAAGATTAATAAAGTGTTTATGCTGTGCTAGGTACTATTTTAAGTGTTTCACACTTACAACAATCTTATTTCTCCTGATAATTTTGAGAGATTCATACAGCTGTTTTCAAACTTTAAAAGTAGTTTGAAGGGAGATAAATATAAAGAAATAAGTTGAAAACATAATTTTTTTAACCCCAAAACTTAAAAAAGGGAAAAAACTTTTTCTACCCAAACTTACTACCTGCCAATTAATGTTAAGTGTTCAGGACTGAACAGACCCATGTCAATCAAACTGAATTAATTCAGTTATATGAATTACTTGGATGATATTTAAAAATTTTTTCTTGGTTAGGTTTCTCTATAATAAGCTTGCATAGTACTTTGAAATATGGCAGCTACTACAATGATCATTATTATTAATTTGTTATGTAAATATGGCTACTTTCAAGAAAAACATGTGTTAGAGGATATTTTTATTAAAAAAGAATTTGTGCTTAAAAGAAAAAAATGACAGAATCCCTTAAAACAGGTAGCTCCTCAGTACACTTTATATAACTTAATTTACAGTACTCATGAAACTTTTATAAAACTTATCTAGTATGTATACAAATATAACTAGATATTGTCCTTTTTCTTCCTGTCTCTGCCTGTTTCAAACCACTTAGGTCTCCCTCCCAGTTGAATATTAGTATCCTTTGTCAAAAGAAGGTAAATGCAAGTAGAAAAAAGCTCATACTCATCTGATTTCCAAAGCTGGATGGTAAGATTCATCATTAACTAGAAACTAATCAAATGGAAATTTTCTTGAAACAATTAGAGCTACGTTTCTCACTCTGTTTTACATGGCACATGCAGTAAAAATGAAATTTGTATGTCATTCTAGGGTAAAAATATAGGAAGCTGCTGGAAAACAGAAGTACCAGGGTCTCCAGCTGCCCTGGACCACACCTCACTGCAAGACAGACTAAGGGAATAAGTATCTCTGCACATCTATTATTTGCCTGTGAGAAAACCTTGTGCTAGGCACCTAATGGGTACCTAATTTAGTACCCATTAGGTATAAATCAAAGTAAGACAAGAAGCTTCTACTTCTAAGGGTTCCGAATGATCCTTCCTATGGATCAGACATTTCTAAGTAAAACTGAATTTCCTACTCTTTAAGAACAGGATACGATTATATTTATATGAAGTGTCCAGAACAGTCAAATCCATATAGACAAAAAGTAGATTAATGGTTTTCAGGAGGTGGGGGAAGGGAGGAACTGAAACTAACTATTAATAGGTAAAGTATTTCTTTTGGGGGTGATGAAATGTTGTAGAATTAGATTGTGGTTATGGCTGCACAGCACAGTGAATTAGTTAAGAACCACTGAAGTGTACACTTTAAATAAGGAATTTTATGTTATGTGAAGTATATCTCAATTAAAAAGTACTATTTAAAAAAGTGATTAGGAATAACATCTATTATGCATATGATTGTCAACACTGCCTCCTTCTCTATAAAAACAAGAGTTATATAGAATTATTGATCAATGCATTTTTAAAAATATTTAATATTTTTTGTAAAGAAATACTATTTAAGGAATTAGCATAATTCCTATTTCAGTGCTTTCTACATCACTTTGGATAAAGAAAAATTATTTTTATGCTTGTATTATATACTCAAGCAATAACTTAGTTAAAAAGAATTACAGAAAGAAAAACTATAAATTGATTAGAAACATGATTAATAAACATACTAATAAAGAATAAAATATGAAACAAGAGTACAGTGAAATATATAGTCTTCCTTTCACTTTGAAAATTTATGTTTCTTTGGAAAAACAATCCACATTTATCTCTGAATAAAATTTAATGACAACTTTCCTTCAGAACCAGACATACAACCATACCAGAAATGATTTTATGCTAGACCCCAAAACATTTCATAAATGTTTTGGAAAAAAATATTGTTTGATTGTTGGTTTTCAATTTTGCTACATTAACTAGAATGGCTGAACTGACTTCCAAACAAGAGAAAACTGAGAAGCCCATGTGATTGCTAAGTGGAAAGGACATGTGCTACTAGCACTGAAGGGTGTTTACTTGCTCTTGGTGCTGATGGATATGCTGAGGTTCTGAAGGTTGTTTTACACATCAAAGAACTCAGCACTATTTGTGATAGGTTTATGTCAGAGGATGCAGGAAGAGTTTGATAATGGAAGATGAGTAATACAGGCTTTTCACTTGATGAAAGGTCATAAGTTTATTACTGAAGTAAGAACAAATTTTGGAAGATTTCTAATGTGGTTAGACTTACAAACTTTTAGAGAAAAAAGATAAGAAAAAAGAACAGAGTTCTTCCTGGACTCTCACATTAGCTGATGAGCAATCTTTAGAATCTGTGTATATATTCCTATTAAAAAAAAAAAAAAGCTGAAGTGTTTATAGGCACCCTCTGGTAATCTCAGATGATTGAGCAATTTAGAATGTTCTTTATTCATGGGAAACTTGTAAAGACTGTGACTTTCATGTGGAAAAAAAAATGGTCAAAAGGAAACACCCAACGATTCTGATTTTAGTTTTCATTAAGGCATTTTAAATGTTTAAACAAACATTAAATGTCTCTTTAACTTGTTAATAGGAAAGAGCAGGGTGTGTGTGTGTGTGTGTGTGTGTGTGTGTGTGTTGTGTAATACTCATGCCTCTTGGAATGACTGAATGCTTGTACTTAAAGTTTATATTTACATTCAAATACTGTAGGTGTGTGGCTATTACTCAGCACCTACACCACCCATGAGAAATTTTATTTTCATCACACATTAGCTATTTCAAAGAAAGCAAATACACTAACTTTAGCTACAGTTGAGCCAATTTTTCCAACCCCTGTACAGTTATTAATTAGTATTGAGAGCTAAACCTCGGTTTGGAATCAGATGATTACTATGATATATTTCTATGTATTTAAGGCAAACTGGAACATTTTAGGTTTTATCAAAATCTAACCAGGACCATGGAAGCATGTAGCACATGTGAGAGTCATAGGCCATGTGATGTAAAATGGGAAAAAGTTGAGAAGTACAGTTCTAGAGCAATAAAAAACAGGTCAACTACCTCATTCTTTCAAACAAGTCTTTCAAATATTTGAATTTGGTTATTATAATTCTCTTAAATAATCTTTCTTCTAAGTCAAATAGTCTGTATGACCTTAATCACTGCTCATTTGATGTGGTTTCTGGACTTTTTTGATGACTCTGTTGCTCTATTCTTTTAATGCTCTGAATTACCAATGTCCCTTGTACAGTTGGCAGAACCTAGAAGTAAAATACTGCTCAAAACAGGAGCTGACCAATGCACAGGAAAAAATGACATTTCTTCCTTCACACAAAGCAACTGCTCCCAACTTTCATACATTGAAGGAGCCTTTTTATTATTTCCCTCTCAATCTATTATATCCCCATTGTTCTGAAAGATTTTCATACTTACCTGTATTTTTAAAGAAATAACTATTTTTCCCAAGATCTAAATAATCTTAATACACTAAAATTCACATATTTCTAAGGAAAACAAAGATACATACAGCCTCACTACAAGTAAACATATAATTACTATTCTATTAATTTCATCATCTGTGCCATTGCTACATCCATATCTAATGACTTGAGTTTCCTCCTCATTATGGGTCAGATTTTTCTGCTTCTGTACATGCCTGATAGATTTTTCATTGGTTGTCAGACATAGTGAATTTTATATTTTGGGTGCTGGATTTTTTGGTATTCCCTTTGGTATCTTTGGTATATTTGTGTGGCATGCAATTAAGTTACTTGGAATCATTTTGATTGTTTTGAGCCTTGCTTTTAAGCTTTGTTAGGCAAGCCCAGAACGGTCTTTTGTCTAGGCTAATCTCACCACATTAGTAAAACACCTTTCTGAGGACTCAACCTGATGTCCCACGTGTTAGGAACTGCTTGGAAACAAACTATTCTTGGTCCTGGGTGAACCCCAGGGATGCTTCTGTCATGTTTCCTCTATGTATGCTCTCATCGGTGCTCAGCTAAAGACTCAGGGGGAATCTTCTACAGATCTCTGGAACTCTTTGTATGAGTAGCTCTCTCTTCTCTGATAACTCTGTCCACAATTCTATTCTCCTCAGTACGCCCAAAGTCCAAACTGTCTCCTCAACTCATGGAGATTACTAGGACTTTTGGGTTCTCTCTCCCTAAACTAGAGCTGGAAATTCTCTCCCGTAAATAAAACTAAGACAAGTATAGGGCTCATCTTCTTTGTTTCTGTTCTCTTAGAAATCACACTGTTCTGTGTTATTTGTATCCAATGTCTGAAAACCATTGTTTCATATATTTTATTCAGTTTTTTAGTTGTTTAAGACAAGAAGCTATATCCAGTCTGTGTTAATCCATCATGGCTGGAAGTAGAAGTTTTACTGTTGCTTTTTAACATACTCAGGGCCACAATCTGCAGCCACACAGGTTGTGAACTATATACCTCCAGAATACAATGTGCACATACCCTTCCCCCATTCTCACCCTAGATTTGAGTAAAATGGCAGCCCTAAACATTCTATTTATAATGAGCTTATAATCAATAACATTCATATTTGGATAAGATTAACTCAAAGATAATTCGTACTTTATAATTATGATCTTGTTGTTTGGAATCTGAACAATTGTCCTCACCAAATAATTATCATAAATGATTATTTGGTTCCCACAAGAGAACCTAATTGAAGTATAATGCCTACAGTAATTGATTAAAAACACCTAAGTGACATTTGTAATGGGGTTCCTGTGGAAAGACAATTAAAATTCTAACCAGAGATTCCAAGAACATATTTCTCTCCATTGTTAGTTTACTGTGCACACACATTCACATGGAAGAGGGTGGGAGAATAAAGGTCAAGATCATAAAAATTCAGGTGGACATGAGATAGATACTAACCGTAAACTGTATATTAACACGAGGAAAAAACTTTTTTTACCCATGTAAAAGGTTTATTATAGAAGCATCTCTTTAGTTAATATAGAGACTGACCTATGATGATAGCAGAATAAAATGTACTTACTCATCCAACTCTTCTTCTTCTGTTTTAGAACTATCAGCATAGAGGTACTTGCTCATGTCCACAGGTCTTACATTTTTTCTTTTTGTAGACTGGGGAGGAGAATCCTTTATAGCTACAAAAGTTTCTGGCTCATCAAATGGGTTCAAATACTGAGGAGTCTGTACCTCTTTAAAGGGATTATAGCTATTATTATAAAAAGATTCTTCTGTTTTTTTAGGTGATGCTGTTTCAGTGACTGGTTCTATAAAACAATAGCAAAAGATGAATTAAATCAAATTAATATTACCTGATATTTTCTTATATTTTTGGTGTTTTCAAAAATAATCTTGAATTAATCTCTTATGAGGCTGAAAAGGTCAAAACAATAATATGTTTTACAGGGGCTAAGTTCAGAAGATGGGTTACCTAAGATCTTTGTCTACTTCTCCAGGAATGCTGCTCCCTAATATGGCATCTTTGGAATGCCCTTTGAGTCTCTAATATTATTAGTATTACAGTATGGCAATTTTTGAAATTTTAACCTTCTTAGAGGTATAATATTCTATTTACTGTTTATTTTACTTGACTATACTAGCTTGCCATCCTAAACTGATATAAAATAAATTTCTGTTTTTAAGAACATTAAGTGAGTTAAAATGTGAAATTGTCTTTGGTAGTTACACAAGCAGAGACCACTTAGGGAAGTGAAAATTCATTCTGGACTATATCAAAAATATACCCACACATCACTGAATTTGTTTCTTGAAAGCCTTCTAAGAGTACGTTTTTGTATGCTGCACAACCTTAAATTTTTAGAGCTTTTAATGAGATGTTTGATTTTTTTCAATATGACTTGGATCCAATCGATACTCTGTTTAATAATGTAAAGGACTAACATAGAATTCGGAGGTTGAAAGCACTACATTGAAATTATACTGATAAACTGATAGTCATGTTACACCAAATTCTTCTAAATTCTTCTTGTGTGTGAACACAAGTGCAGTAGGGGCAGAGAGAGAATCCCAAGCAGGCTCTGTGCTGTCAGCACAGAGCCCCACACGGGGCTCTGATGAACCATGAGATCATGACCTGAGCTGAAATTAAGAGTTGGACGCTCAACCAACTGAGCCACCCAGGTGCCCCTAAATTTTATTATTTTAAATTTCATTTTGAAAACCAAGGTACCCTTAAAAATAAAATTCTGACTCACAGAATTCTGACTCACAAAAAGCACTCATGTCCTTCAATGATACTTATGACGTGCTTAGTATAACCCTTTTTCTTCTTTTCTATGTCTTAATACTTTAAAACAAAATAGAACTTGTAATAAAACTGTCCAAAATTTGGTCATGGATTCTGCTCACAAAAATAAATGTTTTCCCAAAATGGAGAAAAGTTCCAGAGAGCCATCAATCATAATGTAGTTTAAAAGTTCGTTTTTGGGGCGCCTGGGTGGCTCGGTCGGTTAAGCATCTGACTTCGGCTCAGGTCATGATCTCATGGTCCGTGGGTTCGAGCCCCGCGTCGGGCTGTGTGCTGACAGCTCAGAGCCTGGAGCCTGTTTCAGATCCTGTGTCTCCCTCTCTCTGTGACCCTCCCCCGTTCATGCTCTGTCTCTCTCTGTCTCAAAAATAAATAAACGTTAAAAAAAAAAAATTTTTAAAAGTTGGTTTTAATTATGTTGTGCAACCCTGACAAAATACTCTAGAAGGCAGAAAACTGGTTACTGAAATTCTCAAGAAAAATAACTGTGAATTTCATGTGACACTTCAAACAATTTAATCCAATTATTATAAAAATTTCATGACTGACATATTTACGACTTTTACATTTTAACGTTAAACTCCTTTTACTTATATACTTTAGACATTAGCCCAGAAAACTTATTTTGTCTTTATATTGGGAAAAAAAATTCTGAATTGAAATTCTATACACCATGAAGAAGCAATTACAAAGTGTGAAAGAGATTTCATAAAATCATAATAAATACTGAAATGAATTTAAATAAAATTTAAATTTTAAATTTAAATTTAAATCTAGACTACGCTAGAGAAGACTCAGCAACGGTAACTTTTGTAACACCAGGATAATACTCAAACTTAACACTGCATTAGAATCTTTATAAAATAATGTAAATGAGGCATTTTCTTTTCTCTGTAGGGGCAGAGAGACTGGAAGATTTTGCCTATTCAATTTTTTATTAACAAATATCAAGTCTCAAATGCTGGAGAAACAGGCAAAACTGGTCAATGGAAATAAGATTTTTATTTTTACTTTCAGGAAGAGGACTGCAAAAACTAATCCAAGCAAATTCATCATTTACAAAACCAAAAACAAGAAAGTATTTAAACCACAGAGGACGATTTGAAGATGGCAGAAATGGCAACAAAGGAGGGTTTAAAATAAGATTATTTTATATAAAAGCTAACAAATACATTTAATAACTTTCTAAAAGGGTCACTGAAGCACAGAATGTCATGAATCTAAGACGAGAATTGAAGCTGTAAAGGCAAATAAAAGAACCATCTGAACAACAGCAACACATTATTTTTTCCTCAAAGGCTTTTGTTACCTGAGGATGCGAATTTTTGATCAATAAAAATTTAAAAATTACTTCTAGAAAAACAAGTATTCTTCTATTAGAAAATACTTAGTCCAAAGTCTCTGAGAGATGTATATTTAAAGAAAATACTGGTTGTCACATTTTCTTTTTTTCTTTTCTTTTTTTTTTTTTTTTAAGCTCTATAGGCATGATTAAAGATTCTGAGTCAGGTTGGCTAACCGCTCCTAAACAAAAATTATGTGTTATCTGCTACTCCTTTCAATACCTCAGAAATCAGACCTACATGTATTTTTTTTTAATTGTTTTTATTTGATTTTGAGGTGGAAAGTTCAAATACTGATGTCTCAAAATGCTGTGGTAATATTTTAAAACTCAGATATATGTAGCACACAACTGAGGAGAAGCTGTGTGGTCAAAAGAAGACACTTGATTAGGAATCTTAGCTCCACCTCCACTTCCATTTACCTAAAGTTCTTATTCAAATCAGTGAATTCCTCTGGGCCTCAGTTTCCTAATCTATGAAAAGAGGCAGCCGAAGTAGATTACTTCTAAGATTTATGATAGCCATTGAGATTTAAAATATATCCTTAATATATATAGCTTACAAACAAAATCTCATCATTTTAGATTTACAAGTTTAGAATCTGCTAAGAAGGGAGAAAGTACAGAAGAGAAGACGAAACGGATTATAAAATGAGATTGCTCCAACAAGAGTGAATCCTGAAGTTAAAACTGCATTTTCACCATGAGAGGTAGTAACAAAATTCTTCAAAGCTCATGAGGATTTCATAAGAGCAGTCTAAAAGATGTACACACTGGTTAATCATTCTTGCATTTACTTTGGAAAAACAGTTTAATTAAACAGAGGTCTCACTCCTTCCACAGCTCTTATCTAGGCTTTAAGAGTTCAAAACTACTTGATAAGAAAAATGACTTAGGAAAAAAAAACTCCCTGGATTTATTCCTTGCAAGTATGTTGTATACATGATAGCGGTGGTTTGCAGGCTTCTTTTTGCTCCATGCCATTTACATACACAACCTACTCTCACTACTGACGATAATTCTCAGCCTGAGACATGGAGTGTGGGGTGGAGGGGTTCACTGGACTCTCTGAGGGTGAGGTCAGAGGAGCTGACAGAGAAGCCATCCCTGCAACCCCAGGGTCAGCATGTCTCACAACTTGCCCTTACTTTGGTAGGCTACTCTGATGAGACTTTACTATATGCCAGGTAGGTAAAATACTGTTATCTCTAACATTAGAGCTTTACTATCTAACTTGACCAAAGTAATAGAGAATTTAAAAATAAGCCTCATGTAGAAGGCGGATGGAGAGGAAGGGTGAAATAGGTGAAGGGAGATTCGGATTACGCTTATCATGATGAGCACAGAGTAATGCATAGAATTGTTGGATCACTGTTATGGAACACCTGAAACTAACCTAACACTGCATGTTAATTATACTGGAATTAAAAAAAAAAAAAAAGCCCCATGTAAATGTTTATGTGAAGGTATCTTTTTTTCTTTAAAAATAATTCAATGGAAGCTACTCAGATTTGTTGATCAACTGCAAGTGGCATTGAACACAATAATATCATCATAAACAAAATTACTTTGAGTCTTTGAAAAAAAGAAACTCTTCCCACGTTACTATTCAAAATAACTTCACTTTATAAAGACTTTAAAAAGTACAGAAAAAAATCTGCTACCTTCTGAGTCAGGATCTCCAAATGGGTTTAATTCTGCTACGTCAGGATCACCAAATGGATTTAAATTCACAGTGGCCAAGTCCTTTTCTGCTTCATCCAAAAAGTTAAGTTTGTTGATAAGCTCTGAAAATAAACATATGTATTAGTTCACTATGATTATAGCTAAGTACAATTTTATCAGTCATTCAAAAATATTTCAAATTATAATTCACATTAATAATACCTGCAAATAATAAGATGTAGCATTTTACCTATGGCAGAATGCCATTCAAGTATTTTGTAGCATACCAACATATTCAAATAAAGCAAAACAAATATATGCATATTAATTTGAAAATTATGTCAGAAAAAAAAAGAAAACTATGTCGGATAATGAACGAGAGAAACTTTCATTGGACTCTAATTTGATCCAACAAAAAAGTACTGAAATAGATTCTTAGAAACATATCCTTCACTCCTAAATATGAATCATTTAAATGGGTTTAATGTAAGCAAATATTTTAAAACAGTATACTTATGATATATAAGCTAAGTGAAGATATATGGTCACATAATATGATGATACTGATATAAGGCTTTGCTAAAGATGGTAAGTTATTCTGTTGCCTGTTGGTACGCTACAAATTACCAAGAAAACATTCAAGGAAAAGCACAAAGACAAAACTGACAGCTAATAAGTACAGACAGAAGTCAAGAGGTAGCAGGTCACAGTAAATACAGGCAATCAGAAGCAGAAAGAAAGGAAGAAAGCTCTTAGACCTTCAGAGGAACTGGCTGATTTAGCTGAAGGCATATTTGCTTGCTTTATGCAGTCATCTTGATCTTCATCTAAGCTGCTCAGAGCATTCAATTGGTTTACAATTTCTGTAAACAGAAGCCAGTCGAGACAAATGTAAGGTAAGGTCATTTAATTAAAGAGCCATAGAAGCATGCTGTTACTCAAAAAGACAAAGAGAGGGGATGTTTGGTTAATCATGAGAGTACATTTAGAGGATGTTATTGTGATGGACTATAACAGATGTATTTAACTGAAAGTTAATGCTCTACTCATATTTTAAAATAGAAAACATTTTGTTAAATTTATATCATTAATATAACACCCATGTTAATAAACACAAAACAAAGATAATAACCCAAGAGGTTGACACTGGCTTTTAGCAACCACATTTTGTATTTGTAAAACAGTACTTTAAACGCATATGTTAGAAACAATAAAAAATGTCCTCTGATACTACAGATAATATGTACTATTTTTCGTAATATTCTAAATGTACTAAAGGTTTTAAGAAGTGTATCTACATGAATCATGAACATAATAAGCACTTGTTCATGTTCCACAATTTTAAAAATCAGCACAAAATAAGAAAAGTAGAAATAGCTACTGTTTTCTACTCTTGTTTTTCTAACTGTTCTTTTAAAGGAACTCCCGAGTGTTGGCTTTAGGAAATCTTACAATTTAGCCAATAAGAAACAGAACAAAAGACAAGGTTAGATAGAAAAATACTAAAATAAGATAGAATTCATTTGGTACATAAATAGAATCTTTTAACATGATTCATATATATTTTGGACAACTCTGAATATGTGCAATTATCACTCACTGGGTGAAAATTAACTTGAAAAAAGAATAAGAGCCAATAGGGTATTCTATTTAACTCTTGCTGTTTCCAAAGTTACAACCTGGGAATACCTTAGGTATTAGGACAAACAAAACAGATCCAGATTATTCAGTGGTAAAGAAAAAAAAATGATTAGAAATAGAAAATAGTTATAAATTCAGCATTTAAAAATGGTATTCTTTAGCACTGTAAATCTAAGTACACACTCTAAATTTTATTTGAACTAAATCAGAATACACAGTTTAAAAAGGTTGCCTTCGTCCATTCATTTGTTGTTGAATTAATATTTATTACTCTGTGCCAAGTACTATCCTTAGGACACAAGGATGAAAAAAAATACATGGTATTGTCCTCTTGGAATTTACATCCTATAAAAATACAAATTAATACTGAAACAGACTTAGTAAATGACTACTAGAATATGAGGTGATCAGAAAGATTATAGATCTTTGAGCTAAATATACATAAAAATTTGATAAACTTATTCAATTTTTTTGTCTTAATGAGAAATACATTTTGCATGAATAAAATTACTTGATATTTAAACAAGGGGTGCTTGAGTGGCTCAGTCGGTTAAGCGTCCGACTTCGGCTCAGGTCATGATCTCACAATTCGTGGGTTCGAGCCCCGCTTCAGATTCTGTGTCTCCCTCTCTCTCTGCCCCTCCCTCGGAAGTACTCTGTCTCTCTCTCTCTCTCTCTCTCTCTCTCAAAAATAAATAAAAACATTTTTTAAAAAATTTAAAAAGTTAATTTTAATTATGTTGTGCAATTGTATTCCTAGATGTGGAATTACTAGTTTAAAAAAATTTGTTTTTAATGTTTATTTATTTTAGAGAGAGAGAGTGCAAGCAGATGGGAAGCAGAGAGAGACGGAGACAGAGGATGTGAAGTGGGCTCTCCACTGACAGCAGAGAGCCTGGCGTGGGGCTCAAACTCATGAACCATGAGATCATGACCTGAGCTGAAGTCAGACACTAAACTGACTAAGCCACCCAGGTGCCCCACTACATGAAAATTATTTTAAGTAATGCTTAAAGATTTGTAGTTTTCTTATATAGCTAACACATTTTAATTATTTTATTATAATCAATGAGGTGGAAATCAATCATTTGTTAAACATCTTATAAAATAAGTATCATAGAGGAATACCGGAGAAATATGAGACTTGGTCCTTACCTTCAAAACATTAATATTGCTCTATAGAGATTTAGATACAACATGGGAATTTCTTTAAACATTATCAAGATGACTCCATCACATGATTAAATTATTTACATTGTGGTATTTCTAGACGTTTAGAATGTTTCCTCCCCTTCACCATGTTTTTAGTGACAAATAAAATCAGTGACGACCATTTCCTCATTAACCCCAAATAATTTCATCTTTCCATTCTGTTCACTGATGACAGTCGTCCTTATCCTAGTTTTCCTATTTATCCATATCTTAAATAAATCTTTACATTACTCCTAGAACTTTCGCTTAAGAACTTTCATTCATATTAACCAAGTGAAAAGGTAATTCTAATTAGCTATACCAATACTCCCTCTATTTGGTATGTAATAAATGTTAATTCAAATCATAAAGAGAGGCAAGTTCCAAAGAAATACCATCTAACTTATTTAATAAGCATTTATCAAGTACCAATATGTGTCTTTGGTAGTACCTGCCCTCACGGCTTTATATTTTTATGGGATAGGCAGGTAAGTAAAGCAATATACAATGTATGATAAATATTATGATTGAGATATTCATTTTAAGCCTGTGAAACCGGAAGAGAGGCATGTAGCTCTGAGGTCAGGAAGGCCTTCATTTAAATTTGAGCTAATACAAGACAAACAGACATTATTATTAAAATAAAAGAAAAAAATGAGAGCATTCTACAAGGGCAAAAGGGAGACAAATGAAAACAAGACACATTTGAGGAAATGCAAGTTGTTTGGGGTTTAAGATGCCAGGGTGGAAAACGGAATGAGATGATGTTGACAGACATCCTATTGTAAAGATTATTGTGATCAAAGAATGTGAACTTTACTCTGAGAACTATGGGGATCCACTGAAAGATCAAAATGTATATTTCAGTACATCATTTCAGTATTTCAGTACATCATTCCAGTAGCAACATGGTGGCAGCATTTGGAAAAAAACAGGACAAGAAGCAAGAAGATGAGTGGTTCAGCATCACCACTCCATGAAGGGAGGCAATCAATAAATATCTGCTCATTAGAGAATAAATTAAGAATAAAGATTTGGTAGTTAATTTGACATGAGGGATAGGGAAAGGAACCTAAGGCAAGTTCCAGCTATCTGACTTGGGTGACTATGTGAATAGTGTTCCACCACTGTGATGGGGGCTATTCAGTTGGGAACATACCAAACTATAGGTGTGTGTGAAACTTCCTATGGAAACAAATCAACTGGCATTGAAGATGTTGGTCCGGAGCCTAACATACATAATTTTGTTAAGGATTTCTCCCTTTAAAAAAGCACTGTTCTGTTTCTTTTAAATTTCCTATATCAATGTGCTTTATAATATATAATGAGAAACAAAGTTAAAAATGTAAAAGATTTACAATAAAAATTTATTCTCAGAATTTTTTTTAAATGTTTATTCATTTTTGAGAGAGAGACACAGAGACAGAACATGAGTGGGGGAGGGGTAGAGGGAGAGAGGGAGAGACAGAACTCAAAGCGGGCTCCAGGCTCCACGCTGTTAGCACAGAGCCCGATGCAGGGCTCCAACTCACGAACCGTGAGATCATGACCTGAGCAGAAGTTGGACGCTTAACCAACTGAGCCACCAAAGCGCCCCTCCCCCAATTTTTAAAAAAATTTTTTTAATGTTTATTTATTTTGGACATAGAGAGGGACAAAACATGAGCATGACACAGAATCCGAAGCAGGCTCCAGGCTCTGAGCTGTCAGCACAGAGCCCGACGCGGGGCTCGAACTCACAGACCGCGAGATCATGACCTAAGCCAAAGTCGGATGCTCAACTGACTGAGCCACCCAGGCTCCCCACTCCCAAAATTTTTTTAAGTGGAAAGCTTTGTCAATAGTTTACTACCTTGACCAAACCACTTCCTGGCAAAGCATTAAGCTTTGTTTCACCAAATACTTTCACATTTGAAAAATGCTATAAAGAATGCTATGTAATAGCCACACATTTCTATCCCAGTGCTACTCAAACTGAGTGTTAAACTCAAAGTGTACAGTATTTTGGTCATAGCATCATAGCAACAGTGTGTCAATATGGACTTGCTTCATATTGATGAGAATAAGGTGGAAAACTAAATTAGGGACAGGCAATCGAAGCAAAGGGTCAAGTAATTTGAGATTCTACTGTTAGGAAGGCAAAAGTGGATAGAAATTGACCACCAGAGATTATCACATTGAAAGAAAAAAAGGGATGGGGTGGGGTGGTGGCATTAAGAGTAGGTGGTGTTTTCCTTTTGAGAAAGTCAGTAGTTGAGTTAAAAGAAGAAAAAAATAAAACTGCCTAGAGCTAGAACACATCTGCAAATCTTGCAGCATCCTCATTCTTCTCTCCAAAGCATAACACTGGCCAGTGATGCATCTTTTTTGAGGGACCACATATTCAAATTCTTGCCCATTTGAAAAAAAATAGGGTTGGGGATATCTGGCTGGCTCAGTCAGTTGAGCCCTCTTGATCTCAGGATTGTAAGTTTGAGCCCCGCCTTGGGTGTAGAGATTACTTAAAATAAAATCTTGAAAAAAATTTTTTTAAACAGAGTTGTGTTTTTAGTATGGTCAGACATTAAAAAAAATCTATTCTGGATACAAGACAGTATCAGATATCTGCTTTGTGGGTATTTTCTTCTAGTCTATGACTTACACATTTTCTCAACAATCAATTTTGACGAGCCTAAGTTTTTAATTTTGATGAAGTCTAATTTATCAAAATTTCTTTCATGTTTTCTCTTCTGTGTCTTATGTATGAACCCTCTGCCTGCCCTCAGGTCACAAATACATTGTTTTTCTTTTCCCTCCCCAGAAGCTTTATTGTTTTAGCTTTTACATTTAGGTCTATGATCAACCTTGAATTAATGTTTGTGTATCCTGAGAGGTAAGAATTGAGGCTCACTTTTTCCATATGGACAACAAGGTGTTTCAGAATAATTTGTTGAAAAGATTTTCCCTTCCTCACTTTGTTGAAAGTTAATTGGCCAAGTTAAGTTTGGTATTTCAACCTAACTTTGGTTAAGTATTTCAGAACTTTGTGTTTTGTTCCATTGAACAAGTTGTCTGTCCTATGCCAATATCACACTATACTGATTTATACCTTTAGAGTAAATCTTATCACCTAGTAATAATATTACAATGCTGTCCTTTTTCAAGACTGTATTATTATTCAGGTCCTTTGCATTTCCAAAGATATTTTAGAATCAGCTTTCCATTTTTTTTTTTTTTTAACCTGCTAGGATAGGGGCGTCTGGGTGGCTCTGTCTGTTAAGCATCTGACTCTTGATTTTGGCTTAGGTCATAATCTCACAGTAATGAGGTTGAGCCCCACATTGGACTCTGCATTGGGCATGGAGGCTGCTTAAGAGTCTCTCTTTCCCTCTCTCTCTGCTCCTCCCCTGCTCATGTGTGCATTTGCTCTCTTTCTCACTCTCTCAAAAACAAAAACAGAACCCCACAAAACTTGCTAGGATTACAATTAGCACTAAATTCAATGTATATAGACTGATTTGTGGAGGATGGAAATCCTGACAATATTGAGTCTTCTAATCTATGAACATAGACTATCTCTCCATTTATTAAGGTCTTCTGTAATTATTTTCAATATTGTATCATAGTTTTCTGTGTAGAGGTTTTTCTACATCTTTTGTTAAATTTATTTCTAAGTATTTATACTATTTTTAACCTTGATTGTAAATGGAATTATTTTGTTAATTTTATTTCCCAAATGTTTGCTGTTCATTTATAAAAATATAGATTTTTCTTTAAAAAATTTTTTTTAAATGTTTATTTATTCTTAAGAAAGAGAGAGACGAGCATGAGCAGGGGAAGGGCAGAGAGAGAGGGAGACACAGATCTGAAGCAGGCTCCAGGCTTCAAGATGTCAGCACAGAGCCCGATGCGAGGCTCGAACCCAGAATTGTGAAATCATGATCTGAGCCAAAGTCAGACATTCAACTGACTGAGCCACCTAGGCACTCCTAAAAATATAGATTTTTCTATATTAATTTTGCATTCTGTGACCTTGTTAGGATCTCCAGTATCATGTTAAACAGAAGTGGTGAAAACAAACATATTTGCCTTGTACCCAGTCTTAGGAGGAAAGTATTCAGTATTTCACCATTACATATGATTTTAGCTGTAGCTTTTCACAGATGTTCTTTATCAAAATGAAGAAATTCCCTTACATTGAAACCTTGCTGAGAAACTCAGTATGGAATTTTGTCAAATACTCCTTTATATACCTATTGAGATGATTATATGGTTTTTCTCCTTTATTCTGTTATGGTTAAATCAACTGTGCATTCCTAGGACAAATCCTCAAAGAATGCATACTGGTACTTAGAATATTCATTGTCCCCTGGTTCCTCCCCTAAATACTGGAGAGCTAACTTGTTCTTTGGAGCTCTCACTTCCAATCTTGCCCTGTCACCAGAACTCTCCTGGAGTTTCCTAGGGAGGCAGGGGGGCCTAGAGAATTCTGATCAGTTGTCATTAGTACAAACAAAGCAGGATTAGGGTTTAAGAGTGACACAGAAAGTAGGTTAAATTTGGAATCTGTGCCTTCTGCTACTTCTAGTCTCTGAGTTGACATATGTGACTTCTAAATACTAGGAAAAGTTATTCTTACTGTCTTCCGTCTATCAAATTCCTTTAAAAAGGAAGTAGCTGTGATGCCTTATCAATTTTTTAATTCTTTTAATGTTTATTTATTTTTGAGACAGAGAGAGACAGAGTATGAACAGGGGAGGGGCAGAGAGAGAGGGAGACACAGAATCTGAAGCAGGCTCCAGGCTCTGAGCTGTCAGCACAGAGCCTGACGCGGGGCTTGAACTCACGGACCATGAGATAATGACCTGAGCCGAAGTCAGACGCTTAACCAACTGAGCCATCCAGGTGCCGCTCAATTTTTTAGCTCAAGGGATCATAAATGCTCCAACTCTCTGATTCTACCCTGTTTTCCAACCTTATTAATACCAAAATAATAGATGCAGTATTCCAGAAATCCCTATCCTTTACACAGACCTCCAAAATAGGTGACTATTTTTATCCTATCACTTTATACACTCCACAGCAAACCTATGATTTGGTTCATGAGTATCCTAGGTACTGGAGAGTAAATGGTCAGGTAAAAACCAGAAACAAATTAATGGATGTATTCTCTGACCAGAGTCCCAAGTTCATCCTGACAGTCCTTCTACTCAAAGGAGGTAGACCAATTTTTACCCATTCACAAGTCTTAGCAGTAGGACATTATAATCTCAGAGGACTGAGACATACCATAATCAACTTTAGCTCTTCAAATATGAACTGTTATCTCTTCTACTACCATGGGTGCTTAAGATTATATCCTCTGAAGTTAGTCAATATGTCATTCTTCCTCCTCCAAAATTAACATTATAAACAACAGGAAAGGGATTAATAAACACCAGTGCTTATGGTAAAAATGAAGCTTGATTTATAAACTACATTTGGATGGAAAGACTCTGAATAGACTATATATTTGATGGAAAGCCACAGTTTTGGGCTCAGAAAATTGTGGACTCTTGTAACTAGGTATGTCCCTTACAGGGACTCTGAAAACTATACCTATTTAACCGTTTCAAAATATACCAGCTCTTCTGCAGAATGGACTTTAAACCAAGGCAATCCTTGCTTCTAACTATGTGGATCTTGTCTCCTTGTACACAAGCTGTCATGTGAGACAGAGGTCAAAGAATAGCACCTCGGATGCTGTGAGGACTCCAGTGAAAAAGCAATGCTCTGCTGGCATGCTACTATGTTTCCAATATCCTTCCAAGTGAATCTAATGCTTAGTCTGGCTTATGTTACCTGTATAGGTCTAGATGAACCTATGTAGAATCCTTGGTTACCTTTCCAACAGCTTTAGGTATACTGGGATCTTTCAGATATTTCATAATGTCTGAATTCTCCGATAATGCTTTCCTATAAAAAATGCTTCAGTTGAACCTGATTTTCAGTAAGACATGTTATTTATGGAGGAATCTTTCCTTTTTCCTCTTGTTGATATGTATTCAGAAATTCAATATCAAAGATGGTCATATTACCAAATACTGGTTCAAGCACTGTGAGGATGCCATATAGATGGAGGCACTGACTGTTTTAAAACTATATATGTTTTCTAATACTGGCTATAATAAACTTTCTATTAATGGGCTTTGTTTCTCCATCTCCAAGGTCTATTACTCCCACTACATTTCAAACTGCAATTTTTCTAACTGCAATTTAAAATTCTCTTGCCCATTCACTGGTGCTGTACCTCTGTAGAATGCACCTATATATAACACTATCAGTAAAGTTTTCTAAGAGCCAATCCCAAAATGTTTCCAGTTAGAAGTGAATTTGGCCCAGGTAGAACAGGGTAAGGATTTTTGATCAATCCAAGTACAGGTATCATGGATTTATGTTTACCTTCTAGCAAAGACTGTAATTTCAGAAGACATATTTTGTTAATTACTATTGATTTTACAGCAATATTCCATATCACTGATTAAATGAATAGCTTCTAGGTGTTAATCTAAGGTATCACAAAATAATTGTAACAGTCTTATTCCCTCAAGAAGTTTACAGCTTAGTTGGGGAAATAATAAAGCCATACAATTTATATCGATATGTGATTGCATTTTACACATTTCTATTGCAATATAAAGATATCATTAATAGAGGCAATTTTTTAAATAATGATTTTTTCCTCCATAAACATTCTGTTAGCAATTCCAAAGCTGCAAGGAACAGCAAATATAAGCTGTGTTTAAATTACTGCCACTTTAGTTGGTAAATAAAAATACCCACCATACTTTATTTGTACCATGTTTATAAAATGCATTCATTTTGTTTAGTATTAACCTATTGCTTTAACATTACTGTTGTTAAATTTTAATATATTTTTAACTATCTTAAAACTACTTTACCCAAACATTTTTAGAGTGGTAGTGCTGGTGCTAAAAAAAATTCCTGAAAGATAATAACTTTGGAATGGAATTTACATGTGCTAAAAAATGCAACTAAGGAAGCCAAACAACTGCCATAACATGCTGTGCTATTAATTTAAGTGACTGTACTCTGGAAATATAATAGAGAAAAAAAAATGTAACATCAAAGCAAAAATGTTATAATGACTGGATTTACTTAAGAGCATGCATCTAATCACCACTGTCCCCATCTACCCCTGCTCCCTCAATATACATTTTGAATTCATAACTTTTGGAAAACTAGTCTTGAATTATTTAAGGTTTGAATTATGTGTCCTCCAAGATCACATGCTTTCCATAAAATGGGACCATGCAACCTTGGATAAGGTCGTATATGGGTAAAGGTTAAATAAATGGAACAAGATAATAAGCCAGAGTGATTAGTATGGGCTATCATATGAGAAAGAAGTCCCTTCATTGATTTATGACCTTTCAGTTAACACATCTTAAATTCTCAATATGTTCCAGACAATGTGCCAGAAGCGAGTGATAAAAAGAACAGTTACAACATAGTCTCTACCTTGAAGTAATTTCATGAAACAGGGAAAAGAAATACATACATAAAATAATAACAGAAAATAGTAGAATTCCAAAGAAACCTTGGATCATCACAAGTTGCATTAAAATAATTTCTTCAATTAGGGTCAGAGAATTTTAGACTATCTAAAAGAAAATTATTTCTTCTACAGGAATTATAGAAAATAAGGTGTATGTGTATTTTTAAGCAATAAGGGATACTATGGTCTGAATATTTGTGCCCCCCCCCCACCCCAGATTCATGTTTAAATCTTAATTCTCAGTGTGATGGTATTAGGAGGTAAGGCCTTTGAGAGAAGATTAGGTCATAGGGCAGAGCCCTCATGAATAAGATTAATGTCCTTCTAAAAGGGGCCCAGAGAGATCCTTTGCCCCTTCCACCATGTGAGGAATACAATGAGAAGTCTGTGACCCAGAAGAGGGCCCTCATCTAACCATGCTGGCACCTTGATCTCAGACTTCCAGTCTCCAAAACTGTGGGAAATAAATTTAAGTTGCTTATAAACTACCCATCCAAGGTATTTTGTTATAGCAGCCCCAACAGACTAAGACAATAAAATCTGATTATAATTGTTTTCATTATATCTATAATTTACTCAAAAATAATGTCCTTTCTTTCCCTTTCAATAATAGCAAAGAACTTCCGACATACTGTTACCACCTTTTTTCCCCATTACTGTGATCAAAGTAGTACAACATTGCTCAAAACAATTATAAAACTGTGGGGTTTTAAAATTTCCTATTTATGGTACTAGGGCCTAATTGAGATTTAGTTTTAATCAAAAGTCATTCACAAAGAACAAACCATATTCTCCATTTAAAAGATCAAATTATATCTCACAGCAGTTATAAACATTCATGCTGCAAGAAAATGTCTGCATTTGTAAATAGTACAGTAGTAGCCTAAGGGATAGAATGGTCAAGCTTAAGAGGGAGTGGGCATGAAAGGTTTCTCAGAGTATGTGTCAATATTATTAAAATTTAAAGGATAGGTAAAAAGTCATTGGTGGCAGTAGAGAAAGGTTACTAACTTACCCTTCCTGAAGTGCTTCAGCCACCCAAATAAAACAAAGAACTCAAAGATAGGAAAGACAGGGCATTTAAAAAAGTATCATATAATTGTTGCTGAAATGATTATAAACATAATGCAGGGGCGCCTGGGTGGCTCAGTGGGTTGAGCGTCCTACTTTGGCTCAGGTCATGATCTCGTGGTTTGTGGGTTCGAGCCCCGTGTCAGGCTCTGTGCTGACAGCTCAGAGCCTGGAGCCTGCTTCAGATCCTGTGTCTCCCCCTCTCTCTTCCCCTCCCATGCTCATACCCTGTCTCTCTCTGTCTCTCAGTAATAAATAAAAGTTAAAAAAAAATTTTTTTTAACTTAATGCAAATGTCTGCATTTATTATTGAAAGAAGAACCCCAAAATTTACTCAAATAAAAATAACAGCTGGGAGGGGTTTAAATAAAAAAAAAAATATTGACTCTCTCATCTTATATGAGGTGAGTCAATACGTTCTGTTTTATTTATTTATTTTAAAGATTTTATTTTTAAGCAATGTCTATACTTAACGTGGGGCTCAAACTCACAACCCTGAGATCAAGAGTCACTTGCTCAACTGACTTAGCCAGCCAAGCATGACTGTTTTATTTTTAATGTTGGTAGAGAAATACAGGTTCATTCATTTATCTGTCTGGCTTTTTTATCTTAGATGATAGTAGACTAAAATGAAAACAGAATGTATAGCTTCCAAATAACTGTATTTAAAAATGCTTAAATAAAGAACATTTGAGAATGGTAAATTTTAAGGTGTGAATGGAAAAAAATAATAAGAAAATTCCCAAATAAAAGGATAAAGTAATGTAAGTGAAATTAAGTATGCAGTTATCAAAAAAACGTAACTATTAAGGGCAAAGAATATAAAGATAGATAAACCAAATACTATTTATAAGAGAAGTACTTAATACAGGTTAAAAATAAAGTGATAAATACACCAGAAAAATATAAATATAAAGAAAGCATGAGTTAAAATATCAACACCAGACAAAATTTCACGGCAAGAGGCATAAAGTGGGGCAAACTGATCAAATTACAACCCATAATGAAACTATTAGAAAATTAATTTTTATGCACTAAAGAATTTAGCATTGAAGTTCTTAGTATTTCAAAGATGAACTACACAAAAAGAATAAGACTATAAATAACTAAATAATATAAATTTAAAGTTTGGCCTAATAAATACATGCTGAATCCAACAAATAGAAAATATATATAAAAAGATACTTAAAAGAAAATTTACAAAAATAGATCATGTATCTAGACTACAAAGAAAAAAACCCTCACTCATATGAAATTGAAATTTGAAAGGCTTCAGCAACTTATTTAAATAAAATTAAACTGGTAACTAACTAAAAATAAAAAAGTCCATGATAAAACCCACTCTCCTAAACAACCCTTGAGTTAATTAAGAAATCAAAACAGCAATCATAAATTAGAAATTAATAATTTATAAAATTTACACAGGACAAAACATACACCTTTGCATATAAGTCTAATCAATTCCTTATAATAAACTTCTAGAAGTGGAGTGAAAGTGAACATCACTAGAATTGAGAAAGTCAAGAAAGTTTTTGGCTAAGGAGTTAAATGCGCCATATGATCAATGGAAATTCCCCATATAACAGTAAGAGTTGAGGCTAAGCCAAGAGATGACTGCCAAAGTGCCCTATGAATTTGGAAACATATCACCTAGATGATAGAAGTCTAGGGATCTCATTACAGAAATTTAGGACACTTCATTAGCTGAAAGGAATATGTACACAGCGCTTGATTCTCACTCCAATAATAAAGGTATGACATCAATTCCTTAAGGTGATAGATTACCAATAAATATTTATTGCCCAATCAATACAAAAGATTCTAAATATTTAATCATCTTAAGTAGTTTGACCAAGCCAGCTATAAGGAATACTTGCATGGAACTTTCTAGATACAAGGATACATGAGATATATACAAATCCAAACCAAAGAATGTGCACATAATTTATGTGAATAAATGCACATGAGCTAGGAAACAGTAGCCAATGCATTTTGTCATGCCACCCTTAAGGCAGATCTTTACTTATAAGAAGGTTCATCCATACAATGACATAAGAAGTGTGAACATATTTAGGCCACTTTATACTATAATCAGTAGTCCCAGTAAAGTTTTATGCTTTCTTGACTAAGCTTGGACTTCATTTTAAATTCTGAAAATCTGTTATTAACCATCAGCACATAAAGTTTTCAGAGAACTAAATGGCATATTAAAAGGCTTACGGAAGAAAAAATACTCTAGCAGCATTCTTTTTTCCTGGAAAACTGAGTTTTCAACTTCTCAAGAAAAAAAGATAAACTTTTAGCTTAATGCTAATAAAACCAACCTGTAATTTTTGCTGCCTTTTCCTCTTGGTTCACTCGGTTCTCATCATCTTCTTCATTATCTTCTTCAAAGTCATCTAAATTGCCGATGTCAGCCTGCTTCATACTCATCAAACTAGCCAAACTTTGCATGTCTTCATCCCTACATCAATGATTTCAAATTTAATACACAGTTCATTAAATGACATTGTTTGAAAAAAGTTTAAGAAAATAATAATATAGTCTTTTTTCTAAATATTAATGAGCCCTTTTAAATAGTTGTACAAGACTACTGAAAAACCTAAATAGTCATATTCATTAATTTTTAAATGGCATGTTTAATTAGTAAAAAGCAAACTAGATTAAAAACTAACTAGTTAGGAGTTAGTTTAACTCTTTGCTGCCATCTATGGAAGACTAAAATTTTCTTCACAGGATTAAAGTGTGGGTTCCTAATCATTAAGTCTGGAAATAAAAACTTGTTTCATAAAACAGTGAGATAGTTTGCAAATCAATAAGATCTAGACTTTAAAATATTCAAGTTTTCAAAATAAATTAGAATAGAAATTCTTAATCTGAAATCCATGAACCCTTTTGGTTTTGTGGGTAGGAGGAAAAAGAAATGGTAAACCACTGTAAACTTATACGTAAATCTTATTTAAATGTGCATTTTTCTCAAAGGGGCCATAACTCCCCAAAAGTGAAGGAACTATTGGAACAGCATTTTTAAAAATTACAAAATGAAAAATGACCTGGATTGACTATAAGTTAAATACCATATACTGGATAAAATGTAAAAATGTTTTTTATCTTGAAGTATTTTAAATATAAGTATATAAAGTTTACCTTACTCTAAACAAATCAAATAATGAAGTTTTCCTGAAATATCATTTTCACCTTAAATTTCAAATAAACTACCGTGAGTAAAACACATTTCTAACACATTACATACAAACTAAATTCAATCTGATATTCTTCCCTAAAATTCAGAATTTCAAATTAAGATACTGTTTCTCATGTTCTAACTACAATAAAATAGAAACAAAACAAGAAAACTCTTTTGTAAAGAAATGTTTGTTAACATTCACTTATTTTCTAAATATAGTACAACTATGCAGACTAAACTGGTTTTTGAAATTCTTTGCATTTTATCTCATGTAAGCCTACAGTTGACATAACCATTTCCCCTTTTAAAAATAAATTTAGTGATATCAAGTCTGCATGAACAAAAAAAGTTGTATTACCTTATATGAATGCTATACAAATTGCTCACCTGTCAATGAGGGATAATTTCAAGATATATCATTACTCTTGAAATGTTAACTTGCTTAATTTTACCTCTGTAATTTCCTCATACTTTAACCTTGAACATTTTTCTCTATGAAAGGTTAAGGAGGCAAGGAGTGTGGAGGCAGAGAGGGAGTTTAGGGTGTTTTAAGAGAAATTTCCACTGGAATTGAGACATTTGGTTTGACTGAATTTCCCAGATTCTCCCAGGGATGGATGGTGCTGATTCACTTACTGCTTCTGCCCAGTGGAAAGGAGTCCACATTCAAAGGATCTTCTCTGATTTTGTTTTCTCTTTTCTTCCTGTGTTTTCTTTCCTTTCATTATGGCTTGAACTTCAGGGTAAGATCTTTATTTTTAGGTTCTCAGTATTTAAGTCTAAAATTTAAGGTCCTGAGATGAAAGACTGATTGCTTCCATTCTGCACTGTCCCTCTGCCACACTCACTCAAAAGCCAACTTTCCAGAGATGAGGCTTACAGTTATCTACCAAGTCATTTGCTACCCTGTAGATGAGTGCCAAACATCTCATTTTGACTGACGCACAGAATCCAGTCTAATCAGTCAAGTAGACATGGCCAAATATAGTAACCACATTCCACTGGCTCAAATACATTTAGAACTATGATTCAGATTGGATCGAAATGTTCATAGCTGGCTTCCTTCTCTCACCTTTCAAATCCAGGCTTAGAGTTTCCATTTCTTCCCTCCCTGATCTTCCTCTCCAAGTAAGTACTAACCCTTTCATTACACCCCAAACATACACTCATCCTTGACTTGAATGTATGCAACAAGCATGGTAAATGTTACATTTTTCCTGTTCCAGGCATGTTTACCTCATTTATACAGTTAGAATTTTACACTTAGGAGATCAGAACTGGTGTAGGAATTACCTTTGTGCAATGCCTATTCAGTACTTAAGAAGTGATTGCTTAAAAGGATAATTATATAGAAAATTGTACTTTGCTATACAACTTTTGGAAGGCCGGGCCAAAGAACATGAATTGGTAAAAGTCCCTTTAGTTCTTTCATCCCTCTTATCCTGAACTTTTCATCTTGGGTTCCTCTTATATCTCAGCTGCATCAAACAGCTCTACAAACTGCACTGTCTGTACTTCAGAGTACAACTACTTACACTAAAGACAATTAATACAAAACAAACATGGATGGCACCCTATGATACACAATTTAAAATTTGGAAATTGCTATAATATTACTTTTATATTATTGCCCATTCTCTAGAGTCAAGAGACTATATACACCAAGGAGTTCATTTAATTCAGCCTCTGAAACAAAGAATGGCAAGAATGACTGGTATGCAGTAGGATATTCTCAACTGTTGCCAGTCTACTAAGTCAAAAGCTGTTTACATACAGTTTTTAAACACACTGAGAAGCAGCTTGTCTTTTTGACAAAAGAAACTTACGTGGCTTTTCCTTCCCGAAGGAAAATGCAAGATAATGAAAACTGGAGAGTGGCAGATACAACTTTTTTAGACAATGGCTTGAATTTTAACTTGACATCAGTCTGAGTTGGCATAGGGCTTGCATACTGTTTCATGTTGATGCTGCTAGTAGCCAGAGCTTTCCTTCGACCAGAAGGGGATTCCTGGAAGATAAAATATAATTTGGAATTTTGGAGTTATTTTACACCCAAATATTTTAAAACACTATTTAAATAACATGATTAAATAACAATTGAAACTTCCTTCCCCAATGTATTCCTGTAACACAATATTGAAATAAAATTGTGATGAAGTTATATTGCAACTTTTACATCTTTAAATAAGGCATACATAAATTGGAGAGAGCTGGCCGAGGTAGAAATAAACTAAAACAACTCTAAATATGTCAGAAAAGGGAAAGCAAGGAATGGAAACTAGGACAGAAAGCCTCCAGAATTCCTCTAAAAAGAGGATAGAACACAGAGATAGGTATCAAAAGTACTCGACAACTGTTTTCCTTCCTTTCATTCTATTTAATGTAATTAATGGTATTTCTCCTTTTTGAATGCCTACCATTTTTATAGAACTTCCAGCCTCTGTGGCATTGTGTCTCGTTTTTACTACAGTATCTGAGTTCTATCTTAATCTGAGCCTTATTTCTTCCTAGGGCCTTTTTTGATCACTCCACTCCACAGTTCTCTCTCCCTCCCCTAAGATCACATCTATCAAGGAAGAAACCGTTGGTTTCTCTGATGCTATGTCTGTGGCAGACACTGCCAAGTGATTCTAGCAGGTCTCAAAATTCTCCAAACAGAGACTACCAATTCATCAGAAATGAATACAAAATAACACCTATTTGCTATCAAGGGTACTTAACATTCTAGAAATAAGCTATCTCATTTCAAAATTATCCTTAATAGAATAATAGCCTAGGAGAACAGTGAAAACAAAACAGCAAAATAATGATTGGACATTACCTATGTATAAGACACGTTGTTGATTCAAGAGAGATATGAAGATGATTAAGACGTAATCCCTTACTACGTGTTCTAATGGCAAGGGAACATTTAGATGAGGATAATTTGCAAATAAAGTAAACCAGAGTTCATATGACATCATTAATGTAAACCAGAGGTCATACACCAGCATTCCTTAGGATTTACTGGTTTGGAGTTCAGATCTAAAATAAGGCCTAATTTTTAAGCTGTGTGACCCTGAGTAAGAAAACAAGCCTCACTAAACATCCCTATAAAATAAGGAGACTAAACGGAAATCCATTTAAGCTCTACAATGGTTTTCTATAAAATTATTCAATTTTCCAACCAAGGCTGGAAAAACTACCATTAACCTTTGAATTATTATTTAATAAATCTTTATTTTATTTGTCTTCTGATTGACAAACCTGCCTAAAATAAAGATATACTAATTTAATCAAAACATTAAGCCAGCCTTTTAGAAAAGAATTGACATTTCTGCCAGCAGGACAAGTAAAAAATGTAATGTAGCATCCCTAAAGAATACCTTGTTTTAAAATGTGGTCTTATCTGTCAGATTATGCACAGCAATATTATACAGAGCTATTAGTGCATGTAGATACCTTATGAATGAATTTCAAAAATGCATCAAGCACTTGAGAAGGATTTAAGCCCTCTCAGAAGAAATACTTAAGAATATGCAAATACCCTCAACTGAATCAAGTTGAACAGATGTGACTATCCCAAACAATACAATTGTTCTTTCCCTGGTCGCTACTGTCAATCAAAGAATAAGATTAAGGTCCAAGGTTCTGACAATGTGCAAAATGAAAAAGTATGATCAGGTAGTATCAATTTATTACACTGATATGAACAATAATCTCTTATTGTACCTTTAGAATAGCTAACAACTTTTACATATAATATAGGATTTAAAGCCTCTGTTTTGGAAGCATGACATACAAACTGCCACACATTATTTTCAGATTTTTTAAACAAATCTGTTTCACAAAGTATGACACTAATCCCCTAATAATAATTATTTTTTATAACCAAATAAACTATAAAAATTAAGGTAACTTGGAAATGAGCATAATTTTGAAAGCCCAATTTAAGGATAATTGCTATAAAATCTAGAGTTTTGACAATTAACATTCAAATTCATTTTTTAGATAAAAATTTTGTAGACGGGTTTTCTGCTGAACTCAAGCAGTTTTTAACTTTTTGGTATATCAGTCTCTGAAACAACAGAAAATAAAAGCTACTAAATTCTAACCATATTTAGTTGTACCACTTTAAGTATTTACTTGCTCAGCAACAATGAAAACAGCCCTTTGTAAGGTCTGGACAGGTGAGCAGAACAGAGTCTTTTGAGTCTACAATATCCATTTCTATTGTTAACGCAGGATCTCACTAGAGTCTGTGCTGGGAAAAGAGGTCTGAACTGTATTTCTAGTAATTCTCCACCAAGCTCCCACATTGTTTTCCTCTTTAAGGATCTTTCACAGCTCTACCTCAGCTCCATGAATCTCCACTTTTTACAACCGAGTCTAAGTCTTTACCAGCCCACAACTGATATCACCGCTATCATCAGTTCTATAAAGAGGAATGAAATAAGCGATTGCAGTGTGAGACGAGCGTGTCTTTTGCATCTTATAGTCCTTCCACAAAGGAGTAGGGGCCAGCCAGGCAGAGAGAATTTAGAATTACTCTTACTGCTGCCAGAGTCCTAATGCTATTTCATGTCGGGCAAGGTACAGAAGGGGACAGAAATGAGAGAAAAAATAGTAAAAGGAATTTTAAGAGAAAGAAAGAACAATGACAAAGTCAGTGAGTGTTCACATATATGTAAGACTAAGTTTCTGTCTCTTGGCCTACGTTCATACATGTTTGTATGTGAATCTGACAATATTTGAGGAATTACTTCAAAACTCCTAAAGCCAAAGTTAACTTTAGTGTTTACTAAAAAACAAAAATAAAAGTAAGAGAGCTTTAGACAATTTAGATGACTGGATCCTATCCCCAGAGATCTTAAATTAGCAAAACCAGAGATAGGCTCAGGAATCTGCTACATTTCTAAAAATAATATGTACCTCCCTTCTCTACTCCCAGCCCACCCCTCCCACACACTCACCACTACTACCAGGTGATTCTAATCCAGTTAATCTAAAATCACACTTTCAGAAATACTTCCCCTCAGAAAGTTCTTACATAATATAATCATTTTTGCTTAAGAAATATCACTTTCATTTTTCCTAAGTATTCTCTGCTATAAAAACGACTTAGCCTATATATTTCCATTTCTTTGAAATCCAGCCTATTGTAGTTGCCATCAGGCAAACCTGCATTTGAATGTAACACCAGCATTTATTCATTGGTTAATTTCTGGCCCATTTCTTCATGTATCTGAGCCTTAGTTTCACACTGTCAGATTGACAAATATTTAAAAAAAATTTTTTTAATGTTTATCTTTATTTTTGAGACAGAGTGAGACAGAGAGAGACAGAGCATGAGTGGGGGAGGGGCAGAGAGAGAGGGAGACACAGAATCCGAAGCAGTCTCCAGGCTCCGAGCTGTCAGCACAGAGCCTAACACGGGGCTCGAACCCACGAACTGCGAGATCATGACCTGAGCTGAAGTCAGATGCTCAACTGACTGAGCCACCCAGGCGCCCCAGATTGACAAATATTTTTAAAAGCTGGACAATACCAAGTGATGATAAAAATGGGGAACAATGCAAACAAACTCTCTTACACTGCAGGAGAAAGTTCTAACTGATATAGCCGCTTTGGAAAGCAAGTTGACATTACCTTGTAAAGTGGAACACATGCATATCTTACAACTCAGCAATAATATCCATCTTAGATACATGTCCTGGAGAAACTCTTATAACAATATACTAAAATATCTAGTAGAGTTTTTAGCATACGGTAGGTACTTAATAAATAGTATTTATTATGAATATTTATTGACCACTTGACCTGATTTATTACACTAATATTACAAGTAATCCTTCCTGGATCACCAATCTTGAAATTAGGAAAATAAATAAACATAACTCAATGCAGGATGTTTAAAGCAATGCAGCTATGGGGGCACCTGAGTGGTTCAGTCAGTTAAGCATCCGACTTTGGCCTAGGTCATGATCTAGCGATTCCCAAGTTTGAGCCCCATGTCAGGCTCAGTGCTGACAGCTCAGAGCCTGGAACCTGTTTTAGATTCTATGTTTCCCCCCCCCCCTCTCTCTCTCTCTCTCTGTCCCTCCCCCACTTGCTCTCTCTCTCTCTCTCCTCTCTCTCAAAAATAA
This sequence comes from Panthera leo, assembly GCF_018350215.1. Classification (NCBI taxonomy): domain Eukaryota; kingdom Metazoa; phylum Chordata; class Mammalia; order Carnivora; family Felidae; genus Panthera; species Panthera leo. The sequence continues at coordinate 80,458,073 of NC_056681.1, read as the reverse complement.
ACAGTAAAAACAAAATTAAAGTAAGGCAGTTATGTTACTAAAATCTATGCATTGACCCCCAACATTCTTACCAGACCTAAAACAAATTCTCCACTTCAATGTGCACCCTCATTCAGGTGATAACCATACGAGCAACAGGTGAATACATGTTTTCTCTGTATAGCTTAAAAGGGAAAAAATTTATAATGACTTTATTTAAAAAAAAAAAAATTTAAATGTTTGTTTATTTTTGAGACAGAGAAAGACAGAGCATGAACGGGGGAGGGTCAGAGAGAGAGGGAGACACAGAATCTGAAGCAGACTCTGAGCTTTCAGCACAGAGCCCAACGCGGGGCTTGAACTCACGGACCGTGAGATCATGACCTGAGCCGAAGTCGGACGCTTAACCGACTGAGCCACCCAGGCGCCCCTATAATGACTTTATTAGTAAAGAATGAACTGATTATAAAATAAATAAATACAGTTTTGTAAGATTCGGGACTTCTTTATAACTATTTTTAAACATTATAGATTTTACCAAAAAAGCATGTATCTAATCTTGCCACTTCCCCAACCCCCACCCAAGCTAACAACAACAGGTATATAACATAATGTAGCAAGCAAGTTAATTAAATTTAGTTAAATTTAGTGTATTCTTTTTTTCATATCATAAGAATTTGGAGAGAATATCTCTTGTCCAAATTATTCAAGTTAGGGTCTTCTTACAGAATAGTTCATAGTACGATGTTTCATTTATTATGGATCCCAAGATTAATATAATACCTCTCCTATTAAAATATTTGACAGACTTCCTCTACCTATTAAAATGTCACATAAAATAAACCACAAGCTAGAAATTGAACTCTTTCTCCTATATACAAGGATAGGGGGATGTGGGGGAGCACTACTTCGATTTTATGATTTTTCAGAGTTTTATTAAACAAAATGTTCTAAAAAGATTGTCATGCACTAATACTTTAATTAAACTTAATGGCAATGTTGATTTTTTACAATTGTGAAATACATTATAGATACTGAAGTATAAAACACAGAAGTACTATTTTAATGACTAATAAAATGAACATCCTGTACCACCATCCAGCTAAAGAAATAGAACACTACTATGTCCTCTCCTGAATCGCCTCCCTTTCCTTCCATCATCCAGAGATGATTACCACCTTGAATTTTGGATTACTTCTTCTCTCCTCTTTTCCAAAAAAGAATACTACTTATGTATGCAACCCTAAAGAACATGTTGCTGATGAATGGATAAACAAGATGTGGTATATCTATACCACAGAATATTAGCCTTAAGAGGTATGAAATTCTGATACATGATACATCAAGGATGAAACTTGAGGACATTATGCTAAGTGAAATAAGCCAGACACAAAAGGTCAAATACTGTTATGATTCCTCTTATATGAGGAATACGCAAATATATAGTGACAGAAAGTAGAGCAGATATTACCAGGCATGGGAGAAGGGGACACGGAGAGTTATTGTCTAATGGATACAGAGTTTCTATTTGGTATAATGAAAACAATCTTGAAACAGATAGTGGTGAAGGGTACAACACTGTGAGTGTACTTAATGCGACAGAACTAGCTGCACACTTAAAAATGTTTTAAAAAGTAAGTTTTGTTTGTAGATTTTATCACAATAAAAAGTCAAAAAAGAATATAGTGTGTAGTTTTGCATATTTCTTAACTTGATACAATGAAATAACATTAACATTTTTGTGATGTGTTTCTTATGTTCAACATCGAGTTCTCATCATGATTCCGACTAGGTATTGTAAAGGGGTCATTCCTATATTATTCTCGATCTTAAAAGGGAATGTTTCTGATTTTTCATCCTAAAATATGTTTCCTATAGGTTTACTTTTTCTTCTTTCAAAAATATTACTCTTTATAAAATTAAGTTCTCTTATGACTTTGAGGTTTTAAATCTACTTCTAATTTTATTTTTACATATAGGTGTTAAACTTTTATCACTTTAAAATTATTTTGGGATAATTTAAGATCTTTTAAACCCTTAACTTATTAATGTGATAATTTAATAGATTTTCTAAAATTAAAGCAACTCCACATTCCTGGAAAAAATTCAAAGTTATCTGAACTTGTTTTCTTTTAGAGAAGGTTTCTAATTACAGATATAATTTCTTTAATGATTATAGAAGTATTCAGGTGTTTCGTGTCTCCCAATGTCAATTTGGATAAGTATTTTCCCCCTTGGAATTTACACATTTCATCCAAGACTTCAAATTTAGTGACATAAAACATTTTAAAATCTTTTTATTATTTTAATTTCTGCAAAATCTATAGTTTTGTACTTTTTACACTCCCAATGCCATTTGTGTCTGCTCTTTTTTGTTTCTAGATAATTCTTGCTAGAAACTGTCAATTTCCTTGGGCTTTCCCAATCAACAACTTTTGGCTTTGTTGACCCTTTCTAGTATGTTTTCTATTTTAGTAGTTTACGCTCATTTTTACTATTTCCTTCCTCCTAGTTCCCTCAGGTATATTTTAACTCCTGAATTCTGAGCATTCCTTCTTTCCTGATCTAAGCATTTAGGACTATATATTTCTCTAAGTACTATTTTAACTATACCTCACATTTTATTATTAATTATTTTGTTATCTTGTATTTAAATATTTTCTAATTTTTCATTACAAGTTCTTTGACTCGTGTTTAGAACCTTTTTCCAACTATATGGAGTTTTTCTACTTTCTTGTTTTTATGTTTATTTATTTATTTATTTAGAGAGAGAGCACAAGCGGGAGAGGGCAGAAAGAAGAAGAGAGAGAATCCCAAGCAGGTTCTGCGTGATCAGCCCAGAGCTTGATGCAGGGCTTGAACTCACAAACTGCGAGATCATGACCTGAGCCGAGATCAAGAGTCGGATGTTTAATTGACTTAACTGCCACCTTTCTACTTATCCCCTCTACTTATCTTTATGTAATAGATTACATTTCATTGATTTGGGGGTCACAGAATAGGATCTACTTAATTTCAATCCTTCAAAATGTATTGAGGCAAGTTTCATGGCTTAAGTCATGATCAACTTCATACATGTTCCACAGGTCCTTAAAAAGTATTTAACTGGTATGCATACACTGCTGAATCGCCTATAGCGACAAATCATTCAATTTCTTACGTGATAAGGACCTGCAGGGCAGTAGAAATGTCAAATATAAGGTCATGGAACATTTTCTAAAGGACACAAATCAAGGAATAAATACGTGCAAGAACTGAAAAGCTACTCAAACATTTCTTCTCAGGTTCCTTTTTTTCCTTCTGAAATAACCTCCTTTTATTTTAGGACTGTCTCTTATACACAGCATATAGCCAGAAAATTTTTTAATCCAGTCTGATGATCTCTGTCCTTTAGTGGAGAGTGCAGATCAACAGTTCCCAAAAGTTTTTATTTCAAGGCCCTTTTAAATGCTTTGAGAGGGGCACCTGGGTGGCTCAGTCAGTTAAGTGTCCAACTTCAGCTCAGGTCATAATCTGTCAGTTCATGAGTTTGAGCCCTACATCTGGCTCTATGCTGACAGATTGGAGCCTGTTTCAGATTCTGTGTCTCTCTCGCTCTCTGCCCCTCCCCCTCTCATGCTCTCTCTCTCTCTCTCTCTTTTTAAAAATAAATAAACATAAATAAATAAATAAATAAATAAATAAATGTTTTGAGAACTACAAGGAGCCTTTATGTAGGTTCCATCTATCAATATTTGCTTCATTAAAAAATTAAATATAAGAAATTTAGAAAATATTTAATTCACTCAAACATAACTAATAAACTCATGTTAACATATTTTTATGAAGAATAAATATACTTTTTAAAAGACTTTATTTTTTAGAGCAGTTTTAGGTGTACAACAAAATCAAGACAGAGGCACAGAGATTTCCCATATAATCCTGAGCATACACACATACAGAACCTATCCCATTATCAACATGACTAACCAGTATGTTACACTGTTTACCAAGGATGAACCTACACTGATGTATCATAATCACCCTAAATCCATAGTTTACCTTAGGGTTCACTTGTGGTGGTGTACATTCTATTTGTTTGGACAAATATATAACGCCACATATCTATCATTATAATATTAAATGATATTTTACTGCCTAAACATCCTCTATGCTCCACCTATTCATCTCCCCTACTCCCCACCGTTGGCAACAACAAAAAAGTGATCTATTTTCTCCATATTTTTACCTTTTCCAGAACATCACATAGTTGTAATCATACAATTACATAGTCTTTTCAGATTAGCCCCTTTCATTTACTAATATGCATTAAGGTTCCCCTATGTCTTTTCATGGCTTGATAGGTCACTTCTTTTTAGTGCCAAATAATATTCCATTGGCTGCATGTACCCCAGTTTATCCATTCATCTCTTGAAAGACACCTCAACTGCTTCAAAATTTTAGTAATTATGAATAAAGCTACTATAAAACATCCATGAGCAGGTTTTTATGTGGACAAGGGTTTTCATTTTGTTTGGGTAAATACCAAGTAGTATGACTGCTGGGTTGTATGGAAACATTACGTTTAGTTTTATAAGAAACCACCAAACTCCCTTCCAAGTAGCTGTAGCACTCTGCATTCCCACCAGCAACATATGAAAGATGTTGGTACACATCCTCACCAGCACTGGGTGTTGTCAGTGTTCCAGATTTTGGCCATTCTATGGAAGGTGGATAGTGGTATCTCATTGTTTTTATTTGCAGTTCCCTGATGACATGATGTGGAGCATCTTGACATATGTCTGTTTGCCATCTGTACGTATTCTTTGGCTAAATGTTTCTTTTTTTTTTTTTTTTTTTTTTTTTTTTAAATTTTTTTAACGTTTATTTATTTTTGAGACAGAGAGAGAGCATGAATGGGGGAGGAGCAGAGAGAGAGGGAGACACAGAATTGGAAACAGGCTCCAGGCTCTGAGCAGTCAGCACAGAGCCCGACGCGGGGCTCGAACTCACGGACCACGAGATCATGACCTGAGCCGAAGTCAGACGCTCAACCGACTGAGCCACCCAGGCGCCCCTGGCTAAATGTTTCTTAAGGTTTATGTCCCATTTTTTAAATTGGGTTGTTTGCTCTTGTATTGTTCTTTGTATATTTTGGATAACACTCCTTTATCAGATGTGTCTTTTGTAAGTATTGTCTCCCTGTCTGTTGCTTCTCTTCTTCTCTTGATACTGTCTGTCACAAGGCAAGTTTTTAAATTCAATGAAATTATCCATTATTTCTTGCATGGATCATATCTTTTGTTTTCTATCTAAAATGGCATCACCATACCCAATGTCATCCAGGTTTTCTCCTGTGTTATCTTCTAGTAGTTTTACGGTTTTGCACTTCACATTGAGATCACATTAGGTCACAATTTGAGTTAATTTTTGTGAAGGGTGTAAAGTGTCTATCTAGATGCATTTTTTTTTTTTTTGCATATGGATGTCCAGTTGTTCCAGCACCATTTGTTGAAAAGATTATCTTTGCTTCATTAGTTTCACTCCTTTGTCAAAGATCAGTTGACTATATTTATGGGGTCTATATTTAGGTTCTGTGTTCTGTTCCACTGATGTCTCTTCTTTCATCAGTATCACACAGTAGTGATTACTGTAGCTTTATAGTAAGTCTTGAATTCAGGTAGTATCAGTCCTCTAACTTTGTTCTTCTCCTTCAATATTGTGTTGGCTATTCTGAGTCTTCTCCATATGCTTCTTCATATAAACTTTAGAATCAGTTTGTTGATATCCACAAAATACTTTGTTGGGATTTTCATCGTGAATGATTGAATCTGTAGGTCAAGCTAAAAAGAACTGACATTTTGACAATATTGAGTCTTCCTATCCATGAACATGGAATATCTCTCATTTAGTTCTTTGATCTCATTCATCAGAATTTTACAGTATTTTTCATACACATCTTGTACATATTTTGTTAGCTTTACACCTAAGTATTCTGGTTTTTGGGGTGCTAATGTAAATGAAATTGTGTTAATTTCAAATTTCACTGTTCATTGTTGATATATAGGAAAGCAAATGACTTCCATATATAAATCTTGCATTCTGCAACCTTGTTATAATCAGTTAGTTCCAGGAGGTTTTTATGTTGATTCTTTTGTTTTCTAAATAGATGATCATGTATTCTATGAACAAAGAGAGTTTCACATCTTACTTCCCAATATGTATACTTTTTATTTTCTTTTCATGTCTTATTTCATCAGTAAGGACTAACAGTATGATGTAGAAAAGTGGTGAAAGGACATCCTTGCCTGGTACTTGATCTTTGCGGGAAAGTTTTGAGTTTCTCACCATAAAGCATGATGTGAACTGTTGGGATTTTGTAGATGTTCTTTATGAAGTTGAAGAAGTTTTCCACTATTCCCAGCTGGCTGAGATTTTTGATTTTTATCATTAATGGGTGTTAGATTTTGTCAAATGCTTTTTCTGCATCTACTGATACAGTCCTGTGATTTTTCTGTTTTAGTATATCGATGTGGTGGATTACATTCATCGAAATACTGAACCAGACTTGCATATCTGAGATAAATCCCACTTGGTTGTGGCATATAATTCTTCTCACATTTTTCTGGATTTGATTTGCTAATAATTTGTTGAGAATTTTTACATCTATGTCATTAAGAGGTATTATTCTATAGTTTTCTTGTAATGTCTTTGGTTTTAGTATAAGGTAATGTTGGCCTCAGAGAATAAGCTAGTAAGTATTTTTTCTGCTTCTATCCTCCAAAAGAGATTGTAGAGAATTGGTATACTTCCTTAAATGTTTGGTAGAATTCATCAGTGAACCCATCCAGACCTGTTGCTTTCTGTATACCCTCTATACAAAACAATTTAATAAGAAGAGTGCCACTGTTTTATATTTTTACAAATCTCTTCAATGTGTTTGTATCACTCTAAAATATCACTAATGTCCAATTTGACAGACAGCTAGATTCTCATCTCTACTCTCATGTTCAATCTGTGTGATATGCTATTTAGATCGAAGTATACGAAAAAAACCCAGCCTCATACAGATATACAGTTGGAAAAGATAGGAGTATTTTAATGATCCTTTCAGACAATTTGAGCTCTTCTTTCCTACTATATCAAAACTCTACAAATGGTATTTTCTTAACAGTTAACAGTAATGTGGAATCTGAAACCCTATCAATAAACTTTTCACAAACTTTTCAAACTCTGTTAAATTAAGATCCAATGCTCTAATCATGCATGTTGAATGGGTTTTTTACTCATGCATAAGTTTGTAACATCATATGCTTTAGTCTTTTGGAAAATACTGATTATCTGAATGATGCAGATATTCTATTTTTTTAAATGTTTTTATTTTTGAGATAGCGCCAGTGAGCAGGGCAGGGGGAGAGAGAGAGGGGAACAGGGGATCCAATGCAGGCTCTGCTCTGACAGCAGTGAGCCTGATATGGGGCTCAAACCCACTAACAGCAAGATCATGACCTGAGCCAAAGTCAGACGCTCAACTGACTGAGCCACCTAAGCACCCTTATGCAGATATTTTAAATGTTTACACATTCCATTATATAATACCAAAGGAATCACATTTGCTTATATCAGTACATATTCCATCAGAAAAATCTTTAAACACTCGGAAAATTATCAAGCTTAACATGTTGAAAATAAGTTTTGCAAAATACTTTCACTTGAAAGCTCATATTTTATCATTGGGAACAAACAATTTCAGTCACTTTAAGTAGCAAGATCACTGTGTTCAGTTTCAGGAAAACGTTTGTTAAATTAATACCTAAGTGTTCATAAGAAGTCAGTCATTTTTTCAAGTAAAAATGGTGTTCCAGGGAAAAAGGGTGATTAGTTTACCACTCAAGAAATCACACAAATGCTTAAGTAACTTTGCTCTTTGCAATGCAGTATAAGTACTTTATGCATACTTTCCATTTTGTCAGAGAGAATATTAAAAAGACTTAATATTCAAGGGATGAAATTTAATAAAAATAATAATTTTATCACAACATCAAGAACATACATAAATGAAATCCAAAGAAGACTAGTTCCTATTTATAAAATTTCAATATCACTTCTACCTATTAATACTAAGAACAGAAGAGGCAATCTTCCTCATTGTTTTCTTCTGTGCAATGAGTTCATTACACTGATGGTACACCTCTGGGATATCAGCTTTGTGCAACAAAGGGACTTTATTAGGCCTCCCATCTTGTGGGCATGGCCAGTGCTAGACTTTTCCTGCATCTCCATGCAGAGGCAAAAGCAGTAAATCATGGCTTCAGTAGAAATCCTCAGTGGGAAAACTAAGATGAATACTTATCTTCTAGACTTCCTGCTTTCAATTTTATTTTATTTTATGTTATTTTTTTTAGTTTCTTTGGGTTCTTTCTATCTGTGTTACTTAAGAAGTGCATTTACAAAGATCATTTGGTCATATTTTACCCAAGTTTTTAACTGTTTTCCAATAGGGGAGTTATCCACGCTAGCTAGTCACGTCACACTGCCAGAAGCAAAATTCTCATTTGAATTTTACAGGAATAGAACTGAACATTTCCATAAAGAAATAGCCATCACAACAAAGTTCACTTCTCTCACACTGACCTAAGCTCTTAATTTAGAAACTCTTAATGACTTATTAGGATTGTTCAAGAATTTATTTTATTGGAACTCTCCAGATTAAATCTGCAGTTATCATTGTAACCAATACTCTCTCTTATTTTGTCTGTTTAGATGCTATGTTTCACCATCACCTTAAGCAGGTAGTAAGTATCTGATGATAAATTAATGCTTGCAGCATATAACCTTTCAGAGCCTCACAGCCTAATGCCTGATTCTGTTCATTCTTGACAATCAGAACTCTAAATTCTATTCTGATTTTATACCACTGAATCAGGGCACCAGGAGATGAAGGGACAGACAGAACTCTGAACAGCATTCTAAAGATGTGTCTGACACTTAAAAGTCTCAGTTATTAGATCTTACCCTCTAGCCCATGTGATTTATTTGCAGTAAAGAACACACTGAAATATTTGTGTAAATTACCGTCTTCTCTACTGACTCAAACAAAAACTGTTAAATGAGATAATGTGGAATTGGGAGGGACCATAGAAGTTTCTTAATACAACCTGTCACCCCCAATGCAAAAGCACCTTATATCACCCCTAACGGAATTATCACACTTGCTTCCTGGTACTTTTCATTCAAATTCAACCTAAAAACTTTGTTTTGTTCTGTCTAAAACAAAATAATTTGATGCAGTACAACATCAGAATCAACAATTTTGCTTTTATTTATTCTACAAATACCTATTTGAGAGACTATTATGTGGCTGACGGTCTCTCACTGAATTTTGTGATAACACTTTAAACTTTATTTTCAAGTGATAAAGAGTCAAGTTAGAAATCAAAAAGTCCTCTAACTTTTTAAAAATTGTGATGCTGGTCCTTTGAGCTGTCATAAGCACCACATTTCTCAGTCCATGCTAAAAAGATCTTTGCTTCATCAGCAGACCAAATGGAATACTACAGAATTTAATTTGGATTCCATGGAGCAATTAAATGCTAAAGCAGACATGCCACAAGGAACTCTCTCAACCACAAAGACTTAATTAGAAACCATATCAGCTAAAATAACCAAACTAGATGGTTGGATGGAAGAGAATTTGGTAGCACAAATGTAAATGGAAAGAATCAGCACTAAAAATCTGTTGAGATATGTACTCAAAAACATTTGTAAAAATTATTAGTTTTAGAATAAAATCTAAATTCCCTCTGAAAAAAAAAAAAAAAAAAAAACACCCAAAAAACCTCAACCTCTCAAATGGAAGGAAACCCCAGATATACATAAAGTACAAGTTAAAGTATTCAAGTCAAAGGTCTAAATAAGTTGTAGGCTGTCCAAATGTAAAATACATAGACACACACACACACATACAAAGTCAAATCTACTACCAACTACAAAATTGATAAAAGGCAGTTTATATCACCCCCTACCCCTGTAATCCTAAAGAAAGCCACTAAAAATTTATTGATACTATTGTATGTAGTTTTTTGACCTTAAAAAGGAACGACACTACCAGATTTTTAAATTGGTCTCCAGTAAGTGTTTTAAGGGAATTAGACTCATCCATTAGATTAAACATAATCCCTGGTAACCAAGCATTATATCATTCATGGCCAGGACTTGAATGTGTGTGCTGATAAGGGCTCCCAAAGTTTCATAACTAGACAGACCTAGTCCAGAGTTGTTTATTTTCATCCATATCAGACTCAACATAGCCAAACTGAATCATCTCCATCCCTTAAACTGTTTCTTCCCTGAGTTCTCATCTATGTGAATTGTACTACCATCCATCAAGCCTCCCAACCCCAGGGCTCACCTAAGTTGGCTCTAACTGCTAAATCTCTCCAGAATCTGGACCCATTCTTTCCATCTCCAACCATGTGAAGAGACCACTGCCATAGCCTCTGCATTTGTTGACCTTTCTCTAGTCTCACACACACCTAGATTTCATACTCCATAATTCTATGAGGGTAATCCTCTTTTTGTTTTAATGCTATACCTTTTTTTCTGATTATATGAGAAAATTCACCACAGAAAATTATAAATACACAAAAAGTACAGAAAAGAATCACTCAAAACTTTAACAACTAGTTGAAACCACTGCTAATATTTTGACATATTTGTTCTAGTTCTTTAAAAATAGTTGAGATGACACTATTTGAAAATTATGCTTTTTTAAAAGTTGACATTACAGTTTATAAACCTAAATTTTAGAAGTTGCATATCATTCTGAATTGTGGTTATTCCACAAATTTATACAACTTCCTCCTATTAATGAACTTAAATTTAAGCTCTTCACTTTTGTCACTTAGAAATGATGCTGCAATGAACATTTTTATGCGCAAAGTATTTCTGGCACTTCTGACAGTTTTGTAGGACAGATTCCTAGAAGTAGAATTTTTGGGTAAAGTATTTGAATGCTTTCCAAACAAATCATACCAAGGTTTATAACCTACAGTATACAACACTGCTAGTCTCATTCATCACACCCACTACAGCACTATTATTTTTAAATCTTTGCTAAGCTGTTAAGAGAAAACGTGTATTTCACCCATTTAATTTGCATTTCTTTGATAACTCATGACCCTAAATATATTTCTTTGTTTATTATCCATCGATATTTTTTCTTTTGTAAAACTAGTTAAGTCCTTTGTCCATTTATCTATTTGGATATTGCTCTTAAAAGGAAAAGAGACTTCTAGAGTTCTTTAAATATTGAAAATATTAGCCTTTTGTCTGCCACATTTGTTGTAAATATATTTTCTTTTAATATGTCTTTTAATCTCCTAATTAAATTGTTTTTAATGTTTATTTTTGAGAGAGAAAGAGTGTGAGCGGAGAAGGGGCAGAGGAGAGGGAGACACAGAATCTGAAGGAAGTTCCAGGCTCTGAGCTGTCAGCACAAAGCTTGACACGGGGCTCCAACTCATGAACCGTGAGATCATGACCTGAGCCAGTCAGATGCTTAACCGACTGAGCCATCCAGGTGCCCCTTAATCTAATTCAAAAAAAAATTTTTTTTGAATGTTTATTATTTTTGAAGGAGAGAGACAGACAGAGCGTGAGCAGGGGAGGAGCAGAGAGAAAGGGAGACAGAGAATCCAAAGTGGGCTCCAGGCTCTGAGCTGTCAGCACAGAGCCCGACACGGGGCTCAAACCCACAAACCATGAAATCATGTCCTGAGCCAAAGTTGGACGATTAACCGACTGAGCCACCCAGGCGACCCTCAATCTCCTAATTTAAAAACCTTACATTTTTCTTATTACATAAAAAATGCAGGGTTCATCGTAAAAAAAAAATAATTACAAAATACAGAGAAGTAAAAAAAAATTGAAAATTACAATAATCCCACCTATGGAGTGAGTCATTCTTGTATTGATTTTCTAGTTTATTTGTAGTCATTTTTTAGAAAAATTGAATATGTTGTGCATACTCTTTTGTAAACTACTTTTTTCATTAAAATATGATGAATACACTTCTTTGCCAATATTTTACCATGATGTCATTTACAATGGCTATAAACAGTCCATTTTATGGACATAACAATTTAATTAATCCCATGTTTAGGGGAATTGAGGTTGTTTCTAATTTTTCATATTACAGTATAAGCAATAACCATGTAAAAATCTTCTGTTAGTTCTTTACATTCATACTTAAATATTTCACTAAGATAAATTTCTATTGGTTGAATAACTGGCTCAGACATGCACATTTTAAAGTGTTTTATATGACTGTCATTTGTCCTCTAGAAGTTATACCAACATATACTCCCATCAACAGGTGGACCTTAGCCAACAGTGAGTCTCAACATGATTTTTAAAATATACATTAGTTTTGATTGGGGGGGGGGGGAAGGGGCTTTTTTGTTTTATTTATTTTTGAGAGAGAGAGGGAGAGCAGAGGAGAGGCAGAAAGAGAGAGACAGAAGATCCAAAGTGGACTCTGCACTGACAGCAGAGAGCCCAACATGGGGCTCAAACTCACGAACAATGAGATCATGACCTGAGCTGAAGTCGGACGCTTAACTGACTAAGCCACCCAGGCTCCCCAGTTTTGATTTTTATGTAGACAAATATATGTATATTTTCCTCTGTGATTTCTTCCCTACTGCTCAGAAACTTAAAAAGTTCTTCTTCATTCAATGATTTAACAATATTCACTTCTGGGGCACCTGGGTGGCTCAGCTGGTTAAGCACCCAACTGTTGATTTCAGCTCAAGTCACAATCTCACAGTTCCTGAGATCGAGTCCTGCGTTGGGCTCTTCAGTGACAACTGGGAACCTGCTTAGGAATCTCTCTCCCTCTATTTCTCTGCCCCTCTCCTGCTTACATTCTCTCCCTCTCTCTCAAAATAAATAAATAAACTTAAAAAAAATAATATTCACTTTTCTCTTTTAGTGTCGATTATTTTATTGTCTTCAGTTAACTTTCTTATCTATTTGGAATTCCTTTTGTAGTGAGATGAGGAGCTCTCTTTTTCCTCCTCCCAAACAGTACCAATACTATTGTATAGTGATTTGAGAAGTGTGAGAATCTCTTATTTTTTAATGTTTGTTTATTTTTGAGAGAGAGAGAGAGAGAGAGAGCGAGAGCGCACAAGTGGGGAAGGGGCAGAGAGACAGGGAGACAGAGAATCTGAAGCAGAAGTCAGATGCTCAACCGAGTGAGCCACCCAGGTGTCCCAAGAAGTGTGGGAATCTTTATACAACCATTTCATGCTTATAATTTGTCAAGGATTTTTCTCTGCTTCCAGGATAAAGTTAAAACTCTTTAACATAGCAGAGCTCTTTGGGACACTGTCTCTGATTCCATGTGAAGAACACCAACTGCCCCTCCCTGCAAATGCATCCCATGCTCTGATGATAATCTGCCAATTGCATATGCTACTCAATTTTTCTGTGATGACATAAATTTATAATTTTCAGGCACAGAAGATCTTTCCAAAAAAGGCACAAAACCAGAAGAAATAACAATAGAAGTTACTTTTATAGAATACTTACTTTGCATCAGGCATTACTCTTAAGTGCTTAACTGTCATTTCTCATTTGTTTCTCACAACGGTCCTCTGAGATACTATTACTACCTCATTTTAAAGATAGGAAACTTAGCCACAAAAAGATCAAGTAACTTGCCCAAGGTTACATAGCTAGTAAGCAAAAGAAATGAAATATGAACACAGGAAATCTGGCTCTGCAATATGTACTCTTAACCACTATACTGCACTGCATAAAAGAAAAGACACAAATTTGAATATATAAATACCAAAAGCTTACTATGTAGTAAAATACACCATTTGTAATACTAAAAAGAAAAGTAACTGGTAGAGACAAGATATCCACAAGACACATAAAAAAACAGTGTATAGGATACATAAAGGTCTACAAATGAATAAGAAAATGTAATCATTTCAATTAAAAATTGGCAGTAGATATTCTCGGGCAATTCACAGAAAAACATTAAGCGGCCAATAAGCATATAACGAGCTCAACTTCACTAGTTATCAAGGAAATGCACATTAAAATGATAAAGGAGAGCATTTTCACCCATCAGAATGACAAAAATTAAAAAGTCTAGTAATATCCAGTGTTGCTGAAGGTATCGAAAAAACAGGCATTTCAATCACTGCTGTTGGGAATATAAACAGTTACAGCCTATTACAAGGATATTCTTTTAGCACTGAAACCATCAAAATAAAACAAATGTCTCCTTTGACTGAACAATTCTATTTCTGGGAATCTATCCCAGAACGTGGAAATCTATTCTGAATGTGTGCATAAATTCTCAATGCTGTGGTATCTGTAACACTATCAAGTAAATTGGAAATTACTGTAACACCCATCAGGACCTTTTACCTGTACAGGTAAAATAGCATTGTTAGAATATATACTTGTTTTCTTACACTTCCATATTATGGTGCCACAGAACACTTTTAACAAACATTTACTGCTTTTGAAACAAGTGGAGTAAGTGTTTTTTATAGTAATTTTCCCCCTACAGGTAACTAGAGAATATGAAAAGTAAAGGAAAAGAGGTATCCGGGTCCTCATATTGACACCCCAACTTCATAGCTTCCAGTATAATTAAATACTTAAATATTTTTGTAGTGTTGAGCTTGCTTCAGGGCAAGTTATAGGATCTTCTTTCTTTAGATTAAAAAAGTCATACAGATAATTACCATAGCTTTCTGTGATGTTTTAGGTACCGCCTTGCCTAAGAGCAGGAAGGTAGGCAAGTGATTTCTTAAAGTACTTTTTCAGCTCCAGGGTGATAAAAACATCTTAAACTTTCTGAAGCTGAAAACTCATAATTAACCATTAAAATTTAAAACTGAACAATCACATACAGTTAAGATACAATTCTCTAAAATACAGTGTAAAAAAAGAAGTACTTTATATAAAGATCGATTAACATTTTTCAGGTGAAAATCAGCAAATATTGTTAAAATGCAAGATTCAACACCTCAAATCACTACCACTTCAAATAAATAATTTATCTGCCTATAAGGAACTTTTTCAGTAAGCAATTATGGATAATACACAATATGTGTAGTACACCTACTATATAGCACCCTATAAGAATTATATAACATTGCCAATCCTGGTTACGAGAAGAATTCTGTATTTAGTATGAAAGCTTGAAGACTATTTCTTACATAGGAATAAAGTAGAGAGGCCACATGATAACACATGGCTCAGGACCTTTTCCTGTGGTGGAAATGGTTAAACATTTCTGACGTCATAGATTTCTAAAATTCTGGCTGCTGCTTATGTCATATACATAACAACAAAACTATAATGACAACTTGCCACATGTCAAATACTGTTCTAAGCACATGTGCTACTGCACAACACTCCTGTGGTACAGACATGATATTATTCTCATTTTACAGTTAAATAAACTGAGATACAGAGAGGTTCATCAACTTTTCCAAAACCCCACAGCTAGGAATGTCCAAAGCCTACACTCAGCCTCTGCAACTGCTCTATTAAAATGCCTCTGAAGAGGCAGACAACTGGCTGTTACCTGACAGTTTGCAGAGAAAGAAGAGTTGAGATTTTCAGTTATTTATTTTTCTATAAAATGAAAATTACCTTTCTATTCCACTTACATCTCTTTCCCTACTGACATATATTCCAGACAATCTTCATAGAAAAATGATCTGTTTCACACCATGTGATCTAACAGCACTTACAAAGTTTACAAAGTTAGTTACCATTAAAAATTAGTTACCATTTTTATCATCTGTTCAGTGACCTATTTAAAGGTAATTATTTATTTGACCTTCATTGACATCTTATTAAATAGGTAAGACTGGTGCTATTACCACTGCTTACAGAGGAAACTCAGGCCCACAAAGTTTAAACTCATTTTATATTTAAGACGTAAATGTAAGAGTTTAAATCCTATCATCACTTTTACTAGTATTTTCATTTGCTGGTTTTTTAGCAGTGTTTTTAAGGTATGTAGGACAAAAAGAATTCATATCTAGGTATCCTCCATCCCCTATTAAAAAGCCAAATAAAAGCCTGTTAAGCAAAAGGAGTTATGTTAAAGTCAAGTGACATGATCTTGGTTGGCCTTCCCATTCTACACGAGCACACTTAGCTGGCATATTTTTGTTTATTAACATATAAGCAAAGGTAAGTACCCTAAAAGGTAGTATCTAAGAAACTAAAGTCTTAAGTAAACTTTTACTTGGAGAACATTATCCAGCAAAAGGGTATTTCAGGTTACCTATTGATAAAAATTTCAATTCAGTTCCTTTGGCTTTTATGCAATTATTACCATTCTACGGGAATAGCTTCTGTCAATCAAATTGTGCCCCTAGGGCTGGGATGTGTCTGGTGTGGCACCCAGTATGCTATTGGTACTCAAAATATAATACAAGCAACAACAACTACTACCAGGTTACTGCACGCAAAGTGGTCTGACACAAAAGCCATACGTAGCTAAGACTCAGAACCACCGTAGACAGCATTTGAGCATATCTTTTAAAAACTAAGAGAGATTTGTATATGATGCTTATATGTTCCTATTTTACTAGTCTGAATATGTTCTTGCATAGGTCAAAAAAGAAATGATTATTTAGTTAGGTTTTCTTAAATGCTTGTCTCTTTTTACAAAGAGAAAGATCCTTTCACAGAGCTCAAAAGTTTCACAGGAACTAGAGAAGATAAAACCAGTGCACCTCTATTCATTAGGTTTTAAAAAAGTACGTGCATGTCTATGAGTGTGTTTTTCTGGAGAGGGGGACTAGGGGCGGCGGCGGGGGGGGGGGGGGGTGGTGGGGACTTGGAAGACAAAAGGAAAAGACCTGCCTCTGCTTGTGCTTAGAAATTAGAAAAAAGTCAGAAGTCAAGGAAAAGGGTGCTCAGGAAAGATAAAAATTTGAACTTCATTAAACCCATAACAAACCACGCAATCTTTTATTTACAGGGTTTTTGAGAGGATCGAGTAACATGAAATATATGACAGTGCTTTGTTTGTAAATGGCATATGCTATAGAATTCAAAGTATTAAATTACACTGGGACTTTGAATAAGCCATGATTCATTTGTGATTAAAACTTTACATAAAGATTCTAACAATGAAAATTATAAGATTTATGTGGGGAGTAAAAGTAATGATACAGTAAAAATTTTAATGTAGTTGTTATATACTTAAAACTATCAATGTATATAAAAAAAAGTAAGGTACAAAATATTATTTTGCTCTGTGTATTAAATAGTGGTATGTGTATTTCTGGAGATATATATAGGAAACCTAATAATAAGTTCTCTGAGAAAAGAAAAGAAGTTTGGACAAAGTGGGAGGAATTAATTTGCACTCTTTTATACTAGTTAAAAAAAAAACTTTGGCCACTTATTACTTTTCAAATAAAAAAATTAATTTTAAAAACTAATAATGAAAAAAGTGGGAAATTTTTCACTTTCCTGTTTTACTATTAAACGTTTAGTAAAATTCAATAAATAACAGCACGGAAAAAATTCAAGTTTACACAAAATTTTTTGAAAAGATGATGTTATCTAAGACATCACATTTTTAAAAAATGAAAGAGATATAATATTTATTTATTTTTCTCTTTCCCCAAATGTCACCTTTTCCACTTAGAACTAGATACAGCTTTTCAGTTCATAGTAATGGCATGGGTAGTTTCAGTGTCAGAATTCAAATTCCGTGTTAATTTGCATGACTACTACTGCCTTCTGTGTTTTTTAAAATAACTTCAAATTTGGGAGACATAAAGTAGGCATAGGCTTAAAATTTCTTGAAGCAATTCTTATCTTGCTGTTTTTGATGTAGTCCAGTTGCCTTATTTTAAAAGGAAAATAATTCCCTATACATAGAAATGCAGAGAAAGAAAATGTACTATGATCATGACAGATCAAAAGCAAAACCCTAAGATTCTGAATAAGTTTGATCAGTTCTTTCTTGTTTAAAATGTTAATGATATAATGACAGCCTCAAGACATGGAAACACAGAAAACAAAAATTTTATTTTTTCATTTAAAATCAGGAATTATACCAATTCCTTGGAAAATAGTATGACAATATGAAAAATATATTTCATAAATACTATTTGGTAAAGAAAAAGAAAAGAGTTATCAATCAATTGCATTGTATGTTCTACAAAGAAGAAAAAAACCTCAGCTAGTACAGGGATGGAATTATGAAATAAGCATAAGCAGGTTTATTTCTGATAGTTGATTAGGCAGAATAAGAGAGTAAATCCTACTGACTATATGTACTAAGAAAGGAGATGACAGATCCTCATTTAGGCTACCTCAAAAGGCAAAGCATTTCACATCATACAAAGTATTTCTATTGATAGCTTTTATGACAACCAAAAAACAAAACAAAACAAAAAAATTCAATGATAACCTGGTAGTCTTGATCTACAACCTAATATCCCTATTTTGAAGGCCAGAATTCTGACTTAACTGCAGAGGTACAACTGACTTTTTTTGGGCAAGAGAAATTAAGAAAGGGAATTCAAATAATGTTGAAAGGCAAGGTTTAGGAAGGGTCACATAATCTCATGCATATTTCCAAGCAATGTTCCAAACAGTTTTGAAAGGACTAAAGTCACAGTACTAGAATCTCTTTAAGTAATTGATGTAGTCTAGTAAAAGTCAAGTCCTAAAATTAAGTAACAAGTTCCATTTTTATCCTGACTGCCACTTTGAATTGGAATTCTCTCCTAGGAAAAGATGGAGAGTGGAGATGAGTTAGTTATGTTGAAGAGGTTTGTCAGGTAAAGAGTAGAAAAGAGTAGCTGAAGGGCACCTGGGTGGCTCAAGTAGGTTAAGCATCCGACTCAGATCATGATCTCACGGTTTGTGAGTTCGAGTCCCACCTTGGGCTCTGTGCTGACAGCTCAGAGCCTGGAGACTGCTTTGGATTCTGTGTCTCCCTCTCTCTCTGCCCCTCTCCCACTCATGCTCTGTCTTTCCTTCAAAAGTAAACAAACATTAAAAAATAAAAGACCAGACCAGCTTAGCTGAGAAGGGGCACAGGGTGGAAAAGACTAACATTTCAGAACTTATTATTTCTCTTTAACATTACTTTGAGTCCCTTAAGAAGAATGCTAAAATCTTAGAGCATGAAATCCATCAAGTCAAATTTATACCATGCCTACTCTTTTTCTTTTTTAATATCAAAATTCTTATGCCTGGCTACTATCTACTAGGGATGGATAGAAAATCTGCACTTTATCAAGGGCCAAAGACCCACAGGGAAAAAATTAAAACATAACAAAAAATAGTTACTTAGGGTTAGATAGATATTTTTGAAATGAATTTTGTAAACTTTTAAAGGAAAATTATAAAATGTCCCTAATCTGAATCTATGTTTTGTTCCAACTTTCCACACCAAAAGGGGGCAAAGAATGATTTTAATAAGGAAAAAAAGTGGGAAGGAGTTAGAGAGCAAATGTAAATGGAGAAGACGGGCTTCAGGGTGAGGCCAGTTTTAGAGGCAGTGGGACAAGGGTGAGCACAATAGTGTAACCGACTGTACCCTTGAGGAACTTTCTCAAGAAAGAAAGCGGACTGAAAGAATTGGCAGGGAATAACTATCTGTATTTCTGAAACGCTGGAGCCGGGCATGTGCAAATTGAATTAAAGATTTAGTAAATGTTGTCTAAAGTTGAGAAATCATGAAATAGTCATGAAACAGAGTACAAGCATATCATGCAGAACTAGAAACACGGAGGGAACCACCAGAAGAAGTAAATTCTGAAGCAGTTAAAAGAGGCTGCCTCAAGGAAGTGGGTTGGAGGTACCAAGTAAGTGGCAGGGGAATGTTGATTTTCAGTAAAAGTTCTTCCATAACTCATTTGTTACCATGTGCCTACACTGAAAAAAGTAAAAACATAATTTTAAACTCATAAATCAGAAAGGGCCTGACCTGTGTTATAAGTTCTTCTTTCTTTTTTTTTTTCTAATTCCATCAAAACGTTCCTGTCAAAAACAGATTTGATTTTTTTTTTCTGTGTATACACACGTTAGTTACGGATGATTAACAAAGCATTCATTCTTCTATTTGCTTTGGCTGAGAACTGACTTGTGTTGTGTTAGTGTTAAGGAAATATTTCACTTTATATGCAGAAGATATGAAGTGTTGCTTATTTAAATATACATATGGTAAAAGAAAGGGTTTATACATGTTTTAGGCTCACAAACAATAAAAACATTTAAGTAGATGGAAGTACAGAGTTTATTCAACTTAGTAACTAGGAAAAATGCTACCTACCTTTCTCTTTACCCAAAATTGGCTTTGTGAACATATCTATTTCATATTTTAACTTTAATGAAATGGTAAAAAAAAAAAAGTTATTTAAAGAGAACTGATATCAAATAAGACAGAAAGAATCATGATTATCTTCATTTTGAAATATGCAGAGACCCTTTTTAAAATAATTGTTTAAAACCAGTGAAAAGTAGCTTACAAAATCAGAGTTCCTCAAGTTTAAGACACCTTTAAATAAGTATCCTAATTTAGTCTGACATATAGTCACATAGTGTCTTTACTTTTCAGATGTACAGTGTTTAAAAAATAACATTCACTTGGAAAAAAAGTTTTAATAAATGAGCACATATGAAAAGTCAATGAAAAAAACAAATCTATCCTGTCATTTAATAATTTTTATAAAATCACCTTCTAAATAAAACTACTCAATAAACAAATACTAGTTACAGTAATTTAGTTTCCTGTAACACCTGTTTCATTTAAAGAGAAGGCAGTCAAAAATGATTTAAACTGTACTATCACTAACTTCTAAGTAGATTTTCACTAATTGGGTCCACTGATATAAGGTGGGATAAAGAAAAATAAAGGTGTATAGGAGAAAAAAATGCTGTGGATTACTTTGAAACTGGCTACTAAAGGAGAGAAGAAAGGATGGATTTGATGTCAGTTTTCAGATCTTCGTTTTGTTACTAAATTGCTAATAATAGCACAATTTCTAAAAAAGAATTAGATGAGGGATGGAAATTAGGAGTTACAGCAAGGATAAGAAATACTGGTGGCATATGATTTGGACATTCTAAGATCACTTGATGATACTGCAGAAATATATAGTAAGCAAGACTTCAGATCCAGGACTTAACTTCATAGACAGTTCCTCTGACATAAGTACAGATTCCTTTTCCTCTTATTTTCCTTCCCTCTTAACACATACGTTTGGCAACTACTGTTTCTTTCAATTTGAGCTAAATTATACTCCTCTTGAATTTTTTTTTTATAATGGAGAATAAAGAAATTTAGTCTTTTCTACCTCTTTCTTTGGTAGATCATATGTAGCACAGAACCATTATTTATGAAATAAAAATCACTACCAGTTTAGACTTCTTCTTTTCAATCCCCTGAAAGGTAATAAGACCTTTCTACCAAATTAAATCGAGCAATCTCAGGTAGCTCCCTTCAATTTTATTTAATTTTTAACACACACTCCCTCTAGTCATCACTTTCATTTTATACGATCTTCTTGCTGACATGTATCCATTGAAATCTACTTCTAAACTGAACTCTGAATCTAGTCACCATAACTGTCCTTGAATCAACAAGACCATTCCAAAAGCCTGAGTGAATGATGGGTTTTGTACAATAATCTGAAGCCCTATAGATTTTCACTGGGTCAAGCTATTGTTGGAGTGAATGCCCAAGCAAGAGGCACTGCAGAAGGAATGCAGGTCCCCTCATAGCCCACACCTGGGAAGCAGCTCTGCGTACTTTTACAAAAGTATCAGTTCTAACAGTACTTCTTTAAAAGCTTCCAAAAAGACATAGGTATAATGTGCATTTTAAAACAGGAAATGTAATAAACCAAATTATGCATTTAATTTACTCTAAATGAAAATAAGGAACAGCAACCTAAAAAAATTATACAACATGCATATGTTCAAAACAAAGAACAATGCTAAACTAAAATCAGTCAATTTATTAAAAGTGGGACTATGGATACTTTTTCCCCTTTTAGTATTTCCAGTATTGTAAATATATCAGTTGTAATAAATATAAAAATTACAAAAGATCCACTATGCTCTAATAAAAAATATATCTAAAGAATGAAAAAGTTATACATCCCAATGTTATTTGAACACTACTCCCAGCACATCTGATTCCCAGAATCTATAACAACAGATATCTTCTTCAGGCATGAACCTAAAAACCCTGTAGGTAAGGCACTTAAATATCTCATTCCAAATTTAATGAGAATGAAATCACCTGGAAACCCACTTACCCATTTACTGGATATTTATAAGTGCACAGAATCTTGCTGAGTATTGTCTGTCTACAAAACAATATACTCTTCCTACCCTTAGGTAGTTGCCTCAAATTAGCAAGGAGAGACAAGACTATCACATGAAAAGTAAAACTATGAGGGAAGATAAAAGAAAACCCACAAGTTTAGTATATAAGTGACAAATTGATTTTTCAAACATTCATTGAGGGTCTACTATTTGTAAAATGTTATTCTAACTACAGAAATCAGTTATGTACACTTAGATTTCTGTCACTCCAAAAATAAGCAAAAAGATGGGATGTTCTGGGAAGCAAAGGAATATGAACCGCAGTAGGACATTACTAACTTACAGGGACAGGTATCATGTTAAGGTACAATTATTCTGTAGCTCACAAAACTGGAAATACATGCCCTATTCTTTCAATTGGCTTAGACAGCAGCATATGTAGCACTTTAATTAACTGTAGCAATTGACATACCTTAAAAGCCAAGATCTGAAATAATGCGCTGTAAATAGTACTTGTAAGCCAGTATTAATCCAAGCTTAACCTATATACAACAAAGTGTTCAATGCTGTATGTACATTTTAAGAAGAAATTCTAAAACAAAAATGCTTTATGAGCAAATTTCTAGTAGTTAGCAATATGCAGAGAACAAGCATTGCTGTTGAGTTCTATTTTTTTAAGCCAGGACAGAAATTTACACATTAACATTAAAAACAGTCCTATTTTAAAGCTATCTCTAGTTTAGATATCTAAACTATCATAAATATTACTAAAGAACATCTGGTCACTGTTCTGAATCAAATAACATTTCTATGCTTTTCTATTTTAATAATTTGTAAATATAAAACTATATATTTTAATCATTGTATTAAAAACTTAAAATTACATGTTATATACATTTGTATATATTAAAAACATCATTAAAAATTCATCTCTTACAAAGCTTAATTAAAACTACAAATCTGTTACCTAAAAAACTTGACATCATAACTTACTTTTAAAATTGTTACATTCAAATATTTTCACAATTTATAAAATTTATATTATATATTACCCACCTGTTAAAATAAAATTAAAGCATTTCACAGCCCATATTGTTCAATAAATCTACTTGTTAAAAATATTATCAAAGCTTACAATTAAGTGAGGTTTTAAACTTTAGCATGTAGCTAGTATATACACATGGTATGAAGCAGGTGATCTTATGCACTGAATTTTAACTACTATCAAATAATCTACCTCAGTAAAACTGATCTTTACCTAATAAACCTTTAATTACAAAAATTTTTCTTTCAATAAATCAAGTTCCATTTTTCTAGGACAGCTGACTTATGTTCTAGTTGAAGAGATACAAAAAGCAAACATTTAAAATCATGTTATCACATTTATGCAAATACTTTACGTGGGTAGGTAGATCCTCTGAGTGGGAGTGAGAAAATGAATAGAAGTGAGTAATTTGCTACTTCTAATTAGCAATACGACCTTGGACTAGTTACTAGATCATAATACCTTAGTTTCCTTATCTGTAAAATGAGGGAGGAGAACTTTATGATCTCTAAGGCTCCTTCCAGATCTAAATTTCTATGATTTAATTATTTGAATTAAGAAACCCACATCTGCATTAGGACACCAGGTTCTAAAATTACAGAATAACCTAACAGTGGGTTATAACTTAAAACAACACAAATATTGCAACATTAATTTGAAATATATTAACTATTAGAAAGCATTAATGCTTTTAAGATAAACAAAATGCAGGGCAACAGCTGCATACGCCTGTGCTCATTTAATGATAGTACGAACAATGAAGTTTACAGAACAGGACATTTCATTTATGGCTACCGCTTGCAGAAATATTTAATTGGAAAGCCAGAAACTATCAACAACAAGAGAATTACACTGAAATATTTTACATCTTATTTTTGAAACGGAGTTCTGTTATACTCTGTATAGCTTACATATGGAAATAAAGTATTTAAAATGATCACTAAAACTGCAACATAAGAAAAGTGCATATAGGGATAGAGGCTTATTTCTTTTAATAACACATTTCCCGCCCCATAATACTTACACGAATTAACACTATTTTCTGTAAAACTGTGACATTCTCTAAAGGCTTAATGTTCAAACATGTCACTCGCAAACATGTGAATAATAAATTACAACTTTAAATTAAGGTATACGACTGCTTCCTGTTATTAATCTGATACAGGTATTACTGGAATTCAATTTTCTTTCAAAGGTGTGTTTTTGCAAACAACATTCAACCACCCACACATTATTTAAAAAACAAAACAAAAATTAAAACCTTTGTGCTAGAAATTGTCCCAGGACTGTATTTTGACATTTTTAGCAACCTGACAAACCACTCTGTTTGCTTTCTTCCGCCAATACAAAATCAAGCCAAGAAGCAGTTTCTTCATTTCATTCAATGTCACAAGACTATCCAAAGTCAGGGTAAAGGTCGATCATCAATAATACATGCTGGTGCTACAGCTGAAATATAAATGTTCATTTGGGCCCTGTTTCAAAGACTGGCCATTGAAACCTATTTAATAAGACCTATAAAACTAGGAGAATATAGGAAGACCAAGAAATATAAAATATCCTTTTCCCATCAACCTTTGCTGACATCCAATAGCAAATTAAAGAAGATACCAAGAAAACTTTACGCAGTTGGGGGGAAAAAAAGGTGTTTTGTTTTTTTTTTTCCTAGTAGCTTTAACAATCTCATGTTTTTAAAAATTTGCAGGAGTGCTACCCTGCAGGCATCTATGACTGCATCACGAGGTTTCAGATTTAGTGTGGGTGGTTGGATAAAGTTGGACGTTGACCAGTTCTGTGTATGCTAAAAGGCACCAGGCTGGAACACCATATTCAGCAATTGGGTATGAGACTGCCAGTGCAGTGGGTTGGAAGATGTATGCATTGGCACTCCGTGTGGAACCAGTAGGCTTACTTTAAAAGGTTACTGCAGTCTTGACTTTGGCAGCTGTCTTCTATGAATGAATATGAAGAGTTAAGAGTGAGATCTAGAGTCACACCTATGAAGATCAGAAGTTGTTCATGTTTGAACAACTGCACGTCCTTTAAAACATTAGGTCCTCATAAACAGAAACATGGAATAATCCTTGGTAGGGGTTGGGGGAGATTACATAGTTGGGAAAGTGTCACATTTTAAAACACTCAGCTACTTTGACTCTCAACTTTCAGGGTGACATTTTCTTAAGTTTCTTTTTTTTTTTTTTCTTTATTTTGAGAGAGAGAGAGAGAGAGAGCACAAGCAGGGGAGGGGCAGAGAGAGAGGGAGAGAGAGAGAATCCCAAGCAGGCTCCGTGCTGACCATGGAGCCTGATGCGGGGCTTAATCTCATGAACCATGAGATCATGACCTGAGTTGAAATCAAGAGCCTGACGCTTAACTGACTGAGTCACCCAGGCACCTCTTCAGGGTGGCATTTAAATTAAAACGTCGCAGATATAATTATGTAAACAAGTGAAACAGCCTTGTAGTACTTGTATGAGTATCATCAGGTTAAGACCCCCAAGCTTTTTGTCGACTATACACATCTGTGTCTTTCCAATGCACATTTTGGACCTTCTGCCTCTAAAAACAATTTATGATGACTACGCAGTCTCAAAGAACACTTTTACTAATGGCAGCAGCCTAAAAACTACTCTATACTATCAGCTCTTGACTGGATCTACAAAGAAAGGCAGTGCCTCAAACACACACAATGCCTGGTCTTCACAGGTATTACCATGGATCTCTTAGTGCTTCATGATTACTCAAAGAAGACAGCTGTCAAAGGCAAACCATTTCCATAGGACATACTCTTTTCATATTAACCCCTCCCACTTTTCTCTTACCACTAAATCAAATACTTTTCCTCAGCAGAGCTAAAATATGGCGAGATAGAATTATCCATACACAGATGAGTGGTGTCTCGCAGACCTGTGCTACAGCATTTAAAACAGGATCACAGCATGCTTTCAACATTTGCAACCAAACACTGAAATCATATGATCTATTGGGTATAGATTAAATATAGGTTTTTATTAGAGATCACTCTGTTGGTGGATCTTCAGAAACAGGTACAAAGAATCTGAATACAAAGTTAAGTAAAATTATTTCTTAGTAATAAAATAGAAAATAACTGTTTTTCTTAATTAAAAGAAAGCAAAGGAAGCCTGTTAAAACTAAACATGATAAAGTTGAAAGGAAAAGTGTATTAGTTAAACTGGAATTTCAAGCTTATAGATTCTAGAAACAGAGTTCTGTTAAGTGTTCTAATATTTAAAAAAAACAAAAATTAGTTTTGGTTTTTTTTGGTTTTTTTTTTTTTTTTTTTTTTTTTTTTTTTTTTTTTACAAAGGAAAAGTCCATGATTGTTACTCTGAATGAAAGATTAACAGACATATGGGAAACCCTTCCCCACCTACACTGTTAAAATTTAGTTTTTTAAATTGGGAGATTTTGATTTTTAAGAAAGAAATATCACAAATAAATACTAATTATGATGGGGCCCCTAGAGGGCAGAAGTTGGGTACTTTAAATAAGAGGAAATCTATAAATATTTGATCTAATATTGGAATAAAATTCCATATAAACTCTAAAAAATATACTATTTCATCAAGTATTTTTAATCAATGTCAGAAGAATATGACAGAATTATTCTATAATTATAAAAATATTTTTAGCATGGAAAAGAAAACAATTCTAAACTACCTAATTTAACAAGAGGCATTCTTTAAAAATCCTTTTTTTTCTGACACTAGGACCAAACTGTCACTAAAAGAAAAGCAGAGAGGTTCCCCCAAAACCTCCAATCTAAAATATAAGCGGTAGGTAAAGCAGTGAGGTAAAGAAGCCACCCTATACTCCATCCCCAAAATCACAACCATAAAGAGTTGCTACTTAAATATTAGGCAGTGCTCTGTGAACCATTTTATATTAAAATTGGATAGTTCTAAACATCATCCATTGTTTGACACAATGCCATTTTGATGATAAATTGCAATCTATAGCTCAAATAATTCTACCCAGGGATTAACATTTCAGAGGCTGAGCCAGAGATTATGTGTGTGGATCTTGAATTTCATCATCTCCCTTTGGCACAATAGCTTATTCTTCCTTTTTTCATCTATTCTCTCATGAAGGGTCAGGAAAGCTTAGCCTTGCTGCTGCATTCATTTCATCTCTACATTAACCAGATACCTTGCAGTCTTTAGTTCTTCTGTGTTATTCCATTACAAATACTATGCTGCAGTGTAGTATGGCTAATGAGGTTTGTACCAAATCAAAGGGTGCCATCAAGTGGTTATAATACTCTAAACAGCATTACACTAAATGACTATTCTGGATAGACTTCCTTCAATATAGACAAACTGTGCCACTCTTCTATGAAAGAATACATTAATGGGAGTAAGGAATGGGGCACTATCCATATTAACTCTTGTTCTTTATTTTCTATCCTTCAGGGATTGCTTCTCGGCATACTATATGTATGAAATATAATTTTAGAGCCACAATTAGGATTAATATTTAAGTCAGATTATCAAATGATCTTTATTAGGCACAATTCGAGCATGGTAGCACTAAAAGGAATTAAACAAATATATTAATCAAAATTCACGACTAGATTAATAGCTTATTTCTGAAAATAAGTAAAAACAGTACATATAACTAAAATGCGTCTTGTCAGGTCTGTCTCCTATTACTAATGGAAAATTGCAAGGCTATGAAATACAGCCAGTATTATTTGATCCTTTTCATGCAGTCATGCCTAAGGTCTAACAAGCAACCTAGCAGGTGGTGTGAGAATGTATTTTCAGACACTTAAATAACTTTCAACAGTATATGCAACAGGCTACAAGGGTCATTTAAGAGTTCTGAAAAAAGAAATCTAGAACTGTCTTAGAAAACACACACAAGGTAACGTAATATTCAAATGACCCACTCTCTGAAGATCTGGCTCAACGGCTACTGCTCTGAACCATCCTGTACCAGGGAAATCTCACAAACAGGCTTAAAGCATCTTCATAACTACATGCTTAATTATCCAAGTTCACAGATCAAACAAGATATAGAAAACGAAATCATAAAAGCTAACCTGACAGAAGATTTAGGGAGCAGTACCAATAAGGAAGCAAACTCCAGGCAAAACTAAAGATCTGATGGCATTATTTTCCACACAGCTGTTATAGACTGTCTACAAAAATATTTCTTATCCCACATTTTCTTCTAGAGCCTTGCCACTCTCCCATCAAGTGGTGGAGTCTCATTCCTTCTCCCTGAATCCGGGCAGGTTTGTGACTGGCTTATGGCTAAGAGAATGAGGAAGTAACACTATACAACTAGAAGGCTGATTAGAAAAGGTGATGCAACTTCCACTAGAAGAGCTGGAATAGTCGCTCCTAAAGTGTTCAGCTGCCACAAAAGCAGTCTGACTGCCCTAAAAGAAATCCAAACTAACCCACTCAGAGAGGTGAACTATGGAAGCCCTTGAGACTACGTGAAGTGAAAAAGCCCCCATCCTGTGCTCTAGCCCCAAAATACCTCAAGACTATTACATAAAATAGATTCTACACTATCCCTGGCCCAGCTGAGCCCTTCCAAATTCTGACCCACAGAAACTGAGTAACTTTGACAGTGACTACAATCTGATCTATTAAAATGAATCACAAGTGGTAGAAAATGATTGT
This sequence comes from Panthera leo, assembly GCF_018350215.1. Taxonomy (NCBI): domain Eukaryota; kingdom Metazoa; phylum Chordata; class Mammalia; order Carnivora; family Felidae; genus Panthera; species Panthera leo. The sequence continues at coordinate 80,429,063 of NC_056681.1, read as the reverse complement.
TAAGTTCTGCAGGATACTCAGCAGATCTCAACCTGCACTGCTGCATTGCTTGTAATAACACTGAGTTGGTTACATATGCGAATGCAATAGGTAAAATTAATGCCCTGAAGCCAGGTAATACATGATGGTAACAATAAGCCTAATGGTTGGAAAAATGAGATTCTACCTATGACAGAGAGGAAAGGATGATGTTAGTTTGGAAAGAAAAAAGTTTAATTCTTATGTTTTATTTTGGGCAAGGAATCATATGTCTTCTTGGAAAAGACTGAATTGGTATTACAGGACCTTACAGCATAGAGGAAAATTTTAAAAATATTTTAGGGCAACCCACATGAAAACACTGAAAACCAATGTATAAGAAATAGTAGGTTGTACGGGAAAAGGGAAAAGGACAGAGCCTTAAGATATGCATTTTAGTAAAAAAAAAAAAAAAAAAAAAAAGAAGAAGAAGAAGAAAAAAAAGCATTTTACTTAAAGGAATGACTTGGGAGGAAAAAAATCACTGATCAACTTCCTTTTGGCAGCTGCCTTTTGGATAAGTTTTTTCCCCCACAGCCTGCCTTCACCAATTCTTCCTCTGTGTTCCTTCTATGGCTTAAGAACAACACAAGCATCCAATATTCAAACTAGAAATCTGGAAATCATACTAGACTCCCTACCACCATCAACCCTAAGAACTAATCAGTCACCAAGACCGGATTCCACCACCTTCTAAATACCTCCTGAAGCTCTCTCCCCTCTTCTCTGTCTGCACCTGCTAATGTCATTGTCCAACTTAAAGCCCACAGCATCTACTACTTGGGTAACTGAATTGTCTATCTGATCTTTAGCTCTTCAGTTTTACACATCTTAATTCATTCTCTATAGCAATATTATGTTTAAACTGTAGGCTATGACCCATTAGTGGATCATGAAATCAATTTAATGACTTGTAAAATCAACTTAGTGGCTTGCAACCAGCATTCTAAAACATCAGGATGGAAGAAGAAATGCTAGAGTACATCCTACAATCCTAGTAATAGTAAGATGTGTTTCATGAAACTTGTTTTTTTTAATTTTTTATTTTATTTTATTTAGTTAAATATAGATTCCTGTATGTGTGTACTGGGTCATAACATAAAATGTATTTGTTAGTGACAGGTACAGTGAAAGTTTGAAAGATAGAAACTGATTTTTTAAATTCACTATATAAGGAATTTTTATTAAAGCAAGAATTTTATAATCCAAATTACATTTCCTTGCTCAGTTATCAATTCTATTATTTAAGACAGAAGGGACCTTCCGAGCTATTCCACAGTAAAAAAAAAACTATAAAATTAAAGAAAGGAATGCTTTAAGGTTTTGTACCTTGCTAAAAATTCTTTTTCCCAGGGTGTATAAAACATTAATTTGTTTTTATATTTCACTATTTTTTTATGTGTTTTTTCCTTTTGTTGCTGAGAAACTGATCTTTCAAAATACAACTCTAATCATTTTACCTCTCTGCTTAAAACTTAAAACTTTTCCATGGCTCTTGATAGCTTACTAGAATCATGAATCAGAATCATGCAGGATCTAAGCCAATCTGTAAGTTTTACTATACTCACAGACAATTCTGATAGACAAGTTTGGGACCCATGACTTCTAGGATAAAGTTCAAATATTTTCATTTAGCATACAAGGCCAGGCACAATCTGCCCCTTGCTCATCTCACTAGTTTCAACCTCTTCTGCTCTCCTTACTTTGCAAATGAAGCTCTAACAATTTTATCACTGTGCCTTTAGCAAGGCTATTCTTCTGTCTTTACCCCAGACCCCATCCTTCTCACACAACTCTATCTGGTAGGTAAACTTTTTAGTCTTTCAAGCCATAGCTCAAGTCAACTCCTCTCTGAAGTATTCCCATGCCCCTGATATATGCAACAGCTCCTTGAAACCCTAAATGGACCTTCCACAAGCCACTTTTCTAGTATTACCACTGTAGTCTCATCACTTGCTCATAGATCTGCCTCCCTAACTAAACTGAGAACAACTTGAGAACCAAAACTTTGTCTTATTCATACCTCTGAAGTCTAGGAAGTAAAGGCATAACCAATTTTGTAGCACATAGTATAATGGAAGTCTAAAAAACAGTCATTCTATGCCCCAATTAAGTAGAACAATAATGGTCTCTTTTACAAAGAGTTTAATCTTACTCATCCTTGGTTGTTGGCTTTTTTTTTTTTAATGAGATATAACTGATATATAACATTGTATTGGTTTGAGGTGTACAACATGATGATTTGATATATGTATGTATTACAAAATGACTACCACAGTAAATCTGTTAATATTCATTACCACACATTATTTACAAATTTTTCTTGTGATGAGAACTTTTAAGATCTACTCTCTTAGCAACTTTCAAATATACAATATAGTGCTATTAACTACAGTTACCACGCATTGTGCATGTTTGAAAAAAAAAAGCCAATAGAAAAGGAATTTTGGAAAATCTAGACTAGAAGAAGTAGGAAGGCATATATTATTGCTTGCTTTGGCTAAAAAGGTTTAATATGTATAAATATAATGTAAATAAACCTATGATATCTAGTGATCTAATCCAGTTCATGTCATTTGACTACTTTTCTAAACTTTTCCTCCAGTTTAATGAGGAAGAAGAAATTCTTCAAATTTATTTTACTCAGATTTATTTATTTCCAGATTGACTCTATTTTCAAAAGAATGCAATGATTCAAGTATCATATAATCAAAGTCATTAGTTAAGAACAAAAAGAGTAAATAAAAAGGAAAGCAAAAAAAAAAAGTGATATGAAACAATTCTGGCTAAAGAAAAGTCTCAATAGAGTATTGTTTTCCTACCTCACATCCCTCTCCCCCTCCAAAGGACAGCTCTGTGCTTCCTTTGTTACAGATAGTTATATACAGAGAAAAGAATTTTTATGTGTGTGTGTGTATTGTGTGTGTGTGTGTGTGTATATATATATATACAGAGAGAGAGAGAGAGAGAGAGAGAGAGAGAGAGAACTTTCTATTAAGCCATTCAACAAACATACTTAATACATTCAATAAATAATTTTCCTTTCAGTCTAATTTATTCTAATGATTTAGCTGAAATAATTAATAAATGCCACAAGACAATTCAGACTGCCAGAATCTTAAGGTAAATAGCTCCGGGAAAAAAGCTATTCAGGGAAATAATGAGAGACTGCTCCTCCTCTGGAGGAGCTGGCTACCAGCTACAAATAGTCTAAGGATATACTGTATACAGCTAGCTCTCTTATTTAAAGTACATAAGAAGCAACTTGGACAGATAATAAAATATAGATGTCTTCATTATTATTGTTGTCTATGATCTTTATGATTTCAAGAACACAGTAATGTACATAGGGCTCCTAAGATTTAGGAAACAAGGAGTCCCTACCCTTGATTCTGTTACTATTATACAACTTGAGAAATATCTTCCCTTTACTGGTTTCCTAGTAATGAAAGTATCAGCTGGGCTGCCTGGGTGGATCAGTCAGTTGAGCACCTGACTCTTGATTTCAGTTCAGTTCACGATCTCGTGGGTTCATAAGATCAAGTCTCGTGTTGGGCTCCGCACTGACAGCACGGAGCCTGCTTGGAATTCTCTCTCTCGACCTCTGTCTCTGACTCTCCCTCACTCACTTGCACACACGGGCATACTCTGTCACTCTCTCCCTCTCTCAAAATAAACAAATAAACTTTAAAAAAAAAATAAAGAAATTTTTAAAACTTAAAAACAAATCTATCTTAAGGCAAAGAATATTCTTCAAACATTGAATTATTTTAAACTAAAGTACCATATTTATCAGAACGCTGTTTTATCATATCATTAAGCATAAGATTGTTATTAAAAGACACTATTTCATCAGTGTCTAGAAGTCACAATGCTGATAACAGTCAATTATTATACCCAATTTATGGTAGAGCAGAGAGATATACTAGGTAAATATGCCTCATTAGTTTAATGATATGGAGAGATTAATGAATATGTCATAAACAAAAAAGAATCACAAAATAAAATTTTAAAGACAAGTTAGGTATTAAAATAGAAAAAAATGGGTAAGACAATACATTATTCACAGAGTTGTGAAAATCTTACTTATTTTCTGGAGATATTAAAGGTATTAAAGTACCAAGACAGTTTTGTATTCTCAAGCTGATAACTGTCTACACTGGATCTGAATTGCACATGCAAATTTTGTTTCCCTAATCAGATACACACTTCTCTTATAATGTCAGCAATTCCATTTTAATAGGATATAATTCATGAAAATATTCCATTGCTTTTCTATCAGTACAAATGGACCTATATCTAATTATATAATGCAAAGTTCCATTTCTACACAAAGAAATAATTTAACTTAAAATTATTTTTAAGATTTTTTTTAAGTAATCTCTACACCCAAGTGTGGCTCGAACCCACAACCCTAAGATCAAGAGTTGCATACTGTACCAACTGAGCCAGTCAGGTGCCCCAATTTAACTTAAAATTTTAATAGTTTTTGTTTGTTTTTATAATTCACTTCATGGTTGTCTTTGAGCAAAGAACTATGTAGGAAGTCTCCAACATATTAACCAGTCTTTCAAGATGGTTAGTGTGGCAGAAAACTAGAATGCCAAAAATCCATTCAATTTTAGACTAAGGAAGTTTTATTTACATATTCCCGAGAGAATATAGAGATAGTGAAAGTAGCAAATTGAAAAAATCTTAAATATTTTTCTACTAAAAGTCTAGAGTGGCATTAGAACCCTACTGTAAAGCAATTACCAAGTCTCTGTTCTACTATTTTTCTTCAGTGAGAAAAAAGACCTTATGCAAATTCATAACATCTTCTACACACTAGCATCTTTTAACTGCTAAATTTCTATGAATTAACATGTAAAAAATTGTTCAAATACACTGCTGGTTTTAAATATGTGTAATGAAGTATTAAAGGTTTGTTTTGATGGCTATCTTGTTTATCAGTTTCCTCCCTCCAACTGGCAAAAAAAAAAAAAGAACTGAAAGTAACTATGGCTCTCTTTCTCACTCATCTATAGGGAAGGTATCTGAAGGTAACTAGCAAAGAAGATACTATATAGCTCTAGCAATTTAGAAGACAGACTGCAGTTTCCCACTATAACTCAATAACTAGACAAATTATATGCCATCAAATTCATTCACTATCAAGTTTAGACTATTTTTTACTTTATAGAAACTGAAATACACAAGGCTTTGGTATCTTCCTTAGTTCCCAGAACTCTCCTTTTAAGTCCCCTTATGATCATCTCCAAAAACATACAGTCATTAGAGATACAGTAATCATTCACTAAGATGCTTTCTATTCTATTTCCAGTTTTAAACAGAAATGTCTATCACAATGCAAAAATATGCTACTGCTCTACTTCCTTCAGTGTTAAGGTCATTTGATGAAATGTATATACATTAATTAAAACTCTAACAAATTTAAACTTTTAAATATTACTCAATAATGTTATTTGGTCTTTATGCTAGTACCCTCCATTTACTGTCCGCAAAAAGCGTACAAGATTAAAGTAAGTAAGACACAAGGGTGGCTACTACCTAACGTTACAAAGTGACAAAATAGGTTATCCACCTGAGAAGTGGTTTTCCTGCTTCTATATGTCACTCAACTATTTACCAAAAATTGTAAAAACATTCAGTGTTCCTTAAAATGTTCTGGGCAGAGATTTCACTGAAAATCTGATTTTTAAAAAAGGTGGAACTTCATCTACAAAATTTTACCTATTAAAGAAAGATATTAAAAAGATCTCAATCCTCTGAAGTCCATCCATGCAAGAACCTCTAAGAATCCCAAAATTTAAGGTCTTTAAGAGCCCTTGCTTGCTTATGATAGTAAGCTGGCAGTGCTATCTGTTACCAGTGAAGGCTATTGCCTGCCTAATGAGGAAAGGATGATTTCACAAACCCGAATGGTTGGATAATATACATCCTTTCTGAAACATTGTGCTTATAAATGATCTTTGGTCAAGCATATTCAATTCCAAATCCGGTATTCAAGAGTTTCCATGACCTGATCCCTTTTTTTTCTTTTTTCGTTTTTTTTTTTGTTTTTGTTTTTGTTTTGTTTTGTTTTGTTTTTACATAGAGCGTGTACGCATGCGCACGCGAGAGCACAGGGGCGAGGGGCGGGGTGGGGGGAGAGAAAAAGACAGAGACAGAGAGAGAGATATCTTAAGCAGGTTCCACGCTCAGTGTGGAGCCCAATGCAAGGCTCAATCCCATGACCGTGGGATCATGGAAACTGATCATTTGACGTGAGCTGAAATCAAGAGTTGGATGCTCAACCAACTGAGCTGCCCAGGCACCCCTGACCAGATCCTTTTTAACCTAATCAGTTAACTAAGTAATTTCCTTATTCCCTCGTTTCCCTTCCAAGTTTATTATTTTCCTCTCATTTGTAAAGTTTCTGTGCCATTTATTATTAGCATGTATTGAATTCTGTTTTTCAAGTACTGTGCTAGATGCTTTTTATGCTTTTAATATCTCTAGTCCAAGGTATAATTTTGTAAAATATCTCTGTTTTATGGATGAGAAAACAGAGGTTCTGAAAGGAGAAATATGTATGAAGTCCAAATTTACAGCTAGCAAGTGTGATTCATGATTCAAATCCAGGCCTGTGTCCAAAGCCTTGCTTTCAGCATCCAATGCTGCTCCAACTTTTCCTTTTAGTTATCCTCAACAGTCAAGAAGATGCATATCTCCAAGGACTAGGACTCAGGACTAGAAGCAGCTCAATCAAAATAGGACACTTCTTTGAATTCATGTTTCATCTTCAAAATTCGTATGACTTTTCCCTATTTCTGAAATGATTCTGTGGAGATTTCATTATAAAAATACCTTGAAGTACATGTTAAAGAAGAGGATTTACAACACAGAAAGAAACTGCCACACAACTCTAAGGATAAACAGAGCCATGTTTGGCAAACAGCTCTTAAAATGTTCTTGATAATTTCAGTACATATTAACTCATTTACCTCTAACTTCTATAGTACTTTTCAGCCATCATTACACATTTAGCATACTATACTTCATTTATTCTTGTTTCATGTGTTTATTTCTCAAGCCAGATTTTAGTATCTGAGCAGAGATGTTCCCATGTATCCTCCATAGTAATTAATTATTGCAGCTAGGCTCTACACCCAGTGCCTAGGACAATAAACGTTTGATGAGTGAATTAGTGAATAAATGCATGGGTAAAATGGATGGGGCTTGAGAGTCTAAAGACTTCCATTTGAGACCAAGCTAAGAGGTTTTCTGTGTGTTCTTGAGCTAGTCATTTAACCTCACCAAGTCAGAGAAATTATAAGAATGTCCACTTTAGAGAGATTTCTCAGGGATTAAAAGAAGTATTTATTTGAAAACAGTTTGTATTCTTTAACAAAACTTACCAAATATTATTTATGAAGTTATAAATGATCAGTTGAAATAGTTTAATTTTATTTTAAGAGGCAGGTAAAGGAAGATCTTTAATATATCACATTTGTGTAACAAAGTAATTTTAGAAACAAAAGTAAAGTGTAATAATTCTGGTAAAGTATCATCTTTTTAATCGGTCTAAGTATGAGGACATAAAATTATTTTCCTAATGAGATATATTTCATAATGTATAAAGTACTGTTTTATACACTCACCCACTCCTATTTTCCAAATCTTTAATTTGGAAAAAAAAAAGTGGGTGACCCCAATATTCTCAAAGCCTTCTCCTTTCTGCATCAGAATTCTGATTCAGTAGGTCCAAGTTGGGGCCCAGGTGTCTGCATTGTTAAAAAAATGGCATGGACGATTTTAGGGCAGCAAATGCTAATTTAAAACTAAAAACATCAACACTTCTTTACCACTATTACCCACCATGTGAACCATGTAATTTTGTAGGTCCACAGCAACTATATAGTCAATTCTTTAATTTCTTAACTATAATGAAACTCAACTAAGTGGTTATAAATTACTATAGCCCTAGAGGAATCAACCAATATTTTTTAAAGTAAATTCTATGCCCAACCTGGGGCTTGAACTCATGACTCTGAAACCAAGAGTCACATGCTCTACCAATTAAGTCAGCCAGGAGCCCCTAACCAATATTTTTAAAATTAAATATTCTAGAAAGTAATCTCCTGAACTATATGCAGTTCCACAAAGGAGCCATAATCTCTCTTGTCTCTGCTCAAGGTAACCCAGCCACCTGAAGCACTTTCCAAATTCCCTGCAGCTATCAGGAGTACTTAATTTTTTTTTTTAAATGTTTTTATTTTTGAATGAAAGAGACAGAGACAAAGAGCAAGCGGGGTAAGGGCAGAAAGAGAGAGGGACACGTAATTTGAAGCAGGCTCCAGGTTCTGAGCTGTCAGCACAGAGCCTGACATGGAGCTCGAACCCATGAAGCACGAGACCATGACCTGTGCCAAAGTCACACACTTAACTGACTGAGCCACCCAGATGCCCCAGGAGTACTTAACCTTTAATCTGAAATCTCTCATTTGGATTTTGGCTAATACAGTGCCTATGCCTATATTATACTGTCTAAATTACAGCAACAGTCCCAAGGAGGCCTGAGGCAGCACTCAGTCAAACATATATTTCTGCAGCAAAATGAATAACCATTCATACTAAGTGGAATAAATACTACAACTAGCCTCACTTCAGGTCAGGACAGGTTTGGCCACCAAATGAATTTGAACCAAATTTTTGAAAAATACATATTTTAAAAAGTCTTCAGATAGTAAAGATTTTTGGCTTTTGAGGTTACAGATAAAGAACTGTAAAAACTTTATCAGTAAAGTTTTTTATTTTATCAGTAAAAAAAGACTGCAAAAAGATAAAAAAAACTTATCTTTTAGGTTTCAGTTTATATATTACTTTCATTAGAAAGCTTCCTCTAACCCACCAAAACTGGGGTTGGTATGTTCTATATGTGCACTTGTAATGCCCTATACTTATTCCTATCTTAGTGGCTGCCTGTTCATCTCCCCCTAAACGGTAGGGTACCTGGAGTCAGGGGCCACATCTTTTTCACTATTACATGCTCAATAACTAGCAAATATCTGCCACATAGTATCCACTTAATCAACTTAGTGAATAAATAAGCAATTTTAAGCATTAAGACTTTAATCTAGTAAAATTTTATATTATTGCTCTACTTACTTCATCTGTAAAGTATGATTAACATCAATAAAGATGAATTTCCACATAATACATTATGATAACAATCAGGAAATCCAACCAAAAAGACTACCCAATAGCATATGCACCGTGACAGTATAAAAACAGTACTTTGTGGCTGTAAAATAAAACTTTTCCTTAAGTTTGTTAGCTAGAACATTTCACAAAGTAAACTACAATATGAAATAAATTATTTAACATGCAGTAGTTTATTTACATTTTTGACACAGGACTTCTTGCATTACACATAGATAAATACAGTACAGTTGACTTTAGATTTTAATCCATTTGTGGTCCCTTCTGTGTCAAGAATTTTAGAATGTAGAATCTGAAGATGGAAATTTGGTTTCTTCTAATTAATATGCTCTAATAAAATTGAAAAATAATTGATAAAAAATTAAAGACATTAGGCAAGATGAAAATGGAAAACTAAGGAAATATTTAAGCAAATAGAGTTACACAAGAATCTTATGATTTTGAGGATTCTGACAGGCTCAAAGCATGCATAATCATTCTTGAGCATACTTTTTTTTTTTAACATTTTTTTAAGTTTATTTATTTTGAGAGAGAGAAGGAAAGAGTTCACCAGCAAGGGAGGGGCAGAGAGAAAGGGGGGAAAGAGAGAATCCCAAGCAGGTTCCAAGCTGTCAGTGCAGACCCAGAGGAGGGGCTCGAATCCACAAACCATGAAATCATGACCTGAGCTGAAATCAAGAGTCAGTCATTATACCACAGAGCCACTCAGGTGCCCCAGGCATATTTCTCTTTTAAATGAAACCAACATTTTTCCACAATTTTCTTTGAAGCCAATGGGTCACTTGGGAATAAAAGATATAGATTTTCCTCCAGAAGCACAATCTAAAAGATTTCTGAACTAGAATGGCACATTAAATATGTAGTATTAAAAAAAAATAGGAAAAAAAGGAATATATATGGACTTTCTCTGAAATTGGACAAAAATGAGAGTGAGCTAGCTGACAAAACTTCATTTAACTACTAGCTATATCTAGAATACCCTATCTTATTCACATAGCCAGTCAGTTACTATTCACATAATCATATATGACAACAAGGTGACATTAGAGAAACCCAGGAAAACCTGTGTACACTATGAGTTTCCTATCCCAAATCCAGGAGTTTAATTCTAAGAGGTTGGGGGGTTCAGGGGGGAAGGAAGCTCTGTTGCTTCTAATATAAGTTAAATTTTTTTCTATGTGGAAACAGAAAGAAATAGTATCACTTTTCAAGTACAAAATAATTTTGAACCATAGGCCTACCAGATCAGAAAGATCATCTAAAAGGAAGTTTACAAAAAAGAATTTTATTTTCCATTTGTAAATAGATCACCTTTTCTGGCATGCCAGGATCTTTTAGCAAGTTTCTAAACCAATGATATTCAAAAGCGGCCTTCATCATTAACAGAAGGAATGATACAATATCTGAGATGTACTTCAAATTATCTGGTAAAAATAAAAAATAGAAAAGTGGATGGACCAATGAAATAAATTTGGCAAAATACTGACAATTACTGAGGCTGAGAGATGGGTACATAAAGATGCATCATATTATTCCTACTACTATTGTATATGTTTGAAATAATTTTAAAAATTTAAGTTGAGATTTTTTAAATTGGATGTATATAATTAGTATACAATACTAACAAATACAGATATATGGGCATTACTGACTAACCACTCTCTAGTTATTGGGTTAACAGAAGAACAAAAAATGGAGTTGTTCCTAGTGGAAGTTTGAACGTCTTCCCCACCTACCTAGTGTCACTTCCATGTAGAAGGAAGGTCAACAGGGACTGATCAGGTTCAAGAAAGTTAACTGGGTCACATTTCTGTGGGGTAGAATATTAATAGGCAGGCTATAAGTAGGACTATACTAGAGCAAATGTCCTACCCTAAAAAAGCTAGGCCATCTCTAATTGGTACTTAAGATTATAAATTGTTGTATTGGTTACATGTGGGAGGAGATGTTTCTAATTTTTGTGATATGTGGGTTGTGGTGTTGTTATATGTACTATTCACCCTTTGGGACTTTGGAAACTAGTATTTATGAGTTTCTTGGGGCTAAAAAGATGATCCCAGTTTGGAGTTACTGAAGAAGCTATACCAGTTTAAATGAAAGCAACTGCAAGCTATAGTTCCTGTAAAAACTAGCCAGTCTTTACCCAACCATTGGAATGAGATCCTTTGGCTGAGATGACACAGAAGAAAATGATTAGAGGAAATAAGAGGCATTTATATATTATTTTTCCTCTGAAAGAAAAAGCAGAGGTAATTTATCAGACTACAATTCTGTGAGATCAAGAGACTGAGTAGATTTCAGAGGAGGATTCAAACTTAAATTTAATAAGGTCAGAAACTTTGATTTTAAATTGTTTACCTTGTATTGTTTGGGCTATTATATCATCTCTATTCGTGGTATAATCGTGTCAGTTGAGTTTGGCTGTACAACCAATCTTCTTCAATATAATCCAATAAAAGAAACAAAGCAAAGGAGATCTATAGTACTGTCTTGGAATTAACATAATTAATATCGCATCTAATCCATTTAAATGGCTTCTGGAGGTAATATCACATAAATGGCAATAAAAAGGGCAATGAGATGGCCAAACTGCCCATCTCATTGGTCACAGGTAAAAACAGTGGGAAAGACTGAATAGGTGGCCTCAACAAAACACATTACAATACTCTCTTCATCCCTAAGGAGGACACAACATCTCAAGTGAATCATCACATGCCTATTGCTAAATTTACTGGGTTAGTGGTAAAAATAAATAAATAAACGTCTATTGATCATTAGTGGGTACTTCATGTTTTATTTTGGGTGGTTTGTTTTTTGTTTTTTATTTTGGGGTAAAAAAAGCAAAAAAGCTCTTCCTTTCAATTATGTCATCAAGAACAGAAACTACTCTAAACTCACCATTGTCTCTCTTGCCCTCACCTGATCCTTCTTTTTTTCTGCTTGGAGTGCCTTTTTGTTGCATAACTCCTTTTTTTTTTTTTTTTTTTTTTTTATACTACACTGGGCAGACACTTCCTCCAGGAACTCTTCCCTGATGCTGCCCTCCTTTATAGTCTCCTAAAGAACCATTTTTCTTGCATTTCTGTCTTTAATTATATGACACCCTTAATAGTTTATAAATTTGAGAAGGACAGGATACTTCACACCATCAAATATAAGTCTCCACTCATTTTTAAATGATGTGCCATCATTTTATACAGCACTAAGAAAGAAAAAAAACACAACTAATTATAATTGCAGGACATCAAAAACTTAAGATGATCTAATTTCAGAGAAGTTAAATGTGGGGGAAAAACATGCATCTCAGAATCAAGGAAATTCTACATGTCTTTTTTTAAATATTTTTTTTAATGTTTATTTATTTTTGAGAGAGAGAGCACACACACAAGCAGAGGAGGGGCAGAGAATTCGAAGCCGGTTCAGCACTGACGGCAGAGAGCCCAATGCAGGGGACCTGAGCCAGAGTCGGACCCTTGGCCAGCTGAGTCACCCAGGCACCCCTGAAATTCTACATGTCTTAATTGACTTTGTAGCTTCAATATTAACAAAATTCTGGGCATACAGAAAATGCACAACAAATGTTTGCAAAATGACTGACTGAATGAATGAATTGAACCTAGCTTGATGTTTTTCATCAATATGCATTTTTAATTCATTCAAAAATCAAAAGATTCTTTTTAAAGAATAAAAATTTTTAAGTTTCAAAACAAGACTTATAGGTATAATTCACAAATATACTGGTTCTGATTTTAGTTGGATACCTTAAAGTACCAGGAAGGAAAAAACAACTGTTTTCGAAATATAACTATTATGGCTTCACATTAAAATAAAAGCCACAATGTCAAGTGCCCGGGTGAACAAACATTATTATGTTATGGTAGATGAAAAAAAGAAACATGTTGCTTTGTGATATCCATTCTTGATGATCTGCACTAATAATATGGAAATGGACTGTGAACAATCCAAAATAAAGGATAATTTAAAACTTGTTTATATTTGTTTTTGAAATATTTTCATATACTCGTATTGTGATTAGATAAACACAAACACAGACTGTCTGGCCCAGGGGTAGATATTAATAAATCACCAACACTTGTTTAATTTCAGAAAACAAACTGGTTCTTAATCTTGGATTACATTTATAAGGGGAGGATGTCCTAAATCAAAAGCTGAAACCTTTCAAAAGATACAAGTATGTTTAAGTTTAATCCAAGTGAGATATTTTCAAGTTGCGTTCTCATTTCTTGAGATAAGTCTAGAACCACTGAGAAGCATAAGTGGTATAAAGGAACAGAAAGACTAAAATCCTGCAACTATAAATTTGGAAATCTAGCTTCCTTTCTTTCACATTTTTCCATGTCCTCTAGAAAGAAAATTATAAAAATAACTATCCCTTACTGATAGCATCTAGATGCTTTCTATACATTATTTCTAATTTTCAGTAACCTATAGAGTAGATATTAATGCCATCACTTTATACCTACATACATTGAGACTGTAAAAGATTAAATAACTTGTACAAGGTCACAAAGCTAGCAGCAGTAAAATCACCTCTAAAGTTTTGACCTATGTGTAAGTAGCTTTCTGATCTAAAGAAGAAATGTCAGAAAAAAACTGGGAAATCTTTTCTGTGACCAGAAACAAAAGAACCAGCAAAATGAAGGCAGCATTACCTTAATTTACACAAAGAAGCAAGAAAGCTGCTTTGGGAAAAAAATATTCAGAATTCTGAGGACTGATAAATTCCGGAATTCTATTTTGTAATGTCTAGCGGTAGTCAATAACTTTTAGATGGAATATGTACAATAATTAAAAACTACCTTTACTAATATAATACTTATGTACCTCACAGGTTTATCACTATGAAAGGCTGATTAAAACTTCTCTATGACTCTACAATTTCAGTATTTCTTTCTGTTTTTATCACTAAGGGAGGTAGTTATTGCATAGGAGTTAGGGGTACAGGTCATAGAGAATGACAAGACCAGATAAAATTCTAACATCATAGCTATATAACTTAAGCAAGTTACTTAGCTTTCCTAAGTCTCATTTGCTTTATTCATAAAAATAATGTTATTAATATCTGACTCACGGAGTTATTGTATGAGTAAATGAGATAATGTGTACAAAACATTCTATACAGTATCCAGTACACAGTAAGTGCCCAATAAATGTTATGGTAATATATTTTGGATAATTCTCTGTTTTATTGAGATATATTAAACAAAAACTAAACTTTTTTTATTGGCTGTGGGGTTATGAAACAAAGTGGAAGGCAATCCATTAATATCCCATTCAAAGAGCATGCCTTTTCAGTGTTAGAATGTTTTACCAACAGACTTTCAAACAAAACCCCAGATTTTACAAGAGAAAAAGAGAGACTTCAGTCCTTTGAAATTGTAAAGGGGAAGCACATTTAAAATGTGGGGCAGAATACACTGTAACATGTTACTGCTACAGGAATACAAATGTTTCTCCAGACAAGAGTCAATTTCATCATTTACCACTGAGGGGAGCTGTAACCTAGGAAAAGGTTTATACAGAGTCCCAAGGCTATTTTTAAACTTTCTCACACCTTACAGTATTCAGTTAATAAACTCTGTTTATGCCTGCTATAAAAATAGACTTATGCACCTTTCAATGGGCTACTTTAAAGTAAGTTCTTCAGAAATTTAGAACTGGTATGGCTCTATCTTAAGAGTAATTAAGATTTTCTAAACAAACATTGTTTTTACCATCAATTACGACTCAAATTTAATTGGCTAACTCTTTAACACATCAAGTTAATAAAGCGATTACAGATCTATAATTGAGTCACGAGTGCTGAAAACTAAAAGACCATCCACGAGGGAGAAGCTCTTATATGAGAATGAAAGTTAGCTTTTAAAGCTGTAACCAATTTCAAGAAGTCTCAGTTTGTTTGATTTAAAACCTTCAATGACTACTCCAAGCACAATGTTCAAATCTATCCTACAGAAAGGACAGAATTGTTAACATGTATGAACATTTAACACAATTACACTGACGTGATATCCAGCCATCAGAACTCTCCCTACCATGTTTGGACCTGATCTTCCCAAGCTTCCCAGCTCCCCTGGGCTAAAAATGGCCCAGCCAGTATAGTATTCCTTTCATCACTGAGATATACAATGAAGTCAGGCGATACACTGACTCTGGAAGGAGTCAAAGCATGCTATAAATCTGTTACAAATATATTTTAGAACTTCAATCGTGATCATGATGATAACAATGGTAACAGCTAATATTCACTGAAATCATTTAATCTTCACAAGAACCCTATAAATTTGTGGCTGAAAAGTTAAGAAACTTACCACAATCACACAGCTTGTAAGTAGAAGAGCCAAGTTAGGGCTTAAAATTAGGTCTGTCTGACTCCAGAGCCCACATTCTTACTTCACTCTATTTTCATTGCCTACCTTCCCTAATCCCCATTTGAAAATATTTACTGAACATCTATTATATACCCGCTAGTCATGCGGGATTCCACAGTCTGTATATTAACTGAAGATGATTATTAAAGCACCAGTCTAAAATCTCTCAACCTAAAGCGCTAAAGCATGTACTTTATTTTTAAAGATGTCAAAGGGCATTTATGATTTTGTTCAACAAATGTTGAAAAAAGCATTTGCTATGTGAGAAGCACCATGCTAGATGCTGAACAGATAAAAAGATGAGTAAGACCTGGTCTTTCCTTTAAACCCCAAACTAATACAAAGTATACTCATAATTCAGTAGAGTATTTTTAGTTTTATAATTGTAAAAAAGACCTTCTTAAAAATAATTCTGCTACTGGCAATCATTTCATTAAAGAAATTCTAAAATCTACAAATCGCTATTAATTTTAATAAAGTAACATTTCTTCTACCACCAAAATGCTAGTGTACTTTAACAATGTATACAGTCAACAACGTGAAAGGTGATGAAATCTGCCATTAGCTTACATTTTCTATGACAAATGTCCACTCTTTATCTTCAAATTCCTCTGCATGAGGATCCTGTAACAAAAGCAAAATATAAAGTTGAAATAGTTTTCTTTAAACCATTCAATCCAACCAAGAACATACAAATGGCCGTGCTTTTACCTTTTACCAACTGTTAAAAAGGGACAAGCAGAATAGCCTACTCTTAGAAACTTCCATAATTTCTCTACATCTAAATCATTATTTTATATTGAAAAATTCTCTATTTTACTTACGTTGATGCATGTAATTATCTTCCATCATTGCACCACTGAAAAAAGAAACCTGATCAGAGAGAGTGATAATTTAATGAACTATTAAGAAGCACTTTACTAAGATATAAAATGCTTGGGGTGCCTGAGTGGTTCAGTCCGTTAAGCATGGGACTCTTGATTTCAGCTCAGGTCATGATCTCAAGAGTTAGTGGGACAGAGCCCCATTCTGATGGGGCAGAGCCTGTTTGGGATTCTCTCTCCCTCTCTCCTTCTCCCTGCATGCCCACGTTCTCTTTCTCCCAAAATAAATAAACTTAAAAAAAAAAAGATATAAAATGCTCATATAAAAGTCCTCATCCTGTTTTTATACTCGTATATTGTAAACTAAAAGTACCATTTGAGACAAGGTTTTCTTCTGAAGAGGTTATATAAACATCTGGAATTTCAAAGCACAACAAGAGACTTTATAATCTACACAAAATGGCAAATTGGCATGGCTATTGATACCTTCATTCCTCCTCCCCTCCCATCAACCCTGAAAATGCCTCAGAAACCTGAGAAAGGATAATGAAGCCTCCAACCAAAGGCAACTTAAAAAAAAAAAAAAAAAAAAAAAAAAAGCACACTTTTGCAAGTATTTACTTGACAAATACTTAATGGTTACTTATTATATAAGAAATTGTAGATGTGAAAATGGACTCAAACACTGTTGTCCTTGCCTCTGAAGACAAACACAACTAATCTAAATAAATATGGTAAAAGAAATACATGGTTTCACCACAGGTTAGAAAACAACACAACAGTTATACATATATACAATGGAGTATTACTTAGCAATCAAAAAGAATGAAATCTTGCCATTCACAACAACGTGGATGGAACTCCAGGGTATTATACTAAGCGAAATTAGTCAGGAGAGAAAGACAAGTATCATATGACTTCACTTATATAAGGGCTTTGAGATACAAAGCAGATGAACATAAGGGAAGGGAAGCAAAAATAATATAAGAACAGGGAGGAGGACAAAACATAAGAGACTCTTAAATATGGAGGACAACAGAGGGTTACTGGAGGGGTTATGGGAGGGGGGATGGGCTAAATGAGTAAGGGGCATTAAGGAATCTGCTCCTGAAATCATTGTTGCACTATTTGCTAACTAACTTGGATGTAAATTAAAAAAGAAAAAAAGAAAGAAAAAATAAATAAAAAGAAAATAACACATCACTTACAGGAATACATAGGAAAGTTTTATGAGAAAGAAGGCATCTATGCTAGGTGGGATAGTACAGATTTCCACAGATATTTGAATAAGTAAAGGCAAAAGCAATGGAGTATAAGACATAAAAGAAAAGCAGTGGGGTCACATCTATGTGCATTTACTTATTCAGATTCAACTCCACATATTAGAGAAGGCACAGGGATGGAGGTATTGAGGATGAGAGAATATTTAAATACAGCAGGCTTTGGGCTCAACATTCCACTCTAAGAATGAGGGAGTACACATACATGGAAAATGGGCTCTGCTATTCCTTTAATGGGGTTTAGGTCCCACATGCTTCTCATAGGGAAGCATCTTATTCATGATTGATTCCACTTTAGTCTGTTAATAATCTTTTGCTTCTACTGCCACAGCTGAGTTTTGGTTCTTATCATTTTGTGCCTGAGCTATTTCAAGATAAAAGTGACTACGACATTCAGTCTTTCTGCCCTCCAATCAATCTTATACACAGATTATTCTCCCAAACCACAGTTCTGACCGTGTTGGTACCAACTCAGATTTCTTTAATGACACCCACCACCTATGGGATAAATTCCAAACTCCTTAGTTAGTTCTTTATTTCTGTTTACTTATTTTTCACATTAAAGCATGGTGGCTGGCTAATTCTGAGCTGTAGTGAGGCAATTAGTTCTATGAGTAAATCCACACAAATGGGATAAAAAATCTGTCAAAAAGGAGTTTCTTTTGTGGTGCTGGGCAGAGGGGAGGTAGGAAAGGCTAGAAGAGAAAGACAGGTAGAAAATTCTACCTGATATTTGTTTCCTCAGTTTGGCCCTGTCCACAAACTAGGTTTATGGAGAGAGAATACCGTAAATAAAGGCTGAAGGAACTTTTCCATGAGTGATTTAGGTCATAAACAGTGCTACTTTAGAGACCAACTAATAAAGTATATCACAATGCAGAGGAAAGAGACATCTTACCAACCTTGCTGCCTGCCCTCCCTCCCCACCCCCCCCAACACTTTGTTGAGGAACACAGCAGAGTTTCAGCACAGCTAATATAATTAATAACAATAAATATTTACTAAGCACACACTCTGCCCCAGTTATTGTGCTAAGTGTTTTCATCATCACAGCAACTTATGAAATGTGTAGTATTTTTATTACCATTTAAAAGAACAGAAAACTGAGACATCAAAGATGTCCCATCCCACAGTGAACAACCAGTAAGTGTTAAAACTATGTTACGATCCAGGTCTGTCTGACTTTTAGTTATGTTGTTGGTTCAGTTTTACTACTTTGTCCCCAGGACCTAGAAAAGTACCAGGCACACAGCAGGCTCTCAAGAATATTTGAGGAATGAATTAATGACTATATCTTATAATTTGACAAATACTGAACATTGCCTTATATATGACATACATTAATTCTCAAAGGAGATGAAACAGTTTTTTTTAATGTTTATTTATTTTTGAGGGAGAGAGAGAAAGCACAGGGGAGGGGTAGAGAGAGACAGGGATAGAGGATCTGAAGCTGGCTCTGTGCTGACAGCAGAGACCTGATGATACAGGGCTCAAACTCATGAACTGTGAGATCATGACCTGAGCCAAAGCCAGATGATTAGCCAATTGAGCCACCCAGGCACCCCAGATGAAACATGTTTTAAAAACACAGGCAACGTATTACTCCTAAAAGAATAGTTTCAGTGGGACCAAGGGACACGTTTGATAGGTCAAAGTCAGTAAAAAGACATGAAAGAGCAAAAGTAATGTTCATTTTCAAGCCATTTTAAAATGGCATATATACACACAATTAACTATTTATATTATTGATCAGACAAAAACATCTGTAATGAAAATTGCTTCTAGCGTGTATCAATTAAGTCTTCTCTGTATCCTACTTTCTACCCTCTAGAATCTCCTACCTTACCGCTGCAGTAAAGAGAAAAACTGAAAATGGCTCAAAGAACCATTTTTATTTTCAAAACCCTAAAAGGTTTTTTTTTTTTTTTTCATTTACTAGAAACAGCTATTTTCAATCTAATTCAAATTTCAAAAACAAACATGCAGAGTAAAAAAATTAGTATCTGGTCAAGTTGTAGGAAAATGAAACATACAACTTTTTGCAAAAGCATTTTGTCTATGAGCACACTTCTGTGGATACCAACCACACTTAGGACAAAAAGGGTTCAGAGCAGTCCCTTCCCACTTGCAAATTTCAAGATTAAATGAGTTGTGAGACTTTAATAAAAGTAAAAGAGAGGAAAATATGAAAAAGTTTTCCACTTGAATATTTTAAATGCTGTTCAAAAGCAAGATCCAAAAATTACACTGAAGGAATAAAAAGTTGTTTTATCATTCTGCCCTTCTGTTAGAAATCTGGAGAGAGGGGGAGTTGGGGAGATAAAAGCCTCCACTGAAAATATTGTTTTAATATTTAAAATGGTTGCAAGTTTGCCTCAATATCACAATTAACCAAAAATGTTTACTACAACAAACTGGGGAGAAATGGGTATTAGTTCTTCTTCCAACAGACTAAAACTCAAAGTCATAAAAGTTCAGTGATAAGGATATGCTGAACATTCTCATCGGTACTTGAAAACAACACTTATCTCTTAATCCTCCAAGTACCCATTTCAACAGCCACTTTCAACTCAGAATCACTCAGCTAGTACACATCCTTTTCCCAAACACATGGCTGTCAATTATTTATCAGCCCTATTCTAGCCCCTTACTCTCTATCATCATTTTTTTCAAGTTGTAAAACTATGTCCATTCGTTTTCTTTCCTAGTGTAAACAGCAAATCAAATCAAAATATTCAAAAAATTACTTAAAAGTCTTCCTCAAGCATGTCGGAGATCTTGCTGTTGTAATCTATATTCATAGCAGTTTTGTTTTTTTTTTTATTACAGAATAGGATGTACAATGTGAAGGAAAGAAGAAGGGCTAAATCACTGTGACTTAGCAAGTCATGTTCTTCTTTAGTCTCAGTTTCCTTATCAGTACAAAAGGGATAATTATACAACCTTGGTTGGGGTTGCTGTGTGAGAATGATAGGAAATGTTCCAAAGGTCTTGCTGCTACCTACTAAGCTTACTGTACCATTCCAGTAAGAGATATATGGATAAAGGGAGTTTAATAACAGGCTTTTAGTACAGCTGACTAAAGGACTATCAGATAGTCCTGAACCTCCTTGAAAAAAGGAAGAGTAGTGACTATCTCACCCCTTATTTCTCTCTGGGCAAATTAAGTATGTATATATATGACAAGCACGATTGAGCAATGTTATAACGTCAATAACAGTAATATCAAGACTATAAAACATAAAGTGCTAAAAATCTTTTGTAAAATAGATATCTGTGAAATACAGAGCATTTAAAAGTAGTATTCCATTCATGAGTTAGTATATTAACATTCATCACACTCTTCTGTTTTACTGATCTCTGCAGTAGTTCCTGAATAAATGTATTAATAAATTAGATCACAAAATTAAAAGGACTTTTTTACACACTGATTTCATGCTAAGCCATATAATGTTTCTCTACTTAAATTTCATGTCCTTAAATATTTAGTGGATTTTCACAAACTTTACATTATTAAATTATGCTCAATGAGATGTCTTTCTTCCTTCTGTCCAGCAAAAGTAACTTCAACACAACTGGAATGATTCAAAGAAGAAATTAAGCATTGTTTTCTAATTTTACCACTTTCAAAAAGGCTAAAATGAAATCTTTCCCCACCATTTTGGGGAAGCAGGTAAGGAGTTAGGAAAGTAAACATTCTAGTGCCTAATGGGAACTCAGTGAGGACTACTTTGTAATGTTTCAAGAAATATGGAAGACTTTCAAGAAAAAAAAACATGTATGTATAACAGGCAGGTAGTTATACACACAGCTATGTTTTTGGATCTGTCCTTTGAATTTACAACCAGAATCTTGCTTTTAAGCTACAGTACTTGTAAAATATTAATGTCATTAAGATATTTATCAAATATCAATTTAAAATTTCTCTTCTTACATTAACATAAATAAAATACTTGTTTTTAAAAATTTTTTTTAATGTTTATTTTTGAGAGAGAGAGAGTGTGCAAGCAGGGGAGGGGCAGAGAGAGAAGTAGACACAGAGTCTGAAGCAGGCTCCAGGCTCTGAGATGTCAGGACAGAGACTGACGCAGGGATCGAACCCACGAGCTGTGAGATCATGACCTGAGCAGGAGTCTGGCGCTTAACCGACAGAGCCACCCAGGTGCCCCTAAAATACTTATTGAATACTAATTTTAAAACATATCTTCTGATGAGTCAATTAGGGCTAACAAAATGAGGCTCAGGACTAAAGAATTCCACAAACCTCACTTTCTACGATAAAGCACTTTAAAGTTTCCTATGGGTAGGGTGCCTGGCTGGCCCAGGCGGTTAAGCATCCCACTTTGGCTCAGATTACGATCTCATGGTTCAGTTCATGAGTTTGAACCCCGCTTTGGGCTGTGCTCACAGCTCAGAGCCTGGAGCCTGCTTTGATTTTGTGTCTCCCTCTTTCTCTGTCCTTCCCCCCCTCGTGATCTGTCTCTCTTTCTCTCTCAAAAAGAAACATTAAAAAAAATTTTTTTTTAAGTTTCCTGTGGGTAGACTATAGGAAGTAGTAAGAGAAGTATTTCAACTGATCTCAAAATTGTTAACAAGTTGAAAAGGACTCCCAAATTATTCTGATTTCATAGACCATGAAATACCCTCATGAACTTGCATTGATATAAACTGCTATATCCACAAAAACAATGCATATTCTATATATTTGGACCCAAATATATAGAACAACGAATACTGAAATATTCTGTCATTTAGAACCATGATTATAAAATAATAAGTTGCATAAATTATAAAAATGGAACTTACCTTAAAAAGTGTCACAGTGATTTCAATGTTTTCAGGAACAGGCCACACTACAACACCACGGTATGGATTTTTTATTCCAGGTTGCCAGCTATGAGCCTACCAGAATAGTTAAAATAATGGCTTTAATATGAAGTACAGGAAATGCAATGTTAATAATTTACAAAAATTTATTGACACTGTTTATCTATTAGATCTGTAGTCTCCTTGAAACAAAAAAGATTAATCAAGTTAGATTTTTCAAGCATTAAAGTTGGGCCATGACAGTTCTATCACATGATAGCTATAGATTACTATCTGTAACCAAAATTTCACTATCTCCCTCCCACCATCACATGCAAGAATATGCAAAAATGAGGTGTCTCATATTTTCAAAAGCTACTGTTTGTGATTGGATAAAAATTTTTTAGGAGAAATATTTTAAAAATTATTTTGTGATCGGGGCACCTGGGTGGCTCAGTCAGTTAAGCGTCCAACTTCAGCTCAGGTCATGATCTCATGGTTTGTGAGTTCAAGCCCTGTGTCAGGCTCTGTGCTGACAGCTCAGAGCCTGGAGCCTGCTTCAGATCTGTGTACCCCTCTCTCTCTGCCCCTCCCCTACTTGTTTTCTCTCTCTCTCAAAAATAAATAAACATTAAAAAAATATATTTTTTGATCTAGGAACTTAAAGGCAAATTCATTCTTTAAAAGGAAAAACAAAGTGCATACTTTGCATTTAAGTTCATTTCCCATTAAACTGTAATGTTTATTTGGGACAAGTAAAGAAGAAAACAGTTTTTATAGAGTTAATATTTCTAGCACTTGTAATTTTAAAGATTCTTTTTCCTTGTCAATCTGGTTTATTGTGGTTCCCTAAGGACCTCCCAAAATTTGGAAGTCATCACTATAGTTCTTTCTTTGTGGTGGCATTTCCAGTCAAAGCTGATGGAAGATTAGGTATGCCAAGACATCTCCGTTTTCTTTTCTATGAGCTGCAGGACACTCCATGAAAGTGATAATGAAAGCTAACACTATGGAGTACTTTCTAAGTGTCAGTCCAAGTTTGAAATTTACTTATGTTTAACTCATTTAATTAGCATAAGAACCCTATGAGGTAGCTACTATTCATTCATTCATTCATTCATTCACTGACTCACTCACTGATTCACGCATACAATTGATTCTATCTGCCAAGCACTGTCCAGGCACTGGAGTAGTTTAAAAAAAAAAAAAAAAAAAAAAAATCTGCTTTAGTGGAGTTAACGATATACTAGAAAGAAGCAGACAAACAAAATAATTAAGTAAAATATACAGTATGTTAGATAGAGGAAGTGCTATGGAGAAAAAAATGGAAGAAAGAAGGCTGGAGGGGAGGCAAGAGAAAGTAACAAATGTCAACAGGATAGTCAGAGAAGGCATCATTGAGAAGAGGACACTTGAGAGAAGGCCTGACAGAGGTAAAGGAATCAGATACATAGATACATGGGATGAGACTTCTAAGGAGATGGAACAGCAACTGGAAAGGTCAGTCAGATAACAACAAGGCCAATGTGGTTGGAGCAAAGTTGGATACCAGGCTGGAGAAATAAGGAGGGTCCAGTCATATAAGGCTCTGAGAGGCCATTACAAAGACTTTTGACTTATTTATAATTCGAGTGAAATGGAAAGCCACTGAAGGTTTTTAAGCAAAGGCATGATGCTCTAAGTTATGTTTTAAAGGACACACTTCACTAATATAGCAAGAATAGGCTGTAGACATAAGAGAGGAAACAGGAAGACCAAGTAGAAGCTATTGCAATAATCCTGGGGAGAGGTGATGGTGATTTGGCTTCAAGTAGTAGAAAAGTGGTAAAGTGGTCAGATTCTGGATATATTTTTTCTTTATATTTTCAAGACAGAAACAACAAGATCTGCAGACTACATGAGAGAAAGAAGGTAACCAAGGCTGATTCCAAGGATTTTGCCCTTGAGCAACTGGAAGAAGAGAATTGCTATTAACAGATACAAAACAAGACTGCAAGAAGAGCAGGTTTGGAAAGTAAGATTGGGAACTCTGTTTTATACACATTAAATCTAAGGTGCATATTATATATTCAAGTGTAGATCTTCAAACAGGCAGCTGGAATAAATCTGGGAATCATTACCATACATAGGTGATACTTAAAGCTTAAGAGTGGATATGATCCCAAGGGACAGAGTACAGATAGAGAATATAAATGTTCAAGAACTGAACCTTGGAGCATAACATTAACAGGTCCAGGAAGTGAGGAGGAATCAGCAAAAGAGGGTTGGTACAGCAGAAGGAAAACCAGAGGTGTGTGGTATCCTGAAAGTCCAGTGAAGAAAATGTTTCATGGAGTGGGAGACAATCTGTGCCAAATCTTGGTGATAGGTTAGACAGAATGAGACCTGAAAAATAACCATCGGATTTAAGAAAGCAGAAGCCAATTCTGACTTCACAAGAGCCATTTCAGTGGAATGATGAGAGCAAATGCCTGACTGGACTGGAAAGGGTTCAACAAAGAATAAGAAAAAAGAAAGTAAAGATATCAAGTACACTCAATTCCTCTGAGATTTTTGCTGTAAGAGAAAGAGAAAACTAGTCTGCCTTTAGTGGTAAAATAATGGCAGAGAGAATTTTTTTAATAAAAATATTTTAATGCTGATGGTAAATATCCAGTTAAGAGGGAAAACTGAATGATGCAAAAGAGAAAGAATTACTAGAGTCATGTCCTTAACAGTAGGAAAAGGAGACAGATTGACCTTTGCCAGAAGCATAGATAATTCTTTCATGATAACAAGAAAGAAGCTAGAGGATATGACTGCAGGTGTGTGACAAGGAACAAATTTAACAGATGAGGAAAATGAGACACGGACTTGCCCAAGATCACACAGCAAGTAAGTGGCAGAAGTTGGATATGAACCCACAAAATGGAAGTGAGAAAGGATCAAGATCATGGAAACTTATGTCCATTCAAATCTTATCATATGTTGTTAGTTAAGATACCAGCATAAGATAGGTTTAGCAGCATCTCCCCACTTCAACTCATAAATTGTTAGTAATTCTCTCTCTATTCTCTCTCCATTGCCGTCCAATCATAAAACTTCAGGGAAGGAAAGGGAAGTAGACACTGACCACAACAGAGTTAGCACACTATACCCAACAGCAAAAAGCTGAGTTCTACTGATTAAAGAATATCTCTAGAGATTCTTCTATTCCTCTATTTATGGAAATATGCCTACTGACAATTCTAGAACAAAAACTTCACAAAGTCAAGAATCTCCATTTTGAAAAGTAAATTTCTGCCTACCTTAGATAATCCTTAATCAAAACTCCACTCTACATACTCTACATAGTTAATCTTGAAGATTTATGACAATTCTAATTCTTTTTTTTTTTTTTTTTCTTCTTTTTTTTTTTTTTTAACGTTTTTTATTTATTTTTGGGACAGAGAGAGACAGAGCATGAACGGGGGAGGGGCAGAGAGAGAGGGAGACACAGAATCAGAAACAGGCTCCAGGCTCCGAGCCATCAGCCCAGAGCCTGACGCGGGGCTCGAACTCACAGACCGCGAGATCGTGAGATCGTGACCTGGCTGAAGTCGGTCGCTTAACCGACTGCGCCACCCAGGCGCCCCAAATTCTTACGTACTGTGATAGTAGGTCAGACTATTCCTCTGGTCTTTCCAAACTCACCATCATTATATTTTCATAGCCTCCCCACAGAATAAAAACATAGAGTGTTCAGTTCAGGAACTGAACTTTTCTCATTAGCCACAGCAGCAAAGATACAGTATTTGTAAAATTCTTTTTTTTTTTTTTTTTTAATGTTTATTTACTTTTGAGAGAGAGTGAGCATGCACCTGAGCAAGTGGGGGAGGGGCAGAGAGAGATGGAGACACAGAATCCGTACAGGCTCCAGGCTCTGAGCTGTCAGCACAGAGCCCGATGCAGGGCTCAAACTCACAAACTGTGAGATCATGACCTGAGCCAAAGGCAGACGCTCAACTGACTGAGCCACCCAGGTGCCCCATTTTTTTAATGTTTATTTATTTTTGAGAGAGAAAGAGAGAGAGAGAGAGAGAGGGCACAAGCTGGGAAGGGGCAGACAGAGAAAGGGAGACACAGAACTGGAAGCAGGCTCCAGGCTTTAAGCTGTCAGTGCAGAGCCCGATGCAGGGCTCGAACCCAGAAACCACGAGATCATGACCTGAACCAAAGTTGGATGCTCAACTGACTAAGCCATTCAGGCGCCCCTAGTATTTGTAAAATTCATAATGAAAAAATGACCATCAATGGATTTTAGACCTGAAGATACCCTTAGGAGATCTAATCCAGATAAGAAAACCAGAGCAATCAAAGAGTAAATAGCTTGCCTGAACCCACATGAATAATCAGTAGGAGAACCACCTACATGATTTCCAAGTTCAAATTTCTTCACCCGACCAACATCTTACCCAGCTCTATCTCTGATTCATACAGTGGTCAAGAAAATAGTCTTCTATCGCTAAATTCTTAACATTTATGTGGATAATACAAATATCAAAAGTGAGAAAAGCAGGGAATGCAGAGATCACTGGGCAGAGTTAGTAGATAGTAATATCAGATAATTTCTTCAGGTACCCTAATGCTAGCACTCTAAATGACCTCTTTCAATCCTCCTTCTTCGATCACAGAATAGAAATTAGATTGCTGAACAAACAAAAATAAAATCTGGTTAACAAACTAAAATCTTTTTTTTTTTTTATTAAAAGAAGATGTAAGGGTGTTAGTTCCCAAGTTGCTAATATGCTGCCATTTTCTTACCATTCCACTCAGCATCTCTGTCCCCAGCAACAAAGGTCCAACTAAGTCAGAGCTCTGGTTTTCTGATATTCCTTTTAGAGTCTATACAACCTGGCTAAGTTAGGACACTGTAACAACATCAATTAGTCTGGCTGAGTAGCTGGCACCACCTCCTTTATAATGTTAGCGAAATATTATATGGTAGGCAGAAAACAGAATGAAGTAAATTTTATTGCAAAGGAAACCAGGGATGTACATAGTAGCAAACATGAAAAAAAAGATTCCTATTTTCAAACAGCTTACTAAAACTTTCACTTCCAACTGAATTCAGGAATCTGAACCTAGAAAAAGAATGAAAAGTCCAATATGGGCAAAAATAGATTTGTAAAAAAAAAAAAAAAAAATTGTACAAATCCATAGAGACATTAATTTCTGTTTTTAAGAATTTGATTTAGGAGAAGCACATACTTGCAAACATCACTACTATAAGAACCCTGATTGGTCTTCACTGAAAGTAATAGAAAAGATTTTCTCAGAAAAAATTAGGCACTGGGGCAACTGGGTGGCTCAGTCGGTTAAGCAGCCTACTTAGGCTCAGGTCATAATCTCACAGTTTGTGAGTTCGAACTCCGTGTCAGGCGCTCTGTGCTGACACCTCGAAGCCTGCAGCCTGCTTCAGCTTCTGTGTCCCCCTCTCTCTCTGCCCCTCCCCCACCTTCTCTTTCCTCTCTCTCTCTCTCTCTCTCTCTCTCTAAAATAAGTAAATGTTAAAAAAAAAAAAAAAGATAAAAATTAGTCACAGAAACGCACATACAGCTATTCAGCTCCTTTGCACAGTTAAGAAAGGCAGGTTGTCTCTTTATTTGCCAGCAATCTATCTAATACAGATAATAGTACAAAAGGATTAGGCCACATTATCCAGTTCCCCTTATACGATTTTTCTCATTTTTTAATCATATGACAGATCTTTTGACATGCCAAAGCAAACCTAGAAAAAAGGTAACATTTCTCAATTTAGGGTACTGACTCTATAAAACACCTTACTTTCTAATTATTTCATGTCATACCTTCCCTAAAAGACTTGTACCTAATATGGTACTAAACACAGAATAAACATTCACTTGTTATTTGTGATTCCTACAAAATGAAAATATTTCACTAAAAATATATAGCTGTCACTTGTTAAATAGATAATTTTTGGTTTATAAAAATGCATATACCCATATGTTTAAGATGTCACATGTAGAGTTTACCTTAGAGTTGTCGCCATAAGGCAAAGCTCTGCAACTGTACCCTGCCCCTCCTGTTATCTCAGCACATTGTAAAAGGCTGTAGCACAACCACAGAGCAAGAAAGTAAAGGTGGTAATGCCATCAAAAAGCTCGTGAGGACTTTAAAGCTCTGGTTTCCCTTTGGAATCCTCCCATTTCTCTGTGAGCTTAAACTTCTGTTGGAAAACCATATTTAAGGCAACATACTACTCTGCCATAATTTATGGGGACTATCATAGTTGCTTTGATTCCTACTGCCATATATTTTACCAAAAAATAATTTTATTTAAGTATATACAAATCAACTGCAGCCTAACAAATCTTTGTTATAAATGCCATGACTTGAGGAGAAGAGATAGGGAAGCTGCACATTGTATTGATTATCCATGGTTAACTACTTTCTCAATAAAAAATGAGTTCTAATTATATATTTAGCTATCAAGATAAACATGTGCCCAAAGAAAGTGAGCACTAAACTAAGAACTAAACTTTAAACTAATTAAGGTAGGGTCGCCTGGGTGGCTCAGTCAGATAAGCATATGACTTTTGATTCCAGCTCAGGTCATAATCTCACGATTCTCAGGTCATAATCTCACGATTCATGAGATCAAACCCGCATTGAGCTCCACACTGATGGAGCGGAGTCTACTTAGAATTCTCTTTCTCCCTCCCTCTCTGCCCCTCCCTCACTCGTGCTCCCTCTTTCAAAATAAGTAAATAAAAACATTTAAAAAAAATAAGGTAGTGTGCCTTATTATTTTACTCACTAATCTGATATTTATCTGGGTCTCAGTTATAAGTTTCAATCTATCAATCAATATAAAAAAAGGCAGGTATACTCAGAATCAGGAAAGAGAAATAATAAACTATATGGATGACAAAAACCAAATTGACTACTATGCAACTCAAACTCTTTCCAAAAACATAGTTAAAAGTAAAAACTAGAATGTTTTCTGCCCAATGGTTGCAGAGATCTTTTTTTCTCCCTCAGTGACTTCAATGGGACTCAGCAGCAAATAATGTATATCTTAAAGGAAAACCATCAGAAAACAGAAGTATCTTTCAGAAGAAATAAAATGGTTCTAGTCTTTGGTTTTGGTATAACTGATACTAATTTAATAAAAAATAGCTGGAGACAAGTTTGTGTGTGTGTGTGTGTGTGTGTGTGTGTGTGTGTGTGTTTTAAAGAATTCCAAAATGTCATGTATTTCAAGTTTCTTAAGATTAAAAAAAGTTACCTGCTTAACTTTTACAATAATATTGTAATCATTTCTTTCATAATTTCTGACACTGATTTTTAAGTCTCCCCCTTTTCTTTAGCTGTCTGTACAACTTATAACACAGCATTTCACATATGTATGAACATACTATGCACTTGCTTTAACACATGGTGGGTTCTTAATTTTTTTCAAAAAAACTACATCTATAATATTTTAAGAGGAAACACAATGATTCTGAAATATCCAGGAGGGATTTAAAATATTAAGAGTGCCACAATTTGACAGTAGTACAAGAATTAATTCTTTCTAGAAAATATGCATTCTGGGAAAAATCAACCTATAGCCACATATGTTTGGATTTTACTATCTGGATTCAATCAATATTTGATACAATATTAAAAATAATTTGGCCTTAAAAGTTATTTGACTGACTTTTGAAAATGCAATTAAATAAAGGTGTATTTTACTTCAAATATGGGTATGCATTATGAGTTGGTCTATAATCTACAGTATTTCATTATGTTTCATATTTTTTTAGAAAATAATTAGTATCTAATTATTAAAAGGAGAAAATTATTTTCTGTTGATAGCTAAAAACATGTTAAATCTAAAGTTTATAGTTATAGTTATATTCATCTATCATACTTAGTGGATGACCTTATATTATTCCTCTCCACAAAAGCCTAAGACCCACTAGGCAAAAATAACAATATCCAGCAAAACAGAGAAGACCCTAAGCCTATTTTCAGAACTCTTTCTCATATGTGAATGGATAAGAAAATACAGGTCCAAAATACAATGCCCCAAAACTATAAATATATGCTTTGAAGAAGATATCATTCGTGATATGATGTAAATGGACCTTTCCTATATGGCTGGTGGAAATACATTTAAAAGTTAAAAATGTATCAACCCACTGATTTCAGTCCTAAGTATTTGCCCAAGAGAAATTAAAATATTTGTCTCCTAAAATACTGGTATGGTAATATTTATAGTAAACCTCTTTGCAGTAGTGAATATTCAAAATATACACTGGAAATGAATCAAATCATCAACAGTGGCATAAATAATCAAACTGTAGTAAATTCATTTGATGGAATACTACTCACCAATAAAAAAAAAAAAACTACCATATTCACAACAGCATGAATAAACCTCAAAAACATTACGTTGAACAAAAGAAACCACAAACCAAACAGTACTGCTGTATGATTCCATTTAAATGAAATTCAAAAACAGGCAAAATTACTGTATGGTGACAGAAAAATCAGAATAGTGGTTACCTCTGAGAGTTGGGAATTAACCAGAGGAGGACACAAAGGAAAAAGTGACGAAAATAGTCTATATGCTATTAGGAGTACTAATTACACAAGTATATATTGACTTAAATTGTATAATTAAGATCTATATGTAATTTTACCACAATAAAATTTGACAAGATACCACAAAAATATTAAAAATTCTGAAATTTAAACTTGATTTAATTTTAATTAAAAGGAATAAATTTTTTCCTCACACAGGACTACTTATGGAAAAACCAACATCCTTAACATGCTTGTAATTATTATGTGCTTATAGAAATACATTCATACTTATTTACAGAATGGAATTTTTAAAGTATCTGCAGAATTGTTACTGAACATTTTAAAAATTCTGTTCTACTCCCCACAAAGCTATAAGTGCAAAAAATTAAAACCTTTGGGTGTCTGGGTGGCTCAGTCGGTTGAGCATCCAACTTCAGCTCAGGTCATGATCTCACAGTTTGTGAGTTCAAGCCCTGTATTGGGCTCTGTGAGGACAGCTCAGAGCCCAGAGCCTGCTTCAGATTCATGTCTCCCTCTCTCTCTGCCCCTCTCTGCTCATGCTCTGTCTCTTTCTCTCTCAAAAATAAATAAACATTAAAAAAATTTTTTTTAAATTAAAATCTTTGAAAAACCCAACTCCTTTTCTACTGCAGCCCAGCAATGGACTCCAAGAACTCACCATTCCTTAAGTGTGCCCTAACTTCATCCTCTTGGAATCTGAGTAAATAATCTCAGGTACAATTTTGTAAGTGTTACCTAGTTAATCATTAATTCATAAATACACTAGTACAGAGAAGCTAGATAACTGATGTTATCCAAGGCTACCAAATCCAAGATCAAAACTCAGGTATCTGGCTCCCATTTATAGAACTGCAGTTACACAATCAAAATGCCTAATCAACCATTTTAGTAGTAGATCATCAGAAATAACCCAACATGTCAAGTAATATTTTAAAATCTACAATGGGACTACGGAAGTTTAATAATTTAACTAAAAGTTAAATTCAACATTTGGGTACGAAATTTTGAAAAGAGACAAACCTTCGAAGACTTCCTTCGGCTTCTTCTTGTCCAAACCACCACCAGTTTATCTGGTTGCCTGTCAAACAGGAAAAAGATTAAGTATAATTTAAGTTCTCTTACATCAAATTAACAAAGTTTAGTTCTGGTGCCTTTTTTAAAAGGACAAAAATGTCGGGGCGCCTGGGAGGCGCAGTCGGTTAAGCGTCCGACTTCAGCCAGGTCGCGATCTCGCGGTCCGTGAGTTCGAGCCCCGCGTCAGGCTCTGGGCTGATGGCTCGGAGCCTGGAGCCTGTTTCCGATTCTGTGTCTCCCTCTCTCTCTGCCCCTCCCCCGTTCATGCTCTGTCTCTCTCTGTCCCAAAAATAAATAAAAAAACGTTGAAAAAAAAAAAAGGACAAAAATGTCACCTACTTTACATTACATAGAGCAGTTGCTTTTACAATAAGTCTCTCTAAATTATTCAAAAATAGCAAATGTTGAATATAAATGTAATCTAATTTAAATGACTAATATTTTATCCACATGTTTTTCTAAAAATCCTTTAGTAAGTTAATCCAGTGGGACAAACCAAGTAAAATAAAATACTTGGAACTGGTGACAAAAGAAAAAGCACACATACATCTTCTCTAAAAAGTAATGCTATATACATCTAACGCATTATCTACTTTAATCTGGAGACAACAGCATAAAAATGACACTTACAAAATAATTTAAATCTATGGGTTATACTACTTTTGCATCTCATATCTTATGAACAATGCTGCGGTTTTCAAAACATTTGCATAATCTCAAAGATCTTCATAAAAGCAATACAGTACTAAAACAACATGTAAGGTACATACTATTATTCCTATTTTGTAAGCTTAAAAATTGGCAAAATAACTCATCAAAAGTTCTGGCACTGGGGCACCTGGGTGGTTCTGTCGGTTAAGCATCCGACTCTTGATTTTGGCTCAGGTCATGGTCTCACAGTCATGGGATCTAGCCCCACGTCAGGCTCTGCATTGACAGTGAGGAGCCTGCTTGGGATTCTCTTTCTCCCTCTCTCTCTGCCCCTACTCACCCCCCTCCTGCACTCTCTCTCTCTCTCTCTCTCTCACTCAAAATAAATAAATAAATAAACTTTTTTTTTTTTAAAATCTCTGGCAGAACCAAATATGAAATACAGGTCTTTTAACTCTCAGACCCCTCTTCCTTACCTTCTGCTAATATAAAGTAAAAACAAACAAGCAAAAACCTTACGTTCTCAGCTAATACAATTGCATTCTCTTTAATACTTGGGGAAAATATCAAGATTATGATTATCAGTTATTTTCCTTAAATCTTTATTTTAAAAAATTTTAGATAAAAGCTTTTTAACCAAGAAATGAATGGTACACTCATCTTGGTGACCTTCACCTCTTTCCATGTGTCATTTATTTTACCCTAAAATCCGTCACCATCAGCAGATGACCTGTCCTCTTATTTCATTTAATTAAATACATACATATACATATATACACATAAAAGGCCACCAGTCATGAATCCCTTACCCAGTGATTCACCTACAAACCTGTCCAAAGAGAGAGTTGCCCAATGAAAAAGTACTGAGTAACCCAAAATGTAGCATAGAAAAATAAAATGATAAAAATATTTTAAAACCAGGTAAGAGACATAAAAGACAGATTGAGAAGTACATACACCTAGTAGAAATTCTAGAAGTTCAGAACAGTGGGAATGGCAAAGAAAATACTGAAGAGGTAAGGCTAAGAATATT
Source organism: Panthera leo (assembly GCF_018350215.1). Taxonomy (NCBI): domain Eukaryota; kingdom Metazoa; phylum Chordata; class Mammalia; order Carnivora; family Felidae; genus Panthera; species Panthera leo. The sequence continues at coordinate 80,395,204 of NC_056681.1, read as the reverse complement.
CCAGACTTGAAGAGAGAGTCCTTAGATAGAAAGTATATATGAATGAACAAGATAATTAAAAATAAATCTAATAGCTAGATACTGTGCTACAAAACAGCAAGAATAAAGAGAAAAACCATAAAAGACAGGTTACCAACAAAGGAATGGCTGGACTGATAGCAACTTCTCGTTAGCAGAAACAAAGCCCAAAAGACAATAAAATTAATGATCTTCAAGTTGCTAAGGGAAAATAGCTGTCACCCTTGAGTTTTATACTGCTAATCCATCATTTAAGAAATGGTTTTAGACATTGTCTAACAAAGAGCAGATAGTCAATAAATATTTGCTGAATGAAAAAAAAAAGAAAAGAAATGGTTTTAGGCATATGAAGACTTAAGAGTTTACAACGTACACATCCTAGTTAACTAAGGGAAGGAGTAGGATGCAAAAAGCAACATAAATATCATAAAATGTTAATTCTTGTTCATTTTAGGTCACAGAACTCAAAGAAACGCTAGAAAAAAAAACAGGAGGAAGGTTCCAGTAATGAAAATGACTAAGTAGGGAGTCATCTAAACAAATGCACAATGTTTCTGATGGTGATAATAACCAGCATGGTATAAATAGAAAATTGGTGGTTCTCCATCCAAGACTCAGTTCAATTCTGAGGGTCAGGCATTAAAGACAACAACTGTAAACTAAAACCAGTAGCTTGGATTGGTGAATCTTCCCACAGTGAAATTTTGGGAGCAATAACCAAATGCTATATAAGATGAAACAGAAGAAAGTTTGTATGAACTATCAAGAGTGTTAACTTAAAATCCAAACCAACACAGAAACAAACATAACCTTGTTCAACACACAGAGAAGCAGAATAGGACAAATGACAGTGAAGATGGGGAGCTGTAAAGTAACAGATGGAGGTGGGAAGAAGGTATGATCAATGCTGACAGCTTAACAGTACAGGAAATGAGTAGCCAACAAGTGTATAAACTACCTTATTTGAAAGTATTTATGGCTTGTTAGAATGAACATTTAACCTAGATTACTACTAATCTTTTCATTATGTTCTCATCTCCACATTGCCAGGTGACCCCAACTTTTAATGATATTTCTATGGTACTTCTTTAGAAATGCTATAAAATCTTACAGCTTGTCCTTGCTTATTATCCCATACTGGTCTCTTATATGGAAGGTACTAACAAACTGGCGCTTACAGGTTGAATTTAACACATTCATTTCCCTTAATAATATTCCATTTTATTTAACTTTTAATTTAAATTTTGAAAATCCTTTCTAAATTAAATGCCTTTAAACAAAGTCCATGTTGTCCGAATTACTAGAGCCTCCAACGCTACCAGCTGTTTCACACCTGACCAGCTTCTGCTTTGGCCCTTTGACAACCTGGCATGCAAAATAACGTCCATATTCCTGAATGTTGTTTTTATGAGGCACTTTACCACCCAACTCTATCTTCCTTTCTGTATAACTTACAAATACCTGAACATGTATTCCTTCAATCTCTTCACATTGCATGCTATTACCTTTCTTTAAAAACTTCCTCTTTCCTCCCTTTTCTACCTGATAAACCCTTAACTCATCACTTCCTCTGTGAAACCTTGACCACTTCTCATTTCCTTTCTACGCCATTCCATATTCCAAACCTTAAGCAGCTATCTGCCCCTACTACTGTATTTCCAGTAATACCCTAGAAACACCTGTATCTAAATATTCTATATGCCCTGTATTACACTATTATTTCTATCTCCTACACTAGACTGCACTCCTTTATCAACCATATCTTTCTTTATATTCTTAGCAGTTAGTTAGAATTTGGTACAAGGTTGAGGCTCAATGAACATTTGCTACTGAATGAACCTTAAGTTTCCACCAGGAATTCCCAGTTGGTTAATTATAATTGATCAGGTCTAACTAAAGCCAGTAGCTAAATAATACATCCTCTCTGTAGCTTATTCAAATTTTACAGGGATTCCGACCTTGGCTGCACATTGGAATCTCCTGGGAAACTTTGAAAAATACTGATGCCTAGGTCCACTCCTAGAGAATCTGATTTAATTGGTGTCATGTGCAGGTGTTTTTTTAATTCCTACAGGTGATTCTAATTGTGCAGCCAACGTTGAGAACCACTGTTATCACAGGGACAGTGGTAAGTAATCCCTGTTAACTCCTGACTTAACACAAGTGAGGCATAAGTTGCGCCAGCAGTGGGGGTATCTCCCCACCCCCATCCAGGCCACCTGCACTGTTGCCTCCTTCCAACTCAGCTTTTCAGCATCTCCCTCCCCTCAATCATTCTGACCTTACTTCAGATGTGTTACTTCACAACAGGGAAGACTTTTACTATAAAAAATCAGGACCGTGGTCTCCTAACCTACCTGCCTGAAGTTCTGAGAATGTAGAACATAAATGACTTACTTGAGAATGCCCCCAGAGACAACTAAACTTTTTTGTGATTCTAAGTCACGTCCCATTTTTAAAATGTCTTTACGAGAAATCAGTCCACCTTTGTATTATCAGAGCAACGTGAGGCAGTGTTCTAAAATAAAGAATGGTGCTGTGACTTATTGTTCTCAGAAGAGTACCAATAACCACACAATTAGCTGACCACAATTAATATTTTAAGCATCTGTGCTGTACTAGAAAAGAACCATTAAATATTTACTTATGTGCACACAAGACGCAGGGATGGAGCAACTGTGAGTGTTATCCAACTATCAAAGAACCTATAATTATACAACTTTTATCAAAAGTCAAGACAACCTGGTAGAGCTCGGGTTTCAGAAAGAATTCAATAATCACATATTTAACATTTCTACTCCATCACCTAAGTAGCCAGATAGGCCTACACATGAAATATACACAGACATATAAACCTACAAACATATAATTATATATATGAACATTTTATACACATACACATAAAATGTACACACAGATGCACTTTCTGTGAAATCTATCTAAAGGGTTCCATTAAAAAGATCTGAAGTCTTCTGGTGGGTTTATTCAGGGAAGAAAACTTTATTTAAAAAAATTAAAATTTAACACCTCTAACCTACCCTCACAGTCCTTAAAAAGGAACTAGTTGAGTGCAAAAGCAGCAAGACTTGTCTCAAAGTATGGTCCTGATGCTAAATTCTGGAGAGTAGGCAGGAGGAGGAAAATAGGAGAGGAAAAAGGAGAAAATAAGAGAGCTACAGTGAACAAGATTATAAAACAGTAAGCTGTATCTTTCTTTGACCTGTAGCTAAATTTTATGCCCTCCTCTTTGCCACTAGTAAGCTACTGTATATCAAGGTAAATTTTTTTAAGAATCTGGGAGCTCCTGGGTAGCTCAGTAGGTTAAGCATTCAACTCTTGATTTTGGTTTAGGTCATGATCTCACAATTCGTGAGTTTGAGCCCCACATCAGGCTCTGTGCTAACAATGCAGAGTCTGCTTGAGATTCTCTCTCTTCCTCTCTCTCTGTTCCTCCTCTGCTTGTGTGCTCTCTCTCTCTCTCTCTCAAAAGAAATAAGCTTAAAAAAAAATAATCTGGCTTAAATTTAGATTCCACTCTCATGTGTGTCTTATACATGTGTGAGGTGAGACTAAAAAATCCATGAGAGGGGCACCTGGGTGGCTCAGTCGGTTGAGCGGCCGGCTTCGGCTCAGGTCATGATCTCACAGTCCGTGAGTTCGAGCCCCGCGTCGGACTCTGTGCTGACCGCTCAGAGCCTGGAGCCTGTTTCAGATTCTGTGTCTCCCTCTCTCTGCCCCTCCCCCGTTCATGCTCTGTCTCTCTCTGTCTCAAAAATAAATAAACGTTAAAAAAAAATAATAAGCTTTAAAAAAATAAATAAATAAAAAATAAAAAAGCCATGAGAAAAAAATCCAAAACATCACATGAAAACCAATCTCATTATTTCCCAAAATCATAATATGCATGCAAAACATATTTTACTGAATGCCTATTATGTTCCTGGCACTGTGCTGAGCAATGGAGGTACAAAGATGAAAGAAGATTAAACCTCGATCCTCTAAAAGTTTACAATCCAGTGGGGGAGAGACAAACGATTAAACAAACTACCCCACTCCCGGCACAACCCTGGAGAACACAAAGAAGATAACAAAAACCTTATGCCTAGAAGGATCTACTTATGCATGTCGCAGGAAATAAGCATGCTAACAAAAAGAGCTTGCCCAACACCCAACAATTTATTTTAAAACCTATAATTTATGACACCTTAAATATAAAGTCCAACAAAAAATGAGTGACTAATACAGTCCATCTACTACAAAATTATAAAGCCATTAAATATATTTTCCAGCAGCATTTACAAGCATGGGACAATGCTTAGGATATCATGTTAAGTTTGTTTAATACAGATTTAAAAAATTTTTTCCTATACTATATAATGAAAGAAGACATCAGCTGGCAATATCTCAAAATGCTAACTGTGGCCACTATTAAAAAGTAAAATTATGGGGGCGCCTGGGTGGCTCAGTTGGTTGTGCGTCCAACTTCGGCTCGGGTCATGATCTCGCAGTTCGTGAGTTTGAGCCCCATGTTGGGCTCTGTGCTGACAGCTCAGATCCTGGAGCCTTCTTTGGATTCTGTGTCTCCCTCTCTCTCTCTCTCTGCCCCTCTCCCACTTGTGCTCTCTCTCAAAAATAAACAAACATTAAAAATTAAAAAAAGAAAAAAAGTAAAATTATGTGTCATTTAAAGGATATACTTTATTTTCTGGAATGCATTTATATTGCTTTATGCTGGAAAACTATTTAAATGTGGGGGGGAAGTTATTTAAAATAAAACAATCATTTTAAGTTTAGAATAAAGTATGCACAGAGTTAAACAATCAAATTAATTTTTAAAATTTCACTTCAATTTAAAGAGCTTTTAGACAACTGAATAAATTTGCTTCTAAGTGAACAGAAATGGAAGGACTGTGTTCTTTGTCTTACATGAAAATAAATTTTCTCCAAGGTCTGAGCTGGCCCTACACAAAATTTTGACATAGGTCCCACACGACTTTGGCAGCCTCCCTTCCTCTGTTTGCAGTCCCTCCAATTCCTGGGACATTTTTCCTTGGGCATGGAAAGTCAATATGACACTCCATTAGTGGCCCAAATAACAAAATGACAAATGCTTTTCAGGTCACTCATTCTTTTCTACATCAATTAAAATTCCCCTTTTCCTAGGGTAAGTATCTTAGGAGGGTACTGAAAGGTAAGAAATTGGAGGGAACAATTTGTATTAATCTAGGAGTACAATTTGTAAAAGACGACCTTTCCAAGACAACATGGTATGGAGGAAAAGAATACTAGCCTGGAGGAAACTTCTTTCTCCTAGTTCTGGCCCTGAGTGACCTTCAGAATGTCTCTCCATTTGTGAGCGTATTCCCTAATTTACCAGATAAAGAGAGGACTAAGATCTCAGCTAATTCTAAATGATTTGATGACTATAATATTAAATGACTGCAACTGAATAAACATTTTGTGTTTTAAGATGAAATGAGAAGTTCTAGAATAAAGAATTTATGGCATGAGAGGTGCCTGGGGGGCTCAGTTGGTTAAGGGTTTGACTTTGGCTCTGTTCATGATCTCGCGATTCATGGGTTTGAGCCCCGCGTCAAGCTCTGTGCTGACAGCTCAGAGCCTGGAACCTGCTTCAGATTCTGTCTCCGTCTCTCTGCCCCTCCCCTCCTTGGGCTCTGTCTCTCTCTCTCTCAAAAATAAATAAACATTAAAAAATTAAAAAAAAAGAATTTGTGGCATGAAATCACTTGCCTCCTATCTTCTGATAATCTAGATAGAGATAGCTAATATATTACTAACTTTGAATAACATTATGAAAGGGGAAATAATATTTTCAGAATAGTAAACTGACCACTATGTTTCCTGTCCAAAGCATAGTGTTAGTCCTTGGAGGTGTTGCAAGAAGCCCCTCACTCGCACCCCACCCAACACCACCATCACCATATTGGCACTAAAATGGAGCCAGTGGAATGGAGAAGATTCTAGAACACAGAGGAAGGCACAGTCATAAGATAAAAGGTGTCTGGGCTCCTGGATGACCACATGGAAGGCCAGTCAACCTAGATCACCTTCTCTAGACTGAGAAGTGAGCAAGAAATCAACTTTTATTAGGTTAAACCACTTGGGATTTCTGGGTGTGGCTGCTACAGTTACTCTTTAACATTCCAGAAAATTCAGTAAATCAAAAATACAGACATACACAACAATAAAACAGTTGCTATTTTGTAATAAGTTTACATTGCAAAGTACTGAGATTAATTTAACCTTTTTATGTCCTACTGGTTTTCATTTTTATGAAACTGATGTTTCTAAAGATAAAAGACAGCTATAACTCAAAACTTAGTAATTAATATTTAAGCCTCTGAGTTTCTCCTAGATTGAAAATAAGGAGCCATAAGTCTTTAGAACACAAAAAGAACAATATATTCCCGCCACCACAGAATCCAGGATATGTTTACAATGAGAAAAAGAGAGCTCAAAATATTAATCCTGCAGTTGATGTGAATAGCCACTTCACTAAATAACAAGGTTATTCTTTTTAAGGGAACGGGCTCTTACCCATAACAGAACATTTCATGGTGCAATGTTGTGAATATTGAAACAAAAGGGGAGAAATAGTCTTATCACAGAAGTACTCTAACTTTACTATTTCTCAAGTAATTATTTTTATCCTTCAGTAGGTACATCTGCCTCCTATTGTACTGTAACTGCTGTAGCTCCAGTTAATTATATTCCTTTATGCTTACTTCACAAGAGTTATTCAGCACACTGTAGTAATTAATTCAATAGTAAGAAAATTATACAAGACAAAGTACTCATATATAGGATATATTTTTCTGTAAAATAAAAGGATAGTTCTAATAATAGGAAATGTAAGTCTGTTACAAACAAAAACATTTTTAAAAAATATATTTTGCATCTTCTTATTATCTTTAAATTTTCACAGAGTGACTGCTTTTGGTCAAAAATATTTAACATGGACTTTTGCTGACAAGTGTTTCTAATACATATATATCAGTAGTTAAAGACAGCACCAGTTAGACTGAGGAGGTGTAGTTTGGCATACTTGAACCAAGTATACTTTTTAACAAGCCATCAAAAAAATAAATAAATATATGTATATATATTTCTTTTTTGCTGTACTATTCAACAGTACAAAGAGTTTATCATTTTTCAATATAAAGCTTTTTCTTTTCATTTATTTATTTATTTATTTATTTATTTAGAGAGAGAGAGAGAGAGAGACACACACACACAAAGAAACAGAGTGCAAATGGGTGAGGGGCAAAGAAAGGGAGACCCAGAATCTGAAATAGGCTCCAGGCTCTGAGCTGTCAGCATAGAGCCCAACACAAGTCTCGAACTCATGAACCGTGAGATCATGACCTGAGCCAAAGTCGGACGCTTAACCGACTGGGCCACCCAGATGCCCCAATATAAAGTTATTTCTCAGACAAATAGCATCATAAGCAATCACTGCTGTATTATGTGTGCAATATTGGTCTTCCCAAATAATACTCCCTACTTTATTATTTTACAGAATCACCCACACCACTTCTCTTAATTTAGCATATTATTTACTACTTCCTTTCTTACAGTCCTGTTGGAACAAGCCTCACATGTCATTCACACAATTATTAGTATTTCCAATTTATGTACCTTGCTCCCTAGAACTGAGGTTATGGGGGGGAAAAAAAGGATACATCACTCAGGACATTCCCCAGCCCTCCTAGAACAATTCTGTTCAATATTTACTCTCAACAGGTTTCTGTAATCGCTGCAATTTTGTGTTTGGATGATTATATTTGTCTGTCTTGTTTCTATTTGACCGCATGGTTCTCAAGAGGTTTCCTGGTATTCACAAAGCATTTATTCAGAGGGAGACAGGAAAACAGAATATGACGGATAAAAGAATCACATGAAAGCAGACAGATATGGGTTTAAATGTGGTTCCCCTTCCTCTGGTTTTATCATCTAAGCCTCAAGAGGTTTCTCATCTGTGAAATTAGAACATTATAAGACCAATGTAAAGATCAGTTAAGACAGTAAAGTGCTCAGTTCAGTGCCTGTCTCTCAGCAAATTCTCAAATAATGTTAGCAACCACCCTATGTACATCCACAGAGCTTCCAAAAAGCTTTGTATAGTCTCCATCTTAAATATGAACAATGAAGGATCATCCGAGGAAAACTTCTAATATGAAAGGCAAGTGGCTAAAAAAGAGAAGAAAGGAACTCAAAAGAAACTAAAGACATAACTACATCCATGGAAAAAATAAAAAGGATTTTTTTAAATGTTTATTTTATTTTTGAGAGAGAGAATGAGAGTTGGGGAGGGGCAGACAGAGGGGGACAGAGGATCTGAAGCAGGCTCTGCGCTGACAGCAGCAAGTCCCATGTAAGGCTCGAACTCACAAACCATAAGATCATGACCTGAGCTGAAGTCGGACACTTAACCAATAAGCCACCCAAGCAGCCCAAAAAAGGAGATTTAAAGAATAAGAAAGCACTCTGGAAATTATGTCATTATTTTTCATTTAGGAAAGCAAAAATTGAAGAGTTTCTTTGAAGTTGAGGAAATCTTCCAGACGTAGAATAATAAGGTAACAGAGACATTAAAAGGGCAAGAAAAGATGAGAAATTTAGATCAATCCAGAGGTTAAATATCTAATCTCCCAGGATGACAGTTTTAAAAAAAACTCTCAATATGTCACCAATGCCATGGGCCTACAAAGAAACCATTCCAAATGGAACAGGACACTGGCAGGCTCCAAGGGAAAAGGAACTGATAAGTCACCAATGTTAAACTGGTTTGAGAGGGATTTTGAGAGGCCAACAAAAAAATTTAGGAATAATAATCACAGGAGAGAAAAAGGCAAAAAAACAAAAACAAAACAAACAAAAACACCATAAATTTTTAGCACAAGAAAAATCAAAAGAAAGGAAATGTGATAATACCATAGGGCTCAGCTGCAAATAATATGAGGTCATAACAATAATTCTGATCTAACTCTTATAAAGCTGATTGGAAAAGAGGAAGGATGGTGAAAGGGAAGGGTAAATGTGCTTCAGGGAGGAGGTGGTGGAACACCTGAGTCCTCGCTTAACCATATGAAGTCATAAGCTAGTAGATAAAGTCTAAAATCAAAAAAGTTTTTTTTTAAAGTTTAAAGTATGTTATTGAACAATGAAATATCATTGTTCACCAGAAGATTATATTTTAAAAGACAGATCATAAGTATTGGCAAAAATATGATGAAAATGGAACCCTCCATGCTGGTGGGATTATAATATGGTATAGCTGCTCTGGAAGAGTTTGTTAGTTCTTTGAAAAGTTGAACACAGACTTACCAAAAGATCTGGTAATTTTACTCCTAGGTATATGCCCAAAAACTTGCACATGAATGCTCATGGCAGCATTATCCATAATAGCCAGAAAATGAAAACAATTCAAGTGCCCACCAAATGATGAATGCATAAAATATGATATATCCATTCAACAGAATGATTCAACCATAAAAAGGAATGACATACTTGATACATGTTACAACACAGATGAACCTTGAAAACATTACACTAAGTAAAATATGCCAGACACAAAAGGCCACTTATTGTATAACTTCATTTATATGAAATGACCATAACAGGTAAATTAATAGAGGCAAGAGTAGATTCATGGTTACTAGAACCTTGGAGAGGGAATCAAAGATAGGAAATGCCTACTAATAGGAACACAATTTCTTCTTTGAGTGATGAAAATATTCTGAATTAGACTGTGATAATAAATGCACAACTCTGTGAATATAATAAAAACCACTGAATTGTACATTTATAAAGGGATAAATTTTGTCGTATAAATATAATTAAATTTAATGTGTCCTGGAAGAACACAGAGTACAACACCAGAAGAACTAAAAGAGTTTAAAGTGCTTTTCTATAAGGAAGCAGAATCAAGGCCGGAAAGGGTGAGGCGAGGAACTCTGTTATAAGCTTTCTCTGCTGTAAGCTTTACAGAACTCTTTGATTTTGCAAATGATTTATATGTGCCACTTGTAAAACTTAAATTTAAAAATATAAGTTGTAAATCTTAATTACAAAGAGGAAACTTAAGTCCAGAAATAAATCCATGCATACACAATCAATTTATGACAAAGGAGGCACACAAACACACTGGGGAAATCATGGTCTTTTCAATAAATGGTTTTGGTAAAACTGGACAGCCACACGGAAAAGAATGATGTTGGACCCATATCTTACACACAAAACTTATACACAAAAACTTAACACAAAATGAACTAAAGACTTAAACATAAGACTTCAAACTACAAAAAACTCCTAGAAGAAAACAGACAGTAGGCTCCTTGACACCAGTCTTGGCGATGTTTTTTTGTTTTTTGTTTTTGGATTTGACACCAAAAGTAAAGGCAACAAAAGCAAAAATCTAAACAAGGGGAACTACATCAAACTAAAAAAGCTTCTGTACAGCAAAGGAAACTATCAAGAAAATGTAAAGATAGCCCACTGAATGGGAGACAATATTGCAAATCATATATCTGATAAGGGCTTAATATCCAAAATATATAAAGAACTCACACAAGTCCATAGCAACAAAACAAAAACAAAACAAAAAAACAATCTAATTAAAAAATGAACAGAGGAACTAAACAGACATTTTTCCAGAGAAGACATCCATGACCAACACATACATGAAAAGATGCTCAGCAACACTAACTGTCAGGGAATTGCAATGGAATTGCAGAACCACAATGAGATATCATTTCAGACCTGTTAGAATGGCTATTATCAAAAAGATAACAAGTGTTGGCAAGGATGTGAAGAAAAGGGAACCCTATACTCTATTAGTGGGAACGTAAATTGGTGCACCCACAATGGAAAACAGTAAGCAGGCTCCTCAAAAAAGTAAAAAATAGATCGACCATATGATTCAGCAATTCCACTTCCGGGTATATATCTAAAGCAAACAAAATCACTATCTTGAAAATATATTTGCACCCCCATGTTCACATTACAATAGCCAAGACAGAAAAATATCTAAGTGTCCAACAACAGATGAATGGATAAAGAAAATGTGATACACATACACAGACACACACACACACTGGAATATTATTCAGCCATAAAAAAGAAGGTAGTCCTGCCACTTGCGACAATACAGATGGATCTCAAGGGCATTATGGTAAGTGAAATGACAAAGACAATATACTGTATGCCCTTATATGTGGAATCTAAAAACACCAAACTCACAGATAAAGAGAACAGACTGGTGGTTGCAGAAGCAGAAGGTGGGGCAGAAGGTGTCAAAAAGTACAAACTTCCAGTTATAAATAAGTTCTAAGGATATAATGTACAACACGGTGACTATACTTAATACTGTGTTGTATATTTGAAAGTTACTAAGAAAGTAGATAAAAGTTCTCATCACAAGAAAAAATAATTTGTAACTGAAATGATAGACGTTAACTAAATTTACTGTGGTAATAATTTTGCAATATATGCATATATTAAGTCTTTATGCTGTATACCTTAAACTAATACAGTGTTATAGTAATAGAAACTTTTTTTAAAAGAAGAAATGGGGGGGCGGGGGGGTACCTGGGTAGCTCAGTCGGTTAAGCATCTGACTTCAGCTCAGGTCATGATTTCATTGTTCGTGAGTTTGAGCCCCACATCGGGCTCTGTGCTGACGATTCAAAGCCTGGAGACCACTTTGGATTCTATGTCTCCCTCTTTCTCTGTCCTCCCTCGCTCCCACTGTCTGTCTCTCTCTCAAAAATAAAATAAAAACATTTTAAAAAATAAAAGAAGAAATGGGAACATATTTTTAAAAATAAAAGGTTCTTGGCAATAGAGGAAAAAATCTTCCAAGACTAAAAAGGTATGTGAAAATACAGAGCAAAGGCAAAAATTTACATCTATTCAGTCAGAAAAGAACAGAGATGAAACAGGAAAACACATTTTTTAAAAGTCATGATCTCCATCCTTGACTCTTAAATGCATTCTGAAGTATTTGAAGAACTGATCGGCATTAAAAAAGTCATTAGCAAATATTTTTAAGAGTTTAAACAAGGCTAGTAGGAATAAAGGCAAGAAAGGGCTGGAGATGAATGCTAAATGGTTATAATCTACAAGTAATACAGTCATTACTTTGAACAGCTTCCTTATTCACAAACGGGACTACAAATTAACCATTGCCAGCCCATCCTCAAAAGATTCACCATCATGAGGATATTTTTAAAAACAAGAGCAGCAAATACTTGCATAGTATATCACATAAGACAAATCTTAAGTGTCCTACATATACTAACTCATTTAAAGTTCACAAAGACCCCACAAGTAGGAAATAAGGTGCTGCGCTGCCCAACACTAGAAGTGTCATTCACATCCTGTATGACCTGCCTCACAATCTGAATAGATATTAACATCCCTATCTTACAAATGAGGGAATTGAGGCATAAAGAAGTTAAGAAGCTTTGTCAAGGTGACTCAAATAGTAGTAGACAGTAAGATCTGAAATGAGGCAGTTTGGCATCAGAGTCCATGCTTCTCACCCACTATCTATACTGACAAATGTTCTGCAGCCTCTATAAAGAATCTCAAAGATTTTCCAAACAGCATTAATATCTTTGAGAGGTTATACATGAAAGTACAATACTTATTTAAATGCATTGATTTTAGCCTGTTTTTAGAAGTTTGTTACCTTACTCACAAACTTCATATAACCTATGACAACATTATCCAGGCATGAAAGTTAGATTTGTTTTTACACCACTATTTGAGCTCTCACAAGGAATACATGTGCATATTATTATTTGGTCTGTGATTCCATCTTTGCCTCTCAGACTGTCAAAAGTTTTTGTTCAGATTAGAAATTTCATTTCTAGTTGTTGTAAAATATCTGACTATCTATAACATAATCTGACTCACTATAAAGCTAATTTTTGGTATGTTGGTATCATTACTTCTCTCTATATGTTTAATCTAATAAAATTATAATAGCAATTACAAAATTACTTTTAAAAAATCATATGGGGGGCGCCTGGGTGGCTCAGTCGGTTGGGCGGCCGACCTCGGCTCAGGTCATGATCTCGCGGTCCGTGAGTTCGAGCCCCGCGTCGGGCTCTGTGCTGACAGCTCGGAGCCTGGAGCCTGTTTCCGATTCTGTGTCTCCCTCTCTCTGACCCTTCCCCATTCATGCTCTGTCTCTCTCTGTCTCAAAAATAAATAAACATTAAAAAAAAATTTAAAAAAAATCATATGGGACATTAAAAAATTAGTGAATATTTAAAATTATTATCCCATGTGCCAAAAGTAGTGTGATCCAAGTACTTTGTGCAGATTTCTCTCCAAGACACTGCCACACCATGATAAGTAATTTTTTTAATGTTTTTTATTTATTTTGAGAGACAGAGAAAGAGACAGAGAGTCTGCTTGGGATTCTCTCCCTCCCTCTCTCTGTCCCTTCCCCGCTTTCATGTGTGCGTGTGCACACACACACACTCTCTCTCTCTCTCTCTCAAAATAAATAAATAAACTTAAAAAAAATTGCCATGTAGAAATCCAAATACATACATATGTGGTCAATGAGAAAAAGAACTGTTTTCATGTTTTATTATTTAATGTCATTTACTTGTAGCCTGGGATAATGTTTCCAGTGACATTACCATAATCAGAAACAAAGAGTGCTGTGCCTCAGAGAAAGAGGCAGAAGTGGAATAATATGCTCTAGAAAATTAGTCTAAATCACTCAAACAGTAGCTCCAGTGAGGATGAAGATATTGATGTCAAAGATAAACACAGTTTGAAAAAAAAAATTGCTTTGTAAGAAGCAGTACAACTAAATGCAACATGTTCTTGCTCTTAAATTGAATCTTGCACCAGAAACAAATTTTTTTTCCTCTATTACAAAGGACATTATTGGGAAAATTGGTGAAATCTGAATAAGGTCTGTAGATCAGATAATGGTATTGAACCAATGTTAATTTCCTGATTTTGATGATTGTGTTGTATTTTTGTAAGAGACTGTGTTTTTAATAAATACATATGGGGGCGCCTGAGTGGCTCCGTAGTTTAAGCATCCGACTTTGGCTCAGGTCACTTTGGCTCAGGTCATGATCTCGCGGTTCATGAGTTGGAGCCTGGCGACCGGCTCTGTGCTGACAGAGCATCCGGCTCAGTCCCTATCTCTCTGCCCTTCCCCTGCTCGTGTTCTGTCTCTCTCTCTATCAGAAAATATACATAAAAAAAAAAAAAAAGAAAATACACATCAAAGGATTTAGAAATAAAATCATCACATCTGTAATTTATTCTCAAATGGGTCAGAAAAAATGTATGTATATGCATACACACCCATATATCCACACACACACAGGGAATGCTAAAGCAAATAAGGCAACTAAAGGAGTATATGGCAATTCTTTGCACCACTTTGCAACTTTATAAAAACCAAATTAAAAAATCAACAAATCAATTAGTATCTTAAGAGAAAACTTTTTAAGAAATTTGATGGAATGTATTTTTATATTAAAGTTTATTTTATGTACTGTGACATTAAATACATATGGTTAAATTATACTAAATATAAGCAGTATTTGACTATTTCACCTCTATTCCTATCAGCTATCAGAAAAAAAATTCTAATGGACCTTCTAATTAGGAAAATGCTGGTGATAAAGAACAGGGTCTGGGGGGAGATAAAATGTTGTATTTATCACCTAATATTGGGAAATACAGAGTAACCAGCTCCCAGATAAACAGCCCCAAGGTTGAAGAAAACACTCAGAACTAGTTTCTGCACAGGAAACCTGAAAATAATAGCACTTCTTGATGGCTTTCAGACACATAAATAACATCTATCAATCGGCAGTCTGGCCCACAGCTTAAAATAACCCAGTTCAATACAGTCTAGTCATGGCCAAAGAGAAACAGAGCTGAGCTATTTCCAGCTATAGCATCAGCAAGAAGCTGAGTGTTACATATATCCAACAGTCAAGAGAAATACATTCACTTCCACGGCCAAAGATTAGCACCAACCAGGAAGAACCAGTTCCTTTGGAACTAATGACCAACCGTACACCTCACTTACTAGGAAGGAACTCAATTTTTCAAAAACAAAGAAAAAATATCAGACTCTCTGCCACATATTATACTTTCCTCTCAAAGAATTATTATTTCATTATTTATTATGCCTTACTGTTGCCCAGGGAATAAAATTCAAACTCACTTAAAGCCCTTCTCAATTTGACCTCTACAAATCTAATCTAATTTACTACATTGTATGCTGCATATAAATTAGACCAGTCATTGTTCCAAGAACATGACCTGTGTTTTTCTTCATATGTCCTCCATGTTGCTAAATGTAATAAACATTTTTGGGGGTCCTCACCTTATCTGACCTCTTGGCAACACTGACACTTGTACATTTTTCCTCTTTGCAGGCACTTCCTCCTCTACCTAGCTAGGCAATATTAGGAAGTCCTCAAAACTTGGCTGTACTATGGGGCGCCTGGGTGGCTCAGTCGGTTAAGCGTCCGACTTCAGCTCAGGTCATGATCTCGCGGTCCATGAGTTCAAGCCCCGCATCGGGCTCTGTGCTGACAGCTCAGAGCCTAGAGCCTGTTTCGGATTCTGTGTCTCCCTCTCTCTCTGACCCTCCCCCGTTCATGCTCTATTTCTGTCTCAAAAATAAATAAATGTTAAAAAAAAAAAATTAAAAAAAAAAACTTGGCTGTACTCTTACCTTACACCTATATATAAAAATTAATTCAAAATGGATCAAAAACCTAAACTTAAGAGCTAAAACCAGAAAACTCAGAAGAAAACTTCTGAAGCTTCAAGAAGTTTCATGATGTTGGATTTGGCAATGATTTCTTAAATATGAAAAAAGCACAGGCAACAAAAGAAAAAGCAGTTATGTAGGACTTCATTATAATTAAAAACTTTTTTTTTTACATCAAAGGACACTATAAACAGTAGTTTATAAACAGGCAATCATGGAATAAGAGAAAGCATTTGCAAATCATTTATCTGACAAGGAATTAATATACAGAATATATAAAGAACTCTTACAACAACAAAACCAACAACAAAAAAAAAACCAACCCAATTAAAAAATGGGGACAGGCACAGCACAGGGAATACAGTTAATGATATTGTAATAGTAATGTATGGTGACAGATGGTAGCTATGCTTGTGGTGAGCACAGCAGGATGTACAGAGAAACTAAATCACTATGTTGTACACCTAAAAATAATGTAACATGTCAACTATACACAAATAAATCAATTTATTTTTAAAAAATACATGGGCAAAGGACTTGAATAGACATTTCTCCAAAGAAGACATACAAATAGCCAATGAGCACGTGAGAAGATGTTCAATATCACCAAACATTAGGGAAGCCAAAATGAGATACCACTCCACACTCATAAAAATGGCTATTATTTTTTAAAAAGAAAAGAACCAATGTTAACAAGGTCACAGAAATCTCAACCCTAGTGCACTGCTGATGGGGATGTAAAATGGCACAGCCACTGAGAAGAATTTCGTGGTTCATCAAAAAGTCAAACATCACATTCATAACATTATTCATAATAGTCCTAAGATAGAAATAATCCAAGTGTCCACCAATGGATGAACAAAATATAGTATATACATACAATGGAATATTATCTCACCTTAAAAAGGAATGAAATTCTGACACATGCTACAACATGAATGAATTCGGAAGACATTATGTTAAATGAAAGATATAAAACACAAAAGTATTTTATGATTTCATTTACATGATATACCTAAAGTAGTTAAATTTAGAGACAGAAAGCAGAATGGTGATTGTCAGGGACTGGGAAGAGAGGAGAATGGGGAATTATTGTATAATGAGTTTCAGTTTGGGAAGATAAAGTTCCGGAGATGGATGGTGGTGATGGTTGCACAACAACTTGAATGTACTTAATGCCACTGTACAGTACACTCAAAAATGGTTAAAATTGTAAATTTTATGTTATGTACATTTACCACTATTTAAAAAAATTAGTCCTTGTCTCCACTGGCAATAGTATTCAGGACCACAGCAACAATGAATGACTAAACCAAATTTATATTTCCTGCTCAAGGTCATCTGTCTGAGCTTCAGAATGACCTTAACTTCCACTTTAAAAATGTCATCAGCATTAAAGAACTAGAAAAAGAACAAATTAAACCCAAATAAACAGAAAAGCAAATAATAAAAATAAAACAAAATCAATGAAGAGAAACAACAAAAGAAGAAAATATCAATGAAACCAAAGTGAGTTCTTTGAAAAGAGAAATAAAGTTGGTAAACTATTAGAATGATCAGAAAAAAGAGAAAGACACAAATTACCAATATCCAGAATGCAAGAGGTAACATTGTTACAGATTTACAGGTATCTAAAAATAATAAATGCTATAAACAACTTTATGTCAATAAATTTGACAACACAGATGAAATGAGTTCCTTGAAAGCACACAAACAAGCTTATTCAAGAAAAAAATAATCAAAATAGTCCTATATCTATTAAAGAAGTTAATTTTGTAGTTTAAAGCCTTCCCACAAATAAACCTCCAGGCCAAATGGCTTCATCGAAGGTAAGGCCTACCAAACATTTAAGGAAAAAAAAGAATACCAATTCCACATAAACTCTTCTAAAAAATTAAACAGGAGTAACTACTTCCCACTCATTCAATGAAGCCAGTATTATCCCAATACCAAAAGCAAGCAAAGACTTCACAAGAAAACAAAACAAAAAGAAAACACTACAGAACAATATCCTTCATGACACAGATGTAAAAATACTAAATAAAATTTGGCAAATTGACTCTAACAAAATATTAGAGGGATTTTTGATCATGATCCAGTGTGATTTATCCTAGAAATGTAGGGTTGGCTTAACATTCAAAAATCAATCAATGTAGTTCACTATATTAGCAAACTAAAAGAAAAACCATATGATAATCTCAATCATATGATTGATAATTATATGGATGATATATGATATATGATATAATATATTGATAATGATATATGGAATTGATATATGATAATGATATGATTGATAATCTCAATCATATGTCAAGCTTTTGACAAAATCCAACATCCATTCCTGATGAAAGCTCTCAGCAAGATAGGAAAGAAGAGAACTTCCTCAACCTCAAAAAGATCATCTACAAAAAACCTATAGCTAACACCATATTACTGGTGACAGATGGAATCATTCCTCTGAAGATCAGGAACACAACAAGGTTTTCCACTCTCATCACTTCTCTTCAATGTTGTACAAGAAGTGCTAGCCAGTACAATTAGGCAAAAAAAAAAAAAAAAAAAAAAAAAGAAAGAGAAAGAAAGAAAGAAAGAAAGAAAGAAAGAAAGAAAGAAAAAGAAAAGACATGGAGATTAGAAAGGAAGGAATTAAACTGTCTTTGTTTGGAGATCATATGATCCTTTAGGAAAAAGACACAGGGGAATCTACTAAGAAAACTACTAGAATAAGTGAGTTTAGTAAAGCTACAAGATACAACATAGATAAACAAATATCAATTCTATTATCTATATACTAGAATTACTAAGATGTTTACCGTTTAAGATCAATACACTTAAGATCAATTTTCCAACATTTTCAGGACATTTATGTTGCACATTTAATCTCTAAATTAGGAATGAGAGACTATCCTATTTCCTTTATTGATGGATTCTCAAATAGTGAGTTTATTATATAAATTTCTCAATAACTTGTGTTGATATCTGACAGCATTCATCACCTATATTTATCTTTTCTTCTATTTTACAAATGTTTAAAATAAGTGTATTTTTATAATCATACAAACATTACTTCATTTTCTAAATGTTATCCATACTCTCATAAAAATACCAATCTAATTATAATCATACTTTACACAAATGCGTATCCTAGTTTATTAAAACATTTGCCCTAAGTAGAGTTGTGTGCTCTTCTAAGGTGCTACATAGAATCATTTAAGTATTGTTTTTATTGTTGTAAAATCATGCACGTAAGAATAAAAACTACAAGAAGATACTAAAAAAAAGCAGATCTCATTTCTTGGCTCATTGACTGGCTTTGCACTAAAAGGTGTGTGCTTTTGTGCCACAATATTTTCTCTTTTCTCACACTTAATGTCCCAACCTCTACCTCAATATCATCATTTTCACAATTTCAAGGTTTATAACCTTCATATTGTGTGTTATAACTATAAATAAGTTATGTATTTTGGATTAAGAGTTATTTTTTAAACAGAAAAAATATCTACGGCCTAAATATCAAATACATAATTTTCACTCTGAATCAGATAGCATCTGTACATACAGAGACAGATTGCTAAATATACACCACTTGAAGCAAAAAAAAAAAAAAAAAAAAAAAAAAAAAAAAGGATTAGTAAGAGGGGTGAGAAAGAGGAACACATTCTTTTTTCATTGAATATTTAATGTGTTTTTACCTTCTCTCTAAGATTATTTAGCTTCTTCACCATAAGGAATATAGCTATTCTTACATAATTCTCTTGGATCTTCAAACCTCCTGTTCTAACGTTTGCTTTGGAATATTTGCTTTCTAACAATACCTACTCTACAGGTTTCAATCAAGGATCATCATTTTATTTTGGGTTTGTTTGGTGGGGGAGGGGAGTTTTATACTATTTTATATTACTGGAAATTCTTTGTTTTCTTGCAACCCAAGACTTGGTATTTCTTGAGATGTTTTTGTTTATTGGAATATATCCTCAGGTAATTCTTTCAGAAAGTCAAAGTGTGTGGTTTTATCAATTACAATCTAATCAGAAAATCTAAATTCCTCTAGATTATGTTAACAGCAGTGATTTAAAGTAAAAAATTGTTTAAACATGGGATAATGGACTAAAAAAACAAAAAGGCATCACAGAGATAATTATCTGCAGTAAGCAGGTACTACTTCCAAGGTTGCAGGAACAGACAGTAAGTGGCTGGTACTATCAGAACCTAAGAGCTTGAAAGAGGAGCCACTGGGGATAGACCTCAGAATCGAATGGGCACTGCCCAGCTACTGCTGATAACTCAAAAGTATCAAAATGAGGACAGTTCTGGCAATATGAAGAAGCTGGAGAATGGAAGAAACTCTGTCGCTGCTGACATGAAACGCCACTGATGAGAGTATCAAGACAACAGGTACGACGCCCTCTATCCTCTCTTCTTGCCTGTCTCTTAATGGTAGAAACCGATAGCAAGCCAGCTAATATCGTTTGAGAAATATAATTTGCACAGTCCCAGCCCCAGCATCAGACTATCAAAAGGTGTTTGGGGAGCTGAATTTTAAACAATCAGTATTGTACTTAATTTTAAAGCTCAGATGGGGAGAGAATTCGAGATTCAAAATTATTTTCCCTTATGACTTGAAGTCACATGCTTCCTTGTCTTCTATCATTCAGTGGTACTCATCAGAAGTCTAATTCTTCTATGGTGATTTACATAGCCTATTTGATGCTCCTGTGCTTCACTACCTACACAGACATTTTAAAAACCAACAGCTCACTCTTTTTATTACTAAGATAGTAAATGATTCAGTAATATATGTACTTTAAGAAAAATAGGATCATATTATAGTACTACTTTGCAATGCATCTAACAACTTGTTCGTCTAACATTTCATAAATTTTTTAAACACAGTATTCTCCCACACTTTAGTGGCCACAGAGTATTTCTTCACATGCAGAGCAGTGCAATTTAACCAGTTCCCCAACTGTAGACATTAATATCACCAAGCTTTTTATTATTATAAAGAACACAAAATAAACTTCCTTATAAATGAACGTTTGCACAAACCCATGAGAATGTATATTCTCAGGTGAAATTTCTAGAAATAGAATTGTAGGGTCAAAGCACATTTTTAAAACTTTTGAGACATACTGCCAAACCTCCATTCAGGAAGGTCATACTAGTTTATATTCTTACAAGCAAAAAGAATCAAAATGATCCCACACTACAACCAATAGAAAGTATAATCATTCTTTTATAAATATGAAGACAATTATAAACTCTTACTAAGGTACATAAAACAAATCTAGACAAATGGAAAAAAGGCATATCATGTTCTTAAGTCTGCACTTTTTGACATTAGATAACTAAAGTCAAAAGATTAGATAAACTAGGGGTGCCTGGGTGGCTCAAACTCCAGATTTTGGCTCAGGTCATTATTTCACAGTTCATGAGCTTGAGTCCTGAATCAGCCTCTGTGCTGACAGCATGAAGCCTGCATGGGATTCTCTCCCTCCTCTCTCTCTGCCTCCCCTGCTCTCTTTCTCTCTCAAAATAAATAAACATTTTTTCAAAGAGAAGACGAGATAAACTAAAGGGCCCTTCCATTGTAAAACAAGTAGATTCTAGAAAATGTACAGTGTGTTTTAAACATATTGCTGGGTTCCCTAAAAATAGGGGAATTCTCTAAGAACCACACCCTCACCTACCCCTCCAAGCACTTAAAAAAAAAAAAGTGAGGGGTGAGGGATACAAATCATGAGTCTAGTTGATATGGAAGCTGCGAGCTCCAATCTATAAACAAACTGAAAGAAACTTTCAGTGATGCTTTGAGGGAAAAGTCAATAGCAGCACTGCAATTGAGAGATACTACAGTTGAGGCCAGAAGCAAAGTGGTAGAGGTGAAACTGATGCTTCCACATTAAGCCTGGTTCTTCTGAAGAGAGCTGAAGTGGTCCTAAGTCAGCAGCACTGTCAGATCCCAGAACAAATCAATAAAGGAAAGAACACCCAACTTAAGTCTTTAGGGATCCCATAGATTAAGGGGAAAAAATATGAGTTCATACTTAAAGATCAGTAAGCAAATGAGGTGGCAAGCTAAATTTAGACACCTACACTAATAGAAGAACAATCATTTAAAGATATATGCCTGTGTGTGTGTGTGTGTGTGTGCAGGCATATAGAACTTTCAATTAAATTGTATAGGTATATATGCACAACGAGTTAAATGCAGGAATGATCACCACTAGGTTTATGGTAGTTATCATCAGGTGATTTTAAATTTTTCCTTAAACTATTATGTATGTTTGAGTTTTTATAATGAATATGTATTATCTATGTAATCATAAAAAGATAAAGTTACTTCCATTTATATAACAGGGAAAATATGTCAGAGTTATTGCTAGCCATTTCTATTTCTTCTTTTACAAAAAACTTATTTCCTCTACCTGTTTTTCCATTAGTATAGTAATATTTCTTATTCACATATTTTCCCCATTTTGCTAATTGCCTTTCAACTTTGTCTATGATGTTAATACTAAAAATTTTTTAAATAACCAATGAAATGTATCAATATTTTCCTTTATGATTTCTACTCTGATGAATTTTTAACTTCAATCACTTTTTCTTCTTAACACCATAAAAAAGAAGCAAGAATGTTGAAGAAAAGTAAGGAGCTCGTTCATAATGTTCTCCAATGTTGATCTCTACTGGCCACTTGTTCTCCCTGTCTCCTTCAATTCCTACTCAATTGTACTCAGTAACTACAGGCTGACAGATTACCTTTGTGGACCTAAAAGTACTCACAGACTGCACATACAAAGTAAATTTACTTTTGCAATTATAAAGCAGCTCAAGTACCACTAATGTAATCTTGACCAGGAACACAGTTCTCAATAATGAGCTGATTAATCACCTAATAAATGGTAACACAGATAAACAAGAGGTCAGGGTAAAAAATCATCAGAGTGCTAGACTTCCACTTCTAGAAAGATGGGTTAGACAAAATTCTCCCATCCCTCCCCCTAAGTACAACTAAAAACCACTGGATACTATATATAAGACAGAAGAAGACTTTGAAGAACAGAAAGAAAGCAGCAGACCAGCTAGGGAACTCAGCCTCAAGTATCCCAGACTTGGAGCTAAAGAAACCAGAAACCCAACAATACCAATACATTCACATTTACAAAGCCCCAAATGAAGTTAAAGGACCAAGAAAGGGGGCAGTCTAACAAGACCAAGTAACCATTTGACAACTGAACACCACAGAAAATCTGTAACACCATTTCCAACTATGTCAGCAAAGGCCAAATGGGTTATCTAGACTTCCTCCTTCCTGAGACTCTAACAAGATACCCACTGAGGTAGTGTCAAAGGAGGCCAACAAAAGAGCCAGGATTTTTATCTCTGCCAAACAATATTAAGGCCTCACCTGCCTATGGTGTCGGTGGAGACCACATGAGGAACCTGGGCTCTCACCCCCATCCAGCAGTAATGAGGTTCCCTGTTGACATCCACTGATACGGCAATAAAGCAGGGGGGCTTCTTGTTGTTACTGGGAAGGGTTGGGAGTTCTCAACTGAGTAACGATGAAAATTCTAACTCTCCATTCAGTCTCCTCTGACACCAACCCAGTAGGGAGTGGGAGGGGGGCCTTACTGCTAGGTGGGAGCGATGAATTATGTGTATATAATGTAATAACTAGAGCAGCCACTAAAAAAAAAAAAAAAGCTGTAACAAAGGGATATACTCAAAAATACTAAAATAAATTGAAATGGAATTCTAAAAACTGTTCAAGAATCCCACAATACTAAAAAAAAAAAAAAAAAGTAAAGATGGGAAAAAGAAAACACAATGAAAAACAAAAAACAAACACTAAAATGGTAGACATCAGCCTTAACGTATCACTGCTTACATTAAAGGTAAATGGTTTAAATACAAAAATAAAAGAGAGGCATTGGCACAGAGGGTTAAAAAACACAACCCAACTATAAGCTATCTACAAGAAACTCACCTCAAATTTAATAATACAAGTAAATTCAAAGTAAATGATGGAAAGAAACTTATAAAGTAAACATTAACTAAAGAAAAGGCTATATTATTAGCAGAAAAGGGAGAGTAAGAACACAGAAAATTACCAGACGGAGAAACATTATAACGATTAAAAAGTAAACCCACCAAAGAGATACACGATACTAAACGTGTATAGGCCAAAAACCAAGTTGCTAAATATGTGAGATGAAAATTGATAGAACTGAAAAGAGAAATAGATAAACCTACAATTATATCGGAAACATCAACATCCCTCTCTCAACAACTGACAGAATAACTAGACAGAAAATCAGCAAATTATAGAATTCAACAACATCAACCAACAAGGTCTAATCAACATTTATAGAATACCCAAATAGAACAGAATACAAATTCTTCTCAAGTGCCCACAGAATGTATATGAAGATAGGCCACATCCTAAGCCATAACACAAACCTCAATCACTTACAAAAATTTAAACCATACAGAGTGTTCTCTCTGGCCACAATGAAGTCAAACTAGAAATCAGTAACAGAAAAATACATGAGAATCTCCCCACTTGCAAACTAAACAACACATTGTAAATAATACTTGTTCAAAGAGGAAGTCTTAAAGAAAATCAAAAGATACACAGAACTGAATAAAAAAGAAAGTACTATAATCAAAATTAGTGGGACACAGCTGAAGCAGTGCTAAGAAATCTGTAGCACTAAATGCATACATTATAGGGGTGGCTGGGTGGCTCAGTAGGTTAAGCGTCTGACTACAGTTCAGGTCATGATCTTGCGGTTCATGAGTTCGAGCCCCACATTGGGATCTGTGCTGATAGCTCGGAGCCTGGAGCTTGCTTCAGATACTGTGTCTCCCTCTCTCTCTGCCCCTCCCCAGCTCATGCTTTGTCTGTCTGCCTGTATCTCCCTCTCTTAAAAATAAACATTTTTAAAAATTTTTAAAAAGAAAAGAAGAAAAGTCACAAATCAACAATCTAAGCTTCTCCATCAAGAATCTACAAAAAGAGCAAAACAGACTAAAAGCAGAAAGAAGGAAATAACAAAGAGCAGAAATCAATGAAACAGAACAGAAAAACAACAGAGAAAAATCAATGAAAAAAAGCACTAGTTCTATGAAAAGATCAATAAAGTTGACAAACTTGTAGCATGACTGACAGAAAACAAGAGAAAGAATACAAATTACCAGTATCAGAATGCAACCAGGCATATCACTATGAACCCTGCAGACATGAAAACAATAATAAGGGAATACTACAAACAACTCTATACCCACAAATTTGATAACTTCAGTGAAATGGACCACTTTCCCAAAAAAACAAAAATAAAACCACAAACTACTACAACTTATCCAATATGAAATAATTTGAATAGAACTGAAACCATTAAGAAAATTAAATTCACAACCTAAAAACTCTCCAAAAATACATCTCCAGATCCTTTTCCCTGGAGAATTCCAAGAGACATGTAAAGATTAGTAAACAATTCTACACCATCTTTTCCAACAATAAGAGAGAAAGAGACATTTCCCAACTAATTTATGAAGCTAGTATTATACGGATACCAAAACCAGACAAAGATAGTGGGAAAAAAAAGAAAACTATAGACCAATATCCCCTGTGAATATTCCTTAATAGTATCAAATGTAATTCAGCAATATATCAAAGGAATTATAACGATGTGAGGTTTACTCCAGGATTGCCAAGCTGTCTCAAATCTGAAAATCAATGTAATCCATTATATTAACAGGTTAAAGAAGAAGAATTACATGATCATATTAATTGATACAGAAAAAGCATTTGACATTTAACACCCATGCATGATAAAAACAGGACAGAAGTGGAACTTCATTAACTTTAAAGAGCACCTACAAAAAACCTATAGCTAACATCATACTTAATGGTGAAAGAATAAATGCTTTCTCCCTAAGATTGAGAACAAGGTAAGAATATCCATTCTCACCACTCTTAATACAGTGCTGGAAGTTCTAGGGCCACCTGGGTGGCTCAGTTGGTTAAGCATCCAACTTCGGCTCAGGTCGCAATCTTAAAGTCTGTGAGTTTGAGCCCTACATCAGGCTCTGTGCTGACAGCTCAGAGTCTGAAGCCGGCTTCAGATTCTGTGTCTCCCACTCTCTGTCCCTCCCCCACTCATACTCTGTCTCTCTCAAAAATAAATAAACATTAAAAAAATTTTTTTAAATATATAGTGCTGGAAGTTCAGGAGAGTGCAATCAGGCAAGAAAAATAAATAAAAGGCATATAGATTGGAAAGGAAAACTCCTGCACATGTCCTCTTGGCAAATGATGTAATTGTCCACATAAAAAATTCCAGAGGCACCTGGATGGCTCAGTTAGAGGAGCATGTGACTTTTGATGTTGGGTTCATGAGTTCAGACCCCACGATGGGTGTAAAGATTACTTAAAAAAATACAAAATCTTAATAAAAGTTTTTTAATTCCAAAAAATCTACATAAAACACTCCTAGAATTAATATTTGAGTTTAGCAAGGTTACAGGACACAAAATATATTGTATGTGATTTATATTTCTATGTACATCAAAATTAAAAATAAAATACCATTTAAAACTGATTTAAAAAATGAGATACTTAGGTGTAAATCTAAGAAAACATTTAAAGGACTTGTATGTTGAAAACTATGTATGTTGATGAAAGAAATCAAAGATGACCCAAAAAAATAAAGAGACATACCCTGTTTATAGATTGAAAAACTCAACATAGTAAAAATGTCTTCTAACAAGTGAATGATTAAAAAAGAGTGGTACCCATACCATAGAATACTACTCCACAATAAAAAGGAATGAACAATTGATACATGCAACCACCCATATGTACTTCCATAGAATGATGCTGAATGAAAAAAAGCCAATTCCCAAAAGGTTACATATTGTATTATTCAATATTCTTGAAATGACAAAATTATAGCAATGAGAAGTTAGTATTTGCCCAGGGTTAAGGAGGGGTGGAAATGACAAGAGAATGGGTATAGCTATAACAGGACAGCATGAAGGATCCTGTTGTGAAGGAAATGTTCTGTAATTTTACTGTATCAATGTCAATACCCTGATTGTGATATTGTATTATAATTTTTTAAGATGTTATTATAGGAAGAAACAATCAAGGCTATATAAGATCTCTATTTCCTACAACTGCCTGTGGAAACTTATCTCAAAATAAGTTGAATTTTAAAAAGTGTTTAGAAATACACACTGTGGTAGTTCCTTTCCTTCCTATATGTGCATGCCTGCCATTCCTTCATGGAGTGACAGCACCTATTCCTTCCCTCTCCTTGAATCTGGCTGGTCTTAGTACTTTGATTTATTTAAAGGATTTTGGGAGCTAGGTCATAGCCTTTTAGCCTCCACCTGCCCTCTTGGAAAATTTGCTCTGATGGTAGCAGATGTCACGTAAGAAATTCAATTACTATGAGTCTGCTAAGTGTAGAGTAAGTGATCCTACCAGCCACTAGCCCAAGCACCGTACACGTGAGTGAAGTAGCCACCTTATACATTCTAGCTCCAATACATTCTTGAAACAGAATTAAGACTCCAGACATATGGTTCCAGTGGAGATTTCCCAGCTATCTCCATTCTTTCAAGCTAACCCATCTGATGCCCCAGACATTATGGAGTAGTTACACCATCTCACGGCCAAACTACTGACCCGTAGATTTGTAAGCATCACTAGCTGTTGATTTACACCAAAGATCAGCAAACTTTTTGCAGTAAAGGGCCAGAGAGTCATTTTTTAAACTGTGAGAGCCACACAGTCTGTGTTACAACTACTCACCTCTGGCATAGCAGCACAAAAATGACCAAAGACACTATGCAAATAAATGTGACTGTGTTTCAAATTTTTATTTATATAAACACAGAAGTCCGAATTCCACATAATTTTCATGTGTCACAAACTATTCTTTTCCTTTTGTTTTTTGAAATGTTTGGGGCACCTGGGTGGCTCAGTCGGTTAAGCGGCGCTCAGGTCATGATTTCGTGGTCCATGAGTTTGAGCCCCGCGTCGGGCTCTGTGCTGACAGCTCAGAGCCTGGAGCCTGTTTCAGATTCTGTGTCTCCCTCTCTCTGACCCTCCCCCGTTCATGCTCTGTCTCTCTCTGTCTCAAAAATAAGTAAACGTTAAAAAAAAAAGAAATGTTTAAAAATGTAAGAAAGTCCATTCTTAGTTTGTGGGCTGTACAAAAAAAACAAGTGGAAGGTTGGTTTTGGCACCATGGGCTGTAGTTTCCTGACCTCTGGTTTACAGCATTATGTTTTTGGATAGTTTTTCTACAACAACGGATATCTCGGACATACATTATTTAGGAGTAAAGGAAAGTAACTCTACAATTTATTCTCAAACTGTTCTAATACAGAAATAGTATATGTATAAGGAGAGAAAAAGAAGATAATGATAAAGCAAATGTGGCAATATGTTAATATTTGATGACATTTAGTGAAGGCTACAGGGAATTCTTTAATCCCCCCAGCCCCACCCCATAAGCAATATCAGATAACATTTGGGTGTATTTCCTTCCAGCATCACTACCAAATTAAACATAATTGCTCCTTTTTATCTTAGGTGAATTCCAAACAGCCCCACCAAGTCTGTTAGCAACAAATAACCCTTTCAATAGTGACACACATTTAATCACTTCTTCTAGTAGTCAACATTAATGCCAACAAACTTACACGAAGTGTTTAAACATTCATTTAAGCTTTTGGGTAAAAAAAAAAGTCTGTGCATATGTGAATATAAATGTTGGGGATAGGGATAATAACTAATGATCCCTAATAGTTCTGCAACATAAAAGGGTTCATTTTTATTCTAATTGTAAGGAAAGTCAAATGATGTTGGCTTGCCCTCAGGCATAATGAACTACAATGAATTGTGGTGATTTTCAGGAGGCTGAAGATTTGGGTTTGTCATTTCAAAAAAATTACATTTTTAATTTTAAAAGGAAACTTTGGAAAAAAACATGAAATACTGTTACTATCTAACTTTTAAAATAATTCTAACACTTTAGAGAGAGGAATAAAGAGGTTAAAGAAGTCATATGGGAATAAACACAAATCCATACACTGACTGAAAAGGTATCAATTTTCATTTCCGTATCCATTTTCTAACAGGTAAAGAGCTGTAGGAGATAAAAATGTTTTAAAAACATGAAGAAAAACACATTACTATTGATTATGACAAGATATGAACTCAGTACATGAGGTAGCTGCTTATGCTACAACTGTAACACAGACTGTTGGGGTCATTTTGTTTTGTTTTTCTTATTCAAACTTCCACCTCATACTGACCTTTCTACCAATCAACTTTCACTGAATCAGGATCTAAAATATTCTATTTTCTGCGAATCCTCCTTCTTCCTAAAGCACTAAGCTACACAGTTACAACAATAGAATTTTTTTTTAATTTTTAACATTTATTTTTCTTGAGAGAGAGAGAGAGAGAGAGAGAGAGAGAGAGAATGAATATGAGTGGTGGAGGGGCAGACCAAGAGAGGGACACAGAATCTGAAGCAAGCTCCAGGCTCTGAGCTGTCAGCATAGAACCCGATGCAGGGGCTCGAACTCATGAGCCGTGAGATTGTGACCTGAGCTGAAGTCGGACGCTTAATCCACTGAGCCACCCAGGCGCTCCTAACAATAGAATTTTTGAGACCTGCAATGTTTGGGAATCTTGTATGATCTTTTAATTTTACAGATGTGTTCAGCTGGACAGCAACAGGACCAGATTAGAAACCAGGGCTCCTGCATTAAATATTCTTCCATTTTTGCAAGCCTTGCTTATTATTTAAGGAATAAGGTATTGAATTGCACACTTCCGGTTGCCTCTGTCATTCTAATGAATCCTAAAACCTCAGACCTGAAAAGAATTTTAAAGGTCACTTTGATAATGTAAACACTACTTAGTGTAGATACATGAATCCAGTCTACAACTATGCCTGTGAAGGCATAGTTCTTCCAGCAACAGGGGAAACCATTAGCTCCCCTCTGACTGTCCACTCTATTTTCCAACAACCCCAACTGTTCCTATGCTGAGGGAAACCCACCTCCCTTCAACTTCTATCCTCTTGGTGCCTGACACCTACTTCCATTTCCAAGAACAGCCTTTCATATACTTCAAACAGCCACACAACCTCCTGGAGCATGTTCTCTTCTCTAAGCTAAATATCCATTAACTCCTTAAACCTAACCTTGTGTAATTTTGACCACACCTCTCTCCTAGTCACTTTCCTCTGAACACATTCCAACTTCTTTAAACCACCTTAAACTAGGATGGCCAGAACTGCAGACAATACTTCAAATATGGTCTGACTAAAGACGAACCATTAATTTCCTTTCTTAGAGACGTCCATTAATATAACTTAAGGACATATTTGTTTGTCTCTCTGTTTTGTTTTGTTTTCACAGCCACATCAAATCAGACTCATAATAACCTTACCACTGAATAAAATCTTTAACTAGCATGGTAATTCAAATCCCTTCCACTATACACTTACAGGGCAGGAATCTATTTTAAACTAAAGTGCACAATTTTATACATTTATGCCATTCAAAGTAATCTTGTTAAAATCAGTCCACTATTCCAGCCAAATGAGATCTTTTGGTACCCTGGTTCTTGATTCACGTATCTACTATCCTCACAGCCGACCATGATCTGCAAATTTGAAACATATACCTTCTATATTACATATAAGTAAAGTAACTGATCAAAATAGAATAAAGACAAACACAGAGTCCCGTGGTAAGGCTGTAGAAATGTCCCTTTGAACTTAAAATAATAAAATATCCAGTTTCCAGAACATATTTTTCTGTCTTGACAGTATCACCATGGAACTCAACAAACCCTTTACTGAACTACAAATGTAGTATGTTTACCATATTTGCTTTCTCTCTAAGGAGCACATCTGTCAAAAAAATGAATTCAGGTTAGACTAAAATGACTTTTTCTTAATAATACCATACTGGTCTCTTTCATTATTAAGTGCTTATTAATAAATCCTAGTTTTTGTCCTCTGTTTTTCAAACTTCTTAAGGCTCAAATATTAACTTGTTTAGCCTATAGTTTTAGTCTATAGTTTTCTTGAAGAAAAACAAAAAATTACCCCTCTGTAGGTTTCTTCTCTATAACTCTCTTGATCCTGTTGGGACTTCAAAAAAAATCATGAGTGCCAAAGCAGATTTTTGTTTTCCTTCTTTTGGAGTGTCTGAATAAAAAAGCTTTAGTAGAGTGATATTTCTTATCCTGTCTACTTTTTCTCTACATATCAAAATATATTTTAAGGCTGTGAATTTTTTTGTACCCATCAGCCTGGTACCAACTTGGAACTGCAGTGGTATTTTACCTGGAATCCAATAATTTTTCAATGTTTATCTAGCGTCTATTTTGAAAAGGTTATCTTCATTCTGGATACTAATATTCAGTATCTCAAAATCTGCTTGTTCATACAGGTATATACCACATTTACTTGTTCTCAACAAAAATATTAATTTTGCTGATCAAAAAAGTATACTCTGATTTCTTTCTATCTCAATCCTCCAATCATACACATTAAGAATACCCCCTGCTGGAACAACTGAATATCTATATGGAGAAAAAACAAACCTCAACCTCTACCTCACATAAAACATCAATACTAACTTGAAATGGATCGTAGACCTAAATGTAAATGCTAATTTGTAAACTCTAGGGGAAAAAATAGGTGAAAATCTTCATAACCTTGCAATAGGCAAAGGTTTCTTAGTACACAAAAAACACCAACCACAAAGAAAAAACTGGTAAATTGTATTTCATCAAAATTAAAATTTTTTCTTAAAAAATATTATGGATATGAAAAGACATAGAATTGGAGAAAGTATTCAGACATAGAATTGGAGAAAGTATTCATAATGTTTTTATCTGCCAAAGTGTTGGTATCTAGAATATGTAAAAGAATTCTTACCAGTTAATTAGAAAGCAAACAACACAATTTTTAAAAAATGGGTAGAGGATTTAAATAGTCCAAAAACAAGATACACAGGGCTAGCTCAGTCAGTACAGCATGCTGCTCTTACTCTCAGGGTCCTGAGTTCAAGCCCCATATTGGGCATGCTACCTACAAAAAAAAAAAAAAAAAAAAAAAAAAATACACCAATGAACCATAAACACATAAAAAGGTACTCAACAGCATTACTCACCAGGAAAATGCAAATTAAAATAAAAGGAAGATATTCACTACTTCACTACATACTTACTGAAATGTCTAAAATTTTTTTTAACAATGTTGAGACACATAAGCTGATCACAGATCATCTTAATAACAAATAGGAGGCAAATTTCAAGGCTGAAAACTACATTTCCACTGACATTTCTAAGGAAACAAACCTAAGTATTAAAATAACCTATTCATATCCAGCAATTTACTTAATATATCAATTAAATGTGACCTAATTTATCCACTTGTTTAAATATAATTAGAAGCATGATATGTAACTGGGGAAACCTGTAGCATTGTAGCATTAGAATTTTTTTTCCTTACCTCTACAAATTAATGCTCCAAGACTTTAATCATTTCTTTTAATAAATACTGAAAATTTGAATAATTCAAATTTAAGTTAAAATATATTCTACCTTGGGGTGCCTGGGTGGCTTAGCCCATTGAGCATCAGACTTCAGCTCAGGTCATGATCTCGTGGTTCGTGGGTTCCAGCCCTGTGTCAGGCTCTGTGCTGACAGCTCACAGCCTGGAGCTGCTTTGGATTCTTTGTCTCCCTCTCTCTCTGCCCCTCCCCCACTTGCGTTCTGTCTCTCTCAAAAATAAACATTAAAAAAATGTTTATATATATATATATATCCTATCTCAATCAGTGCATGAAAAATTTACTGAGTGCCTACTCTACACACTGGGTATATGCTTAATTAGTAAAATCATTTCTAAGAACTTTACAGTCAAAGGTAGAAACCATAATGAACACAAAAGCATCAAATGTTGGAACTCAAATCCCTTTGAAAATGCTAAATATGTTAACCCCCCTCACCACTACCACAAACAAACATAGTCACTGGCTCACATTCTTCTTTTTCTCTCTTCCAGCCCTCCTCACCCAGTGTTTTCTTCATGATAGGCATTTTAATTATAGTAACAAAGGCCCTTACTTTGTTACTATAGGATGGAGAAGGCACTCAAATTATAACACTGAAAGCATTTTATGTAGAAGAGAAGCTATATATAGTCTTTGGGCCCAATGAAACTTCTGTTACATTTATATTATAATACAGATTCTTTCAAGCAAATGTGTCATCTCCAAAATACTTAATACCTAGAAAGTTAGTATTTTGCATGTTTAAATAATCAATGCCTTGCCAAAAGGACATTTTTAAAAAATTGCTTCAGAGACCTCATTCCCAAATTTCATGTGGAAGTGAAATAGTTTCTGTGTAAAACAGGAAATTCAAGATCTTCTCCACAACTCTGCCTACATAATTAAACAATGTGACAAATTAGGACCTGAATCACAATTTTAAATTGAGAATCTTGAGTGGCAGACAAATTTGTTAAACACACAAACACACGTATATATATACATGATATATTTAATATATATGATATATTTAATAATATATTTAATAAATATACCAGCAAAATACCTGATATATTTATTTAATTTAATCATTTAATTGAATAAATTATTAATACATTGTTATATATATTATAATATATTAACATATTTATTAAATATATCAGGTATTTTGATGCCTTTAATTTAGAGATAATTATCATAAAACATTTCTGTATTACTAAAGACCCATTAAATACTTAAAGACATGTAATCATTATTGAACATCCTATAAAACATTCTGTTACTCTTCAAAAACTACTTTGGCTCATATTAGAAATAAGGCTCTACTATCAATGAGTTTATAATCTAGAGGGAACTAAAATGAAGTTACAAGAAAGAGAAAAAAGTACAACAAAAGAAGTTAAATGTTTAAATACTAGCAAAGTGGTTGAGTATGGATCCTACAATCAGATCTAAGTTGAATCCTGGCTCCAATAATTATGTGACCTTGGGGAAGTCTCAATCTCTCTAAGCCCAGCTGCCCTTATATGTTATTTGGAGATAATAATAGTACTGACTTTCCAGAATTACTGTAAGCACTAAATAAAATATTCATGTAAAACACCTGGCAAAATGTCTAGCACATAATTAGTATATAAATGTTAGCTATTATTTATTTTAACTATTCTTGGTATTATTTATTGACTACCAGTGGTATATAGGTGGTTGCAGGAAGGAAAGGAGATCAATAACAGCAAGATTTAAGGAAAGCTTTACAAAGCAGGTAAGAATTCAGCTAATCCTTGAAGGAAAGTAGAAATAGATAGAACTGGGCAGATATGCGGGCAATTAAAGACTTAAAAGACTGAGTAAGTAGGGCATGTTTATAGAACAGTGAAGTAAAACATCTAACTACAGCAGAAGAAACAGAAATACTTCTTATGGAAGGAAGTAAAATAGGATTTTTTTTCAAGAAAAAAATAAATATTCTCAATTGGTCGTATTAGTGTCACTCAACACGGATTTACTTTTAGGGGAAGAAATTTAAACTGTAGGTTAAATTACAATATTTCAAATAATACTAAATAAAAATCACTTAACAAAACAATAATTGACTGCAATATTTAACAACTAAAGTCCAGCCAAAAAAAATGTCTAAAACAACCAATAGATATTAAATAAAGAAATATTCATGTGCATGGCAAGAAAAGGAGGCAAAAATAAAAATTAAACACTTGAAGTATTTTGTGTATACTAAGAAATCATAAGTATGAGAAAAATTAAGATGCCATTTAAGGATATACAAATAAAACTCCCCTAAATGTTCATGCATATAACTTATGCATATAGCTTTATGATTTTAACTATTCTTGCCTGTTACATATATGTTGTAAAACAATTCAATAAACTTGAAATAAGAAAAATCATCTAGTGGCACCTGGGTGGCTCAGTCGGTTTAAGCATCCAACTCTTGATTTTGGCTCAGATCATGATCTCACAGTGGTGATACTGAGCCCCAGCACAGAGCCCTGCTTCCGGCTCTGTGCTGGGTATGGAAGCTTAAAATTCTCTCTCTCCCTCTCCCTCTGCCTCTCCCCTGTTCACACACATGCATTCTCTCAAAATAAATAAACATTAAAAAATAAATAAAAATAATTCCAAAGTAACAAAACGGCAGATTTATAGATATTCATACTTTGCAACCTATTAGTATCTATTTTTATATATCCTATCCTTAGTATAATTAATAATTTATTATTATGGTAAACTTTTAAAAAATTATCTTTTTGTAAAATGAATTGTTCACTATTTTCTCTTGTAGTAACCTTCTATTGCTCTACTTGAAATGCTGAACATATAATTAATTATAGACAACAAAACTATTAAGCCTAATATTGTAACCCTGACATTTATCAAATATTTCTAAGTTAAAACAAAACACACCAATTCGCCAAAGAATTCACAAAACTTCAGGAAACTCATTATACATATACTGACCACAAAAGTAGGCTCTAGAGCCAGGGTGCTTTATGGTTCTGAGATTTATGAATTTAAATCTCAGTCCTAGACCCCAATAATAGACTGAGAAAGTTACTTCATCTCTTATGCCTAAGTTTCTTCCTCTATAAAAATGGGAACAGTAATAGTGCCTTTCCTCATGAGGTCACTGCAAGGATTAAATACAAATAACATAATGTGTATAAAATATGTATCACAGTATCTAATCTAGCACAGAGTAAGTGCTTGATACATAGAATTATCATTAACCTAATCATCATAATGTGTTCCTATAATACACAATGTTTAAACATTTTAAAAGTCTCTAAGGAAACCCCAAGACAACAAAAGAAATATTTTTTAAAAGGTACATAGACATTTTAGCATCTGACACCTATAGCTGCAGCAAATAGTTAACACAGCCTACTCCTATCCAGATAAACATAAAACCTTACACTAAAGGTCTATTTACCTCAGTTCCATTTACTCAGTACCTCATGTCCAGCTTTAAAAAAAAAATTACAAAGCATACTAACACAAAAAAACCCACTGTTTGAAGAAACAGAGCAAGAGGTAGAACCAGGCTCAGATGGCAGAGATGTTGAAATGATCAGAACAGGAATTTAAAACAACTATGAGAAATATGCTGGGGTGCCTGGGTAGCTCAGTTGGTTAAGCATCCGACTTCAGCTCAGGTCATGATCTCTGGGTTCAGAAGTTCAAGCCCCACATCAGGCTCTCAGCTGTCAGCACAGAGCCCACTTTGGATCTTCTGTCCCCCTAAATCTCTGTCCCTTCGCCACTTGTGCTCTCTCTCTCTCAAGAATAAACATTAAAAAAAATTTTTTTTAAAGAAAACCAACTATGAGGAATATGCCAAGGTATCTAATGAAGAAAATGAACAATATGCAACAACACATAAGTAATACAAGAGACAGAAACTTTAAGAATCAAAAGGAAATGCTAGAAATCAAAATTTTGTAACAGAAATGAAAAATGCCTTTGATATCCTTATCAACAGACAGGACACACCAGAGAAAACACTTGGTGAACTTGAAGAAATGTCAGCAGAAACTTCCAAAGTTGAAATGGAAAAAGAAAAAAAAAAAGAAAAAAAGAAGAGAATATCCAAGAACTGGGACAATTACAGAAAGTATAACATACACATAATAGGAATACAAGAAAAGAAAGAAAGAAAGAAAGAAAGAAAGAAAGAAAGAAAGAAAGAAAGAGAAAGAAAGAAAGAGAAAATGAAAAGAACCGAAGAAATATTTGAGGCAGTAACAACAGAGAACTTCCCAAAATTAGTGACGGATATAAAGCCTCAGATTTTAGAGGCTCAGAAGAACCAAGCAGGATAAATATAAAATAACCTACACCTCAGCATATCATATTCACACTACAGAAAATCAAAGACAATCTTTTAAAAAGCAGAGGAAAGGAATCCTGGGAAGATGGCGGCGTAGGAGGACGCTGGGCTCACGCGCGTCCTGCTGATCACTTAGATTCCATCTACACCTGCCTAAATAACCCAGAAAACCGCCAGAAAACCGCCAGAGTCTCCGGAGCCAAGCGCAGACGAGAGGCCCACGGAAGAGGGTAGGAAGGGCGGCGAGGCGGTGCGTGCTCCACGGACTGGCGGGAGGGAGCCGGGGCGGAGGGGCGGCCTGCCGGCCAAGCAGAGCCCCTGAGTCTGGCTGGCAAAAGTGGAGGGGCTGGACGGAGTGTGTTCCGACAGCAAGCAGGACTTGACATCTGGAAGGATATAAGCTAACAGCTCTGCTCAGAGAACGGGAGGGCTGGAGGACAACGGGAGGGAGAGTTGTTGAGCCCCGGACAACAGAGCTCAGCTTGGCAGGGAACAAAGGCGCTCACCAGCGCCATCTCCCTCGCCCATCCCCCAGCCAAAATCCCAAAGGGAACCAGTTCCTGCCAGGGAACTTGCTTGCACCGGGCAAACACCCAACGCTGTGCTTCTGCGGATCCATCCCTCCAGCGTGTCTGACTCCCTCCCTGTGCCACAGGGCCCCTCCTGAAGCGCATCTCCAAAGGAAAAGCGAGCTGAGCCTGCCCCTCCCGCCCCTGTGCACCTTGCCGATCCACCCCAGCTAATACGCCAGATCCCCAGCACCACAAGCCTGGCAGTGTGCAAGTAGCCCAGATGGCCACGCCACCCCACACTGAATCCCGCCCCTAGAAGAGGGGAAGAGAAGGCACACACCAGTCAGACTGTGGCCCCAGTGGTGGGCTGGGGTCAGACATCAGGTCTGACTGAGGCCTCGCCCACCAATGCAAGTTATTCAACAGCACAGGAGAAGTGCCCCGCAGTCCCGCACCACTCCAGGGACTAGCCAAAATGACGAAACGGAAGAATTCCCCTCAGAAAAACGTCCAGGAAATAACAACAGCTAACGAACTGATCAAAAATGATTTAAACAATATAAGAGAAAGTGAATTTAGAATAATAGTCATAAAATTAATCGCTGGGCTTGAAAACAGTATAAAGGACAGCAGAGAATCTCTTGCTACAGAGATCAAGGGACTAAGGAACAGCCAGGAGGAGCTAAAAAATGCTATCAATGAACTGCAAAATAAAATGGGGACAACTACGTCTCGGACTGAAGAGGCAGAGGAGAGAATAGGTGAACTAGAAGATAAAGTTATGGAAAAAGAGGAAGCTGAGAAAAAGAGAGATAAAAAAATCCAGGAGTATGAGGGGAAAATTAGAGAACTAAGTGATACACTAAAGAGAAATAATATATGCATAATTGGTATCCCAGAGGAGAAAGAGAGAGGGAAAGGTGCTGAAGGTGTACTTGAAGAAATAATAGCTGAGAACTTCCCGGATCTGGGGAAGGAAAAAGGCATTGAAATCCAAGAGGCACAGAGAACTCCCTTCAGACGTAACTTGAATCGATCTTCTGCACGACATATCATAGTGAAACTGGCAAAATACAAGGATCAAGAGAAAATTCTGAAAGCAGCTAGAGATAAACGTACTCTAACATATAAAGGGAGACCTATAAGACTCATGACTGATCTCTCTACTGAAACTTGGCAGGCCAGAAAGGAATGGCAGGAGATCTTCAATGTGATGAACAGAAAAAAATATGCAGCTGAGAATCCTTTATCCAGCAAGTCTGTCATTTAGAATAGAAGGAGAGATAAAGGTCTTCCCAAACAAACAAAAACTGAAGGAATCTGTCACCACTAAATCAGCCCTACAAGAGATCCTAAGGGGGATCCTGTGAGACAAAGTACCAGAGACATCGCTACAAGCATCAAACATACAGACATCACAATGACTCTAAACCCATATCTTTCTATAATAACACTGAATGTAAATGGACTAAATGCACCAACCAAAAGACAACGGGTATCAGAATGGATAAAAAAACAAGACCCATCTGTTTGCTGTCTACAAGAGACTCATTTTAGACCTGAGGACACCTTCAGATTGAGAGTGAGGGGATGGAGAACTATTTATCATGCCACTGGAAGTCAAAAGAAAGCTGGAGTAGCCATACTTATATCAGACAAACTAGACTTTAAATTAAAGGCTGTAACAAGAGATGAAGAAGGGCATTATATAATAATCACAGGGTCTATCCATCAGGAAGAGCTAACAATTATAAATGTCTATGACCCGAATACAGGAGCCCCCAAATATATAAAACAATTACTCACAAACATAAGCAACCTTACTGATAAGAATGGGGTAATTGCAGGGGACCTTAACACTCCACTTACAGCAATGGATAGATCATCTAGACACACGGTCAATAAAAAAACAAGGGCCCTGAATGATACATTGGATCAGATGGACTTGATAGATATATTTAGAACTCTGCATCCCAAAGCAACAGAATATACTTTTTTCTCGAGTGCACATGGAACATTCTCCAAGATAGATCACATACTAGGTAACAAAACAGCCCTTCATAAGTTTACAAGAATTGAAATCATACCATGCATACTTTCAGACCACAATGCCATGAAGCTTGAAATCAACCACAGGAAAAAGTCTGGAAAACCTCCAAAAGCATGGAGGTTAAAGAACACCCTACTAAAGAATGAATGGGTCAACCAGGCAATTAGAGAAGAAATTAAAAAATATATGGAAACAAATGAAAATGAAAATACAACAATCCAAATGCTTTGGGATGCAGTGAAGGCAGTCCTGAGAGGAAAATACATTGCAATCCAGGCCTATCCCAAGAAACAAGAAAAATCCCAAATACAAAATCTAACAGCACACCTAAAGGAGATAGAAGCAGAACAGCAAAGGCAGCCTAAACCCAGCAGAAGAAGAGAAATAATAAAGGTCAGAGCAGAAATAAATAGAGAATCTAAAAAAACAGTAGAGCAGATCAACAAAACCAAGAGTTGGTTTTTTGAAAAAATAAACAAAATTGATAAACCTCTAGCCAGGCTTCTCAAAAAGAAAAGGGAGATGACCCAAATAGATAAAATCATGAATGAAAATGGAATTATTACAACCAATCCCTCAGAACTACAAGCAATTATCAGGGAATACTATGAAAAATTTTATGCCAACAAACTGGACAACCTGGAAGAAATGGACAAATTCCTAAACACCCACACCCTTCCAAAACTCAATCAGGAGGAAATAGAAAGCTTGAACAGACCCATAACCAGCAAAGAAATTGAATCAGTCATCAAAAATCTCCCAACAAATAAGAGTCCAGGACCAGACGGCTTCCCAGGGGAGTTCTACCAGACGTTTAAACCAGAGATAATATCTATCCTTCTCAAGCTATTCCAAAAAATAGAAAGGGAAGGAAAACTTCCAGATTCATTCTATGAAGCCAGTATTACTTTGATTCCTAAAACGGAGACCCAGTAAAAAAAGAGAACTACAGGCCAATATCCCTGATGAATATGGATGCAAAAATTCTCAATAAGATATAGCAAATCGAATTCAACAGCATTTTATAAAAAGAATTATTCACCATGATCAAGTGGGATTCATTCCTGGGATGCAGGGCTGGTTCAACATTTGCAAATCAATCAATGTGATACATCACATTAATAAAAGAAAAGATAACCATATGATCCTGTCAAACGATGCAGAAAAGGCCTTTGATAAAATTCAGCAAACTTTCTTAATAAAAACCCTTGAGAAAGTCGGGATAGAAGGAACATACTTAAAGATCATAAAAGCCATTTATGAAAAGCCCACAGCTAACATCATCCTCAATGGGGAAAAACTGAGAGCTTCTTCCATGAGATCAGGAACACGACAGGGATGCCCACTGTCACCGCTGTTGTTTAATATAGTGCTGGAAGTTCTAGCATCAGCAATCAGACAACAAAAGGAAATCAAAGGCATCCAAATTGGCAAAGATGAAGTCAAGCTTTCGCTTTTTGCAGATGACATGATATTATACATGGAAAATCCGATAGACTCCACCAAAAGTCTGCTAGAACTGATACATGAATTCAGCAAAGTTGCAGGATATAAAATCAATGTACAGAAATCAGTTGCATTCTTATACACTAATAATGAAGCAACAGAAAGACAAATAAAGAAACTGA
Organism: Panthera leo; assembly: GCF_018350215.1. Lineage (NCBI taxonomy): Eukaryota > Metazoa > Chordata > Mammalia > Carnivora > Felidae > Panthera > Panthera leo. Next base: position 80,354,250 of record NC_056681.1, on the reverse strand, counting down.
TCCCATTCACAATTGCACCAAGAATCATAAAATACCTAGGAATAAATCTAACCAATGATGTAAAAGATCTGTATGCTGAAAACTATAGAAAGCTTAGGAAGGAAATTGAAGAAGATATAAAGAAATGGAAAACATTCCGTGCTCATGGATTGGAAGAATAAATATTGTCAAAATGTCAATACTACCCAAAGCTATCTACACATTCAATGCAATCCCAATCAAAATTGCACCAGCATTCTTCTCGAAACTAGAACAAGCAATCCTAAAATTCATATGGAACCACAAAAGGCCCCAAATAGCCAAAGTAATTTTGAAGAAGGAGACCAAAGCAGGAGGCATCACAATCCCAGACTTTAGCCTCTACTACAAAGCTGTCATCATCAAGACAGCATGGTATTGGCACAAAAACAGACACATAGACCAATGGAATAGAATAGAAACCCCAGAACTAGACCCACAAACGTATGGCCAACTCATCTTTGACAAAGCAGGAAAGAACATCCAATGGAAAAAAGACAGTCTCTTTAACAAATGGTGCTGGGAGAACTGGACAGCAACATGCAGAAGGTTGAAACTAGACCACTTTCTCACACCATTCACAAAAATAAACTCAAAATGGACAAAGGACCTGAATGTGAGACAGGAAACCATCAAAACCCTAGAGTAGAAAGCAGGAAAAGACCTCTCTGACCTCAGCCGTAGCAATCTCTTACTTGACACATCCCCAAAGGCAAGGGAATTAAAAGCAAAAATGAACTACTACTGGGACCTTATGAAGATAAAAAGCTTCTGCACAGCAAAGGAAACAACCAACAAAACTAAAAGGCAACCAACGGAATGGGAAAAGATATTTGCAAATGACATATCGGACAAAGGGTTAGTATCCAAAATCTATAAAGAGCTCACCAAACTCCACACCCGAAAAACAAATAACCCAGTGAAGAAATGGCCAGAAAACATGAATAGACACTTCTCTAAAGAAGACATCCGGATGGCCAACAGGCACATGAAAAGATCCTCAACGTCTCTCCTTATCAGGGAAATACAAATCAAAACTACACTCAGATATCACCTCACGCCAGTCAAATGAACAAATCGGGAGACTATAGATGCTGGCGAGGATGTGGAGAAACAGGAACCCTCTTGCACTGTTGGGGGGAACACAAACTGGTGCAGCCACTCTGGAAAACAGTGTGGAGGTTCCTCAAAATTAAAAATGGACCTACCCTATGACCCAGCAATAGCACTGCTAGGAATTTACCCAAGGGATACGGGAGTACTGATGCATAGGGGCACTTGTACCCCAATGTTTATAGCAGCACTCTCAACAATCGCCAAATTATGGAAAGAACCTAAATGTCCATCAACTGATGAATGGATAAAGAAATTGTGGTTCATATACACAATGGAGTACTACGTGGCAATGAGAAAGAATGAAATATGGCCCTTTGTAGCAACATGGATGGATCTGGAGAGTATTATGCTAAGTGAAATAAGTCATACAGAGAAAGACAGATACCATATGGTTTCACTCTTATGTGGATCCTGAGAAACTTAACAGAAACCCATGAGGGAGGGGAAGGAAAAAAAGAAAAAGAGGTTAGAGTGGAAGAGAGCCAAAGCATAAGAGACTGTTAAAAACTGAGAACAAACTGAGGGTTGATGGGGGGTGGGAGGGAGGGGAGGGTGGGTGATGGGTATTGAGGAGGGCACCTTTGGGATGAGCACTGGGTGTTGTATGGAAACCAATTTGACAATAAACTTCATATATTGGAAAAAAAAAAAAAAGAATAAACAGGATGAGGAAGGTAAAATCTGAGCTGAAAAAAAAAAAAAAAAAGCAGAGGAAAAAACCAATTTTCTATGGAGGAGCAAGCCTAAGAATTACATTGGACTTTTTTTCAGAAATCATGCAAGCAAGAAAAGAATGGAGAAATATTTACTAAATATGTGTTGAAGGGGGAAAAAAAAAACACCAACCTAGAGTTTGGTATCCAGTGAAATTATCTTTCAAAAGTGAAGGGAAAGTAAAGACTTTTTCAGATAAACAAAAGTTGAGGGAATTTGTCACCAGTGTACCTCCCTTGCAAGAAATGCTTAAAAAGGACAATTATATTGGTCAGAAACTCAGATCTACATAGAGAAAGAAAGAGCATTAGAGAAGGAATAAATAAAGGCAAAATAAAAGTTTTTATTTTTCTTATTCTTAACTGATCTAACAGGTATCAGTTTGTTCAAAATAATAATAGCAACACTATATTTGATGATTAGAGCTTATGGATAAGTGAAATGAATAACAGCAATGTTATAAAACAGGAGAAAAGAATTGGGAGTACTTGGTTATAAGGTACTTGCACTATGTGAAGTAATATAAGGTTATTTGACAAACAACTTGGATTAGTTGTAAATGTGTATTACAACCTTAAGGGCACTCACTAAATAAAATTTTTTATAGAAGTAAAATTCGTATGCTAGGAGAAGACAAAAAATAGAATCATATGATGCTCAATTAAAACCAGACAAGGAAAAAATAAAGCAAAGAAGGCAGAAAAAGAGTGAAAGACAAAAAAGAAACAAAGAATAAAAGCAAAGAATAGAAAACAGTAACATATATGGTAGATATCCAACGATATCAGTAACATCAATGGTCTAAATAAACTAAAAGATTATCAGAATGTGTAAAAAAACAAGACTCATCCATGTTGGGTTCACGAAATGAATGCTGCCTACAATGTTATTTACAATAAACCAATTTTTCCCCCTCCTCCCATATCCACCTACAAAAACATTTCCATGCTGATTAACCTCCAACCCCATAAGGACCTCTTGCCCTTACTGGACTTGAACTTTATGGGGCCAGTGGGCCCCAAGCTGCACAGGCCTGGGATGGCTATCAAGACCCTGTGAGAACCAGCTTCATTATCCCTCAAGATTTGGGGTCAGAGGGTTGAGCTCCACTGTTCACCACTGTTCAGAACTTACTGGGTCCCCATTTACCCCACAGGGACCCAGTAAGTCTCTGCCTGTGGCAACAGCATTGTATATAATCCACCCTGAAGTGTGAGATGGGCCCAGGGAGCCAGGATTGGGTCTAGAATGCTGGAGGCTACTCTCCACCCTCGCTTTGGACCTCACGCCTGGGGACTTCCAGACTCGCATCTGGGCCTGGATGTGGTAGGGAAGCCCCAGGCCAGTCAATCATTTCCCTACAACTATGGAGTGCCTAGCCCTGCTCTACTGCTGCCAAGAGGGAAAGGTCCTGTGAGGGAGACCTCTTGAAGCTCTGTGCTGCTGGCCTCATCAGGGCCTCTGTGAGACACCAGTGTCCCAGGTATCTCCGATCAGGGAACTTCTCTGCCCTGCTCTGCCTACAATAAATCAATTTTTAATATAAAGACACAGATAGATTAAAAGTGAAGAGATGGGAAAAAATAGGCCATGCTAACACTAATCCAAAAAAGCTGTAGTAGCTATAATAATTTCAGATAAAGCAGACTTTATAGCAAGGAACATTATGAAAAATAAAGAGAGGCATTACGTGGGGCACCTGGTTAAGTTCAACTGGTTAAGCATCCAACTTTGGCTCCAGTCATAATCTCATGGTTTGTGAGTTTGAGGCCTACATCGTGCTCTCTTCTGTCAGCACAGAGCCAGCTTCAGATCCTGTGTCCCCCACCTCTCTCTGCCCCTCTCCCACTTGTGTGTGCTCTCTCTCCCTCAAAAATAAATATTTTTTAAGTAAAATAAAAAGAAAGAAAGAGAGGCATTACATAATGACAAAGGGGTCAATTCTCCAGTAAGTCATAACATTCCCTAATGTGTACAGCCTACAATAGAGCATCAATACATATGAGGCAAAAGCTGGTAGAACTGTGAGAAGAAATGAAAGAATTCACTATTATAGCTGGACACTTCCATACCCCTCTAACAGGAATTGACAGATTCCACTGGCAAAAAAATCAGTAAAGGCATAGTTTAACTGAACAGCATCACCAATCAACTGGATCTATAGAATACTTCAACCAGTGAGGGCAGAGTACACATTCTTCTCAAGTTCACATGTAACATTCACCAAGACAGACCACATTCTGGGCCATAAATTACATCTTAACAAATTTAAAAGAACTGAAATCATACAAAGTATCCTCACATACACAGTGGAATTAAACTAGAAATCCATAACAGAAAGATAACTGAAAAACTCCAAAATACTTGGGAGATTAAACAACACACTTCTAAACAACACATGAGTCAAAGGAGCTCAAGAGAAACTTAAAATATTTGAACAAATAGAAAATGAAAATACAACTTACCAAAAGTTGTGGGATCCAGCGAAAGCAGTGCTTAGAAGGATATTTATAGCACTGACTGCATATATTTGAAAAGAATAAATCAATAATATAAGTTTCCAATTTAGGAAACAAGAAAAGAACAAATTAAACATAAAGTTAAGCAGAAGGACAGAGTAAAAATTAGAGAACAAATTAATGAAATTGAAAATGGATACCAATCAAAACCAAAGGTGAGTTCTTTGAAAAGACCAAAATAATTGATAAATTTGTAGCCAGGTTAACCAAAAAAAAAAAAAAAAAAAAAAAAAAAAAAAGATGGGGCTCCCAGGTGGCTCAGTCAGTTAAGTGTCTGACTTCAGTTCAGGTCATGATCTCAGTTTGTAAGTCCAAGCCCTGTGTCAGGCTCTGTACTGACAGACAGCTCAGAGCCTGGAGCCTGTTTTGGATTCTGTCTCGCTCTCTCTTTGCCCCTCCCCATTCACACTCTCTCTCAAATAAAAAAAAATAAACATTAAAAAAAAGAACAAATTATTAAATCAGAAATTAAAGTGGGGCCATCACTACTAATTCTGTGCACATTAAAAAGGTAATATAGAAATATTATGAACAATTCTATGTCCACAAGTTTGATAACCTAGATAAACTGGACCAATTCCTTGAAAACTGTCAGTGCAAAGCCCAATATGGGACTCAGACCTGTGAACTGTGAGATCATGACCTGAGCCAAAATCAAAAGTCAGAAGCTTAACTGACTGAGCCACCCAGGCACCCCAAAATCCTGTCACATTCTTAAAAAATACTGAGAGTAGAGTCTGCTTGGAATTCCCTCTCTCTCCTTTCCCCCTGCAAAATTAAACTAAATGTAAAAAAAAAAAAAAAAAAAAAACCGTAGAAGACAATAAAAGACAAGCCACAGAATGGAAGAAGATATCTGCAAAACATATATCTGATAAAGGACTGGTACCTAAATATACCAAGAACTCTTAAAAATTTTTTTAATGTCTTATTTATTTTTGAGAGGGAGACAGAGCATGGGTTGGGTAGGGCAGAGAGAGAGGGAGACACAGAATCTGAAGCAGGTTCCAGGCTCTGAGCTGTCAGCACAGAGCCTGATGAGGGGCTTGAAGTCACAAACTCTGAGATCATGACCTGAGCCGAAATCAGACGCTTAACCGACTGAACCACCCAGGCGCTCCAACACTTCGAACTGTTAAAACTCACAACAAGAAAACAACCCAATTTTTTAAATGGGCAAGTGATCTGGACACCTCACCAAAGATATGCAGATGTCAACTAGGCATATGAAAAAATGCTCAAAAATCATGGCACTAGAAAACTGTAAATTAAAACAAGACACCACTACATAGCTATACTATAATAACGGTGAACATTCAAAACACTGACAACATCAAATCCAGGTGAGGATGTCGAGCAAAAGGAACTCCCCTTCATTGGTGGTGGGAATGCAAAATGATTCAGGCATTTTGGGAAATAATTCAGCAGTCTATTACAAAACTAATCATACTCTTACCATAAGATACAGAAATTGGGCTCCTTGGTATTGACCCAACTAAGTTAAAAACCTGTGTTCCATACAAAAACCTATACACAAACATTTATAGCAACCTTATTCATAATTGCCAAAACTCAGAAGCAACCAAGATATCCCTCAATAAATGAATGGATAAACAAATTCTAGCACATCCATACAATGGAATACTACTTAGTGCTAAAAAATACATTAGCTATCAAGGCACAAAAAGATACGGAAAAACTTTCAGTGCACATTGCTAAGTGAAAGAAGCCAAATCTGAAAAGGCTACATATTGTATGATTCCAACTATTTGATATTCTGGAAAAGGCAAAACTATGGAGACAATAAAAAGATCAGTGGTTGCAAGAGATTCAGGAAAAGAGATAGAAGAAAGAATAGGTGGAGTACAGAGGATTTTGGGGGCAGTAAAACTATTCTGTATACTGTAATGGTGGAATCATATTTTACATTTGTCAAAACCCATACAGGTGCACAACACAAAGAGTGAAATCTAAGGTAAACTGTTAACTTTAGATAATAATAGTGTATGAATATCGGATGAGGATGATCTCTATAAAATGGTATGGAATGATTTCCAGAATATTTTGTTAAGTGAAAAGCAAAGTAAAAGAGTGAACCAACAATATTTTCTTACCCCTTTTATGTAAGAAAGAAGAAATAAGGAGGAAAGTACATGTATCTGATCATCTGTGTAAAAAGAAACATAGAAAAAATATACCCAAACTCAACAAATGATGTTAGAATAATTGGACATTTATTTACAAAAGAATGAAGTTGGACCCCTTCCTGCCATCATTCACAAAAATTAAAATAGATTCTTAGGTACAATTTAAAGCACAAGGAACAAAACAAAAAATAGCTAAATCAGACTTCATGAAATTTAAAACCATTTGTGCATCATAAGACACCATTCAAGAAAGTGAAAAGATATTCACCAACTCACTGAATGAAATAAACTGTTTGCAAATCACATACCTGATAAGTGTCTCAAATGTAAAATATGTAGAGAACTCTTACAATGCAATGCTGAAAAGATAACCCAAATAAAAATGGGCAAAAGATGAAAATACACATTTGTCAAAACAAAAACAAACAAGCAAAAAACCCAAATAAAAGGCCATTAAACCCAGGAAAAGACTGTGGCTAAACATCATTCAGCAATTAGAGAAACATAAATGAAGACCACAATGATATCCCACTGTACACCTACAGAATGGCTACAATAAAAGACAATAAGATGTGTTGGTGAGGATACAGAGCAATTGGAGCCCTCGGACATTGCTGGTGGGTGTATAAAATAATGTAGCCACTTTGGAAAATGGTTTAGCAACTCCTCAAAAGGTTGACAAAATTACCATATGACCTAGCAGTTCCATTTCTAGGTATATACTCAAGATACAAATGTTCATATTAACATTGTCAATAATAGCCAAAAAGTAGAAACAACCTAAACACCCCTTTAGTATAAATAAAATGCAGTATATTCATACCACAGAATATTTGCAGCAATGAAAAAGAATGAAGTATTGATACATGATACACATGGATAAACCCTCAAACCCATTATTAAATGAAAGAAACCAGTCACAAAAGACCATATAGTAAGATTCCATTTACATGAAAAGTCTCCAATAGGCAAACAGAAAGAGGCAGAAAGCAAAATAGGGGTTCCCAGAGCAGGGGTGGGTAGGAGTACAGGGCAGGTGGAAAAAGAAGAGGAGGGGAGCGGGGGGAGTTCCAGAAGAACAGGGAGTGACCGCTGGTGAATACGGGTTTCTTTTGGGGGTGATGAAAAATGCTAAAAAATTAGATGTTGATGATGGCTACACAACTCTAGGAATACATTAAAAACCACTGAATTGAACACTTAGGGTGAACTGTATAGTACATGAAGTATATCTCAATAAATCTGTTAAAAAGGAGAAGGAGAAGCAACAACGCAGAATAATGAAACTAGTTACATTCAGGTGTTGGGTGGAACAAGGGGGAAAGGATACAGCAATGGGAATAGGATACAAAGGATGGAAGAAATAAACCTTTTTAAAAATAGTTCTTACTTGGGGAACCACATTAAAATTCATTAGCTTATAAGTTAATTCAATAAGAAAGGGGAAGGATTTTCTAAAGCGAAATACAAATAAAAAGAAATAAAGCTGTGTTCTGAATTAAAAATATAACCACACTGAATGCTAAAAGTTTGATAAGGAATAGGATGTTTACATAACATGTAAATATATTTATATGATGCAGTGAGTACACAGAATCACTTTGACATTCCTGCCAAAAAGTCATAATCTGAACCTAATCATGAGGAAACAACAGACAAACTCAAATTGAGGAACTTTCTTCAAAAGTATCAAGGTCATGAAAAACAAAGAAAGACTGAAGAACTCTATCAGATTAAAGGAGAGTGAAGAGGGGCACTGGGTGGCTCAGTCAGTTAAGCGACCAACTCTCAATTTTGGCTCAGGTCATGGTCTCACGGTCATGAGATCTAACCCCACCTCAGGCTCTGTGATGGGCATGAAGCCTGCTTAAGATTCTCTCTCCCTCTTCTCCCTCTCTCTCTGCCCCTACCCTCCTATCTCTCTCTCTCAAGATAAACTTTTGTAAATAAATAAATAAATAAATAAATAAATAAAGGAGAGTGAAGAGATAATAACAGTTAAATGTAACATATGACCCTGGACTGGATTCCGATTTAGAAAAACACATTAACCTTTTGCTAGAAATGGAACTACCAGCATAACTGGAGAAATATGAATTAGGTCTACAGATTAAGCAACAATACTGTATCAATGTTAATTTTCTGACTGGATAAACTGTACTATGGTCACCTAAGAAAACGTCCTGGTTTTTAAAAAATACACACTTAAGTATTTACGGGTGAAGGGGCATCATAGGTAATGTTAAGAGAAAAATGACATATAGAGAGAGCAAAAGAGAATGATAAAAGTTGACACTTGGGGAATCTGGGTGAAAGGTATATGGAAATTCTTTGTACTAATTTTGCATATTTTCTAGAAGACCGAAATTTTTTCAAAATAAAAGGTTCTTTTTTAAAAAGAAATAATGTTGCAATAATATACCCCCTGTTAGAACCTTAGTACCAAAGATGACAACTAAATCAAAAGATTATTTTAAATACATAACTGAATAAATGAGAAAAGTCAAATCTTTCTAATGGAATTCCAAATGTAAGAAGACTAAAGGAAACAGAAAATCATCATTAGAATACAGTAATAATTGCCACAGTCAGAATCTACCAGAATTTAATATTAGTGGTTTAAACTTTAAAGAGAAATAGGATATTTATACAACCTCTCAAGTTATCTCCCCTCCAAAATTTGTTAATTTTTTAACATATGTCCACAAATCCTTTGATACTCCTCCTTCCAGTATATGGAACTAAATTCCCCTCTTCATGAGTCTATATTGGACTTAGTGTCTAGCTGCTAACAAGTTGAGTATAAAAAAGAAAAAAGTAATAACTTACAGTGAGAAATCTGGCAGACTCTACCTTAACCAAGTGATCAAAGTCAACACCACCAGTAATAACTCATGCTGCTATCATGTACCCTCTGATATGATGTGATAAAGGCACTTCACATCTGTGGTATCTTCCTCAAATCCATAAGTCCAGTCTAATCATTAGAAAAACATTAAACCCAATTTAAGTGACATTCTACAAAATACCTAGTTAGAATTATTCAAAACTATCAAGGTCATGAAAAACAAGGAAAGGCTGATAAACTGCCATAGATTAGAGCAGCTAAGGAGATGTGACAACTAAATGTAACGTGGTATCCTGAATTGTATCCTCAAACAGAAAAAGATTATTAGTGGCAAAACTGATGAAATACAAATAAGTCTGTAGTTTGGTATAACAATATTGTACTAACATTAATCTCTTAGTTTTGATAAATGGCCATGGTGAATTTATTCACCCTAATTTTACCCAAAGTCAGCTAGGTAAAGAGCATACAGGAACTGTCTATATACTGTCTTTGCAACTCTTCTGTAAATGTATAATAATTTCAATAAAGTTTTTTTTTAATAAATGAATTAACCAATTTTTAAAAGATTATTTTGTAAATTAGAGCACTCTTCAAAATAAAGCTGAACCATTAAACTCAATCTCTAAACCAACTTATTGCAAGAATAAACTCAGCTTCAATTAAGTTACTCTGAAATAGACTATTACTACATGCTCATTGCATTTAATGATTTTTGGAGGGGGCATAGAGAAGCATGAAAGGTAACGAAGGAACTACTGTGTGTGGTAAACAAGATTTGGGAAGCTTAAGGGGAACAGTTGGAAAAAGTGCTAAAATAAAATAAGAAGAGGTTTAAAAGATTAAAATTACCATTCCAATAGTATCCTAAGCAAACAGGAAATCTGGAAGGTTCAGTTTAGGATAACTACCGCAATAACATAAACAAAGGACCAAAAGGGGCTAGCAAAGTGTTAAGGGCTATCATAAAAGCCTATACCATAGGCTCCCAAACTTTCTGGGTTTAGAAGGCCCTGAATGTGTCAGTAACTTTTTCACAGGCCAAAGGAAACACCTAACCATTCTATTTATTAAGTAGTCAGGTCCAAACAACTTAAGAATATATGCCCTCACAACTCGACACCTGTGTTGGGCACTGCACAACCTCTCAAACCTCAGAAGACACTGCCCTCCTCTTTCCTGTTCCATATATATTTTCACATAGTACTTGCTTTTCATAATAGCAACTGCCAACACTCAGCTTTGTAAAAATATGGTATCAATGAAAGGATTGTAGCAATCCAATTTTGAAAATGAACTACCTCAAGTATAGTGTGTGTGGTTTCCAACACATGTTGCTGTCATTTCCCTCAAAATTCTTCCATCTTTTGGCACACCTGTAGAGTTCTCTGCAGTGCCTTCAAGGCCTCCTCAGTGCACAGTTTAGAAACTAAGACCTTTACAAAAGATGACAAAGGATATTGCCAAGACAGTAGCAACAGAAAAACTGGAGTGAGGGGCGCCTGGGTGGCTCAGCCGGTTAAGCACAGGACTTCAGCACAGGTTATGATCTCATGGTTTGTGGGTTTGAGCCCCGCATTGGGCTCGGTGCTGACCTGACTGCTCAGAGCCTGGAGCCTGCTTCGGATTCTATGTCTCCCTCTCTCTCTCTCCCTGCCACTCACCTGCTTGTTCTTTCTCTCTCTCTATCTCCCTCTCTCTCTCTGTCTCTCTCTCTCTCCCTCTCTCTGTCTCTCTCTCTCTCAAAAATAAACATTAAAGAAAGAAAGCAAGAAAGCAAGAAGGCAAAACTGGAGTGAGAATTGAGACATGCCTCAGAGAAAAAAAAAAATCAGCAGATCCAGAAATGTTGCTTGGACATATAATAACTGTGCTAGCACTTGAGCAGTTCCAAAAATATAATAATAAAAATTATTGTATTATTAGCTATCCTCCAATAGTCCTTGCTTCTGTAGAACAGTCTTTTTTTTTAATGAACTAATAAACCTATTCAAATGTTTATATTAACTTGACAGCCTTTATAGGTGGCATTGCTAAAGTACATTACTCTCACTTTTAACACACACACATATATTACAGAAACTGCTGAAAAAAAATTCAATTCAAATTTTCAACTCATTAACATTTCTAGAGTACCAATAGGAATTGCCATCCAGCATTTGCAAAACTTTACTTTAAACAGGTATCTGAGAAAGAATCATATATAATAGTTCTAAAACCTGGCTTGATGATGGATCTTAAGCAAGCAATCAGGGAACTCCTAAAATGACAGACTTGCCAGCACCATTCCCCATTTACAAGCTCAGACTTTCTAATGAGCATGGAAATCTCCATATTTGCAAAGTACCCAGAGATTCTGAAATCAGCTAGTTTGAGAGGAAATGACCAAAACAGCACTGTCCAGTAAAACTTTTTGTGATGATGGAAACGTTCCATACTTGCACTATCCAATATGGTAGCCCCTACTCACATGTGGTTAGTGAGCACTTGAAATGTGGCTAATGTGACTGAAAAACTAAAACTAAAATTTTAATTTCATCAAATTTAAGTTTAGATGTAAATAACCACATGTGGTTAGTTACTTCTGTACTGGACAGTACAGAACTTGATGATTTATTTTAAATATCCATTCTTATAAATTTTCCAAGTTGTACCTTTGATTTAAATTAGATGATCAGAAAACTAGGTAAACTTTATCCAGTTTAACAGTCTGAGTCTTTTGTAGGTGGAGACTTACCCAATATCATACCCTTTTTTTTTTTTTTTTTTCATAATAAAAATCCTCTTTGAATTAAGTTCTAAGAAAAGTCTCTGCAAAAAAATTTGGATATTTTCTTTAGCCAGAAGAAATACCACCTGAGCCAATGTGCTTCCCTTTTTGCCTTAGCTGCCAATAAATTCAGAACCAAGTCCGGTGTCCAGTGGTAACTTCTCTTAAGTGTCCAGTAACATGCATTCTCTGATCCTCAAGACTATCTCTGTTCTATTTATATCTCTAAATTAGTCAACATAGTGTTATTTTAAATTCTTAAGCAGACAAACCCTTTTGGACATGGGCAGAGTGTCAACTTTTAAAGTGATAACTTCTTTAATTAAAGTCAATGCTTTTATTGTTAATTGAGCTTTAAAGTCAATTTTTTAACTGTTTTCTCATTTAAAAAGTACTTTTAAAATAACAACACTAGGGTTAGTGACAAAAAGAGATATTTAATGGAACAAATGTATTGAAGAAAATCTTTAGGTACTTATTAGCAAACCTGCCTGAAAATATCACTATAATAGCGACAAATAAGACAAACATAAACTAACATCCTGCTGTAATTCTATAGCCCCCATTTCACAAACTCAGTTCTACTCCTTTTATAAAACATGCAAAAGTCCTGATGCAGAATATGAACATCCCTACTGAGCATTCAGTTCAAAAAGCTTGTGCAATTTTTCCTTCAGTACACTGGCCTATTTTTATATCATGCAGGGAACTACTTCAGTAGCTCTTTTGTTGAAATTTTCCACAAAATTAGAACACATTTGAAACATCAACAGCACATTTCTAGAAATGCCTAGTTTTAAGTTCCCTGAGCATCTAATTGCAAAACTAATGTGAAACTAAACTTAAATCGTCAGAGTAAAATTTCAAATAATCTCTTAAAATTTCATTTTAAAAATCAACCTTTGGGATGCCTGGGTGGCTCAGTCGGTTGAATGTCCGACTTCAGCTCAGGTCATGATCTCACGGTTTGTGGGTTCAAGCCCCACATTGCGCTCTGTGCTGACCTGACCACTCAGAACCTGAAGCCTGCTTCGGATTCTGTCTCCCTCTCTCTCTGCCCCTCCCCCACTTGTGCTCTGTCTCTCTCTCTCTCTCTCTCTCAAAAATAAATAAAATGTTAAAAAATATTTTTTTTTAATCAACCTTTAAAATACATAAACCAAAGGGTGCCTGGGTGGCTCAGTCGGTTAAGTGTCCAACTCTTGATTTCGACGCAGGTCACAATCTCATGGTTTATGGGTTTGAACCCCACATCAGGCTCTACACTGACATTGTGGAGCCTGCTTGGGATTCTTCATCTCCCTCTCTCTCTGCCCCTCCCTCACTCATGCTGTCTCTCAAAAATAAATATATAAACTTAAAAACAAATACACAAGCCAAAACTTGATACCAAATTAAGGTAAGGGAATTTCATATTACTGAGAGATACAGTGTTCTAAATGGGATCATTAAAAAAATCATGACAGAGAAAAAAAATTCTTTAAGAAAACTTATCATAAAGAAATATATCCTAAATATCATAAACAGTCACCATAGGACACACAAACAAATGCTGGCAAATTAATTCTACTTTAGATGAATTTAATTAGTTTCCTTAGCCATATTATTTAGTTGAAGTGATTATTAGAAAGTAAATAAAGTTATAAGAATGTGAACTGATTTGGGGGCACCTGGGTGGCTCAGTCAGTTAAGCATCTGACTCTTGACTTCAGCTCAGGTCATGATCTCACAGTTCCGTGAGTTCGAGCCCCACAGTGGGCTCTGTGTTGACAGCACAGACCCTGCCTGGGATTCTGTCTCTCCACCTCTCTGTCCCTTTCCTGCTGTCTCGCTGTCTGTCTGTCTCTCTCTCAAAAATGAATAAACATTAAAAACAAAACAACAACAAAAAAACCCCCACATGAACTGATTTTGCTCCAGAGGCAAAGATAATGTAGTTCTTTTCCCCAAAAGCCAAAGTATTGCCAAAACTTAATTTCAGCACAGCACTTCTAGCATGCTCCCTGGTTTACTCCCACCCCTCGTGTCACTCCAAACTTCTGTGCTAGTTCATCTTTCTCTAACACTCTTAAGTGTTCAGGTTATAGTTTCAGTCTTCTTGCTTACTCTATCCTTTTGTCTAGATAGTTCTCTTCATCACTTATTGCTTAAATAATCAGATAATGACAATAAGAACAATTGGTAACGTTTATTGAGTGCTTACTATATGTCAGGCACTATTCTAACCACTTTACAAGTATTATTTCACTTAATTGTCAAAACAACTTTATTAGTTTCATCACCATTTTACAGATGAAGTACTAAGAGGTTAAGTAATTCGTCCAAGATCACACAGTCAAAATATATTTTTGTACATACACAGATATAAATGTTTCTTAAAGCTATTGTAAAGTTTCTTTCTATAGCTGGAAGGCAGGCACTGTGGGCTGGCCTCCATTCTTATGCAGTTAGACTACATTAAGTTGAACTGATAGTTTGCAGGTTGGGCACAGAGAAAACAGAAAGGTACCAGACTCTAGATTCCACAAACAGTAGCGGCAAGTAACTCCAATGATTTAGAGCAGGGGACAGTAAACTTATTCTTAAAAGGCCAGAGTAAATATTTTAAACTCTGCAGCCACCCAGTCTGTGTAGCAACTATTCAACTCTGCCATTTTAGTGTGACAGCAGCTATGGACAAATGGGCATGGCCATATTCCAATAAAACTTTATTTACAAAAGAAACAGCCTGGACCAGGCCAAAGCGTGCCAACAATCTAGAGGCTACTGAATCTGGTGTGGAGGCAACTGTGATATAAGCACTACAATATCAAATTATGGCATAAAGTATCCTCACTATTTTCCTTAAGTAACCTACAATCGAACTTTTGTACAGCTGAATTTCACGTGTAATAAATATTTAAAATCTGGATAAAATACAACATGTATCAATTCCAGTTTGAAAAAAAACAGTCCACAAACACTAACATAAAACTGCTAACAAAGTAACATATCAATTTGTTATCTACTAAAGTTAAATCTACCTTTGACAATTTATCACATGCAAAAGAAGACTGGGCTATTTCCTTTCAAGGAATAAGGGGTTCAAGATCCACATAACTTGTAACACGAAGTTCTGCAAAGTAAAACTCTCTGCCTTACCTCTCCCCTCATTAAAATTTTAGCACCTGTCTTAACCATTTCTCCTGCAATTAGTCTTGGCAATTTCAAGAGCCAGAGAGGCCATTTGTCCCACACTTTAGCCTATAAATTCCTGGACTAACCTCTTCACTCCCAAAAATCTTTTCCTCCATTCCACTTCAATCACCAACTGCCACTGTCGCACCCTAACAGCTATAATCTTATAGTACAAAAGATGACCCATTCAAATATAGAAGAAATTCCACTTAACTTATTTTTTAAAAAAGAAAATTAAGGTATACTCATATTTAATGTATATGGAATATTAATTAAAAACATATTGAGGGGGCACCAAGGCGGCTCAGTAGGTTGAGTGTCTGACTTCAGTTCAAGTCATGATCTCATTGTTCGTGAGTTTCAGCCCTGCATTGGGCTCTCTGTTGTCAGTGTGGAGCCCACTTCAGATCCTCTGTTCCCCTCTCTCTCTGCCCCTCCCCCATTTGTGCTCACTCTCTCTCTCAAAAATAAATAAAACATTAAAAAAACATATTGAGGATGTATGCTTATTTATATATTTTTTAGATTTTATTTATCTCTACACCCAATGTGCAGCTCAAACTTACAACCCCAGGATCAAGATTAGCATGCTCTACCAACTGAGCCAGCCAGGCACCCATATGCTTATTTTTTTAAACTGATAAGCAAACGTGATCCAGAGGAGACTACAACCTTTATCTCATCATTACCTTTAACCAATTCCTCCACAATCAAACATCTCGCTTTTTTCCAGTTCATTCACTCTGGTAACTCAACCCCAACAACTATTCAACCTCCTGAACATATCAAAAGCACTACCCTCTTCACTTTTTCATTGACCATCCTACCGTTCATGTCCTTATTTTCCTCCTTTTCCATCTCATACTCCATGGTGCATCACTATAAGCATTCCTGTGCATTCACTCTCAATTTCCTCACCCTTTTTTCTCTCAGTTATGCATTCATGACAAAACTCAACCCTGATTAAATCCAACTCTGCCTATTCTATGCCTGAACCCAAATAAGGAACATAGCTCAATTAAAATATGCAAACTTGCTGGTTGCATTCATTTTAAATTTAAGACCACAAAGTTAAGAAGGTCCCAGCACTACGCAGCAATCTTTCTACATTTCCCTAGTCAATTCTTGTTTTGACAATACCTCCTCTCTCCTTAATCCTTCAACACCTGTCACCTCCCTCTCAGCTGATGACCCCTAATATTACTTCCCTGAGAAAAGAGAAGCCAACAGAAGAGAATGTCCACACCCTCCTGCACCAAATCTACCAACCTACCTGTTTCTCTACCCGTGTCATCTGCCTTCTCTCCTTATAACAATGAATTGTTCCTGCTTCTACTCAAGTTCAACTTTTCCACTTGGGTACTGGATCCTGTTCCTGTTCTCATATTCAAGGACTTTTCTCCTGAAGTTACCTCCTCTCCCAGCACACCATCAGTTTTTCCTTCTTTACCAACCATTTCCATCAAGCATTCCAATATGCTGCAAATCTTCCACGTGAAACATAAACCTTGACTCCTTGTCTCTCTCCAGCTACTCCTTAGTTCTCTGATTTGTAGCAAAATTCTCTATGAAAAGTATCTACATTGATCATATTTACCTCCTTTCTCCTACCCCAATCTAATCATGCTTTTATCCCTACCTGTCCACTGAAACTATTTCTCAAAGTCACCAGCTCTCTCCACCTTGCCAAAGCCACTGTCATCTTGCTCAACCTCTCAACAGTATTTGACACAGTTAAACGCTACCTTCCTGATACATTTTGCACTTGGTTCCTCAGAGAATACAGTCTCCTAATTTTCCTCCTAACTTACTAATGCTTGTTTTTCAGTCTCCTTTGCTGGCTCTTCCTCTTCTTACCTACCTCTATATGTTGAAGTGTCCCAAGGCTCAGTCCTCCATCGTCGTAATCTATATTAACACCACAGGAAATTTCCTATAGCCCCATTGTTATAAATTCTATTTACTAAGAGACTCCAACCTCTTCTCTCTCCTGATCTCAAGATTCTTGTAATTAACTGCTTAATTAAATCTCCACCTGGATGTCCCATACTTTAAGAAAAGCAAAGCCAATTCTTGATTTCCCCTTCATGCCAAACCTTTTCCTCTCCAGGTGTTCCCCATCCCTATAATTAACATTACATTCATCTGGTTGTTCAACCAAAAGTCTACAATCCTTATTGATCCATCTCTGACTTTACATCATATCTAATCCATCATTAAGTCCTGTCAACAATTCCTTCAAAAAATTTATTTCCAGTTACATGGGTGTATACATTTATCAAAACTTACTGAACTATAGACTTAAAAGTGATGCATTTTATTGTATGCAAAAGTATAAGGTATACCTCAGTAAAATGTGGTGTAAATGTATGTTTGTTACCTGCATATATCTGCCCATTTCTCACCACCTCCATCACTACCTCCTTGCTACTTGGACTACTGCAATAGCCTCCTAATTAGTATCCCTGCTTTCATTTTTACTCATGACAATTCGTATTCCACAATGCATCCAGAATAATCTTGTTTTTTAAAATTTTTAATGATTATTTGTTTTTGAGAGAGAGAGAGAGAGAGAGAGAGAGAAAGCAGGGAGAGAGAGAGAGAGAGAGAGAGAGAGAGAGAGAGAGATGGAGACACAGAATCTGAAGCAGGCTCCAGGCTCTGAGTTGACAGCAGACAGCCCAAAACAGGGCTCAAACTCATCACCTGAGCCAAAGTCAGATGCTCAACCAACTGAGCCACCCAGACACCCCCAGAATAATCTTTTTAAAATGCTTATCACATGATATCGCTTCCCTGCCCAAACTTCTCCAATGGTTTCCTATACACTTAAAATCCAAAAGCGCTCAAGGCCATAGATTATCTAATGCCTACCTACCTCTCAGACCTCACCTCTTTATCATCCTTCCTTTGTTCTACTGTGTTCCAGACACAATGGTCTTATATACACTCCTAAAACACACTAAAACAAACTTGTGTCCAATTACTTTTTTTTTTAAATGTACTTCAAAAGTAGGTTCTTTACACAAAAGCTGATGTACCTCTAACTCACTCCATTAAATGGTCAACAGAGAAATGCTTGCTGAAGCCATCCAAAGAAGTGGATCTGAATGAGTACTTATTAATGTAATTTGGCCTTCATAAACTCAAGTCAATACTTAAAGTACATTCAACATTCTAATGTCCAACTGGAAAACTAAACTGGATCAGTTACAGAAAGCCTGGAACATCAGATTAGGAGTTTACATTTTATCTAATAGGCCAGCATCACAAACTTAAGCACTAGGAAGAACTACTTTTTTTTTAACTTTTCAAATCCTGAGATCACAAAGAGGTATAAAGCAATGAAGAAAATGAGAAGTTACTTTCAGGGATACATACATACATACATACTGCATACTACACACACACACACACACACACACACACACACACAGTTTTTGTACCTCTAGAATTTTGAGCCATGTGATCATATTACCTATTTTTAAAATAAATTATAATTAAATATATATTTAAAACAGAAAAAAGGAATCTTTACGTGACATGGAAAATCAGAAGCAAATATATTTCTGCCTTTTTGGGAAAAGTTTATAGTACTTTAAGTACTTTTTGAATGCCATAACTAAGAATTAAATAAAATAAAAACCTAGTTAAAATATATTCATATATGTAGATGATACAGACACACACACAAAATGCAATATATGCTCATACATAATGGTTCACATCATGTATTGGGGAGCTCCTACCACAACTGAGTTCTGTAACCTAAATTATCATAACCACAACTTGCCAACTTTCAAGTAGTTTCCTTAAATACCTGAATAGCTGCTGAGAGCTCATACAGTGAAGACTTTCCTCAGAATCTAAAAGCCTACAAATGATGAAAGAACCAAATAAGAAATAAACTAAGAAAAAAGACAGCACAGTCTCTTTCCCTCAAACTCATCTCCAGTGGCCAGTCTCACAGCTTCATCAATTAAGTGAGATTAATAATTAAATGACTTGAGAACAACAATAAAGGTAGGAGATATAAACCCTTAACATCTCCAAATTTGCTAGAGCCTCTACGTGGCAATCAAGGGGTGATGAGGAATAGGATCTCACAGTATAGTGCCCTTCTCTAAGATGAATAAAAGTCATTCAGGTTTTTGTTCTTGACCTAAGTTCTAGAACCACCTCACCATGAAAGAATCAGGAAGAGGACTCACACCCTATCAGCCAGAGCAAAGGTGAAATATTGTAAGACAAGAGAGAAAAGAACTTTGAGAACGCAGAAGCCCCAAATCCTCTAATCTATAGAATCCATCCTTTGATCAAAGGTAAAGTACTGTGAGTTTGCTCATGGCCTAGATCTAAAAAAAGATCCTTAAACTCTTACCTTCATCCTGTTATCTGGCATGTCCAGGCTCATACCGTATGGCCATGACAACAGAACAGGGGAAACATTCTCCTTGCCTTAATCACAGAAATAACACATTCTCCCTTGAAAAACATATCCTGATTCCCATGACCCTCTAATCTCAAGTTTCATCTTTATTCCTTGAGTTTCAAATTCATGCAGAAGTCAGTGTATTTTTAATATACTTTATCATGGAGTCATGAGAACACTTGGTAAGGTTGAAAACATTATTTTAAAATACTGGCTCTTGGGGTGCCTAGGTGGCTCAGTCAGTTAAGTGTCCTAGGGTCATGGGATTGAGCCATGCGTCTGGCTCCACACTGAGCATGGAGCCTGCTTATGATTCTCTCCCCCGACCCTCTAAAAGAAAATACTGCTTCTTAAACTTTAACATGCATACCGTGTGACTCAGTAGGTCTAGGGCAAGGTCTGAAAGTCAGCAGGTCTAACAGGTGGTCCCAGGTGTTGCAAATGCTCCTACTTCTCAGAAAACATTTTAAGTAAGAAGGTTCTAAAAGGCAATAGAACCTATATACATAGGTTACCTCCAAAGACACAATCCCAATGGGATGCTATCTGTTCTTTTCATAGTTTATTCCTTCTTCCCTATACTAGTTGTTTACCTTCCATGTGACTACTATAAAATTGAAAAGTCTAGAACAGCCAAATATTTCTAGTGTTAAAGCCATTTCCTATCATAAAGACCTAATTTAATAGGTATACCATAATGGCCATCTCTAAAAATGATCTACCCATCTATTCATCTGTAATCAAGTTAAATTTTCATTCGTTCACATTGAGACACATTAACAGTAACTTACACACTTCTCAAGGGAAAAAAAATTAGCAATGCTGCAAACTATAGGGAAGAAACTGATTTTGGTTTTTGTGGACGTTTTAATGTTTATTTTGAGAGAAAGAGAGTGCATGCAGGGGAGAAGCAGAGAGAGAGATGGGAGAGAATCCCAAGCAGGCTGCACACTGCCAGTGCAGAGCCCCACATGAGGCTTTATCTCATGAACCATGAGATCATGACCTGAGCCAAGATCAAGAATCAGATGCTTAACCGACTGAGCCACCCAGGCACCCCAAGAAACTGATTTTGTAACTAAAGAATCACCTGATGTGTTCTACATCCCTTAAGAAAAGACTCAAATTTAACCATCATAAAGGTGATACTCCCAGTATACTGCCCAGTTAAAAAATACTTTACAATGAGGATCTTCCTCATTCCCTAGTTTGGTTACCAGTACCCAGTCTTCCAAACCAGAAACTTGAGGGTCAATCTAGGCCTTTCCCTCTCCTTCATCCCCATCTGTTCCAGACTCCTGACTGAAATGACCATCAAGTCCTATCAATCTGGTGTCCTAAGTGTTCCTCCAGTCTATTCTATTTCCTTTGCACTGCCCTAGTCTTAGCCTTTTTCCTCACCTTACCTACTGCAATAGCTACCCTGACATTGCTGCCTCCAGTTACCCTTTCCACTATGATACCTACTCCACACTATTATCCAAGTGATTTTTCCAAAATGCAAACCTAATGTATCTTCCGCTCAAAACTTTTTACTATGCCCCCCACCCATCACCCACAGAATAAAGTCCAAGCCACATATAATGGTCCAAGCACTTAACTTTCCATGATTGGAATCCTGTCTGCCTTTCAAGCATCATATCCCACTGCACTCCCCCTATCCTGCACTTTAAGCCCCATTATTATCAAACTACACTGCTTGAATTTCCAGCACATCCCATGCTATTTAATTCCTCCAAGCTTTTGCATAGGCTGTTGCTTCAGGCTAGAATATCCTTCATTTCTTCTCCCTTGGCTTTCTGGCCAACTACTATGAATCTTTCAAAACCCAGTTCAGATCCCAGGAAGCCATCCCGAGACCATACCCTCTTCTCTTAAAGAATTATTTCCTCCACTGCCAACTTTGTAAGTAATAATAGAATTTACTGGGCATTTACTATGTGCCTGACACTGTTCCAAGCAGTTTACAGGTATTAACTCATTTAATCTTCACAATAATCTCTCCTATGAAACGGTACCATTATTTCTTTTGCAGATATGGAGCCTAAATCACAGAGAAATAAATAACCTGTCCCCAAGCATACCAACTGTTAAATGATGGAGACAGATGAAAATCCCTACATCATACATATTTGTATTACTATTCCTATCAGAGTGAAGTTATTTACACGACTGTCATCACCATAGACTGTGAGCTCCTTGAGGGTAGGGATTATGTCATATTCAACTCTCAAGCCACAGTGCCTAGTGTAAAGCAGGTAATTAGTGCATGCATTTCTTGAATTGCATATAAAATAACATTCCTTACAAGTTCGAGAAAAAAACATTCAGAAACTAGTTTCCAAATATTCAAATATGCTATAAGAGTTCTAGAATAGAGCAAGTTATTTCTTTCATGGAATAAAAAGGATGTCAAAAAGAAAGGTAATACAGACGTGAGATTACAGTCCTTGTGGACAATGAAATAGACTTATGTAGCAATAATACTACATAAACACTGAAATAAATCAAAACCCAAAGGACCATTTGCTTCAGATTAACTCTTTTTCACTTACTAAATAAGAATTCTTGCTTACCATTCAAAGCAGTGAAAAGAAAGCCCTAAATTTACTTTGCTCAAGTAGAAAGAAGCAAATCATAGGCCAACACTACTAATTGCTTCCTTAAGTCTGGCCAAGAAATGTATCCCATTAGACAATTAAAATAAAATACAGTTGCCTGACTAAGCATATAACAAAAGAATTTCTAAGGTTGTATGGGCTAGCATTACATTATTCAAATAATGAAAAATTATTTTAAGCCAAGAAAAATGAAAAATCAAGAACAAAATAAAATCGATCATCACCACCCCAAAGGAATATAGATTTCCATATTAAAACACGTACAGGTTACAATAAAACATATGCATGTTTACAATATTCAATAGTGATTCTTTAAACCTCCTTCAAATTATAAAAAAATCAAAGTTTTGCTAACTCTAATGATGAAAGACCTCAAGACCAAATCAACTGTACTTAGTAAGCTCTCACGGTTAGTCCTCTGAGCCATACTAAAGTGCAATAATTAAAACCCATAGGGATGGTACCAGCAGCAACAATGCATACCACGATACTTGTTAGAGTAATCTGTACCCTGCACAGCTTGTACACACTCGTGCACTACAGAAAGGTAAATCTGCTGTCAGAAGAAGCAGAGTTTAGGCCACACGGAGTTTAGGCCACAACACAGGAAACTCTACCCCCAGACATGTCTTACCATTTCTTGGTACACTCAACCATCAACTCCTGGTAGGAGGCCACAAACTGGAACTTGGATGCATGTTTTCCCACACGCTGCAGTCTCTTCCAAACTGAAGCCATGATGATCAGTCACTTGAGCAGTTCTGGGTTAGCAACACAGCAGCTTTAACAAAGCAGAGGGCCCAAAGGAAAGGAGCTTTGCATGTATGTCTGTACTTTAAAAAAAACTCAACTACGACTTGAAATGATGTTTGGGGTCCATAAGTCTTCTCCCTGTTTCACAGGGTAAATCCCATCTTAGATGAATGGCCCAGTCAAGAACAGTATGATACACATGACAGGATGAATGAGAGGAGGTTCCCTCATGAAGACATCACCATTCCACCTCAGGGGCTATATTATGTGTATTCTGGAGGACTGAAAAGCAAAACAAAGAGAAATATATGAGAGAAGCTTGAGGAGTGACTAACCACCCAGGTTAGATAACACTGCAACAGACAACCTCAGTTCTCCGCATGTTTTTCAAACAATGAAACAAAACACCAACCTCAAAAGCCAGTAACATCAAGGATGCAGGACGTCAAGGAAGAAATTACAATTCACACCGAAGACGTAGAGCAACACATCAGGTAATCAGCATCAACAACAATCGAGAAACGCAAGTCGGGGCCCTACCTCCCCCTCCTAGCATCACAGAAGGGCGAGCAGAGCGGGAAAGTCTAGGGATGCTGTTTAATGTCCACCGGCAGTCAGAGGGAGGAGTGGAACATTTTTAAATAAACTTTGTTTTTCAGCCGATAATTAATAGCCTCCAGTCTTTGAATATGTGCTTGGAACAAATTAAGGAGCAAGGAGGAATGCTGTTGTTCAGTCAGAGGAGGGAAATGGATGGGAAAAGAGGAGTGGAGGGAAATCTCAAGGCAGAGGGAGGGCAGCGTCCGGGCTCCAGGCCACTTGGGCTCTCCACCTTTGCTGCCAACCGGAGGGAAATGGAAACTCCTGCCTGGGCGTGAAGCAATGACCAGCGGGGCAAGTGCACAGTATGGGGTGCGGTGCCTCCCTCCCCCATCCGAAGGGAACAGTCCTCTAGAGCCTCCTCTTCTCACGCACAGAGCCCAGACCCCTGCCCCACAGCGGTGGCAGGCGGTAGCTCGCCCACGGTCCCTGTCACCCAGGCGATGCCTGAAGACCCCAGCCCGGTCCCCGAGCCCCGTCCCCGCCGAACGTCCACTCCCGCCCCCTCCTCACACCTCTAATCCCGCTGTCGGGCTGAGTCTGGCCCCGTTCCCTCCTCAGCGCCGCTCCTCCGTCGCCGCCGCAGCAGCAGCCGCCGCCGCCGCCACCGAGTCCTCCATCCCCGCCGGAGCCACATGGAACAGCCGAGCCAGCCGCGGCGCTCGCGGGAGCCGGGGTCTGCAGCCCCTCAGGCGGACGGCGCGCCTCACGCCCGCCCCCTCCCGGACGCAGTCGCCCCGCGACCGTCCCCCACCCTACAAAACCCTGCCAGAGCCGCTGCTCAGTGCCCAGCAACCCCTCCCCCGCCTTCCTCCTCCGCCACCATCATCATTACCTCCCCCGCCGCACCTCTCACACTAACCCTACCCACGGCGGCTCAACCTCCGTCCGCCCCGCCGCCATTGGCCGGGCACCACGCGTGCCCCGCCCATCTCGGTGGGCGGGCCTTTGAGCGGCGGGGGCACTTCATTGGCCAATCTGGGTGCCCATAACAGGAGCTCCACCCCCCAGCTTTGGAGGTGTTTTTCCCCCAGCCGGAACGCGGCGCACAGTCCACCGTTTCTAAAAAAAAAAAAAATTGGAATCCACCAGGGACGATCCCGCCCACTCCTCTGATTGGCTTGGAGAAAGAAACGATAGGCGGGAGGAGTAAGGAGTGTTTATAGTGACCTGGAAGATGGTTGATTAAACTGGATGTCCGTCAAAGGTGCGCTGGGTGCCGGGCGGGGTTTCTGGCTCGACTCAGTGAAAGTAGAGCCCGGTCTGGCTTCGTTGTAGCTGTGGGCAGTACGGCTGCTGTGGTTTGCTCTCTGGTACTCTCCTGTCCCCACCCTAGGAGCTGGGTGCGCCTTCTCCGCCACTAGCAACTAGGCTGTTTGCGCACACGGCCTTGGTTTCACCCGATTCCTCCTGGGGGTTTTCCTCTGACACACTGGAGTAATGACCCTGCCAACGCACGCCTAACATTCAGTGTACTGTTCCTCAACGGGATTGAATAAACTGAGCTGGAAACAATATTTACACTGCAATTTCTTCTTGTTCTGATTCTTCAACATTTCTTTGAATCTTGGTCTCTTTTTTCTTCTCTTCTTCCTCCTCCTCTTCCTCCTCCCCTTCTTCTTCTTCCTTCTCCTTCTCCTTCTTCTCCTCCTTCTCCTTCTTCTCCTTCTCCTCCTCCTTCTCCTTCTTTCCCCCCTGTGGTCTTTTTCCCTTGTAAATGACTCAGGAGTGGCTGGCATATAAAAAGGGTGGTTATAGGCAAAGAAGAGGATGAAATAACCCAAGCAGAGTGTGAGGGCAGGGACACTTAACCTTGTTAAAAAGATCCAAGGACCTTTCTGAGAATTTGATGAAAGCCGAGAATTTGATGAAAGCTACAGACACTCTCCCAAGGAGGAAAATATATCCTATCATAAAACACAAAAATTTGCTTTCAATTTTGGGTAGTTCATAGACCCCTGGTGTAGAGAAAGAGGGCAAAGAATGATATTGGAGGAAAGGGGATCCCAACATTTAAGGAATAAGCAGAGTAAAGTGGAAAAGAGACTGAGGAGGAATGGTCAGAGAAGTAGGAGTACCCTGTAAGCAATCACCACATAGTATGAAAAAAGAAAGAGTAACTAACATGAAAAGAAAATAAACAAGTTGGGTCCCCGAAACAATTAAGAGCCATCGTTAATCTTACTAAGGATGGAGAGCAGAGTGCTTGGACAAAATACCTTAAAAGGTATCAGGATCTAGGGACGGACTCTTTGAAGGACAGGACAGGAGGGCAATGGTGAGAGTTGATCACATCTATATACACAAGCAGAGCAAGAAAAAGGAGAGAGGGAATGAAGAATCAGGAGAGATGGGGAGACAGGTCTTGAATCCAGTATCTAATTTTATTTCCTTTTTCAATAAAGAAATTAATCTAATAACACCACAAGAACACAATGTGCGCTTTACAGAAAAGAACATAGATATCATGTATTTTGCTACAGTCTTAACTTTAAAATATTAAGAAAACCATAATATTTATATTGATTCTTATTTTCTGTACATCTTAGAGTTCTCATGTGTCCTTCCTGAGTGGTTTACTAAGTCACTACAACCTACAGCCATTATGATCTCATATAGTGATATATTCTGCATCATTAACAGACTTTAAGTGTATGGGGTTTTTTTTATGACTAATTTATAGAAATGGTCATAAACTATTTTAATCTAAGTTGCCCTTCAGGAACAACCCACATGAGGATCAGGAGGGTTTTGCATCCCATTTATTATTGTTCTTCAGAACTTTCCAAACTTTCTTATGTGGTCAACCTGGTTTCATTTAGTACTCTTTCCCATCTTCGGGGCGGGGGGCGGGGGGGGGGGGGGAAGGAGAGAGATTTTATTGTAGAGAAATTATCTTCAATCTATTTTAAATACATGTCTTTTCTTGAGGAAGAAGAAGAAGAAGAAAAAAAAAAAGAACCAAGAAGGAGAAGGAGTATATAGGGCCCCTAAAGAATCTTTCTCAAGAGACTGAGAAAGAATTTCTTACAGGACAGCTTTTATTTTTGGAGAAGTATTTTTCCTGGATGTAAACTCTTCTTTTTCATTCTAGTTGCACAGATTGCTAAGAAGCGATCAAGGTTCAAAATGAAGAAATTAAGAGCAGACCTTACGTTGTTCTGCTGCTGAGCTCAAGTTCATAAGCTAGCTTCTAAAGTCTCCACCAAACAGCTTTTTCTCTCATAACTTTTTTTTAATAACCTGTTTGCTAACCAAATTTATTGAAGAAACTTTCTTACAAAATATCTTAAGATTTTTTTTCATCTGCTTAGCTAAAAATTATTGAAACCAACTGAGTATTGATCATATTAAATACAATTAATAGTACATAAAAGATACAGTCCCTATTCTCAAGGAGTTTTTCATAAACAGGTGTTTAGCATGCAAGAAAATAATGCAAATTAACCTCTCTGAGTCTTGACTTCTTATTCTGGCAAACAAATAACCATGCCTGCCTTTCTGGGATGTTGAGAAGATGGAAGATATGTAGGTAAAGTACTTGATACATAGTAAAACAGTCACTAAATGGTAATTAATAATGTACACCATTGTGTTTGGTAGCGAACATAAACAGTCAAGAAAAAAACAACCAGTATTCAAGAATACTTGAGCAATACTTAGTTGCTGCCAAACATAGCTACCTCAGGACTAAAGAAATAGTGCATTTAACGTTATTCCTTTCCCATTGTCTCAGTGATTACCAAGACCAGAAAACCAATAACTTATGTGGGGTCGAGATTTTATAATAATTACTATAAATTCACTTACCCTCAATTCTCATGACCACCTTTCATGCCATGTATAGTTGAGATCTTTTAGCATGCCGAAAGTTACCTTTTTCTTAAAGCCCCCATTCTCCCTACCTACCGGTGTGCAAATCCTTCTGACCCTCTCCCGCCCTTCCACACAAGAACTATACCTCAAAGCCTTCTCTAATCCCCTACTTACTCCAGTCTTGATTTATCATTTCCTTCCATCTCAGACTTAAGCTGCATAATAGACCTGTGGATGTATGTTACTTTAACTGTCCTGTTCATTTGACCCAGGTGTTGACTACAAAATTTTATAAATAGATTTTTACTTCACAAAATATTCAACATTTAAAATAATTTTGATTTTGCCTTTAAATTTCATCAAGATCACAGTGAAGACAGAATACAAAGAAATAAGTGGAAATCCCAAAAATTTCAATCTTCTTTGCCATGACACTTTTGAAATTATAGAAAATATTTTCCTTGAAGCAGCTTTGCTAGTCACCGTTTCAGAAACCTCCAAAATGGAAATTTTAGTCCATGAAATGCAACCAAAGGCTTGAAATATTGTCATTCCTGATGATAAAATTTTTATCTTTAGGTTTTACAGTTTTTGCAGTAAAAATTGTCAGACATATTACTGCAGGATTTAACTACTAATAGAACTTATCTGTGCCTTAGTCATACTAATAAGATTTACTCCCAATAATAGCACTGCAGGTTTTTGCATTGTTTTCCAGTTATCATAGCAGTTATACTGTATACAACATTCCTGCAATCTTTAACTGCTAATGAAATTATTTATTTTAAATCCACAGTTAACAAATTTACTCCTGACAATCCTACAGCAGTTCTTATGTCCTAAAAATACTCATTGTGGCAGGCTAATACTTTAAAATATTAATTGATGGTTTCTGTAGTAGTTGTTTTTCCATGTACTTCTTTTTATCTTATGGCCTTTCTCCTCCTAGACTCTACCCTGATACACCCTCAGCATCACACCCACCCTCATTTAGGCTGGTCTTTGCTCATTGTTTCAGGAAAGGAATATAACAGAATGCAGAGAAACAGGGAACTTTTCCCTGGCTTTTGAGTTTCTAAATCCTAGCCCTTTAGGGAGCAATGAAATGAATCCTATTAGAGACCTACACTGTTCAGTATGATAACCTCTAGCCACAGGTGACTATTGAACACTTGAAATACGGCTAGTTCAAGTTGAGATGTGCTGTAAATATAAAATATACACCAATATCAAAGACTTATGTAAAAAAAGGAATATATCTTATTCATAGTTTTATATTGATTACCTGTTGAAATTATAGTATTTTGGATATATTGGGTTAAATAAAAGACATTAAAAATTAATTTCACCTGTTACTTTACCATGTTAATATTGTTACAGGAAAAATTTAAATTATACATGTGGCTTGCATTATATTCCTATTGGATAGTGTTGCTATAGACAATAGTAAAACTTCCTTTAATAGAGATGAGAAGTGGATTTCCTGAACTGGAAGGGGAAGAAGAATTGGGAGGAAAATATTGAGAAGCTAGATGCTGGTGGGTCCTTAGGACAGTAAGTCCTAGTCTCACTCTACTCTGGCACAAGTTGTGGAGAGGTGCAGTTGAAATAGCAGGATCTATCTATGGAATCTGAGATCTGAGAGAGATAATTCAACATTCTTTTTCCTTGTTAGAGCCAAAGGGAGGTGGCAAGACCCCAGAGAGAAGAAAAAGCTGAACTATGTGTCTAGCCCAGCCCAGACTTTAGAGTACAGTTCAATAGAACTTTCTGTGATGAACAAAATGTTCGTCGTGTCCAATATAGTAGCCTCTAGTCACTTGGGGTTATTAAGCACTTGAAATGTGTCTAGTGTAACTGAGAAACAGGAGTATTAATATTTAATCTTAATTAATTTAAATGTAAATAGTCACATGTGACTGATAGCTACCATAATGGACAGTGAAGCCTTACATAGTACCATGAATGTTCTGAAAACCCAACACAATGATTTCCAGACACCCAAAAGGGTGCAGAGGGAACAGAAACCAACAGACCTAAAGGGGCCTTGTTGATAGACCAAGATTGACCCAGCAGCAATGTGTGGGAATGACTGCTATTGAGGAAGGATGCAGATTGGAAACCTTGGGAGAGCCAGCATGGTAGAGGAGGAGCAAGGATCAAATGCTCAACCCCCTTCCTCTAATACTATGTAAACCCCTTCAATTTAGATGCAGTCCCTGCCAGTGACTATGATTAAGTGTCTGCCACCCTTTGTGAAATCATAGCTTGAAACAGAAATTGAGTTATAAAAAATGAAATTATATTTCTTGAAAACCAGATTTTTTTTAGATTGAGATTTGTACCTGCTATAAAACCTCAAATAATAATTCTAACAAAATACTTTTAAATTAATATTTATTCTCTTAAAAAAACAGTCTTTCTTTCTTTATCATAGAACCCAAGTTCTTTGGTTGAAAGCTTAGAAAAGCTGCATCAGAAAACCATCTTTTACAGGGGCACCTGGGTAGCTCGGTTGAGCATCGGAATCTTGATTTCAGCTCAGGTCATGATCCCAGGGTTTGTGGGATTGAGTACCCCATTGGTCTCCACTCTGAGCATGGAGCCTGCCTGGGATTCTCTCTATATATCCCTCGGCCCCTCTCTCCCACTTATTCTCTCTCTCTCTCTCTCTCTCTCATTAAAAAAACAAAGCAAAAAAAAATAAAACAAACAAACAAAAAGCTTAAGGGTGCCTGGGTGGCTCAGTGGGTTAAGCATCTGATTTTAGCTCAGATCATGATCTCACAGTTCATGGGTTAGAGCCCTGCTTTGGGCTCCACACTGCTAGTGTGCTTGGGATTCTCTCTCTCTTCCTCTCTCTCTGCTCCCCACCCTCCACTGTGCTTTTTCTCTCTCTCTCTCAAAATAAACTTAAAAAAAATTTTTTTTAACTTAAAAAAATGAAGAAAACCATCTTTCAACTAAAAAGAGGGTATCCTTTTGTTAAATTGTTTCCATGCTAGTTTCCCATGAACAAGTCATGCAGTTAGTCATAATGAAATTTTGTACATTGAACCTGAGATGACACTAATTCCAGGACCTAATTTGCATCCTAAAAAACCAGTTTTGTCTAGTTCTATAGCTTCTAGGAAAGACTAACCTGGGTTGGTAGAGACAGAGGAGCATCCTTAACGGCCTTGAAATTCAGATAGAGACAGATGCGAGTCTGTAGAGACCATCCTTTGGTGATTCAGTAGGTCTGACTTCTATTGTTAATCTGGAGCAGTATATTGAATGATGAGAAGGCTCAGAAATCCTCAAGAATGATTACAGGCATTAATGATATTCAAAAGGTGGAGACTCAAAATGCTAGCAACACCACACAGACATTAAGCATTTGGGTGGATGACAGCCATAAGCATATTTGGCTCAGCTATCCTAATGTGGAACAGCTAAATACAACTTTGACTCTAGAGTACCCTTGCTGGTCTGCACCATTCTCTTGGTCTGATCCTTCAAATTACTTGAGATAATTTTGGGATAGTGAAGTCACAGTGCACAAATACTGTGTATGTGAAAGCAGGTGCAGTTATGAGATATTTACACATCACAAATAAGTGGGCCATTACTAGAGGTATTGCAACAAAGGTCTGAGTTGGAATTAGGAGCCATTTCCGAGAAACCTTTTGCTAAATTCAGTAAATGTATCTCCTATAAAATCAGTAGAGATTCCTGACCAAGATTTATTGGCCATTTCCCATGAAACGTAAAGAATCTTTGATGAATCATAAAGAGTAGAATAACCTCTGCTTCTTTTCTTCTATGTTTTAAAAAATTGGAATAAATGCTAGGTAACCAGAAACAGCATCCAGCCAGTGTTTTCCTCTGAATAATTCCTAGATGACTGTATTTAATGTGAACAAGATAATAAAATTAACATCTTCTGAAATAATAAGGTTAGACAGGAGAGGCAAAGAAAAAGCAATAGGAATTCACAATCTGGGAGGGCATTGAATACCCACCATGTGGTGTTAAATCAGAGCATTTCGATCTCAAACAGTGCAAAAAAAAACAACAGCAAGCTGAAATCAGGCGGAACCCCACTTACCAGGGCATTAGGCATGGGCCAAAGGAAAGAAGCCCTCTTGTAGAAGCTTGTCCCAGATGAGTAGAAATGGAAAATGAACCCAGCTTTCAGAGGGCAAAACTCATGCACAGTTTGGGCAATCTGCTTAAGCAAGCTGAAGTGAAAAAAAAAAAAAATTCCAGGCCAAGGGCAATAGCATAGAGCCAGAGAGAGCTGCAGTATCATTCCAGATCTCTCTTTTTACAGCAAATCACCAAATTAGTGACGAGGCTTACAGAGAGCAGAACATAGCCTGCTAGCAAAAAGGACTTTGTGAGATGTGCTGGACATTTCTTCATATTTTGCAGCAACTTTTGGATGCTATTTTTAAGTATTCCCGATAATGAATCACTGATATTTTTCTCCAAAAAGTCAACTGTTGTGCAAGAGTTAAGTTTTTGTGCCACAGTTCAATCTTCTAAAAAATCCTGGTATCTTCAACATTAAAAACCATGACATCTTATCCCTGAAATAAATTTAGTCTATCTTAGATATTGAATATAGTGCTAAGCTACACTTGGTGTGAAATAATTATCTGGCATTATCAGAGTCCCATTTCTCATTTCAAAAACTTATATGTGCACCCTTCCCCTGATAACAAGTATTATATACTTCAGTGTAGAAAACAAGAATGTTGTACTTGTGCGTCTTTCTTCACACAACATATACTAAAAAGACGTATATTTAAAGGTCATAGCTTGATCATCTTTAAAATATTCACTCTGTCCTCAAACAACCGAAGCAAAAACAGAAGCCTATTGATGACTGCTGAACTTCTTTTATTCTTATAACATACCTCCTAATTACTCACAAAGCTACCTTATACATGCCTCTTCTCCAGCTTTACACGCCAGTTTACAAAATAATTACCCAAATCTTGCAGTTGGTTGTCAATAATGAATAAGGGTAACTTGTTGAGTACTTCTTCATATATGTCATGCTGGAAAGTGAATGATGATAGTAACTGCTCTTCAACATTATGTGCTATGCACATGTGCAATGCCCAGGAATGTTTTTGATCAAATAGTTTTGCCAATAGTTCCTTCTGCTTTCTCATATTAACATCTTATTAATTTTCAGCTGATTTTGTAAGCTTTAAGGCAACAATGTAACTTGTACCTAGTTTTGCTACAGAGAGTACAACTTTGAATAATAGTTTTAAGATTTTGATTTTCTTTGATGATATTTTTACTAAAAAATTCATTTATTCATTAATAACTTGTGAATAACTACTAAGCTCAAAGCATTGTGCTAAGTATTGGGAATGTAGCACATCAGCAGATAAAATCCCTGCCCTCATGGAACTCACATTCTGCATCAGTTGGAAACCATTATTAAATATTTGCGTTAGAAAAATCTCAGTTGATAAAAGGCCACACTATGCTTCGTTTTAACAATGACAAAAAAAAAGCTAACTGAGAAAAATGTTATAAGAGACAATGCACTGGGGACTAACATTAATAGAAAGCCCACTCAATGAAATTTAATTTTCAGATACTTATTGTTGTACTTCCAATTTACATATTTATTTCCTGTACAAAGTCACATATAGATTTGTCACAGCTAATACTGATTTATAATCTATATTTGCACTGGAGTGCTGTTTACAATTTATGTTTATTTCTTTATTTGAATTGTAATATTTACATTACTATTTTAT
Source organism: Panthera leo (assembly GCF_018350215.1). Classification (NCBI taxonomy): domain Eukaryota; kingdom Metazoa; phylum Chordata; class Mammalia; order Carnivora; family Felidae; genus Panthera; species Panthera leo. The sequence continues at coordinate 80,320,951 of NC_056681.1, read as the reverse complement.
CATTATTTTATGCTTCATTGAACCACTTTATAATATTGATCCATTTTTTAAAATTATTGATATAGGGCAACACTACTGTAACTACAAAATGTAAAATTAACATGCCAAAACTGAAACTACATTGATTGAGAGATTATTTGTTAAAGGTTAACTAAGCCAATCTGATCAATGCATTCCTTGGAGCTCAACATGTAGCTTCTAAGAATGGTTATTAGGAATGTGACAGGATCTTAAGAAACACACACCTATCCTAATTTCCCTTTTGACTTGGTAAAATAATTTTCAGAAAATAAAATATAAAAAGCTTATTTTCACTGCTTTATGCTCATAAATATTTTAGCTCTCTTCCTAGATATCCTTAGAGGTAAAATAGTTACAAATTACCTTTTATCTTACATGTGTTCTATGATTTTAGAAAATGTAAAAATACACAGAGAATAAATACTTAAAGAGAATATAAAATTTTATGCTAGGGTGTAAAGGCTATGAGTGATACCATTTCTTTTTAAAATTCTCCTTTAATGTTTTAAATTGTTTTTTACAATAATGACTAAAATTGTATAACTATAGTCTTAGATTGAAGATATTATGTAAGTCTTTATGTACTCTTTTTATTTTTTAAAGTTTATTTTGAGAGAGTGTGTACATGCGTGTGCAAGTGGGGGAGGGGCATAGAAAGACAAGGAGAGAGAGAGAATCCCAAGCAGGCTCCACAACGTCAGCGCAGAGCCTAATGTGGGGCTCGAACTCACAAACCATGAGATCATGACCTGAGCCAAGTCAAACGCTTAACCAACTGAGCCACCCAGGCACCCCTATGTACTCATTAAAATGTTCTTTCACTATCTAAAGGCGTTTCATCTATAGTTTCTGTTTATAAATTGTATCTAATTGATAAAAATGAAAATTCTCCTTGAATAAATCCATTCCTACCACATCTAAGGTGTTCTGATTCTAGATCCATTTTGCCCATGGACACACCTCAGTTTGGGGATTGAATGAAGATTTTCTTTCACAAAACATTCTATTCCTAGGAGTATCTTCTGTATTTTATATCACAAAAAGGATAAGTTTTAATCAGTACTTTTTATGTGCTTGAATTGCTTTATTGAGATTTAGAACCATGTATTTCATGGTGCTGCTGGGTATTTTCCCCATCAGTCTCTAATTGTGGGCTCGTGTTTAACTCCCTTCCTATTTTCACATTCTGTAGGGAGGATTCTTTTCTCTGCTCAAATAAGCAAATATTTGCCAGGTGCCTACTATTTGCAAGAAAGTGTTAACGTCAAAAAATACATTGTAAAAATGCATAAAAATGTATAAAATTTTTTACATTTAAAAAATACATAAGTCACAGCTGGAGACTTCAAGAAACTTAAAACTAGTTTCAGAGAAAAAATGTGATATAATAAAAATGTAAGCTATCACAAATGTGATAGCTCATAAAATAAGAAACAGGCAAACAGAAGAAGCAGTCTAAGACAGAATTAAAAGAGATATTAGAAATCTGTTACTGTCTCGTAGTCTAAAGCAACTCAAGCCACTTATAGTGATGCACACAGAGCAGATGATGAGGCTGACCCTGAGAGAACTGGGTTACTGTTGTAGCTCCATCACTTACTAATTGTGTCATCCTAGGAACTCCGGTAACTTCTCTGGATGGAAGGGGGAGGGGTAGACATACATATATATGTACACACAACTCCATGTCAAGCCAGGCAGACACAGTTCTGGGACAACTGGTAGAAATAGAATGATTAGGAAAGAGAAGAAATTTTTTCTGGGATTGGTAGCTAGGAGGATGACTACTCTGCTACCAGAGACCTCTGCTAGAACAAGTCCACCTGAGAGAGAAGCCGAAACTGAGAAAGCCGGGAAATGAAACCGAGCAAAGTTTGCTTCATTTGCCTCATCTGTAAAATGGAAATGGGAAAATGATACTTTGCTACCTGGAGGTAAGGGCTAGAAGAGGTACCCTCCTAAGACCCCTTCGACTCTGTTTCTGTGATTTTAAAAATTCCTGCCTTTAATAAATGGATGCATGTGTGCAGAATCTAAAAGAGGCATTTAGAATTTCTCAACAGTTGTTTCCATTATGATAATCTAGTTTTTGCTACCTTAAAAAGGTTGTTTCTCTCCCCCTTGGGGCTACTTTTGTTTTTGTTTTCATTATGGTGTGACTTTTATTCCCGTGACTCATTGCATAACTGGGAACCTGTATCTCCCACTCCCTTCCCCCATTCCCCACCTCTGGCAACCTTCAGTTTGTTCTCTGTATCTATAGGTCTGATTCTGCTTTTTTGTGTGTTTATCATTTGGGTTTTTTTAGATTCCACATATGAGTGAAATCATAAAGTATTTGTTTTTATCTTGGTCTGACTTATTTCACTTAGCATTATACTCTCTAGGTCCATCCATGTTGACCCAAATGGCGTGATCCCATCCTTCTTTATGGCTGCATTATATATTACATTATATTTTATATATTCTATATATTTTAGAATATATATATTAGAATATATATTCTATATTCTATATATTAGAATATATATTAGAATATATATTTTAGAATATATATTCTATATAGAATATATATATTCTCTATATATTTATATATTATTTATTTAAAAATAAAAATTATTTATTATATTTTATATATTATATGTATATAATATCACATCTTCCTTATCTATCCATCTATCAGTTGACTCTTAGGTTACTTCCATATCTTGGCTATGGTAAACAATGCTGCAATAAACATAGGAGTGCATATATCTTTTAAATTAGTGTTTTCATTTCCGTTGTGTAAAATACCCAGTTAGTGGAATTATTGGATCATATGGTATTTCATTTTTAATATAAAAAATTTAATGTTTATTTTTGAGAGAGAGAGAGAAAGAGAGAGACAGAGTGCGAGCAGGAGAGAAGCAGAGAGAGAAGGAGACACAGAATTCGAAGCAAGCTCTAGGCTCTGAGCTGTCAGCACAGAGCCCGACATGGGGCTCAAACCCATGAACTGTGAGATCATGACCTGAGCTAAAGTCAAACGTCTAATTGACTGAGCCACCCAGGTGCCCCTCTATTTTCAATTTTTTGAGTAATATCTATACTATTTTCCACAGTTGCTGTACCAATTTAGTTGTGGCTATTTGATTGCATTTGTCTAACTTTAATTTTCTGATTGATCAAAAATTGAAAGTTTATAGTCACAATTCCCATGAAGGCATAATGGTGTCTGTCAGGAACATGGAAGATATTATTGCTAAATGTACCAATTCCTAATTCGATTATTTATACTCAACTCTAAAGGGGACAGTAGTCAATTTTGGTCATTTTGTAAATTAACTATGATAAATTATAAACAAAAGAAGCATCGTTATACCATATTACTCTTTCTAGAGTAATGGAAATGGCAATCTAGCCCAAAGAGCTCAATCTTTTCCAGTACGAATTGCTGAGGTTGTTTGAACTCTCTTTGGAGAGATACCCATGATTCACAATAATTTTGTTATTGCATTATAAAGCTTAAGAGTACAAAACACCATATACCGAAATTAACACAAAAAGGATTATCAACCTAAATGTTAACCACTAAAACTATAAAACTCTTACTAGAAACAGGGGTAAATCTTTGTGAGCTTGGGCTTGGCAATGTTTTTTAGATGTGATAACAAAAACATGAACAACAAAGAAAAATTGTGCCTTATCAAAATTAAAAACTTTTGTATTTTAAAGACAGCATTAAGAAAGTTAAGATAGCCAATAAATGGGAGAAAATATTTCCATATCACATATCTGATAAGGAGCTTGTCTAACTCAACAATAGACAAATAATCCAATTTAAAAATTGGCAACAACTGTTGGTGGGACTGCAAATTGGTGCAGCCACTCTGGAAAACAGTGTGGAGGTTCCTCAAAAAATTAAAAATAGACCTACCCTATGACCCAGCAATAGCACTGCTAGGAATTTACCCAAGGGATACAGGAGTACTGATGCATAGGGGCACTTGTACCCCAATGTTTATAGCAGCTCTCTCAACAATAGCCAAATTATGGAAAGAGCCTAAATGTCCATCAACTGATGAATGGATAAAGAAATTGTGGTTCATATACACAATGGAGTACTACGTGGCAATGAGAAAGAATGAAATATGGCCCTTTGTAGCAACATGGATGGAACTGGAGAGTGTGATGCTAAGTGAAATAAGCCATACAGAGAAAGACAGATACCATATGGTTTCACTCTTATGTGGATCCTGAGAAACATAACAGAAACCCATGGGGGAGGGGAAGGAAAAAAAAAAAAAAAACTGAGAACAAACTGAGGGTTGATGGGGGGTGGGAGGGAGGGGAGGGTGGGTGATGGGTATTGAGGAGGGCACCTTTTGGGATGAGCACTGGGTGTTGTATGGAAACCAATTTGACAATAAACTTCATATATTGAAAAAAAATTGGCAACAGATTTAAATAGTCATTTCTCCAAAAAAGATATATAAATGATCAATAAGCATATGAAAAGATGCTCAACATCATTTACCATCAGGGAAATGGGAATGAAAACCATAATGAGATACCACTTCAGACCCAGTAGGATGGCTTAAAATCAAAGATAATAACAAGTGCTGGTCTGGGGCACCTGGGTGGCTCAGTCAGTTAAGCGTCCGACTTCGGCTCAGGTCATGATCTCGCGGTCCGTGAGTTCGAGCCCCGCTTCGGGCTCTGTGCTGACCTGTTTCAGATTCTGTGTCTCCCTCTCTCTCTGACCCTCCCCCGTTCATGCTCTGTCTCTCTCTGTCTCAAAAATAAATAAACGTTAAAAAAAAAAAAAAAAACAAGTTCTGGTGAGGATGCAGCAAAATTAAAGCCCTCACTGGGGCACCTGGGTGGCTCAGTTGGTTAAGCGTCCAACTCCAGCTCAGGTCATGACCTCACAGTTTATGAGTTCGAGCCTGGAGACTGCTTCAGGTTCTGTGTCTCCCTCTCTCTGCCCCTCCCCAGCTCACACTCTCTCTCTCTCTCTCTCTCTCTCACAAAAATAAATAAATATTTTTTAAAAATTAAAAAAAAAATGAAGCCCTTATGCATTGCTGGTCAGAACAGCCACTTTGGAAAAGAGTTTGGCAGTTCCTCAAAATGTTAAACATAGAGTTATCATATAAGTCAGCAATTCCACTCCGAGGTATAGACACGATAGAAATGAAAACATATGGCTACACAAAAATGTGTATATGAGTGTTCATAGCAGCATTATTCATAATAGTCATAAAGTGGAAACAACCCAAATTTCATCAGGTGATGGAAGGATAAGCCAGCTATGGATATCCATATGACAGAATGTTATTCAGCCATAAAAAGGAATGAAGTACATTCCTTTAATAGATGAGACAACATAGATGAAACTTTAAAACATGCTAAATGGAAGAGATCAGTTATAAAAGACCACATATAATTTCATTTATATGAAATGTCGATAATAGGCAAAACCATAGAGATGGAAAGTAGATTAGTGATTGCCAGGGCCTTGGGGAAGAGGGAAATGGAAAAGTGATTGCTAATGGATATAAGGTTTCTTTTGGGGGTGATGAAAATACTTGAAAATTACATAGCGGTGATGGGTGCACAACTCTGTGAACATATGAAAAAGCATTGAATTGTACACTACTGTTTTAAAGATTTTAGGTTATCTCTACACCCCATGTGAAGCTCAAACTTACAACCCTGAGACCAAGAGTCACATGTTCCACCAAGTGAGCTAGCCGGGTGCCCCATGAATTGTACAATTTGAAAGTCACAAAATGGGTAAAGTTTATGATGTGTCAGTTATACCTCATGAAACAGATATTAAGGAAAACAAAACATAGAAACAGACCACTGACCAAAGGCACTTGCCAATTATATTATTCTGCAGCCCCATTTAACCAAACGTCACAGGACAACTGAATGTGCTGGAGAGCTTGGCAAAATATAGTATTCTAACACAGAAATTTAAAATGTAAAAGTGCCCTACACTTGAATTTAGGAGATGTGTGTTCTAGGTTTGCCTGGACCCCAACCAAAATTTATAGGCAAAGATTGTTACTTGCCTCTGAATATCCATTCTCCTTTTCTTCTCTAGCAATAAGAACCCAGATTTAACTGAGCCATTTCCAGTCAGCTGAAGACCTGCCAAGCTTCATCTGCAGTTAGATTATGGCTTGTGCCTAAATTTGGCTAAGTCTTATAATTTCTAGGAAGTTTTCTCTAAGGGAGGGAATGTACCTTTCCTGGTCCCTCCATCCTATTGTTGAGATATAGTTGGGTTGGCTAGATCTCCAACAGCTATCTTGGATCATGAGGATGAAGGACAGCAAGTGGCAAGCTGGAAGCAATCTGGGTCCCTCCCAAATTTGTAGAATAAATACCCTTAACCTTACACTGCTTACCAGCAGATTTCTTTTATATGAAACAGAAATAATCACATAAGCCACAGTTCTTTTGTGGGTTTTCTTTTCTGTCACATGTAAAGGTACATAATCCTAACTAATACACTGAATTTATGAAGGGTAAAGAGGAAAAGGACCTTTACGTTGGTTTGGAGAAGGAGAACGTACTCTTTAAAAAAAAAGTTAAAGCCCCCTTTCTGGATGGAGCTACTTTCTAAATTAACCTAAGGACATTCAAGGGCTCTTGATTTGATCTTCCAAAAGTTTGTTGACAATGGCCAAAATATCTCAAACTGTGCAAATCCTTCATCACTACACCTGCCTCCTCTCCCTGGCATTTTCATTTCAGCTGAGGTCAGCCAGAAAATTCCAAACACTATGAGTTTCAAATCTGACTAGTTTGTAGGGAAAAGGTAGGATCTTTTCTTTGAAAAGGTTTCCAGTGGTATTCTAATTTCTTCTTTAGTCTACTCCAGTTTCCTAACCTTGACTAAATATATATGGTTAGTTAAGCATTTGATTGAGGGGCATAAGAACAGCCCCTAGTGGGTAATAAAGTTTTAAAATCATGCATTCTTGGCTACTAGATCTTCCATGGCTTTATAGCTGGTCAGGATTTGTTCACAATCTTATGCAATAATTATTTTAAATTATTCAATTAAAAAAGCCACCCATTACCACTATGTAATTTTAGAGCATTTTCATCACCCCCAAAAGAAGCCCTATATCCATTAGCAATCACTTCCCCATTTCCCTCTTCCCCACGCCCCGGGAAATCACTGCTTTCCATCTCTATGGTTTTGCCTGTTATGGATATTTCATATAAATGAAATTATATGTGGTCTTTTATAAGTCACCTCTTTAATTTAGCATATTTTAAAGTTTCATCCATGTTGTCTTTGTTATTATCTATGACAAAGGTGGCAAGAATATACCATGGGAAAAAGACAATCTCTTCAATAAATGGTGCTGGGGAAACTGTGAAGCTACATGTAAAAGAATAAAACTGGACCACTTTCTTACACCATACACAAAATAAACTCAAAATGGATTAAAGACTTAAATCTGAGACATGAAACCATAAAACTCCTGGAAGAAAACAAAGGTGGTAATTTTTTTATATCAGCCATAGAAACATTTTTCTAGAAATGTCTCCTCAGTCAGGGGAAACAAAAGTATAACTATTGGGACCACACCAAAACAAAAGCTTTTGCACACTGAAGGAAATTATCAACAAAACAAAAAGGCAATCTACTGAATGGAAGAAGATATTTACAAGTGATATATTCTGTAAGGGGGTTAATATCCAAAACATATAAAAAACTCATATAACTCAACACCACAAAAACCCAAGATAATCCAAATAAATAATAGGCAGAGGACTTGAATAGACATTTTTTCAAAGAAGACATACAAATGGCCAACAGACACATGAAAGGATGCTCAACATCACTAATCATCAGGAAAATGCAATCAAAACCACAATGAGATTATCACATTACCCTATGATCCAATAATTCCAGTAACTGGAAATTACCCAAGGAAAACAAAAACATTAATTCAAAAAGATATATTTATATACATAAAAGATATATGCACTCCTATGTTTATTGCAACATTATTTACAATGGCCAAAATATGGAAGCAACCTAAGAGTCTATTGATAGGTAAATGGATAAGAAGATACACACACATACACACACACACACACGCACACACACGTATTATAAGAAAGAATGGAATCATGCCACTTGTGACAACATGGATAGACGTAGAGAGGATAATGTTAAGTGAAATAAGTCAGACTGCGAAAGATAAATACCATATGATTTCACTCATATATGGAATTTAAGAAACAAACAAATGAAGAACAGAAGAGACAAACAAGGGAATGGGCTCTTAAATACAGAGAACAAACTCATGGTTTCCAGAAGGCGGGTCGGGGGAGAGGGGGATGAGTGAAACAGATAAAGAGGATTAAGAGTACACACTTATCTTGATGAACAATGAGTAATGTATAAAATTGTTGAATCATTATATTGTACACCTGAAACAAATATACTATATGTTAATTAGACATACATATATACTTCAATAAAAAGAGAAAAAAACTAAAAGTTTACAATCAAATTATATTTTCAAAGTCAAAAACCATATTTGAGGGGCACCTGGGTGGCTCAGTTGGTTTAGCATCTAGCTCTTGATTTCAGCTCAGATCATGATCTCACAGTTCGTGAGTTTGAGCTCTGCACTATTAGTGCAGAGCCTGCTTGGGATTCTCTCTCTCTCTCTCTGCCTCTCCCCTGCTCGTGGTCTCTCTCTAAGTAAATAAATAAACTTAAAAAATATTTTTAAAAAAACATATGCACATCAACATCCCCTGTGGGGTTTTAGACAATACCAATGTGATTAAAGAGCAAACTCATCACAATTTGTTTACAGAATTTTAAAACAACATGCATGCAAATTCTGCCATATGAAGAAATACTAAATACTAGAAAATCCTGAGAAATAACTTTTTGCTTCCTAAAGTTACAAAACCTACTGCTATTTTAGTAATAATTGTAATTGTTTTCAGCGTATATTTTATCATTCATGCATGAAAGACTACAACTCACTTTAAATGCAAGGACAGATAAATACGCAATAAAATTGTTTCATTGGGAAAAGTTCAGTCAGGGTTTGGTATTAATGTAATCATAATATGGTCACAAGATCTGGGCTCTTGCTCATGAAAACAAATACTTGCAATTTTTTAAAAGAAATTTTTTCTTTCTTTATAAAAAGTTTATTTATTTTGAGGAGGAGGTGCAGAGAGAGAGAGAGAGAGAGAGAGAGAAAGAATCCCAAGCAGGCTCTGTACTGTCAGCACAGAGCCTGACACAGGGCTCAAACTCACAAACCATGAGATCATGACCTGAGCTGAAATCAAGAGTCTCAAGCTTAACCGACTCAGGCACCCAGGGACCCCTACTTTTTTTTTTAATTGGCTCTTTGCCCAATGTGGGGCTTGAACTCAGAACTCCAAGATCAAGAGTCACATGCTCTACTGATTAAGCCAGCCAGGTGCCATGACATTTGTAATTTTTAAAAATTATTTCAATATTAGCAGAAATTTTGTTTTAGGGAGACACATCAAAATAGATTCTGAACTAGCCTACTCTTGTTTTTTTTTTTTTTCCCTATCACTCTTGATATTTTCTGTGTTGAGGTTACACTTACAGATATTTATTATATTCACAGCTCACTGATAAGGTTTTGAGACTTATGGATGATGATGTTGATGATGATGATGATGATGATGTAATCTCTATGTGCCACATGGGGCTCGAACTCATGACTTCAAGGTCAAGAGCTGCTTGCTCTACTGACTGCCAGCCAGGCACCCCAAGGCTTCTGTCTTTTAATAAGTAAGATTGACTTGAGTTTTAATGCATTTAAAGATCCTTTTCAATAAAAGTGACTATATACCTTGAAACTTCTTTTTAAATTTTTAAATATTTGTGCTGGATTAGTAACTATAAAAAAAATAATAGGCTTCAAATGATTTATACACTTAATTATGGGACTCCTGAGTATGGATGGATGAAATGGGTTACATACATCCTTACTTAGGGTTGCATGAAAATAGCCTTTTCAGTACTCATAACAGTGCCTTCCATGAATCAAAGCCAGAATAGTCATTCTGAAAATTGAATCCAGTCCTGTATCAGTCCTCTACAAAGAAAGGAGAACTAATGTAAAATTTCTAGTTGTTGAGAAGAAAAAAAAATCCTATTTTGATTTTGGCTATTTCAAAAGTGGCTGCTTATACTTTCTCTATGATTAAGGCTGGGTGGAGAAAAGGCAAAGAGATGAATAAAATAAAATAATATGTCTGACATATGGAAAGTACTCAGTAAATGCTGACTTCCTTCTTTTTTGTTCCTTTTGAAGAGAGATTTTAGTAGATAACTTGTTGATTAAATTAATTAAGTGTAAGGGAGGAGATGGTATTGATCATTCATGCTATCTAAAATATCCAACTTATACATCCAATGATTTACTTTCTTAATAATTATCTCTCAAGCTATAAATCAGAGCCTGAAAGAGCCTTCAAAAAATCTGCTTCTAGTTATATCACTTCACTGCTTTTGCGAAGGTCAAGTTCCAATGAAAAGGCAACCTAAGGAGTCTTTTCCAGAGTCTACTTTTTTAATGAAAGTTCCTCTCTTCTTCTTTCAAAAGTAGGCACATCTAATATTTTGTATACTTACACACTCTGGTGAAGAAGTCATCTATTAGTTCACTCATTTGAAAATTTTAGCAGTAACTACTTTGGGACTAGGTCACTTTTGCTATCTTTCCTTGAATCTCCTCAATCCAAGACTTTATTAAGGCCATACTTACTCTTGCCTCTTAATCTTTCCATAGCCATTCTGTGCAGTTTCTGGAGCCCTTCAGGGTATCTTTTTTTTTTCTCTAAGTAATCTCTGATCCGAATACGAGGCTTGAATTCATGACCTCAAGATCAAGAGTTATACATTCTACCGACTGAGCCAGTCAGCCACCCCTAGGAGTATCCTGAAAGCAATATTTTTGTTCTTGGTATTGGTATGCTTACAGATGGTTTCATAGAACATAGCTATCCTCTTGTATTTAGCTTGGCACATCAATCCATAAAGAAAATTGGGAAAGCTTAATGAGAAATTAATATGCCATGTTTCAAATGTATTTTTATTGAATCTAGGTAGGAATACCAAGAAAATTAGGTAGACAATAAGTGGTTACTTGTATTCCTAAATAGTTCATACTTCTATACAGAAGGGAAACACATATATCACACAACGCAACCATACATTGTCTGAGACCCTCGGGACTGCTGAAGGACACTGGGATTTCTTATGCCCTCTTTGTGCTAGTAGAAGACTGCACGTAGGTCAACAGGAAGATAGGCCTAAGGCAAAACAATTTCTGAACTTTATAATTTCTAATCTTTGATGCAGAAAAGGTTTACCCCCCTCCCTCCATCCATAGGAAGATTATCTTAGGGTTTGAAGAAGGAGGGTAGTATTTAAATAAAAGGCTTACTCAGATTTTGAAAAGTAGAAAGGGAGTGATCACAGACAGTGTTCAGAGCTCAGAAGGATCTTAGAGAATATTTAATTTAATTCCCCTAAGAATAACGAGACCAAGAAAGTATTTGTGTCTGCTTCAGGTCAAAACAGCCAGAAGGCAAGAGGTCACATGGAGTAGTGGAAAGAGCATGGACTTTATGGCTGACAGCGTGGATTTGAATCCAGCTCTTCTCATAGCTATCTGAATGGTTTTCTCACATACAAATTGGGAATAGTAGGACCTGTCTGTTAAAGTTGTTGTGAAGAGTAAATGATATAACCTACATAATCTGCCCAGAACAGTTGTTAGTATTCTGCAAATGTTTGGCAAATGTTATTCTCAGTGCAGGAACCCACACCAGGGTCTTTTGACTCCAACTCTTGTACACTGCACTGCACTATCAATACAGCTGGCCAGAAGAATTCAAATATTTGCTTCAAATATAAGATTCCAATGAAATAAATTGTGCACAACATCAAATAATGTTTTAAAAACATTCACTAATCAATGCAAGCAATACCCAGTCCTTTTTAGACAAAATTAAATGTCCCACTTTTCTCAGTGATTTTTGCTGTTTTCAGATACACACAGCTCAGTACAAAGAGATGACACAAGGGACTTTTTATCTGCAATGCAGAGAGCAATACAGAGATAATTTATATCCGAACTTGCCGTTAGCTCCATATGGCATGTATTCATCATTTAGTGGGTTCAGTGCCCTATCTTTAGAGCTTCAGTGATCAGGGTAGAAACTGCCTACTTATTTATGCTTGGCTGGACTGAAAATATAGAGAGAGGAAGAGGTGAAGGGAAATGCCACTCCCTGCAAGAACTGGCCCTGAAGTTAGGAGTCTAGGATTAACATTGGCTTGTCCAGGAATAGCAGACTCTGTTTTAAAGGGTAGGCAAAATGCAGATGACATGAGGTGTATTATTTATGGGTTGCAATCATGCATGTTATTCCTGTCTGCCCCACAAAGGACTTGACTGTGGTTAAATGTACGGCTGTCTTCTTTTTGTTCAGCACAAAGCCTCACTCACACTGGGCAAGTGGGTATTTGCAGAAACATGTGATCAATTAGTTTGTATCAGAAATAGGAGAAATCGCTCTCAAAAGCCAAATTAGGAATTAACCAACCCCATTCCCATGCTCCTACTTCAGAGAGGGGGAGTAGAAAGAGAAGCACTGTATTCTCCTGTCCCTACTGAGAGTAAAGTAACAACGGGTTCTCCTCTCCCGTTGCTTGGAAAGTCAAAGACTCAGTCCCTTTATACAAAAGGAATTTTGATTTTCCTCCAGTTTTTGACTCAAAAGATATATAAATCTTTCAAGCTGGAAGAATCTGTTTTTTTATCCTTCAGTCACCAGGATTATCTCAGTGATGGGAAAGAGGGAATTCTGAAGTGTACACTCCCCTCCCCAATGCCATCATAATATTAAGTATATATTTAGTGCTATAATTCAAACACTGGAGCAAAATGTGCAGCCATTTATAACTTCTGGAATATTAAGAATGATTATGGACTGTTATGGTTTGAATTGTGTACACCCTCCCCCATATGTTGAGGTCTTAACCCCCAGTACCTCAGAATGTGACCTTATTTGGAACAAAGGTTATTGAAGAGGTAGTAAAGAAGAGATCATTAGGGGGCACCTGGGTGGCTCAGTCGGTTGGCCATCCGACTTTGCCTCGGGTCATGATCTCACTGCTCATGAGTTTGAGCCCCGCATCAGGCTCTGTGCTAACACTCAGAGCTTGGAGCCTGCTTCAGATTCTGTGTCTCCCTCTCTCTCTGCCCCTCTCCTGCTCATGCTCTGTCTCTTTCTCTCCAAAATAAATAAACATTAAAAAAATTTAAAAAAAGAAGAGATTAGCAAGGGCTCTAATCCAATATGACTGGTATCCTTATAAAAATGGGAAATTTGGACTCAGATGGCCACATAGGAAGAATACCATGCGAAGATGAAGGCACAGATTGGGGTGATGCATTTATAAGCCAAGGAATGCCAAAGATTGCCAGAAAACCACCAGAAGCTAGGGAAGAGGCATGGAGCTGATTCTTCCTCACAGTGCTCAGAAGAAACCAACACCATCTATACCACAATCTTAAAATTCTAACCTGCAGAACTATGAGATGATAAATTTCCATTTTTTAAGCCACACAGTCTGTGGTACTTTGTTATTACAATCCTAGTGAATATATGGAATTCCCTTCCTCCTTCCTTCCTTCCCTGCTAGACTTCATGAAAAGGAGGCTGGAAGACAGGAACATGATTTTCCTTTTAAGTCATTGATGGACTTTAGGCCTTTTGTATCATTAAGAAATACAAATTCTTGTTAAAAGGCATATCCACACCTGACTGTAACTAAAAGTTTGGCAATAGTGGGCAAAAGGAGCTGCCCCCAAGGGACATATATGCCAATGTCTTCATGTGCTCAAAGTCAAATTATGGCTCCTAAAACTCAATGGCTCATTTTAAACCCTCAAGAACTAGAGCCTTTCCCTTGTTTTCTTCCACAGTGGCTTTTCCCTACCTTGACTGAAGAACTCATTTTTCAACTTGCTGAAAAGTTTTACTTTGTCCAGACTTACCCATCCACCTCGAAAATGGAGCAGAGCAATAAGCTATTACCTTTCCTTCTTTCTCAAGGAGTGATTTCCCCTACTCCCACACAGTGGAGTCTAGCCCAGGTTTTAACTTATTGTCCCCTCCCTTTTCTACCCACTGCCACATGAAAGATGAGTTTCCAAGACCACTGTTTGTCTATTGTGCTCTTCTAAGGGCTTCTCAGTGATGCAGCACCAAGACTACTGACACTTGCATCTGAACATTTATGCACATCCCCATACTGTCACAGAGTTGTTCTTTGTTTCTTAAGATGGCACTACTAGATAAGTTCCAATGTGTATGCCTGATACAGAGTAGCCTTATCTACTCTGAGAATATGGGGTCTTCTTGTGCCAAATGTGGCTGACACTGATTCTTAGACTAAAGACCTTCCAAAATCCAGAACTGGTTGGTGTGCTTAGAGCTGCTATATCCTCATCTATGATGGAACTGGAGCTTCTATTCATAAAATAGCAACGTCTGAAACTCCAGCTGCCTGGGTCTACAGCCTATAGAAATTTCCCAGACATCAGTGATGTTACCACATTGCTTGAAGCTATTCTAGCAAATAGACATCTGTGGGTTTTGCCTGCCCAGCATTTATTCCTCCTCCTTCCCTAGTTTTCCCATTTTATGTCCTTGTGGTTTAGGTGCTGACTTTATAAACCCAGCTCTAGGCCTCTACCATTAGTGAAGAAGGTGCACATGACCAAAAACAAGCCAATGAAATCAATCAGGGCCTTGTGCGAAAACTGCTGGGAAAAAGGTACTGTCTCTATTTGACTTGGGGTTGGGAAGAATGTAAGCCTGGAGTTTTTAGGGGCCACCAGGTGAAAAGAATCTTCTGAGAATGAAGCGAAGATGAGAGATAGAGAGATCTAGGGGAGTGCGTTGTGAATGTTGTCTGGACATCATCTGCATCTTTGAGTCCAGCCAAACCTGAAATTTTCAGCTATATAAGTCAATAAATTCCCTCTGCTTAGGCCATTTTGAGGTGGGTTTTCTGGCACTTGCAGTTGAAGGTATCCCAATATATCTATTGTTTCTTTTGGCCTTCTGTCTTCTATTTCTTGCTTAGTATACAAGTTGTTCTTGTGCATGACCTTTACATGTTTAGCTCCCTCATAACTGCTGGGATGAGCTTCACTTCAGTGTTAATAGGATGTTCGGTGAATTTGCTCTTGTTAATCTTATTCTTCCAGTGAGAGAATTTATAGGTAGTTGATGGTGAAATTGTTCCCCCAAACCCAAACCCTAGAGGTAGGCAGGATAGCTGCCTAGAAGGTCAGGAAACATCATAACTTATTATAAGACTATGACCTAGTTAAGAGCTTGAAACGTGTTGGCACCATCTGTCTATCAGATTTCTAAACGTTAGGATAATCTTGATTTATTTCTAGACTTTGTCAATCAGTTTACCACATGCTATCTGCAAAACAGTATCCAATGACATCCTCATTCCAGGCTGAGTATAGGATTTTCTTGGTGCGTGCTTGTATGTGGCTTTGGTTTTATAGCTGCTATAAAAAAAACTTCACAGATGTTTACAATGAACAACAACCAAAAAATCCCAGATAAAGTAGAAATAAGACTATTAATTCAAATGCACTGGAAAATCTGCTTCTTAGCAATTTCCAAGCCGGGAGAACTGGAGAATGACAACAATCTCTACCTAGACAGTATCTACCCCCATGGCCAATGAAGGACACATAGACCCCTTATTTAGCACTTTCTATGACACATCACATCCTACTAAAGAATTAAAATATCTTAGAATTGGAGAGGCCATGCTGTCATAGAGCTTGATTTACTCAGAATGTAGGCATGCCCTCTACCTTTTTCTTAAATGGCAATCCAGACTTCTTCCAAATGTCAAAATATCTTAAGGATTGGGTGTCTCTGCCCATTGAAGGAAAACTCATATTTATGTGCTGTGCTGAGCCACAGCCTCTCTCCTTGTAACTTTGAAACACCAGAATTTTATTTAAGGGAACTTAGAGATCATTCAATTCAACATCTTCATTTTATTCCAATGATCTGCCTTCTGGAACAGAGTATCTAATCATCTTTTCTGTAACAGCCCTTTCAATATTTTGTGGCAGCGTTTGTGTTCTTCCCATAACATTTGTTTCTCTGGAATAAATATGCCCAGGTACCTCAGCCCCTTCCTTATCCTAGTCAGAGTCCTCTGAGATACTACCCTAACTTCCTGTCTTCTAACTCCCTCTTGTGACATGATACAGTCTCCCTAACATCCCATCACTATTCATTCAGAGGCTAGGTATTTCCTTCCAGGTGCAAAACTAATGGGGGAACACAGTTTTCCATAATTTACGTTGTTCTAGCTATTCTATGTATTTATGTAGAACTACTATTTTATGTAGCTCTTAAGCACAGAAGGGTTGGTTATGAATGCCCTGCCAATGTTTCTGGCAAAGACAGATTTTACAAACAAATTTGTCAGACTTCAGATAAAGACTGTCAATAGACGGGTGCCTGGGTGGCTCAGTCAGTTGAGCGTCCGACTTCAGCTCAGGTCATGATCTCACAGCTAGTGAGTTCGAGCCCCGTGTCGGGCTCTGTGCTGACAGCTCAGAGCCTGGAGCCTGCTTTGCTTCAGATTCTGTGTCTCCCTCTCTCCCTCTACCCCTCCCCTGCTCATGCTCTGTCTCTCTCTCTGTCAAAAATAAACATTAAAAAAAAAAAAAAGACTCTCAATAGCATAGAATTGTGTTGTGAGAAGTCACCAGAGCAGTTGTTATAGGCCACTGCCTCATTTCAGTCATGCTATCTTACATGTATTCAGGTTTTTAAATACTTTATCTTTTTTATATATAATTTAAAAGAAAAAATTAATGTTTACTTATTCTTGAGAGAGACAGACAGTGCATGAGCAGGGGAGACTGACTGTTTACTGACTGTAAAAAGTCGTTACAGGAGTAGGTCTCCGGCTAGGAGCAGAACTTTCTTTTCTGACCTGATGATCTTTCTTTAACCCAATGAAACAGTTCATAAAGAAGAAGACACAAGGCTGGAAGGTGTTTTCCTTTAAGATTCTTCTTTGGTTGATAAAAAATCATAAAGAAGGACAAATCCCTCAACATTTGGGGAGAAATACTTTCTCAATTTCTTTTATTTGGAAGTTGAATGGGAACCGTGGAAGAGGGTAATTTGTGGTGGGGGATTCATACACTCAGTATGCTTTGAACAAATGCTCAAACGAACCATGCCTTGTCCTCTTGTTTCTTGTATGTGCCAAAACTAAAATATATCCCAAATCTCAGTTTAGCTGTGGTTTTAGCTCCAGACCTCTGGGCATTTGGTACAACACACTTTGCTGGTGATGGTTGAGATTTAACCTTGAAACCAAGTTGTTATATAATTTAACAACCCCTATCCCTGTGTATTTGGTGGTCAACACCATGTTATTTTTTATTAAAAATGTTTCTGTCAATACAACTTTTATGCTTTGTATTGAGTGTCTGTGGCAAGTCTTTAATTACTGTTGAGAAATTTGTAATATAGATACATAGATATTCACTTGCAACAGTGAAAAAGGCATAAGGTTTTCTAACACCTCCAGGTGCTAGCTACCTAATGGACCTTCAGACAAGAGACTGAAATATTAAGAGAGTTGATTGGGGTCAAGATGGAATGGAGGACTACATTAAACTAGATGGAAAACAAAAGTAATCCAAAGAAAAATATGAATGTTAGGGTAATTAGGCTGATTATAAAGGAATGACAGTGGCTAAAATTTATTAGGTACAGGTCCCCGTGATGTGAGATCTGCAGCAAATCAGGAGAAGCCTCCAGACTGAATTCAGGTTAATGTCACCTCGGCTTTCTGGGGGAGGTTATGGTGTTCTCAAGCTTTTCATACTTACATGGGTTGTAAAAACGGCAGAACCAGCCAAGAGGCATCTGGATTCCTGAAGTAACAGGTATGACATTGATGTTAGAGTTAAATCAGTTTTCCATTACCTGGGGATTGATTAAACTGGTACGAATTATTGTGGGAGGTCAGATAAAAAAGGGATGCCATTTGGTTTTAGAGTATGCTGAAAAAATGCAAAGCATGGACTTTAGGATCAGAAGATGGGGCTTGGAGTCCAGGCTGTACCTGTCAAGCTGAGTTGTCCTGAGTGAGTCAGGTAGCCTAAGTCTCAGTGTTCTCTACATTAAAATGAACCTAATAACATGGCTATTTTGACTCTCAAGCTAACATATATGAATGCATGTTATGAACTTACAGTGCTAGTTACTTGTTTTTATTCTTTTCCAGTGCTGACACCAGGTTATGAATCAAAAGGGAAACAAAACAACATACCCTATTCCATCTGGGGGACAAAAAAGATGGGCGTGAATATTGCTTTTACAGTATTTTCCCCTTATTCCTTCATCTGGATCTTTAAAAAGCTGCATTTATTTGCTGTTATGGCTTTACCCTCCAAAGCCCCTGTATTTGATGTCTTTTGGCCCTTACACACATGTTAAGAATTAAGACAAACAACGATGTTATAGGCCTGCCCACTCATAGCTTAAGGGAGCAAGTTGTGGAAATTGACCATAACCCTTGGGAACCTAAATTCCACTGACTACAGGTGGGGGACCATGTTTTGGTTTTTTGTTTTGGTTTATTTTTTGTTTTTGTTTTTGTTTTCAGAATTCTTTAATTTTTTTTTTAAACTTTTTAAAGCAATGTGGTTTCCGCCTGCTCTTCCAACAATACAATGGCCTGGACTTTTGTGGGTTGGGAAACCATTAGAAAACAAAAATAACGGATCTTGTACAATTCATCAAGCCCACATGGGAATTTCTCAACCACACAGTCCTGTAGGATTATGGCTAGTGTGCCAGAGACATGCGCTAACCCTCAGCTTTATTCATACCAAATAAATAGTCACTCAGTCACTAGGGTAAATGAAATAAAGGTAACCACTGACACTACCATTGCCATTTTTGAAATGTGAATTCTGAAAGGAATATGGCAATTCAGTCACCAAAAATAGCACAATGTCAGCGCATCTCCCTCAATAGTTACTAGATAAGAAATCAACATGAATAACTTTCAGGAGCCAAGCTAAATATTGTTTTACATCCTTACATTTAATAATATCTTACTATTCACTAAAGTTTACTTGAAGACAAGGATCACTTTACGAAACAGAATGCATACAGTGCTTAACAGAGGTGTAAAGCTTATAACAAAGTATATGTGAAATTGTATTCCAGGAAAGATTTAGAACTGGTTTTTGAAGAGGATAGCTCTATTTTGGCCAGCTTCATTTAAGGAATTTTTAATTATTCATAATAACCAGATGATTTCCTTTTGCCTGAATCTAAACCCAAAGATGCTCAGAATAAGAAGACATCTCTCTATGGGTTCTTCCTTCTAGATGGCTTTTTTTGCAGTATTTGAAAGTTTTTCTTGGTGGCGTTTCAAGAAACTGAAGGAAGACCTTATTTTGTATCTAGGCTGTTTAATTCCCATGTTCTGACTTTGCCACAATATAAGCACATTACTGGACTCTTCTCTAAGTCTCAAGTCTACTTGAATGCCTGTACAATATCCTTACGTTACTCAGCCATCTTCTCTGGTTGTGAGCAAAAGTGGCCACCTTCAGTATATCCATGAAAAAAAGAGTAGCCCAGGATTTCCTGGAGTATCTTAAGGGCCGTAATTTGCACATAGGGGCACTTTTAAATAACTTACTAAAAGGCATTCTGTAGAGGCAATTTACAGAAAGGTTTCTCTCACTGGCACTAGGGTTCATGGTCAATGAACCAGTAGGCTGGATTTCAGCCCTCACCTGCCCTGGCAAGGCATTTTTGCACAGCGCCTGAAACAGACTACCCTATAGGGTCCCCTGGATACGTATTCACCTTTAACTGTTCCTCCCACATCCATTCTGAGGCCACAGACATCTGAAAAGACATGGTAGGCATAATTTCTTCAGAACCAGAAATCTCTCCAATTTCCGCCTCCTAGTCTTCCTTCAAATATTCACTCTCTTCTAGTCTCTGTATTTCTTTCTATCCCACTAAAATGAACCCAAGTTCTCCCTCTCCACCCAGTGATTCTCAAACTTTTTTGACGTGAGTCCCACCTACCTGAGGCAAAAGGCTCCAAGACTCACACACTCCTCCAGTCTTTCCTACTCTCCAAAGAATTCTCTGGTAGCAACAAACTGTTGCTGTGCAAACACATTTTGTTCAGATTATGTGAATATCTGCTTTAGCACTATTGACATAGACAGTTCTATGTGTACTGCAATCCATATTCATGCTAATGTTTTGTTACAGAGAACTTAAAGGTGATAAATTATGGTGATATCACTCTCCTACCATAGGGTTAATCAAACAGTATACCTCAAAGAAAATAGATGATGATGAAGATAGAGAAGGGTAATTTATAATTAAAAAGCAGGAATAATAACCACAAAAAAGAATAATCAACTCATCATAGCACTGATACTGGTAACAGAATAATCTTCCCCAAAATTGAGGATCCTTCAACAATCTGCCCATGCATGTTTATAGTGGGAGTTTGCAAATACTGCCAAGTGTTGCCTGGCAGCCAGGTGAATACTTAGTCAAGTCCTCAGTAAACTCTACTTATGTGCTAAATTCTTATTTATGAATACGAAATACTACCAACTCCTAACAATTTTGCAGACATTAGTAAGTAGCCTTTAGAGAAAGACACACACACACACACACACACACACACACACACTGAAAATCTAGGACATCAAGGGCCATTTGCTAGTAAGATCCAAAGACAAGACTTACATTTGGGATCAGTTTGTGGAACATCAGGAAGATGCTTGTGGCCTCCCGGTTGGCTAGAGTGCAATACCTTAAAAATCACTGCTTAGGTAGTTGGCTTGGCTTTTTGACTCAGCTGCTCAAGATACTGGATCACTTTTTTCGTAGTCTATGGCTACTAAGGCACCATGACCTTGTGCCTTAACCAGCTCCCTGAACCCCCAACACTCCCAGTCTCTCTCACTGGAGTCCGTCTCTGGGAAGGAGAATCAGATGTTACCCACTAACTGGGCAGACTCCCAGTTACCACCTTGTCATATCTGTGATGGCATAATGGGAGGCCTTGAGTGCAACTTGGTAGAGGGAAGTCAGGAGACTTGGTCACAGGCCACCTCTGCCTTCGCAGCTGTTTGACAGCAGGCAAGTTACCTCACTTCTCAGTTTAGATATCTCCTCTATGAAATGGAAGTAATAATACCAACCTCACAGATTTCTTATGAAGATCAAACAAGATAATGTAAGTGATAAAACATGGTATAATATATGTTTTATTTATAAAAGTAATGTGTGTTATTGCAGAGAGGTAATGTTCATGCAAACATTTGGACTGTTCTAATTTCAAAGTTTAACTAATATTAGGATGCTATGATGTATAAGAATGACAAAAAATATAGACTGTCAGCCATGGAGATCAAATGCAAGGACCTCACAGGCCCTAGAGATTGTTGAGAAAGAGTACAAGTTCCTGATTCCACAATCCTGAAACATGTTATAAGGAAAAGTACATGTCTCAGTGCTCCTGAATCATCCTCCAGCCCTTTGCAGAAAGGTGATATTAGAAACTATTCTTGAAGAATCAGGAGTTATCCAGGCAAAGAATAAGATGAAGTCTGTATAAAGATGTTTTGGATAAATGATAAATGCAAATGCAAAAATAAAGGCAAAGAAACATGGCTTATTCTGGAAATTACAAACACTTAAGTGTTGCTGGTTGTAAAAGGTAGGGAGAAGAGGCATGGGAGAGGAGGCTGGCTAGGAAGAATACCTGTCATGTCACCAGCCTATTCATCATGTCAGTGATGGGGAGTCAATGAAACAGTGTAGCCCAAATACATGGCTGGATTTGAGTTACACAAAAACCACTCTGATGTCGGTTTGGAGGATGAGTCTGAGGGATGACAACCTGGAGACAAGACATTTTTCAAGCTTTTCCAATAGTTCTAGTAGGAGATATTGAGGTCCTGAGCTAGAGCATTGAAGGGACTGGAGGGGCATATGAAGTGGTAAATCAGCAGGCCTCACTCATTGTATTAGTCAGGATATGATAGATTATATTATGGTAACAAATGATCCCCACATCTCAGTGGTTTATCACAAAAGCTTATTTCTCAGTCATGCAGTTAGCCAGGCTTCTTTGACTTGGTGACACTACCATCTCAACATAAAACCTCTGCATTCAACACAACAGGAGAAGAGGGATGTTTCAGGTAAAGAGAACTGAGAAAGTTTCTTTTACTACCTTAGCCCAGAAATAAGATGCAAAGTTTTATTCATGTTTCATTGGTCCATACTAGTGATATGGCTGCACTTAACTGAAAATGAGGTGGGAAATATGTCTCTTCTATGCCCAGAAAGAAAATAATTGGATATTGGTAAATACTGGTGATGTTTACCACATGGTGGAATAGAGATTGGATAGTCACTGTAGTGAAATATGCACATGGAAGATGGAGAGGTGAAGGAAGTTTATGATAAATTTCAGATTTTTAGCTTGGAAAAATAGAGGTTGATGGTGCTGGTCAGTGAGACAGGAAAGGCTGAAGAGCACCATACTAGGTAAAATAGGGCATTTTATCATAGGGTGTAATATTTTATCATAGGGTAAAATAATGGTTTTTGGATACATGAAACATCCCTAGGATAAGCATTGTATCCAGAGATAAAAAGCAAAAGGTAGAGTCAGGTCAAAGGTAGTATTGGGCAAGGCTGAAGGCAGTTACAGTGTTTAAATAGTTTAGAAGAAACAGTAACTGAGTCATGGTCATGAGTGGAAGGCAAAGCAGACAAATCACCAGGAGAAGGTGTTTGGAGAAAAAATATAGGCTGGTGCTCAGGCCACTTTCAGCATCAAGCACACACTTGCCTGAGGCTATGAAATATGTTAAAAGTGTCATCGAATGCCTGACTGTGCTCTGAACTTTAGCTAGTGACTGAGGTTCTGGTTTTCCAACTCTTTGCAGCCATCCAACCTCCCTGGGCCTGGATCCTCCTCCCATAAATGAGCCTTCTGCAGCCTGGCCACATGTAGCCAACCCTCCTTTACCCTTGTCTATTCAGACCTTGGAATATCTCTTACCTGGCACCAACTGATGCCATAACCATAACAGAGGTTGCTATCATTTAGACTCTGCTTTAGACACTTACCCCAGGTTTAAACTCTCATATAGGACAGTTCCTCCAAACCCCATCCTGAGTCCCTCACATAAACCATTGTCTCTTGCTCACTAGCCTTCCTGCCAACTCAGAAAACTGTAGTCCCATTTTGCCTCAGGCCATATGCTCAGGAATTTAAGAAGCTCAATAAAAGCAATGGTCTTGGCATGTATTTTCCAGAAAATATTTACTGTCAGTAAAGGATGAAGTTTCTCTGAGATTCTAGAATGAGAGGTGGGTGGCGTTATATAGGAACCAGCCCAGAAGCAATAAGGCAATCAGTGGAGAGGTAAGCTTGCTCCCAGCTGGACGTAGGATTCCATGTCCAGAGTCCATGGCTGATTATTACAGGGGACCAAGACTAGGGAAGAGAAAATTGTCAGGAAGTTCACAGAGACTTCAGGAAATAGGTCAACTGCCATCCTTATCTCTCCTTTACCAGGAGGAGACTAAAAATCCACAATCAAGTCTACAGAAGTACACAATCGATCCACTGTAGCTGTAGGAATCAAGACTCAGGCTCCAGCAAAGTGGAGTGGCACCATGGCTTCAGGAACACCAAGAGTCAGAGTTGGTTTGCAGAACCACATTCTTCTGGGAGTTCTACAACAGTCTTGCCCCAGGAGAAGAAAGGCTGGCAGAAGCAAAGCAACAAGCAAAGAGAACCCTGATAAGAGCATGGAGCAGGGCAGGCCTTCTCCAACAGAGGTTGAACTTTGAGACCCAAACGTAATGGAGTCAAGTAGGCATTCTGGCTTCCCCCCAGGGCCCCTCAAGGATAACTCTACCTGATAGAATCCCTGAAGCCTTTGAGCCTCTCTATGACCTCTGACAACGGCTTCTTCCAAGCTCCTATTGGAACTTGCATAAGAGCAGCTACACTGGTTGAATGGAGTCAATATGCCTGGGAAGGAGGGAGGCAGCTGTAACTGGAAGTTCACTAGAAAAACTGGGATAGGGATACAGTGTGGACAAGAGCTAAGAGAAGACCCAAGGATAACTGTCAAATCTGACATTCTATTACTTGTTCTAAAAGATGACTATCTACAAATCATCCCTAGGATACCCAAGTTCACAATATTGCTTAATGCAATTAAAAAGAAGTAACACTCTAGGATTTTTTCTCTTTTTGTTTATCTCCCTTGGAATTTATGTGTTGAAGAAATGGTCTAGATTTTACTGATTACATTTGTATGCTATTGTTTCAAATATGCCTCTTGTAAGTTGTAATTATAAACTGACATTTAGATATAGATGCCTGATCAAATTCAGGGTCAGTATGTGGGAGAAAGATATTCCATAGGTGGTTTGTGGACTTTCCTCTGGAGGCACATATTTTTTCCCCAATTTTGCTAAGATATAATTGACAAATAAAATTGTCTTATAATATAAAAAAAATTACTGGGACCAATAAAAAAAAAAGAAGTAACAAATATGAAAGCACATTATATACTGTAACATTGAATAAATACAGGATCTTGAAACTGTTTAAAAGCTAGTATATAAAAATAGGCTTTAAAGCCCCCATTTGTGGACAGGTGCTATGCTAAGTGTTTTATATACATCATTTTAGTCAATGCTCCCCACAACTATACTAGGCAGGTGCTATTATTATTTGCATTTTACAGATGAGGAAACCCAAGCTCCTAGAGTATCTGATTCAGGTTATGCAGCTAACTGGTAAGAAGCACAGCCTGTGGTCAAGCTCACATCTGTGTTGATTCCAGAATACTTCCCCCAAAGCCTGAGAACACTGTTGTGTCTTTGTTTCACATGTCTGGCTGAGCTGTCTCTTCACTCATGGTCTGCAGAAGTTAGCTCTGCAGCACCAGCTCTTGTCTCTACTGTCAGCCAGAGAGCAACCTCTGGGAGATCTTGAGGAAGGCCTGGTTCTGGAGGAGGGCTCCTCCCATCCCCCTTTCGCAACAAGCCCACAATGGCCAAGCTCTGGGCCTTATCTGGCAGCCCTCACATTCTTCCTAAGCACCCCAAGCAGGACACATTCCTGACTGGGTGGAGGGAAGAATTCTTAGCATTCTTCAGCCGCTGTCCTCTTAAGAGCGCCTAATCTCAAGTAGGATAGAGAAAAAAAAAAATCCTTCATTTCTAACGTTTGGAATTACTCTGAATTAAGTCCTGCTCTCCAAACAAGGAGAAGGGGGAACAAAGAGCTGGAGGGAGATTTCAGGACCACTGAGACATGTACTTTTCCTTATAACATGTTTCAGGATTGTGGAATCAGGAACTTGTACTCTTTCTCAACAATCTCTAGGGCCTGTGAGGTCCTTGCATTTGATCTCCATGGCTGACAGTCTATATTTTTTGTCATTCTTATACATCATAGCATCCTAATATTAGTTAAACTTTGAAATTAGAACAGTCCAAATGTTTGCATGAACATTACCTCTCTGCAATAACACACATTACTTTTATAAATAAAACATATATTATACCATGTTTTATCACTTACATTATCTTGTTTGATCTTCATAAGAAATCTGTGAGGTTGGTATTATTACTTCCATTTCATAGAGGAGATATCTAAACTGAGAAGTGAGGTAACTTGCCTGCTGTCAAACAGCTGCGAAGGCAGAGGTGGCCTGTGACCAAGTCTCCTGACTTCCCTCTACCAAGTTGCACTCAAGGCCTCCCATTATGCCATCACAGATACGACAAGGTGGTAACTGGGAGTCTGCCCAGTTAGTGGGTAACATCTGATTCTCCTTCCCAGAGAGGCTTCCTGCTGGATTTACTGTCTCTCCTTCATACTCCCACAGCACCATCTACACATCATTGACACCATTATTTATGTTACAACTCTTTATGGGTCTCTCTGCCCAGCTTAACCGAGTGTCACATGGTAGATCCTCACTTGTAGGAAACACAGAGGTAAGGAGATTCAGTAGTGATGCAGACACACAGGCCTCATCTTTGGATATAGAATTCCAGGATGATGGGCTGTGAAGTAGACTTGAAGGTTCAACCCGAGAAATCAATCATTCTAGTGGGTATACAGGTCTGGCAAGAGTTGGGTGGGGGGAGGGGGTTGGACGGGGAAGGTCTGACTTCATGCCAAACTTAACAAACCGGTGGGCCTGAGTCAGAGATTATTAACCCAAGCAAGATTGGCTCAAGAACTGAAAGGACGTTTCATTGAACGTGGACCATGAGAAGATACCTCTTCGAGAATCTTGGTAAGGTGTAAACATAGGAAAGATGGTGGAATCTGATATAACTTTACAAAATCATTGATGCTCTTAATAAATTGGGCTTAGGTAGAAACCAGAGTTTGACTTTCTTAAATGACTACAATAATAAATGCAATAGATTTTGTGGTACAAAGTTGCTGGGAACACTGATTAGCAAATATGGGACCATTGTTCCTAGGGAACATGCAGGTTTAGGTTCCTGTGAGCTGTGGTCACATTTTCATCAACTGATTAATACATAACTTTGTATTATATATGTTCCTCTTTAAAGATGATTTATTTCCTTATTTAATATGTATTATTCATTTATTAACATTGAACTCCTGGCCAACAACACTGTAACTTATGTCTTAACAAAGTTTATCTAACACATATAATTCTCTAAAAGGTTATTCTTGTGATTGGGAAGACTAGAAGGCACTTTGCACTGCACTTGGCAATCATTTTAAACAGCAAAATCACCAGTAAAAAGCACAAAAATGTGGAAAATGTGGCACTAAATATATTACAAAAAGGACACTTGTTTCTAGTATTGGAACTAAAACAAGAATAGTGTTACCTTGTTCACCTTCAGCTGGGAATGTGTAGGTCAGGTGACTCAAATTTTTCATTGCCCACATCCATGAATGACCATGAAAGTGCCGTATTGATTTGGGGGTTACACATAAATTTTAGGAAGTAGGCAAATTCACAAAATTAGGACCCACAAATAATGAGAATCCACTGTATTTACAGTTTGTTGAACACCTACCACCTGTCATTGAACTAGGTACTTTACATATACACACATTGTCAAGCTTATCAGCTTTCCACTCTTCAAATGAGATGACTCAGAGTTAACAACAGTGCACATATCCTTAGATCAATAGGCTAACACCACTGGAAAAAGTAAACCTTTATAATAAGATTAATGTTATACAATTTTTACACTGAGCTTATAGATACATTAATGGGACTAGAAACTTGGAACAGGCTAGGCTTCTGCTTCTCTTAGAAATATCTAACTCAATAGTCTGAACTCTTATAGAAAACTCACATTGCACAGTCAGCAGTAGGGGCTATTGACTGATTATGCTTAAAAACCTATAACCTACTAAGGTCTGAAGAGAATCTTTCTTATAGGGAAACATGACCAGCAGTTAAGAGCACAATCATCTTCCTAAGCAACATTATGTAAAGCCAAAAATAGTCAAGTAAACAAATTCAGAGACAAATATGTCTTTCAGGGCATTGACTGACTGAGTAGGAACCTGAGAAGTTAGCAAGCTTTAGAACATATCAAGTTTTGAAGCTTCATGCTTGCAAAATGATGGTCTTAGGCGATCTGAGCATCCACAATCTTCCTATCTGCTGCTTGCTTTCCATTCAAGTCAGTCTGGACTCTGTTCCAAACTACAGTAAGCTCACTCTTCCTCCTCATCTTTACTCTTAACATAATGTCACTCTCTTCCCAACCAAATCACTCTTAACTGGGAAAGCACCATTTAGTCTCACATCTTCCATTAACCTTCTGGACCTCCTCAGCCCTCCAATCTTCTTATGTGGGGGAGGATCTGGGGCACCCAAAATCTAGCTCACTTGTCACTATGTAAGAGGGAAATAATAATGCATATCTCAGAATTTAAGTAGGGTAGCATGTGCACATGCACAGTACTAAGTGAATGCTCAACTTTGTTGGTGATTCTGAATCCGAATTCTGTTCTTCACCTTGGTTCATATAAATTAACTTTTTGTTACCTCTTCTGAGACAGCTTTTATGAAGAAAAGGATAATAAGAGACATAAGAGTCATAAGAGACAAGGCAACAGCAAGAAAGAACATGCTTTGGGGAGTGATTTCCAGATTCTGAACTTTCTGGATGAATACATGAATTTGGGGAACTAATATGATATTGCTTAATAGCTCCCATTTGTCTAAAATCTCCCTAATAACATTTTTACCTTATGTAATAATTTTTACAAAATAAACACATTTTAAAGGGGAAAAGCAAGAAGAACATATTATTAGAAGTTCTGAAAATGAATAGGAGCACCTAGGTGGCTCAGTCAGTTGAGCGTCCAACTTTAGCTCAGGTCAAGAGTTCAGGCCACACATTGGGCTCTGTGCCTACAGCTCAGAGCCCGGAACCTGCTTCAGATTCCGTATCTTCTTCTCTCCCTGCCCCTCCCCTGCTCACACTCTATCTGTCTGTCTCTCTCAAGAATAAATAAACATAAAAAAAAAAAAAAGAAGTTCTGAAAATGAATAAATTCAGCTTCAGGAAAAACTCACCTCATTTGCACACCCACTTATCCTTTTTGTTCACTCATTGGCAAAATATTAAGTGATATGCACCAGGAATGTTTCTGCATGATAAGGTACAGTGGTAATGACAGGGAAGTTCTCTGTATTCATGTAACTTATGTTTTTTTGGTATCACAAAACAGATCTGAGAAAACTCATGACCAACTGGTACCAATCTAGGCACTGGACATGCACTGGCTTTTGAGAGTGGTAGCATGAGAGTACATCCCCTGCCCCACCATAGATGTAAGGTCCAGTCCCTACTTCTGAGTCTTGAAGAAAGAAAGGAACAGGAAGGTGTCACACTGTACAGAGACTGGAAGTAGCTCTCTAACTGATCATCTTCTGGCTCTGGGGCAGTGAGTGTGCCAGCCTAACAACTGAACCTCAGGCTGGTTACTCTTGGTGAGTACAGCCCCCATATAAACAGAAATCTTTCTAGAAGTTATTTTTGGCCATGAAGAACGATGACATATATTTAGTCCAAAGAAACCTGAAATATAGGTCACAAGTGATTTCAAACAGTTGTCAAGGTGTGGAGATGAATCCGGAGAAAAGAGAGAGGTAGGGTGAAATCCTGGCTCTATTTGAGGAGTTCCTCAGTTTGTTTCTCACCAGGATTCAAAAGAAAAGAGCTGGATGTTGTGAAATTTGAGTTTTTAAAAGTGCTATAGAAAACTTTTAGCGCTGTTAAACACTTGGAACACTCAGCCAACAAAAGTAAGACATTTGCTCTTACTCTGAAATACCAAATTAAACTAAGGTCAGAGTGACAGTTGTGTTTCATTCTAGCATGCCTTAGTAAGAAACCAGAGGAGAATCCCCAGTGACTGATAAGTTCTTTGTAACATGTTGAATTGTTAGGTTGGATAGAGAAGACATGATATATACAGTTGCCCCTTGAACAAAGGGTTTGAACTGCACAGGTCCACCTGTGCATTTTTGTGGATTTTTCACAGTACGGTGCTGTAAATGCATTTTCTTTTTCCTTTGATTTTAATAACATTTTCTTCTCTCTATCTACTTTAGTGTAAGAATACAGTATGTAATATAATATATATAACATACAAAAAACATATTAATCAACTGTTTATGTTATCAGTAAGGCTTCTGGTCAACAGTAGGCTATTATCAGTTAAGTTTTAGAGTCAAAAGTTATATGTGGACTTTTGGCTGCATGGAGGGTTGGCTCCCCAACCCTGGTATTGCTCAAGGGTCAACTGTATGGACTGTGCTTTCTTCCCAAAAGCCACAATTAAAGGAATGCAGCACTTCACATAAACCATCAGAACTCATCACAATACTTTCCATATGTAATAGATTGAGAGTCTCACATGACAATCTCTAATGCCCTGGCCTAAAATTTGTAAAATGGAGCAAAAATACGTTCTATTTTCCAGAGAAACTCTTCAGAGCGCCGTAAGTGTTTCCTGAAAACAATATGTAAAAACCCAACAACATTTTCCAGAGCCTCACTTTTGAGAGCTCTTTGCCCCTGCAGCATTACGCGGCAAGGAAGAAGGGAGGCTCCCGGAGGTGTGTGAGCACCAGCTTCCTGAACACATTGGGAATAAGACCAAAAAGAAAATGATCAAGAAACCATAAGCAGAAGGTTCTTCCTTGTCACCCATTTTAGGATTAAAAATAAAAAGATTTACTAAAATTAGCCACAATGTAAAACCCTAAAGCAGAAAGTTTTAAATAAGGCAAAGGGCCTCAATGCTTCAGACAACTTTATCAATTTATGCTATAAACCATAGCAAGTCAATTAATTATTCCCAGATGCTGGGGTTGAAGAATACTTGCTGAATTGTTTTGCTTCTCAAAGTCTCCAGTATAAACACACATTCACAGGATTGCATTCCCTTTTTTGGCTCCCAACATGCAAGTAATTATACAGTGTGCAGGATAATGTTGGATGAGCTCTCCTTTGAATACCAAGCAAGTTCTGGGTTCTGTCAGCCTTTTGGATACTATGTCCACAAACATTTTTCTCTGACAGTCTTTAGTAACAACTTGTAAACAAATTGTTTCAAGTTCATAAAAAAAAAAAAAAAGTTCAACAGCAGCATTAACCTCACTTCCAGATCGTTCCAAACCCCTCAAGAACTGAAGAGGGCAAAATTCATCTCAAACACAGTATAGCTCTTGCTTACATCAAGAACAGTTTTTCTGCAACCCCTATGAGGAGGGTCAGAAATCATATTAGTAGTTTTTATATTTTTATATTCTTCACATTTTGCCAACATGTAAACAAAGAGGAAAAAACCAGGCTGTGAATCAACTGTGAATTGAGAATACATTTAGTATTAAAACATAGATTCTTGGGGTACCTGGGTGGCTCAGTCGGTTGAGCGTCCAACTTCGGCTCAGGTCATGATCTCGCGGTTTGTGGGTTTGAGCCCCACGTCAGGCTCTGTGCTGACAGCTCAGAGCCTGGAGCCTGCTTCAGATTCCGTGTCTCTCTCTCTCTCTCTCTCTGCCCCACTCATGCTCTATCTCTCTCTCCTTCAAAAATAAATAAACATAAAAAAATTTTAAAGAAAAAAACGTAGATTCTCTGATCATGGCCAGAATAATGTGAATAAAGGGTCATTTTTCTGTTTCACCTCCAAATTTTCACAGGACAAATGAAATAATGCCTAATGTTGGGTGAGTCAGGAAGAGTTTTAGGGGTTATCTGAGCCTAAAAACTTCTTGAAGTAATTGAACTCTGTGTATTTGTCCTGCATCTTTATATAATGAGGCAAAGGTGTTTGTGTGCATGGCGGGGTGCGGGGTGGATGGGGGAGATAAAGAAGGTACAGGGAAAACCTCACCGACTGTTAAAGAAAGAAAAAAAACCCATTTTCTACAGAGAGAAAGAGAAATTCTGTAGTCCTGCCAAATGCAACACAAATGAGAGGGAAAGTTCAAGGAAAGTTGATATTTAAAAATAAATAAAAGGAAATTCAATGAGAAAACAATATGCAGGTCAGGTCAAAGCCCAGAGAAAAATGCTCATTCAGAACTGGGCTGTCATCTGCTTTTTCTGAAGTGAGCAGCTGCTGGTTATTGAAACCAGCCCACACAGTTGGGTCCCTGCCGCCATGGCAACACTCAGGCTGGCTGTGCTGGAGTGGCCCAGGCACAATGGGGCAGTTCCAAGACCCAGAAGCACTTTTGGCTGCAGATTAGGGAGGTTTTTTGTTTTTTGTTTTTTTGTTTTTTATGTGTGTTGGGAGATTTTGATTCCTGGGTTTGTGGTTGGCTATTGGAAACTTTTCCCAACCTATAATAAACCCTGACCTAAGGGGCCAATTGTCATGCAAATAAGCAGCATCGAAGGAAAGGAGGTGTTCAACAGGCAAATAACTAATTTTTAGTCTCATTTTAAATTCTCTCTTACAAATCTCTAGTAAGCTCTGGGCATTTATACTTGGTCCCTCATATTGCAACCTTAGGATCTTTTTGAAATAATTCTTAGCTTGCTTTTTATACTTGTAACTTATAAGTATAAGCCCTTAAAGGGAAAACTATCATAGTCTTATGAGTTGAAAAAGTTACCTAATAATTAACTGAAGACTTTGAAATAAAAAATACAAACTATAGATTATATAGTGCTGTATGCAGAGCCTCAGTAGTAGGCATATACAAGTAATGAATTCACCATTCTGGTTTCATCAGTACTACAAGCTAACAAATTTATCTACCAGCTAGGTATAAAGAAAATTGCAGCGTAATAACCTCATGATGTAACATACTAAGTAATAGCATAGATTTTAGGGTCAAACTGCCTGAGTTCCTATCCTGACATTTATTTGCTGTTTAATCTCAGGCAAGTTACTCAAACAATATGTGACTCTTTTCCTCATCCGTAAAGTGAGGATAAGAGGAGTACTTACCTGGCAAAGATCGTTGAAGTTGTTAAGTGAATCAACATTTGTAAAGTGCTTGGAACATACATGCATACATACATACATAAATAGTTTTTTTTTTTTTTTTAATTAAAAGAACCTCTTTTTTAAGACTCTGGGAAATACTGCCTTTGGAATTTAGGACAGCACAGTGTATTTGTGTACTTATGCCCCACTGAGGAAATGCTAGACTTCTTATTTATATCTATGGCTTTTAACTCACTTGGATCCATGCTTAAGGCTCCTTGACCCTGATAAAGCAGCTTGTTTGTGAATTTAGCCAATTTGTGTGTGTGTGTGTGTGTGTGTGTGGCAACTGTGCACAGAGGGGAGTGCTTTGAAAATGCATACTGGATCTTCTGATTCATTTGGATCTCTACAAATGCCTAAGTTTTGTTAAAAACACAAAGCACAGTTCTTGCTAAACTGAGCAAGCATGAGATGCAGCCCTCAAATTGGGAAACCGATCACTGTACCCACTTACTCTAGCAGCAGCCAAGGAGTCTCAGCTTCAAGAAGATGAAAACAAACAAACAAAAAACCAGTGCTTTTCCACCTCCATAAGAGGATGAAGTGCATGATTTCATTTCATTTTTTAATGTTTATTTTTGAGAGAGAGACACACACACACAGCGTGAGCCGGGGAGGGTCAAAGAGTGAGGGAGACACAGAATCTGAAGCAGGCTTCAGGCTCTGAACTGTCAGCACAGAGCCTGATGTGGGGTTTGAACTCACAAACTGCGAGATCGTGATCTGAGCCTAAGTCGGACGCCTAACCGACTGAGCCACCCAGGCATCCCTCACTTAATTTTTTAACCTTTTTTTTGACAAATAGAAATATTTGTCAAATATTTAAGGTATTATGTACATATATATAGTGAAATGATACCGCAATCAAACTAACATACTCATCACCTCCCATAGTTACCTTTTTTAGTGTGTGTGTGTGTGTGTGTGTGTGTGTAGGAACACCTGAGGCCTACTCTTTTAGCAAATTTCAAGTTTACAATATATTATTATTAATAATAGTCACCATGCCACATACTTGGTCTCCAGAACTTACTCATCTCATAAAGGAAGTTTATACCTTTGATCAATATCTCCCCCTTTCCCTATCCCCATTCTACTCTCTGTTACTACAAGTTGAACATTTTTTTTTAGATTCCACATATATACCAGATCATGCGATATTCATATTCATCTTTCTGTGTCTGGCTTATTTCATTTAGCATAATGCCCTCCAGGTTCATTCATGTTGTCTCAAATTACATGATTTCCTTCTTTTTAAAGGCTGAGTATTATTCCACTATGTATATACCACATTTTCTGTATTCATTCATCTGTCAACAGATACTTAGGTTGATTCTATTACCTTGGCTATTGTGAATAATGCTGCATGATCACGGGAGTGCCGATATCTCTTTAATATCATGTTTTCCCTTCCTTTGGCTGTATACCCAGAAGTAGGATTGCTGGATCATATGGTAGTTCTATTTTTCATTTTTGAGCAATCCCCATACTGCTTTCTGCAGTGGCGGAATCAATTTATATTCCCACCGACAGTGAACAAAGATTCCCTTTTCTTCACATCCTTACACTTATCTCTTGTCTTTTTGATAATAGCTACTCTACCAGTGTGAGAATATATTTCATTGTGGTTTTGATTTGCATTTCTCTGATGATCAGCGATATTGAGCACTATTGAGTATAGTGGTTGGCTATCTGTATGTGTTCTTTGGAAAACTACCTATCCATCCTTTTTCCATTGTTTAACTGAAGTGGGTTTGTGTGTGTGTGTGTGTGTGTGTGTGCACACGCGCGTTGGGTTTTTTGTTTCGTTTTGTTTTTTTTTTTCATTTTGGGTTTTTTTGTTTGTTTTTGTTTTGCCACTGAATTGTATGAGTTGGTTATATATTTTAGATGCTAATGATGTGCATGATTTCTCACAGAGCTTGTCAAGGGTTTTCCACTTCATCCCAGAACGCTTCCACTGGAATTAAAGAGCCTACTCATGGGTTCAGATGCGCATCTTTCATGTTGTCCATCTATCTGAGGCCATGTAATTCCTTGGAAATTGTGGAACTGCATTATTTCCTACAGTGTGGCCAAGCCTAAAACTGGCCCCAGGAACAATCCTGTTCTTCTGTTTACATTTCCCTAGATAAATGAGACAGGAATATCTGTTAAGTATCTATAATTTCTAAGTGTTTTTACAAATCTTGTTGGGATAGTTGGATGCTTTCCACACAAATATATTGTTTCACTGGCCAGGGGATTTATAATTTTCTGGAATCCAGTATGTCTGAGGCTAAGAGGTTAGTATTTTAGCCAATGTTCTCAAATTAAGCCACATGCCTGCAGTTCTTTTTTTTTTTTATGTTTATTTATTTATTTTGATAGAGAATGAGAGAGCAAGTAGGGGAGGAATAGAAAGAGGTAGAGAGAGAGAGAGAGAGAGAATTATGAGCAGACTCCGTGCTGTCAGCACAGAACCCCATGTGGGGCTCAAACCCATGAACCCATGAGATCATGACCTGAGCTGAAATCAAGAGTTGGACCCTCAACTGACTGAGCCACCCGGGTGCCCCCACATACCTTCAGTTCTAAGTACAGGGACCAGAGGTCATTTTGGTACCTCAAAGAAAGAAATCAGTATCTATTTCAGTTTGCAAAATGGCAGAATCTTATTTTCATACACTGAAAGTTTTTTCTCCTTTTATAACTGTTCAAAGTGGGGCTACATATCTGGAGATGTGGGTGCACTTGAGTGTAGGGGTGAATACTAAAGGATGAGGACTGAAATACACAAGATTCACTTAAAAAATCAAAGTCACCCTGAAGTTCAACATATATCCTATTTTCTAGGAAAATAAAATGTACTATCAGATCAAGTATAGCTTTCTATGGAAAAAATTTTGGAGGCCGGAAGTAAAATTGAAGAAAGGCAGTGTTCCACGGTCGAAGGAAACAGAAGCTGCCACCTGGAAGAAATTCAGACTGAGCTGAGGCTATGACACTTTGAAAGGACAGAGAATTGAGCAAACTGACTTTATTGTTTGAGGAAGTTTAAATGGAAACCTTAAAACAAGCAGCCTCCTTTTTCTGTATCCCACTCTAGGAACTGAAGTGGTCTTAAATAAGAATGTTGCTTCTAGGTGTGCCTGGGTGGCTCAGTGGGTTGAGCATCCAACTCTTGACTTGGGCTCCGGTCATGTTCTCCCAGTTTGTGAGTTTGACCCCTGCATCTGGCTCTGTGCTGTGCACACAGTGCGGATTCTGCTTGGGATTCTCTCTCTCCCTCTCTCTGCCCCCACCCCTAAGTAAACAAATAAACTTTTTTTTTTTTTCTTAAGAAAAGAATGCTGGTCGTAGCGACATTCAGCTGCGCTTGAAAGAGGAGGGAAATTATCAGGTGTAGGGAAAGGTGCCCCGGAATAACAGCCAGGAGACCTGAGCCCCAGTTTCACTTAGGTCACTTGGCAACGTGTAAGCCAGGTTACTTTCCCTTTCGGAGATACTAACAACCGTGGTGCTTAGCGGCAGCAGGGCAAGCAGCAGCAGCCGTAGCGGGGGTGGTAGCTGCAGGAGCAGCGTCAGTCGTAGCAGCAGGAGCAGCAAAAGCAGCAGCAATGGTACTAGTAACAACGGCAGCAGCAGTATAGTATTAGCAGGAGCAGCAACACAGCGATAGTAGTGGTAGTAGCAGGAGTAGGAGTAGGAGCCACAGCAGTAATAGCATAGCAATAGTAGTCAATTGCAGTAGTCGTGGCACTGTCTCCCTATTGCAGGTCTACTGTCAGTCACTTGGGTAGGAACTCCACAGCTATTATTTCTTTAAACTCCAAGGTAACCTTCCCGTATAGGTAGTATCATCCCCATTGAACTCTCGGGGAAATGGAGGATCAAAGAGGTCAAGTCATTTGCTTAAGGGCGCTTTGCAAGTTAGGGAAAAATCTGGATTTTGAACCTGGGGCAACCTGATTCCAAAGTCTTGACCTTCTCCTGGGAGACAATGTGGTGTGGGGCAGTGCCTCTCAAACTTTAATGTGCTCACGAACACATAAGATCGTGGGGATCTTAAAACTGACGCAATCAGTCTGGTGCAAGGCCTGAGATCTTGCCCTTCTAACAAGCCCCCAGGTGCTGCTGCTGGTTATCTAGGAAGCAACCTCTGAGAGTGCGAAGAGAGTGCGCTTTCTAGTCAGAATGTGTGGCCTTAGTGTACTCATCTGTAGCATAAAGGAGTTTGATAAAATGAGTTTTAAGGCGCATTCCAGCTCTGAAATCCCCACACTATAGTATTAAGAAACCAGATCACACAGGAATGACTTTTAGCTACATGAATTTTTAAACTGGTTTCAGATGAGATTCTGGCCATGATTTATGTATCTTTCTGCAGCATCTCTGACAGGTAGGATCAGACACCTTCACTCAAATTACATTGTTAAGCTTTAGACTGAGCTAAATCTTACCGAAAGAGTTCAAAGCACTTCTTTTCATAAGCATCTTTAAAGATTATAAATGTAAAAATAGTTTCTTATGAGAAGCTTAGATGGCAGGGTTTTTCTTTTTAATAACAGAAATGAGAAGTCTCCAAAACCATAATGGTAGCACAATCCGTAAAAATATGTTAATGCCTCATCTTAAAGTCTTACAGAAATTGAGGTTTTCTGAGTTAACAAAATAGACTTCATCACAGATGGTCAGAATGATAAAAGGAACCAGCACACTAGTGCAGCAAGACTAAAAACACTGCTCTTAGCTAAGCATGCTGAAAGTCTTTAAGAAAATCTTTCTACATATAGCTCTGCTAAGTGTTGAAGGAAAAATGGTTTTGATTGGCAAGGGCACCTCAAATGCTTTAAGCAAAGCTCAGGGCCATAGGGTATGCAAGTTTTATGAAGAAGTCATTTCTATTTAAAATGGATGCCCTTATTAAGATGCATTTTCTCATCATCTTGTATGTAATGCAGGATAATGGCACCAAAGAAAGTGGTTTTGCTCTCTTCTAAGAGGTACAGTCCAGATCACCAAGAAAGATGTCATGAACTCCTTTTCCTGAACTCAAACAAGGGCTGCTGTAGGAGTAGGGCATAGTCCATAGTTTGTCTATAAGTCTCTGATGAAAAATCGTTTACCACTGGTCAAGACTGTTTAAACTGAAACCAGAACCCTTTATTGAGGTCTTCAGATACAGAAGACACATCCATCAGGAATGACTCAAGTAAATTTGTGTCTAAAGAAAAAGATACCCTTGGGGGCTCCTGGGTGGGTGCCTCAGTTGGTTGAGCATGCGACTCTTGATTTCAGCTCATTGATTTCAGATCCTAGGGTCATGAGATTGAGCCCCACATCAGGCTCCATACTTTGCATGGAGCCTGCTTAAGATCCTCTCTCTCTCTCTCTCTCTCTCTCTCTCTCCCTTTCTCTCTCCCCTCTCTGCCCCTCTCCCCGGCTCACATACTTTCTTTCTCTAAAATAAAACATTTTTTTAAATGAAAAAAAGAAAAAGGATACCTTTGAAATCAGGGAAGATTTTACATCACAATGTTTTTTATGGCCTGCAATTTTTTAATTTTTTAATTTTTTTAAATGTTTTTATTTATTTTTGAGACAGAGAGAGACAGAGCATGAGCAGGGGAGGGGCAGAGAGAGAGGGAGACACAGAATCTGAAGCAGGATCCAGGCTCTGAGCTGTCAGCACAGAGCCCGACACAGGGCTTGAACCACGAACTGTGAGATCATGACCTGAGCCGAAGTCGGACGCTTAGCCGACTGAGCCACCCAGGTGCCCCATATTTTGCCAATTTTTAATTACATGGCAATGAGAGTCAAACTTTTTAACAGGCAGAGTCACTCTTTTCTAAATAATTTCTTATGAAGAATCCCCAAATGTAAAATAGATACAGAGCTACTCCATTCCAAGTTTGCAAAGAAGGGTTGCACTTAGACCCTACTTTGGTAACCACGGGTCGTGTTCCAGATTTCTATTGCTGTTTAACAAACTACTCCAGAACTTAGTGGCTCAAAACAAAATTTTATTAACTGTCATAATTTTGTGGGTTGACAAGACTCAGCTGGGGAGTTCTTGTTTGGGAACTGTTATGCGGTTACAGTCACAAAGTCCTCTGAAGGCTCTGCTGGGATGGACATCCATGATGACTCCTTCGACCCATGTCCCGAGCTTTAGTGCTCCTTGGCTTCTGTCTGTCTCCATGTAGCATCTTATCCTCCATGGTCTTTCAGTGTGGTTTGGGATTCTCATAGGGTGGTTTCTGGTAGTCACACTTACATAGCAGCTGGCTTCCAAGAGGTAGGATTTAAAACTTCCAGGCCAATTAATGGCAAAGCCCAGAACTGGCACAACATGACTTTCACTGTATTCTATTGTCAAAGCAATCGTGGGGTCTTCCCAGATTCAAGGGGGTAGAGAAATGGCAACCTCTTGATGGGAAGGTAGCAATGTCACATTGTAGAAGAACATGTGGGATTGGACATATTGTTGCAGCCATCTTTGGAAAATGCCATCTGCCTTAGTTAATAAGCACTATGGTTAATAAGGATCTGAGATGATATGGAGAATCAAAATTTATACATAATCTTAAAAATCTTTTTTTTTTAGTGTAGTTGATACGCAATGTTACATTAGTTTCAAGTGTACAACATGGTAATTCAACAACTTTATACCTTATGCTCTGCTCACCACAAGTGTAGCTGCCATGTGTCACCATAAAGCACTATTATGATACCACTGACTATTCCCGATGTTGTACCCTTTATTCAATCTTAAGTTCTTCTCAAAACTCCCTTCTTAGAGATTTTAATTGTGATCTTGTGGAAACTTGAAAATAGTAAATTTGGTTTTATTTCTGGATCTTCTTTACTGGCAGAGATATTAATGTTACATCCTATTGGAAAGTGCTATGAGTTGCTACTTATTTGGGAAGAGAAGGTAAGGATAGTAAAGATGTTAGTCATAGCCACTTCTCCCCTTTACTATTTTTCAAGTCACAGAAAGTGACTAGAACAGACATAAACAAGGCCCTAGCACACTCAGATTAGAAATACAGAAAACTGCAGCAACATGTAGCCATCCCTGCAAATCAGTAAAGTGGGAAGCCAGGATTTTGCAGCACATTTTGAAAGAAAACGAACCTTCAACATAAAACACCTGGCAAAAAACAAAACAAAACACCTGCACTTTGAGAAATACAGACGCAAAGCCTACAAACCCGACATTAGAAGTAAGGGCCCTGAAAAGAGAAGTGGAATCCCAGCCCAGGAAGCTGAGGCAAGAGGATTTTTAGAGACTAGAAGAAACAGAATAGTTCTTGGGCCACACTAATTAGGAGTTTCCTCTACTTCCTTAGTAAGAAAGGGGAAAAAGCAGAATCCATAATAAACGATGCATTAAACACAAAATATTCATTATTATCTATGATAAAACACTTAAATATTAAAATTCTCATTTCAGAATGAAGATTCAGTTATTCTCAACAAACCCATTGGTTACCTTCCTAAATTTCAAAATTAAAGTGCCCTTCCAGGTTTTAGTTATTTAGTATCTGAGCTGAAGTCACACTAGTTGCTTATTATGATCAAAATTCTTGTGCCCAGAAGGGAAAAAATCTGTCATGATTATTCCTTCCCAAGGGTCAGCTATGTCTGGATGTGCCACATGTTGTATCAACCTTCCACAAAGATGGTAGAGGGGCGCCTGGGTGGCTCAGTTGGTTAAGCATCCAACTTCAGATCAGCTCATGATCTCAGGGCTTGTGAGTTCAAGC
Source organism: Panthera leo (assembly GCF_018350215.1). Lineage (NCBI taxonomy): Eukaryota > Metazoa > Chordata > Mammalia > Carnivora > Felidae > Panthera > Panthera leo. The sequence continues at coordinate 80,280,442 of NC_056681.1, read as the reverse complement.
CCCGTTGCAAGCTCTGTGGTGAAAGCTCAAAACCTGGAACCTGCTTTGGATTCTGTATCTCCTTCTTTCTCTGCCCCTCCGCTGCTCATGCTCTGTCTGTCTTTCTCTCTCTCTCTCTCAAATATAAATAAACATCAAAAAAAATTTTTTAATGGTGAAAAAAGAGTACAGCATAGTCTGATACTTGGTTTGGGTTCTATGAATTAGAGCTCCAGCTGGAGCAACTATTGTGAACCTACATGAAGGCCAAGTATGGATTAGAAAAGCAGGTTCGACATGTTTTATTACCTAGGGAAATTATCTCCTAGTAATTGCTCAGTTTATTATTGGCTAAGTCTATTATTGCCAGGGCAGGATTTTCAGAGAATTGTTCTCAAAGAGATGAAGTTGAGTCAGTCTTAGTGAAATTACATTTTAAGTTTGGCATGATCCTAACCTTTTTTCTCCTCATGTTTATTTATTTATTTGGGTGGGGGGGGAAGAGGAGGGACAGAGAGAGAGGGAAAGAGAGAATCTCATGCAGGCTCTGCACTGTCAGCACAGAGCTGGCATGGGGCTCCATCTCATGAACCATGAGATCATGACATGAGCTGAAATCAGGAGAAAGATGCGCAGCTGACTAAGCCACCCAGGTGCCCCTGATTCTGACCTTTTGAAAACAACTCCAGTAGTCATGAAACATCATGTAACTTTATGTATGTGCGTGGAGAAGGCAGTGTTGGTGATGGTGAGGTGTTGGTGAGAAGGGCATCAGTGGTCCTCAAGAGAAAAAGGAAGAAAAGTGAAGAAGAAAATAATTAAAGAAAATTATTTTGAAAATAATCACCATGATTCTTTTTTTAAGTTTTTGCTATGTAGGAGTTTTACACACAAAACTTATCTTTGAATTTGATGCTAGTTTTCTATTGTAACATGAGTTACATAATCTTACAGAGCTTTATGCCTCTGTCCTTTGAGTGTCCTTTCCTTTTTTTTTTTTTTTTTTTTTTTTTTTTTTGATAACTAGGCAAACATTTACTACTCATCTTTTAAACTCAAATATTGCCTCCCCTATGAAGTCTTGGCTCACCTTCAACTTTATGCCTACTCCCAGCCAGGGACAATTGACCTTTCTTTTTATTTAAGTGTCTGTTCCCTTACTAGGAAGTAAGCATCCTGGGGGTGGCTCCATGGATCCTTTTAGAGACCTAAGAGGTTGGTGTTTCATTAAAACGTTTAAAGAGTTATCAGCTCATTCCAATAAATTCCACTTTTGTGCTCAAAATTAGCCAAAGGAAATTTCTATTATGTATAACCACAGAGCCCTAATGGTGGCAGAAAATATACTGAAACTGAACCAACTGCCTGAGTGGAAGGGACTCATGAAGCTCAGAGCACAGAGAAAGGAAACCCAGAATCAGAAATTGGCAGTGTTTGTCTAGCACCCTTCAGAGGAGGGTGTGTCTCCTGAAGGGTGTGTCCCTGAAGCTGATTACTAGAAAGACATTCTCCATTGTGGGTCAAGCATAATTCTTCAGACCTCATCATGACCTGCAGAATATTTCTCAAACCATCCTTTACTTTTTTTTCTCTGATTCCACCTTACTAGCCAACCTCAAAATCACAAATTCAATTCTCAGGGTATTATGAGATCAGGAAGAAAGTAACTTTGGTAACTGGAAAGGAATATTCCCCAATGTAAGTGAATAACATCCCGAAGTAAATAACGTTATATGACAGTGTCTTGACAGTTTGGACAGCCCATATCAGTTGTTACAGTCTGATGAACTACAGACCCCTAGCAAAATTGAGTTTCTCAACCTGCAAGACCAAGATGAGCCTGAGGTGACCTCACCAAGGTAGTGCCACCCTTTGAGGCTTAACAGATTCCACTGTTTTCTCTTGATTATATTCCTCCTTCCTACCATACCTCATTGCACTATAATAATCAATAATATGCCAGTGGTGTATAAATCTCTAAGGTCCATATTCTTTGCTATATATAGGTGTACACAGTAAGTAAACTCTAATTCTAATCATTAGCTACAGTCAGAAAAGTAAGTGATCAAGGTTTAGTTTTACCTTTGTATGATAAAAGAGTTTGTTAAGAAAACTGATGGTGTAAAGCAATTACCTCTGCTTTTTCTGTGATATATAAGAATGGTGTTGGCATGTGCAAAACAGCCCCACGTGCAAGTGCAGTTCCTGGCTTCATCTCTGTAACCCCAGCCTTGCTTTTCTCTCAAGAAAGCATTTTGGAATGCAAATGTATGACCATGATATTACTGTGATAACCTCACATCATCTCTGGCCTCTTTTTAAAAGTTCTTCATTTGCAAGCTTTCATACTTCTTTTATGATTGATATCAGGCTTTTTGCAACACGTCAATGTGTCCTGTTGAGACCTGCTGGTGTAAATATTAAAGGGAGAATGTTTAAGCTAATTATTAACTAAGTCGTTTATAATTTTTTTTTTTAGTGTTTGCAGAATTAACACGTCAATTTCACTCTTTTTTGTCAGTTCCAGCAGGAGGGACAGAACCACAATTTGGTAGTATTGAGAACTTCAACTGAAGTAACCATGTACCTTGGAAACCAATAAATCCCTTCTATTCTCTAGAAGTCATGTGTCTTGTGTCCATCTCACAAATTCATGCTGACCTTCCCAATTAGATTGAATAAGCAAGGTTTTACTGAACATTAAAAGTGTTGAGAAAGCTCAAGTCACCTGACACGGATGCTCTTTTCATTCCAAGATTGTTGATTTAGACCCCTCCCATCCACGGTGCTTAATCCCTGGCTGCAGGATCTTCACATCACTTGGGGATTTATCTAGTACTTGACCTGCAATTTTGCCTCTAGAATGATAGGCCTATCTGTAGAACTTACAAAAGTGACACTTAATGAAAGGTCCTAATGAAATGTTTTTCATGTCAATGTCACACAACACATTGAATTAGGCCCTACACTTTAGAGTCACAAGCTGTGCCGTTTCTACCTTGCACTGATGCCTTGGGTACCACAGAGTCTTTTAAAAAACGCAGCTGTGAGCCTACATCCTGCATGCATGGAATTGCCTAGGAACAGAGCAATGAATTAAAGATGGCACAGCTCCCTTTGCTTAACATTTCCTATTTTTCAGGGGTTTGTTTTGCAACTTTAATATTATTAATCTACACAACCTTTTACTTTTCATTCAGAATTTATATCAGAATCAAGCTAATAAATTAAAGATGAGTTAGTTCATTGTTGGGTGGTTTAACATAGACCTAGTATGTTAATCCTGATGTGCTTGTTACTAGGGTTTTAAAATTTTTATTATTATTATTTTTCTGCCTCGTAGCTGTGGTTAGGCAGCAGCAATAAATCAGAACAAAGGAATGAAGGTATTGGGGCTTTAGGGAAAACATGTATTAGAAAAAATTGGTTTGGCACTAAGGGCTGTATTGCATTAAGATGGATTTTAGAGATACAGAGGTAAGAGAATGTAGACAAATAAATTGTATAAATAATCTGAGAAATAGCAAGTCTGTACAGACCCCGAGTAACCCTGTAAGCTACTATCAACAGGACTTCCTAATTCCTGTTCAAACAGACCAAACAGGTACACTCTACTTAAACAAATAGCCAGGAGAAATGGGCACATGGCTAATGCTAAGGAAAGTGGGAGAAACAGATAAAGCTCTTTAGAATAGCCCAAAGGATTGGAATAATAGAAGTCAGTGTAGGAGTCTGACATAGCATCTTCTGTGAATAGGGCTTTATTGCCACTCCAGGCACTGATATTGCAAACACATGCTAAGACAACCAGAAACTGGGAGCCTCGCAGTGAAACTCATGCCTGAGAATGCAGTTCTCTGCAGTAGGGAATTCACGTTGGCAGCCTGAATGCGGAGGAGACAGGAAGGGGCATTTAGATAAGGCTGAGCATATGAATAAAAGATGTGGTGTGGAAGGTGGAGTTGATAGGCACTAGATAGGACCATTCCAGGACCCTAAGGAAGTACAAGGATGCTGGGAAGTACAGAAAGAGGGGAAGGAACAAACAGGACTTTTCCCAGGAGCCTAAATGCTACCTGAACTAAGAGACCCAAATGTTTTAGATTTTATTCTCAAGTAAAACATAAATGCTCTGTAGATATGGAGACACAGCTTGTATAAAGCCCTGAATTTGCTTTTGTGACTCACATATAGCTGTTTTGTCTCTAGTTCTTTCATCTAAGTTTGTCCAGGCATATATCACCATGCAAAGAGCAGACCTGGTCCCCATTCTTATCTTTGATATTCACTAGATCCCTTTCCTATTTGTTGCCTGGCTCAGCATCCCATCCCCTGGATCTGCTTCATGCCCAGCTCCTCACTGAACCCCTGTACTCCACCTTGCCTTTTTTATTCATCCTCCCTCAGCTTCCCCAGTAAGTCATGTGACAGGATATGACTGTTAAACCACTATTATCTCCAAGATGATAGTAATCATAATAATAACAACCATGTTACCCCCTACAGCCTAGCTGAGTTTTGTGCACTGTCATAAAAAATGGGTATATTTCTTTGGTTTCATAGGTTCGGAGTACCCTAATGCAGGTAGAGGTTAACACTTTTTCAACTTCCTTCCCTCTCTTCTTTTTCAAATAAGAATAATACATGGACCTTGATTTCAAAGGACTTCCAAGCTAATATAAATGATTAAGTATAAATGTTGAAAGTTCAACAACAGCAAGAAGTAAATAATCGTTGGGAAAAGACAGTAAGGGAAAAAGTCACAGGTCAGCACATGGCTACTTGGCAAATTAATAGGTACTAATTGGTATAAAAATTCAAAATCAGGAGAGAAAGACTACTTTGAGCTGGTGAGGTCAGGGGGAACTTCCAGGCTTATTTGTCAGGGAAAGTTGAAGGTTTAGACCTGAGCTCTCGTGCAATTTCCAGGGTTCTAGGTGAGGCAGGGGATAAGAAAGAGAAGGCATTTCATAGCTTGGGTACCAATGAGCAGCTGACAAGAAAGGACATGGACAGATAAATCTCACCCTTCATACTGAACTTGACTGCAAACTTTTATATATATTCCTGTGAAGACATACGTATCCCCGTGATCTTGGAGCACCTAAAACTTGACAATGTGTTTCTTGGAAAAGCCTGTGAAACGTGAAGTGACAAGAAAATTCTATCTGCAGGTCAGCATACACAGCCTAAGAAGTTTTTCTCTTCTACCAGCCTCCAGCTAAAACCAGGCTATTTTCACTCTTTTGGTTAAAAGCTAGCTAAATTCATTTTAATATTGCACTGTCAGTATTTTATTTATTTGTCTGGATGCCACATTTCCTCTCCCAAATCTCTTGCATAAATGATTTACTATTTGTTCCTAAAGCTGAAGATTTTATGCCTTGTCTCTTTTTCTGATAAGAGGATATTGCAGCAGCTTTCCTTTTATGTTGCTGATGGTTTTTATTTTGTTAATTCAAAGTTCAGCAGAGTAACTAGTTTAGTAAGGCACAGAAAACCAAGAGGTTCAGCCCTCGAAATGACTAAGACAGTAAATCTTCACTGGCCCATTATCACATAGAACCCTGTTGAATTTGTTTTCCTAAAAAGTAAGTTAGTAAAGTGTGGTTCTTAAAGTAGGTTTTACATTTTCTTAACTCTCTAAACTAAGCATATTTAACTGCAGGACACTTAAGGTCCTTAAGATAAAGTTATGAAAAAACAGTTTTACAATGGAAACCCATAAATCTTGAAAAAAAAAAGGGAGTAATTCTTTCTGAGTGTACCCTTGTTAGGTTTTCACATAGAAACGTAGAGTGGTCTACATTTAAGACAGGGATTAGACAGTTTAAAAAAATTTTTTCCAATTTCTTTTAAGGCAGCACTTGGGATGTTAATTTATAATAAGAAAGTTATATGCCATAGTCCTTTGTGGTGGTGGTCACTAGACTAAGCTAAAAGATTTAAAATAAAAGCATCAACAAACAAACTCACAAAATTAATTTATCAGATCACTACCGAACTACTGTCCAAACTCTAATTTTACAAAATGCAAGTCAAGAGAAAGTCTATTTCATACTAAAAAGGCTTCAAGCAGAGATCTGACTCCCAACTTTCTTCCCTTGGGATTTGGGGACTAAATTGGTTATAGAACCCCATGCACATGACTCTCAGAATGCTTCATAGTTTCTTGAATTGACTTGTTCTTTAAAAGTTTCTAGCCTATAGACCTTGGAAAGCAACAAATACTCAATGTTCAGGAAAAATGATGAGAAATAAAAAAGAATCAACCTGACAGTTGGGTACCAATGGAGTCCGTGCATTAAATGGAAGGACAGGAAGTGTCAGAAACCTGCTGGGATGTTTTTGTGATGCTATGTAAATGGATTTCTCCAGTTTTAATTTGTTACATTTCTATTCAGGAACTGTGATTACATATATGATTTAGGTTTGGTGCTTTTTCACTCTTGGAAAATTATAGAATAATTCACAGTCTAAAGTAAGACCCACAAAATTCACTATATAAAAAATTATAGGCAATGTATTAAAAAAAACAAGTATGTATTAGAAATTCTAATTAATAAATATTGTCTTTTAGGGGCACCTGGGTGGCTCAGTCAGTTAAGCATCTGACTCAATTTCAGCTCAGGTCATGATCCCATGGTTATGAAATCAAGCCCCACCTTGGGTTCCACACTAAGTGTGAAGCCTGCTCGGGATTCTGTCCTTTCCTCTCCCTCTGCCTCTCCCTTGTTTACACACACACACTCTCTCAAAAAAAATTAAATAAGAATTTATTTTCATATCTATTTCATTTACCGCCATGTGAATAAATTAAAGACTAAAAAAATAAAATAAAATGTACGCTTTAGTACATATCTCTTAAAAACTGGCAAATCAAGTCAATGAAAACAAATGTGGATATGGAGAATTGATTAACACAGTTACAAACTAAACCTTATAGCTATATAGAACTTTATACCATATAAACAGAAAATAAATATTTTTTACCAAATTCCTATGGAACTATTAAAAAATTGGTCACTAACACAATTAGGCTACAAAAACAGTTCCCATAAAATTCTCGAAGTTGAAAGCATAGATGTCACATTCTCTGATCATATTGCAATACACACACACACACACACACACACACACACAGAGAGAGACAGAGACAGAGACAGAGACAGAGACAGAGAGAGAATAGCCCTGAGCCCAACCATTTGGAAATTTTAAAATAGGCTTCTAAGTGACCCTTGGATTAACAAGAAAGAAACATGATGAGATTATAGAAATTTGGAAATGAAGGACAATGATAATTTCACATATCAAAAGCTATGAAAGTCAGAGATGTAATATGAGAAACTGCCATTGAGAACTTTGAAGACAGAGCAAGAGGACCATGAATCAAGAAGTACAGTGGCCTCTAGAAACTAGGAAAAACCTTTTGCTTACAGCCGAAAAGCAAATGGGGACCTTAGTCCTACAAACATAAGGAACTGAATTCTGCAACAATATAAGCAAGCACAAAACATATCCTCCCCTGGAGCCTTTACAAAGGAATGCAGCCCTACAGATATCTTGATTTTAACTCAGTGAGACCAGTGTCAGACTTCTAACTTACAGAATTGTAAAATAATAAATTTGTGCTGTTTTGAACCAGTATGGTTGTGGTGATTTGTTAGGGACACAATAGAAAATGAATACAGGTTAGGTACCTGGAAATGAGGGGCTGCTATAAAAACACCTAACTGTATGGAAGGGGCTTTGGAATTGGGGGAATTGGAAGCTGGAAGAATGTTGAGAAGCATGATAGAAAAAGTCTAGATCGCATTGAATAGACTTTTAGTAGAAATATAAGTAGTAGAATTTTGTAGAAATTTAGTAGAAATATAATATACTTTAGGAAATTGTATCCTGCAGTTATATGGAAAGCAGAACTTATAAATGATGAAATTGGACATTCAGCTGAGATTTCCAAGCAAGTGTTGAAGGTGCAAATGGGTTTCTTCTTGTTGCTTATGGTAAAATGTGAGAGGAAATAAATAAATCGAGGAAATGACTGTTAAGCAAATAGGATCCAGGATTTGATGATTTCGGAAGTTCTCCACCTATAGAGATTAGAAAAACACTAGGGGCGCCTGGGTGGCTCAGTCGGTTACATATCTGCCTCAGCTCCAGTCATGATCTCATGGTTTGTGAGTTTGAGCCCCACATTGGGCACTGCAGATGATGGCTTGCAGTCTGCTTTGGATTCTCTGTCTCCCTCTCTGTCTGCCCTTCCCCTGCTCATGCTTTCTCTCTCAGGGATAAATAAATAAACATATTTTTAAAAAGACACTAACATTAAGAGATTCACTGTCAGGGAAGTGTACTCTAGAGAAAAAACTGAGGGTATGGCTAGACAAACTTTTGCTGCTACCTTGGAAAAATCAAAAGGTCTGAGTATTCAATCACACAAAAGGTCCTTTGAAGAGATTAGGATGTGACTCACAGATCTCCCTCAAGCAAACCAAAGAGCTTCTAGGAAGTTTTAAAGACTTTGTCTTTCAGACATCTCAGCAAAATCCAAAAACAGAGATGGAATTATCTAGGAAAGATCTGTGGACGAGCCTACTCTCTAATAGAGTAAAATCCCTGTGGCATACATGGGAGACCCACAAAGTTCTTGAGAATTTTCTTTCAGCAGAAATATTGTCAGCTTGGACCAAAAGAAGGAGAGAAAGCATGAAAAGAAAGGAGGATGTGAGATTCTCACTATTCTACATGCAGGAAACAGGCTGATAAAATCACACAGCTGCAAACACGTATTTCTTTCATGAAAAAGAAAGAATGACTCATCCCATGCACCATAGAGGATTATTCCAGAACTTGAAACTTAATGGAGTTTCCCCAGCTGGATTTCGAAATTGCTTGGAACCAGTGACTTTTTTTTAAACCCCATTCCATTTTCTTCCTTTTTGAACTGGAATATGTTAAGTGTTATCCTATGCTTGTCCTACCAGTATATTTTGGGAACAGATAACTTGTTTTCTAGTTTCACAGGTCCACAGATGGAGAGAAACTGTGCCCTAGGATGGATTATACCCTGAGTCTCACCCATACCTGATTTAGATGATGAGAAATAGAAAACTAACACAAGATGTAAGGAAAATGTAATAAAATATATAATTAAAATTACCTTTTTATTTAACAGGTATTCAACAGACTTTCTTGCATGCTTACTTATTCAAACCACTGTACTTAAATACAAAGTCATTTATTTATAGGTAGTAGTTACTACTATGATTTTTAAAGATCAGTATAAATGCAAATCCAAAAATTACCATCTTTATGGAGTTTCATTTTCTTTTCAGAATAAAAATGAGGATCTCAATAATCTTTTCCCATAAAAAGATTATGCTGTAATCTCACATTTTACTGAAGTTATTCTTATCACCAATTAGCAGAAAGTAATGTACATATAAATTTTAGTATAGTATAGTCTCATAAGACCTTATGGAGATAAAATGAATATAACAATATTATCCCATTTTGTAGAAGGGAAAATAGATACTACTTGGTGGAGAAAAAAGCTTGCCTAAGGGAACATGCAAATTAGTGATTGACTTGGAGTAGAAAATGTTCACTGAGCATGAGTTTTTGCCTAGTGTATCAACTACTGCCATATTTTTCTCTCATGACCTTGATTAAAGTGTGACTGGTCCTCACTCTCAGAGAATGTGTGCTAATATACCTTGGAAGTTTTTCCTCTACTATTCCTTACAATACAATACTGTATTGTATTAAAACAATACAATTTTAGAGTTAAATGGCGAGAAACTAAAAGCTTTCCCTTTAACATTAGGAACAAGGAAAAGATGCTCACTCCTTCCACTTCTATTCAACATAGCAGAAGTGCTAGTCAGAGCAATCAGGAAGAAAAAGAAATAAAAGAATCCAAATAGGAAAAGAAGCAGTAAAATTATCTCTGTTTTCAGACGACACAATCTTTTATGTAGAAAACCTTAAAGATTTCACATGAAAACCTGCTGGAACTAATAAGTGAATTTAGCAACATTTCAGGACACAAAATCAACACACAAAACTCAGTTGTATTTCAATACATGAACAATGAGTAATCCGAAATGGAAATTAAGGAAACAATCTCATTTATAATAGCATCAAAATGAACAAAATACTTAGGAATGAACTTAACCAAAGAGGTGAAAGAGTTGTACACTGAAAATTGCAAAATATTGCAGAAAGAAATCAAAGATTCAAAAATGGAAATACATTCCACGTTTGTGAAATGGAAGACAGTATTCTTAAAATGTCCATAGTACATAAAACAGTCTACAGATTCAATGCAATCTCTATCAAAGTCTCAATACCATATTTTTTAGAAATAGAAAAATACATGCTAAAATTCATATGTAATCTCAAAGGACCCCAAATAGCCAAAACAATCTTAAGGAAAAAAAGCTGGAGGCTTCAAACTTCCTGATTTTAAAACATATTACAAACTGGGGCACCTGGGTGGCTCAGTCGGTTAAGCGTCCGACTTCTGCTTAGGTCATGATCTCACGGTTCATGAGTTTGAGCCCCGCGTCAGGCTCTGTGCTGACAGCTCAGGGCCTGGAGCCTGCTTCTGATTCTGTGTCTCCCTCCCCTCAGCTCCTCCCCTGCTCACACTCTGTTTCTCTCTCAAAATAAAGATTAAAAAAAATTTTTTTAAACATATTACAAAGATGCAGTAATCAAAACAGTGTGGCACTGGCATAAAAAACAGAGGTAGACCAATGGAACAAAATAGAGGACCCAGAAATAAGCTCTCATGTATAAGGTCAAATAATCTTTGATGGAAGTGCCAATGCTAACAAGATGGGGGAAAGAATAGTCTCTTCAAATTGTGTTGGGAAAACTGGACAGCCACATGCAAAAGAATGAAGCTGAATGCTTACCTTACATCATATACAAAAATTCACTCAAAATGGATTAAAGACCTAAACATCAGATCTGAAACTATAAACCCCTAAAAGAAAACACAGGGGAAAGCTTCATGACATTTGACTGGGCAATAATTTCATGGACATGACATGAAAAGCACAGGGAAAAAAAAGCAAAAATAGTCAAATAGAACTACGTGAAACTTAAAAACTTTGTGCAACAAAAGAAACAGTCAACAGAGTGAAAAAGCCATCTAGGGAATGGGAGAAAATATTTGATATATCTGATAAGGGTTTAATACCCAGAAGATATAGAGAATTTCTACAACTCAATAACAAACCAACCCAATTCAGATGTGGACAGAAGACTTTAGTAGACATTTCTCTGAAGAAGATACACAAATGACTGACAAGCATATAAAAAGATACTTCATATCACTAATTATCAAGGAAATGCAAATCAAAACTACAATGAGACATTACCTCACACCCATTAGGATGGCCACCATAAAAAACAAAAACAAACAAACAAACAAAAAACCCAGAAATAAAAAGTGTTGGGAAAAATGTAGAGAAAACACTTATACACTGTTGGTGGGAATATAAAATGATGCAGTTGTTATAGAAAACAGTATGAAGTTTCCTCAAAAAATTAAAAATAGAATTACCATATGATCTAGCTATTCCACGTCTATGTACATCCAACAGAATTGAAATCAGGGACTCAAAGTGATATTTGCAGACCCATGTTCACTGCAGAATTATTCATAATAGCCAAGAGGTAGAAGTAATCTAAATGTCCAACAACAGATGAACGGATAAAGAAAATACGGTAAATACATACAATGGAATACTATTCATCCTTTAAAAAAAAAGATCTTGCCATATGCTATAACATGGATGAACCTTGAGGATGCTATGCTAAGTGAAATAAGCCAGTCACTAAAAGACAAATTGTGTATGATTTCACTTACATGAGGTGTCTAAAATAGTCAAACTCTTAGAAAGCAGAATACTGGTTGCCAGGGGCTTGGGAAAGTGGGCAAAGAGGAATTGTTGTTCAATGTGTACAGAGTTTCAGTTTTTCAAAATTAAGAAGTGCTGGAGATCTTGTTGCAAACAATGTGTATATACTTAACACTCTACACTTAAAAATGGTTAAGACAGTAAATTTTATGTGTTTTTATCACAAAAAAACTTTATAGTTATTATATTGAACCATATCCACAAATGGCATAATTATAAACCAATCCCTATTTGAAAATTCCAGAGTTCACATGTTAATTGAAATGGAATATTTAAATTAAATTGCTAGAGCACTACTTCAATAATATTGAATTCAAAATTAAGAATTCAACAATATTGGAGTACTAATAAATACATTAAAGAATGTTAAAAAAAAGTACTTCCTTCTAAAGAGGGATCACCCAAAGATTAACAGTTTATTTTGTGATATATGGAGAATGCTGTTAAAACTAATTGAATCCATGTGTTTTTTTAACAACTAACAACATGTGGTTAATTATTATACAGGATTTACTATATAACATTAATTGTAATGAACTAATTTTTTTTATAAGAAGAGGAAATAAGTTGGTTTGGGAATATAGTACTTTTGAGGTTTTATTATAAGTTAGACTTTAATAAACTTTGGAATTGTATATGAAAAACAAAAAGTTTTCTAAATAAGTTTTAAAGTTGAGTCAAAAATATCTTTTAGGGAATAATCTTTGTAGATTTGACAGCTACATAAATAAAGTCTGTTCCACATTTAAAACATATACTTGAAGCATCGTCTTTATGTAAATCACTATACTTGGCATTGTGAGAAATATAAAAATGAATCAATTCAATCCCTGGACTCAAGGTTCCTGTGTTACCAAAGTAATTTAAAGAATTTCTGATTCCTTAAACTGTGTTCCAATGAATTATTTAACTTCATAATTCTCCTTGATTACTCCCTCATCAAGCAGTCTAAAGGCTTTCTTCTCATGTCAAGGTGGTTCTCAAACCTTGGTCAAAGTCAAATAACCTGATGATTTTAGAAAATACACATGTGAAGACAACATCCCCAGATTTCTGATGCACATAGTCTGCAGTGGGATTTGGACATTTATGTTTTTAAAAAATGACCAGGTACCTGGGGGTAGGGTGGAGACTAGGGAATACCTGCAAAAGGGTAGAAGTTTTCATTTTAGGGTGATGGAAATACTCTAAAATTAGACTGTGATGATGATGGCACAACTCTATAAATTTACTAGAATTATTGAATTCTAAAATTTATGTGGTAAGTGTTCTGGTATGTAAGTTATACCTCAATCAAGTAGATAGGAAAAAAAACCTCAAAGTATTACTCAGAGGAGTGTAGTCTTTCTAGATGCATCTATTGGTGAGAAAAAAACTGGTAAGAAATGAACAACATTCAACATAAGAAATTGGAAAAGAACAAAAACAACAAAAATAGAAGGAACTAATAAAGATCAAAACAAAAATTTAATAAAAATAAAATCTTCCACCCCCAAAGTGCTTCTTTAAAAGAACAATTTAATGAACAAACCTCTACCGATACTAATAAATAAGAAAAAAAAACACAATAGTAGCACCAATAATAAAACAGGAATATAACCACAGATATAGGAGATATTAAAAATATTAGAATAGTGTATACAACTTTTTTTTTTTTAACATTTATTTATTTTTGAGATAGAGAGAGACAGAGCATGAATGGGGGAGGGTCACAGAGAGAGGGAGACACAGGATCTGAAACAGGCTCCAGGCTCTGAGCTGTCAGCACAGAGCCCGACGCGGGGCTCGAACCCACGGACCGTGAGATCATGACCCGAGCCAAAGTCGGATGCTTAACCGACCGAGCCACCCAGGCGCCCCTACAACTTTTTAACAATACATTGAGAAACTAGATGAAACGGAAGAATTTCTAGGCAAATATAAATTTGCAAACTACAAGAAAAGGTACAAAATAGATCAATATCCTTAAAGTATTTTTAAGTTAGTCAAAGATATTCTTTCCCTAAAAATTTTCCAAGCCTAGATGACATTGTGAATAAATTTTCTCAAATGTTAAACATACAGGTAACTGTTTTGTAGAATAAAAAGAGATGAAAATCTGTCAAATTCCTTTTATATATTTAACGTGTTTATACCAATACCAGACAAAAATTATACAAAAGAAAGAAACAAAGAAAATATTCTAGCCTAATCTCATTTGTGACTACAGGTACTTAGAATCTAAATTAAATATTAGCAAACTAATTACAGCAGTATATGAAAAACAACACATCATGATCAAATAGAATTTAGAAATGGAAGAATAGTTTAATCTATCAGTAAATACAATACTTTAATCCATAACATTAATATAGTAAAGGTCATTTGCTCATTTTGATAGGTTCAGAGGAAGCAATACTAATGCTTCACAAAAATTTTAGTAACCTTGGAATAGAAATACTTAATTTGATAAAGAGTGTCTATCAAGAAGTCAATAGAAAACTTGATATGAAATCTTAAAGCACTAGAGATAGAATGCCATTGGAATTAGAAACAAGACAACACTGCTTATCATCATTAATATTGTTCAATAATGTCCTGGAAACCCTAATCAATGGAGTAAGGCACACAAACTTGCTTCATTCTCTTTCTCTGTAGACAGATAGATGCACACACACACACACACACACACCATACAGATAATACATAAGAGAAATATTAGAAAAGATGAGACAATATTCTATGCTTATGTATCTTAAAAAGATAGAAACAATTTGATTTTGAAAAAACCATTAAACAAGAGATTTTAGTAAGGAAGACAGGTTTAAGATCAAAATACAAATTACTAATAGCTTTTGTGGATACCAATGGTAACTAGACATCATGAAAAAGGAACCCATTTGTATTGCCGATAAAACTCTCAACTACAGTGGAATAAACTTATCCAAAAATACACAAGAGATGAAGAAAAGTATAAGACTTTCTAGAAAGTATTTTAAAAGACCCAGAAAAAGAGAAAAACATACTATGATTCAAGATGGGAAGATGAAATATCATAAAGATATATCACCTCAAATTTAAAAGATCCAACAGGATTTTTTAATGGAAACTGGCAAGGTAATTCTAAGTTTATTTGCATGAGTAGATTAGCAATGATTACAAAACAAATTGCAAGAACAAAAATAATGAGAAGGAACTGAATCCTTTAACAAAGCTTACGATAAAGCTATAGTGATAAACAGTGTAATATTGGTACAGAAATAGATCAGTTGAATACAGTAATATTCAGGAACAGATGCATATGAATTTTAAATTTAGTAAATGAAAAATACATTATTTCAAACCATTGTGGAAATAATGGACTAATCAATAGTTTGAGGTCACCTGGATGACCATTTAGGTGAAAATATTAGAGTTCTCCTCACAGCATACATTTTAAAAACTAAATTCCAAAAGGATTAAATAGTGAAATGTAAAAAGGCAAAGCTATAAAAGTTCTAGAACAAAATATAGGAAGTGTTTAATAATACTGGGAAAGATCTTCCTAAGTAAGAGATAAAACTCAGAAGCCACCAAAAAAAACAAAAACAAAAACAAAAAAACCCCCCAAAACCCAACCAAACAAACAAGAACAAAAAACAAACAGCAATGATTGCATGAAAATAAAAACCTTCGTAGAAGACATAGCAGAGAAAGTATTGCTATTCCTAGTATACGAACAGCTCCTATAAAGACAACACCCAATAAGCACAACAAAATATGAACGAGTAGTCCACAAAAACCCCAAATGCTAATACTTAATAAACATATGAAAAGATGTTCAGTTTTGCTGGCAATTAGGAAAATGCAAATTAAAAATGAGGTCCTATTTTTGTCCATCAAATTACAAAAAGTTAAACATATGGATGAAATCCAAGTTTGCCTAGGATACAGAGAAAGAAAACTCATATACTCCTGGTACAAGTGTGAATTTTAACAACCTATTTGGAGTGGGAAATCACTGTCAAATAATAAATATCATCACAATGTGACAATAACTATCAAAATTACAAACATTTTAACCTCAGTTTTAGTGTTACATTCTATAGAAATACTTGCACAAGTGTGCAAGGATATATGGATAGGAATATTATTTGTAATAACTCAAACTGTGAAACCTCTGTGTCAACAAAAGGAGAATGGTTAAAATTTGGATACTAAAATAGTTGTAAAGTGGAAACCTCTGTGGCCATTTAAAAATTAGAGGTAAGTCTGAATTATTATTAATTATTATGTGAAAAGATTATGTAACAATATGTAAAGTATGATTTTATTTTGTAAAAACAGTGTGTATGCCTAAATATTCTTCCAAAAAGGCTAGAAACATATCAAAAGCTTGACTATGTTTGCTTCTTTAGGATGGGTGTGGAACAAGGTAGGGCAATATTGTAAGTGGTTAGAGATTTTTTTCTACATTATAACTTATTTATATATGTGTATGTGATCTATAAATAATTCTGTATTCATTGATTTACTTTGCAATAAAAATAATAAAAATAAAATGAACATATGCAAAAGAAGAGGATCAATTGTACAAAATATATTCCACGGAAATTATAATCTAAAGCTGGATAGAATGGAAATAAACTAGAACTCCCCTAAATCCTACACAAGAAGGAATTTGAACTCCACCTCCACTTTTTATACATTTATATGAAGTGCAAAACAACTGCAAAATTTAGGGACTTAACTGGCACCAGACCCAAACCTGTATATTTTCTAGAAAAAAAGTAATGGAGCGTTCAAATATTCATGCATTTTGTTTTGGGTCTCGGCCCATCCATGCAAGTGAACACCACCATAGACATTAGTGCCTTGCTTCTGGAGTTCATCTGGATTTTCACCTACCTTTTCATTCCAGGAAAGCTATTCTTCACTCTGAGTTTAGTTGGAGGAGTAAAAGGAGAAGAAGGTGAAGAAGGAAGAAATGGGGGAAGAGGAGGAGGAGGAGGGGATGAGGAGAAGGATGAGGAAGAAAAGAGCTTAGACTTATAATACAAATACAGTTCTAAAACAGAATAACCACTTACTCCAAAGCACACAGCTAGATCTATAGATCTAGCTTAAAACTGCAAGTACATTTTGTCTCAACTTGGACTCCAGATCAACATTAAATAAGGTGGCTTTTGCTTTCATTTTGATGCTGGCAGGCTGGGTCGAGGACCTGGAAGGGGTCCCACAGGACAAGCCAAGAGGGGTCCTTGGCTTCATGCAGAATGGAAATCAAATGTGAGCCAGCAGGGGATGAAAGCAGAGTTGACTGAAGACATAGAGCAGATAACAGACTGAGTATCTGGGAGACTCAGAAAGGAAAAGAGGGAGTCTCTCCTATATTCGGGATCTGGGGTTTTTACTGGAGATAGGCAGTCTTGTGCATGTGTCCTTTCAGGCATCCAGGAATCAGTGAAAGCAAAGACAAGGGTCAGGTGTCATTCCTTGGAGCCAGGGGTCTTGGCATTGAGATGTCTAGCTTCCAATGGTCTGGAATCTGCATGTGATGGCTTCCTCGGGTCATTCTCACTTAGTCCTTCTTTAGATATTTTATATCCTAGAGAACCAGTAACTCCTTGTCTCTTACAAGAAGGCTATTTACAATCCATGTGTTAAGTGAGGCCTTAGCATGAATAGAAGCAGGAAAAGGAGCAAAAAGCAATTTTTTATGGAGTCCTTCAGTTTTCTGGTCTCAATTTCAGTAGTTCCTTCCTTCCTTCCTTCCTTCCTTCCTTCCTTCCTTCCTTCCTTCCTTCCTTTTCTTTTTATTTACTCTGAGCTACAGAGAGAGAGAGAGAGAGAGAAAGAGAGAGAGAACGAGTTGAGGAGGGGCAGAGAGAGGGAGAGAGAGAGACAATCCTAAGCAGGCTCCACACTGTCAGCACAGGTCCCTGATGTGGAGCTCCAACTCATGAACAGTGAAATCATGACTTGAGCTGAAATCCAGAGTGAGATGCTTAACCAACTGAGTGAGCCATCCAGGTGCACCTCAGTAGTTTCTTTGAAAAAGTATGTATCTTTTTTACAACTAGGCAGATCCAAACAAAGGCCAGAATTGACTAGATAGCCATAACATTTAGTATAATGACAGGATTAATGTATTAGTCTCTAAAATATCAGAAATTTGGCATTGCTTTCAGTTCAATGAGCTTTTCTTAAATCTGAGCAACTTGGCTAGAGAGGATTTATTAATTCAGTTTGTAATCTAAGGGCAGTTGAAGAAACTTACAGCATGGGTAATGTTCATCAAAACTTATGAATCCCTTCTCTAATTGTGATGTTATTTCTATTGAATAGTCATATAATGTTCCAAAATCTGATTTCACTGAGCCAAAGGCAGTTTTTCAATGTGAAATAAATGAGGACTTCAGGTAACATCTGTAAAACTGACATGGTCAGTTTGAGTCTCAATACCTGTACCTCCTTGAACAAATAAACATATTTGTTTTCCCTTTCCCAGATTTAAGTCCATTTCCTCACTTTCTGGCCACATCAGTAAGAAAATACAATCTTGTGAACCACAATAGAGATTCTCAAATTGTATCTTCAAGGCATTTAATTCCCAAAGACCAAGAGCCAAGAAAACTTGAGTTAAAAAAAAATCAACTAAGTTTCCTTGATTTAGCTCTTCAACTGCTTTAAAATAAACAAATATTGGGGGCGCCTGGGTGGCTCAGTTGGTTAAGCGGCCAACTTCGGCTCAGGTCATGATCTCGCGGTCCGTGAGTTCAAGCCCCGTGTCGGGCTCTGTGCTGACAGCTCAGAGCCTGAAGCCTGTTTCGGATTCTATGTCTCCCTCTCTCTGACCCTCCCCCGTTCATGCTCTGTCTCTCTCTGTCTCAAAAATAAATAAACGTTAAAAAAAAATAATTAAAAAAAATAATAAAAAATATACAAATATTGCTTCAAGTTTTTTCAAATATCACCTACCTTGGTAATAACGAAAGGCATTAGACGAAGAAAAAGAAAATTCACATCCTCCACAACATACGACAATGTCTCACACTTGAAAAATTAAAAGCATGAATACCCAGAGATTGAAGAAAGAATAAACTGATGGACCCTCTTTTCCTTTGTCTTACAGGTGTCCTATCTGTGCCAAATAAACTCATTTTTCTCTGGGGTAACATGTAGAATTAAGACAAAGTAAAGGGAAATGGGAAGAAAATATAATAACTCAAGAGACTGTCCTATAAGCTAATAGGCTTCATACTTGCCAATGGCTGGCCATCTCTGCACGCAATTACAAAGGAGGAGTTCTAAAATATTTTATCTGCAGTGGCCCAAAACTTTCACATAAGTGGTCAAACTTCCAAAATGACTACTTTAAAAATAATACTCCTTTTGGATAAGATTGTTTTTAAAATAGCATCACTATCTTATCTTTGCCTGATAAATTTAATTCTTTAATATCCTTTAAAATAGCTGGCAAAGGAAGAAAATCAGAGCCATAGTAATCGTTACAATTTTTTTTTAAAGTTTTTATTTTGGGGTGGCTGGGTGACTCAGTCAGTTAAACAGCCAACTCTTGATTTTGGCTCAGGTCATGATCTCACCGTGTGTGAGGTTCACAACATGGAGTCTGCTTAGGATTATGTCTCCCTCTCTCTCTCTCTGCCTCTCTATCCTCCCCTCTCAAAAATAAATAAATGTTAACAAATTTTTTAAAACATAGTTTTTATTTTGAAATAATTATAGATTCCTGGGAAATTGCAACTGTAGTATAGAGTCCCATGTACCCTTTGTGGTGTTCTCTTATGTAGCTATAGTATAATACCCAAACCAGGAGATTGACATTGGTACATTACTACTGATGCAACAGTCACAGGTGGTATGTTACTCAGCTGCCACCATTTTTTTTAACCTGCCTTCCTTTGTGTATGTGTGGGGGAGGGAGGTGTATCTTTATACAATTTAATCTCATGTATAGATTTGTGTAAACACCATTATATCAAAATTCAGCAAAATAATTCCCTGGTGCTACCACTTTGTATTAGTGCCCCCCCCCCCCCCCACCGCCCACTTCATCCCCTCTGTGTCATCTGGCTACCACTAACCTCTTCTCAATCTCTATAGTTTTGGTAGTTAAGAAACATGATATAAATAGAATCTTACTTCTTTTAACCTTTCGAGATTGAGTTTTTTCACTCAGCATACTGCCCTTAAGGTCCATTCAGGCTGTTATCGTGTATCAATAGTTTGTCCCTTTGTATTGCTAAGTAATATTCCATTCCCGATGTCATACAGTTTGTTCAACTATTCGCCCACAAAAAAAGCTTTTTGGCTGTTTCCAGTGTTTTGCTAGTCAGAATAAAGCTGCAATGAACATCCTTGTAAAGGTTTTATGTGAATTTAAGTTTTCATTTTTCTGAGGTTCAGGTCCAAGAGTGTGATTGCTGAATTATATGTTTAGTTTTGCAAGAAAATGCCAAACTGTTTTCCAGAGTGGCTGTACCATTTCAAATTCATACCTGCAATATATGACAGATTGTTTCTCTACATTGTGACAAGTGGTATGATCACTTTTTAAAAATTTTAGTCATTCTGATAGGTATCTAGTGGCATCTCATTGTGGTTTTAACTTGAATTTTCCTAATGGAAAAGATGTTGAACATCTTTTCGTGTCATTATTTGCCATCCCTATATCCTGTTCTGTGAAATCCTTTTGTGTCTTTTGCCCATTTTATAATTGGATTTTTTATTGTAGTTTTGAGAGTTTAAATACACACACACATACACACACGATATAAGGCTCTTATCAGATATGTGGTTTGCAAATATTTTCTCCCACAAATTCATTTTTATAAGACAAAAATCAGAACTAGGCCATAGGTGGAAGGACATTTCATTTTGTAGACATAGGATTACAATCGAGGCTATATGACTTTGTTGTTAAATCTCTCCAAAGAGAGACAGGCACTCCCCTGTACAGTTGGTGGGAGTATACACTAATTCAACCTTTCTGAAGGGCAATTGGGCAAAATGGATCTCAAAGTATGTGCTACAGATTCTCTTTTTAAAAATATATGCATAGAAAAAAATCGGGAAGTATATGTTAAAAACAATAGTTCTTTCTAGATAATGATTTAAACGTCCTCTTTTCTATAATGAGTATTTCTTACAATTTTTTTTCAAAAGTGTATGTCTAAAATAAGAAAACCGGGTACCACTTTTTTCTTTGCTTTTTGTTTCAAGTAAACTCTATGCCCAACATGGGGCTCGAATTCAGGACCCCAAGATCAAGAGTCACATGCTCTACCAACTGACCAATCGGGTGCCCTCCAGCTACTACTTACTGAGTTCTGATATGCACTAGGTGCTTTACAGACATTACATAATTTAATTTTTAGAATGACCTTATGAGGTAGGTGCTATTATTCTTACTTTACAAATGAAGAAGTTGAAGCCCAGAGATGTTAAAAAAAAAACTTTTAAAATGTCATGGCCAGAAAGTGGTACTAAAATGTAAACTCCATGAGAGTGAGGGTGCTGCCTGTTTTGTCCACTGTTCTATCCCTAGGATCTAGAATTCACTAAATTTTTTTAATGTTTATTTACTTTTTGAGAGAGAGAAAGAGCACAAGTGGGGGAGGGGCAAGAGAGAGGGAGACACAGAATTTGAAGCAGGCTCTAGGTTCTGAGCTGTCAGCACACGGCTCAACATGGGGCTCAACCCACAAACTGAAAGATCATGACCTGAGCCAAAGTCAGGCACTTAACTGACTGAGCCACCCAGGTGCCCTCACTAAATATTTTTTAAGTTTATTTATTTATTTTGAGAGCAAGAACATGAGTAAATGGGGGAGGGGCAGAGAAAGAGGGAGAGGGAGAGAGAGAATCCCAAGTAGGCTCCACACTGTCAGTGCAGAGCCTGACGTGGGGCTTGATTTCATGAACCATGAGATCATGACATAAGACAAAATCAAGAGTTGGCCGCTTAACAGACTGAGCCACCCAGGCACCCCTAGAACTCACTAAATATTTTTATTTTATTTTTTATTTATTTAATTTATTTATTATTTATTTATTCCATTTTATTTATTTTTATTTATTTATTTTTTCAATGTATGAAGTTTATTGTCAAATTGGTTTCCATACAACACCCAGTGCTCATCCCAAAAGGTGCCCTCCTCAATACCCATCACCCACCCTCCCCTCCCTCCCACCCCCCATCAATCCTCAGTTTGTTCTCAGTTTTTAAGAGTCTCTTATGCTTTGGCTCTCTCCCACTCTAACCTCTTTTTTTTTTTTTTTCTTCCCCTCCCCCATGGGTTTCTGTTAAGTTTCTCAGGATCCACATAAGAGTGAAAACATATGGTATCTGTCTTTCTCTGTATGGCTTATTTCACTTAGCATCACACTCTCCAGTTCCATCCACGTTGCTACAAAGGGCCATATTTCGTTCTTTCTCATTGCCATGTAGTACTCCATTGTGTATATAAACCATAATTTCTTTATCCACTCATCAGTTGATGGACATTTAGGCTCTTTCCATAACTTGACTATTGTTGAGAGTGCTGCTATAAACATTGGGGTACAAGTGCCCCTATGCATCAGTACTCCTGTATCCCTTGGGTAAATTCCTAGCAGTGCTATTGCTGGGTCATAGGGTAGGTCTATTTTTAATTTTCTGAGGAACCTCCACACTGTTTTCCAGAGTGGCTGCCCCAGTTTGCATTCCCACCAACAGTGCAAGAGGGTTCCCGTTTCTCCACATCCTCTCTAGCATCTATAGTCTCCTGATTTGTTCATTTTGGCCACTCTGACTGGCGTGAGGTGATATCTGAGTGTGGTTTTGATTTGTATTTCCCTGATGAGGAGTGATGTTGAGCATCACTAAATATTTTTAAATGAATGATAAGCAGAACCAGGCTTTGTAGCCAAATATACCCTACTCCAAAACCTGCGTCCAAACCCTTGCTCTAAACCGAGGGTTTAAAATAGGAAGAAGTGACCTCATTTAAAATAGGAAGAAGTGACCAAGAAAATGAGAAATGTATACAGAACATGATGATGCTCTAGGGAATATGAAGTCAAGGATTGGGTAACTGTTGTTGTCTTGGTCAATAAATAAATTAGTTTATAGATAAGCTTAATAAACTTTATATCATATAACATTTATATTTTATTTAATATGATTTGGTAGCCATATCTAGGAAAATTTGGATATTTGACCCTTAGTTATTTTTTTTAATGTTTATTTATTTTTGAGAGAGAGACAGAGACAGAGCACGAGCAGGGGAGGGGCAGAGAGAAAGAGGGAGACACAGAATCTGAAGCAGGTTCCAGGCTCTGAGCTATCAGCACAGAGCCTGACATGGGGCTGGAATTCACAAACAGCAAGATCATGACCTGAGCCGAAGTTGGATATCCAACCAACTGAGCCACACAGACACCCCTAACCCTTAGTTATGAATTCAATTCTGAATTACTATTTCTATGGAAAAACAAAGTTTATCTCATATAATTTTGACTTCTAGTAGTTTTTCTAGAATCATAGCACATTGGAAGATTGAATATTTTTGATATTGTTATTCAAAATCACAATTTATTCCTTAATAGCTACATTGCCTTTTAAATCAGCATGAAATACTACTTTTGGAAGAAACCTGACCTTCAAACTATAATTTTGTGATAGGTGTAACAATGTCAATATGAATTAGAATAAAGCTTCAACTTAGGACAAACATCTTATTTCCAGTTCCTGATTAAATTTTACTAATAGAACCACAATATCATCATTACTAGATCTTGGCCAAAAGACCAAGAAGCATAAGTTAGTCAGTTATTAAATTTATAAAAGGCTAAGTTTTTCATATAGCAATGTTAGATCCCAAACTTTCTGCCATTGCAGTTCCCCCACTCAGTGTTGCTGACTAGGTTAAGGCAGGAAGAGAGGTATTTAAGATGATACTACCAAGTTAAGATACTTAAGATACCAAGTTAAGATGATACTTAACCTCAGTTAAGAGTCCGACTTCGGCTCAGGTCGTGATCTCCCGGTTTGTGAGTTTGAGCCCCACATTGGGCTCTGTGCTGACAGCTCAGAGCCTGGAGCCTACTTCAGATTCTGTGTCTCCCTCTGTCTCTGCCCCTCCCCTGCTGACACTCTGTCTCTCTCTCAAAAAAAAAAAAAAAAAAAAAAAAACAAAAAAAAAAAAAACCACAAAAAACCAAAGATGCTATTACTAGAGAAGTGCCTTTTATCATCATTTTGACTTAATGTTCTTTTGGGAGTTCAGGTCAGTATAAGAAGAGAGATGAAACTAATCAAAAAGAGAGAAATAGTAGAAGAAACAAAACATCACTATTTGAAGACAATTAATTACATAACCTGACAAAATGCCCAAGGAATCAGCTAATATTTTTAGGCTAAATAGAATAATAAGTGGACAGATAAAATATAATATACCAAAAAGTCATTAAGATTCTTGGGGCGCCTGGGTGGCTGAGTCAGTTAAGCTCCAACTTCGGCTCACATCATGATCTCACGGTCTGTGAGTTCGAGCCCCGCATGGGGCTCTGTGCTGACAGCTTGGAGCCTGGAGCCTGCTTCAGGTTCTTTGCCTCCCTCTCTCTTTGCCCCTCCCCTGTTCATGCTCTGTCTCGCTCTGTCTCAAAAATAAATAAACATTAAAGAAAAATCATTAAGATTCTTAAATACCAATAAAAACTAGAAAAGCCTAATTTAAAAAAAAGATTCAATTTATAATAGCAATAAAATATAAAGAGGAGTAGACTTAATAGGAAGTGTTTATTAAAATAATAAAGCTTATTGGGCAGTAACATGTAGAAAGAATAAAATATTATAAAGATGTTGGTTTCATATATATTATTGTTTAAATCTAGTGCAATCCCAGTCAAAATAAAAATGGACTTCTCTTTAGAATTTAAATTTAAAGAATGTTATAATATTCAGTTAGAAAAGTAAAGAGGTGAGAATAACAAAAATATTCTAAAAATAAGAAAGGAAATGAATGAACAAAACAGAAATGTAAGTCAGTGAAACAGAAGCCTCAGAAATAAGCCTAGTTGTATATGAGGATTAAGCAATGACTAAGAGCAGTACAAAACAAGAGAGATGATTTTTAAATACACATTTGTGGAAATTATTAGAAATTTGAATTAAACTATTTTAGATGAAATATTTCATAACACCCCCCAAATATATTCCAGAAGTCTTAAGAAACTAAATACCTTTAAATTCATAAATAAGCAAATAAGCAGTTCTCAAGAGATATTGTAATTTTCTTTGACTTTGAAGCAAAAGAAGAAATTACAAAGGAAGGGATAATGGTCTCATACATAATTTTAAAAACATTTATTCAACTTAAAAATAGGAAAACAAGGTAGAAATTAGAGAATTACATTAAATTTTTAAGTTACTGGAACTTGCATGGCCAGTTGTATTATTCTCTGCACCTTGCACAGTGTCAGGCACATAGTAAATGTTCAATAGATATTTGTTGAACAAATATTGCAATAATTAACTAAGTGGAATTTGATTAATTGTATAAGACAAGGAAGTGACCCTAGAGTCCAATTAGCCAGCTGCAACTAGGAATGATGAGTGCAAATTAATTTCTTTGGCCCAGATGCATAAGAACCATGGACAGGAGGCTGCCTAATCAGCTGTGGAATGGGCAAGAGATGGGAACAACAGGTGGGCTGTGGAGTGCTATCAGGCCAAATCATGTCACACTATAAGCATTAGCTGTTGGAGGGTGATAGCAGCCAACAGCCACACTGGTCCGGGGCAATCAGCAAATGAATGGCTTGACTCAATCATGAAATCTTGTTCAACTTGGGAGGCCCAGAGACCAGGGTGCTGAATGACAGGACTTAGAAACAGCAGTCTCAGCTGCTAAACAAAGGGTGTGATTGTGTTTGGAGAGAAGAGAAAGAGGACCACATACTTCCTGTCAGTCTTTTTTTTTTTAGGATAATTATTCAATGGAGTGAAACATCCCTAAGCACTTAGACTTGATGGTTGCTTCATTTTCCATCTGAGACAGAGGGATTTTAACATGAGTATATGATTGTTCCCAATGTATATATAGTAAAGGAAACATTAGTTCAAAATCGTTTAGTAGTAGGGGAGTCTATGCAGTAAGGTGTTCCGCATTATTTTCAGTCTACTTTGTGCTGATGGCTCACAGCATTCAATACATTTTTGCTGAATCAGTAAATGAATTGCACATCATTTGGATAAGACTAAAAAATGATCAGCATGGTTTTGTCAAGATCTGACTTTCTACTTTGACATTGGAAACGGGTGTTGGAAACATAGAGAACTGGTTTAACGTTTGCTATGGTATGAATCTATGTGTTTCCATCTTTTCAGCCCTGTTTTCCCAGGGTGATGAAAATAAACACACATTGACAGAAATTAGGAGCATAGAACTGTCCATCTTCACGGCATGTCTGGATCCAGTGTTTCTCTGCTATAATGATGCCCCCATAGGCCTATCCAAAACAATTGCCCATCTGTCACCTAGATTGAAGGATAGTCCTTCAAAATGACTAGAAATTTTTTTATATTATTACTTGACCAGAAGACAGGTTACTTGATGGAATGGGCCAAATAAGTTGGCAAGCCATTCATTTCCTAGCTATCCCTATGGCAACTTCCAGAGTACAAGGAAAGGAGAGCAGGCTTTTAATAACTATTTGTGAAATAGCTGGTAATGACAGGACCAGTGTTAAGCACATGTAAAATAGACATTTCTACATAGTGTCTGGATGAGAGAAACTGTTATGTCAAATACTTCATGATCAGATTGGAATAATATCAAAAGTGATTGTAATCTGAGGCAGTAGAATTCAATTTTCCTTGCATTATGGAGATTTCTCTGAGCAGACCCAGGTTAAATGATTGCTCTGAGGTTGATGACACACTGATTCCTAGTGCCAACAATGACTTCAGCCTGATGGCAACCTTTACAAATTGTTTCCTGTAAATTCTTTGTGAGAATAACAAGCAATCCATTTTGCTTGAGAGTGACTTTTAGCTAAGGGACTCCACCCAACATTCTGGATTTAATAAAACAAAATACACTTTGGTATTACAAACATCTTTTTTGAGATGTAAGTTCCCCACATAAGTTTTTGTAAAAGCAAAGCATTTCCGTTTCTTACTCAGTGAAAGCCAGATGAATCCTTATGCATAGCCAGCCAACTATTAGTTTATCTGATCAGTTGGTGGGGAAGAGTGGTAGGGGAGGAAAGGCCACTGAGGAGCCACGTGTGTGTTCATGTGAGATATTCAAGTCAATATTTACAAAAGTCTCTAAAGCCACAGCCAGAACAATAATTGGTCATTTGACCATTTATTCATTCACTTACTCAGCACCAAGTATTTACTGAGTAACTATTGTAAGCTCTGGAGGGTACCATAGTTGAACAAAATATACAATATTTTTGCTCTCATGAAACTTATTCTAGTGGAGGAAGACGGAAAATAAACCAAAAATTACTCAAAGAAAAAAAATTTTTAAAATCACTCCATGTATTTAATGGGCAAGGTAGAGGAATTATTTGTTTACAGGAGAGCAGGTATTGGGAAGAATGTATGTCTTTGTGACTAGAAGTAGATAAAATCATATTAGTAAATATTTAAGTTTGGATTGTTCAGATTGTGTA
Source organism: Panthera leo (assembly GCF_018350215.1). Taxonomy (NCBI): domain Eukaryota; kingdom Metazoa; phylum Chordata; class Mammalia; order Carnivora; family Felidae; genus Panthera; species Panthera leo. Next base: position 80,252,876 of record NC_056681.1, on the reverse strand, counting down.
TAATTTATGGCCTTGTTCCTGAACTCAGAGAGTTTACAGTCCTAACTTGCAAGGTGTTCTTGCATATCACGTAGGCAAAGAGGAAAAGAACCATCAGATATTTTGTGCACCATCTGAATCAGAGCTACATTGTCTTCGTGGCTCACAGTTTAAGTGTGAAGTAGGTTTAGAATCCTTGGGCCCTTTGGAACTTACATAAGAATAGTAATTCTTCGACACTCTGTGTTTTTTCTTACTTGGTCAACCAAACCACACAAAAACCCTACACTCTCATCATTGGCATGACAGGGAAACCGGGCATTTCTGTGTGTGGAAGAATGGCCATTCCACTTTGCTCATTCTACTGAACTATAGTTAAAGACTTTTTAAAAACCTTTTACTTAGGGGTACCTGGGTGGCCCAGTCGGTTGAGCATCAAACTCTTGATTTCAGCTCAGATCATGATCCCACAATTCATGAAATTGGGCCTCACATTGGGATGTGTGCTGACAGTGTGGAGCCTGCTTGGGATTCTCTTTCTCCCTCTCTCCCTGCCCTTCTTCTGCTCATTCTGGCTCTCTCTTTCTCTCAAAATAAATAAGTAAACATAATTTTTTTAAGTTTTTATTTAAATTCTAGTTAGTTATCATACAGTGTAATATTACTTTCAGGTATAAAATATAGTGATTCAACACTTCCATGCATTACCTGGTGTTGATCACAATAAAGGTTTTTTTAAAAAAATGTCTATTTATCTTTGAGAGAGATAAGAGCATGTGCACACATAAGTGCTCATGAGCAAGGGAGGGGCTGAGATAGAGGGAGACAGAGGATCCAACGGGGGCTCCTGGCTGACAGCAGAAAGCCTGCTGTGGGGCTCAAACTCACAAACCGTGAGATCATGACCTGAGCTGAGGGTGGATGCTCAACTGACTGAGCCACCCAGGCGCCCCAAGGCTTTTTTTAAAAAACAACTGTAAAAAGAAGGACCTTGGCCTATATGAGGTAAAGACCATAAGAATTCTTTAGCATAACATCTCTGAAATTTCTTCTCTAACTTCTACTCCCACTTACTCTTTCTTCAACTTTCCTCTTTCAGTGTTCTTTGCCAGCTGCAATCATAAATCAAGACTATGGTTGTTTTTGTCATCTCCAGATATATTGGCCTCAGAGCTCATAAAATCAAAATCACCTTATGCTTCCGCTCTCCTTCTGGAGTCCATCAGAACTACAACACTCACCTCCTCAATCTGGCAGAAGAAATAATGTTCTTTAATTTTTTTAATGTTTATTTTTGAGAGAGAGCAAGTGAGCATGAGTGAGGGAGGGGCAGAGAGAGAGAGGGGACAGAGGATCTGAAGCAGGCTCTGCGCAAACAGCAGCAAGCTTCATGCAGGGCTCAAGCTCATGAACTATGAGATCATGACCTGAGCCAGTCACACACTCAACCGACTGAGCCACCCAGGTGCTCCATAGAAATAGTGTTCTTAAAGGCAACCATTCTAATGTCTCCAATCACAGTTGCTTATTGTTCAAAACTATGCTGCCAAGTCTTTTATTTCCTCATAAGAACACTTATTTATCCAACAAACACACGCGGCGTAACATGGGGCAACTGGGGCCTACAAAGATGTTGAAGGTACACGGTTCCGATTTTTATAAAGCTTATGGTTGAGAAGAGGGCCATCTACACAGATAGCTATAAAACAAGGGCAAGCACCATAAGAGAGAGACAAATAGGGACGCCTGGGTGGCTCAGTCAATTAAGTGTCTGACTTCAGCTCAGGTCATGATCTTGTGGTTTGTGAGTCGAGTCCTGTGTCGGGCTCTGTGCTTACATCTGGGAGCCTGGAGACTTCATATTCTGTCTCCCTCTCTCTCTGCCCCTCCCCCACTTGTGCGCGCGCGTGTGCGTGCACTCTCTCTCTCTCTCTCTCTCAAAAATAAACAAACATTAAAAAAAGTAAATTAAAAAAAAAAGACAAATGAAGTGTGGTGTTTGCTCAGAGGAAGCTTCTGGTGGGGCCTTAGGGACCGGTAGGATTGTACCAGATCAGGGACAAGCAAGCAGATGTGAGTTTGCCTTTTTATTTATACTTTTTTCTCTTCCGAGTACATTATGCAGTCCTCATTTTTACTTATATTCTTCAAATGAGGCTTTCTAATAAAAAAATCTTATTTTAGATTCCGGAAGATGGCGGCGTAGGAGGACGCGGGGCTCACAGCGCGTCCTGCCGATCACTTAGATTCCACCTACACCTGCCTAAAGAACCCAGAAAACCGCCAGAGGATTAGCAGAAGGGAGTCTCCGGAGTCAAGCGCAGACTAGAGGCCCACGGAAGAGGGTAGGAAGGGCGGCGAGGCGGTGCGCGCTCCACGGACTGGCGGGAGGGAGCCGGGGCGGAGGGGCGGCTCGCCGGCCGAGCAGAGCCCCCGAGTCTGGCTGGCAAAAGCGGAGGGGCCGGACGGACTGTGTTCCGACAGCAAGCGCGACTTAGCGTCTGGGAGGTCATAAGTTAACAGCTCTGCTCGGAAAGCGGGAAGGCTGGAGGACAAAGGGAGGGAGAGCTGCTGAGCCCCCGGACGGCAGAGCTCAGCTTGGCGGGGAACAAAGGCGCCAGCGCCATCTCCCCCGCCCATCCCCCAGCCAAAATCCCAAAGGGAACCAGTTCCTGCCAGGGAACTTGCTCGCTCCGCGCAAACACCCAACTCTGTGCTTCTGCGGAGCCAAACCTCCGGCAGCGGATCTGACTCCCTCCCGCTGCCACAGGGCTCCTCCTGAAGTGGATCACCTAAGGAGAAGCGAGCTAAGCCTGCCCCTCCAGCCCCCGTGCACCTTGCCTACCCACCCCAGCTAATACGCCAGATCCCCAGCAACACAAGCCTGGCAGTGTGCAAGTAGCCCAGACGGGCCACGCCACCCCACAGTGAATCCCGCCCCTAGGAGAGGGGAAGAGAAGGCACACACCAGTCTGACTGTGGCCCCAGCAGTGGGCTGGGGGCAGACATCGGGTCGGACTGCGGCCCCGCCCACTAACTCCAGTTATACACCACAGCACAGGGGAAGTGCCCTGCAGGTCCTCACCACGCCAGGGACTCTCCAAAATGACCAAACGGAAGAATTCCCCTCAGAAGAATCTCCAGGAAATAACAACAGCTAATGAACTGATCAAAAAGGATTTAAATAATATAACAGAAAGTGAATTTAGAATAATAGTCATAAAATTAATCGCTGGGCTTGAAAACAGTATACAGGACAGCAGAGAATCTCTTGCCACAAAGATCGAGGGACTAAGGAACAGTCACGAGGAGCTGAAAAACGCTTTAAACGAAATGCAAAACAAAATGGAAACCACGATGGCTCGGCTTGAAGAGGCAGAGGAGAGAATAGGTGAACTAGAAGATAAAGTTATGGAGAAAGAGGAAGCTGAAAGAAAGAGAGATAAAAAAATCCAGGAGTATGAGGGGAAAATTAGAGAACTAAGTGATACACTAAAAAAAAATAATATACGCATAATTGGTATCCCAGAGGAGGAAGAGAGAGGGAAAGGTGCTGAAGGGGTACTTGAACAAATTATAGCTGAGAACTTCCCTGAACTGGGGAAGGAAAAAGGCATTGAAATCCAAGAGGCACAGAGAACTCCCTTCAGACGTAACTTGAATCGATCTTCTGCACGACATATCATAGTGAAACTGGCAAAATACAAGGATAAAGAGAAAATTCTGAAAGCAGCAAGGGATGAACGTGCCCTCACATATAAAGGGAGACCTATAAGACTCGTGACTGATCTCTCCTTTGAAACTTGGCAGGCCAGAAAGGCTTGGCACGATATCTACAGTGTGCTAAACAGAAAAAATATGCAGCCAAGAATCCTTTATCCAGCAAGTCTGTCATTTAGAATAGAAGGAGAGATAAAGGTCTTCCCAAACAAACAAAAACTGAAGGAATTTGTCACCACGAAACCAGCCCTACAAGAGATCCTAAGGGGGATCCTGTGAGACAAAGTACCAGAGACATCACTACAAGCATAAAACATACAGACATCACAATGACTCTAAACCCATATCTTTCTATAATAACACTGAATGTAAATGGATTAAATGCGCCAACTAAAAGACATAGGGTATCAGAATGGATAAAAAAACAAGACCCATCTATTTGCTGTCTACAAGAGACTCATTTTAGATCTGAGGACACCTTTAGATTGAGAGTGAGGGGATGGAGAACTATTTATCATGCTCCTGGAAGCCAAAAGAAAGCTGGAGTAGCCATACTTATATCAGACAAACTAGACTTTAAATTAAAGGCTGTAACAAGAGATGAAGAAGGGCATTATATAATAATCACAGGGTCTATCCACCAGGAAGAGCTAACTATTATAAATGTCTATGCGCCAAATACCCGAGCCCCCAGATATATAAAACAATTACTCATAAACATAAGCAACCTTATTGATAAGAATGTGGTCATTGCAGGGGACTTTAACACCCCACTTACAGAAATGGATAGATCATCTAGACACACAGTCAATAAAGAAACAAGGGCCCTGAATGATACATTGGATCAGATGGACTTGACAGATATATTTAGAACTCTGCATCCCAAAGCAACAGAATATACTTTCTTCTCGAGTGCACATGGAACATTCTCCAAGATAGATCATATACTGGGCCACAAAACAGCCCTTCATAAGTTTACAAGAATTGAAATTATACCATGCATACTTTCAGACCACAATGCTATGAAGCTTGAAATCAACCACAGGAAAAAGTCTGGAAAACCTCCAAAAGCATGGAGGTTAAAGAACAGCCTACTAACGAATGAGTGGGTCAACCAGGCAATTAGAGAAGAAATTAAAATATATATGGAAACAAATGAAAATGAAAATACAACAATCCAAACGCTTTGGGATGCAGTGAAGGCAGTCCTGAGAGGAAAATACATTGCAATCCAGGCCTATCTCAAGAAACAAGAAAAATCCCAAATACAAAATCTAACAGCACACCTAAAGGAAATAGAAGCAGAACAGCAAAGGCAGCCTAAACCCAGCAGAAGAAGAGAAATAATAAAGATCAGAGCAGAAATAAACAATATAGAATCTAAAAAAACTGTAGAGCAGATCAACGAAACCAAGAGTTGGTTTTTTGAAAAAATAAACAAAATTGACAAACCTCTAGCCAGGCTTCTCAAAAAGAAAAGGGAGATGACCCAAATAGATAAAATCATGAATGAAAATGGAATGATTACAACCAATCCCTCAGAGATACAAACAATTATCAGGGAATACTATGAAAAATTATATGCCAGCAAATTGGACAACCTGGAAGAAATGGACAAATTTCTAAACACCCACACTCTTCCAAAACTCAATCAGGAGGAAATAGAAAGCTTGAACAGACCCAAAACCAGCGAAGAAATTGAATCGGTTATCAAAAATCTCCCAACAAATAAGAGTCCAGGACCAGATGGCTTCCCAGGGGAGTTCTACCAGACATTTAAAGCAGAGATAATACCTATCCTTCTCAAGCTATTCCAAGAAATAGAAAGGGAAGGAAAACTTCCAGACTCATTCTATGAAGCCAGTATTACTTTGATTCCTAAACCAGACAGAGACCCAGTAAAAAAAGAGAACTACAGGCCAATATCCCTGATGAATATGGATGCAAAAATTCTTAATAAGATACTAGCAAATCGAATTCAACAGCATATAAAAAGAATTATTCACCATGATCAAGTGGGATTCATTCCTGGGATGCAGGGCTGGTTCAACATTCGCAAATCGATCAACGTGATACATCACATTAACAAAAAAAAAGAGAAGAACCATATGATCCTGTCAATCGATGCAGAAAAGGCCTTTGACAAAATCCAGCACCCTTTCTTAATAAAAACCCTTGAGAAAGTCGGGATAGAAGGAACATACTTAAAGATCATAAAGGCCATTTATGAAAAGCCCACAGCTAACATCATCCTCAACGGGGAAAAACTGAGAGCTTTTTCCCTGAGATCAGGAACACGACAGGGATGCCCACTGTCACCGCTGCTGTTTAATATAGTGCTGGAAGTTCTAGCATCAGCAATCAGACAACAAAAGGAAATCAAAGGCATCAAAATTGGCAAAGATGAAGTCAAGCTTTCGCCTTTTGCAGATGACATGATATTATACATGGAAAATCCGATAGACTCCACCAAAAGTCTGCTAGAACTGATACATGAATTCAGCAAAGTTGCAGGATACAAAATCAATGTGCAGAAATCAGTTGCATTCTTATACACTAACAATGAAGCAACAGAAAGACAAATGAAGAAACTGATCCCATTCACAATTGCACCAAGAAGCATAAAATACCTAGGAATAAATCTAACCAAAGATGTAAAAGATCTGTATGCTGAAAACTATAGACAGCTTATGAAGGTAATTGAAGAAGATATAAAGAAATGGAAAGACATTCCCTGCTCATGGATTGGAAGAATAAATATTGTCAAAATGTCAATACTACCCAAAGCTATCTACACATTCAGTGCAATCCCAATCAAAATTGCACCAGCATTCTTCTTGAAACTAGAACAAGCAATCCTAAAATTCATATGGAACCACAAAAGGCCCCGAATAGCCAAAGTAATTTTGAAGAAGAAGACCAAAGCAGGAGGCATCACAATCCCAGACTTTAGCCTCTACTACAAAGCTGTCATCATCAAGACAGCATGGTATTGTCATAAAAACAGACACATAGACCAATGGAATAGAATAGAAACCCCAGAACTAGACCCACAAACGTATGGCCAACTCATCTTTGACAAAGCAGGAAAGAACATCCAATGGAAAAAAGACAGTCTCTTTAACAAATGGTGCTGGGAGAACTGGACAGCAACATGCAGAAGGTTGAAACTAGACCACTTTCTCACACCATTCACAAAAATAAACTCAAAATGGATAAAGGACCTGAATGTGAGACAGGAAACCATCAAAACCTTAGAGGAGAAAGCAGGAAAAGACCTCTCTGACCTCAGCCGTAGCAATCTCTTACTCGGCACATCCCCAAAGGCAAGGGAATTAAAAGCAAAAGTGAATTACTGGGACCTTATGAAGATAAAAAGCTTCTGCACAGCAAAGGAAACAACCAACAAAACTAAAAGGCAACCAACGGAATGGGAAAAGATATTTGCAAATGACACATCGGACAAAGGGCTAGTATCCAAAATCTATAAAGAGCTCACCAAACTCCACACCCGAAAAACAAATAACCCAGTGAAGAAATGGCCAGAAAACATGAATAGACACTTCTCTAAAGAAGACATCCGGATGGCCAACAGGCACATGAAAAGATGTTCAACGTCGCTCCTTATCAGGGAAATACAAATCAAAACCACACTCAGATACCACCTCACGCCAGTCAGAGTGGCCAAAATGAAGAAATCAGGAGACTATAGGTGCTGGAGAGGATGTGGAGAAACAGGAACCCTCTTGTACTGTTGGTGGGAATGTAAATTGGTGCAGCCACTCTGGAAAGCAGTGTGGAGGTTCCTCAGAAAATTAAAAATAGACCTACCCTATGACCCAGCAATAGCACTGCTAGGAATTTATCCAAGGGATACAGGAGTACTGATGCATAGGGGCACCTGTACCCCAATGTTTATAGCGGCACTCTCAACAATAGCCAAATTATGGAAAGAGCCTAAATGTCCATCAACTGATGAATGGATAAAGAAATTGTGGTTTATATACACAATGGAATACTACGTGGCAATGAGAAAAAATGAAATATGGCCTTTTGTAGCAACATGGATGGAACTGGAGAGTGTGATGCTAAGTGAAATAAGCCATACAGAGAAAGACAGATTCCATATGGTTTCACTCTTATGTGGATCCTGAGAAACATAACAGAAACCCATGGGGGAGGGGAAGGAAAAAAAAAAAAAAAAAAAAAAAAAGAGGTTAGAGTGGGAGAGAGCCAAAGCATAAGAGACTGTTAAAAACTGAGAACAAACTGAGGGTTGATGGGGGGTGGGAGGGAGGGCAGGGTGGGTGATGGGTATTGAGGAGGGCACCTTTTGGGATGAGCACTGGGTGTTGTATGGAAACCAATTTGACAGTAAATTTCATATATTAAAAAATAAAAAATAAAAAAAAATAAAAAAAAAGTCTTTTTCAAACAGCAGGAAAAAAAAAATCTTATTTTAATCTCACAAACTTCTCTTTTTAATTTTCTTCCATGAATATTATTTTAAATCTTTAATGAGTTTGCTTTTAATTGGCTATTTAATCAACTTTACAATGAAAGTTAAATAGGAATGTCTAAGTACCAATAGCAACATGAGCTTTCTTTAAAAAATCTCAAATTACCATATTTTCATAAGCCCTGAAGACTTTTTCCTTTCTACCACTTGCATAGAAATGATCGTGCATAATTGTTAGGAACCAGTGTTTATATTTCTGAATTATACATTTTTTTTCTCCTCTGCTATTGTTTTCTATAGTCCTTAACTCATTTTTTATGTTTCTCATATTTATCATTCCAGCAATATAATGTTTTATTGTATCAATGTATCACATCTGATTTCCTGCCTTATTTCCCTATAGATATGTGTTGGGGGGAGGCACTTTTTCTAGTTTTTAGATGTACTAATGAGTACTTCTACACACGTCCATATGCCCTTTCTTTCCTTTGAATTACCTCCTCAGTATATGATACATTTTCCAAAGTTAAATAAGGTAATATATAATGTATGGTGAAGAGTGTGAGTGGTGAGAGATTGGCTGTGTTTGAATCCTACCACTTGCCACCTGTGAGAACTTGAGCAAATTACTTACCCTCCCTGGGACACAGTTTCCTCATCTAAAAAACAGGAATAATAGTAGTTCCCACCTTACATGATTAATGTGAGAATTATAGGAGGTATTATATACGTGGAAATCCTTACGACTGTGCTTAACAGATCAAAAATGTCCAATAATGGTAGTTAATCATTACATATGGTTCTTGGCATACTGTTTGTTGCATTCTAAAACTCAATAAACACCCATTTCCTTGTTTTCATCAAATTACAATTTGGACAATGTATTGATCATTTCTATTAATCATAGAATTACAAGCTCAGGGTTGTGAAGAATTTTAAAGACTTAGCCTCTGATTCATGTCAGCTGTGTTCAAGATGCTTTCCAGAAAAAGAACATTGGCTTATAGAATCATCAGATGCCTCCAAACTTTCATCTTTGTGTACTGTTGTTCTTATTTTTTTGGTACAAGAATCCTACCTTACATTTATTACACTTGTAGTTTTCCATTGCAATAGGTGGAGCTCTTGGTTTCAAGGAAAAAACCTCAACCTTTTACTAGAAGGAAAGGCGGGAGTATAGCTGGGTGCTTATTTCCTCCCTCTGTCTCTGGCCTCTGCTCTTCTCTGTGCATTGGTTTCATTTTTCAACCTGGCTTCCCCCAACCTAGTAGAAAACCTGGCCACTGGGAGCTCCCAAGCTTCCTTTGACAGTGACTGCATGGCTTTATCAACTGCACATTCCCAGGAAAGGAGTCTTATTGGCCCGGCTTGGGTCAGTTGCTCACTCCTAAACCAGTCCACTGTGGCCAGGGAGTTGGCTGCTGTAACTGGTGGTCCCTCAGGTAATGCCTCAGAGGCATTTATCTAGAGTGGAAGAAAAGCATTAACCCAAAGACCAGGTGCAAAACAGAAGGGCTCTGGCCAGACCAACTGATAGATTCCACCAACTCAAGTGATTAGAGGGGCTTGATATGTTTCACATCTGTTTACTGTTATTGTGTGAACCTCTTCCTCTTATGTGAAATGTTCATATATTTGACCATTTGTCATCAAGATATATTTTTCCCTTACAAATTTATGTCATTTCCCTAATGATTTGGGGAATACAACTGTGCAACTACTAAAAAAATTTAGACTGCATCAAGATTATTGAAGAACTACTATGTTTAAGGAGTTGTTCTCTGTGCTATGAAAAGTTCAGAGAGCTGCATTACTGTAGAGAATTCAGTTTCTAATGCAGTTGAGTATAAATAAAAAATGAAATTAAAAAGCTGTACGCTGTTGCTCCTCAACTGTGGAGACCATGTTCTTAAGAACTCTGAGGCAGGGGCACCTGGGTGGCTCAGTTGGGTTGAGTGTTGAGCATCTAACTCTTGATTTCAGCTCTGGCCATGATCCTAGGGTCATGGGATTGAGCTCCATGTCAGGCTCCACACTGAGTATGGAACCTGATTAAAACACTCTCTCTCTCCCTGCCTCCCTCCCTCACTCCCTGTGCCCCCTCCCCGCCTGCTCCTCACACTCTCTTTTTCTCAAATAAAATAAAATGAAAATGAAAGAATGAAAAAAAAAAAAAAAGAACTCTGAGGCAGAAGGACTGTGGTTCAAGAACTTAAATCCCTATGACAAAAATCATGTCAGGGGAAATGATATTTGGAGCAAACCTCTGTAAGCCATTAGAATTATATTCTCTCGGGGGCACCTGGGTGGCTCAGTCAGTTAAGCCTCTGACTTCAGCTCAGGTCATGATCTCACAGTTTATGAGTTCGAGCCCCGTGTCAGGCTCTGTGCTGACAGCTCTGAGCCTGGAGCCTGCTTCGGATTCGGTGTCTCCTTCTCTTTCTTCCCCTCCCCCACTCACACTCTGTGTCTCAAACATAAATAAATGTAAAAAAAAATTTTTTTTTAAGAAGAGGAAGTAGAAATATAACCTGAGCAATCAGAGAAGGCTTCACAGAGAAGTTTGGGTCTACTGATCCAGTCCTATGACCCATTTTACAGATAGGAAAACTGAGATCCATGTGGTTAAATGACGAATTCAGAGTCCTACAGCTTACAATTGGTGACTGACCCCCCACTTCTCTCTCCTCAGTCCCTTCTGTGCTCCACCCCATGCTGCCCACTCACCATTTGTCCAGAGGCAGCCTTGTCTCTGCCTTCGTCTTTTGTTGGCCTTGAAGTTTGCCATGAGGACAAAGCCTGGAAAAGGATGAGAACAAATACCACATTCTCCTAAGCACTCTCCACAGTGCACAATATCAGTTGTCCTGAGAGGGTTTTGATATGGGTTGAAAATATTGTTTTGTTTTAAATCTTGGAAAAAATTCTAATTGCATGGAATTTTTTTCTCCAGAATTAATCATGGATAGCATACTCTTTATCCTTGTTCTTTGATGAAGCAGAAAACAAAATAGCCATTGTAGGCCCCCTTTGTTTACACCCAGGGGCTAATGACGTTGTGCACCCCTCCCACTGAGCAACTCTCAGATATTTGTCTCTGTGTAGAGTGCTGAGTACCCAGGGTGCTGAGTAAGCCCTCCCCAACTTCAACTTTTTCTAAGGAGACAATTCCTCTGCTGTTTGTTCCTGAGCTTAGTCGTATCAAATATTCTCAACAAGTTCTTCCAATTTCTGTTTTTGAAATAAAAATAAAAAGACCAGCACATTCCTTTTATGTTTGTGCAAATGAAGCAGAGGCAAGAAGCTGGAGGATCTCTAGCAAAAGCCTTTTGATAGTAACTTGAGTGATTGCCTACTGAAGTCCTCAAATATAAATTAAAATATATTTACTTAGTTTCAGCTTTCAAGATTGTATTTTTGGTACTTCCATAGACCATGGAATCAATATTCTAAGATTGGGTCTGTCTTTGTTAACCTCCAGTAATACTGACTCAGGCATAATTGGGGATCCATTAAGATACAACTTTCTTTTCCCACACCATGCATTGTTTTAAAGGCGAGGCATCATTAGCTCACTTAGTGTTCACTAGAGTCTAGTGCTATTGACCATGAAGTCATTTCAGGCAACCCAATGTCAGTTGAGGGATGCACAGACACCAATATCACGCACACTCTATGGCTCTTATTTTCAGCATTGATTCATGTTTGACTTGGATATAATCAGGCATGTCTCACTACAGAAAACACTCTTTTTCTGCAAAGATTTTTAGGACCTGGAGTGTGCCCTGCTGCAAGACATGGATGTAGGATATGCACATAAGTCCTCAACCTGCCTTGTATGTAGTATGTGTGTCACCAACTAGAAAATGAACAAAACCTCTATTCCATTTCTCCTTCCTTAAGATTGCTCCCCCACCAGGGTCCTTGCTTCTCCTGCAAGGGAATCATTGTAGAAAAAAAAATTAGAGCCCTCTAGAAAATCAGGAGTACCTAAGAGAAAACACAGAAGAAATTATAGGAAGCAGGAACAGCCTGGGGACTTGCTTCCAGGAGCAAACATCCAGCCAGGGATAGGCCTTCTTTTTGGTAAGCATCCCTATGAAGACAAACATAACAAATAGAGAAAGAGAGAAGAGAAAGAAAAAAAAAAAACTTCTAGCAAAGCACTGTGGTCATCTGTTATTCTCATCTTAATATGGTTTTGTTCAACCAGATTGCTTTCCTTCTTACAACTAGCTGCACCAAGAAGACGGAATTTTGTTTGCTAGGGAAAGAAAATTAGATAATTCTAGAGCATGGTGCCCCTCTGGAAGAGGGGCAGTGGTGTGTGTGTGTGTGTGTGTGTGTGTGTGTGTGTGTACATGGGCAAGGACACCCTAGGAAAGGTGTAAAAAGGAATTAGAAAAACACCCAAAGTAAACATCATTAATTCAACATGCCCTAAGAAAGGCATTAATTTTCTGCCCTATGTTCCTTCTTCATCTCTTTCTTCTCCTATACTCTCCTTTCTCCTCCCATTTGAGTTTTGAGTCTGTGGCCCTTGTTCCCAGAAATTTAAACAAATGTTATTAGTATAAGAATTTAGCAGCATTATTCATTAAATTGGCTTTTCTGGAAGTATAAACCTAATTGACATAGTAACTCATAATCATATTACTAATGACTGATAATTAATAATTATAATTCTCTTTTGCCTCCTCTTCATCATCATCACCTAAGCTTCTTTAGGGAATTTTATGTCAAGTTCCAAATTTTTGTACACTGCAGCTCCCAGTGTGGACAATGAAAGAGTTCAAGGAGAGTGGGAAAACAGGCAGGGTGCTGGGTTTGGATGGGATTGGGTCCTGTACCTCAGGGTCAGGCCAAGAGGGTGAGTGGAGTCTGAGATCTAGTCTGTGCTCTACTGTCCATGCTGAACATCTTGGCTGATAGAGCATCTGCAAGGAAGATGGGATGTCTTTTCTCATTTACACAGAGGTTATGGGGCGGCCATGCCTTGAGCCTAAGAGTCAGTAACAGCAGGCACAGGAGATGCCATACCTTTCTGGAGGAGTTCCAAAACCAACAATTGGGGGTGTTGAGGCCAAGTTGAAGAATAAGCATTTTGGGGAATGGAGGGGAGGAGATACACAATCAAATGTTTAGGTTTAGAACTGTGACTCCAGCTGAGGGGCCCCTTTCTTACTGCTCTCAGGGAGTATTCATTACATTGCCTTTACCTCTGGTGTTTTCAAGGTACTCTTTGGCCTGTGCTGTTAATATTTTACCTAAGATTTTTAGAAACTCAGTTTGGTCAAATGCTGAGTCCTACCTGTATTGAAGGAACTCTTAGAATTTCCTCTTTATCTCCATATATCTCTTTAATTCTCTTATCTTTAATGGCTAAAGTAAAATTTGGTCCTTGAACAAGTAGTCAGATTTGCCTGATTCTTGATTTCACCTGAGAACAGCTCTAAGCAAAGCTTGTTGGAAAGTGAGTTAAAGTGTGGCTTGTCAGTGTGAAGCCTGTGAAGGACGTTACAGCTGCCACAGTGAGACAAGCAGGCTTTGTTTGTATCGAACCACAGCAGTGTCTCATGCTCTTCCTTGCTCTCTGTTTAGCACTTCATCTTTATCTAATCTTTAACAAAGCATAGTCTGTGCAGGCAGTCTGTGGTAAGCATAGTGAATCAGCCTGTCCTCTGGAATGCGGCAGCAGTGAACAATGCCTAAATATTTATTCCAGATATCTATCCTATAGTCCTCTACATCCAAAGATTTTCCAGTTTGAAATATCCTATAAATCATATGGCTTTTGCAATAAGAGGTCATGGAAGTGGACTCAAGCATCACAATCACTGCCAAGCTGGCAGAAACCCCACAGCTGACCCTCCTAGGGAGACCATAGAGAAGAAAGAAGACTCTGCTTTGAGCAGGACTGCTTCATAAGATTGTGCACATTGCTGGGAGGTCTATTGTGGTACAGGTGGCTATGAATGGACATGTAGGAGACAGAATGGACTAAGTTGTCTACAGTAACAAATAGTCCCAAAGTCTCAGTGGCTCAACACACCAAAAGTTGATTGTTGACTCATGCTAAATGTCCAGGACAGGTAGGCAGGGAGATCCAGTCGGAACTATTCCATCTCAACACATGTTTTTATAATTCCTTCAGCACGGAGAAGAAAATATAGTGAATCATGCACTGGTTTTTAAATTGCAAGTGACACATGTCACTTCTGTTTCTATTTCATTGGCCAAAGCAAGTCACATGTCCACATCTAATTATAAAAAGAGGCAAGGAAGCGCACTCTTACCACATATCCTGAAGAAGAGAATGGGAATATTTGGAACAACCCTAATGACTCCTGCAAGGGGTCCATTTGGAAGGACTCCAGTCTTACTCAGTGTTGTGTTCTAGGAGCTCTCAACTAGATCAGGAAGAACTATTTCCATATTTATGTGTGTAGTAGCCACCCTTCCAACTCAAGTGTCTTATTTCCAGAGGCATATCTTATAGGCAATTACCTAGAGAGAAAAGCAGTAATTCTTAATTCTTCCAAGCAGGTTCACTATAATTTTCATCTTTAAAATAAAGAATTCCGGGGCACGTGGGTAGCTCAGTCAGTTAAGTGTCCAACTCTTGATTTTGGCTCAGGTCATGATCTCACGATTCTGAGATTGAGCCCCATGTCTGGCTCTGTGCTGAGCATGGAGCCTGCTTAAGATTCTCTACCCCTCTCTATAAAAAAATACTTAAAATTAATTCAAAACAAAATAATTTAAAGAATTCCATAAAACACAGACATCATTATGAGAAATAGCATAAGGAAGAGACTAATTCTCAGGGGCTTTAGAAATAGAACATGCCTCTAGGTAATGGACCCTAATTGTCTGAAGAATCTACTCTTTCTGAGTATTGTCCTTCTTTTCCACATTTGAATCACATAGCGAATCTGGCAACTGTTATGTTCAACATGAACCATTCTCCAAGACAACATATTGGATCAGAGTGGACATCTGACCAATGCTAGGCCAGAGTTTCTTCCCTAGGAATTTGGAGTTTGGACTAATAGAAACTACCAAAAAACAAGAAGTTTGACTAATTTGTCTCAGTTGTCTGTTGACAGGAGATGTAACTTGATATTGTTAGTGCTTGCTTACTATCCATTTCTCCTCTCCATTTCCCAGTTTCTCTCGCAGTTAGAATGGAGCCATGTGACTAAGTTCTGGCCATGGGGAGATGGACAGAAATGATATAAGCCATGTTTGGCTTGGCTGTTGAAAATATCCCTCATATCCCTCCACTTTGTTTCCCTACCACAGTGACCTTGGAGGCCACAGGCTCAGATGGCATAGCTAAAAGATGGAGAGGGACTACCCATTTCATAGAAAATTATGACATGAGTAAGGGAAAAAAATTATGGGTTAGGATTTAGTTTTTGCTTCAACATATCCTAGATTATTCTAACATAGAACCAGCAAAGGAGTGACTTTGATCAGATAAGAATCTAAGAAAAGCTGATTTGCAAAGAGAGAGAAAAATGATGTACGTGTGCAGAGGGGGGCAGAATTAAAAAAAAAAAAAAAAAAAAAAGGAGTCCCTAGGTCCTAATTTCTGATTCCAATCCTTTCTCAAGGGTAAATCACATTTCTGTCCTTGGCTTCTGTGATGCTCTTGTATCCTCAGTATAGTAAATTTCCTGTTTTTTATTAAGCTTTACCAGGGTTTCTGTCTTTTGCAACCAAAATAAAAGTTATAACCTTTATAACTTTTAATACCTCTCATATCTGGGCACCTGGATGGTTCAGTAGGTTAAGTGTCTGACTTTGATTCAGGTCATGATCTTGTGGTTTGTGAGTTCGAGCCCTGCATCGGACTCTGTGCTGACAGCTCAGAGCCTGGAACCTGCTTTGGATTCTGTGTCTCCCTCTCTCTCTGCCCCTACCCCACTCATGCGCTCTCTCTCTCTCTCTCTCTCTCTCACTCTCTCTCTCTCTCTCTCAAAAGTAAACATTAAAAAATGTTTTAATACCTCTCATATCTCAGTGCTACAGCTCATTCTTTACTCATTATACCATGAAAACAACTAACAAGTTAATAGGTATGATGCTGACTTAGATTTTTAATTCCTTCACTCCAGGAATGCCAAAAACTATGGCAAAATCTTGTCCAGATGTAATTCCATAGTACAATCGACCCTTATAACACAATTCCAGAATCACAGATCTTGTTTACTTATCCAAAATTCAAACAATGGTGGATAATCTTTTTAGTTTTATTGGTTACAAATGACCAGCTGACAGATTACTCAACTTCTGCAATTGTAATGAAATTCTAGAGCTATCAAGAAAAGGCTGCTTGTTCAAGAAGAACAGCTAAGGAATTGATTGGGTCTTCAGAACCTATGCCAACTTCCTTTCTGCAGGCGGGCTTAATAGTGGATACCTTTTATAGAAGGAAAGCCATTATCCTATGAAGAACAACTCTTTCTCTGCCATGAACAAGCTGAATGCAATCACAGAAACTGCAGACAAAAGAGCTTTTGATGACAGATATTGCTGATGCCTGGTGCCTTCAAAGGCATTCCAGGAAAGGTGAATGAATAACTATGACTAACAATAATTCATACTTCTTCCAGGATGTTACCCATTGGACCAATGGATCACTTGAGAAATATGTCAGTGAGTCAATTCATGCTCAATTTGGCAAAAATGTCCCAGGTCCCTAAGCTGTTTGATTGAACTGAGTAGATTCCAGATGGATACATTCTCTGGGACAAGTAAAGGCAGGACAGCTTTGATAATAAAAAACAGTTTGCTCCTTTAGTATCGCCATGTACCACCCTACCCTATATACCTGAGCAAAATAAAATTATCAAGGCCAATGAAGAACATCTTGAGAACACCCCTCAAAAAGATAAAAGACCCAGGGGAAGGAGAAAGGCAGAAATACCAGTAGAAAGTCTAATAATTCACCAAGCATTTAAAACAACATGAACATAAAGCTGATATTGCAACTTATTTGATGTGAGGATATATCGAAGGCCAGTTAAAATAATAATGGTTACAAACAAAAAGGAGGTTGTACCAGATGGTCTGAGCTCTTTTGTTTGAAATTCCATGATGAAATGGCTATGTAGATTGATGTAGGTCAAGGGCCAAACGTGGCCACTGATTAAAATTAACCTATGATAATGGTATTGACATTATTTTTTTTACTGTGTCACATAATCATATGAGTTTATTAAAATATACGGTTTAAAGAAAAATGAAACCCAGCCAGAATGAAACCCAGCCCTGTCTATATATCCATGTACTTACCATCTATCCTAGCTTAAGAATAAAATCCTAACAATACCTCATAAGCCCCCTGAGCCTACCACAGTTGCATCCTCCTGTGCTTACTCTCTCTTGGTGGCCACCTAAGAGTTACTACTAGTTCACATTCTTATGTTAATCGTTCCCCATTTTCTTTAAGGCTTTACCACCAATGACTATATGCCCATACAACATATTGTTTAGTTTTGAAAATTTGGTAGTTGCATAAAGATCAGAGTTACACTATTAATTGAAAACTCAGGGATAAATGCAACATTATCCAGTGGTGTCAGCTCCCCTGAGAGTTTACAAGAGCCCTTTCTGGGGAATCAGTGAACAAAGCTAGAAGCTAGTCCTAGCAAACACAAAGCTCTGCACAGTCAGGGCATGTGGCAAGGCTGCCAGGTAAGCCCGGTACTGTCATCAGACAAAAATATGGTCAGAGGGCATGGGATGCTCTCTATTTTCTACCTTACCTCCAGTTCTCAGATGTAGGATTAAGCAGAAAGTTTGGTGAGATGCAATGAGTGTCCTTAGGTGATCCAGGTAGCAGGGCATGGAAAAGAGAGCAGGAACTTTATGAACAAATGGTCAAACCATAGATTAGAATCTAGGCAAGGCTCATTCAAGCATTCTGTCTTCAGAGTGAAGAGGAGGGTAAAATAACAGTGGAAACTTGGCTATGACAGCCACCAACATGTCTGTCTCTTGAGTCTCATGTTTCTCTCTGAGACAGTTATGCTGGAATCCCTTCACTCTCCTCATGAGGATTCCCTTTGCCTTCCTCCTGAAGTAGATCGCCTGTTTCTTGTATCCTGGACTGGAATACATAATTTGTGGGGATGGGTGAGAAGTGAAAATGCAGAATTCCTTGTTAAAAAATTATTAAGAATTTCAAGATGGTGACAGCAGAGCATCAAACAAGTATGGGACTCTTCTATGTGTGGGACCTGTGCAACAGCATGGGTTGATGCCAGCAAAACCAGCCCTGTCTATATGCCATGTCTTCCTCTTTCCTAATTTATTCTCTTATTCTAGTAGAGCACATTCTCCAGTAGTCTTTTTCAAAAAGAGTGTATGGGAAATAAATTTTTGAGACTTAAATGTCTGAAAATGTCTTTGCTCTCTCCTCATACTCAATTGTAAGTACAACATTGTATTTTGAATGTTGTTCCCTCATGTTGTGCAATACGGTAGCCCTGCTTAACTGATGGTTTGGCTGGGTATAAAATTCTAGATTGGAAATAATTTCCTTCAGAACTTTGAAGATACTGCTCCTGGGGCACCTGGGTCTCTCCATAGGTTAAGTGGCCAACTTCAGCTCAGGTCATGATCTCACAGTTCATGATTTTGAGCCCTACGTCAAGCTGTCTGCTGTCAGCACAGAGCCTGCTTCAGATCCTCTTTCTTCCTCTCTCTCTCTGCCCCTCTCCCACACTCTCTCCTTCTCTCAAAAATAAACATTAACAAAAAATTTTTTAAAAAGGTATTTCTCCACTTTATTTATAGTGTCACTGTGGAGAAGTCCAAAGTTATTTGGGTCCTTAATTTCCTTTATGTGACCTGTTAATTCCTCTCTCAAAGCTTATATAAATTTTCTTTTCCCCAGAGTTCTGAAATTTCACAGTGTGCCTTTGTGAGGGTCTCTTTTCATTGTGCTTAGGACTCTATAGGCCTTTTTGATCTGTCAACTCATGTTCTCCAGTTGGGAGAAATTTTCTTAAATTGTTTCATTGGTGATTTTCTCTCCTCCATTTATGTTGTTCTCTCTTTCAGGAGCTTTTATTATTTGGATGGTGTGCCTTCTGGAACAGAATTCTCTCTTACTTTCTCACTCTTTCCTCTTTGTCTACTCTGCTTGCTCTACTCTCTGAGAAAATCCTTACTCTTACATTCTAGACATTCTAGGGGTTTTTTTCATGATTATGTCCTTAATTTCTTAATTTTTAAGAGCTCTTTTTTGTTCTCTAAATATTACTTTCTTATAATGTCCTGTTCTTATTTTGTATGTGCAGTGCTGTCTATTATCTGAGGATATAGAAATTCTTGTTTGGCTCTTCCCTACATAGTTGCTGCTGTTCCACATTGCCGCTGCCTTCTTTTTTTTTTTTTTTTTTTTAATCTCTATCTTTTTTGCTGGGGACTGTCCTCAGATATCTGGTAATCCTTATTTTTCAGCTTTTGATTAATAATGGGGAACTAAAAAACTGCTTAAAATCAACAAGTAGATGGACTTGATGACTTTGAACTGTATTCTAAAGTGGACCTGGGAGGGCTATTTCAGTATTCAATATTGAAGTCAGTATTTTTACATTTTCTTCTTGTGCTGGTCATATTCCTAGGGAAGAATATTCCAGTCTCCTGCCTTGTGGATGACAGTCTGGCTGAGAAACAAGTGAGAAAAGACATCTGGAAAGTCAGAATATATGAGCTCATTTCCCCCCAGTAAGAAGCCCTGCTCCAATGTGCCTGGCATCCCTCAGCCTCAGACCATCTATATTACCGTCTATACAGACAAAAACCCACATAGAAATCTGTCAGATGGGAGGACAGTCCGCTGGTACCAGAAAGAGGGAAAAGGAAGTTAGGAATGCTGTTGCTTTTCAAGTAGCTTTTTCTTCCTTATTTGAGGTCTACCTTTTGCCCCAATCCTAGGCATACTTGACTCTGCCAATTGCTGAGCCTCCTGAGGATTCTGCAGTTTTAAGCCAGCTTTCTTGGGCCTGTTGTTTAATCAGTTACTTCTTGTCCATGTGCTTTCCAGTTTCCAAAATTTCCTTGCTCTTACCATCTCTCCATTTTCCCTGTACTTATATGTTTAGTCTTTGGTAAAGAATCACTTCAATGTAGCTACAGAGTGTTTCAAGAGGAAGTGAAATTAGATGCATGCATTCAGTTTACCATTTAAAACCAGAACTCCACTTTCTTTCTTTTTTTTTTTTTTCAGTTTTTTTTAAAGTAAGCTCTAAGGTTCAACACAGGGCTTGAACTCATAACCCTGAGATCAAGAGTTGCGTGTTCTACCGGTTGCAGGTACCCCCTAACCCCACTTTCTTTAAACAGCCTTTTTAGAACTTACTGTACCTTGTTTTTACTTATTCAAATGAATTGATGATGAAGCTGGTACACTGGCATGGCAGTGATAGCTAACCTTCAGATCCCAGACATTGATTTGGCTAGTGGCTAAATGTGGGAAACATTGATGTAATTACTTGCCCTCCTTTTCTCCAAGAGCTTCCCAGTTTGGCCACTCAGCAGCTGACATGTTCTTACACGATCTCATATGCAGTTTAGAGTTGATTAGTTTAGGGTAATCCATTACCTAATCTAGACCAATAACCCACTTCTCTGGGATTCTTGGATATCAGCTAGAGAAACCATCCTTGGTGCAAGATTCTAAAACATAAATTCCTCCCCTCCTGCCACCCAAATTTTGTTGCTGGATCAAGTTTACCTGCACCATTCTTTCTTCAAGATATGTTATCTCTTAAGAGAGTCAAATCGCTTTGCCTTCCACCACTGTAATCCAAAGCCCCTTCCTCCTGCCCAACTTAAGTCCCATACATCCATCATGGAATTAGAGCACGAAGAGAGGGAACTCCAGAAAAGCCCAGACTAGTCGGGGGCAATTGGGAGTTCAGAGCTTTCATCTTCTATAATGCTAATGATTTAGGAGATAGTACACTTTTTTTTCCCCCAAAGGAAGTATAATAAAGCACTTAAAAGTGTTTTATTATAGGGGTGACTGGGTGGCTCAGCCAGTTAAGTGTCTGACTTTGGCTCAGGTCAAAATCTTACAGTTCATGAGTTTGAGCCCCTCACTGGGCTCTGTGCTGACAGCTCAGAGCCTAGAGCCTGCTTCAGATTCTGTGTCTCCCTCTCTCTCTCAAGAAGAAATAAACATTAAAAATTTTTTTTAAACTGTTTTAGTATTATAATGCAACTTTTACCCGTGATTAAAATTTTCCCCTCAGGAAACTCTTAGTGGAGTAGAAAAGGTATTCACTTTGGATACAAAGAGTTTTGGATCTATATTCAAATGCTGTGACTTTAGGCAAGTTATTTGATTTCTTTTACCTCAGTTTCTTCATATGTGAAATGGGATCAAAATCACAGGGATTTGAAAAGACACAGTTTTTTTAAAAATATAATTTATTTTCAAATGGGTTTCCATATAACACTCAGTGCTCATCCAACAAGTGCCCTCCTCAATGCCCATCACCCACTTTCCCTTCTCCCCACCCCCTATTAACCTTCAGTTTGTTCTCAGTATTTAAGAGTCTATTATGGTTTGCCTCCCTCCCTCTGTGTAACTTTTTCCCCCTTCTCCTCTCCCATGGTGTTCTGTTAAGTTTCTCAAGATCCACATATAAGTGAAAACATATGGTATCTGTCTTTCTCTGTATGACTTATTTCACTTAGCATAATATCTTCCAGTTCCATCCACGTTACTGCAAATGGCCAGATTTCATTCTTTCTCATTGCCAAGTGGTATTCCATTGTATATATAAACCACATCTTCTTTATTCATTTGTCAGTTGATGGACATTTAGGCTCTTTCCATAATCTGGCTATTGTTGAAAGTGCCGCTGTAAACATTGGGGTACATGTGCCCCTATGCATCAGCACTCTTGTATCCCTTGGGTAAACTCCTAGTAGTGCTATTGCTGAGACATAGGGTAGATCTATTTTTAATTTTTTGAGGAACCTCCACAATGTTTTCCAGAGCGGCTGCACCAGTTTGCATTCCCACCAACAGTGCAAGAGGGTTCCCATTTCTCCACATCCCCGCCAGCATCTGTAGTCTCCTGATTTGTTCATTTTAGCCACTCTGACCTGTGTGAGGTAATATCTCAGTGTTGTTTTGGTTTGTATTTCCCTGGTGATAAGTGATGTTGAGCATCTTTTCATGTGTAAAAAGACACAGTTTAAGAGATGTCCGGCATGTGGCTAAGCTCTGTAAACATACAGTCTTCACCATTTTCCTCATCTGTTAGCAAGAACACTAAGATAATAGAGTTTGTTCTGTACAGCATATATCCCCAAGAGTTTTAAAGGAGGACATAACAGCAAAGGCAAAAATGATCTACCTGAGGCCTGGCAGACCTTTAAGAAGGCTACTCCTTACATATATTTGAAAAGGGAAAAGTAACTGAGGAGTTCCTGGCACTCAGTTGGTACAGCATGCGATTCTTGATCTTGAGGATTCTAAGTTCAAGCCTCATGTTGGGTGTAGAGATTGCTTAAAAGTAAAATCTTGAGGTGCCTGGGTAGCTCCATCAGTTAAGCATACAACTCAGATTTTTTTAAATTTTTTAAAAAATTTATTTATTATTTTGAGAGAAACAGAGACAGTGCAAGTGGGGGAAAGGCAGAGAGAGAGGGAGACAGAATCCCAAGTAGGCTCTGTGCTGCCAGCACATGATGAGCCAAAACCAAGAGTTGGAGTCTTAACCAACTGAGCCACCCAGGCACCCCCTGACTCTTGGTTTTGGCCCAGGTTATGATCTCACAGTTCATGAGTTCGAGCCCTGCATTGGGCTCTGTGCTGCCAGTGCAGAGCCTGGTTGGGGTTCTCTCTCTCTCTCCCTCTCTCTCTCTCTCTGCCCCTCCCCCTTTATTGCTCTCTCAAAATAAATAAACTTTAAAAAGTAACTGAGAACCCCTATATTTGTCGCATGGTGAAGGGTTGTTTACCTTGGACTTTTTTTTTTTAACTTCCTTATTTATTCTAACCATGAAGTCCCTGATCCAAATGCATTTGAAATGTAACACATACATGATGCCAATATTAGTTTGGTAACATTTTTTGAGTCACTGATCCCTCTGACAATTTTCCCAGAAAAACACATGTGTGTATTTGTGCTAATACAACTATACTTTGCAGGTGTTTGCCCATCTCCTGAAGCCAAGGACATCCCGTTAGTAAACTCTGACCTACAAAAACACTTTGCACTGCAGACCTTCTCTGCACCCCCACACCACCTGCTGCCAAGAGAGGAGACTGGCAAGCCCCACTGGACTCCGGAAAGGCTGGCTTTTAGCCAGACACCTGGGGATGAAGTTGCAGTAGGGATGGAGCTGGGAGTAGGAATGGGGTGGAGGTGTCAGGGCAGCGCGCCCTCCAGCTGTTCTGATGTCCCTGCAGAGCTGAGTAGCAGTGAGAGTGAGTCAGAGTGAGTCATGCAGCAGTAGCCCAGGACAAGCAGTGCTTGGGGAGACAGGGTGTGGGCAGTGCCCTGGAGCGTGGAGGCTCCCACTACTCAGCATCCTACCTGACGGGGGAGGGGAGAAGAGAGAGAGCAAGATAAACAGTGGAGGAAACCCCACCCTTCATGAGAACTGCCAAAGGACAGCAACGTTATCTCCCTGTTATCTCCCTGTCGCTTGGGGACAAAATTTTTCACTAGAACCTGGATGATCTTCTCCCTCCTCTGTGAGAAGCTTACTGCCACATCTAGCCAAGGGGCTTCTAGGGCTGGACAGGGAAAGAAAAATAGCTGAGTATTTGTCAGGCATGGTGGGAGGAGTTTTAACATGGACTTTATTTTAAACCGCAAAGTCCTGATTATATTTGAAATGGAACGCACACATAACACCAATATTAAGTAACATTTTTTGAGTCATTGATTTCTCCAACACCTGCTCCATGGTGGGCAGGACCAAAGAGCCAGCAGACCTTGAGCAGTGGATGGAACCAGCCTCACCGAGCATTGGAATTACCTCCAAAGACTCCCAGGGAGCAGCAAGCCTGGGTGGATTTGGGGGCCCAGATCAGCAACTCTGAAGCCTTTAGGGGTATGTTTGAGGTCCAGACTCCTGCCAGAGTCAGGGCTGAGCTGGCATCCGTGGGGGTGGGAGTGAGGAGGGGCATGCTCCACTATCTGCAGGCTGGGGGTCAAGGGGCAAGTGGTCATTATCCCCCTGCAGGACCCTCCTCCCCATATCTAAAGGGAGAATGCAGGCCAGCTATTAATTCCACTAGCTATTCAACATACAAAGGCCTAAAACAGACACCTCAGGCTACCTGCACTAATAAATAACAACTTCATCCCTAAGTCTTTTGGACGGCACAACATGGAAAATTTAAAAACAAGATAAAGGATTAAAGTCATACCTGGTTCTTAGAATTAACTTACCTTCCCTCACTTTACCCTCCCACCCACAGAAATGGGTGTTTTTACCTCCCCTTTTATAAATGAAGAAACTGGCTGAGGTTGCTCGAGGTCACACAGTTAATAAGTGACAGAATCAAGGTCCGCGCTAGGTCTGACCTCAGACTGGTATCCATGGTACTGCATTCCCATCTCCGAGGGGAGACGGATGTGTCTTCATCAGGCTTAGCAAAAGGAAGCCCCTCTATAAATGAAGATGCCACTGCCGAGGGACCTGGGAAAAGTGTAACCTTCCCTTCTTCTCTGACCACAAGGCTGTCTTTGCTCTGAGCTGTTTAACACTGTTCCCCCCTTATGAAATGGTTTGCTGAATTTAAGACTGCAGCTTGTGAAGCCCGACTTTTTTCTTGCTTCTTTGAGTCTAACCGGACCTATGATACTCTTAATTGGCTCATGTTCAGACCAAGTGACCCAACCAGGCATAACTGACAAATGGTACACAGTCCCTTCCAATAAACGCATACTGTTAAACTAACTTTAACCATCAATTATCCGATCTCTCTACAGGTATTTAATGAGTAGCTCTGCCTTTTCCATGCTAACCCACTTTCTCCTCTGCCAATTATTTTTTTTCAAACATGGTTAAGATTCAGTTACTCCTTTGCTTAAAAATCCACTGTGATTTCCCACCCATCTACAAGGATAAAGGCAAGACGTCGCAAAGGGCTCCTTCCGGTCCTTGCAACTCTTAAATTTGGAGACAAAGTGAAATCCCAAAGTAGAGCCAAATGTTTTATGTAGCTGCGAGAGTACTGATTCTCATCCTCAGATCCTGTGTGAGAATCATCAGAGTATAAAGTATAAATAGTAAATAAAGTCAGTCAGCCCACACCGCGCCTACAGAGTTTGGTACTCACAGAGAAATGTGGGCTACTCAGAGTGAGGGGTTCAGAGTTTTCTTTCTTTATAATCTACTCCTATCTCTTTTGACAAACAAACCTGGGAAGCTTTAGAAAAAAGTTAGCTAACTAGAAATAGGAAAGCGGGATCAATGAAAAGGGAAATGTAAATATTCTAGGTCTTTATGGATTTATGCTTCAGAATTGACTCTGGACCTCCTGATAGGGCAAAAAAGGAAAGCAGGGCATATTATTTGAATTTTGTTGAAAGAAAAAAAGGAAACTTACCATTTCTTGAAAAAAACACTATTTTATGTTACTGTTTTTATCTTTCTTCATTGATTTTTAATTTATAAATTAGTGCATGTCTTTTGTAAAAAACTCAAGTAACACAAATGTTTATACAATAAAAAGCATATGCCCCCTTATATATGCCTCCATTCTCCTTCTCCAGAAGTGAAACTAATCATTTATTTCTAGAGGATTTTTTGTTTTTGGTTTTTTGATGTTGATTTTCTTTTTGTTTTTATTTTTGTTATTGGTCATTAGAAGTACTTAACATAGCTTTCATAGAATGTGGGTTTTGCTTGATTGCTTTAAAAAAGTAACAAAATCTGGGGTGCTTGGGTGGCTCAGTTGGTTAAGCATCTGACTCTTGATTTCTGCTCAGGTCATGATCTGCAGTTTCGTGAATTTGAGCCTCATGTTGGGCTCTGTGCTCTGTGCATGGAGCCTACTTGGGATTCTCTCCCTCCCTCTCTCTCTGCCCCTCCCCACTCATGCTGTCTCTGTCTCAAAATAAATAAAGTTAAAAAATAATCACTTACATACAACACCTAGTGCTAATAAAATAAAATAAAATAAAATAAAATAAAATAAAATAATAAATCAAATTAGCTATGTTCTTTTGTAACTTGAAGTTTCACTTCACAGTGTACCAGGGCCATCCTTCTATATCTATCTATCCATATATCCAACTCTTTCATTTTAATGACTATAATATTCCATTATATGGAAGTAGCATAATTTATTTAACTATTCCCTTAGTTAAATTTTTTCTGATTTTATAATCTTATAATGGGCAACCTTGTACATACACTTCTGTACAGATACAGGAGTATTTTCATAGGAAATATTTCTAAAAGTGGAACTGAGGGATCACATGGCTCATACATTTAAAAATGTGATGAACTGTCTTTAAGAAGACAGCACCAATTTATAATCTCACCAACAGTGTTCGAAAGTGTCCATTTCCCCCATTCACTTGCCAACACTAGATTTTATCGACTTTTTTCATTTTCAGGCATGAACTTCTGAAAGGAATTTCTCCTACTAAGGCCAGTATAGTTTGTTTGTTTGTTTATTTATTTATTTATTTATTTATTTGGCTTCTTTTATTTTTTTTATTTTTTTCAATATATGAGATTTATTGTCAAATTGGTTTCCATACAGCACCCAGTGCTCATCCCAAAAGGTGCCCTCCTTAATACCCATCACCCACCCTCCCCTCCCTTCCACCCCCCATCAATCCTCATTTTGTTCTCAGTTTTTAAGAGTCTCTTACGCTTTGGCTCTCTCCCATTCTAACCCCCTTTTTTTTTTTTTCCTTCCCCTCCTCCATGGGTTTCTGTTAAGTTTCTCAGGATCCACGTAAGAGTGAAACCATATGGTATCTGTCTTTCTCTGTATGGCTTATTTCACTTAGCATAACACTCTCCAGTTCCATCCACGTTGCTACAAAGGGCCATATTTCATTCTTTCTCATTGTAAGGCCAGTATAGTTTAATCTAAAAAGGAGACAGAGTAGACTATCTTGTTTCTCTTGTTCTAGAGCAGTGGTTTTTATGCTGTGCTCTTTGGAGCCCCACGAATTGTCAGGCACTGGCATGGGGGGAGTGCAAAAGGACAAAGCTTCTACCCTCTTAACCAGGGCCACTGAGGCTTCATCTGTTTTATATTTTGTACTTTGGGAAGAAATTTTATTTGAAGATAAGATTCTGTTGCTGAAAATGAGTTTGCAAACCACAGACCTGGGCCTTGCTTCTTACTGAACCTTTAACAGCTTGAAGAGAAATTGAAAACGTATTCCTTCAAGGCAAAGAAAGGATGTCAAACACTGAATCTCCAGAGGTAGCCAAAATATGCTCATTTACACATTATGTGTGTGTGCGCACACATGTCTGCTAATGGCCTTGCTTATACTTAGCCTCACCCTATAATACCCTATTGCTATCCTGCAACCAATCCTAAGCCATCATTTCTTTCAAGATTTAGACGAAAATTCCCCTTCTTTAACTACCCACACCCCTTGCAAACACACACACACACACACACACACACACACACACACACAACTTGCATCATGTCCCTGTTTACTTGCAGAAACTGGACGTCAGCTGAGGCTTCCTTTCCCCTGCAACTTGGGTAAAATTCCATGGCTCATGAACATCTAAGACTTTTATGAGCTCCTCTGCACCTTAGATTCTTATGGCCTCCTCTGCCTTCTCCTTCTCTGGTGCTGTCTTTGAGATCTGTCATGTAAAACTTAGATCATTCTTTGATAGACACACACACACACACACACACACACACACACACACACACAAATAGCAACAACAAACTACTCCACCATCCAAAGAATTCCTGAGAGGAGTCCAGTTTACTATTGATAGCATGCTGTAGAACTCAGAGAAAGAAATTTGAGTCACAAGGATACAAACAATTTCAATATGGCATGGTAAGCATCTTGTGGCCTTTCATGGCCCTACCAGCTCTTCTTATCTCAGTGGCTCCTTTCTTCACTCTTTCCATTCTTTTCTTCCAGCCACTACCCCCTGGAAAATATTTTCCTGTATCCAGTACTGCAGTTGAAGTCTTTCCAGCTTGTGATCTCCATCTCACAAGGCCAACCTCTTCATAGTGCTCATCTTTCTAAAGGGGCTTTCCATTTTGTAGAATTGATTCTCTCGCAGAGGGAGTTTTCTTTAAAAAATAGTAATAGAAACATTGTTTTTCTTCCTCTATATCCCTGCTATTTCTTCCTTACTGAAACACTGTCACTCTATTGCTTTTGTCCTCTTCTAATTTGATATATTTGGATCCTCCAGCCAAATGGTAAGCAGCCCAAGGACAAGAACTCTGTCTTTCTGTAGCTTTTTAAATGTCCAGTCTCTGGGCACCTGGGTGGCTCAGCTGGTTAAGCATCCAACTCTTGATTTCTGCTCAGGTCATGATCTCACAGTTGTTGAAGTGGAGCCCTGCATCCAGCTCTGTGTTGACAGTGCAGAGAGTCTGCTTGGGATTCTCTCTCTCCCTCTTTTTCCGCCCCTCCCCCACTTGCACATGTGCATTCACAAGCATTCGTGCTTTCTCTTGCTCTCTCTCCCAATCTCTCTCTCTCTCTCAAAATAAATAAATAAATTTAAAAACAATGCCCAGTCTCTGGCATATGCCTCACAAGTGTGAAGAAAGCAACCACTAATATACAATTAAAAGAAGAGTAAATGATAAATGAATATAAGAAGACTCTTAAATATTTTGTAAGATATGGCAGCTATCTCCTTGTAAAAGCCATAAAATCAGCAATTCTTAGAAGTTTGGTTCAAACATTTAGACATATTTTCAACTTACATTTATCTTTTAGGACATCCATAAATGAAAGGTTATCCTACTCAAAATATTCACTATTTTACATTTCTTTTTTATGTTGGCCTTTACTCTTCTAAAGTTTCGTTCCTATTTCTCTTATGAGCTAGATATTATTTTTGTTTATTCCCTTCCCACCTGGCCAGATAGGAAGGAAGCAGAGATGATTATCAATACAATATCTCCTCTTGCTGGGATCCTAAGAATAAAGAATACTATATAAAGTAGCATGCTATGTAAACCAAGGCTTAACACATCCTTTAGTGAACCATTGTAAAATATCACTTGAAATTCCTACAGGATCTTCTGCTTGCTATGTTTAATTCCTAAATCTCATGTTATTAAAAGAAGTCTGTTTGCTCTTTTACCTACACTCACATTATACAATTTTTTTTTTCATCAAAACTGGCTTAGTTTGGAGTGAGGAAGCAGGAACATATGACAAGTTAGAATTTCTGATATTTGACCCTTTGCTATAAATTTAAGCCCATGAATAGCTCAAAGCTCAGAAGCCAGGCCCAATTCCTTCCAGTGTGTGTGTGTGTGTGTGTGTGTGTGTGTGTGTGTGTGTGTGCGTTTCATAAATAAATAAATACATTCTGTCATACAAACAATAAAACAGAGTATATGCTTTCTGTGGAAAATAAAATAAATTTTATTGGATAATAAAATTAGATAACCTACAAGGATACATTCCTAGAAACATACAACCTACCAAGACTCAATCAGGAAGAAATAGAAAATCTGGACAAAAGAATAATAAATGAGGATACTGAATACATAATCAAATTTTATTTTTCATAGAAAGCGTAGAGTCTGTTTTACTTTGTTTATCTGCATGACAGACTTTTGGCCAAAACAGTCAAATGAAAAAAGTTTCTCCCAGCTATATGCTGCCTACAAGAGATTCACTTCAGATTTAAGGACACACATAGGCTCAGAGTGAAGGAATGGAAAATATATTCTGTGTAAGTGGATATCAAATGAAAGCAGGATGAAGTATACTTATATCAGACAAGAGAGACTTTAAGCCAAAAATGGTAACAAGAGACAAGATCATTATGTCATGATAAAGGGGTCAATTCATCAAGAAGAAATAACAATTGTAAATATATACACATCCAGTATTGGAGCACCTAAATATATATTAAGCAAGTAATAATAGATCTGAAGGGAGAAACTGACAACACAGTAATAGTAGAGGACTTCAGTACCCCGCTTTCAGCAATGGAAAGATCATCCAGACAAAAGCAACAAGGAAACATTGGACTGGAACCATATGTTAGACCAAATGGACCTAACAGATACTTACAGAACATTCCATCTGACAGCAGCAGAGTACACATTCTTCTCAAGGGCACACAGAACATTCTCCAGGATAAATTATACGTTAGGCCACAAAACAAGTCTTAGCAAATTTAAGAAAATT
Organism: Panthera leo; assembly: GCF_018350215.1. Taxonomy (NCBI): domain Eukaryota; kingdom Metazoa; phylum Chordata; class Mammalia; order Carnivora; family Felidae; genus Panthera; species Panthera leo. The sequence goes on along the minus strand of NC_056681.1, from coordinate 80,222,330 downwards.
GAAACCATACCAAGTATCTTTTCCAACCACAATGGTATGAAACTAGAAATAAACAAAAAGAAAGCTGGAACATTTACAAACATGCAGAAACTAAACAACACACTCCTGAATAACCAAGAGGTCAAAGAAGAAATCAAAAGAGAAAATTTTAAAATCTCCAAACAAATGAAAATGGAAACACAACACATGAAAACCTATGAATGCTGCAAAAGCAATCCTGAGAGGGGATTTTATAGTGATAAATGCATCTATTAAGAAAATAAAAAGATCTTAATTAAATAACCTAACTGTATACCTCAAGGAACTAGAGAAAAAAGAAACAAACTAAGGCCAAAGTTAGCAAGGGATAGGAAATGATAAATATCAGAGCAGAAATAAATGAAACAGAAACCAGAAAAACAATGGAAAAGATCAATGAAACTAAGAGCCGAGTGTTTTTTTTGAAAAGATAAACAAAACTGACAAATCTTTAGCTAGACTAAAGAAAGAGAAATATTTCAAATAAACAAAATTACTAATGGTCAACAAAAGAAAGCCGGAGTAGCCATACTTATATCAGACAGTCTAGACTTTAAAATAAAGACTGTATCAAGGGATACAGAAGGGCATTATATCATAATCAAGGGTCTATCCACCAAGAAGACCAAACAATTGTAAACATTTATGCGCCAAATGTGGAAGCACCCAAATATATAAATCAATTAATCACAAACATAAAGAAACTCATTGATAGTAATACCATAATAGTAGGAGACTTCAACACCCCACTCACAGCAATGGACAGATCATCTAATCAAAAAATCAACAATGAAACAATGGCTTTGAATGACACACTGGACCAGATGGACTTAACAGATATATTCAGAACATTTCATCCTAAAGCAGCAGAATATACATTCTTCTCCAGTGCACATGGAACGTTCTCCAGAGTAGACCATATACTGGGACATAAATCAGCCCTAAGTAAGTACAAAAAGATCAAGATCATACCATGCATATTTTCAGACCACAATGCTATGAAACTTGAAATCAACCACAAGAAAAAAATTTGGAAAAGTAACAAATACTTGGAGACTGAAGAACATCCTATTAAAGAATGAATGGGCTAACCAAGAAGTTAAAGAGGAAATTAAAAAGTATATGGAAGCCAATGAAAATGATAAGACCACAACCCAAAACCTCTGGGACATAGCAAGGGCGGTCATAAGAGGAAAGTATATAGCAATCCAGGCCTTCCTAAAGAAGGAAGAAAGATCTCAGATACACAACCTAACCTTACTCCTTAAGGAGCTGGAAAAAGAACAGCAAATAAAACCCAAAACCAGCAGAACACAGGAAATAATAAAGATTAGAGCAGAAATTAATGCTATCGAAACCAAGAAAACTGTAGAACAGATCAATGAAACCAGAAGCTGGTTCTTTGAAAGAATTAACAAAATTGATAAACCACTAGCCAGTTTGATCAAAAAGAAAAAGGAAAGGACCCAAATAAATAAAATGAAGAATAAAAGAGGAGAGATCACAACCAACACAGCAGAAATAAAAACAATAATAAGGGAGTATTATGAACAATTATATGCCAATAAAATGGGCAATCTGGAAGTAATGGACAAATTCCTAGAAACATATATAGTACCAAAACTGAAACAAGAAGAAAAAGAAAATTTGAACAGACACATAACCAGTAAGGAAATCGAATTAGTAATAAAATATCTGCCAAAAAAACAAGAGTCCATGGCCAGATGGCTTTCCAGGGGAATTCTACCAAACATTGAAGGAAGAGTTAACACCTATTCTCTTGAAGCTGTTCCAAAAAATAGAAACAGAAGGAAAACTTCCAAACTCTATGAAGCCAGCACTACCTTGATTCCAAAACCAGACAGAGACCCCACTAAAAAGGAGAACTATAGACCAATTTCCCTGATGAACATGGATGCAAAAATCTTCAACAAGATATTAGTCAACCGGCTCCAACAATACATTTAAAAAATTATTCACCACGACCAAGTGGGATTTATACTTGGGATGCAGGGCTGGTTCAATATCTGCAAAACTATTAACATGATTCATCACATCAATAGAAGAAAGGACAAGGACTATATGATCCTCTCAATAGATGCAGAGAAAGCATTTGACAAAATACAACATCCTTTCTTGATAAAAACCCTCAAGAAAGTAGGGATAGAAGGAGCATACCTCTAGATCATAAAAGCCATATATGATGATATAATATCATCCTCAATGGGGAAAAACTGAGAGCTTTTCCCCTAAGGTCAGGAACAAGACAGGGATGTTCACCAGTATTATTCAACATAGTATTGGAAGTCTTAGCCTCTGCAATCAGACAACACAAAGAAATAAAAGGCATCCAAATCGGCCAGGAGGAGGTCAAACTTTCACTCTTTGCAGATGACATGAATACTTTATATGGAAAACCCAAAAGATTCCACCAAAAACCTACTAGAATTGATTCATGAATTCAGCAAAATTGCAGGATATAAAATCAATGCACAGAAATCAGTTGTATTCCTATATACCAACAATGAAGTGGCAGAAAGAGAAATCATGGAATTGATCCCATTTACAGTTGCACAAAAAACCATAAAATACCTAGGAATAAATCTAACCAAAGAGGTGAAAAATTTATACGCTGAAAACTATAGAAAGCTTATGAAAGAAATTGAAGAAGACACAAAAAAATGGAAAAAGATTCCATGCTCCTGGATAGGAAGAACAAATATTGTTAAAATATCGATACTACCCAAAGCAATCTACATATTCAGTGCAATCCCTATCAAAATAACACCAGCATTCTTCACAGAGCTAGAACAAATAATCCTAAAATTTGTATGGAACCAGAAAAGACCCTGAATAGCCAAAGCAATCTTGAAAAAGAAAACCAAAGCAGGAGGCATCATAATCCCAGACTTTAAGCTATACTACAAAGCTATAATCATCAAGACAGTATGATACTGGCACAAGAACAGACACTCAGATCAATGGAACAGAATAGAGAACCCAGAAATGCACCCACAAACTTATGGCCAACTAATCTTTGACAAAGCAGAAAAGAGTCTCCAATGGAATAAAGACAGTCTCTTCAGCAAGTGGTGCTGGGAAAACTGGACAGCAACATGCAGAAAAATGAACCTGGACCACTTTCTTACACCATACACAAAAATAAACTCAAAATGGATGAAAGACCTCAGTGTAAGACAGGAAGCCATCAAAATCCTTGAGGAGAAAACAGGCAAAAACCTCTTTGATCTTGGTCACAGCAACTTCTTACTCAACATGTCTCCAGAGGCAAGGGAAACAAAAGAAAAAATGAACTACTGGGACCTCATCAAAATAAAAAGCTTCTGCACAGCAAAGGAAACAATCAGCAAAACTAAAAGGCAACTGACAGAATGGGAGAAGATATTTGCAAATGACATATCAGATAAAGGCTTAGTATCCAAAATCTATAAAGAACTTATCAAACTCAACACCCAAAAAACAAATAATCCAGTGAAGAAATGGGCAAAAGATATGAATAGACACTTCTCCAAAGAAGACATCCAGATGGCCAACTGACACATGAAAAAATGCTCCACATCACTCATCATCAGGGAAATACAAATCGAAACCACAATGAAATACCACCTTACACCTGTCAGAATGGCTAACATTAACAACTCAGGCAACAACAGATGTTGGCGAGGATGTGGAGAAAGAGGATCTCTTTTGCATTGTTGGTGGGAATGCAAGCTGATGCAGCTACTCTGGAAAACAGTATGCAGGTTCCTCAAAAAACTAAAAATAGAACTACCCTATGACCCAGCAATCACACTACTAGGCATTTATCCACAGGATACAGGTGTGCTGTTTCGAAGGGACACATGCACCCCCATGTTTATAGCAGCACTATCAACAATAGCCAAAGTATGGAAAGCGCCATTCCATTGACAGATGAATGGATAAAGAAGATGTGGTGTATATATATATATACAATGGAGTATTACTCGGCAATCAAAAAGAATGAAATCTTGCCATTTGCAACTATGTGGATGGAAATGGAGGGTATGATGCTAAGTGAAATTAGTCAGTCAGAAAAAGACAAAAGTCATATGACTTCACTCATATGAGGACTTTAAGAGACAAAACAGATGAACATAAATGAAGGGAAACAAAAATAATATAAAAACAGGGAGGGGGACAAAAAAGAAGAGACTCATAAATATGGAGAACAAACTGAGGGTTAATGGAGGGGTTGTGGGAGGGAGTATGGGCTAAATGGGTAAGGGGAACTAAGGAATCTACTCCTGAAATCATTGTTGTACTATATGCTAATTTGGATATAAATTTTTAAAAATAAAATAATAAAATCAAATAAACAAAATTAGAAATTATAGAGGAGACATTACAACTAATACCACAGAAATCCATAGGATCATAAGGGACTACTATGACCAATTATATGACAATATAATTGCATAATATTATTGAATAACCTACAAGAAATGATACATTCCTAGAAACATCCAACCTACCGAGACTGACTCAGGAAGAAACATAAAATCTGACAAAACAAATACTGAGTAGGGAAATTGAATACATAATAAAAAACCTCCCAACAGAGAAAAGCCCAGGACCAGATGGCTTCACTGGTAAATTCTACCCAACATTTAAAGAGGAATTAATACCAATCCTTCTCAAATTCTTCGAAAAATTTTGAAGAGGTAAGAACACTTCCAAATTCATTTTACAAGGCCAGCACTACTATGACACCAAAGCCAGATAAGGACACTACAGGAAAACTATAGACCAAAATCTGTGATGAATATAGATGCAAAAATTCTAAACAAAATATTAGCAAACTGTTAACAACATATTAAAAGGATCAAACCCCATTACCAAGTGGGATTTATGCCTCAGAAGCAAGAATAGTTCAATACACACAAATCACTACACACAATACACCACATAAAAGTATGAAGTATAAAAATCATGATCATCTCAATAGATGCAGAAAAAGCATCTGACAAAATATAACATCCTTTCATGATAAAAACTCTCAACAAATTGGGCATAGAAGGAACACACCCCAACATAACAAAGGCTATATACCATAAACCTATTGTTAACATCATTCTCAACAGTGAAAAACTGAAAGCTTTTCCTCTAAGAGCAGAGAGAAGACAAGGGTGCCCACTCTCACCAGTTTTATTCAACATAACATTGGAGGTCCTAGCCAGAGCAATAAGGCAAGACAAAGAAAAAGCATCCATTTCAGAAAGGAAGAAGTAAACTTGCCATTATTTGCAGATGACATGATCTTATATGAAGAAAATCCTAAATACTCAACCAAAAATACTGTTGGAAATATTCAATGAATTCAGTAAAGTTGCAGGATATAAAATCAACATACACGGAGGGAGGGAAGATGGTGGCTTAGGAAGACGCTGGGCTCACGCGCATCCTGCTGATCACTTAGATTCCACCTACACCTGCCTAACTAACCCAGAAAACCACCAGAAGACTAGCAGAATGGAGTCTCCAGAGCCAAGCGCAGACGAGAGGCCCACGGAAGAGGGTAGGAAGGGCGGAGAGGCGGTGCGCGCTCCACGGACTGGCGGGAGGGAGCCGAGGTGGAGGGGCGGTCCGCTGGCCAAGCAGAGCCCCCGAGTCTGGCTGGCAAAAGCGGAGGGGCCAGACAGAGTGTGTTCTGACAGCAAGCGCGACTTAGCATCTGGGAGGTCATAAGTTAACAGCTCTACTTGGAAAGCGGGAAGGCTGGAGGACAAAGGGAGGGAGACTTGCTGAGCCCCTGGACGACAGAGCTCAGTTTGTTGGGGAACAAAGGCGCTCACCAGCGCCATCTCCCTCGCCCATCCCCCAGCCAAAATCCCAAAGGGAACCAGTTCCTGCCAGGGAACTTACTTGCTCCGCGCAAACACCCAACGCTGTGCTTCTGCGGAGCCAACCCTCCGGCAGTGGGTCTGACTCCCTCCCGCTGCCACAGAGCCCCTCCTGAAGTGGATCACCTAAGGAGAAGCGAGCTAAGCCTGCCCCTCCTGCCCCTGTGCACCTTGCCTACCCACCCCAGCTAATACGCCAGATCCCCAGCACCACAAGGCTGGCAGTGTGCAAGTAACCCAGACGGGCCACACCACCTCACAGTGAATCCCACCCTTAGAAGAGGGGAAGAGAAGGCACACACCAGTCTGACTGTGGCCCCAGCGGTGGGCTGGGGACATACGTCAGGTCTGACTGCGACTCTGCCCACCAACTCCAGTTATACACCACAGCACAGGGGAAGTGCCCTGCAGGTCCTCACCACTCCAGGGACTATCCAAAATGACCAAACGGAAGAATTCCCCTCAAAAGAATCTCCAGGAAATAACAACAGCCAATGAACTGATCAAAAATGATTTAAACAATATAAGAGAAAGTGAATTTAGAATAATAGTCATAAAATTATTCACTGGGCTTGAAAACAGTATAGAGGACAGCAGAGAATCTCTTGCCACAGAGATCAAGGGACTAAGGAACAGTCACAAGGAGCTGAAAAGTGCTTTAAACGAAATGCAAAATAAAATGGAAACGACGATGGCTTGGATTGAAGAGGCAGAGGAGAGAATAGGTGAACTAGAAGATAAAGTTATGGAAAAAGAGGAAGCTGAGAAAAAGAGAGATAAAAAAATCCAGGAGTATGAGGGGAAAATTAGAGAACTAAGTGATACACTAAAAAGAAATAATATATGCATAATTGGTATCCCAGAGGAGGAAGAGAGAGGGAAAGGTGCTGAAGGGGTACTTGAAGAAATAATAGCTGAGAACTTCCCTGAACTGGGGAAGGAAAAAGGCATTGAAATCCAAGAGGCACAGAGAACTCCCTTCAGACGTAACTTGAATCGATCTTCTGCACGACATATCATAGTCAAACTGGCAAAATACAAGGATAAAGAGAAAATTCTGAAAGCAGCAAGGGATAAACGTGCCCTAATATAAAGGGAGACCTATAAGACTCGTGACTGATCTCTCTTTTGAAACTTGGCAGGCCAGAAATGATTGGCACGAGATCTTCAATGTATTGAACAGAAAAAATATGCAGCCAAGAATCCTTTATCCAGCAAGTCTGTCATTTAGAATAGGAGAGATAAAGGTCTTCCCAAACAAAAACTGAAGGAATTTGTCACCACGAAACCAGCCCTACAAGAGATCCTAAGGGGGATCCTGTGAGACAAAGTACCAGAGACATCACTACAAGCATAAAACATACAGACATCACAATGACTCTAAACCCGTATCTTTCTATAATAACACTGAATGTAAATGGATTAAATGAGCCAACCAAAAGACATAGGGTATCAGAATGGATAAAAAAACAAGACCCATCTATTGCTGTCTACAAGAGACTCATTTTAGATCTGAGGACACCTTTAGATTGAGAGTGAGGGGATGGAGAACTATTTATCATGCTACTGGAAGCCAAAAGAAAGCTGGAGTAGCCATACTTATATCAGACAAACTAGACTTTAAATTAAAGTCTGTAACAAGAGATGAAGAAGTGCATTATATAATAATTACAGGGTCTATCCATCAGGAAGAGGTAACAATTATAAATGTCTATGCGCCGAATACCGGAGCCCCCAAATATATAAAACAATTACTCATAAACATAAGCAACCTTATTGATAAGAATGTAGTAATTGCAGGGGACTTTAACACTCCACTTACAGAAATGGATAGATCATCTAGACACACGGTCAATAAAGAACAAGGGCCCTGAATGACACATTGGATCAGATGGACTTGACAGATATATTTAGAACTCTGCATCCCAAAGCGACAGAATATACTTTCTTCTTGAGTGCACATGGAACATTCTCCAAGATAGATCATACACTGGGTCACAAAACAGCCCTTCATAAGTATACAAGAATTGAGATCATACCATGCATACTTTCAGACCACAATGCTATGAAGCTTCAAATCAACCACAGGAAAAAGTCTGGAAAACCTCCAAAAGCATGGAGGTTAAAGAACAGCCTACTAACGAATGAGTGGGTCAACCAGGCAATTGGAGAAGAAATTAAAAAATATATGGAAACAAACGAAAATGAAAATACAACAATCCAAACGCTTTGGGATGCAGTGAAGGCAGTCCTGAGAGGAAAATACATTGCAATCCAGGCCTATCTCAAGAAACAAGAAAAATCCCAAATACAAAATCTAACAGCACACCTAAAGGAGATAGAAGCAGAACAGCAAAGGCAGCCTAAACCCAGCAGAAGAAGAGAAATAAACAACAGCAGTGAGAGTGGGCATGAGAAGAGCAGAAATAAACAATATAGAATCTAAAAAAAACGGTAGAGCAGATCAACGAAACCAAGAGTTGGTTTTTTGAAAAAATAAACAAAATTGACAAACCTCTAGCCAGGCTTCTCAAAAAGAAAAGGGAGATGACCCAAATAGATAAAATCATGAATGAAAATGGAATTATTACAGCCAATCCCTCAGAGATACAAACAATTATCAGGGAATACTATGAAAAATTATATGCCAACAAATTGGACAACCTGGAAGAAATGGACAAATTCCTAAACACCCACACTCTTCCAAAACTCAATCAGGAGGAAATAGAAAGCTTGAACAGATCCATAACCAGCGAAGAAATTGAATCAGTTATCAAAAATCTCCCAACAAATAAGAGTCCAGGACCAGATGGCTTCCCAGGGGAGTTCTACCAGACGTTTAAAGCAGAGATAATACCTATCCTTCTCAAGCTATTCCAAGAAATAGAAAGGGAAGGAAAACTTCCAGACTCATTCTATGAAGCCAGTATTACTTTGATTCCTAAACCAGACAGAGACCCAGTAAAAAAAGAGAACTACAGGCCAATATCCCTGATGAATATGGATGCAAAAATTCTCAATAAGATACTAGCAAATCGAATTCAACAGCTTATAAAAAGGATTATTCACCATGATCAAGTGGGATTCATTCCTGGGATGCAGGGCTGGTTCAACATTCGCAAATCAATCAATGTGATACATCACATTAATAAAAGAAAAGATAAGAACCATATGATCCTGTCAATCGATGCAGAAAAGGCCTTTGACAAAATCCAGCACCCTTTCTTAATAAAAACCCTTGAGAAAGTCGGGATAGAAGGAACATACTTAAACATCATAAAAGCCATTTATGAAAAGCCCACAGCTAACATCATCCTCAATGGGGAAAAACTGAGAGCTTTTTCCCTGAGATCAGGAACACGACAGGGATGCCCACTCTCACCGCTGTTGTTTAACATAGTGTTGGAAGTTCTAGCATCAGCAATCAGACAACAAAAGGAAATCAAAGGGATCCAAACTGGCAAAGATGAAGTCAAGCTTTCGCTTTTTGCAGATGACATGATATTATACATGGAAAATCCAATAGACTCCACCAGAAGTCTGCTAGAAATGATACATGAATTCAGCAAAGTTGCAGGATACAAAATCAATGTACAGAAATCAGTTGCATTCTTATACACTAACAATGAAGCAACAGAAAGACAAATAAAGAAACTGATCCCATTCACAATTGCACCAAGATGCATAAAATACCTAGGAATAAATATAACCAAAGATGTAAAATATCTGTATGCTGAAAACTATAGAAAGCTTATGAAGGTAATTGAAGAAGATATAAAGAAATGGAAAGACATTCCGTGCTCATGGATTGGAAGAATAAATATTGTCAAAATGTCAATACTACCCAAAGCTATCTACACATTCAATGCAATCCCAATCAAAATTGCACCAGCATTCTTCTCAAAACTAGAACAAGCAATTCTAAAATTCATATGGAAACACAAAAGGCCCCGAATAGCCAAAGTAATTTTGAAGAAGGAGACCAAAGCAGGAGGCATCACAATCCCAGACTTTAGCCTCTACTACAAAGCTGTCATCATCAAGACAGCATGGTATTGGCACAAAAACAGACACATAGACCAATGGAATAGAATAGAAACCCCAGAACTAGACCCACAAACGTATGGCCAACTCATCTTTGACAAAGCAGGAAAGAACATCCAATGGAAAAAAGACAGTCTCTTTAACAAATGCTGCTGGGAGAACTGGACAGCAACATGCAGAAGGTTGAAACTAGACCACTTTCTCACACCATTCACAAAAATAAACTCAAAATGGATAAAGGACCTGAATGTGAGACAGGAAACCATCAAACCCTAGAGGAGAAAGCAGGAAGAGACCTCTCTGATCTCAGCCGTAGCAATCTCTTACTCGACACATCCCCAAAGGCAAGGGAATTAAAAGCAAAAATGAACTACTGGGACCTTATGAAGATAAAAAGCTTCTGCACAGCAAAGGAAACAACCAACAAAACTAAAAGGCAACCAACGGAATGGGAAAAGATATTTGCAAATGACATATCGGACAAAGGGCTAGTATCCAAAATCTATAAAGAGCTCACCAAACTCCACACCTGAAAAACAAATAACCCAGTGAAGAAATGGGCAGGAAACATGAATAGACACTTCTCTAAAGAAGACATCCGGATGGCCAACAGGCACATGAAAAGATGCTCAACGTCGCTCCTTATCAGGGAAATACAAATCAAAACCACACTCAGATATCACCTCACGCCAGTCAGAGTGGCCAAAATGAACAAATCAGGAGACTATAGATGCTGGAGAGGATGTGGAGAAACGGGAACCCTCTTGCACTGTTGGTGGGAATGCAAACTGGTGCAGCCACTCTGGAAAGCAGTGTGGAGGTTCCTCAGAAAATTAAAAATAGACCTACCTATGACCCAGCAATAGCACTGCTAGGAATTTACCCAAGGGATACAGGAGTACTGATGCATAGGGGCACTTGTACCCCAATGTTTATAGCAGCACTCTCAACAATAGCCAAATTATGGAAAGAGCCTAAATGTCCATCAACTGATGAATGGATAAAGAAATTGTGGTTTATATACACAATGGAGTACTACGTGGCAATGAGAAAGAACGAAATATGGCCCTTTGTAGCAACGTGGATGGAACTGGAGAGTGTGATGCTAAGTGAAATAAATACAGAGAAAGACAGATACCATATGTTTTCACTCTTATGTGGATGCTGAGAAACTTAACAGAAACCCATGGGGGAGGGGAAGGAAAAAAAAAAAAAGAGGTTAGAGTGGGAGAGAGCCAAAGCATAAGAGACTCTTAAAAACTGAGAACAAACTGAGGGTTGATGGGGGGTGGGAGGGAGGGGAGGGTGGGTGATGGGTATTGAGGAGGGCACCTTTTGGATGAGCACTGGGTGTTGTATGGAAACCAATTTGACAATAAATTTCATATATTGAAAAAAAAAAACAAAAACAAAAAAAATAAATAAAATCAACATACAGAAATCAGTTGTTTCTATATACTAACAACAAAGTATCTGAAAGAGAAATAATGAAAACTATCCATTCACAATAGCATCAAAACCAATAAAATATTTACAAATAAATTTAACCAAAGAAGTGAAAGAGCTATATGATGAATAATGCATGACTTTGATGAAAGAAATTAAAGAAGATACAAACAATGGAAAGATCTCTTGTTCATGGATAAGAATTAATATTATTAAAATGTCCATGCTACCCAAAGCCATCTATAGATTCAATGAAATCTTTAACAAAATTCAAATGGCATTTTTCATAGAAATGGAAAAAACAAACCTAAAATTTCTGTGGAACCACATAAGACCCCAAATAGTCAAAGCAATACTGAGAAAGAACAAAACTAAAGACATCATACTTCCTGATTTCAAACTGTACCACAAAGATGCAATAACCAAAACAATATGGTACTGGCTTAAAATAGACACACAGACTGATGGGACAGAATAAGAGAGCCCAGAAATAAGTCACTACATATATGGTCAACTAATATTTGACAAGGGAGCCAAGAACACTCAATGAGGAAAGGGTAGTCTCTTCAACAAATGGTGTTGCAAAAACTAGATAATCACATGCAAAAAAATGAAATTGGACCTTCATTTTATACCACTTACAAAAATTAACTTGAAATGGGTTAAAGACTTAACCATAAAACCTGATACCATAAAACTCCTAGGAGGAAACATAGGGAAGAAGCTTCCTGACATTGGTCTTGGCAATGAATTTTTGGATTTGACATCAAAAGATTAGGCAATAAAAGCAAAAACTGACAAGTGAGACTGTATCAAACTAAAAAGCTTCTGCACTAAAATATCAACAATCAACAAAATGAAAAGGTGACTTACTGAATGGAAGAAAATATTCGGAAAGCATATATCAAATAAGGTACTAATATCCAAAATATATAAAGAACTCGTACAACTCAAAAAAAAACAAAACAAAACAAGCAATCGGATTAAAAATGGGCAGAGGACCTGAATAGACATTTTTCCAAAGAAGACATGCAAATGGCCAACAGGTACACAAAAGGATGCTCAAAACCACTAATCATGAGGGAAATACAAATCAAAACCACAGTGAGATATCACCTCATTCCTGTTAAAACAGCTTTACCAAGAAATCAAGAGATAATAAGTGTTGGCATAGATGTAGAGAAAAAGGAACCCTTGTGTACTGTTGGTGGAAGTTTCCCACTATAGGAAACAGTATGGAGATTCCTCAAAAAATTAAAAATAGATCTACCATATGATCCAAAATTCCATTTCTGGATATATAGCCAAAGGAAATGAAAGCAAGTTATTGAAAAGATATCTGCACTTCTATGTTTATTGCAGCATTATTCATAATAGCCAAGATAAGCAAACAATCTAAGTGTTCACCAACAGATGAATGGATAAAGAAGATGTACACACACACGTACACACACACACACACACACACACACACACACACACAGGAATATTATTCAGCCATTAGAAAAAAGGAAATCTTCTCCACTATGGACCTTAAGGGTATTAACGCTAAGTGAGGTAAGTCAGACAGAGAAACACAAATACTGTATGATATCACTTATATGTGGAAACTAAGAAATGCTGAACTTATAAAAACAGAGTAGAATGGTAGTTATCAGGGTCTCAGGGTGGGGGAACTGGGAAGATGTTGTTCAATGGTACAAGCTTGCAACTAGTAGATAAATAAGTTCTAATAATAATAAGTAGATAAATAGGGTCTAATACACAGGCAACAATGATTACAGACAACAATATTATATTACAAACTTCACAGTTGCTAAGAGAATGGATCTCACCACAAAAAAAGTTGTTCTCACCACAAAAAAAGAAATTATAATTATGTGAAGTGATAGAGGTGTTAACTAATTCTATGGTAATACTCACATTGTAATATATACTGTATCAAATCAACAAGTTGTATACCTTAAGCCTATACAGTGTTATATGTCAATTATAGCATCTCAATTTAAAAAATAAAGTTCCTATAATTTAACAAACTTGTTTGGTATCATGTAAGAGAATGATTATAACCAGATGTTTCACAGCTAAAATATTATCCAGGCACTTCTAAGTCTAGTGAAAAAGGTTGACCTGCTTACTTGATGACATTCAGCTCTTATCTGCTATCATTTCAGCTGTCCCATCAAGCCAATAACAGTAGAAAAAAAGTGTTATAAACCAAAAGCAACACACAAAAGAACAAAAAGACATGTTCATAAACAAGATGTGCGGGCAAAACGAATTATTTCATTCTAAGCCCTTGTGATTTCTGTGGTTCTCACAATAAATATGACCAATAGAAAGACTAAAAATTAAAAATGTAAGCAGAGTATTTTAAGATGTGGCTTAAGAGTTGCCCCCGCCTGGGTTTGAATTCTGATTCTACCACTAAGCAACTGTGACCTTGGGGAAGTTGCTTAACTCCCTTAGCTGTTTGCTCAGCTCTCAGTTGGAGGTAATAGCTTTCTTGTATTGCTACTGTGAGGAGGAAATGCAAAATATGTGCTTAGTAAGTGGTAGCTGTTTTATTGTAATTGCTGTCACAGAAATTTTCTATGTTGCACTTTGCCATCCTAAATTAAGCTTTGCATTTGTGTTTCTCCTCGAGCTTCTTCAAAACACTTTTTAAAAAAATATTTATTTATTTTTGAGAGAGAAAGCGTGCAAGCAGAGGAGGGGCAGAGAATCCAAAGCAGGCTCTGTGCTGACAGCAGAGAGCCCGATGAGGGGCTAGAACTCACAAACTGCAAGATCACAACCTGAGCTAAAGTCAAACGCTCCACTGACTGAGCTACCCAGACGCCCCGAAAATACTTTTATATGCATCATTTTACTTGAATCTCATAACAACTTGTGAAATAGAAGAGACACAATTAACCTCATTAGAAAACCAAGATCAATGTTTGCCTCCGTCATCCAACATCTGATACAGTTGGGACAGGAATCCACATCTTATCCTTATCTTCAAGAGCAATCCTCCAATCTGGTCTCACAGCAGTTGGAGGGAGCTCTTAAAAGCACCACTTGATCATCTGACCCTCTGCCTTCCTGTCCCCTTCCCCTCTCCTTCGTTTCTCCTCCCTTTTTCTCTCCCTCTCCTTTGAAGTTGCTAGTTTGGATGGAGCACCTGGCCAACTCAGTCGGTGAAGCGTCTGACTCTTGATTTCAGCTCAGGTCATGATGATCTCACAGCACATGAGACTGAGTCCTGCATGTCAGGCTCTGCATCTCTCTCTCAAAATAAATAAATAAACATTAAAAAAATAAAACAGTAAAAAATGACGTTTCTAGTTTGGGACTGGTCCAGAAAAAGAAATTCCTGACTTTAGCTCAACTGGTTCAATCTTCACATAGGAAAGAAAACCTAATGTCCTGTGACCTCAGTCCAGAGAAACACCAGAAAGAAGGAAAGAGCAGGTGACTAGCAACCTAACTAAACTACAAGAGAATACTTAGCAGCTTTCTCTGGCCTACTTCCTTCTACTTAACTCTCATTCTGCATTCTGAAAAGGTCAGAGGGCCCTCCACTTAAATGCCTCTGCTAGGAAACAGAAAGCAAAATAGCAGGAGAAAATTCTTTGGGCAAAAACATTTATACTCATTTTCTTCTCAAAAATGTTGTGGCTGAAAGTATAAGAAGAAAATACAGAAATACATGAGGCACTGCAAATATGCATCTAATATCCTAACATAAATTTGCTGTAGATCAATGACTTCTCAACATTTTCAGAGCTGGAACATTATCCTGTAAGAGTTTCATACTGTTTTAAAAATTAAATTCAATTAAATCAATTTGAATAACTCTGACTCCTCTTTAACTGATGTTATAAGACCATCACTGCTTTATACTGAAATGTAAAAACTTGGAGGTTTCAAAGATGACCATAACTGTGATTAAGGTATTATGAGGATAGCATTTAGCAGGTTACTTTTATCCACAGAGGAAGCAGGTAGACATCTGTACAATGTGACACAGTGCATGTTGAAGGAGGAAGTTTCCTCTCAAAACCCATTTCTCCCTCTCCTCCTAACTCTGTCACTAACACGTTAACTTTCATTATTAAGGGTTGTTTTTTTTTTTTTAGGTAAGCAATACTGTTCAGTACCACGTTTATCAAAACAAAGATATAAACAACTATAAGATGTACCACTATTTTATGTGCCACTAAGAAACAAAAACCAATGCCAATTATGATAAAATACTATCAACTGTAAGAGGCATCACAATTTCAGAAACACTAGCATATGAAAAATGTGTGTGTAGGGGTGCCTGAGGGGCTCGGTCGGTTAAGTGCCCAACTTTGGCTCAGGTCATGATCTCACAGTTTGTGAGTTTGAGCCCCATCAGGCTCTTGGCTGAAGCTCAGAGCCTGGAGCCTGCTTCAGATTCTGTCTCCCTCTCTCTACCCTTCCCCCCCCAAAAAAGTAAAAAACACATTTAAAATTTTTTCTAAAAGGAATACACTCATACCTGCCCCCCAAAAGAATACACTCATACCCTTATAAACAACATGTTAAGTGAAAGGATCCAGTCATAACTACATGTCATATGATTCCATTTATTTTTTTTTAAGTTTATTTATTTATTTTGAGAGAGAGAGAGAGAGCACAAGCAGGAGAGGGACAGAGAGAGAGGGAGAGAGAGAGAATCCCAAGCGGGATCCGCACTGTCAGTGCAGAGCCTGATGCGGGGCTCAATCCCACGAACCATGAGATCATTACCTGAGCCAAAACCCAGAGTTGGAGGCTTAACCAGCTGAGCCCCCAGGGTGCTCCTATATGATTCCATTTATATTAAATGTCTAAAACAGACAAATCCATAGAGGCAGAAAGTAAAATAGTGGTTATCAGTGACTGAGGGGAGGGGGAATAGGACGTGGCAGCTAAAGAGTATAGGTTTTTTTTTAGGATAATAAAATTAGAATGTAATAATGGTTTTACAACTCAGTGAATATACTAAAAACCATTGAATTGTACACTTTAAATGAATGGATTTTATGGTTCATAACCTATACTTCAATAAAGATTAAAAAAAAAGAATACATTCCCTTGTTGAAGTCTAGAACTAAACTTTTAAAAAATTCACTTTACTTTTTAAAACAATAAAAACAACTGAACACATTTAGAAAAATGAATGTATCAACTTACCTTAAATTATACTTAAGTCACTAAAACTCACAAAGTTCACTTAAGGTTTTCACTTTATTTTCATCCACTACATATAAAAATGGCCAATTCAAACATGGTCTTCAATTTTGTGAACTTCAGAAGATTTAGCCACAGGGATAATGATTTAGCCTCTGTCATGAGCCAACATGCATTGTGGAGTGGGGATGCAGATGAACTTATATCCTGGATGAAGTCAGGCACTGAATAAACAGAATGGATGCCAGCTAGAGGCCCCCTTCCCTTAGCTGCTGGAATCTGGGGGAGTTTGAGGACCCAGGAGGAAGGGCCAGGTAAATTGAAAGGTGTGGGATTAGGGAATGAGCATACTTGGGAGCTCCAGCAGGGGTGTTTTTAATAAGAGAAACAGAAGATTTCAATACTTTACCAACTGGTTACGGCTGTTCCAGGGTGTAGCTGTCTACCTTATCTCTGGTATGCCATCAGAATCCTCACCTGGCTCTCCAAATACGGCCTTAAAGTGTAGAGATGATGTTTTCTATTCTTGACATTTGATAGATAAGAAAACCAAGGTTTAGGAAAGGCAAGTGGCTTGCCCACCATGCATGAACAGTAACAGAGTCAGAATAAAAATCCATGTCTCCAAAGTTTCAATCCAGGTTAGATGCGGTAGGGAAAAATGGGCCAAACATCCTCACACTAAATTAACTTGTCCATTCATAATTTTTTAACCATTTCCAAAGCAGAGTTGCAATTTGTTTTCTAGCTGTGTGTGCAGAAAAAGCATATATATTCATTAGGTAAGTAAAAGGCCTTGAACATGGAAGACAAAGGAGCAGTGGGTCCAGACTTCTGGGTAATTATTTTTAAATTATGTTAATGGAGAGCGTCATGATACACATGTAGCATCTCTCAACAGAGTCCATGCATCGTTGCCAGAGCAAATTTGAAGAGAATAAATCAAAGGCATTTAAAATAAAATGCACAACTTTTGTCTTCCTAGGTATTAGAAAGAAAAGACCAGAAAAGAAATAAGAACTGATAGACAAAAATGATCCTATTCACCTTAAGTCTGAGTTAGAGAATTGCCAATAGAACGCTACAGGATGACTTTTTGGATGCTTAGGGTTTTGTGTTTATTGAAGGAGAGATGAGTGTATTCATTCATTCATTCATTCATATTTTAATAATAATTACTGACCTTTGAATGGCCCTTTACAGTTTTCAAAGTGCTTTCCATAAACAAACAAACAAATAAGCTTTCCTAAACCTGTAACAGAAGACTATTGATGTGGGAAATATTTTGCAATATATAGCTAAGTGGAAATGCAGGCTACAAAAAAAGTCTGCACAGTTAAAATGCTATTTTTGAGTAAAAGAAAGTATGTGCTGTGTGTATGTGTGTAGGTGCATGCATAGAAAAAAGATTGAATATATATTGTAATATGCTCTGTTCTCCCCAGTTGGTATAGGTACTCATTTGGTGTTCTCCTTTGTCTTTCTTTTCTCCATCTCAGTTCTCCCCATTTTGGACATATATACTTTTGTAATTAAGAAAAAATTTTAGGGGCGCCTGGGTGGCTCAGTTGGTTAAGCGTCCGACTTCAGCTCAGGTCATGACCTCGCGGTTTGTGGGTTCGTGCCCACATCAGGCTCTGTGCTGACAGCTCAGAGCCTAGAGCCTGTTTCAGATTCTGTGTTTCCTTCTCTCTCTCTGAACCTCCCCGCTCATTCAGTGTCTCTCTCTCTCTCTCCTTTTCCCTCAAAAATAAACATTACCAAAAAAAATTTTTTTTTAAAGAAAAAAATTTAAAAGTACTTCTAGGTATATTTTATTTTATTTTAAGTTTATTTATTTATTTTGAGAGAAAGAAAGAGTGCATGAGTGGGGCTGGGGCAGAGAGAGAGAGGGAGAGAGAGAATCCCAAGCAGGTTCTGTGCTGTCAGCACAGAGCTGGACATGGGGCTCCATCTCACAAACCATGAGATCACAACCTGAGCCAAAATCAAGAGTCAGACGCTAAACTGACTGAACCACCTAGGTGCCCCTTCCATGTGTATTTTATAGCCATTGATCTCCTCACAGTCATGTGATGTATAATACCTCATTTTATATAAGAGGATACTGAGTCTCGGAAGAACCCAGTGACCTACCAGTAGACAGGTAGCAAGTACTAGAGCTTGGGTTTTCATCTTGGCCACTTGACTCTAAATCTTCTGCTCTTTCCTCTACATTATAATGCTCCATTTTTAGAGTTGGCTTATGTGATGACTCACTGTGGTGCATTCCGGGCTATCTTTATGTTATCCCTGCAGTAGAGCACCATCCACTCATTTGTACCTGTTAGTCATCCTACAGAAAGCAGTTCTCCAATTAAAATAGTAGCTGTTCTCGAAGTGGCACCAAAGGCTTGAAGCAATTAATTTCCCACAACAAATTCCTGCAGCTTTATTCATTTGAGTGGCCATTATTTCAAAGCAGTACACTACATGCAGCTCTCAGATCTTAAAAGCTTCCTGGAGTCTCTCCTAGACCCTGTCCTCTTTATCTATGTCCAATTTCCACTCCTATCAGTTTTTCAAGGTATGTTTGCTTCTGTGATCTTTTCCTGAAAAGCCACGTCTTGTTTCCTAATAGGCCCCGTTGCACTGTGAAAAAGCAAGGACGACTGTGGGAAAAGTAGACCCATAGAGCGAAATGTGACCACGAGCTCTGCGGCAGCCCTGACGATCCCGCCCATTACGCCATCGCCACCGCGAGCTCAGAAGGCTGCTGCTGGTTTTCTGCGAAGGGAAAGAGTTCCCAATCAATTGAAAGTCTCGGCCCTAGGATTTCCTGAATACTCTTTTACTTTTCACACAAATGTTGCGGCATCAGGTAAATGTTCTGAACAAGGAAGATTTGGATTGGAAGTTCTATAACCCTTGGCGAGATGCATAGGGAAGTTATGGATGAAGTCGAAATATTTTGCATTTTGTGTACCTTGCCAGATGAAACTCTACTTCCATCCTGCAGAGCTGAGCTGTGTTGTTCTGGGCCCAATGATGATGGTTTCCAGGTGTTTGTTTCTTTATTCTGCTTTTTAAAAACAATGCATATCTTCAGCCAGAGGAGAAGTTGCTGATATCTAAGTAATATGACCCACCCATGCCTGGGCCTAACAGGCAGCCCTGTCCTGGGCTCACAGACTCAGCACTTCTAGATTCAACAAGAACAAATTTAACTTCCTAAAACATTAACAAGAAGCATGGATTTTACTGTAGATTTCATGGAATGATACACGAAATGGTTATAATCAAGTCCCACATGACAAACTTTAATAGAAATTCCTATTAAGCATCTCAGTTGTCCCCATAAAGTCCCTCTTGGCTACCTCTTCACACTTTAATCTTGTCCTGACATAGGCTCTAAGTTTTCCCTGGTTCTGGATTTCACAGCATTGTCCCTTGTCCCTGCCCTTCCCCTCTACTTCCTGCAAAAAATAATAAAAAATTTCTAATGCAGATAAATTCAGTGAATCTCAATCTTGTATCCTCACATCCATCATTTTGTTCAGCAAACAAAGAACTTCCTTTGGAATTAGCTGGGTATCTATACTTACAATTTATACTTGTGATTATTTGTGACCGAGAATTCGACAACTTTCCCTTGTCACAATAGTGTTGGTCTTCACTACTTAGTAAGAAATGCAACTCAGAACCACAATATTACCTCACACTCATAAGGCCATCATCAAAAAAGACAAGAAATAACAGATGCTGGTGAGGATGTGGAGAAAAGAGAAGCTTTGTGCCCTGTTAGTGGGAATATAAATTGGTACAGCCATTATGGAAAACAGTATGGAGGTTCCACAAAAAATTAAAAATCGGGGGTGGAGGGAGTTGATGAGGATGATGAGTGAAATAAGTGAAGTGGATTAAGAGGTGCAAATTTCAAGTTATAAAATAAATAAGTTATATAGACAAAAAGCACAACATAGGGAATATAGTCAATAATACTGTAATAATGTTGTATGGTGACAGATGGTAACTACACTTACCATGGTGAGCACAGCTTAATGTGTACAGAACTGTTGAATCACTATGGTGTGCACCTGAAATTAATATAATGTGGTATAATAAAATTTTTTCTTAAAAATAAAAATGGGACGGGGGGCACCTGGGTGGCTCAAAGAGTTAAGCATCCAATTGCGGCTCAGGTCATAATCTCACAGTTTGTGATTTCGAGCCTGTGTCAGGCTCCATGCTGACAACTCAGAGCTTGAAGCCTGCTTCAGATTTTGCGACTTCCTCTCTCTCTCTCTACCCCTTCCCTACTCGAGCTTGCTCTCTCTCTCTCTCCTCCCCAAAAATAAACATTTAAAAAAGAAATAAAGGGGCACCAGGGTGGCTCAGTTGGTTAAGCATCCAACTTCAGCTCAGGTCATGATCTCATGGATCTCGCAAGCCCATGTGGGGCTCTGTGCTAACAGCTCAGAGGTGGGAGCCTGCTTCGGATTCTGTGTCTCCCTCTCTCCCTGTCCCTTCCCTGCTTACACTCTGTCTCTCTCTCTCAGGAAATGAATAAACATTTTTTTAAAAAGTTTTTTTTTTTAATTAAAAATGGAACCAACAAATGGCCCAGCAATTCTGAGTATATATCCAAAGGAAATGAAGTCAGTATCTCAAAAAAATATCATGTTCACTGCAGCATTATTGACAATAGCTAAGATACAGAAACAACCTAAGTGTCCATCAACACATGAATGATTTAAAAAATTGCAGTATATATACACAATAGAATAAATACTATTACACTATTTAAAAAGAGAAGAAAATCTCATCATTTGCAACAATATGGATGAAACTTGAGGGCACTATGCTTAGTGAAATGTTAGAAAAAGGCAAATACTATGTGGAATACTCCCTAAGTTCCCTGTCTCTATGAATAGCTCCACTATCCACTCAGTTGCCTGAGCCAGAAAACTGAATAGCATCCTTGATAGCACTCCCTCTTCCATACCCAACACCTAACCCATCAACCATCAGGCCCAACAGAAACTAACCCTGCATTATCTCTGGAATCTGGCCACATCTCGCTACTAGCACTTTGGCTCGCTTAACCCAGGGGACCCCCATCTCTGACTTGGAACAGTCTAATAGCCTTCTCCTCTGGTTCCCCACTCTGCTCTTCTTCATTCCATTCTCCACCCAAGAGCCAGAGTGGGCTTTTAAAAATGGAACTAGAGTGTTTTCTGCTAAGCAAAAGAAGTCAGTCATAGAAAGACAAATATATGATTTCACTCATATGTGGAATTTAAGATACAAAACAGATGAACATAGGGGAAAGGAAGCAAAAATAAGATAAAAACAGAAAGGGAGGAAAACCATAAGAGACTCTTAAATACAGAGAATAAAACTGAGGGTTGCTGGAGGGAGTGTGGGGGGCGGGGAGGCTGGGCTAAATGGGTGATGGGCATTAAGGAGGGCACTTAATTGTTGGAATGAGCACTGGATGTTATATGTAAGTGATGAATCACTAAATTCTACTCCTGAAATCATTATTACACTATATGTTAACTAACTTGGATTTAAATTTTTAAAAAAAGATTTAAATTAAAAAGGAAAAGAAAAGAGAAACTGACTGGTTTGCCCTGTGTTTCCCACAGCTCTTAAGTTAAAGACTATATTTCTTAAGATAGCTTACAAGGTTTCTCTAACTTGCACTCCACACTATAGTTAATACATTTTTTTTTCCAATTCTTCAAGAGAGCCATGGTCTCTTTGACTCGCAGGCTTTTCCATATTCAAGTACCATTTCCTGAACACTCCTACTTCCTTGCTTTTGCTTTGCTAACACTCAGAAGCCTTTCTTGACTCCCTTTCCCCAACACACACACATCTTGTTATCACAATGCATGCTAATTAATTGTTGCCCATCTTTCTACTAGACTACACAGTCCATGAGACAGGTACATGCCTATTTTTACAGTTGTTTCCTGCACCTAGCACAATGCTTTGCACACAAGAGGACTTCCACCGATATTTGTAGTATAATGAATAAAAACATAAATGTGTCACCTCTTTGCATTAGCAGCCATATCAGTATCCTAAGCCTATTTTATTTGCATGCAGTGTAAACTAATTACTGAATCCAGATAGTATTCTAGTTCTGTTTTCTTTTTGTAAACCTACCTTTAGGCAGTGGAACTCTTTTTTCAAATAAAATGTGTGTTAGAGCTCAATTTATATAAAATGGACAAAAACAGAGATGCTCATATTGAAAGTGGGGTGGGAAGTCCCATCTACTTAGCACTCTTGATCCTGAGGGATATCCAAGAAACCCATTAGGACACTCAGAACTTAGTTTGAGAACCACCCATCCCACCAGTAGCACTGCAACTAGGCAGAAACATTCATATCACCTGAGACTTTGCTTCTAAAATCTTCTGAGAAGTATCCATTAGCAGGAGGAGGGGCTTATCTAAAGAAATAAGGAACCTAACAAGAGACCCTCAAGTAACTCTATTTCAGCTTTCCTGATAATGCTTTTCTAACCTGGAATGAAAGAGTAAAATACTCTTTCAAAGATTTAGAAGCTCAAAGTACTTCAGGGCACAGATTGAACACATTTTACCATGAACCTTGACATTGGGGGCTGGTTCAGAGTGAGTTAAAGCATAAGAGGATTTACCCTGATGCCGTCTTTGCTTTGGTTGGAGCCTGAAGTCAATGACACATATAGAGGTCTAATCCTTGTGCACTTGTGCTTTTCCTTATGTTGCTGATACTCAGCACTGAAATCTAGGGTTCTTTTCATTAGAATTTCTTTCTTGTGAATAGTGTTTTCTGCTGAAGGGAACAAACTTGCTCCAGACAGAGCAGCATTTAGAAAAGCACAAGAAAGACATTTGTCAATGGGAAATCACACAATGAATGTCTCTTGAACAGATAAGCCACAGTTTGAAGAAGCTGAGAGGAAAGTCTAGTCAAGGTCCACACAATACACTGGGTAAGGCCATGGCACACACTACTATCAAAGGGCCACGAACACTTAATGTACCAGTAGAAGCCTTGGTCTCAAAACTATAGAGAATTTCCTCTAGATTTCTTGGGGGGAAGAAATGAAAACACTTTCATGCTTATAAATACTATTTATTTTGACTGTAGGCAAACGTCAAGTATGAATAAAATTCTTAGTATTCTAATGAGTATATGATTGGGAAGCATATGATTGGAAAACATGGAAAAACCTCTGTTAGACAAAAGTATGATTAAAAATTTATTACTTTCTTTCACTGACTATAATGTTAAGAAGGAATCAAGAAAAATAATCTATGTAACAGTGATTAAATTTAAGAGCTAGTGCCATTGGAAAGAGGCTACATCTAATTTTGCTTATGTTTAGCACATTGCTTGCAATAAATTCAACATAACAGTACTATAAAAATTTATTCTTTGCTGAGGCAGATGAGGCAAATAGGTCATTTTCTTAATAGTACAGTCAAAGCATAAATACTTAAGGGATGTTCAATTCAGTTCCTACCTCAAAGCTTGCAATCTAGCTCTAGTCTCAGAAACAGGCAAGTAAATGAAGAATTGTAGAGTGTATGGTGGGTGTTGCAACAGCAGTAAGGACAGCACAGAAGAACACCTAACCTAGGAAGGGCCTCAGGGGAGGCTTTCTAGAGGAGGTGACACCTAGGTTGAGTCTTGAAGGATAAGTAAGATAGAAGGAAGAGGAAAGGAGAAAGGACAGTGGGAATGGAATGGGGTAGGAGTTCTAGATGAAGAAACCAGCGTGTTCCAAGAAAAGAAAGCATTGCTTGTTTAGTAGTGTTGTGTGGTTAGAACACAGAGTGTTTGTGGGGGGTGGCAAGAGATTGTCTAGAAAAGTAGGCAGGACCAAAGCCATGAAGGACAAGAAAGTATCAAGCTAAGGAGTGTGAATATCAGTCCTTAAGGTTACAGGGAGCCATTAAGGGAAATAAGCGGACAAATAACATGATCAGATAAGCCAATTTGGAAATAATTTATCAGTAGCAGCATGGTGTCAAAGCATAATTTTTTAAAAAGTTAAAAACATCAGGGGCGCCTGGGTGGCGCAGTCGGTTAAGCGTCCGACTTCAGCCAGGTCACGATCTCGCGGTCCCTGAGTTCGAGCCCCGCGTCAGGCTCTGGGCTGATGGCTCGGAGCCTGGAGCCTGTTTCCGATTCTGTGTCTCCCTCTCTCTCTGCCCCTCCCCCGTTCATGGTCTGTCTCTCTCTGTCCCAAAAATAAATAAAAAACGTTGAAAAAAAAAATTAAAAAAAAAAAAAAGTTAAAAACATGAGTCTCACATTAATATAGAGTGGACATTGGTCAAAGATTTTAACTCATTAAATAATAAGGGAACCAGTAATTTAGTTAAGCTGGTTCCAAGACACTTGGGGAATGGAAGTTTATATAGGCCATCAGGAGAGAAGTCAAAATTAGCTTTTTATTCTTTTAAGTTAAAGACATATCTGCTTAGCATTAGAGCAATAAAATCTTGGGATTATCTCTTCTATGGGACAGAAATGTTTGCATCTCTACCAGGCAAAAATCTGCAAGTTAACATGTAACTGCACAGAGCGTGAACCCTTAATTTATAAATTCCAATAATAATAAAAAACTACAATGGTGGTACACTTCCCCGATGAAATCATTACTGAGTAGACCTATTGAACAACCTTCACATCAAAAGGACCTACTGCACTGTCTTGAGTCTGGAGAGTGTTCATATGAAGGGATAATCAACCTATAAAGGCATCTCCAGCATGCGGGCCTTGTCGCAGAAGACCACAACGGAGACTCAGATAGGAGTTATTTGCATACAGGTAGTAGAGTGCACGTGACCATTTCACTTAACACAAATCCTACTATTCACCTTGGGAAAACAAAAAGGGATAAAGAAAATCAATAATTAAAATGACAGAAGAACTCTTCTCACCATTCCTTTCATAGAGCATATGTCCCAAAACAAACATGATAAGAGAGACAGTACTCTTAGCAGGTTTCAGGTTCTCTGGGCTGAACATTTTTCCATGCTGAGTGTTGGTCTCTTATTTAAAGATATACTACCCCTATTTTTTAAAAGTAATCTTGGGGCTCCTGCGTGGCACAGTTGGTTGAGGGTCCAACTTCGACTCAGGTCATGATCTCATGGCTTTTGAGTTCAGGCCTCGTGTCGGGCTCTGTGCTGACAGCTTGGAGCCTGGAGCCTGCTTTGGATTCTATGTCTCCCTCTCTCTCACTCTGCCCTTCCCCACTTGTGCTCTCTCTCTCTCTCTCAAAAAAAAAAAAAAATTAAAAAAAAAGTAATCTCTATACCCAACATAGGGCTCAAACTCATGATCAAGAGTCGGATGCTTTACCAACTGAGCTACTAGGTGCTCCATACCAATTTTTTTTAACAGCTATGGTGCTAAACCCAAGTCAAGTACTCACCTAAAATTCAATAATCTCTTCCAATGCTGGAGGAAAAACTCTGGACTTACAGGAGATGGTGCTGTATTGTGCTCATGGGCTATTCAAAGGATTTTAATTATATTATACCTTGGCTTGACTTTAGAATCTTCCCCTCCCTGAAACTTGCTGTATCAAAATGTGACCCCACCATAGGTAAAGCCAAGCATTTCAAATGCCACCCAAGTAAACTGGAAAAGGTGAGGGGAAGGAGATTCTAGGATGTAACCCCAGAAAACACTGACATCTAAGCAGAGTCCAGGGGACTTGAAGTTCTTGAAGGAATCTGAGGAGTACTGGCCAGCAAATTAAGAGGAAGGTAAGTCAGAAGAGGATGAAAGTTAAAAAAGGAGTTCCAAGAATGGAATGATCTATAACTTCAAATAACCATTGATAAGACAAAGGCAAAAAAAAGTCCATTTGATTTGGCAATAAGAAACCATTGACTTGGGGTACCTGGGTAGCTCAGTTGGTTAAGTGTCTAACTCTTGATTTTGGCTCAAGTCATGATCTCATGTTTGGTCATGGGATTGATCCCTGCATTGGGCTCTTTGCTAAGCCTGGAGCCTGCTTCAGATTCTCACTCTCTCCCTCTATCCCTCTCCTGCTCGTGCGCTCTCTCTCTCTCAAAAAAAATAAATAAATAAATAAAATAAAACAAAAATTTTTAATGTCAAAAAACAAAACAAAACACTGTCCTTAGCACCAAACATTACAAAGAGGTAGTAAGGGCAGAAGTCAAATTGCAGACATTTAAAAGGTGAATAGAAAACAAAGAAGAAACAGCAAATGTAGCTTTTCTCTTTTTTCCAGGAAGAGTGATCATAAGGGAAGGAGAGAATTTGAAGAGAGCCATTCCATGTGGTTGCTCAGGCTATGTAGTCCTCAGTCCTAGGAGACCTTTTCCACTTTGTTGATTCTGTGAATGGTGCCAGGGACATGCAATTCACAGTAGGATAAGATAGCCTGGTTTTGAGAGGGATACGGGGTTTGAGGAAGTGTTGTTTGCGTGTTCATTTGTTTAGCGTTAACAATTTTTAACTTATTTTTTGGGAGGAAAGAGTATTCAGAGAGGAGGAATTGTAGAAGGGTGTTGGTGTCAGAGAGAGAAAGAGGAGGGAGGATGATTGAGAGCATGAGGTTTCTGATGAGGCAGGAGGAGGTTTAATCGGAACACATTAGAGTATTTAAACACAGGTGAAGAATACTACTTGAGGTGAAATGGAATGAAAGGGCAGGAAAAGATAATTTGAAGATGGTAAGAATCGGGGGTTTATCAGGAAGTTGGGGTGTATGTGCGAGGAAGGAGAAAAATTCATTTATTGTAACTAGGAGAAGGGAATAACTTTTAGCAAAAAGATGAGGAAAGGAGCTTGAAGTATGAAATAGCTACTGAAGATAATGAGAGAGGGGGGATTACTCAGGACCCAAAAAGATAAAGCAGTTTTGAGGGTCCAGCTGATACAGAAGACCATGACTTTGTGGTGTACATAACCCTTGACAGTTTGAAAACAAATCCTGAACCAGTAACAAGGAGTAAATGATGGAAAGTTTCCATTTAAGCCTTTTTAGTGTGTGTGTGTGTGTGTGTGTGTGTGTGTGTGTGTGTGTGAGAGAGAGAGAGAGAGAGAGAGAGAGAGAGAGAGAGAAATGAGTGGGATTTATAATCTACTGAGAGATGAAATAGTATAGAAAAAATATTACAGTCATTCATTATGTCCATAAGCAGACTATTTAACAGTCAACCATAAAAGTGAAAGAGGCAATGTTACATAGGCATCAAGTACCCAGGGCTACCCCTAGAGTATGTGGGGCTACAGTAAAAAAAATTTTTTTAGCCAGGTCCTGCCTATATACAAAACCTGATTTTAAAATTGCATTACAGGGGTGCCTGGGTGGCTCAGTCAGTTGAACAACTGACTTTGGCTCAGGTCATGATCTCATGGTTTGTGGGTTTGAGCCCCGCATCGGACTCTGTGCTGACAGCTTAGAGCCTGGAGCCTGCTTCACGTTCTGTGCCTCCCTCTCTCTCTGCCCCTCCCCACTCATGCTCTGTCTCTCTCTGTCTCAGAAATAAACATTTAAAAAAATAAATAAATAAATAAAATTGCATTAAAAAATTTATGGGTCAATCTGAGGAATAGTCTTTTATAGATGAAGATTTAAAATAATTGACAGAAAAGGCATAAAGTATTTGTGTATTGTCCAATCAGTACAGATGAAGATTCCTCATAGAGTTCAGATACCATTTCTCCATGTTCTTTATTGTCAGATGAGTTGTTCCTGGTTAATTTCATATGTCCCACAGGGAAAAAGGTAGCAACAGTATT
The DNA here is from genome assembly GCF_018350215.1 of Panthera leo. Lineage (NCBI taxonomy): Eukaryota > Metazoa > Chordata > Mammalia > Carnivora > Felidae > Panthera > Panthera leo. The sequence continues at coordinate 80,193,978 of NC_056681.1, read as the reverse complement.
ATTACTCACAATGCCATGGCTCTTTGGAACCTGCTAGTATTTTTTTTCTATTTTTTTATTTATTGAGAGAGAGAGAGAGAGTACACACAAGCAGGAGAGGGGCAGAGAGGGGAGAGAATCCCAAGCAGGCTCTGTGCTGATAGCACAGAGCCCAGCAGGGCTCAGTCTCACAGACTGTGAGATCATGACCTGACCTGAAATCAAGAGTAGGTCACTTAACTGACTGAGCCACCCAGGCGCCCCTGGAACCTGCTAGCATTTAAACAATATGGATTTCTTGCCTCTGTAGTTCCCTAGTGCCATTTACTGTATTTAATACTGGTTATATAATTACTCATGAGGCTGCGTCTTCTATCACGTCACTTGTGAATACTGGCTGCTAGCTATTCTCTCAAAAGCTGTTTCTGGTGCTTTGTTGATGATGACTACAAATGTGAGTCCAGAGTATGCAGAAAGATGTGAACAGTAATTTGTTTTCTATAATTTGTTTACCGAAAGGAATTTCGCAGCAAGAACATAGAACATCTGATCTTGTCTTCTCTTAAATCCATTAGGATTTAATGACCACATGTGGCCCAGAGTCTGTGGTAGAGGTGGGGTGACAGTGATGAGGGGAGGAGGGTGGGTCATAAGGTACAAGATCCCCACCACCACCCCACTGCCCTCAGGTGCTATATACTGGGTGGAAACACACATGGGTGAGAGCCAGTGCAGGGATGAAACATGCAGCTCAAGTCTGAGTCAGTGGTGGACCATGGGTACCCCAAAGTCCCAACCTTGTTCTTAGTCCAACATGAGTAAGAATCTCCCAAACCAGCATGTCCACACCATTCTGGTGGCCCTGTTGTCCACGAAATGGCTTATCTCCTCATTTAAGTCTCTTTTCATGTTTCTTTAATAAAACTTTACACTTTTCTCCATAAAGGTTTTATACTTATTTTGCTAGATGTATTCCCAGGTACTTGATATTGTTGATACTTGTTTAAGTGATGTATTTTCAATTTTATATTATTAAATCATGTTGTTGCTAGTGGATAAAAATGTAACTAATTTTTGTCTTTTGATTTTGTAATCAACAATTTGGCTAAAATTTCTCATTAATTTTCATCATTTGTATGTTTGTGGGATTTCTGCATGTAGATGGTCACATATCATTTGCAAATGTTATATTTTGTTCCTTTTAGCTATGCACATATTTTTCTTGCTTTTATTTTTTTTAATTTATTTTTTAACTTTTGATAGAGAATGTAGACAATGATACTTTCATTTCTTTTATTCTTGCTTTATTGAGCTAGCTAGGTTTTCCAGTACAATGTTTAAATAGAAGCAGTAATAGTATTGTCTCTTTCCTAAGCTTATAGGGAATATTCTCAGTGTTTCACCATTAAGCATGCTGCTTGCTGTATATTATGGTAGATATCCTTTATTACAATAAGAATTTCCTTCTATTCTTAGCTTAAGACTTATTAATACCTAATATATGGGAACAACCTAAGTGTCCACCGATGGATGAATAAATAAAATGAAAATGTGGTATATATGTGTGTGTGTGTGTGTATAGGTATATGTATATATATGTAATGTAATATTGTTCAGTCATAAAAAAAATCTTGCCATTGCAACAACATGGATGGACCTTGAAGGCTTTATATTAAGTGAAATAAGTCAGACAAAGATAAATACCTTATGATCTCACTTATACATGAAATCTGAAAATAAAAACCAAAACCAAGCTCTCAGATCTAGAGAACTGATTGGTGGTTGCTAGAGGCAGGGAGTGGTGGATGGGCAAATTGGGTGAAGAGAGTCAAAAGGCACAGACTCCTAGTTATAAAATAAATAAGTCATAGAGTGTAATATACAACATGGTAACCACAGTTAATAAAAAATGTTTGTCCTATTATTTTCTATTTCCTCTTGAAAAAATTTTGGTAAGTTAAATTAAATAATACTCTATTGCATATTTGAAGGTTGCTAAGAGAGTTAAGCAAAAGTCCTCATCACAAGAAAAAATAAATTCTTTAACTATGTATGGTGGCGGATGTTAATCAGACTTACTGTGGTTATCATATTGCTATATATACAAATATAGAATCATTCTATTGTAAACACATGAAATTAATATAATGATGTAAGTCAGTTATACCTCAATTTATTTTTTTAATTTTTTTTAATGTTTATCTATTTTTGAGACAGAGAGAGACAGAGCATGAATGGGGGAGGGTCAGAGAGAGGGAGACACAGAATCTGAAGCAGGCTCCAGGCTCTGAGCTGTCAGCACAGAGCCTGACGTGGGGCTCAAACTCACAGACCGTGAGATCATGACCTGAGCCGAAGTCGGACACTCAACCGACTGAGCCACCCAAGCGCCCCTATACCTCAATTTAAAAAGAACTGTTATCAAGAATGTATGCTGAATTTTATAATTTTATTTACCTATTGAGATGCTCATATGATTTTCTATCTTTAATATATTAATTTATTTCATTAGTTGGTTATCTAATGTTAACTTTAGATAACAACTCTGCATTCTTGGAGTAAATCCACTCTGGTCATGATTAATTTTTCCATATACTTGAGGGTTTGATTTGCTAATATTTTATCTATATTTTTGCATCAATGTTCGTGAGATTGACCACAGGCATCAACATTATGCTAACTTCATAAAATGAACTAGGGAGTATTTCCTCTTTTTTGTCTTTGGAATAATTTGTGAAAGATTTGAATTATTTGTCTCTTGAGTATTTGTTAGAACTCACCAGGAAAACTACCTGGTCTTGAGGAACTACTGCAGACTGCAGGAGACTCTGGTTGGATCTTGGATAAGAAAAAGAATATGGGGTGTACCTGGGTGCCTCAGTCAGTTAAGCATCTGACTCATGATCTCGGCTCAGGTCATGATCTCACAGTTCATGGGGTTGAGCCCTGCATTGGGCTCTGTACTAATGGTGCAGAGGCTGCATGGGATTCTCTCTGTCCCTATGTCTGTGTCCTGCCCCCCTGACTCACTTACTCTCTCTTAAAATAAATAAGCTTTAAAAAAAAATAATAAAAAGAACATTAATGGGAAAACCTGAGAGATTCAAATATAGCCTGAAGATTAGTTAATGCTATTGTATAAAAATTTACATTTTAGTTTTGATTAATTGTATTATGGTTTTGTAAAATATTAATAATAGGGGAAGTTGGGTAAATGGTATGTATGTGTGTATCATAGAATATAATGGAATATTATGCAGCTATAAAAAAGATGAGGTCATGCCATTTGAGACAACATGAATGGACCCAGAGGGTATCATGCTAGGTGAAATAAGTCAGACTGAGAAAGACAACTACCTTACGTATGATTTCACTTATAGGGGAAATCTAAAAAAAAAAAAACAAATGAGTAACAAACACAAAAGCAGAAACAGATCCATAAAAACAGAGAACTGATGGTTACCAGAGGGGAGGCTAATGGGAGGATAAGAAAAATGGGTGAAGGGGAGTGAGAGATACAGGCTTCCAGTTATGGAATGAATATGTCATGGGGATGAAAGGTACAACACAGAAAACATAGTCAAGGGGATTGTAATAGTATTGTATCATGATAAATGGTAGCTACACGTGGTGAGCACAGCATACCAGATAGACTTATTGAATCACTGTATTATACACCTGAAACTAATTTATCAATGTGTCAGCTATACTTCAATAAAAATAAAAATAAAAAATAAAAAATAATTTTCTTTAAAGGTGGGGGGGGAGAGGAGATTGAATGAAAAGAAAATGTTGATAACCACTGAAGCTGAATAGTGAGTATATATGAACCCATTTTATGATTATCTCTACTTTTTTTGCGTGATTGAAATTTTTTACAAAAAAAATCTAAAAAAGAAAAATAACTCCAAAAACTTTTGCGGTCTTGGTTTTTATTTTGTGGGACAATTTTAAATAACTGATTTATTTTCTTTAAAAATTTTTTGTACTATTATTTTTTATTTCCTCTTGAAAAAGTTTTGGTAAGTTGAATTTTTCTAGGAACTTATCCATTTCTCTACATTTTGAAATTCATAGCCTTAAAGTTGTTCAGAATCCTTCTTTTTAACCATTTAATTATCTGTATCAACTACAGTTATGATCTCTGTTTTAATATTTATCTGTAAAAGGATTTCAAAGAAAGAATTTGTGGCCTTGTTAATCATTTCTTTGTATTTTTTCTATTTAATTGATTTCTGCTGTCATCTTTATCATTTCTACTCTTTTATTTATTTTTACTTCATTATTGTTTTTCTAACTTCTTACTCATTGTTAGCCTTTCATCTTTCCTAATACATCTTTTTCTAAAATTTTTTTAAATGTTTTTTTTATTTTTGAGAGAGAGAGAGAGAACATGAACAGGGGAGGGACAGAGAGAGACGGAGACACAGAATCCACAGAAGCAGGCTCCAGGCTCTGAGCTCTCAGCACAGAGGCCGACATGGGACTTGAACTCATGGATCATGAGATCATAACCTGAGCCGAAGTAGGACACTTAACTGACTGAGCCACCCAGGTGCCCCTCCTGATACATCTTAATTTATAGTATTTTTGTTGTCACACATTCTTTTCATTTTAAGGTTATTTATTTACCTATTTTGAGAGTGAGAGAGAGAGCCCAGGAGGGGCAGAGAGAGAGGGAGAGAGACAGCATCCCAAGCAGGCTCTGCACTGTTGGCACAGAGCCTGATGTGGAGCTCAAATTCACCAACCGTGAGATCATGACCTAAGCCAAAGTCAGATGCTTAAACAACTGGGCCACCCAAGTGCCCCTGTTTTCACACATTCTAAATATTTTCTAATTTCCATAATTTCTTCTTTGACCTCAAGTTAGTTAGAAGAAGATATCTTAATTTTCCACATATAAGCTTTTTCTAGTTACCTATTATTGATTTCTAATTTAATTGCATTATGGTCATAAACTAGGCTGTATGATTTCAACTTTTGAAAATCGTTGATGTTTGCTTTACAACTCAGCATGTAGTCAATTTTAAAAAATTACTTGAAAAGAATGTGTATTTTGTAGTTGTTAAGTGCAATATCCTAAGTATTTATTTAGTTAGAGCCAGCTTATTGTGTTGTACTAATCTTTTACCTCCTCTCTGATTTTGCCAGTTTGATCTAAGTTCTCACAAGTTTAGAGAACTCCTTACATTTTCTTGTAGAACTGAACCTTTTATCCTTATGAAATGATTCTCTTTAAACTTTTTTTAAATTTTTTTAATGTTTATTTTTGAGAGAGAGAGAGAGAGAGAGACAGAGACAGAGCACAATTTGGGGAGGGGCAGAGAGAGAGGGAGACACAGAATCCTAAGCAGACTACAGGCTCCAAGGTGTCAGCCCAGAGCCTGACATGGGTCTCAAACCCACAAACTGTGAGATCATGACCTGAGCTGAAGTCGGTCACTTAACCGACTGAGTCACCCAGGTGCCCCCTAAACCTTTCTGTCTCAAGGACTATTTTGTCTGATACTAATACACCAACACCAACCTTTTTGTGGTTAGCGTCTGTATGATATTTTTTTCACATTCTTATTCTCAATTTTTCTGAATCCGTATGCTTTCTTTTCCTTCCTTCCTTCTTTCCTTCCTTCTTTTCTTTTTTGAAAAAATTTAATCCTTATATTTTATTTATTTTTTTTTTAACGTTTATTTATTTTTGAGACAGAGAGAGACAGAATATGAATGGGGGAGGGACAGAGAGAGAGGGAGACACAGAATGGGAAGCAGGCTCCAGGCTCTGAGCCATCAGCCCAGAGCCCGAGCGGGACTCGAACTCACGGACCGCGAGATCGTGACCTGAGCTGAAGTCGGAAGCTCAACCGACTGAGCAACCCAGGCGCCCCAATCCCTATATTTTAGATGTGACTTAAATAAACAGAATATAGCTGGGGTGTCTGGGTGGCTCAGTCAGCTAAGTGTACAACTCTTGGTTTCAGCTCAGGTGGTGATGTCATGGTTCATGAGTATCAGCCCTGCATTGGGCTCTGTGCTGACAGCGGAGTCTGCTTGGGATTCTCTCTCTGCCCCTCCTCTGCTTGCGCTCTCTCCCTCTCTCAAAATAAATAAACTTAAAAAAAAAATAAACAGAATATAGCTGAATTCTTTAAAACAGAGTGTACATGTATACAACACACACATACACACACCATCTGTAAATCTTAGGTCTTATAAGTTGGGCAGGTAGTCTATTTTTGTTTCTTTTAATTCCTGATATATTTGAATTTATTTCTCCATCTTGTTTTTTCCTGAACATTCAGTATATTTTTTCTGTTCTCATCTACTTTTGTATGGATTATTTTTTACTTTTTTAGTTATGGTGGTTTTATGCTAGAAATTTTAACTTGGATATTTAATATCTTTATCATTTTCCCAAACAATGAAAAGAACATAACACTTTAACTCTGATCACTTCCCTCCAAACTTACATGCTATAGATGGTTGTGTACTTTAAAAAAATGTTATTTATTTATTTTGAGAGAGAGACAGAGAGAGTGTGAGCGGGGAAGAGGCATAGAGAAAGGGAGAATCCCAAGCAGGCTCCACTCTGTCAGCACAGAGCCCGACACGGGGCTCAATCTCACAAACTGTGAGATCATGACCTGAGCTGAAATCAAGAGTTGGACACTTAACTGATGAGTCACCCAGACGCCCCACGTATTTCATTTCTAGCTATTTTTTTTAACCTCTTAAGAGATTATTGTTGTTCTTTTTAGCCAATATTTACAGTTAACCACATATATTGCATTTTTCTTGATCCTCTTTTTTTTTTTTTTTTTTTGGATGTTTACCTTTTTAAAAACTTTTTTTTGATGTTTATTTACTTTTGAGAGAGAGAGAGAGACAGAGCGCCAGCAGGGAAGGTGAAGACAGAAAGGGAGACACAGAATCCAAAGCAGGCTCTAGGCTCTGAGCTGTCAGCACAGAGCCCAACGCCCTGCTAAACTTCCTGAAATGCAAGACCTGAGGTGAAGTTGGACACTTAACTAACTGAGCCACCCAGGTACCTCTCTTTTTTTTTTCTAAGTTTTTTAACTTATTTTGAGAGAGACAGAGACAGTGCCAGTGGGGGAGGGACAGAGAGAATGTCAAGCAGTCTCTGTGCTGTCAGCACGGAGCCTGATGGGGCTCGAAATCATAAGCCGTGAGATCACAACCTGAGCCAAAACCAAGAGTCAGATGCTTAACCTACTGAGCCACCCAGGCGCCCCTTGATCCTCATTACTTGATTCATCTCTGACCCTCCCTCTGAGCTCACTTTCTTTCTGCCTTTAGAATTGCCTTAGGTCTTTTGGTGGCAAACTCAGCTTTTGTTTGCTTATTTGAGAATGCCTCCTTTTTCCATTGTTCTTGAAAGATAATATACAAATTAAGTTGACAGTAATTCTCTTAGAGCATACTGAAAATTTGTAACCTTTTTCTGGCTTTCATAGTTGTTAAGAAGGCTGACTCCTGTCCTGTTGAAAATAATCTTTTCCTCTGTTGCTTTTAAAGTTTTTCTCTTTGTTTATGGTATTCTGAAATTTTGCTAGAGTGTGTCTAAGTGTAAATTTTGTTTTACTTATCCTTATTAGGATTGCCAGGCTTTTTCAATCTGTGGTTTGTCATTTCTTCGAAATTCGCAACTATTATCCCTTCAGTTGTTGTTTTTATCCCTTCCATCATCAACCCCTCGCCTGGAATTCCACTTAAATGATTGTTTTATTTCTTATATATGTCTCCACGATTTATAATTTCTTTCATATTTTCCATCTCTTTTGAGCACATTATGTAAAACTTTTTTGATCTCTTTTTCCTAACCCATTCTCCAGCTATAGTTATTCTGGTATTAAATCCATCCACTGTGTTTTTTATTCCAAATATTATAGGAAAAAAATATTGTTTTATTGCACTTTATTGGCTTTGCAGATATTGTGCTTCTTAACGAACTAAAGGTGTGTGGCAAACCTCCGTTGAGCAAATCTATTGGCGCCATTTTTTCCAACAGCATTTGCTCACTTCGTGTATCTGTGTCACATTTTTGCAATTCTCAAAATACTTCAATCTTTTTTATTATTATTGTATTTGTCATGGTGATCTGTGATGTTACTTTGTAATTGCTTTGGGGCACCATGAACCACTGTGTGTGTTCTGACTGCTCTACTGAACAGCCAGCCATTCCCCCATCTCTCTCCCTCTCCTTGGGCCTCCCTATTCCCTGTGACAATACACTATTGAAATTAGGCCAATTAATAACCCTACAATGGTCTCTAAGTGGTCAAGTGGAATAGTTATATGTCTCTCTTTAAATCAAAAGCTAGAAATGACTAAGCTTAGTGAGGAAGGCATGTCAGGGGCTGAGGTAGGCCAGAAGCTAGGCCTCTTGTGCCAGTTAGCCAGGTTGTGAATGGCAAGGAAAAGTTCTTAAAGGAAATGAAAAGTACTACTCTGCTGAACACACAAATGATAAGAAAGCAAAACTGCCTTATTGCTGATATGGAGAAAGTCTCAGGGGTCTGGATAATAGATCAAATTAGTCACAGCATTCTCTTAAACCGAAACCTAATCCAGAGCAAGGCCCTAACCTCTTGGATTCCATGAAGGCTCAGAGAGGTGAGGAAGCTGCAGAAGAAAAGTTGGAAGCTAGCAGAGGTTGGTTCATGAGGTTTAAGAAGCCGTCTCCACAACATCAAAGTGCAAGGTGATGCAGCAAGTACTGATGGAGAAGCTGCAGCAGGTTCTCCAGAAGATCTAGCTAAGCTCATTAATGAGGTGGCTAGATTAACAACAAATTGTCAATGGAGACAACACAGCCTTCTATTGGAAGAAGATGCCATCCAGGATTTTCATAGCTAGAGAGAAATCAATGCCTGGCTTCCAAGATCCAAAGCACAGGCTGACTCTCTTGTTAGGGTCTAATGCAGCTGGTGACTTTAAGCTGAAGTAATACTCATTTGTTAACCCAAAAATCCTCGGGACCTTAAGAGTTTTGCTAAATCTCCTCTACCTGTGTTCTATAAACAGAACAACACAGCCTGTTTGACAGGTTTACAACATGGTTTACTGAATATTTTAAGTCCACTGTTGAGACTCACTGCTCAGAAAAAAAGATTCTTTTCAAAATATTACTGCTCATTGACAATATACCTCATCACCCAAGAACTCTGATTGAGGGAGGCCTGGCTGGCTCAGCGAGTAGAGCATGTGACTTGATCCCAGGGCTGTGAGTTCAAGCCCCACATTAGGTATGGAGGTTACTTAAAAATAAAACAAAAACAAAACAAAACAAAAAAACCCTCTGTTTGAGATGTACAATGAGATATACATGTTGTTTTCATGCCTGCTAATACAACATCTATTCTGCAGCCCATAGATCAAGAAGTAGCTTCAGCTTTCAAGTCTTATTATGAAAGAAATACATTTTGAAAGGCTACAGCTGCCATAGATAGTGATTCCTATGATGGATCTGAGCAAAACAAATTGAAACCTTCTGGAATGCATTCACCATTCTAGATGCCATTAAGAACATTCATGATTCATGTGAAGAGGTCAAAATATCAACATGAACAGAAGTTTGGAGGAAGTTGATTCGAACCCTCATGGATGACTTTGAGAGATTCAAGACTTCAGTGGAGGAAGTAACTGCAGATGTGGTGCAAATATCAAGAGAACTAGAACAAGTAGGGGAGCCTGAAGATGGGACAGAATTTTTGCAATCTCATGATAAAATCGGAATGGATGAGGAGTTGTTTCTTACGGATGAGTGAAGGAAGTGGCTTCTTGAGATGGAAACTACTCCTGGTGAAGATGCTGTAGAGATTGTTGAAATGAAAATGAAGGATTTAGAACACTACATAAACTTAGTCAATAAAGCAGTGTCAGGGTTTGAGAAGATTGACTCTGATTTTTAAAGAAGTTCTACTGTGGGTAAAATGCTATTCAACAGAATTGCATGGTAGAGAGAAATTATGAAAGGAAGAATCCATTGATGTGGCAAATTTCATTGTTGTCTTATTTTAAGAAATTGCCACAGCCACCCCAACCTTCAGTGACCACCACCCTGATCAGTGAGACGCCATCAACATCAAGGGAACACCCTCCAACAGCAAAAAATATTACAACTCACTGAAAGTTCAGATGATGATTAGCATTTTTTAGTAATAAAGTATTTTTAAATTAAGGAATGTACACTAATTTTTTAGACAATGCTACTGTGAATGTAATAGACTATAGTATAGTGTAAACATAACTTTTATATGCACTGGGAAAGCAAAATATTCATTTGACTTGCTTTATTGCAATATTGGCTGCTTGAGGTAGTCTGGAACCAAACCATCATATCTCTAAGGTATGTCTGTATTTTAAACTTCTAGAAGGTCTTTTCAGTCTTTTTCAAATCTGCTGGGTCATGTATATTTTCAATCCCTTCTCTTATTTCTTTAAATATATATAACATATTTTATATTCTGTGCCTGGTAATTCCAATAGGTAATGCTTTGTAGTCTGACTGTTGTTTCTGCTGGACTTTGCTCATGGTATATTATTTCCTTTTGTATTTTGTAATTTTGGCCATGAACACATATTTCTTTAGGATTTACTGATGGGAAATCTTTGAAGGCTTTTTTGAAGTCGGGTACCTTTAGAACAGATTTGCATCTGTTTCTGCTAGGTGTCTAGGAACTACACATTAAGGTTTACTTTAACTCTAATTCTTGACTTGGGTTTTTTGGACTCCCAAGTATAGTGTGAATTTGGGCTTCAAGCCTGTGTGAGTTCTGGCTATGTTACAAATTCTCAGTTTTTTCTCTCCCTTCATTTAGAGTCAACTCTCAAGGCAGGTAATTTTCCTTGCAATTTGCTGGGGACTGTGGGGAGATGGAGAAGGATTCTTTGTAGTTCATCCTTACACAAAAAGAGTAGTCTTTTGGGGACCTAGCTTTAAGCAGAGGTGGAGGGATCTATGCTCAGACTTCTTACTTTGTGTACACCTTAACCTTTGCATTCACTTGTCTGGCAAATGCCCTCAAAGCAAAAGCCTCTCCAGGTTTTTTGCTTATTTCCTGGGTCCTCATTTGCATTTAGTTCTTGGCCTCTAAGTATTCCTTACTTTGCTGCCAGCATAAAATGTATTTCAAAAGATTAAAAAATACTTTGTCAACTATTTTTAGTTGCCTTCAGCAAGAAGATTACTCAGGATATCGAGTCTGTCCATATTGCAGAATGGGAATATTGGGAAGTCTCTCTGCCTCTGACTGAGGCTCAGAGTTGATCTCCAGGGTCCCTTCTTGGGTCCTCCTATCTCCTTATCCTACATGCTCTGTCTCTAGACAATTTTATTCATTCCTACTACTTTGATGCTTCCTGCCAATTATTCCCTGAACTCTACCTCTGTATTAGTTTCCTATAACTGCTGAGACCACTTTACCACAAATTTGGTGGTTTGAAACAACACACATCTGGGGCACCTGGGTGGCTCAGTGCTGACAGCTCAGAGCCTGGAGCCTGCTTCTGATTCTGTGTCTCCCTCTCTCTCTCTGCCCCTCCCCTGCTTGTTCTCTCTCTCTCTCTCAAATATAAATAAACAACACACATTTATTTTCTTACACTTCTGGAGCAAAAGTCTGAAATCAGTTTCACTGAGATACAGTCAAGGTATCGGCAGAGCTAGATTTCTCCTGGTGGCTGTAGGGAAGAAGTCCTTCCTTGCTTCTTCCAGCTTACGGAAGCTTCTTGCACTCGTTGGATTATGACCTATTCCTTGCATTCCAACATCTTGCTTCTGTCATTGCTTCCTGTCCCCTCTTCTGTAGTCAAATCTTGTCTGCCTCACTCTTATAAAGATACTTGGGATTACATTTAAGGTCCACCTGGATCTCAAGATCCCTAACCTAATGGCATCTGCAAAGTCCCTTTTGCCATACAAGGTAACATTCACAGATTCCAGAGTTTAAAATCTAGATATTTTGGGGGGCCATTATTTAGCTACCCACGACTTCCAATCCTGATCTCCAGACTCAAACCACCAGTTTCCTTCCCTTCTCCTACTGGTTGCCTCCCAGCGTTTTAAACTCATTTTATCTAAAACTGAACTATATTTGCCAGCTCAGTTAGTGACATCCTTCTTCTCCCTAGCATCCAATTTCAAAGTAGGTATATGCTGCTTCTCCTTCACTCTACATCCAATTGGTCACTGAATTCCTGTCCAGTCTACTTGTAACAGGTCTCTCAAATCCAGTCCTTTTCTTTGTCCTAACTGCTACTTCCAGACCTTGTTACCTACTGTAATTGTGACCTAAGTGAACCCCTTACTTCTGTTTTTCTCCCACCTAAAATTACCCTGTTGTCACTAATTATCTTTCTAAAACCCAAAGGAGTACACTACTCTCCTGATAAAATCTCCCCAATGGTTCCACCTTTTCCTACTCATTAAAACCCAAAATCATTCAAGGCCCTTTGCAATCTTGCCACAATGGGTGAGAACACCCTCATTATTGCCATGCCCTACCAAGTACCATGTGTGTTAACCACTCAAACCATACCATTTCCTGAACAAGCCATGCTGCTCCAGTCTCAGGACCTTTACACATTCTATTCCCTCTGCCTTGTGAAAGGATTTAAATCTAAAATGGAACCAGAGAATATGATATGGAGAACCTCACTCATGCATCCTCAGGAAAACAAAACTTAAGGACTGAGAGACTGATTTCCCATAAATGTCTGATATATACAAAACTGAAACTTATCCCTTGGCTAATGAACATCCACCAAGAACCCCTCCCCATCCTCAAGCCAATGACCTTGCTAATTGGACTCTAGCTAAACTCCCCCTTCTTTGCATTCTTTTCCCATAAATATGGCCTGCCCTAAACCTGCAAAAGACTCACCTGTAGATTGCCAGTTTGAGTGTCCCAAGTTGCAATTCCTGAATAAACTCAACTTTCAGTAATTTGATCTTGCCTCAGTTTACCTCTTTTATATAAATTGACAGTTTGGAAAAATCTTTCCTTATCACCAACCTAGAAAAGTCTTTCAACCCTTCAAGAACCAGATGAATTCTTAATTTTTCTGAGAAGTATTGTAGGACTCTATCACACAGGATTAAGGCTCTGTTAACACTTCAGACATTGATTTGATATTTATTGAGAGCCAAATATGTCAAGGATACTATGGAAAGCATTGTGTATAACATGGTGAATAATGTGTAAATAGATAGTTCTCGGGGCGCCTGGATGGCTCAGTCGGTTAAACGGCCGTCTTCGGCTCAGGTCATGATCTCGCGGTCCGTGAGTTCGAGCCCTGCGTCGGGCTCTGTGCTGACAGCTCAGAGCCTGGAGCCTATTTCAGATTCTGTGTCTCCTTCTCTCTGACCCTCCCCCATTCATGCTCTGTCTCTCTCTGTCTCAAAAATAAATAAACGTTAAAAAAAATTAAAAAAAAATAGATTGTTCTCTCACAGGACTCATAGTCTGTAGGGGAATACAGATGAGTAAACCGGCAGTTACAATATCACATAAGGGCTCTCAGAGGAAAAGCATCAGATGATGTAGGAAAAGACAGAAGGAGAAACAATATCTGTATATTGAGGAGCATCAAGAGGTGACAGCTAATCTGAAACCAAGTTATGAGTAAGAATTAATGAGGAAAAGGTGTTGGAGAGAGAATTCCACCAGGAAGACATGCACTGTGGTCTAAATGTTTGTGCCCCACCCTCATTCATATGTTGAAATCCTAAACCCTACAGGTGATGGTTTTAGTAGGCAGGGCCTTTCAGAAATGATTCAGTCGTGAGGGTAAAGCCCTCATGAATAGCATTGGTCCTTTTATAAAAGAGATCCCACAAACTCCCTAGTCTCTTCCACCATGTGAGGATAAAGGGAGAAGTCTGCAACCCAGAAGAGGGCCCTCGCCCAATCATGCTGGCACACAGATCTTGGACTCCTGCCTCCAGAACTGTGGGCAATAAATTTCTGTTATTTACAAGCCACTGAGTGTATGGTATTTTCAAATAGCAGCCCAACAGACTAAGACACAGCATGTAGAAAAACCTAGATATAAAAGAAAACATGGTACACTCACAGAACTGAAGAAAAGGTCTATAAGGCTGGAGTGTAGACAACGGGGTAGGGAAGGTCAAAAGATGAGGATGGGGTATGAGCAGGAGTCAAATCATGCAGGGCCCTGAAGGCCATATTCAGAAGTTGGGTCTTTGTTCTAATAGTAAAGGAAAGCCACTGAAGAGCTTTAAGCATGAGAGTAACATAATCCAATGAATGTCTTAAAAGATTATTCTGCATGCAGCAAGGGTGATAATGTAACTAGGACAAGAATATCAATTAGGAGGTTACTGCAGAAAGCCAATTAAAAGCTCTCCTCTCAGACAGGCGTGCCTGGGTGACTCAGTCGGTTAAGCATCTGACTCTGGATCTCAGCTCAGGCCATGATCTCATAGTTCGTGAGATCATGCCCCACATCAGGCTCTGTACTGACAGTGCTGAGGCTGCTTGGGATTCTTTCTCTCCTCTCTTTGCCCCTCCCCTGCACGCACATGCATGCTCTTGCCCTCGCTCTCTCTCTCCCTCTCTCTCAAAATATTTTTTCTAAAGAGCTTACAGATAGCTAAGCAAGGCAGTGCTAGTGTAGATGAACAAAAATCAGATGGATTTGAAAAACGTATAGGACATTATGAAGAAGACAGAGTCAAAGATGCTGCTCACGTGACTGGTTTGGGCAGCTGAGGGGATGGCGGAGCTAGTTCCTGAGAAGGGGAAACAGAAAGAGGGTGAGCCTCGGGTAGCCAGTTCAGTTTTAGCATCTTGTTGAGCAATGCTTTTTGTGCCCTGCTCTCCATCTCCTTGTCTCACCTGATTTCCATGCAGCTGTGGGCAACAGGTGCCTGCACTCTGACAAAATCCCACCTCTTCTTTTCTGCTTCACAGCTTTCTCTGGAGCTGGGGAAGTCCATTCAACTGGCAAAGGTAGAGCCCCAAAGTACCTCAAGTTACCATTTCCTGGGAGCAATCTTCAACAAATGGGTGCTGGGAGCTGGTGGATAATGCCCCAGCCTCCCTTCCTTGAGAGTGACCATTCTGAGTCACAGAGACAGTGATTACTAGTCTATGTTCACAATGATTACCAGTCAGTAATGTCCTTTTATCAGCTTTTTCTCCTTCTCTTACTATTCCTGCTCCCTCACTCCTTCTTCCTGGAATTGTCTTTCTAAATAAACGTCATTCATCTAAGCCCTTGTCTTAGGCTGTACTTGAGGGAAGGGGAGCCAAACTGAGATAAGCATCTACAGGACTTCACAGTGAAGATGCAAGTTAGACCTTCAGGAGAAAAGATACAGGGTAGAAGCATAAATGTGTGTTTTCTTCCCAATGGAGGCTGCAAACATAGCAGTAGATGAAATCATCCAGTGAAAAGAGAAACAGGTCTGTGAAAGAAACTTGAGGAACAGTAATGTTTCATGCACAGGCAGAAGAGACCAGGAGACTGCCAGAGAGAAAGAAAAACCAAGAAGGTTTATAGACATGGAAGCCCAGGGAAGAGAAAGATTCAAGAGAAAGGGAGTGGTCAGTTATGTTAAATGCTATTGAGAAGTAAGAAGAAAAGAAGTACAGAGAAGTAGTCATCAGATTTATCAAATAGAGGTCATTTGTAACTTGGTGAGAAAGCAACTCTAAAACATGATGAGGTTTAAGCAAGGTTACAACGTGCTGAGTGTTTGTGGGGAAGCAAGAATAAGAAGAAAGTGAATATGGGGAACTCTTTCAGGAAGTTTGGTTTTAAGAGGGAGGAGAAAGTCTAGGAGATAGCTGGTTGAATGAGGTAGGGGTGCATGTGTGTTAAGATGGGAGAAACTTGAGCCTGTTCCCACTATTTAAGCTCATAAGAAGCTAGGCAGAAAAAAGCAGCAGCAGCTAGGCAGAGAAAGAGTGAAGGTAGGGGAGAATGAGGAACAATGAAGGTAATGAGTTTCTGAAAAAGAAAGTCTGGGATGAATTCCAGGTAGATAGATTAGATTCCGTCTGAAGGAAGGACCTGCCTTCCATTGAAATGGTATTGTGGTTACTTGCCTATTTCAGAGATGATACAGAGAATTCTAAAGCCTGGTTACACACTCCTTTTGCACTACATTATCCTTATCTAATGAACTTCAATTTATTTTAACCTTTGATAATATTTGATAACAAATACATATACATATATATGCCCATCAGCTAATTTACTGGATGCTGCTATGAAGTGAAGACTGAAGTCCCTCAGGATGTTATATAGGTATTTGCTTGACATCTGTGAAAACCGTGTTTCTCAGGCGAGGGAGAGAAAGGGAAGCATTAAATTTCAGTCTAGCGATTTGGCATCATAGGATTTCATCTGCCTTTTTTTATAGGAAGTCAGCAAGTCATTTACTGCTTTGTGGTCAGTTCCTCATAAATTCACACTAGCATAATAGGTATTATGATACAAATTATACCTGGATATTGGTTACAAGTTGAGCTTCCTTAAGTTAAAGCTTTATTACCTATAATGTTATAAATGAAGATACTATTCCTGAAGACCCGGTTTATACTATAAAATACCAAAATCAATCATGAAAAGACAACTATAGCGACAATGATTTTTTTAAGTTTGTAAAGAAAAGGTCTGTAAGTTATAAACCACTGGGTTCTACTCCTGAAATCAATACCACACTGTATGTTAACTAACTTGAATTTAAATAATTTACTCTAAAAAAAAACTCGCAAAATTTTTTTTTAAGTCAAAGTTTTAAATGATCCTCTTGGAGGATTCTTCTTTATCAACCAGCTGAGGCTTCTTAAAATATAAATCCAAAAAAATTCTAACTAAAGGTATTTTATTTTTCTGATAAATCTCCCTGAAGCAAGTAAATGCTTCAGTGCTCTGAAGACCTTCAAACTGTGATCAAAATTAGAGCCATCTGTCTAAAAACTATCACGGCAGATTCAGTGGGTAGAAATTTCTTTGAACGTTAACATTACTTCTATTGCAGTGGTCTCTTCCTTTTTTCCTCCTCCTACACCTCCTCATTCTCTTCCCATCTCTGCTCCTGATTTTATCATCATTAAATACTCATAGCACACAGCAGCCTTCATCTTTGGCGGACTTTGTGGGCAAATTACGTGATGCTACTCTACTGTTTCTTGTGGCTTCTTCTCTGAACAATTAATGTTTTGCCAACTATCCTCTGAAAGTGATCCAAACCGCTTTTACTTGCGATAAAAACTTCTTCCTTTGAGGAAGGTCTCAATGTAGCTCTTTTTCAATATAAGTGAACAATGCCTCTGCAAGAGCATTGGCTAATTCAGATGTGCATGGATTTGCTTCATCTACACTTGCATCCATAAAATCAAAAGTTTTTGTACGTCTAGCATCAATCGACATAAAAGCAGCTTCAGCTTTCTTGTTACCTGTAGTGAGAGTCGCAGTCACATGGCAAGATTTGGCCAATACTGGCAGAGTAATGTTTATAATAATAAAGGTCATAGAAGCAAAGGTCAAAGTGAAGCAATTTTGAGTCAGGAGCCATCTGTACCCTTCATCCATGTTGATGGTGAGGATTAAGAGCATAAAGTCCTTTAAAAACTGCAAAACCTTATACAAATGGGAGGAATTATTGTAATCCAAACCTGTGTAATATACACAAAAACACACAAACCAAACAGCACTAATGCATGGCTCATACAGGTCTGTGTAGTTAGAATTTGAAGCATTTCTTTTCTGTAAAAATCACAGGCTGCTTCTCGTTGCATTAAAGAAGCGTTTTGGTCACCACAGAAGAGTAACCCAAGTGAACAATGTACCTATGACTAGCAAAGGGGGCCCTCCTCCTCCAACCTCCTCCCTTGTCTCCCTCCATCCCTATGAATCAACCACTGTCTATCTCCCTGGCCTTTTGCAGAGCTCACTGCCTGCAACTTGGGAATGACATCTCTCGCCTCAGAGTTTTGGGGCTTGAAAAATTCTGACAGACACCCATGAAAGCACAAATAGCACTGTACCATTCAAATCTGAACCAGTCTTCTACCTCAGTGACAGACTGTTAAATAAAAAAGTTTGCCCCCCCCCCAAAGCTTTTAAAGGATCAGTGTTCCTTTTATTTAAGTACAAAAGAAGGAAAGAAAAACCGAACTAACTTGCTATAAACAAAGCAATTTGAAATTCTAGTCACATTCTGAAAAAAGTCAAGAGATCACTTTTCCACAGGAACCCCCTATTAATGCCTTGTGTGACTTTCGGGAAGGCTTCAGGCACTGGAGGCATCAGAAATTCAATCTGGGTTTTGCTGTCCCACCTACTCCTGTAGTGCTGAAGTGCCAAACTGGCTCTGAGAAAGGAGGCCTCAAAGCAAGTGCCACTTCTGCCTTAAACTTCCAAAACTTAACATAACGTGGGGATGTTGGATCCATTCATATGCATTAATTCAGTAATGCTTATTAAGTCCCAACCACACCTACGTATATCGTATATCGTCCCCTTGTCTTAGCTGCCTCTGATTGGCTTCTTGTGTTTCTTACATCACTGGAACAACGGCTACAATAACAACCACAGGAATTTTCATTAGAATAAACATGATCAGTAGCCCTTAAAATGCTCCATGGAAGCTTAAGAAAAAACAGAGAAACATGAGCTATGTCTCCCTTGAGTCCTACCGTGATTCATTTCCATGCTATTTCCATCATTAGTTAACTTAAAAGATAGTTTATATATTTTTTGAGTTCCCATCAAAGACAAACTATAAGATAGACTCTTGGACCTGACTTTGGTAGGATACTTCCTAGTTTATAGAGCACCTTTGTAATCTTGATATCCTCTCATCTACACAATAACAGCTGTTGGGGAGGTATTCTTGTAGATGAAGAAATTGAATCTCAGAGAATTCAACGGTCACAGTTAGGAAATAACAACACTCAAAACCAGACCATCTGATGCTTTCCATCACTCCATGTCTCCTTAGGTAGATGAATATAAAGATAATAAGACATAAGGAATGATAATACGTGAAATGTTCAACTATAAAGAAAATAGAAAGATCAAAAAGTGAGAGGATAAGAAAAAACACATTAAAAAGACAATCCTGATTTTTATATACACACACATCACTGTTCATAATTTTTTAAATTATATTCTAGTTTTCTTCTAACAGCTCTGATGGTGTTAATGCATTGAAAAAAAAACTAAACAAAAACCACTTTAACTAATGTGTGTTTCTATTGATTTATTTGTGGTGGTGTTAACAGTGGAGCTGCTTGTAGGCTATCTTCTCACACATAGTAATTATTATTTACTGATGGCAAAGCTCTGTGGATGCAACCGAAGTGTCAATGACATAAAGAAAAGCCTGTTTAAATGATCTGCAGAGCAGGGCCACAGCTGTATCTTTGCCCTGGCAGAGCCTGTCAAGTAAATAGCATGATCTTTTCAAACACAGCCATATTATTTTCTTCCTGGCATTTGTAATTTGCTAAAACTCTCAGTGTGCATGCCTTTCTTCCTAATAACAATGGCAAATGGCCAATCTCTTTACTTATCTCTTGCACACACATTACTTCTATGTATATTTGATCTAGTTTCTATGTTTGAAGGAGATACACACACACACACACACACACACACACACACACACACACATATATACATATATGAATGTACCTAGCTGTAAGTTTTATATAGCATTCTGTGAATGGTATGATATAACCTAAAACTCAGTGATGTAACACTCAAAATTTCCAAATAAAACTATTTCATATGAGATGCTATAAAAGTAGCCCAAGATCAACTGCTGGATCTGCTTAGAAGGAAAAAAAAAAAAACCATGATGTTTCAAAACTGCTGATATTTGATTTTGTAAGACATACTCCATCTGATATTTATAGGCTTAATTTTATTGCCAGAGCCCCAAGAGCGTCTGTCTGGGATCCCAGCCATTGTCTACCAACTTATTTGTACCTTGGTAGATATGTGAATATCCAACAGCTTTCTAATTTAGAAATGATGGGTGGATTTTCAGTAACTTTTATTTTATTTATAACTTAGAGATTAGATACTAAAACAGGAGCCACCTAACATTACTGCCAAAAAAAATTGATCTTTAATATAAATCCCTTTAAGCGTGACTTTTTTCCACGTAAAATCATACAATCTCAGAATTTGACAAAATCTTAAAGGTTATTGAAGCCAACCATTCTTTCCAGCCAATTTAGTACATTGGTTAAGAGTTCGGGTTCTGGAAACAGATTGCCCAGGCCTGTTACACTTACCATCTATGTGATACCAGGCAAGTCTTCAGACTCTCCAAGCTTCTGTTTCATTTGTTAAATGGGGTTAAAATAGAACGTCCCTCCTTGTGTTGCCATAATTAAATGAGATAGCACGTGGCTTAGTACATGCACACAGTGGGTGTTCAAGAAATGTGGGCTTTGGGGTGCCTGGGTGGCTCAGTTGGTTAAGCGTCTGACTTCAGCTCAGGTCTGATCTCACAGTTTGTGAGTTCAAGCCCCACATTGGGCTCTGTGCTGACAGCTCAGGGCCTGAATCCTGCTTCAGATTCTGTGTCTCCCTCTCTCTCTGCCCTTCCCCCATTAACGCTCTCTCTGTGTCTCTCAAAAATTAATAAACGTTAAAAAAATTTTTTTAAAGAATTAAAAAAAATTAGATTAAAAAAAAAAAGAAATGTGGGCTTTTTAGTTCTTATGATACGAGGGAATCCTACAGTTATCTTACCACACGATCACTCAGCCTTTGGTTAAAAACCTCCAGTGACAAAGAATTTTCCACCTCCTAAGGCATAATTCTCCCAGTTTTGAAACACTTGGACACTCAAAAGTTCTGCCAGAGCTTATATCTCTCTTTTTCTTCCCTCTTACTGACCTTGATTATACTTACTTGGGCATTTCAGGAAAAAATAATAATTTTTGTTCTGCATAACAATTTTTCCTTTAAGTAGCTCAAGACAAGGTAATTTGGCTCTTTTTTTCTTCCTGTGAGTCTTTTCCCCAGTGGAAATATTCCCAAAAGTTCCCGCCTTATCACTATTCTGATTATTCCCATGTAAATCTCCTTTAGCTTATGTCCATACAATATTCTTAGAAGGTGATACACACAGTTAATGAAATAGCCCAGGTAAGGACTAAGTTAAAAGCATATGAAATTCTGATCCCAAATAGTGACAGTTTTATTTCTTCATTTCGAATCCTTATAACTTTCTTTTTACTTCCTTGCCTGGTTCAGTACTGCATAAAACTGGGGGTGGGGGGTGTGGTTTGCGGGCAGTAGTAAGTATCCTTGTCTTTTTAAGTTACTTACTTATTGATTTATTTAAAGTAAGCTCTACACCCAGCCTGGGCTCAAAGTCACAACCGTGAGATCAGGAGTCACATGTTCTACCAACTAAGTGAGTCAGACGCCCCTGTTATTTTTATTTTAAAAGGAATGCTTCTATCGGTAAGTCCTACTATGTCAAGCACATGTTGGCAAAACTTGTGCTAGGCCTATTGGAAATGGAGGTGAAATACAGGAGGCAGAGAGATTTTCTGAAAAATATATAATGCCTTTGATGTTTTTATCAGACAACCTCAAAGAAAACCAAACTGTTGAAGCTGTATTTTGTATACTTCATTTCACTATGAAAATTGTCTGTCTTCCATTGTGGATGAGGATGCATTTTTGATTACAGATTCCTCAACAACTGTTAAAATATTAGCCAGTAAAATAAACAATCTCAAGCACATCTAAATCAAACATACACTGACGCTTGATTCCTTTGACAGTGTTGTGGCACTATAGCTTTCCTGGTTCTACACCTGAAGCTTTAGTAACAAAGCCTAAGATCCCAATAGGTTTTTTTGGCAGCCTTAGCACACTGATGCTAGCAACCTCTAAGCTCCTTCATCCAGAAACTATGTAACTGTTATTCAGAACCCAAGAGCTTGTCTGTAATCTATTCATGTTAAATATTATATGATGGAAGATACAGGTAAATAGTTATATAATTGGAGGATATCTTTGTAAGTAGGACATGAAAGGCAAAAACAATAAAATGATTGATAGACTTAACTTAAAAATTAAAATCTTTGTGTCAAAAAATAAAGTTCATAAAATACAAATGGCAAACTTGGAAGAAATATTTGCAACACATACTTCAAAAAATTAGTTAATGTACTTAATATGTAAAAGCTCTTAAGGGGTGCATTAAGTAGCTCCATTGGTTAAGCATATGACTCATGATCTCAGCTCAGGTCATGACCTGATGATTTGTGAGATTGAGCCCCTCATCTGGCTCTGTGCTGAAAGTGCAGAGCCTGCTTGGGATTCTCTCTCTCCCTGTCTTCTCTCTCTCTCTCTCTCTCTCTCTAAAAATAAGTAAGTAAACTTTAAAATAAAGCTCTTAAGAAACATTAAGATATACACTCTAGTTGAAAAATTAACAAAAGACATGAATATAAATGCCCCAAAATGATAAATATAAATGGTCAATATAGGTATGAAAAAATGTTCAGCTTTACCATTATTCAAAGAAAATAATAATAAAGCAAGACTCTAATTTGTGCTTATAAAATTTGCAGGAACTTTGAAAATCATAATATCTGATGGTGAAGCAACAGGGAAATGGGCCAAGATTCTTACACACTGCTAGGGGGCTATCAAAAGTAATAACTATGACATTTTTCCAAAAATAATGCCATAAGAATACTTATGGTAATCTTAGAGAATATGGTGGTGGGGGAAGCATTCTAATTGCCTAATAGCATATTGATTAAATAATAATGGTACACTCATCCAATTGAGAGAATAATATTTAATGATTTGGAAAAATGCTTATAATTTTTAAGCAAAAAAAAAAAAAGTTTAGAAAGTAGTATTAAAGCATTATCCTGAGAGGAGATTGGGTAAATAAATGATGGTATATTAAAACAATATTGCAAAATAATATTTAAGGATT
Source organism: Panthera leo (assembly GCF_018350215.1). Taxonomy (NCBI): domain Eukaryota; kingdom Metazoa; phylum Chordata; class Mammalia; order Carnivora; family Felidae; genus Panthera; species Panthera leo. The sequence goes on along the minus strand of NC_056681.1, from coordinate 80,171,018 downwards.
TGGAAATGTTTATGATATCTAAGTGATACTGCTTAAAAAATAGTATTATTATCCTAATTGTAGTTTTCACAAAAAAATAGTCTGTAAAAAAGAGCATAATTTTCTCAATATTTGGCAATGAGCGTGTATTATCTTTGTAATAAAGTTTTTTTTAATGTTATCTTGTTAGACTTAACCATTGTTCCAATTTGTAGGATCCTGCTAAACAATGTGTTTTTCCTCAGTGAATGTGATAAGCATGTTTTCAACAAAGATGGTGATAAAAATGTTAAATAGAATAAGGTCAAGGGGAGAACTTTGTATTAAAAACAAAAGCAAAAGCAAAAATAAAAACAAAATCAATCACCCTCAAGGCTGGAGCAATTCATTAATTAGTATCCTTTGGGTATACTCACTTAATAAATTTCTAACTCACTAATTTACACTCCCATTTAGTGAGAATATCTCAGTCTTGTCCAAAGGTACTACATGTCTTAATGAAATACTTTGCTAGAAGGAAACACTGGGTATGATAGGCACTGTAACTAATGTGTCTGATAATACAGATTTGCTAGTTCCAGCAAAGAAGAAAATGAGGTTACAATGACATGATTTGTTCATATTAAACACACTCTTCCTAATAAGCACTAATTTTGCTTTTAAATAAGCTCATAGACTAAAGCACAGAGAATAAAAAAGACAGAAAAGACATCTTTCTTTTTTCTTTCTTTCTTTCTTTCAGAGACAGAATCTCAAGCAGGTTCTATGCTCTGCATGGGGCCCAATGTGGGGCTAGATCCCATGAACATGGGATCATGACCTGAGCTGAAATCAAGAGTTGAACACTCAACAGACTGAGACACACAGGCACCCAGAAAAAAACATTTTAAAAGCATAAGGGATATATGGAATGTAGTGAAAAGTATAATTTTAGATGTAATTGGAATTCTAGATATGAAAGGGAGAAAGAGAAAATGGGAAGAAGTAGTATATGAATAAATAATGGCCAAGAATTTTCTAAAAATTGAAAATATATCAGCCACAAGAAGTGCTATGAACCTCAAGAGATATGAACTTTAAAAAATTAAAAATTCACATCTACACATGTCACAAACCCTGGAAACCAAAGGCAAAGTAAAATCTTCAAAGTAGTCAGAGAAAAAGATACAGTATCTTCAAAGGAATAAGAATGAGACTGATAGCTGACTTCTCATCAGAAATAATGGAATGGTAGGAGAGGCAATGGCACATCATCTTTAAAGATTCTACCAACTGAGAATTCCATACCCAGTGAAATATCCTTCAAAAATGAAAGTAGAGGTTCCTGGGTGGTTCAGTTGGTTAAGTGTCTGACTCCTGATTTTGGTTCAAGTCATGATCTCATGGTCATGAGATTGAGCCTCGCATCAGGCTCCTCACTGAGCATGGCACCTGCTTGGGAATCTCTCTCTGCCTCTCTCTGTTCCTCCCCTGCTCACACATATGTTCTTTCTCCCCCCCCCCCCACCTCTTTCTCTCCCTCTCTCCAAAATAAACATTAAAATTTTTTTTTAACTTTTATTCAGTTTTGAGAGACAGAGAGACAGCATGAGTAAGGGAGAGGCAGAGAGAGAGGGAAACACAGAATCCAAAGCAGGCTCCATGCTCCAAGCTGTCAGTCAGCACAGAAGCCTAATGTGGGCTGGAACTCACAAACAGTGAGTTCATGACCTGAGCCCAAGTCGCCCACTCAACCGACTGAGCCACCCAGGCGTCCCCCCCACCCCCAAAATAAACATTTTAAAAAATGAAAGCAAAATAAAGACATTCCAGGCCAACAAAATCTGAAAGGATTTATTACTAGTAAACAGATACTGAAAGGAAAAGGGAACACAATCCCAGAAAGAAGCATAGAAGTGCAAGAAAGAATAAAGAGCAATAGCATAAAAACCTGGGTAAACCTAAATGAACATTAACTACATAAAACAGTAATAGTAACAACAATAACAACAACATATTGTGGGATTTCAATTGTATATATAAAGTATGTGGCAATATAATATATGTGACAAAAGGCAGGAAAGGAGCAAGTATAGTGCTCTAAAGTCCTTACATTGTCTGGAAAGTGATAAAGTATTCATGTGTATTACATTCAAGGATATTTTTTATCTCCAGGGTAACTACAAAAGGAATAATAAAAATGTATACCTAACAAGCTAATAGGAGGAGGTATAAAATAATTTAAAATAAATCCGAAGAAAGCAAGAAAAGAGAAGAAAGGGAACATAGGAAAGTGGGAAAAATAGAAAACAAATAAGATGATAGATTTAAACCCAGGTATTTTAGTAATTATTTAAAATGTAAATGGACTAGGGGCACCTGGGTGGCTCAGTCAGGCAAACTTCCGACTTTGGCTTGGGTCATGATCTCACGATTGGTGGGTTCGAGCTGGTGTCAGACTCTGTGCTGATAGCTCGGAGCCTGGCGCCTGCTTCGGATTCTGTGTCTCCCTGTCTCTCTGCCCCTCCCCTGCTCATGCTCTGTCTCTCTCTTCTCAAACATTTTAAAATATGTCAATGGACTAAATATTCAATTAAAAGAGATTATCAGGTTGGATTAAAAAAAAAAACCCCTATATACTGCTTACAAGAGATACACCTTAGGAACACAAAGTGGTTGAAAGAAAAAAGATGGAAAAAAATATACTATCAAACATTTACCAAGAAACCTAAAAGAGCACAACAGTAAAGCAAAAGCATTTCTAGAGTTAAAGAGGACATTTCATACTGATAAAAGGTCAATTCACCAGGAAGGCATAACAATTCTAAATTTCTAAGTTCCTAAAACATTGAAAACATTTTGAAAACTTTGAAAACTTGTTTTTAAAATATCATAAAGAATATTGACAGAACTAAAAGGATAAATGGACAAATTCACAGTCAGAAGGGAAGATTTTTAACACACCTTTCTCAGTGACTGACAAAACAGACAGAATATCAGATTTTGGAAGATTTGGCTAACATATTTAATAAACATGACTTAATCGAACTGACACAAAATGTTTCTCTTAGCCAGGGTTCTCCAGAGAAAAAGAATCAATAGGACACAGAGATAGAGATATATATGGAGATTTATTATAGGAATTGGCTCACTCAGAATTATAGAGGCAGAGAAGTCCCACAATCTGCCATTTGTAAAACAGAGAACCAGGAAAGCCAATGGTATAATTCAGTCTGTCTGAAGTAATTCCAGGAAGCCAATGTAAACTTGAGTCCAAGGTCAAAGGCTTAAGAAAAGGGCCACTGATACAAACCCCAGAGTCCCAAGACCTGAGAACCAGGAGTTCTGATGTTCAAGGACAAGAGAAGACGGATACCCCAGCTCAAGAATAGGGAGAGAAAAGTCACCTCTCTGTCCCCCTTTTTGTTTTATTCAGGCCCTAAAACTGGTGAAGGTGGATCTCTTCTTTCAGTCTACTGAATCAAGTACTAATCTCTTCCAGAAACACCCTCACAGACACACCTAAAAATAATGTTTTACCGGCCATCTGGGCATCATCCCTTAGGATAGTGAAATTGACACATAAAATTAACCATCACAACACTGCATCCAGTCACTGAAGTAAACGCATTCTTTTCAAGTACACCTGAACATCTCTTAAAATTGACCATATGCTGGGCCATAAAGCAAGTCTCAACAAATATCAAAGGATTGGAATAAGGAAGTTGAGTATGCTTTCTGACCATAATGGAATTAAGCTAGAAATCAATTACAAAATGATAACTACAAGTTTTCTAATGTTTGGAGATAAAAACAATATACTTTAAAAAAATTTTTTTTAACGTTTATTCATTTTCGAGAGACAGAGACAGAGCATGAGCGGGCGAGAGGCAGAGAGAGAGGGAGACACAGAATCTGAAGCAGGATCCAGGCTCTGAGCTGTCAGCACAGAGCCCGATGTGGGGCTCAAACCCACAAACCATGAGGTCATGACCCAAGCCGAAGTTGCATGCTTAACTGACTGAGCCACCCAGGCGTCCCCCAAAAACAATATACTTCTAAATAATCCATGGGTCAAACAAGACAGCTCAATGGAAATTAGAAAAAAAAAATTTTTTTTAAGTAGGGTTCACGCCCAGCGTGGAGCCCAATGCAGGGCTTGAAATCATTACCCTGAGATCAAGACCTGAGCTGAGATCAACTCTGATGCTCAACTAACTGAGCCACCCAGGTGTCCTCAAATTAGAAAACATTTTCAACAAAATTGTAACAAAAATACTACATAGTCAAAATTTGGAGAGTGCAGTAAAAGGAAAACTTATAACTTTTAATGCATGTATTAAAAAATAAGAAAGTTTGAAAAACAATGATTTATATATTCATCTAAAAAATCATATCCAAAGGAAAAAAAGGAAAATTAAACCCACAGAAAGTAGAAATAAGGAAATCATAAACATAAAATACATATACAATAGAGAAAACCATCATGACAAATGTTGGTTCTTTGAAAAGACAAATATAGTTTTAGACCTCTGTCAAAACTGATGAATCAAAGAAACAAAGAAGGAACAAAAAACCAGTATCAAGAACAGGAGAGAAATCAGTATAGATCCTACCAGCATTAAGAATATATACCTCACACCTATCAGAATAGCTATTCTCAAAAAGACAAGAAATCACAAATGTTAGCAAGGATGTGAAGAAAAGGGAACCCTGGTGTGCTGTTGGTGGAAATGTAAATTGGTGCAGCCACTATGAAAAACAATACAGAGGTTCCTCAAAACACTAAAAATACAACTGTCATATGATCCAGCAATTCCACGTCTAGGTATTTATTTGAAGAAATCGAAAACACTAAGTTGAAAAGATATATGAACCCTCATGTTCATTGCAGCATTATTTACAATAGCCAAGACATGAAAGCAACCTAAATCTCCACTGATAGATGAATGGATAAAGACAATGTGATACACACACACACACACACACACACACACACACACACACACACACACAAATATTATTCAGCCATAAAAAAGAATGAAATCTTGCGATTTGCAACAATAAGGATGGAATTTGAGGGCACTATGTTAAGTAAAATCAGTCAGACAGAAAAAGATAAATACCTTATGATTTTACTTGTATATGGAATCTAAACAAACATACCAACAAACCCAAGCTCATGGATATAGAGAACAGATTGGTGGTTGCCTGATGCAAGAGTGGGGGATAGGCAGTATGAGTAAAAGGGGTCAAAATGTACAAATTTCCAGTTATAAAATGAATAAATCACAAGGATGTAATGTACAACATGGTGACTATAGTTAATAACACTGTATTGCATATTTGAAAGTAGGTAGGAGAGTAGCTTGAAAGCTTTCATCACAAGGAAAAAAATTTTAACTATGCATGGTGATGAATGTTAAGTTGTGACCTGGAGTTATTGTGGTGATCAATTTGCAATATATACAAATATTGAATCATTACACTGTACAGCTAAAACTAATATAATGTTATATCAATTATACCTCAATTAAAAAAAATAATAATAATATAGGGGCACCTGCGTGGCTCAGTCTGTTGCGCTTCCGACTTTGGCTCAGGTCATGATCTCACGGTTCGTGGATTTGAGCCCTGCATCAGGCTCTGTGTAGACAGCTCAGAGCCTGGAGCCTACTTCCAATTCTGTGTCTCCCTCTCTGTCCCTCCCCAGCTGGTGCTCTGTCTCTGTCTCTCAAAAATAAAAGTTGAAAATAAATAAATAAATAAATAAATAAATAAATAGGATATAGTAAGAGGACATTATAAACAACTATATGTCAATGAAATGAACAAATTCCTAGAAATATACAATTTACCAGAGTGGAAAAAGAGGGGGAAAAATCTGAGTAGTTCTGTATCTATAAACAAAAATTAAATTCATAATTTTAAGCTTTCCCACAAATAAAACACCAGACACAGAAGGCTTCTCTGGTGAATTCTTCCAAACACAACAGGAAAAACACGGGTGTTACACAAAATCTTCCAGAGAACAGGAAAGGAATACTTCTATTTTAGGAGGTCAGTATAACTGTGATTTCAAAAGTTGGCGAGAATATCATAAGACAGGAAAATTACTCTCTCGTAAACATAGATGTGAAAGTCCTAGATGGAGTATTAGTAATTAAGTCCAGCAGCACTCTTTGTAATAGCCCTCAACTGGAAAAAAAGCCAAATGTCCAACACCATTTGTATAAATAAAATTCATGGTATATTAAAACAGCAAAATATTATGCTGCAATGAAAAGGAATGGTTTTTATTTACTTCTATACACAACATGGATGCATCTCACAAATGTAATGTTACTTGAAAGAAGTAAACACAAGATATATGATGTAGAACTTCATTTACATAAAAATAAAACCAGGCAAAATTGGCCTACAGATACAGAAATCTGATAGATATAGAGATAATAGAAACTTTAGGAGGAAGAGGGAGATAGTGACTGACAGGTGACTTAAGTGGTTATTTCTGGGGTGGTGCTCTATTTCCTAATCTTGGTGCTAATTTCATAGGTAGGTTCACTTTGTCAAAATCAAGGCAAAACATGGTATGCTTTTTTTGTATGCATGTTACAATTCAACTAAAAGAAAAAATAAAACCATTCTAGTCTCTTACTTGAATTGATATCAATCTCACCAGTCTGTGTTATTCGCAATCAACCATCCCACTCATAAAAATCAGAACTCTATTTTCTTTTGTAACTACTTCTTTTTTTAAAAAATTTTTAAAAATGTTTATTTTTTTTAAGAGAGAACAAGACAGAGCACAAATGGGGGAGGGACAGAGAGGGAGACACAGAATCCAAAGCAGGCTCCAGGCTCTGAGCTGTCAGCACAGAGCCTGATGAGGGACATGAACCCACAAACCACAAGATCATGTCTTGAGCCAAACCCACAAACTGCAAGATCATGTCCTGAGCTGAAATCAGACGCTTAACCAACTGAGCCACCCAGGCACCCCTTCTGTAACCACTTCGTTAAGGACTCTGAATTCGTCGGGGTATAAATATGAAATGGCTTTATTTTTCTGATAATCCCCGCCCCCCCACTAATTGTGCTATGGCCCTACCATTTTCTTACTGGGTGTAAGCTTTCTTAATATCACACTTTGGCTTGATTCCATTTATCAGCCTCTTCAAGTTATTAGGATCATCTCATTCTGGCAAGTAAGGTTCAGTTCTGTTCATTTTCAATTAAGCTTCAAACTGAATTAAAAATTATTTTTCCTCCCTTCCTTCCAGAGAAAGGCAGACAAGTTTGTTATTAGTGGCTTGGAGTATGTGTGAGGGGCGGGGGAGGAAGTGACTTTGAGAACAGGAGTGCTCATATCTTTACACCTTTCCCTCTCCTTCTTTCTGGTACTTCCCTTCTGATGTGAGGGCAAGAGTTGGAACGGGGAAGTAGATCTCCTATATGGCTCCTATATAGGAAGGTTGCAATTCCCTCTCTATAGGATGCTGCTGCTTCCCTAATTAACCGTGTCAGACTTCTGACACTCTCTATACTGGAGAGGATCCAAGTTCTGGCCCCTTCACTGGCAAGGATCCCTGGGGCGACTCCCTGCTGCCCAGTCCCTTGAAGCATACCTACTTGCCCTCTTCCACAAGGGGTCCAACCAGCAGCCTATCTTAGAGAGGGCTGAGGGTACTGCCATGTCCCTTCCCTCCTCTAGACCATCTCTTTGCTGCTCCCTCTCCTCATCCCAGAACGTTAAGTTGTGTGGTCCAGGAGAGGTAAAAAGTGAAATATCACCTGTCTCCAACCTAGTAAAGTAGGAAGGTTGAGCATCTCTAAACTTTATAAGCAATTCTCTTAAGGTCTCTTCTCTAGACTTTGAGAGGAGGAAATACCTCTATCTCTTCCCTTACAGTGAGAACGGGATGAAGGAAGGGAATAGGGTAATATTCTACTTCAAATATTCTACTTCACAAAAGGCTTCTCTGCTGATTTTTTTTTAATGCTTATTTATTTATTTTGAAAGAGAGAGAGAGAGAGGCAGAGAGAGGGAGAAAGAGAATCCCAACCAGGGTCCATGCTGTCAGCACAGGGCCCAACATGGGGCTTGATCTCACTAACCATGTGATCATGACCTGAGGAATTTCAAGAGTTGGCCACTTAGCCAACTGAACCGCCCAGGTGCCCCAACTCACTCTTGTACTTCAGGGATTAGGAACGAGGTGGTTTGGGGAATGTTTGATGGTAGGCTGCTTCACTGTACTAACATTTCTTAGTAGGCCGGCCTAACCACGGGTGGTTGCTGAATTTAGAATATGTGAACTTACCACCTTCTGTGCACAGTTTTGGGACTTAGCCAGGGCCCAGGATATCCTATTACATTTGTCTCCAACCACCTGGAACTTCTGTTAATTTTCACAGCATGCATTGGAAAAAAAAAAAAGAACAATTCTGTATTAACTAAAAATACAGTAGGAAAGGGAATAGGATACAGGAATAATTGCAATGATTTTCTATTTTTCTTTTTTTTTAATTTTTTTAATGTTTATTTATTTATTTATTTATTTATTTATTTATTTATTTATTTTGACAGAGAGAGAGAGAGAGAGAAACAGAGCATGAACGGGGGAGGGGCAGAGAGAGAGGGAGACACAGAATCCAAAGCAGGCTCCAGGCTCTGAGCTGTCAGCACAGAGCCTGATGCAGGGCTTGAACTCACAGACTGCGAGATCATGACCTGAGACGAAGTCGGACACTCAACCAACTGAGCCACCCAGGCACCCCTATTTTCTATTTTTCAAATAAAATTTACCTTCAAGAAAATTTGGAGTTGTGTTATTCATCTACATAAATACAATAAATAATTCAAATTTATTTGAACTCTTTACCTATGCGTACACTTTTTGTTTTAATACTTAATTGTCCATTTACAGGATTTCTACTCTTACCTTGATGTGATTGGGGGTCATAATTGAACGTGACTAAGCAATGTGTAGCATGCTCTTGTAGACAAAGTGTGCTGTGTTAAAAGCACAGAAACACAATTTGTAAGAAGTTATGATATATCAATATTTAGTGCAGGGGGCAATAATATAGTCAACAAAAGGTACAGATTAATTTTATTCTAGAAGGGGGAACATAATGTACATTTTACAGTGTAATATAAAAATATTAGTACAGTAATACTATCATTACTAAAAATAGAACTTACTACTTTTTCAATAAAATGGCCACTTGCTTCTAATCAGTATCACAATTCACTTGACAGATCTGAGGTTTCCCCAAGCAGGTATTGCTTTGCTGATCTTCCCAGGTTTGTCATTCCCATCTCCCACATAGTTTGATGTATGGAACAACTATTTGCTGAAACAGATGAGCAGTGTGCTTATCTAACACAAAGAAATGCCAAAGAATCCAAAAACTGTAACATAAACAGCACTTTAAAAGGGAAAGAATTTTCTAATAAAAATGTTCAATGGGGATGTCTTCAAAGACAAAATATTAATGTCAGCCTCCAAATATCACTTAATATGGTAAGAAAAATTCCTTTCACGAGGTTTCAATTTCTATGTAATTCATAGCCTGATTCTTTCTTACAAATTTTTGAAAAATGTTGCGAATGGAATATATTGTATGTGGGATTCAAAAAGCTTTTGCCCATCCATTAACAACTTCAAGATTATAAGATTACATTTCAGGTAATTTATAGTAAGATTTTTAAAATGTGGATGCTGATGTGGAATCATATTTGAGTATGTGATACCTAAATATATAATTTATCTTTTAGATTTATATAAATTCTTAGAAATGTATCACAATTCATTTCAATGCAATAAATTGAGTAACATATTCACTGTAAAATACTGTTTGTAAAGTCTTTATTAGCATGAAATGGTAAGAATTTATATCTTTATTATGCCAAGGAGTGATTTAAATAACTCCCCAAATCGGTTTCCTTGTAACATATAACACATTATTACCAAACAACTTTGCTTCTTGTTAAAGGGAAAGAAACTATTCCACTAGGCTAAAAATTTTTGTGAAAATAAATATTTAGGAAAGTAAGCCATACCTGTAAATAACTCCAAAAGAAAAACATTAAACAATTATTGGAGAAGCAGCTATTACTCTGACCATCAACATTGGTATAAACAGTAAACAGTTTAACTTTATACGTTAATTTATTTATCTTGCTGAGAATGATTCTCCTGGTTTTAAGAACAAAGTCCCCATACTTCTTTCTTGATTCTGAGTAATAATAATATGGGAAACTCATATTAGTCTCTTGATTCTATGAAAGTAGATTCCCTTCTTTGTTCCTCAGTATTTCACTAATGTGATTGCATATAAATATTGTGAACATCAAGTAACAAAATAGTATTTGGAAGGTTTTTTTTCAGCCCTTTGGACCATTTGTGACATCAATAATGACAGGATTCTTTTTAAACTGTAATTTTTTCCTCTTAAAACTCTTCTGTATATATTTTTGTGCCATCGTTGCCTCTTCCTTTCAATTTATTTTAATAAGATTTATTTCAAACTATGAAATGTGTGATTATGGGAAATTTAAATACCAAATAAAATCTAAAGGAAAAATTCCCATAATTCTATCAGTTTTTTCCTCCAGGATTTTGATGAAATAATTGCAATTGGAACAAGATGTTCCATATCTTTTTTTCAATGCTAGGCAAACTATTTAAAAGAATTCACTTGGGCTTTTGATAAATTTTGTTAACATGCTTGTACTGTTTTATGGTTTATTGCATCCACTGTCTTTCCCAGGAAAGCAATGGAGATATTGCCTCACAGGTACAATCGAATTCAGAAAATCAAATGCTGGCATGATTTCACTCCACTGTAGGGGTTTCCTCTTCACAAACATCATTTTAATAGATGTGTCAATAATAGCTATCACTAATAGAAATCCTTTTCTATTGATATAATCTTCACATCAACCATAATAGTAAGTTACCATTATAATCACTTTATAAAACAAAAGTCTGAAATCAATTGTACAGCTCTCAGGTGGTAAAGTGAGAATTTTAGGGGATTTGAACCCTGCTCTCTCTGCCTCCAAGGGTTTTTTCCACTATAACCCAACACCTCACCGTGAATATCATATTCTGCTTAGGTAGGCTTGTGGCACATCAAATGTTCCCTCCCCTTCTTTTTTTTGTTTAACTAATATCAATAATGTTGGAAGTAACATCTTGGTATATAAAACTCTATTTATAGTTTTTATGATTATATCTCCAAAATAGAGTCTTAAAATTTTATTGTGTTAAAGGCAGAAATATTTTTAAGACAATTTGTACATATTGCTAAAAGCTTGTAAGAAAGAATCAGGCTATGAATTACATAGAAATTGAAACCTCGTGAAAGGAATTTTTCTTACCATATTAAGTGATATTTGGAGGCTGACATTAATATTTTGTCTTTGAAGACATCCCCATTGAACATTTTTATTAGAAAATGAGACTGTTCAAATTATAATTCAATCAGCATAGCATTAGGCTTCCTACTTCACTTGTCCTTTATAAAACTCTTGGCTGGGTTAATAAATGAAAATGTATTCTTTGTTGCTAAATTTTAATTTTAAAGGGATGCTATAACTTTACTGTGTTTTAATCTACTAATTCTTCATTCTGTAGAGTGAACCCTATATAAGGACTGGCTAAGTCCTTGGACTAGAAATGGAAAGATATGGTAGTGGTTTTTAGATCTTATTCCCTTTTTTCATTCAGTAGTTATCTAGCTCCCACTTGAGGTCAGGCACTGTGCTAGTGTTTAGGATATAAAGGTGAATGATCACCCCTGACCTCAGCCTATGAACTAGCAAGAGAAACAGACACAGATAGACAAATTCTAGTACAGCATGACTAACACCGCGACCAAAGTAACACAGAGGAGCCACTTAAGTCAGCTTCAGGGAGGTCCTGGAACCTTTTTGGAGATGATGAGGCATAAGCTCCATCTATCTTGAAGAGAAGCAAAAGTTAGTCAGCTTTTCCCTAACATCCCCAGAGTTAATTGCTTCCTCATCTTTGTTCCTTTGTTAAAATATATCATACTTATTTGTTTCCACATCTCACCTTTTTTTCTTAATGTTTATTTTTGAGACAGTGCGAGAGACAGAGTGCAAAGAGCGGAGGGGCAGACAGAGGGAGACACAGAATCTGAAGTGGGCTCCAGGCTCTGTCTGAGCTGTCAGCCCAGAGCCTGACGTGGGGCTCAAACTCACAAACCGTGAGATCATGACCTGAGCCAAAGTCATACGCTTAACCGATGCAGCCACTCAGGCACCCCTCCACATCTCACCTTCCTAACGGGCTGAATTTTGGTGTGTTTGGTTTTTGTTTCTATTTGGTTTTGTTTGGGTTTTTTTGTTTGTTTGTTTTTTTGTTTTGTTTTGTTTTTGCTGAGCTTCTTGATGGGGAGGGTCTATATCCCTAATTAGCTTAGTACAATGTCCCAAGAATAGCAAGAATGCAATGAACATTTGTTGAATTATTTTGAAAGTCTAGCCATGTAGCTATTTCCTCCCCTACCTTCCTAAATATACCTTGACATTTATATAAATATGTGTGATTTTCCTTTTGATTGTAAAAGTAATACTGTTCAGCATACACCACTCAGAACGACTAGGAGAAAACGATGGAAAAATAACAAGCGATGGCGACAGATTTGGAGCAACAGGAAGTAGTAGAAATTGCTGGAAGCAGTAGAAATTGGTACAACCACTTGGGAAAACTGTTGGCACTATCCATAAAAGCTGGGTCATACTTCATAAGCCAGCAATTCCACTCCTAGGAATGAGCTCAACACAAACACATGCATATGGTCACCCAGAGGCACATTTTTACCAAAAGTGGGATTACTTAGAGCAGCTCCCACCTAGAAAATACACAGAGGCTCCTCAACAGTAGAATGGATAAACTTACCGTGGCATGTCACCCACAGCAAGGAAAAAAAACCTACAGTCAACAACATGAAAGAATTTCTTAAAAATTATTTTGAGGGCAAAGAGGCAGATTTTACTTTTAAGAAGCACTTACCATATGATTAGTTTTACATAAAGCATACAAATAGGCAAAACTATTCTATACTATTAAAAGTCAGGAAGGGTCTGTTAGAAGTGGAGGATTAGTGATTGTAAGGAAAGAGGAAGGGGAAGCTTCCAGAGGTGCTAGTAAGGTTCTGTTCCTGGATCTGGGAGCTGGTTACACGTGTATATTCGGTTTGCATCCTTTCTGTATCTTACACTTAAATCTTTTTTTTTTTTTTTAAATAATACAGCTTATTTGGGAAAAACCTGGAAGACACAGAAATATTTTTAAAAATTTTAATCACCTACACCCCACTACCCAGAAATAATTAACATTTTGGATTATTTCCTACTAGTCTTTTTTTGGTTTTGAAGCCACAGTGTTTGTGCCACCTCCTCCACCTCTTCTCCTCATATATTCTCTCTCTCTCACACACACACATTTTGCAAAATTGGGTTCACTTCTACTTAGTTTTTATTTTTACTTAAAAGCTAATCCATACAATCAAATATTCGTTGCAAGCATGTTTTTTAAGATGCAGCAATGTATTCCATCAAATGTGCGTGTGTGCGTATACATCTATCCACAGTTCTAGGAATGTATATTATATACTAAGAATATTTTATTAAAAATATTGTATGTATACGCATACACACTATATATTAATAACAAAACTTTTCAAATGTATAGTCCTAAGAAAGAAGCCACCGGGTCATGAACATTCTGTAAGTTCTACATTCGTTCTATATTTCCTTCCAGAAAGCTTGCATCCCACTGACTAGGTGTGACGGCTCCTTATATCACAAACCAACCTCGGCTCATTTATTATTGTTTCTATTTGTTTTTAAGAATGATGAGGCTTATAACAGGACTAAGGAATCTGCCGTTTAGCACACGAGGTTGCGGCGCTCGCCAGGACACAACTCTCAGCACACCTCTCCTTTCCAGGCGTTCGTGCTCACGACCTGCGCTTCTGCCCCGCAGTGCGGCCGCGCGCGCCTGGGCCCCAGCAACTCGCGCTGCCCGGTTGCCGTGGGAACGGTAGAAGGAGGCAGCGTCCGCAGACCTAGCTGTAAGCCGTACCGAGGCCCGGCCATGGAGCTGCCGGATCCGGTCCGCCAGCGGCTGGGAAACTTCAGCCGGACCGTGTTCAGCGACTCCAACCGGACCGGGCCGGAGTACAGCGACGGTCCTGGTGAGTGGCCGAGGCCCGGCGCAGCGGGTATGGCCTGCAGAGGACCTGGCGTGGGTTTAAGGAGCGGCCAGAGTTTGCCCGGACCTAAAATGGCGGCCTCGCCTTCAGCTGGTTTGCCGCAGTGCGGGAAGAGAGCCGGAGGAGGGGCCCACCCCTAGTTTGGGTTTGGGGCTGGGGCTGGGGCTGGGACACTTCCAGTCCCGTATCCCTAACGGTCCTGGCCAGCGAACTGTAAGCCTAGCCGCTGAGGTGGCACCGGCCTTCCTCAGAAACTAAAAATATAAACACTGCCTTCGCAGCACACGTCCGGTCCCGCATCCTCCGCGAAGGCCGACGGTGTTTTTCCTCTGCGACTTCCGCTCTGGCGTTTGTGGCCAAGCTGGACTGAAAACAGCCCAGGCAGTCTCCCCTTCCCACTCCCCACCTTGGTTAAAATATCTTCTCTTCTCCTTTACTCGCAAAACGACCACGTTCCACCGCAAGTCCGTTTTCTGGCGGAAGAGATGGAAAGATTTTTTTTTTTTTTTTTTAATGAGTCCTGTTAAACCGCTATCCACTCCAGAATGGTAGCTGCCACAGTAGAATCGCTTTCAACAAAGCTCGCCCCCTTCCCTGCCATCTTCACATTCCCCTCACCATGTACAACTCTTTCCCTAAATCGGTAACAAAATACCACGATACAGCATTCAACTTGACGGCAAGTGTAACTCTGTTTCCTCCAGAACAGTTTCCCTCCTTAAATCATGATGATAGACAACATACTGTCATCCAAATCCATGAACTCTGCTGGGGAAATAGAAACCTTTTCCTCCTGCTTGGTCTAGGGACTTTTAAAAGAGCGCAGAGAAAAGTACGTTCCCATAGTTGCATTGTTTTCACCCTGAATTTAGGCCTCTTTAAGATTTAGGATGTACAGAGAAAAGTATAATGTGAAAAATTAGGTCAAGTCTCTGATTCTAAAGCGAAGCCTTAACAGGCACTAAAGTCTGGTGATGCAAGGTATCAGAGGTCAGCGGACATTTTCTCTAAAGGGCTGGTAACAAATATTTTAGACTTGCAGGCCATAGGTCTCTGTGGCAGCCATAGATAATGGTAAATGCATAGATGTGGCAGTGTTCCAATAAAACTTTATTTATGGACACTAAAATTTGAATTTCATATGATTCAGTGTCACAAAATATTATTCTTTGATTTTTTCCCCCAACCATTTAAAAATGTGAAAAACCATTTTTAGCTCACTTGCTATACAAAAAACAGGCAGCTGGCTGGTAGTTTGCCTACCCCTGATTTATATAATGTTTTAATTTAAATTCCGTTTACAGAACTCAACTGGTACTTTTGCAAAATTTAGTAAATTCATGTCTTGTGCTTTCAAGGTTCATTTACATATTAACTTGATTTTCAGTTGCATGATTATAAGTTTGAAATGCCGTATAGCTATAGCGTAACTCTTAAGATGCTCATGTACACAATTTCTAACATAAAAACTCCTTAGCAAAATTTGACTAATTTCTGCTCCAAAGGTATTAAAATTTTCAGCTTAATTTATCATTTCCTTCCCACATTTTCTTCCTTGTGGATCCGAAGTAGGTTTGATTATTTGCACTGTAATTACAAGTGTATATATACCATTACCATGTCCACTGACCTAGAGTTGTACTGTTATGAAAAAAAGAATCCTAGGCTGGTGAGTTGCCTTCAGGTTTAACAAATTTTAAGAATTCATTCTGTTATCACTGATAATGTAAAAAATAGGTACAAGCAAAAAAACAAATTAAATAGGTACAAGCAAAAAAAAAAAAAAAATAGGTACAAGCAAAAGTAGGTCATAATAACGGAGTAAAAAAAAAAAGTAGATGAATAATCAGGCAAATTCTTGGAGCTATAGGAAACCTTACTCTGAGAGACCAGGATTATTTCTTACATTTTAAAATTATTGAATGGCAGATATACTCAGCTGTGGAGAGAAAAAAAGTTTTTAAGAAATTTATTTTAGGGCCTTTATAAATTGTTACATTTAGGGCAATTGATTTCAAAATGCATTATCTGTGCCTAACCTGTTAGAATTTAGTCAAACTTAGAATGTATTTGTAGGGCTTAATTTAAAAAATCAAATTCTTAATTTAGGACCTTTCTCTCTTACATAGAAGCAAAAGGTATTAGGCAATCACCCTTAGATAAATGAAGCTCATGAATCACAAATATCTACATTGATGTCTTTATGACAGTATGTTTCCATTCTTTCTGCTTGTACATATTTGGTATGCACCATGTGTATGGCAAGATTTTAGGTTCTATGAGTATCTCAAATTAGGGATTTGTGCTTACAATGAGTCTGTGTATTAAATAAAAGAGAAGGAAAGGGGACTAATGTTATTGAGTGCCTGCTAAGTACCAGGCATGGTGGTAGGGTAAAGTAATTAATACTATCTCTAATCCTTGCAAGCAACCTGTGAGGTACTTTTAACGTTACCATTTTACATATGAAGAAATTGAGACTCAAAGAGGTTAAATAATTTATCCCAAGTGTGGCATTGAGGATTCCAGGGGTGTTTGAGGAGTTATGGGTTTACTTGGACTCCAAAGCTCCTGATCTCTCAGCGCACTAGACTGTCTAGAGCAGGGGGATGTTCTTTGCTAACACTTTCTTACGCACAGGTTAGAAGTAAATACCTAGAGGGGAAGAGATTTCTACCAGGGTGGGGGAATAGGATCAAGAAAGGACTTACGGACAAAGTGGCATTAAATTGGGTATTAGTGAATGGATGGGATTAGAGTATGCTGAAGAGAGGTGTGTGAAAGGTAAGTTTTTATGTATTTTATGTGTTAATTTTATAGGCTTTTTACATAGAACTCTGCAAAGGAGGTTATGATCATTATTGTTACCTGTTCAGTAGGATTCAAATTGATATTCCACATTTAATCTACACCATTAGTGTGCAAAAAATCAGCAGACTGTAATGGCAAATTGATGAAGTAATTGAAAAATACGAAACATACCTCTACGAGGGGTGCCTGGGTGGCTCATCAGTTGAGCCTCTCTGACTTCTGCTCAAGTCATGATCTCACGGTTCTTGAGCTCGAGCCACAAGTCACAGAGCCACAGGGCTCTGTGCTGACAGTGAAGAGCCTACCTGGGATTCTCTCTCTGCCCCTCCCTGCCCCCCCCCCTCAAAATAAACAAACTTAAAAAAAATAAGAAAGAAACATCCCCCCATGAAGCCAGTATATGAATTAAATAGTACTATGACAGATATTTCCTTTTGCTGTCAGTGATTATAAATTGGCTTAAAATTTGGAGTTTTGTTGAACCAACACTATAGATACTAATTTTAAGAAACTAAAGGACATATAGGGCATTGACCAGAATTAGGAGTTTGGTTTTTTTTTCTGTCTGTTTCTTTTGTAGATAATGAAATGGTTTCCAGTTTGGCATTGCAGATGTCACTTTATTTTAACACTTACTTTTTCCCACTTTGGTGGGTAAGCAGCATTATGATGCTTCAGATGAAGGTAAGTCTGTGCTTTAATGCTTCTGCTGAGGTCTCTTCTGCCCATTCCTAGCATTGTTACATTGTCAATAAAATTAAAGCTTTTAAAATTTATTTTCTATCTCAGGTCAGTTTTACTCTATGTGAGATTTTACAAACATGTTTATTTTTGTGTTCTTTTTGTTGTTTTTTAGTATTCAGTCTTGCCTGATTACTACAAATTCATTGTGGTCACTGTTATCATCATAATAACCTTAATTGAAGCTATCAGGTTGTATCTGGGCTACATGGGGAACCTACAGGAAAAGGTAGGCTCTTCTTTCCTTTCTCTCAGTGCTACACATAAAGACAATACGGGTTTCATAATGAGGAAAAGGCAGGGAGCTGTGGTAGAAGGAGCAAAGGCCTGCCTCCAACTTTACTAATTCTGTCCCTGTAGTCTGTTCAATCTCCAGAGCCTGGCTTTCTTTGTATATAAAATGGGGGAAATATTTACTTCAAGGTTTGTTGGGATTAAATGAAATAATTTATATAAAATACCTGAAGATAGTAAGCACTTAAGAATTGACAGTTTTCCCTCTTCTCCACCTGCCTTGAAAATACATGGTCAATTAAACATGTTTGGATCCTGAATAAGAAAATGGGAGAGATTATAAACTCAGGAATCCTAGGCCAGACATGTTTTTTCTGAATCATTGTGTTGCCTAAGCATTTACAGTTACCACAGCTTAGGGATAATGCTTAAAGATTTCTGTGGTTTTCTCAGCTCTTCAGAATTAGGCACCTACCGGTCTCACTTGTTATTTTCTAACCCAAGCATCCATTCCCCCCTGACATGTTGATTCCTGGTCATGCTTTTCTTTGCTTACTTACCTTCTCGCCTCTTCTTCCTTCTACCCAACTTCAACAGCCTACATCCTTGGACTCTTTCTTTCACCTAATCACTGTTGTCTTATTTCTTACAGTATTTAGTTCATGCCTCTATGTGATGCATTCAATTATTTATTAATGTATATCATTCTAGCATTGCCACATAAGTTAGTTTTCACTTTTAATCTAGACTGTAAGCCTTTGAGGACACGGACCATTTTCTACTCCTTTTGAATTACAGAGCTCATAATGTAGGTACCCAGTACTGCTGATCTATATAAATGAAAGACTGTACTTTACTGATCTGATTTACTCTTATTGTGTGTCGTTGCAGGTTCCTGAATTGGCTGGCTTTTGGCTTTTGAGTCTTCTGTTGCAACTGCCTTTAATTCTATTCTTGCTCTTTAATGAAGGCCTAACGAATCTGCCATTGGAAAAAGCAATACACATCATCTTCACTTTGTTCCTTACTTTCCAAGTTGTTTCAGCCTTTGTTACCCTGAGGAAAATGGTAAATCAGTTGGCAACTCGTTTCCACCTCCAAGACTTTGACCAGCTCTCTGCATACAGAGGAGGCACGAGAAGAATGAGATCCTGTATAGAAGAGATTTGACCCAGTGCTGTTGAGTGAAAAGCTGAAAGATCCTTTAGCAAGACTGTAAGAGGAACATATCAGAGATCTAGCATGAGAGAAAGGACAAAGCAAGTGTTTTGAACTGTATATTGTCTAGCTCTGAAATTCCAAAGCTGGGGGCAATGATAAGACTGATTGTACAGTACACGAAAGCAGTAAGTCAACCCTACAGCCTAGATATTGTCCACCTGGTGGACAAATGTCTTAATATTTTTGTTGTTGACTTTTTCAGGTGTATAGAAATCTGCGTTGGTAGTCACAGTTTACCAGCTTTACAGTAATATTTCTTGTTAGCACCTAAAACTAGAAACGTGTATATTTCTTTGAAGCTTGTTGGCTCTTCATGTCTTGGCAGTACATCTGAAGCACATGGCAATTCTTGTCAATATCCTGATGTATTAACTATATTTATAAACCAAGACACCAGATTTTGATGTGTCCTGGGTTAAATTCTAACCCTACACTTAGCTTTTATATAGAGGTTAAAAACAGGTGGGTTATCATGGTATTTAGGAAATCATAAAATTGCAACTGTTATAAAACCATGTTAAGTATTTATAGTGGTTGTGTACAAAAATGTCTTTATAATAAATTATGAAATATTTATGTTAAAGTATCTACAACAAATCATTCCTGTCTTGTATAGCTCTTTTGGGCTATGGGTTTATTATTTTTATTACAGAGTTGCAAGGGAAGGAAATAGATAGATAGATAGATAGATATAGATAGATAGATAGATAGATAGACAGACAAGGGAGCCTTTTATGTAGTAGGCACTGCACTAGGCACATTTATTAACCCTTGTGATCTCAGCTATTAAATCACTGTTCACTGAAGAATGCATAACCATTAGATTTACATGAGGCTTGATTTGAAAAGCAGCGTCCCTGTTAATACACAGTGAGATCTGAGATGGGCAAAAGAGTTTGCACTCATGATCTTAAATGAGCATGTTTCCTTGCTAATAGTAAGCAAACCTTTTTAAAGGAGTTAAGAACAAAGCTGCATGGGTGTATCTCAACATTATTTTTAGTGATGATTGAATTGTCTTAAGGGTTATAATATTTTCTTCTTAGCTATAGGGAAATGTGCCTTTTATAAGTGATGCATTTTACTGAGAACAGTTGTAGCTACATTAAAAAGTGTTCTTTCAAATTTTCCTTTTCTGTAATTCAGGCTCATCCTAGTATCTCCCTGTTTTGCCTTATTCATTCTTACATTGCTCAATTTTTGAAAATGTTTTCACTCGTAATTACACCTGCCCAAACTAATCATGCTAATTTAATTATTTCTGCTTCCTATTAATATATATAAAGTTCAGTCAAAGATTTCTCCCCCGATGCACAGGCTGTTTAACTTCTCCCTTGTACCAGAGAAGTTACTATGTATATTCCAATACTTTGAAATCCAAAATAGAATTGTTTGGTTATTTTTTTAAAACTTACATTTGTTTGCATTTGTTTCCAGATGGGGATAAGTGATTTTTTTTTTAATTGTTTTAAGTTTATTTTGAGAGAGAGAGAGAGCAAGCTCATGAAGAGAATCCCAAGCAAGCTCCACACTGCCAGTGCAGAGCCCAGTGCCGGGCTCAAACTCGTGAACTGTGAGATCATGACCTGAGCCGAAACCAAGAGTCGGACACTTAACCAACTGAGCCACTGAGGCACCCCGGGGATAGGTGTTAAAGAAAATATAAAATAAGAACATTAAGTTTATATAGCAGATAAATTAAGGGGATGATTAAGCAAGACTGTTTTATATAAGTTTCCAGAGTTTTATCTTAAATATCAGAGCCTCTGATACATTCATACTTTAATTTATATTAAAGGATTAATAGGTAAAATATTAGAGTCATAGTCAAATTTTAAAGGCTATAAAAATTTTGGAAAAATGAATTTGATTAAAATTTTCTACAAAAAAATTGTTTTGGTTGTACTATCTATATTGCTTAAAATGCAAATATAATAAGGGTGGGAAAAAAGAAAGTAAGAAAATCAATTGAGAACATTCCATCTGGACAACAAAACCATGATTTTGTGTTGGGCCGAACCAGTATTTTCTGTTGGAGTATACCCTGTTCCCTATGTAAGCATATGAAAATTGAGGTAGAAGATGTTTACATGTCAGCATATTTGGAGTTCCTGCAGTCCTTGTTTGTGTTTTATTTGAATAAGTTTGTCCATTCTTAATTCCTGTTACATCTATCTTTCTAGGGGTCCACAACACAGTTCTGAAAATTTCTAGTTAGGATTTTGACCTTCACAAATATTTTGTCTTTCACATATTTTTTTATTCCAGAGGCCTTGGCTTATCACGGACAAAGTGGACGCAAATTTCTGTAAATCGGAATGTATTTTGAAAATTGGATTTTAATCAATGGATGCTTGAATGTCTAGTATGTACAAGGGAATAGTGGAGGTTCACAGACAACTAAGACTGCTCCCAGTTCTCAGGTGTATGATGTGGGAGGTACAATATTTGCAGGACACCCTTAAGACAAAGTAGGGAAGTCCAACTTCATCAGGGTGAGATGCACTGAACAATTTCTACCTGATAGGTACCTGATAGGATAACAGTCTTTCACTTCCAGCACGTCTCCCCAGTTTGTTCCTGGCATCTAGTGTCCAGGATTATTAGCATGTTGGCCCTTCATCAGCATTACTGAGCACCCACTATTCATCTCACTGTCAGAGCACAGGCAGGGGACATGGCGAGGGGTGTGAGGAGTGTGGTTAAACACACACACGCTCGCCTGTGCACTATTAACAAGTACACTGGTGGGAAAAGCAGACAAGCAAATCAATGATCGTACAATATAATGGGCACTGTGGGATTACAGAGAAGGGGGTTACAGAAGATGAAGAATCTGTAAAGTCTTTCCAAACAAAGTAACACTTGAGATTTGAAGAATGTGTATTAACTGTTCATTTCAGTATTAAGAAACCGAAATAATAGTAACTCTGAGTACTGTTTCAGGTATTATACATACTTTGGTAAAGCTGGTGGGGAGGGTACATGAGAAGAAAGGACACAGAATAAGGTAGAGAAGCTTGGGAGTAGCTAGTAAACTAAGCTAAAGATTTTAATGTTCTCAATCCCTGAGTGATTTATCAACAGGGGAATATCACAAACAGATTTAGGCTTCAGAAAAATCTCTCTGAAGACAGTGTGGAAATAGATTGAAAGGTTGGACCAGATGTTGACTTGATGAAGTAACTCTGGAGAGAACAAAGTTTAAAAAAAAATCATTTTATGTTTTAAAATAGGTATTGAAAATTTTTTCCTAATTTTTTTGGGATTACGCACAATGTTAATAACACACTTACTGTGTTATTGCCCCTTTGCCAGTCGTTAGATTGTGATTAACTTAAATAGAACTCTATTTGAAATAGTCTTTTATACATTTTACTTGGCATAACCTAAATGGTTCATAATTTGCATCAGTTAAAATTATAGCTTTTAAAAACTTTGAAAATAAATTTAATCAAGATTTTGAGAGTAAAGAAAAGTCATCTGTAAATCCACAACCCTAAAATAAGAACTATCAGCAAATGTCATGCTTCCTTGCTGTTTTCCACTTGTAAATGCTTTTTAAAAACATAGTTGTGATCACTGACACTTATAATTTTGTACCCTGGTTTTCTGAAAACATAAATATCCATGTTTCTACCTGGTCAAATAACCATCATCTTAAATGATTGCACAATATTCCCATCAAGGAGATAGATGCTAATTGTTTTTAACTTCTCTCCTATTGGATATTTGCACTGTTCTCTTCTTTTGCTTTTATACAAACATTGAATGAGCATCTCATGTAGACCGTTTTTTTTCCCATATCTTAGATGATTCCTTTTAATTAATAAGCTAGACCCTCAGAAGTGAAATGGCTGGTTCACAGGACATGAACATTTTTAAGGACTCTTGACGCATAATGCCAAGTTATCCATTTTCTGCCATTTACCACTCACACTTCTAAAGATAATACAATGAAAATTTTGAGAAGGACAGACTTATGGACCTTAGTTAACCATTCATCTTGGTGTCTCAGTGTGGCTACCACAGGAACACTGAATCTCCTAAGGAGGAAGAAAAACCTAAAAGCTGTGCAAGAAGAAGTGCAAAGAATTAAAAAAAAAGATTTTTGAATTAAGGGAAAACTGATAAGGGACAGGAAAAGGATTAGGCAAGCTGGTGGCAGTCAGCAACAGACAGGGAGATGCGACACAATAAAAACTGGGTCATTGAGTTGGGACAGCCCTAGGACATAAAAAGACTGAAATGAAGTAAAGCTCTGGATTACTTTGTTCTTGAATATTGAATTTTTTCAGAAGCATAGAGCATGAAATATTATAGTGATAAGCCAAGATTGGAAACATAGCCAAGAAAAAGAGGTCTTTAAGGGATTGTTTAAAATGTGCTGAAGGAATAATTTGGTTTGGTCTTAAACAGCTCAAAGAGTAAATTGACATAAAGCTTTTGCATAGCAAAATAGGCATGAAGGCAGAAAACAATGAGGCAAGGGGAGCAGGGTACCCTATTCATAAATTTGTTCCAATGTGAAAATTAGATTTTGGTCCTAGAAAATGTTCATCAGAATACTTAAATGTATTTTGAAAGTGCTACCAGCATTAATTTATTATGGGTATATATCTTCATTCTAGTTTTAAAAGATTGCTAGTTTGAAGGTTTTAAGTCAATAAAAAATAAAACAGTTAATTGTAAGAATCATTCTAAATATCTCCCCCACCCACTTCCCCTCCCCCCCGCCCCCCCCCCCCCACTCCCCGCCCCAGTGTTGAAGCATTAAAAACATTCAGGCCCTAGAAAGATGTGTTTAAATACAGGTTTAACCACAATGTTTAAATTTATCCTGGTGCTTACATAGATTTACATCTTTCTAAAAATGAGACCAGTCAAGAAAGTATAGAACTCTTATAAAACAAGATGAAAAACTGAGGATAAATGGAACATCTATTCTATGAAAAACCAAAGACACTTGGCAATTTATCTTATCAACATGCTCAGTCTAAACAAGTTCCACAGCAACACTCTTGGCTGGAAGAAGCTTTTTAACATAGTGAGGTATATAAAATCACAGTGTGTATATCACAGCTATATATCCTTCATGGCTCCACAGTCCCAAGTGTTTAGCACTAGGTCACATTAAAAATATAGACTTTTAAAAACAATCAACCAAGAAAGGCCTTCAAATTTTTTACAACTATAATAGCACTGTATTCAGCTGATAGGGAAGTGGTATTATCAATTAATTTTTAAAGGTTTTTAGTTCCTGATCTTGAGTTATTATATTCTAATCAAAAACATGATGGAGACACTCCTCACTAGTATAGCTTAAAAGAGAAAAATGTCTGATACTCAAATTCAAATTCAAAAAGTGTTTGATATGCACATTTACTAATTGTTTTTATAAATGCTTGATTCATTAGTGTCTAGAATTCTAGTACTAAAATGATCACTAGAGACAGTGGAAGTTTAGGACTTTGCTTCAATAGCTTTCCTAAAAAGGAGAGATAGAGTCAAACTTTTTTGCTATTCTAAAATCTTAGAGCTTCCTGTGGTCAATAAACCTTTGCTAAGGAAGGCAGCAGTGCAGTTAACTGTTGACTGTTCAGTAATTTACAAAGCAGAGCAACAAAGGATGTTCATGCCTTTTATTTTTAGCATGCTAAGATTTTGTTCTGCAAAGTAAATGTGATTTAGTTAGCTCCAACAATGTAACCATCCACTGTGTTTATATTTCAAGACAAAAAGACAAATAGGATTGAGTTCTGCCCTTCCAACCAAGGTCAGAAGGAGACAAATTTAAGGTGATTATAATGGCTTATGATAATATTGTAATAGGAGCAATGTAAACTATGAATATAAGTGAGGAATCCTGTCTAGAGGGCAAGATGGTCTTTAGGATAGATGGAACAGCATAGGCAAAGTTACAGACATTTGAAAACATAAGGCCTGAACAAAACCAAAAGTAGTTTGATGTAAATAAAACGTAAGGTGTGTAGAGAAGGTCTTGAGATAAGCTGGCAAGATTGCATCAAGATGTTATCAGTCTTTTATATATTATAATAAAGAGTTTGAACTTTATCCTGTAGACAATGAATAGTGGTATATCTATATTGAAACAGAATTAGAAGACATTGTTGCCATATTTGAAAATGATAGAAAACTGAAGGAGAGCTAATTTGATAGATGATACAATCTTCGTTTCAAAAGAATCTCACAACAGGGCTGAAATTCTAGGCACGAATACATTTTACACACACACAAACATCCTCCAACATACACTGCTCAAAAAAACACGTCCGTAATTAAGGAGCTTGTTGTGTGCTATTTTTCAAGGGAAGAAATCTGGGTGGTCTGAGGAGAGCACAAGCATTAATGGGAATGTATTAATGGGAATGTATTAATGGGAATATAATGACCAGATCATACAGAGTAACATCTCACTGTACTCCCGCGTTGCAATAGTGTCTTGACTTTTACAGTACTTTCCCTACCGTTGTGCTTATTGAGAAATCTAAAATCAAACCTAACCATGTTGCTACTCTCCTTAAAATTCCAAAAGATTCTCCATTTCCTGCAGCATAAAACCAGAACTCCCTAGTGTGGCATGCAGAGCATCTTCACACCTGTCTGGTCTCATCTGGCCACCTCTCCAAACCAACAGCTGCAGTTCCTCAGTCACCATTCTGGATTTTTGCCTACGGACATTTTCCCTCCACACCACTCTTTTTGCCTGAAGTAATCTTACCCACATGATGAAAGTCTACTTACCGTTTAATGCCTAGCTCAACTATCCTATCCTCTATGGAAATTTTCCATTGTCCCCTATCTACTTCTAGGTAACACCTGTACACGTTTTTTGTTTTTTGTTTTTGTTTTTTATCTTGTTGCTCATATCTTATGACTGCAACTAAAACAATTTATTATATGTATGTTTATACACTCCTGCTACTTAATTGTAAGGTCTTCATGACAAGTGTTTTATTCATCCCAGTATTTCTAATGTTTAACACAGTGTAAGTGTTCAATAAATATTTGGTGAGTAAGTGAATGAATGGATTCAGTTGATGGAGTCAGTGTTGCATAGTGGTTAAAAGCATGGGCTTTGGAGGCAGATAAACCTATGCTTAAGTCCTTTCTCCATTTGTCAGCTTGGCCTGATATTATTTGACTTGCCTAATCTTTAATTTATTCATCTTTAAAATGGGTGCTTGTATAGCCAAAGTATGGAAAGAGCCCAAATGTCCACCGATGGATGAATGGATAAAGAAGATGTGATACACACACACACACACACACACACACACACACACACACACACAATGGAGTATTACTTGGCAATGAAAAAGAATGAAATCTTGCCATTTACAACTACATGGATGGAACTAGAGGGTATTACGCTAAGCGAAATTAGAGAAAGACAAATATCATATGACTTCATTCATATGAGGACTTTAAGATAGAAAACAGATCAACATAAGGGAAGGGAAGCAAAAATAATACAAAAACAGGGAGGGGGACAAAACATAAGAGACTCTTAAATATAGAAAACAAACAGAGGGTTACTGGAGGGGTTGTGGGGGGGGGATGGGCTAAACGAGAAAGGGGCATTAAGGAATCTACTCCTGAAATCATTGTTGCACCATATGCTGACTATTTTGGATGGAAATTATAAAAAATAAAATAAATTTTAAAAATAAACAAATAAAATGGGTGCTTGTAGGAGCACCTGGGTGGCTCAGTCAGTTAAGTGCCCAACTCTTGATTTCAGCTCAGGTCATGATCTCACCGTTCATGAGATTGAGCCCCACGTTGGGCTCTGCACTGACAGTGTGGAGCCTGCTTGGGATTCTCTTCCTCTTTCTCTCTCTCTCTGCCCCCACTCCCCTGCTTGCCCTCTCTCTCTCTCAAAATAAATAAACATTAAAATAAATAAATAAATAAATAAATAAATAAATAAATAAATAAATAAAATGGGTGCTTGTAGGACTTTTGCAAGAATCAAATGAGATAAACATAAATATTCATAAATGGTAAATGTTCTTATTATAATTTAACATTCTTAATTTCCTGGACAATTTAATTTCTTCTAAGTCATTCAAACTCACTTTGTTGTTTTTTAGGACCAGAAGCTTTACCCCCAGGTTTGATTAGGCAGAGATTTTGATTATCTAAACTGATAAGAGACTTGCTGATATTGTTTAATAGGAACTATATCTGGTCTGAGCACCCTAAATACCAGGGCACAGGCATAAAGCTTGTCTTTCCTGTGGAGCCAGATCCATTTAGGAGATCAAATTATAATTGCAAAGGCTGCTTAGAAAGCAAAGCTTGAAAAGAAAGGAAATTAGATATTGTTACAAGCATGTTTCTAACAAGTGAATATGTATCTATTAGGGACATTCCACTAGAATAAGTCACATTCAAGTGTTTGTTTGTTTGTTTGTTTTCCTCCCTTTCTCCTGAGGCAGTGATGATCTCAGAATTGTAAAAGATCTTTAGAAGTCATTGTTGATGTAGGGAGGTGAGATAAATACATTGTCTCAGGAGGCCAGCTAATTACTTTGATGTTGTCTACGTGGGTTTAGCAGTTTTATCCTTGGCTTTCTATCCAGAAATTAAATTTTAACTAAGACTCAAAAGGAGTGACCATGTGACCATAGAAACTAAACTCATAAAAGACTGATGTATAAACCAGGGTTTATCAATTTATAATGCAAATTACAACTGCCAGTATATTGTCTTCCTATAAGAAATCTATTTAAAAAGCCAAATTATAATCAAAGTTATTTATTAATCATGAAATGGAAGAAATGGATGTTCATATCATCTAGCTATGCTAACTTGAGGTGCTCACCTCTATTCTAAAGATGTGTCTGCCTAGGAATTGGCTACCTGAATCCATGCTGATCAGGGCTCCCCCTCCCTAGCACTGGGAGATGCCATGAACAAAGTTAGGGAGGCCAGAAATTTCACAATATGTGTAGAGAATTACAAGCAGGGTGTGCAATGCTCAGTGTAAAGAAAGAGAAAGGGCAGGGGGTGCCTGGGTGGCTCAGTCGGTTAAGCGTCTGACTTTGGCTCAGGTCATGATCTCACAGCTCATGAGTTCAAGCCCCACGTCAGGCCCCGTGCTGAGAGCTCAGAG
Organism: Panthera leo; assembly: GCF_018350215.1. Classification (NCBI taxonomy): domain Eukaryota; kingdom Metazoa; phylum Chordata; class Mammalia; order Carnivora; family Felidae; genus Panthera; species Panthera leo. The sequence goes on along the minus strand of NC_056681.1, from coordinate 80,142,655 downwards.
CCTGGAGCCTGCTTCAGATTCTGTGTCTCCCTCTCTCTCTGCCCTCCCCCACTCACATTCGGTCTCTGTCTCTTAAAAAAAATAAACATTAAAAAAATATATTTTTTAAAAAAGGGAGAGAGAAAGAGCAAGAGACACGAGGCTGAAGAGGTAAATGAGACCAGATCATGGGATATAGAGACCGGTAAAAGGAGGGCCAGGGCCACAAAGATTTATTAAGCAGTACAAAGATTTATTAAGAGCTGAGCTGGGCTACGTGCAGCTGTTTCGACCTTTGCAATTGGATCATCTTCTACAGCTATCTGGGTCATCTTGGATAGAAGTTAGATAGTTATGCTGATCCGGAGTTAGGCATATATAAAGCAAAAACACAGATATTTCTAGGTGTTGCTGTGGGTGGCAGCAGGAATGAACCGTGGCATCTCTACTAGATAGAAGGGTAAGGGAAACCATGAGGGCTAATCATCAAACAAGGGTGCAGCAGAGGTCCTGATGAGGTAAAAGGCAAGTCTGAGTACCTGTCTCCCTACAGTCAAGGAGCATCTTGAGGACAAGAATCAGGTCTTAGTCACTGTATCCCCAGTGCCTAAGACCATGCCTGGCACACTGTAGGCTTTGAAAAATATTGACTGAATGCAGAGATGAATGAATAAGCCAGCCATGTTAGAACTCAGAGCTCCTGCCTCCTGGTTTTAATATAGTCATTTCTTTAATCAGTAAACTCCCTAGAAATTAGACATGTCACATTTACTCATGCCTATCTTGGGGGCATGAAAAATAATTCTAATTTTAAAGCCAACAACCACTCCTACACTAAGAATAAACCTACAAATTTGGCTGGATTCCCAAAATGAATACAAATAACGATCATTTCATGGAAGGCCTGTAATTTTTCAGATGCTATGCTAGGGCTTTATCATGATCTCATTTGATTCTCATGACAAATCTGTAAAGCAGGGATTATTACTGATTTACAGAAGCTGAAACCAGGAGTTGGGAGAGGTCTAAGGAACCTGTCCAGAGTCACACAACAAGCAAACAGAAGACAGGATTTAAACCTAAGCTTGTTGGGCTCTAAAAACCATGTGCTTCTTCACTCATCAGTGTTCCCTCTCCCCAAACACATGCTCTGGAGATGTATTTGGGTTCATTTAGACCCATTTGAACTAGAAACCAAAGCAGGAGCAATAGCACCATTTCTCAACCCTGCACCCGTAGACCTCTAGGGAATAAAGAAAGTAGTTTAAAAAAGTTGGGGGGGGGGGGCACAAGTTCCTGTCATTTTTTTTTTTAATTAAATAACATGTTTACCTATACAAAAGCTGAGTAGGGCAACTAAAAATCTGAGTTTTAAAATTTGTTTGGAATTGCATTCAGTACAGCCTTGGTCATTTCTGGATCATCAAAGTTGAGTGGATATTAAAGAGATGTGTATTTGATTAATTTTTTAAGTGGGGAAAACTTTTGTTACACTAATTAAAAAGATGGTCATTTCTGAAGTAGATCCTTATGAAAGTGAAGTACTTTCCATGCACTACCTTATTTCTCCAAGGAATTATAATAATTGTATTAGTACATTATGTATTAATTATTATAATAATACCATCTTCCAAATAAGAAAAACTGAATATCAGAGAGGTCTAATAAGTGAACCAAGCTCACATAGCCTGGGCTTCAAGTTGTGGAATGTCCGATTCCAAAGCTTTGTCATACAGTTCAGTTCTACAGACCAGCTGAGGTCCTGTTGTTTGGCAGGCACAGAGGATTGATTCTAGGATGAGGTAGATACTGTCTAGTACAAGCTTTCAAAACATGGAGTGTAGGAGAGATTAGTAAAGAGGTGCTTGGTGGGGGAAACTCTGGGCCCCACTGGAGGGGATTCTGTCCCATTTCGGGGAGCCAAGGGGTACAGAGCATGAACCCACTGTTGGAGCCAGGAATCAGCAAAGCTTTCAAAGCAGCTTGTCATGCACATTTTCTTCCTCTTCCCACTTCCCTTAGAATAAACCTGAAAGCTACATTTTATAAAGCAAGATTCCTACAAAAGCAAATTAATGAAGTACAACCTGAAAGCTCACACAGAAGCCTACAAAGGAGAAAAGTGGTTATGCAGGGTGGTCAGAAATGGATTCTGAGAGAGGCAAACTGAATCATTAGCGGGTCTGTGCCAGTCAAGGTACCCACATACTTTTCTGTTTCTCTGAGTAATGGGTTCATAATTAAAATTAACTTGAGTCCTATGAAACTATTACTCAGTGTGTTCCTAAATTGTAATCTTTAAAATATGAGAAGTTGCCAGATCTTACTCTGTTTGCACCTCCGCATTTATAAGTTGTTGTTGTTGTTGTTGTTGTTTTTATATCACAGTTAAATATTTCCTGAAATCAATTTTTGGTCCTACTGAAACAAAAAGGAACTCATTGGTTCAGGATTTCATAGATGTAAACACCATGAAGCTCAAACGCACAAGCTTACCTAACAACATTTTGATGGAAGCTTTTTGTTTTCTTTTGCTTTGATTTTTAAACTTAAAAAAAATAGAGTTAACGGTGAGGCACGTGCTCGCTTGTGGTGTTATTGTGTGCTCCATATCAAACAAAATCTTAATAACACCTACAGCTTGCCAAATTTCTTTTGAAAATGTCAGTCTCCTAGGTTATAAAAACAGTCTCCAGTAAGCTGCTGCCTTTACTGCATGAAATGGATTGAGCCAAATATTTCTTCCTTTTGCAAACAAGCCCAAATCAGCACAGGAATCGAAGAGTGAAAAAGACACAACAAAAAACACAAGAATAATCAAGCCCCTCACAAAAATGCCCACTCCGACCGCAGGGCACAGGCAATCACAAATCAACGTGATCCTCACCAAACACAAAAACAATTTGCACACAGCAAAGGCAGCTGCAGCTAATAACATGAGGAATACCAAGAGCAGATCTGAATGCCCACATGCCAGGGAAGAGATTTTCATGATTTCAGTAGAGAAAACCCCACCTTCTACCCCATTCAGGGCCAAGAGCAGAGTCAGGCAAATGGAAAATATGCTGGAAACTGTTGGGACTCTCCAACAAAAACATTCCTTCCCTTTTCATTTTAACTATTTGAGGCAGCCACACTTTGGAGCCGAGAAGACATAGAATCAAAGCCACCACTCACCCCGGGGGGCAAACCCACCCTAGGAGTGTTTTACTATAATTGCTTTCTGAGATGCTGGGCCCCTCCACGATTTATTTACCATTACCAAACCTCAAGGAATAAGTGTCCGATGTATGCTCCTAAACTCCAATCACCTGGTAAAGGTATCTGCTCGAGAAAGCACATGGTTTTCCAGTTTAATTCCTGCCTTAACAGTATAAGCCTCTGTATTATTGATTAACAGATGGCCAAATGCCCCAATAAGGCGTCTGAATTGTGTGTGTGTGTGTGTGTGTGTGTGTGTGTGTGTGTGTGTGTATGTGTGTGCGCGCGTGTGTTTGTTGGGGGGGGGGGGGGGGCGGGTGGGTATTGGTTTTGATATTTTTAAGTTTGGACCCTGAGCAGAAAAATTGTGCTAAGGCTGGGGAAAGTCTGTCATTTCGCTCCAAAATAAATAAATAAGAACAGAATAAAACACAGAGAGTGTCAGCAAGCAGGAAGTCAGGGCAAACCTTTTAAATCCAGCCTCTTAGAGGTTAGGGACTTTGTTTCTTTTGATTTCCCTAGACTCAGGATGCAATTCCCGAGCTCCGTAGTCAAACCGCAAGAGGAATTCAGCTGTCAGGAGAACTGCATAACCGGGTCCCGTCTATCTGAATGGCAATCATGGAATGGCGGTCAGAACTCCTCCTTGCTAGTTGCTCTTAGGATTGCCCTAAATATCATAGGTTTTCTGATTCTTTTTCAAAAAGCTCATTCGTTATTTAAAAAGAAAAAAAAAAAAGTTTGTCCATACATTGATTGCTCGAATAGCCTATTCCTCCTTCATGGAAAATTCAACAAGGTCAGTACCAGGGCTGTGGTTTTAATTCTCCACCAGCATCTTTCTCTGACATCTGTTTTAATAAATATGAATAGCTTTGCATCTGGGTCACACCTTTCTACAGTAGCTGTCTGTGTGAAAACTATCATCTTGGTCACTTAATAGGGCATCACAGAATTGGGAAGAGGAAGGGACATAGCCAGGTCAAGTTCGTGCGAGTGCAAAACGTGAATCTGTGTCTGACAGCTGGTCATATAAGGCCAGTCTCCCCCCCCCACACTCCTTCTCTTTACTATGTACGGTCATCTAGAGTTACAGCCTGGAAATGAACTGAATACCATGACCTGCATTTTAACTATCTCCCATCATCTATTTCAAAGTAAACTTAGGGTGAGATCTGTACAAGTTTTGTTTGTTTACCTTGGTGTTTTGACAAGTCCACCCGCTCACCTATCTTATAGGCATTTTCAGGATCCAAGGAGGTCTGTAAATGGCTTGGGAAAAGGTGAGGTTTCATTATTAATTAAAGTGGGCAGAACAATAGTCGCCCAAAGATGTCCGTGTCCTAATCCCTGCAACATGTGAACAGGTTAGGTTACATGGCAAAGGGGAATTCAGCTTGCAAATGTTATTAAGGTTGCTAGTGGGCTGATTTTAAAAGAGGGAGGGACGCCTGGGTGGCTCAGTTGGTTAAGCATCCAACTTCAGCCTAGGTCATGATCTCCTTGTTCCCAAGTTTGAGCCCCCAGTCCGGCTCTGTGCTGACAGCTCAGAGCCTGGAGCCTGCTTTGGATTCTGTGTGTGTGTGTGTGTGTGTGTGTGTGTGTGTGTGTGTGTCTCTCTGCCCCTCCCCCACTCATGCTCACTCTCTCTCTCTCTCAAAAATAAATAAAACATTTAAAAAAATCTTTTTAAAAAGGGAGCATTATCCTGGATTAGCCAGGTGGATCCAAAGTATTTACAAGGGTCCTTAAATGTGGGAGAGGGTAGCAGAAGGGTGTCAGAGGGGTGTGATGTGAGACTCAACCAGCCCCTGCTGGCTTTGATGATGGAAGGGGGTGTAAACCAAGGAATGTGGGCAGCCTCCAGAAGAGGAAAAAGAAAACAGATTCTCTCCTAGAGCCTCCAGAAAAGAACACAGTCCTGCCCACAATCTCAACCCAGTGAGATCCATTTGTGTTGTTTAAGCCACTAAGTGTGTGGTATTGTTATGTATCCGTGGGAAAGTCAGGCAGCTAACAAAATGACTGAACTTCTAAGAACTGAAACAAGCTCTAGAGGGATCATGAGAGCTCAGTGAAATACAGCGAGTTGCTGGCAGAATGTCTTCCTTGTAGGTCACCAAAACAAATCTCATAAGAGAGACAGCAAGACAACAGGGCTCACAGGAGCATACACCAGCCAGGGGTGGTCAAGTGCAGACTGGAGCTGACCCAGGATAACCTGTGTGGGAGCATGTGTAAAAAATGACAGGAGGTTGCAATCTATCCCATCTGTTAGGTTAGAGACCCTCGCTGTCACCAAAGTAGGCAGATGATTCTCCCCTTGTCCCCACCCCCAACCACCCAAGCTGCACCCACTTTGTCTCTTTTGGTTCCCTGCTACCCTCTTTAATCCCCTCTAGGCCACTCTCAGCTCTCATCCTGTGGCAGGATGTGGAGCACTGTGATCTGCTCTGGAGCCCCATTCCCAGGAACACCTCTGGTGGTCAGTTTCCAGATTCAGGGATGGAGCAGAGTAACTGAGCAACTTTATCCTTATTCTATTCTTGCTGGAAGATCATTCCTGCTTCACAGACATCTTATCAGAGGGCCTCCAGGGACGAAGGCAGAGCAAATGCCAGATTTCAAAATTATTTCCCTCCAGCTGTGCATTAATATTTTATTTCAATCTTGCCCCAAAGCCTGCTCAAGATGAAAAGCTTGAGGGGGTTCCAAAGGTGGATCAGAGCCAAACTGATTTTTGTCCATGTCTCCAGGCCTCAGCTCTCCCCCACCTACAGCAGCCATATCATTAAAATGAAAATCCTGCCCTGGAGAATCCTCTATTCCTGCAGATTTGCACACACCTAGCACCCAAGCCAGGCCTCTGAGGCACTTTCCTGGTCACTTCAGCTTCCATGTGAGCGTCCACTCTGACCCACATTCCTGGAACAATTTCTTGTGCAAATCAGCAGGTCTTAAGCAAACAAGGGCACATTCAGGACATTGAACTACGCAATTAGCTGAGGGTAAATTTGGCAAAGCATCTGGTCTACTCACCAAAATGGAAATACAAAAAAAAAAAAAAAAAAAAAAAAAAAGCACAGCTTTTAAAATTAAACATTAACTGTGTAAGGTTAATTCTGTGCAAGTCTACTTGGAGTGGCACAGAGAGGCACTGGCCCTGTACAAGGGGTAGAGGGACTGGGACTCCTGGGGCCACTCAGGAGAATCATCCTCCGATTGGGGCAGATGCTGAACATTGAGCCAAATGTAATTTAGCAGTGCCAGAAAATCCAAGCAAACAGCCAGTGATCTTTTGTTGGCATCTCCTAAGTCAGCTTTCAGCAGGGTTTAGCTTTTACTAACTGTGAGCATTAGAATTGTTAAAAGGATACATTAGATTAATTGAATTAAAGATACATTCCCTGATCTCTTGGACCTTAGAACACATATGTAAAAGCCTGTCCCACTCTTATATAACAGGAGATCAAAAACGCAGGTCAATGAAACAATAAAAGGGCAACAGAAAGAAGAAAGTGGTGGTGGCAAATGTACTCGCCATTAGGCCCTTTGAGCCACTACCGTTTCGTAATTCCGTTTAAGTTCCATAATCTCCCAGCTCTGAGAATCAGAAAGACCAGTGTGACATAGTATTTCCAAACACTGGAGTAAAATAATGCATAAAAATATCAGGAAGATTTGGGGCACCTGGTGGCTCAGTCAGCTAAGTGTCCAACTTCGGCTCAGGTCATGATCTCACAGTTGGTGAGTTCGAGCCCTGCGTTGGGCTCTGTGCTGACAGCTCAGAGCCTGGATCCTGCTTCGGATTCTGTGTCTCCCTCTCTCTGCCCCTCCCCCACTCATTCACTCCCTCTCTCTCTCTCTCTCTCTCTCTCTATCTCTCTCTCTCTCTGTCTCTGTCTCTCAAAAATGAATAAGCACTTAAAGTTCTTTTTTTAAATCAAGAGTCAGATGGGGTGCTTGGGTGGCTCAGTCGGTTAGGCGTCCAACTTCGGCTCAGGTCATGATCTCACAGTTCATGAGTTTGAGCCCGGCATCCGGCTTTGAGTCAGCACAGAGCCCAGAGCCTGCTTTGGATCCTGTGTCTCCTCTCTCTGCCCCTCTCCCACGCATACTCTGTCTCTGTCTCTCAAAAATAAATAAATGTTAAAAAAAAAAAATCAAGACTCAGGTGCTTAACCACCTGAGCCACCCAGGTGCCCCTCGTCTAAGGAATTCTTATGTAATTAATTCTCCACCAACTGACTTTGCAATACAACCATCTTTTTTGGTGAAAGGCAAACTATTCTAAACAATATGAGAAAAAGGGGTAGAAAAGAGATTTCAGTAGTGATACAGACTTGGAGATGTGAAAAAATATCAAAGCACTCAAATAGAAGCTGGAAATTCTAAAGAGTAAAGTGTCTTAGTGGACCAGTGAGTGAACAAAAGTCGGCAGGTCTTTAAAGGACTAGCATAATACTTGGGAGGCCAGAAATGAGATCAGAAGATATATGTGCTATATACAATTGGGGGAGTTAGCTACATGTGACTGTTTAAATTTAAATTAATTAAACATAAAAGTTAGAATGCAATCTGAGTCACCCTAGTCACATTTCAAATGTTCAGTGGCCACTTGTGGCCGGTGGCTACTATACTGGACAGCACAGGCATGATATAGCAGATCTCCATCACTGCAGAAAGTCCTATTGGATGCTGCATTCTAGAAATACAGGAGCCCTGGAAATAAGCTGGACAACTACCACCAAGTTCAATGAAACCTTTGAAAGAGGCAATAAAGACTAAATTAAGTTTTTTAAGCTTGGAAAGGAAAAAGGTAGAGTGACTTGAGGCTTTAAAACTATGATAACTGTTGAGGGGCACCTGGGTGGCTTAGTCAGTTAACTGTCCAACTCTTGATTTCAGCTTAGGTCATGATCTCACATTTTCATGAGTTCGAGTCCCACAATGTCAGCAGAGAGCCTACTTGAGACTCTCTCTCTCTCTCTCTCTCTCTCTCTCTCTCTGCCCCTCTCCTGTTCACTCTCTTTCTCAAAAATAAACAATACATTAAAAAACTTAAAATAAAACTATGATAGCTGTTGAGTAAAGACCAGATATTTTCCACTTGTTTGAAGAGCTAAAGCAGGAAGCTTATAAATTAATCATAAAGAACCTCATATTGTGAGGTGACTGGACACTGGAAGAGAATAGGAAGGAACACTGTCAAATTTGTATCCTGGGAAAGATTTAAAAATAGGTAGCGAGCTGGCATTCCAGATTGACTAGAGTGAACTTTGCCTTCATCATCAATTTTCTTTGATCAGTTCAAGTCCAGCACAGAGATCAATCAAAGGATAGCCACAAATAAGCGTTGCCACTTGAATCCCCAGAGGATTTTGGTTCGGTCTCTCATGCAAATGGGGACCATAATCCCAAATCACAACCTTAGATCTGGACCTCAAAGTCTGGCCACTTTTTCTTCACCCCACAGTCTCCTTTGTTTCCAAAGGGAATTAGAAAACCTCACCTCAGGCTTTCCTTTGAGCGGTCCACTCCATCTTCTTGGAGAAGTCACAGAGGCAGAGCCTGCAGTAAACTCAGATGCACTGACTAAATTGGCATTGCCATTGTAGGACCCAGTGGGTAAGAGTCCAGGCTTTGGAACCCCACAGTCCCAGATTTGAGTTCCAACACTTCTTCTTACTAGCTGGGCAAACTTGGGCCAGTCATTTAATCTTTGTAGTAGACATTCTCTCTTGGTTGCACATCACATTTTCTTTTTAAAAATTGAACATTTAAGGACACCTGGGTGGCTCAGTTGGTTAAGCGTCTGACTTCAGCTCAGGTCATGATCTTGCAGTTCCCAAGTTCGAGCCCGTTGTTGGGCTCTGTGCTCACAAGCTCAGAGTCTGGAGCCTCCTTTGGATTCTGTGTCTCCCTCTCTCTCTCTGCCCTCCCTGCTCACGCTCTGTCTCTCGCTCTCTCTCAAAAATAAACATTAAAAAATTTTTTAATTGAAAATTTATTGGTTCATGTACCTTGGGAACCCAAGGGCCTGCTCCCCACATATAAGAAACCTACATTTTAGGATCTCTCACTTACAATACTCCTCTTTGTTACCAGTTTTGTTTATTAGTCTCTTTTGGTGGCAACTGGCAAAACTCCAACCCAAACTAGCTAATTCCCTATAGGGAATTTATAGGTTCATGTAACCTGAGTGGTTCAAGAGTATAGCAAACTTCAGACATGGTTGAATCTAGGGGTCCAAATGATATCTTTTCATCCTCAGATAAACATGTTCTATATGGTAAAACAAATACCAGAAGCCAAGATTCTGTACCCAGAAGCCAATATTAAGTACCCAAATTTAACTTGAACAGCCCCCAAATGACAAAGATCATATCTTTCCTGGTAGAAAAGTCCCAGGAAAGTTTCTGATTGGCCCAGACTGGGTCGATGCCCCTTTAGGAACCAGTTACTGTGACCAAGAGGATGGAGTACTCTGATTGGTCAGGGCAGGCCACAGGTTCATTCCATGGCTTAAAGATAGACTGGATAACCAGTACCCAGCTGCAAGGAAGGAGTTCCTCACAGGAGAGAGGAGTTTTGAATAATGTACGGTCCATAAGAATGTGCTCACTGCAAATTCTCAGTCTTGGTTTCCCCATCTGCAAAATAGGAATCAAATGCTTTTCTCATAGGACTATTAAGAGATTAAATGAAATAATTCCTATAAAGCATCTGGGACATTGCTCCGAAGATTTTTGCCAAACAGTAATTTACTTTTACTTTGTTTAGGACACTTGGTGGCTTTGTAATCTGTCAACTTGGCTGGGCTGAACTACATTTCCCAGAATTCCCTTTCCTATATGTTTCTGCTTAGAATGAACTACAAGAGATTCATGTGTGAGCTGTGGAGGGTAGAAGTGAAGCAACAGCCAGTTTGCAGTTCACACATGTTGTCACTTATCTGCTGGCTCACCTTGTCAGTGTGTGGCAGCAATCTAGCCTACCTTCCCCCAGAATCTTCTTCAGCTTCTCTGACTCCTGGGCCAGGTGTGTGTTAGTTCTGCCATGGAGGATGCCACCTTCTGTAGGACTCTCATAGCACCAGTCAGAGGCAGTGAGAACTAGCTTGGGTTTCAGCCCTTCTTGGATCTCACCTCATGCCTATGGGTTCTAGCTTGTGTTTGTTCTCTTCTACTTTACACCCACCTTCCCTTCCCAACTATCTTCCCTGGAGACTTCAAACTTGAGCATTAGACAGCCTTACAGAGATTCCTTAACCAGCTCCCATAATTGTATAAGGTCACATTCCTGTCATACATACACTCCCAAGTGGTTTTGCCTCTTTCATGGGACCCTGGGACTGATGAAACCAGAACCTCATTTTTCTTGGGACACTTGGGTGGCTCAGTTGGTTAAGCATCTGACTCTTGATTTCAGCTCAGGTCATGGTCCCAGGGTTGTGAGGTCAAGCTCTCAGCGGGGCATGGGGACTGCTTAAGATTCTCTCTCTCCCTCTCCCCCACCTCTGCTCACTCACACATGCTCTCTCCCTCTCTCTCTTTCTCTCTCTCTCTCTCAAAAAAAAATTATATACATATATAATTTTTCTAAGCTTTCCACTATCTCCCTTTTGGGCTTAAAGACAATAAGACTCTTTGGAAATGGTTTCATGAGAAATGTAAATTAGTATAAAACTAGAGCTGACAGTTAAGGTAGGCTTCAAAATAATAATTAAAAAAAAAACAGAAGGCTGGGGCAGGGGGGAAATGACACAGCACCAACCACATTCTAACTTCCACCCCAGAGGCACAACAGATATAATAAATGGGACCAGCAGCCTTTGTTATTGATCCTGATTATTGGCTCACGCTTGCCCAAGGTCAAGGGCAAAACCCATGCAAGAGGCAATGAGATGCTTGGGCCAAGAAGAGGAGTTCAATTACTTAAATAAAGCAGTAATCCTTTTCTGTCTACTTATATATAAGCTTGAGGCCAGTGAGTGAGGGTGTCTGTCACACTCACGTAGAAGCACCATGAGAATTTCTTGCCATGTACCTTTCTGTGCTTGGAGACATGGCTGGGTCCCCAGTGGCAGCTGCCTAGAACAGTGTTCCCTGGACTTCCTCACTCTCTTCCTCTCTACAGGAAGCGACAAAGCAGTACATGCTGCTCCCTTCTCTGCTGTGGAAGAAACTCATAACAGGCAATGCTGGCTAAGAAAGGAAGCACTCCCATCCCGTCACATGAACGGAGGTGAGTTTAGGAAAAAGTGAGCTCACTTTGGGACTACATCAAGGCATCCCTCAGGATAGGGAAGTTCACTGGCTTCTTGACACCCTCCCTCCCAACTCTGTCTACAAATATCTCTTCCTTGGATGTCCCCACATGAATTTTACCACTAGAGTAATTTATCTCAACCATGTGAGCTAGTTTAATTTTTCCTTTTAACAGTAAGTAGAGACTCTCCCAGCAGAGAGTGGGAGGGTTAATGGTAGCTGGTGGGGTGGTGGTAGATAATAGGACCCAGGTAGTAAGGCAGGGGATCTCTGAAGAGAGGTGACAATGAATGGTAGCTCTGGGAGCCACCATAGCATGAGTGCCTTGGGTTTCTCAGTGGTGTGCAGGGCTACAGGTCATGGGGGGCTCATCAAGGTAGAAGAGGGCAGATAAAGGAGTGTAGAAAGGCTCTGGGCTTCCCTCTGCTACAGCTTGGCCTATGGCTACTATCCTTCCCCCACATACCAGTCCTGTCTTTGTATCTCAGTCATTTCAAAGGTCAAGTCAGGGGCTTGGCCCATGTTCTCTGTGATGGTAGGTCAGACGCCTTTGGTTTCTTGCCCCCCATCCTTGACCTCATCTTTGATTCTAATGACAGCCTGTGCTGGCCTCACCTTCATAGCCACTTGTCTCAAGAGCTGGCCCATGTTCTTTGCTTCCTCTATTTGGGGATTTCTGTGATGATGTGGACACTAGTGGGAGCCCACTCAGCTCTCACTTGTGTACAAACCTGACATGTGGGGGAGTGAATGCCTCCATTGGAACCCTCAAACGATGGGTGAAGGGAGCTGATGGATGAATGCTTCTTCTGGCTGACCACCAGGTGGACAGTCCTGAGATTATATGTACCCGCTCCTCAAAATGTCCTGGGTGGGATTAAGCTCCACTTGCAGAGTGATGACCTTGATAACACACTCATACTGCCTTTTCTTCCTTCCTTCTTTCCAGTCCCACACTTCTACTCTCTGGGATCACCTCCCCCAAAAAACGACCTCTATACGATCTTTTATTTCAGGCTCAGCTATCTAGGGGGGGACCCAGGATAGAAAAAATAACTTTTCTGTGTAATTTTAATAAATCCCAGGGCCCCCCTGAGGCTCAGTCTTGGCAGGAAGTCCAACACACAATCCAGAAAACAGTAATGGCATCACAAAAAGGAATTCCAGTCATTAGTATTTATAAAGATCAAAGAGAATCTAGCACTTTCTAAATTCTCCTTATCTGGGCCCCAAACCATCTTTCCTTTCCCTCATTCCTTTCCAGCTACTCCAGACCCCTTCCCTTGCCACTTTTTTTTTTTTTTTTTTTTTTTTGAGAGAGAGAGAGAGGGAGAAAGAGAATCTGAAGCAGGCTCCGCACTGTCAGCATGGAGCTGGAGCCCAGTGAGGCTTGAACCCATTAACCATGATCATGATCTGAGCCAAAATCAGGAGTCAGACGCTTAACAGACTGAGCCACCCAGAAACACTGGGCAGTGTTTCTCCCCGCTGGATGTACATTGAAAGCCCTTGCCATTCTTGATCTTATTCTTTTCCATTTTTTTTTTTAGTTGTATGAAGTTATTTTGCTTCTCTAGCTTAAATTAGTCACATACACATACCCCCTTTCCATCTCTCTACAGAAGCTATTCTGGTCAGGCTTCCCAGAAGAGCCAGTAGCAATCATTTTGCTGGTGGTGGAGGTCGTGGTGGAATGAGGGATTCCTATTCCCTCCCAGTGCCCTCCCTCTTTGGTTCTGGGATAAAAGACTGCAAGATTCCAGGGCATAAACACAGGAATAAACACTGGCCTACATGGTGCCTAGATAGATGCCAACAGCAAACCTGCATAGAGACAACCTTTTTCCTGTCACAACACACATGGAAATGGGCATTTTTGTACCATATACTCAGGTAAATTGATAAAATTGCCATCTAAAGGCCAGGAGTCTCTCTATCTTGCTTGGTACAGTGTCACCCATTTGCAGTGTCAGACCACCCCAGTTGGAAAGTCTGTGGGGTACACAGGCAGTGACCAGGACCTTCCACACTGTGGTAGGTCCTGAGAACATGTGGAGAACTGGTTCTCTCTCAGCTTCTAATGAACACAAGCACTTGCTTGACATTTTCCTGTACATTCTTACATTTTCCAACTGCCTCCCTGCCCCCATCCACACATTCCACAACATGGCGATTAATTGTTCTCTGCTGTTCAGCAGCATTGGTGTGCACAGCCATGACTGTAGTCTTGCTTTGTTCCCAGTTTAATCAGTGGCTGCCCCTGGCTGTCCCTCAAAAAAACAGACAAAGCCAACCAGCTGCAGACCCAGCTGTCAGCAAGCCCCAACACTGGCATTCAAGTGGCCACAAGAGAGCCCACACAGTGCCCAAAGAGAGCCCATTCTTCTCCTTTCTCCTCCTCACAATTGACAGGCTCTGAGGAAGGAAACCATGAGCTCTGGGCTTGGCAGCGGGGCAGGAGGATCTTGTTAACAGCTTGCCTTCCTGTTTATACGGGGTCTGGCAAAACTGTTAATTTCTCTCACAGAGGTGACAAATGGGAAAACCAGGAACGCCAAGGAGTAGCAGCTTGGAAAACTGCCTCAGAGGGACTTCATGAAGCAAGGCAGGGGCTACAAGTGTGTGTGTGTGTGGGGGGGGGGGGGGGAGGACCATCTTGGGTTCCAGTCCCAAGAAGAGAACATCCCTCCAAAAAGATACACTGAGCCCCACTCTGTGGGCATGCCCCGCCTGCTGTTCTGCTTCCCACCAATGTGTCCCACAATAGACTAAGGTCCCTGCAGAGTAAGCATATGGACTAGGACCTAAAGGGTCTCATGCCTGTCGTCCACAAGCAACTCTAATCTGGCCCTGAAGCTGAAACCACTCTGGGAAATACAGAATTCAGTGACCCCCTTTCTACTGCTTCCTCCGGGCATTCCACACAAAGGGCAGTGTTTCTCCCCCCTGGCTGTACATTGAAAGCCCTTGTGGGAGAGTCTGATTTAATTGTTCTGAGGGACCTGGGCCCTGATCATTTTTCAAAGCTTCTCAGGGCACCTGGGTGGCTCAGTCACTTAAGTGTCCAACGCTTGATTTTGTCTCAGGTCATGATCTCATGGTCTGTGGGATTGAGCCCCACATTGGGCTCCATGCTGACAGCTTGAGACCTGCTTAGGATTTGCTCACTCCCTCTCTCTCTCTCTCTCTCTTTCTCTCAAAATAAGTAAGTAAACATTTAAAAAAAAAAAAAAAAAAAAAAAGCTTCTCAAGTGATTCTAATGAACAGGCCAGGGTTGAGAATGTTGGGAAGGAAAAAAACTTTTCCTCTACCCTCTTAGGTTCAGTAACTGAGAGACCACAAATTTAACCATCAAAAGATTAAGAGGAGAAAAGGAACACAAATTTATTCATATTTTACATGCATGGTAACACACATAGAAGAAGCAGCAGTTAGACTCAGAGTTTATATGCCCTTCTTAACAAAGGAAAGAGGGTTTGGGCTTCAAGGGACAATAAATTATGGGGAAGTGACTAGGAAATATATGGGGGGAAACTAATGTCAGATAAGGGTAATTTTAGTAAGGCTTGTTAATGCAGACTCATCTCAGTACTGACTCCAGTGATAAGAGTTGTTTTTCTTTCCTGGCATGGAAGGGGAGTACATCTTCAAAAGGGAAATCTATGCCACCTCCACAAAGGGAAATGTATGCCCCACTTTTAGGTGGATAAGGGGAGAGCAGAAAACTCTGCCTGCATCTATTGCTTCTCAATTGCTTTTAGCTCCAAATAATCCTTATTCCAAAATGGCATATTTTGGGGTGGCATAATCTCCTTCAATAACTATTGTAAAGGATAGATTGTTGTTGTGTTGTTTTCATTATGATTGTAAGTTAAATGCTAGCTTATTTCAAAAGGCTGTTTTATAGCCGGGGGTGGGGGGAATGGAGGCGAGGAATGAGAGGAGTAGCAAGGCACCCTCTGCTAGGGTGACCAACCATCCTTATTTGACTGGGCATGGGTTTGGGAGAAATGCTCCTTGGATGTGGATCTTTGGATGCCAAAAGTTGGGAAGTCAGTCCCCCTAATAGACCCCAGAGCACCATGGACTGCCTTTTACATGGATCTTGAGCCTCTTGAAGGCAGGGGTGGAATATTACTCCATTTGTATTCCCTAGGATGTGCCATACAGCAGGTGCTCATTATCCAGTTCCTGAATTTGTAGCCTTCTGTTTAATAGAACAGAGGTCCCTAGCTACTGATAGTTTATGTGGTAATGTTACCATGTTTTCATGGCCTGAAGAAAGACATGATGTTATTTGTTCTAGGGAGAGAAGCAGCTTCAGAGTGGGTGGGAGAGCAGGTTGGAGGCTGGCTCTGGGAGACTATTTGCAAGCCTGTCGACACAGAACGCTGTGGCTGCAAACACTGCAGAGGAATGGAGCTATTCTCAGCACAGATATAGAGCTCATTTAAATATCCCTATGCACACAATTCCATCAAAGGGGCTGGAGTACAAAAATTAACCATTTTGGAGCTTTTTACCTCTTAGAGAAGGAAAACCGATATATTTTCCCCTCCCCTTCCCCCACCTCTCTGCTTCAGTTTTACATGAAGAGGGTAAAATGAGGATTGGTAGATTTGTGGAGAACACTGCAGCTTTCTACTCAGGCTCTCTGAGGTTTCTCAAAGCCTGACAGGCCTTCCAGGAGCTAATAGTGAAGGCCTCCCCATCCCACTTCACTGGCCCCCTCCAATCTTTAGTGTGGCCATTTTGGGGTTCCTACACAGCCCTGGAGTCCTGTTCTTTTGTTTGGGAGGCTCCTACCCAGCTCCTCATACTTCTCCTTCTGCAGTGGTTGGCTCAAGCCTAGACTCCTCCAAGAAGTCCCACCTCCCTCTCTCTCTTCCAGACATTTCTAAAGCAGGCAGAGTCCATATCACACTGTCCAGCATCCCTCTGTGTTCCCTTCTGGAAGTAACATCTCTCTTGCTGATCTATTCTCTGCCTGTATACCTCAGTCTTGGTATTCCTTGGATTATGTGGAAGGAAACCTGGGTGGCTCTGATCTGCCCACCTGTTCACCATGATAAGCAATGAATAGGAAAGAAGTTGGAGGTTGGAGGGCATTGGGTTGGCTTTGCGACCATGAGGACTAGGGTGTGAGTTCTCCCACGTGGCTGCCTTTCCTGATTCTGTGTTGTGGGTATCCCTCCAGAACTTCCAGGACCACAGGCTGTCTCCCTTTTCTGTTGCAGTCTCCACTATGGCCTGGGCTCCTAAATCCTGGCCAGATCCTCAGTTCAGCCCCACTGGGAGCATCTGAGTTCTGGCCATGTGGTTAGACCCTCCCAGTATCTTAGTTTACTCATCTATAAAATGGGGATAAAAATGGTGCCTACTTTGCTCGGTTATTGGCAGAATCAAGTGACCCACTTTTGTTAAAGCAATTAGAACAGTACCTGAGACACAATAAATGCTGCCTATTATTTAATATTACTTTAATGGAAGGGAAAGAGACCACCTGATTAATAGGAGTCCTGTGCCCCTAAGTTGTCCCATCCATCTTTGGGTTTGGTTCTTATTGTCAGAGGTAGTTCTGTGTCTCTAGCAACTTCTAACCCCAGCCACTCTTGGGTTTCTTTTGTGCTATACTATGCCTCCCAAAGAGACCAGCCAGGGCCAAGTTCTAAAAAGGTTTCCTTTAATCGCTCTGATATAGTCCATTTCTAATTTTTTTGAATGTGTTAGTTTTGATCTCTCAAACCTCTATGGGCTTCTTGGGGCAAGCAATTCTGTCTTCTGTAATTTCTTTATCTCCCAACTATGCCTAGCACAGTTCTAGGCACTGGTTGAGTGATACATTAGAACCTGGGAGAACTCAAAAGCAATTTTCTACCCTTGTTGCCAAGGGTCCATGAGACCAGAGAGAACACTGAAGGGAGTCCCCTACCCTGCCCTCTTACAACTTCATCTGGAACAGGCTGGTTAACACCTGCCTTGGACTTGGGTAAGTGGGAATTATGGAGCAACAATTAGGAGAACTTCCAGTCCTAGCCTCTGTCTACTCCCTGAGGTTTAGAATAAGCCGAAATAGTTTTATTGGGAGGCAGACAGGGGAGAGGCAGCCAAAGTCAATAAATAGACGTCCTCTCACCCTCATTTTTATTTCCTCAGCAGTGTACTGTAACAATGCTGAGCTGAGAGTCTGCGGTAATAAAACAGACATGGGCCAGGAAGGGGCGATAATTCTAGGCTACAGGGAAAGCCCCCAGGCTCTGCTGTTGTCCTCCATGCCACCCTCCATGGTCATGGCATCTCTCAGGTCCTTCTGGCATTTTAGAGCCTTTGTTGGAAAATGCTTGTATATTAGCATTAAGTCTGTGTTATCCTTGAAAAGTCTGGCTGAATAATAAGTGAGCTAACCTATTTTCCATAAAGAACTCTAAATTCCCCCGCTTGTCTGAACAAAATATCTATATTCCCACCCACACTCTCCACTACCTGCTGCAGAGGCTGAAACCCCAGGTTTTACTTTAACACTACTGCTCCTGGGGCTGCGGGCTGGTGTCCCGTTCCAGCCAGGGTCCTCCTCTCTCTCAGTACTTGCTCTGCTCTGGTACAGATACAGGTGTGTCAATGGGGCCAAGAATTCCTCTGCCAGATGGGATGAAACACTATAGACTTACAGTCAGCAACCCTTAGAGGAGAGTCCAGACGTTAAATGCTTTGCTGTGCAGAAACTGTCAGCAAACAGCAAGGCAGACCAGCCCCGGCCCGCCATGCACATCGTATTCCTGCCTGGGTGTCCAGGCTCAGCCCATCCCTTGCCTGAAAGGCACTCCCTTCTCCTAGGCACCAGACAATCCTATTATCTTTCAACACTCAGCCCTAACTCCTCCCTCTCTTCTATCCATTCATTCAGGATGCATTTATTGAACACCTGCTGAATTCCAGGGAGTAGGCTAGGGATGGGGATACCAACTCATAGGACCTACCTGCAAGGAGCTCCCAACCGAGGAAGCCTTCTCTAACAACTCCAACCAACAAGCATATGCCCCTTTTTGAACTTCTTTGAACATCATCTGATTGGTCCAGCCTTGGCTTTCACTAATATTATCCCCAACTTACAGATGGATTAAATGTGTCCCTGGGAGGTTAAGAGCATTGTCTAAAGTCACTGAGTCAGTTGGTAGTCCTTAAGCACTCCACCTATCTCTGTGTTGGTCTTATTTCCCCAACTGGCCTCTAAGCTTCCAAGGAGGTGGACAAGACACTTTAGACTCTCTACCCACAGCCTTTCAATCAATTCCTTTGCACACATGGAGAGCCCAATAAAGGCTGATGACTTGGTGATTGCTCTTGGGCCAGCTCAAGGTCACGGGGCTTCTCTGCCTGGGACAACACAAACTCTGCATCTTGAGAGGCTGAGTTTGTTCTCCACTGCTCTGGCCTCGTACTCACATTCCGTGGTGCGGCCTCCTTTTGACAAGCAGTAGCTTTCAGCCTCTTGTAGGGTATGTGCATCTCACTGTTTACAAACACCTTTTGCTTGCTTTACAAGTGCTATTCTCAAGACAGGCAAAAAGCCCTTAGGACAGGAGAGGTTTGCTTAAATAGGGGTTTTGGTTGCAGTCTTCTTCCTCGAGAAAGTCACATAACCCTGGTCTCTTTTTTCCCCGTGAGCCATTTGTGGGGAACAGGAGATAAAGAAGAAAGCTGAATTGTCCTCCTGAGGAAACTTCCAGGGCAGCTCCTCATGAGGGGCTGTGGTCTGGCCAGGAGAACACAATGTGAGGGAGGAATTGCTGGAACTGTGTAGGAAGCTCAAGTGGACCCACCCCTCCCCCCCCAACGGTGGGCCAGCCACGGTCAGGTCACCAAGGACCCTGTGGGCTGGGCCTCTGACCAAGACGAGTAAGCCTGGTCGTCATCCAGCCAAAGGCTGCTGCGCCCATGAAAATGTTCATCTGTAGACACAGGCTCACTTGAAATCCACAGGCTGTGGGCCAAAGTCTGCCTGTGGGTGTTTGTCCCTCCAAGGGCAGCCAGAGCAGGCCAAGGGATTTTGGAAGCAGGAAGTGAGGACTCTGCACAGGAATGTTTAGATTTCAGGATTCAGGTCAGAACCTCACTGAAGATTTGTTTGTTGTCTTTGTGGAAATGTAAGGGTCCATCTCTCCAGAGCCAGCTCTAGAATCTGGTGAGCTGGGAGAGAGGCCTCAGGGCCTTGGAATTAAATCCTGGGCATAGAGAAGCAGGGAGGGAAATGCTCAGAGACAAAAGTGCCCCCCACCCAGAGGTGGTCAGTGTGGTGGAAGAATCTGACTAATAAGACCTAATTATGCCGAAGGGAAACAAACCAACTGTAGGGGCATCCTCCTAGAGCTCGGAGACCATGGAGAAGGAGCAACCCACAAGGTGACCTTGTTTTAGGGGGATTGAGAGGACACACTCTGGAAGAGTATATTCAAGGCCCTGAGAACATCAGGATACAAAGGTGGAGGTCTAAGGGCTGGGCTAGGGATGGGCTTTCTCAAGGGCAGGGGACGGGAAAGACATAGGACATCTTGAGACAGACTCATAGCCAGTCAGCAGGACCCAGACTGGCTGGGTGGCTGACAGCCAGGAGACAGCCTGCTTCTAGGGCACCAGACACTGTCTCTTCCCAAAGACCATGAAGTGTCAGCCAACAGAAAATCCACCTGGGCCTCCTTGTGCATTTCCCTATTCTCAGGAGCCAGGAATGTGCCACTTCCTTCTGTTTCCCTGACCTCATCAACTACACTCAGCAGAACAGCTGGATATCCTCCAGAAGCTATTTGCCTCCCATCACGTGGCAACAGGCAGACTGAGTAACCATCACCTTTAATTTTTGTTTTCTTGAAGTGAAATTCCTTAGAAAGAGCTCTGAAAATGAGAAGAAATCCTAATTTGGTAACACCGTTGAATGTTTCCATATTTCAGAGCAATTCAATCTCTGGATTTTTAGAGAAAGAAAGGAAGGAAGGAGGGAGAAAGGGAGAGAGAGAGAAGGAAGGAAGGAAGTAACTGAAAAAGACTTTCACAAGAAACTAAATTAGCCCATGCAGTTTGATAATGAAGATGAAAGCCTTAGCAAAGTTCTCACTTCCCCAGATCACACATGTGACAGGGCCAGGTGGCATCCCAGCCTCACTCACCACATCACCTGACTCTGGGCCCATTTTGAGGGAAGAAGAGCTTAGCAGTTTCTCTAAGCCCTACCACTGCTATTGGGCCTAGCCTGAGGCTGGAATATGCCACTCACCAATTCAGGGAAGTTCACTCTTGTGTATTAAAAGTTGCCTATATGGCATATGCAAATTAAAAACGAAGTATGCTTGCAATAACAAAGTGCATTTATACATTTCCTGGAAAAATAAAGGTATTCTTTGACTTGGCCCTCCAGGGCTGCCTGCTATGGCTGACCCCAGGGTCCACATCCAGAGATGGGGTGTGGGGCTCCTAGGTTACCACCTACCCTGTTCCAAGGAGAACACCTAGTTCTGTCAGACTCTCCTTGCCACCCCGGCAAGTCCCCTCCCACCCCCGACTGCTCCTTGATTCAGCTCTCGAACAGCCACATTCCCTGAACTCCTGTCCTGTGGTCAGATGGCTGGCACACAAGAACATAAGCATCTTTGGATCTCCTCATGTGTACGTGCCTGTTCTGCCTCATCAGCTGGACTGGAAGGTTCTCGTAGTGAGGGATTTTACTCTCCAGTTCTCCCTGTTTATAGGTGTGTCTGGGATGAACAGTCTCCACTCTGACAACCCTCCACCCCCAACACCCATCCATACACACACCAGTTCCACACCCAGGAACTTAGAGATTAAACATGGAGGTGACAAACACAGGAACAGCCTAAGTCAGGGCCCCACTTGGAGTTCTGCTGGAAGCTACTGGTTTTTTAAGGTGACAAATGACTATGCTTTGGACTTTTGACTAAATGTCAAAGATGTAGAGTTCCTGATTCTTTCATTTTGGGGGATTCTTTTGCCCCCCGCCTTGAGCCTCTGACAGGGTGAAGGCCGGTGTGACAATGTGCGTCACCTCCCACCCCATACGGTCTCAGCCCCCACAGCAGCTTCTTCAGGAAGAGCACCCCAGCCAGGGATGACATGGAAGGGACCTTTCATAAAAGGAAAAGAGATAACTGTAGCCCCTGCATGTTGACCAGGGCCGCTTCAAGTCCAGGCTCTCCTCAGCTCTCAGGCTGTGGTGACCACGAGTGACCCCAAGCCTTCAGAGCTAGACCTGGCCGACCACCGCACTGAGGGCGCTGACAATTTGCTTCCTCTCAAAGAGGTCCCAAGTCATACACACCTGGTTTCACCACGAGCACGTGCTCTCTGGATGGAAAAGAAAGACAACAGACACGGCACGTAAAAGCCCAGCAGCGGACAGGACAGGCACACCTGTCACTCACTACCTGAGGCCCTGCCGCTTGGCCCTTGGGGAGCGTGAAGCTCTGGGAACATGTGGCCTCTGTGCCTCCAGAGCTGAGGGAGCCACGTGGGCCAGAAACCACCCCTCTCCCAGCCCTGAGTCATCACCGCCCCACCTGGTCCCACAGGCAGAAAAGAGAACCACTGAATTTCAACCAAAGTGCAGAGAGCTTGACAGGCTCCAAGCAGGGCTATTAATGAGCAGTCTTGCAATGAGATGAAGCAGAACTCTGCCAGGAACCAGAAGAAAATACACCTTCAGCTGGCACCTGGGGCAGAGGCCCATTCTGCCTTTGGGAGTCGTTGGCCTGGCACCAGGGTGAGGCTTCCCAGAAGTGTTTTGACAAGAATACACCAAAGGTCTCTGGAGTGCTGCCAAGTTCACATGTCCATAGATTGTTAACATAGGACGGGACCTCTTGTGGAATGTTTGCAAGTCCTTTCTCCTCTCCAGGCCACAATTTGCTTATCTGTGCAATGAAGTCCTTGGACTAGGTCTGTATACGGGAACCACCTGGGTGCCACAACCATGAGCTTGTGATTTCTGAGATTGCTTCCAAGTAATCTGGGGAGGGGGGATAGGTGTGAGGGGAGTCACTAGAGGGAGTGCGGTCACAAAACTGGCCAAGACTTGTAAATTGTTTCAGCAGGAAGGTGGGCAAATGGAGGGGGGACATTATTCTGTACACTCTATTGTTTCTAAGAATAAAAAAGTTAAAAAAAACAAAACTACTGACTGGTGTCCTAAAACTGTCTATTCCTGATTCTCACCTGGAGTCTTTTAAATTAGAATGTCTAGAGGCTGAGCCCCAGGCATCAGGATTTTAAAACGGAGTCCCCAGGTGATCCTAGTGTGATTGAGAGCCAGATTGAGAGCATTGGCTATACACTCTCTGTGGTTCCCACATGCACCTAAGCAGCTGAGCCACCCACACCTTCCACCAGACCTAGCAAGTCACATTCAGATCTCATTTGCTCCAAATGTCCACTGCTGGAGCCCTTCCTCTCAGAGAGAACAAGATGGGAAGGCCTCAAGCAAAGGCCCCCAACTGTACTTCGAGCAGGAAGCCCATGTTAGGCTGTAACCTCAGGTCCTCTAGTCCACTCTGCCCTGAGCACTGAACCCTCAAATTGGCTGCTCCCTGAGACCTGCAGAGTCACCTGTATCAGCTCAGGGAAGGTGGAGAGCTGTGCCTCCCAGTGCATCAGGAAGTTCTGGACAGGTCCAATCCCTCTCACTCATGCAAGTGAGCTTGACTTGGAATTTCATTTTCAGTCTCCTCGTGTGGCCGAACGGCCAGGCCTCCCACCTCTCTGAACACAGCAAGTCACATTCCTATCACATTTGGTTTGACTTCCCAGCAGACACTGAATGAATGTTCCTGAACTGCTTCCCAGCATCCTTTCTTTCCCTGATGCACTGCAGCATCTGGGACAGGAAGCAGCAAACAGGCTCAGTTTGGATTTCCCTTCAGGATGCTCAGATTCCTGGGGCTCCTGAAAGGTTCCACCTGCTTTCCTTGCCCCACCCCTACCACCTCACTCCAGAGCACCAACTATAGCCCCCTGGGCCTCCCACCCTAATCCTATGCTATAGGCTGGATTTTCCTTCACTCTCCCCACTGGTACAGACCTTTACATTCCACACTTACCAAACTTCTCAGAAGCTTCCCTCTCTCTGTTGGATCCTTCGTCCTTTGTTCATGACCAATAAGCTCCGCAAGGCAGTGGGACCCCCTTTTTGGGCCTTTCTGAAATGTGGGAACTTCTTAGGTTATATTGCTACATTTTTACATAGGTACTTCCTACTGCCTTTTGTCTAGTTGTTTCTCCAGTTTGGCATTTGAGGCCTTTCCTGTCTCATTTCCCACTATTTCTCTATTGGAAAAAAAAAAAAAAAAATTTTTTTTTAAGCCTTCTGCTTTGGTCTGGTCTGTTTATATCTCCCAGATGTTCCTTGTACTTTTAGGTCTCACTCAAGCTAATCCTCCTGCTTCGAAGAGTGTATTGCCCTATTCTCTACCTTAGTATTTGTCAAACCAAACAACAACAATAGAGGTTAAAACTTTTTGAGCACTGTGCCAACACTACTAAGCACTATATATCATCTCATGTATTCCTCATAAAACCCTCAGTCACTTTTAAAAAAATTTAATATTAATTTTTGAGAGAGAGAGACAGAGCATGAGTGAGGGAAGGGCAGAGAGAGGGAGACACAGAACTCAAAGTAGGCTCCAGGCTCTGAGCTGTCAGCAAAGAGACCGACGTGGGGCTCAAACTCACAAGCCGTGAGATCATGACTTGAGTCGAAGTTGTATGCTTAACTGACTGAGCCACCCAGGCACCTCAAATCAGGCTCTTTTAAAAAAATCTTTTTAAAAATCAATAAAAAACAATAAAACCTTGACTCCCAGAAAAGTTGCAAAAATAGTACAGAGAGTTCTATGAAATCTTCACCTAGCTTCCCCTAATGTTAACATCTTATACAACCATAGGACAATTATATTTTTTTTCTTTGTAACGCCCACTTTCTGGTCAAGGATCCCTTGTTTAATCTAGTCGTTGGGTCTCCTTGTTCTCCAATCTGTAAACAGTTCCCTAGTCTTTCACGGTCTTGCATGACCTTGCCTCTTTTGATGAGTGCTGATTAGCTATTTTGTAGAAAGTCTCTTAATCTAGGTTGGTCTGATGTTTTTCTCATGTGCCAATCGAGGTTATGTGCTTTTGGCAAGAATACCCCAGAAGCGATGTTGTGTCCTTCTCAGTGTACCATACCAGGGGGTTCGTGATGTTGATTTGTCTTCTTACAGGTCATGTTAACCTTGAGCACTTGATTAAGGTGGTGTCAGCCAGGTTTCTCCATGGTAAAGTTACTCTTTTTCTCTTCATAATTCATAAGTACCTTTGGGGAGATACTCTGAGACTGTGTAAATATCCTTTATCTCCTCTAATTTCTGAGCGCTGAGTTTAGACCCATCCATGGATCTTGCCTGCAGCAATTATTACTGTGATGTGGGTCTAAAGGGGATTTTGTATTTCATGAGGGTCTCTGTTTTCTCCACTTCATAGAGGGTAACACAGTGGCTCAGATCTATAATGTAAGCTGCCGAAGGTCCCAATGCTCCTATCGCAGGGTCAGAACTGAGGTGCCAAAACTTTGCTTCTGACACTCTTTATTCTCCTCATTGAGGAATGAACCACGTTCTGTCCCATGACACCCCTTATAGTCACTCGATCTTCCATGTGTGGACTCCTCCCCCAGCACACCGTTGATATCTGGCAGGAAATGGGTCTCCTATCTGATTCCTCCAGTCTGCTCAGGGCAGAGTCTAGAGTTCGGCAAGTACTCGTGGACTGAGTGGTCCCAGAAGATTGAAGAGGTCATGTGTAAAAAGAGGAGGAGGTAGAACCAAAAATGTTTGGCTTCTTTCCTTTTTCCCAGCCTGAAAGGTACTGTGGCTGCACACACACACACACACACACACACACACACACACACACCCCCAGGTCTGTGAACAAGGGGATAATGGTGGGAAGGGTCTCCCTGAGAGGCAGGGGCTCAGAAGAGCAGACACCTTCAGGGGGCATAAGCCTCAGGCAAACTGGTGGGAAGAGGAGGGAGAAAGTTTGAGAGAAAAGGCAGAGGGAGAAGAAGGGCCCATCTTATCAGGTCCATCATTTTACAGCTGAAATGGCCAATGCTGTGCTCTAGGGTCTCACTGGTTATCATCAGACCATCAAGTGCAAAGTTATTCAGGAAAGTTTACTGAACTCACTGGTAGGAAGTGCCTCCCCTAATTATTAGCATCTCTGTGCCTCCAAGTTCACATTTTTCCATAATACCACAAATATTTCCTGATCGCCTTCTATGTGGAACCACTGTGCTAGCCGCTGGGAATAAAACTGTGAGCAAAACCAGGCTCCCCTGGCACAATGGGAGGGGTTGGTTTTGTATGACTTGTCTTTTCCGGTCTGTGGGTGGAATAACTAAGCTAGAAGAGGAAACCAGAAGGACAAACATAGTAAATGATGTCTTGTACAGGCCAGAGAGGGTCAGGGACTTGTTCAAGTTCACACAGAGCTGCAACTCAGATCTTTCAATGCCAATATCAGGGTTTTCCCCATACCAACATGTTCCCCGTTGATCTTTGCTCACTTTTTGATGCAGGGGCAGAAGGTAGAAGGCCTCGAAGCCCCAGTGGCAGCAGAAGGTCAGGGGGACTGCAGCACGGTGTGGGAGTTTATGATGATGTGCCTGCACATAGGGTTTTGGCCAGGTAGCTGGACACATGGGAGGACCAGGGCTGAATGGAAGAGAGGATTGTTCATGAAGAAACTACTGGGTAAAAATACTGAGAAACAGTCTTTCAGGCTTTAGTTTCCAACTCCTAGTTTCTCTGCTCCTATAGGAACCGTCAGCCCACTGATCTGGCTACCAGGCCAAATGTCCAGGTCTTCACAGTGGTATTGAATGTGGTGATGAGCACTGGACTAGGAGTGGTCTCGGGGTCTCTCCCTAGCTCAGCCAGAGCATCTGTCAGACTCCAGTCTACTCACTAGCTGCAAAAGGAGGGCTGGCTCACAGGTTTTCAGTCTGAACCACCCAGAGAACTTATGACACAGCAGATCCCGGGCCCACCCCAGAGATGGGGTAACAGGGTCCTGGAAGCAGACTCAGGGACATGCCTTGTGACAAGTTCCTCCAAGTGACTCGGATATTCTCTGTCCTGGGCTACCCTTCAACCGACAGTACACTTGGTCACCTCTGTGTTCCCTCATAGCATTTCCCTGGAAAAGCAAGGTTCCTCGGGCCAAGTAGAGAGGAGGCCGCATTCTCCTTACCTCTCAGTTTAGGATAAGCCAGCAGAAGAGGCTGTGCTGTCCCCACCGATCAGGCAGAGGTAGCCAGCAGGACACCGGCCTACAGGAAACCAGCACCACCAGGACCAGCAGTCAAGTGTGGCAGAGCCGCAGGGACAGAACCTCCAGATGAGGGCACACTCTGCTGTCTCTCCAGGTGTCAGAGGTCATGTTCAACTCCATCTCCCCTTCCCAGGCCTGGCCACTGTAAATCCCAACCAGGCCAAAGCTCGAAGCAGAGTTCAGGGCCCAAGTCCTGAACATACTTTGTGTTTTCCTAAACTCCGAGAGATCAACAAGTTGAGGAGACTTACCAGGAGTCCAAGGGACTGGCCAGAGACCCTAAGACCCAGTTCCTGTTTGGGAAATCACATACTTACAGATGGATAGTTGTGAATCTCAGTCTGCTCTCAAACCTCCATCTTTCAAGGGTTTCTTCCTCTACAGAGCTGTCCCTACACCCCCGGCCATATTACCTTTTTCTTCTACAGCTGGGCTAGCCATTTTAGTGCCCATCTGTGACACCAGCTGGAAGTAGGAACTTCCATTTTTTTGGAAGAAAAATGGGACTTCCCGTTTTTTTCCCCAGAGAGTCTTAGCAGGTGTTTAGCAAATTGAAAATAGAATTGAGGGGCTCCTGGGTGGCTCAGTCAGTTGAGCACCCAACTCTTGATTTCAGCTCAGGTCATGATCCTAGGATCAAGCCCACACATTGGGCTCTGCACGGAGTGTGGAGTCTGCTTAAGATTCTCTCTCTTCCTCTTTCCCTCTGCCCCACTCACAAAGAAAAGAAGAAAAGAATTGAATGAGACAAGTTAGTCTTCCAGTTCAAACATTATAGAAATTGTGTGGCTTGTTATTATTTTAGATAAATCATTAATGTTAAAGATTGCCAGAGTTTATTAAGATAACCATTTTTCAAATAATGTGCTACATTTTCTAGCAATAGTAAACTATTCACAAACTGATTTGGGGGGAGATCTAAAAGCTGAAAAGATGAACTACACAAAACAGTAATGGTGAGTTATGGTACTTAGCATCTAATTTTTTTGACCTTCAAACTGAGTGAATGGTATTCTACCTTATAAAACAAAAGAGGATGGAACTATTATTTTGGTAAGTGGGAAAGGGATTTCTCTCAGAAAGACACACAGAGTCACACGATTGCACGCACGGCTTGTAATTATGTCGGAGGAATGACCTAAGAATAAGGGAGTTCCCTTGGACTTAAGGACTCCTCTCTCTCACGAAAGACAGAGACCATTAAGAACCTTGATGTAGGAGTGCTGGTGGAAGGCAAAACCTATTCACATCTGGATGTGAGATGGTGGTGCCTGACAGAGAGGGAGGTTTGGGGACACAGAATTCTGCCGGCTAATGATAGTTCCTCGAGTCAGTGAGACTGGGGAGGGGTATCTGCAGCCCATACCAAAAGGGCTTTATATCAGAGAAAGCACTATTTATGGAAATAAGGACTGAAGGGTGCATTTTTTTCAGGAAACCATACTAGTTCCTGGGTCCACCTGACAGAGCAACTTCTGAAGAAAGTGGAAGAAAATGAAAGAAGATGCGAACATGGTCTATTATTCAGGAGTGAGGCTCAGGCCAGATAACTGGCTTCCAGGAGAAGAGATGCAAAGGCAAAATCTCTAATTAAAAACAGGAGGGGGGGGCATGAGGGGTAACCAATGGCCCTGGCATATTTATGACAAAAATGCAGGAAAACTGTGGCAGAAAGAAACCTAGAAGCTCAGTGACTGAGACAAAGACCCACAGCCGCACCAAGTGGACACTCAGCCCTTGATTGGCTCGCCCCAACTACTAAATTGCAGCAAAGGGAAGAAGGACTAGCCTGCTTCAAGGAGCCTCAGTTTTGTTATCTATAAGATGTATACAACAACCATTTCTACCCATTGGCGTATTCTGAGAGTTAAATCAGATCACAGTAGAGCTAGTAAATGCTTTTCCTGCGACCACAGCAAACAGAATTCTGGTTTGGCTACATAATAGGTAATTGTTTGCATTTAGTATGAAAAACAGGACTGACCATTATAACTGAATAGGACATGAACCCCATCTCCCGCCATGTTTGTGATTTTTTGGTTTTGTGATTTGTCTTTATCACTTTGCTTATTTAAGGAGAACCATTTCATCAGGACTTGAGAAAAATCTAGCACTCAAAAATGTTTATGACAAGACGACATTTTAAAAATAATATTACAACGGCATTTGGGCTGACTGTGAACATTCTCTTCTCCCTCTGGTTAGAAGCTTATGCAGACCACATGAAAATTCAGTTTAGCAGTACAGTTTGCTTTGTAAGTTTGTTAGTGTGTAAGGCAGTTTTGGCATTGTTTGTGGAAATGAAGTGTTAGCCCTGGTTGATTGCTTACAGAAGTCTCTTGTTGTGACAGGCTGAAAAATGAACTAGATGAGAATGTTTATGTTCCACAGACGGACTCGGTCAAGAGAATTGGTCAGAAAGCAGAAACACGGGCATTGCATGAATGCCACGTGTCTATGACCCAAGGACAATTTTCAGTAGAAGGCCTCTAAATTCTGAATAACTCGCCTTCAACCAGTGCTGACAATAAGGAAGTTCCAAACAGCCCCTTAAGCCCAAACTGATAGAGATTTCAGTGATATACAGTAAGGGCCTGAGGGGGCATGCCAAGGCCCTGCCTCTCCACAGGTGTAGATGTCCTAAACAGCCCCCAGCTCCCCACACACAGATACTCTATTATTCACAAAAACAACCCACTGGCTCCCAGTAATACCTGTGGCATTCTCCCTACTGTCACATCTGATTGAAATCTCTCCCGTGAGGGAAGCAATTCTCCAACTAGCTTACACTTTCAATCAGAAATTCTACAAGCAGGGAAACCACATGGCCTGAAAGCTATACCCCTAGATATCCATCTGAGAGAAGTGGAGTTGTACAAAGTTGTATGTGAATATTCATGGCAGCTTTATTCACAACAGGTTGTACACGGTCCTTAAAAACTGAAGTTACATTTACTTTCCAAAGTAGAATTTAGTTTCTCCTCAACCTGTCTGCAGGATTCCATAATGGAAGTGTCTGAAGATGCCTCTTGAGAGGGACTCTCTGAGTCAGCTATCACATTCACAGATATCCAGGAATCCTAAAAGCACCATCCTGGCCCTGAGTTTGCTGCAGACATAGGCATGTTTGTTGACCAGCAGTTGAAAAATCTGTCCAAAAGGCCCAACTTATCTTGGGTTTTCTGCTGTAAACATCTTCTGGCCTCAGTAGCCAAATCCTAGTGTTCATCATCTGGAACCAGTGTTAGGTTGCTGAGGGCCACATGGCTGGCTTAGCAGCATCACACACATCACCTCTTGATCTTTATGATGCATCCAGCCAGTAGGTTATGTTATGCCCATTTTGCAGATGAGGAAGCCAATCCCCCCAGAGGTAAAAGTAACTTAGCCAGGGCTGCATAGCTGGTCAATCTTGGGCTGGGATTGAACCCAGGTGGTCTGTTTCCTGCAATAACCGAAGTTGCCCCCTCACAGGTGGAATGAACCCCTAGAGATGGATGATCTCTGAGCTGCACCAAAGCATGAGGGTCTTATCCCATGAGGGCATACACTGCTGCACACTGCTCCATCAGCTTGGCCCGGCTATACTTCCCATCATGTGTTGTGTGCTCACCAGGCCTCCATACACAGAAATTCCATTTCCTATCAGCTGGCCTGGATACCCTCCTGGGATGTCCAGACGAAGAGATGGGGTTTTAAAAGCCTTGAGTTCTAACCTTAGCCTTTTACAAGTACTAACTGATTCCTCCAATAGCCCTGTGCAGGAAGTTCTTGTTAGCATCCCCATTTAACAGGCAAGAAGACAGAGACGTAAAGGGGTGAAGACCTTCCTCATCATCTCACAGCTAATAAGCAGCAAAGTCAGATCTTTGCCTGACACCAGATCCGGGCTCTGATCTGTCTTCTCAGAGGTTAGAGAAATAAGCCACAGGGGAAATGCTGGTGCAAGAAATGAAGGTCTTAGCTCCCTAGCTGCGGCAAAGCAGTGATCAGCCAGAGGTTGCTGGGGGGCAAGCCCTCAGGTAAGGCCACAAATAAGCAGGGGAGAAGCCAATAAGATTAAGGCCTTAATCATAAGCTTGGCTCAGAGCCTACTAGCAAAAGCTTAGGGCAGCCTCCTACTGTGCCCCAAGGCTAAGAAGTTCCCACTGAGCTAGTTCAGCCCATCCACGCAGCCGCAGACACCTAGCTCATTAAAACCACAGTGAGACACCACTTCCACAAGGATGGCTAGAACAGAAGAGACAGGCGATAAAAGAGGGCAGCTCTTCCACTTGGAACCATAGGAACTTCGGAACCAGACAAACTGGCCGGGAATGTAATGTGCTCGATGAGAAACTCATTCCAAATCTCACAGCCCGTAGCCACCCGAGCTCTCTGAGCTCTCAGGTCACAAAGAAACTGAGGCCCCTGACCCTTCTGCCTTTGTTCCTCGGGCCCTACCACACCCAGGCCCCACACCCTCCCTCCCCCAGCCTTCAGGCAGGGGCGCTCCTCCTCCAGGCCCAGGTGAGGAGGGAGCCCCTTCCCGTCCCAGCCCTCCGGCCGGCGCTCGTGGCTGCCACACCCGAAGGCCGTTCTCCGCCTTCTCTCGGGTTAGAAGCCAGGCGGGCCAGCGACAGGCGTGCTAGGGTGAGAAGCAGAAAAGACACACATGGCTGTGCGGCCCAGGCGGTGACGCAGCAACGCGAACTAAAGGTGGCTGGAAGAAACGCCGGGGAGCGGGGAGCCCCACCTTCCGGCGGCGGCAGCGCCGCGAAGTTTGCGCGGGGGATGCTGACCCCTGCTGGCCGCATGCGAGGACGCAGCGGGGGCTGCCGCCCTAACCTTGACCGTGACCTGGGAGGGGCTGAGCTCTCGGAGCGGCCGCAGCCCCGCGACCCCGCCTGGAGGGGAGGTGGGGAAGAGGCAGGGATGGGAAGGACCTGGGCATCGGAAGCCCTGAGTTCTCATTCTGTCTCCAGCGCCAGCCGGTAACAGTGCTGGCTGCCTCAGCCCCTCTAGCTCTTAAATGCTGTCAACTCTTCAAAAGTTCTAGGAGGAGATGAGCAAGAAGAAAAAAGGAAGTCTGTCGTAGAAACAGCTCTAATATCCCTCCAGGGCCTACCTGTGCTTCTAAAGGCTGGCCTGCTCAGGTCTTCCTCAGCAGCCACCAACTCCAAGGCATGAACCATGAGGCCGTGATGGTTACTGGCTGTAGTCGCTGAATCCCGGCCCCTGAAGATATCCAGGTCCTAATCCTTGGAACCTGTGAATGTTACTTTAAATGGCAAGAGGGATTTTGCAAGTGTGATTAAATTAAGGGGGTTGAGATGGGGAGGTAATCCCGGATTATTCAGGTGAGTCTTAAATGTAATCACAAGCGTCCTTACAAGAGGAAAGGAGAGGGAGATTTTACTACAGAAGAGAAAGAAAACGGTATTACAAAGGGGGGGGGGGGGGTGGAAGGAGGAGATTTAAGAGGCTACCCTGCTTACTTTGAAGATGGGTAAGGGGCCAGAGGCCAAAGAATGCAGCTCTAAAAACTGGAAAGGCAAGAAAATGGATTCTCCCCTGGAGGCTCTGTTGATACCTTGATTTTGACCCAGTGAAACTGATTTCAGATTTCTGATTTCCAGAACTGCGAGAGAATAAACGTGTGTTGTTTTAAACCATCAGGTTTGTAGTAATTGGTTACAGCAGCCATCAGAAACTAATATATGACCTCCTACTCTCAACTCTTGTGTTAGGCCCTTGAGATAAAGCAGTTAAAAAACAAGATCCCTACTCCACCCACCACCACCAACCCCCAACCAGGGAAGTTTATAATCTTCGTCCCTTGGGATTTTAAGAAGCAACAGCCAAAGAGACATTTCAACACAGAAATAGTGAATGACCAGTAAGCACATGAAAGATGCTCTATCAATAGCATTAGGGAGGGCAGGCATCATTAAAACCACAATGAGATATCACTTCACACCCACTAGAATGGCTATAATAGAAGAGATAGACAATAACAAGCTTTGGTAAGTATGTGGAAAAACTGGAATCCTCATACATCTCTGGTTGGATGGTGAAATGGTTCAACCACTTTGGAAAATAGTTTGGCAATTTCTTTTAAAGTTAAACAAAAATTATGTGACCTAGCAATTTCACTACCAGGAATCTATCCAAGATAAGTGAACATCTATGTCCAAAGACAGGTACACAAATGTTCACAGCTGCATTATTCATAGTAGCCAAAAAAATAACTCAAGTGTTCAGCAGCAGTGAACGAAAATGTGATAAACACAATGAAATACCATTCAGCAATAAAAAGGCAGATTACTGACATGATACAATATGGGTGAACCTCAAAAACATTATACTAAGTGAAAGCAGACACAAAAGACCGCATATTATATGATTCCATTTATATGAGATCTCAAGATTAGTGGTTGCTGAGACTGAAGTTGGAAAGACAGAATGGGTACAAATATGCAGAAGGGATCTTTCTGGGGTGATGACGGTGTTGTAAAACTGGATTGCGGCTGCACAGCTCAGCTAAAAATAGGTGGATTTTAGGGTGTGTAAATTATGCCTCAGTAAAACTTATTTAAAAAGAAGGTGCAGCCCAAGCACATAGCTGATGAGGGCTCAAATATCTTAGGAGTATTTGCATTCTAAAAGGGGCTTATAAAGGGGTGCCTGGGTAGCTCAGCTGGTTAAGCTCAGGATCTCACGCTTTGTGAGTTTGA
This sequence comes from Panthera leo, assembly GCF_018350215.1. Taxonomy (NCBI): domain Eukaryota; kingdom Metazoa; phylum Chordata; class Mammalia; order Carnivora; family Felidae; genus Panthera; species Panthera leo. The sequence goes on along the minus strand of NC_056681.1, from coordinate 80,109,116 downwards.
GCCCCACCTCGGGATCTCTGCCGTCAGCACAGAGCCTGCTTTGGATCCTCTGTCTCCCCCTCTCTCTGCCCCTCCTCCCTCCTCAAAAATATATAAACATTTAAAGCCAAGAAATAAAAGGGGTTCACAAAAAAAAAGATTTCAAAAATCTCGAGTATGATGGAAGGCCAGGTGACAGCCTCCAGCACTTCTTCAAGTCATCCTGGTGAGCTGTGTCCTGCTCCACGAGCAGGTGCCCCGGTGTACTGGTGCCCTCCTTTACACTCTGGAGCAGAATGAGAACAAAGCCACACACTCATCTCCCATCTCAGCTGGGGTCCCATGTGGAAGCCAGTACCTGACTTATGTAGCCACGTGCGTGCAGCAGTACCCCGCTTCCAGGCCTCAACTCTCCACAAGGCAGGCATGGAACCTGCTCCAGCCCACCCCCCACAGCCAGTTCAGTCCAGCTGGAGCAGCTGAGACCCCCATTCATCCCACTCCTTCTTCTCAGAAGGTCCTTGCACCTCATCCCACCCAACTCTTCCTGGGCTCCATACAGCTGACAAGGCCACTCTTGGGAGAGGTTAGGATGAGGAGGCTAGGGCCAAGACCAGGGCAGAGATGCCAATCCTATTGAGCCTTGTATTTCCCCAAGAGCATGAGGTCAGTTTCAAAGCACCCCTTATTCTGCAGCTTTACTTCAAGTAAGGAGCTCCTCCTACAGACCAGGCCCATACCTGGCACTGCAGATAGAGTGGTTCTGCTTCTACAGACTCAGAACTTAGCCTGCCTCTAAGTTTTTCTTCTCAGTCAACTTTACAGATTTCTCCCACTGTTACCTTTATAGGACACAGGCACCTGCAAGGACCTATTCCTTAATGTGTGTTCATTCCCTTGCCCATTTAGCTCAGTGTAATAAAAGCAACCATAGTGGGAGCAGGAACCGTATCTAAGACTTCTTGCATTCTCTCCAATGTCTCCCCCACAACATGTCAAGTGTAGACAAAGATCTAAGGAATGTACCATAAAATAGCTTAGAAGTATAAGGTGACCAAAATACATCTGTCAAGGTATATTTGGTCTTCATCCACAGTTCCTGAAAATGCTTCAGGGATACCAAGGTAAAATGGGTGTCTTGTTATTAAGGAAGTGACTTTTGGGTCCCACCGAGGTCAGGGGTTGGTTGCCAGGAGGACCAGCCATGTGATTAGGGAGATAGTAATCTCAGTTCCACCTCTCATACCCCTGGGAGGGGAAAGTGTCTGGAGGTTGAATCAGCCACAGTCCAATGACTTAGTCAATCATGACTAGTGATGGAGCCTCTATAAAACCCAAGGGGACAGCTTTTGGTCCTTTTTGGAGAGCTTCCACACTTAGGGAGCCAGAATGCTTCCATGTGACACAAAGACAGGCCTCAAGCCCCATGAGGTCAGAAGCTCCTTGGTTAGGGGCCTGGCTGTATGTAACTCTTCATCTGACTGGTGATTTGTATTCTTTATCATATCCTTTAATAAACTGGCAAACGTAAATAAGTGTTTCCCTGAGTTCTGTGAGCAGCTCTAGCAAATTAATCCAACCTAAGAAGGAGGTCATTGGAACCTCCACTCTGTAGCCGGTTGGTCAGAAGCACAGGTCACAGCCTGGTGATTGGTATCTGAAGTGAGGGGTGAGGGGCAGTCTGTAGGACTGAACGCTTAACCTGTGGAATCTGATGGCATCTCCAGATAGGTAGTGTCAGAATTCCGCTGGACTCTCGGATGCCCTCCTGGTGTCTGAGAATTGCTTGGTGTTGTATATGGGGGAACTCCTGCACTGGACTTAGGTCTAGGAAACTTTAAAACAAATGGTGTTTGGGGAGCCTGGGTGGCTCAGTTAGTTAAGCATCCAACTCTTCATTTTGGTTCAGGTCATGATCTCATGGTTGTGGGATTGAGCACATCAGGCTCCTCCACGCTGAGTGTGGAACCTGCTTGGGATTCTCTCTCTCTCCCTCTTCCATCTCAAAATAATAAAAAAAACATTAAAAAGTCGTGATCACCTCATTTTTAAAAGACAAAGAGCCTGGGGTGCCTGGGTAACTCAATTGGTTCAGCATCCAACTCTTAATTTCAGTTCATGATCTCAAAGTTGTGGGATTGAGCCCCATCTTGGGTTCTGTGCTGAGAGCTGCGAGCTGAGCATGGAGCCTGCTTAGGATTCCTCCCCTTTCTGTCTGCCTCTCCTCCGCTCTCTCTCCCTGTCTCTCTAACACACACACACACACACACACACACACACACACACGACAAAGAGCCAAACCTTAGTGGTAGATTTAAAAAAGATGATCCACAGAGTTGTATTTCTTTTAATATATAAAAGGTTCCCTTTTTTTATTTAGGGTCAAACTGTAGGGCTCTAATACCAACCTGGCACATGTAGTAGCCAAAATAGGTGAAGAACAGAAGACAGAATCTCTCCATAAATACAATTTTATAATCCAATAAAATGCAACCAAGTATGAAGGAAAAAGAATCATGAGTTCTCACCCACTACTTTTAGGGGAGTTTCTTTTCCCATACAAAGGGAGAAAAGTCCTGAGGTTGAGTTTTCGAAACTATATTAACAGTTCTCTAATCTGTCCACTGATAAACTCATTCAACTTTGGAGGTTGGTACCATGTGCTTCCTGCTGCCCTGGACACTTCCTGTGGACCACACTCATCACCTGAAGTATCTGGGTCACCGGAAGACTACCTCAGTCCATTGCTGGAATTATAGGCTGAGTCTTGAGGCAAGACACACCCCCTCCTCTGCCCCCAGCAAATAGGCCTTCTGCCCAGGGAGAGTCAGGAACCACAACACAGTTGGAATCAGAGAACAGAAATGACAGAATCAGAATCAAGGTACTTCTTCCTAAGTTCATGAGTGTGTGATTTGATGGCACAGTGAAGTTTGTACCTCCAAAGGACAAGGTCTTCTACTCCCACCCTTTCTAGAGGCAGCAGCCACCCTCAGAACCTCTCTGATTGCTCTACCCACAGCTGCAGTTCCCTGTTCTGAGGAACATTCTTGCCTTGAGCACCATGTGGAACCTTGGCATGGGGCTTAGGCTGGTAGGGGTTGAAGGGAAGGTGTTTGCAGAGGTCCATCAGGTCAAAGGCAGGTGCTATAGGCAGGCACTCCTGTGGTGCCACATTCTGACCCAGAGAATTTTCCTTCTTGATGTAGGTTCTAGTCACAAGCCACATGAGGCCAATAGTCAACATGAGCGCGACTGAAGGGAACCAGCAACTCCAACCAGCAGGTCCAGGTCAACTCCTGAAATACAAAGAAACATTTTTTTTTTTTTTTAAAGAGAACTAAATGATAGGCTTATATTCTATTACCTAATGGGCTCTCAGAAGTGCCTTCAGAGATTTATACTTTTATCCCCTGTCCCTAGCATATTGCCTGATACATTAGTAGGTAGTTACTTTTTGAGAGAATAAACAAATGAACTGTTAATATTTTATCAAAGCCAAAGCTAGACTTGGAACAAAATGAATCAGGTAATGTAAGGACCTTTCACCAACTTTTGCTACATAGCTCCCTCAAGAACCCTATTCATACGCAGAGTTAACTTTGAAAAATGTCCCACATCCTCTTGTGATATGGAATCTAAATTGCCTAAGAGCTAATGACTAAAAGTCTTCCATGTTAGGCATATCAGAAATTTATTTTGTCTATTTTCTCTAAGTAGGCTCCATGCCCAGTGTGGAGCCCAAACAGGGCTTGAACTCATGACCCTGAGATCAAGACCTGAGCTGAAATCAAGAGTTGGACACTTAACCAACTGAATCACCTAGTCACCCCTAATTTTGTCTATTTTTAAAAAGACAGAAATCATTAAAGAGACCAGAGAAGAACAAGAGCCAGCTGTATTTCAAAATGTATTCTATCATCATGTAACTTACTATAGATCCAAAGAACTAGAACTAGTTTGCATACCATCTAGAAACTATCGTTAGAGCAAAATCCAGATGTCAGATTTCCGAAACTTCAAGATGGCTGCCTCACAGAACTTATTTCAACTTAACTCTTGTCACTGCCTACAGTGGACTGAATGCTTATATCCTTTCCAGATTAATACACCAAAATCCCAACCCCCAAGGTGATGGTATTAGGAGGTGGAATTGGGAGGTGATTAGATCATGAGGGTTGAGCCTTTGTACATGGGATTAGTATCCTTATAAAAGAGGCCCAAGAGACATCCTCGCCCATTTCCTCTGTGTGAAGACACAGCAAGAATATGGCTATCTAAGAACTATGAAGCAGGTTCTCATCAGACACTGAATCTGCTAGAGCCTTGATCTTGGCCTTCTAGCTTTCAGAACAATTTCTGTTGTTTATACATCACCCAGGCTATTCTGTAATAGCAGAGTAAATAAAAACATTGCCTTATCTGGATACTTGGAGGGTGCAGGAAGAGAAAAAACATGAAAAAACTACAAATTGTCAGTCACAAGTAGATTCCTAGCCATAAGAAATTCATACTGAGTCTGTATTTTGTGACATATTCAATCTTCCTTTGAAATATGACAACTAAGAAACACACACACAAAAAAAAAACCCAAAGAACTACGCAAATAGCATTGCAAGTTCACCCACCTGCCCTTGGGGTCTAATGGCATCTTTGTTGAAATGTCAACATCTAATATGCAAAGAGCTAGACAAAACCTTTGATGTCTAGTTGAATCCTTTGTTTCACAGGGATATTTGAGAACCAAAGACCAAGGTCCCACAGCAAGTTAGCAAGTTGAGAAATAGAAATCGTGCCTATTAACCTGCCTGTGGCAGCACCAGGAAGTTTATATTATTTCAGAGGTCCCAAACGAATTACCATCACCAGCAATAACTCCTTAAAAAGGCTAAGGGCATCCACTAGTTCATTACCAATTGCTTTATGCCACACTGTTCAGAAGAAGCTCACTCAATCCTGTGCAAGTTCCTGCCCAATTTCATCTTTGGTAAGAAAATGTCTAAAAGGCTGAGTCTTGAGGCAAGACACACCCCCTCTGCCGCCCCCAACAAATAGGCCCTCTCCCCAGGGCATGACAGATGGAGCTCTGGTGAAACAACCAGATGTTCAAGTTAAATTCTACACCCCACTCCTTTGATCGGAGTCAGGAATGGAATCCTTATGGAAGTATTCCAAAGCTAAAGCTTGCAAAAGAAAAATCAGCACAATGAAGATCCTCCCAGTAAGTGCTTTTATACCACGTTCCAAGCTCTAGAACAGTTTCTGGACTTTGTATCCTTCAGAGAATGTTTGCTTTGGTGTTTGTGGCCAGAGGCATCAGAATGAGAGCTCAACCCTGACCTGAGGATGCTACAGGTCTCACAAGTGATCCCGGCAGCTTATAAGCATACACACAAGAGGGCATCTGGGCAACCAGTGCCTTTGTGAGGAGTGTGCACACACAGCGTGCCAGGCTGCATGGGGTATGGTCTTCATACTCCTTTTGGAAGTGACATTAGTAAGAGCCAGATCTGTTCACACATTCTGCTCCATCATCACAGAGCTCCAGGCCAATTTCACACTCATTTGCATCTAAAAATAGAAGAATAGACTACTCTGGTTAGTCTCACTATCTGGTCCCTTCTGCTGCACTATCCTCCAGACTATTCCAAAGACTCATCTTCTGCCTTTTTCCCACTCTTGTTGGTCTAAGCCACAACCCTGCCTCAGGGCCTCAGCATCATCTATCTGGAGGCCTCTTCACCCTGCTGGCTAGCTGCACAGCTCTCTCCCACATGCCTTCTCAACAAGGTTTTCCCTCACCACCTTTAAAGAACATTTCTCAATAGAACAGATCAACTTATCAACTAATATACTCTGCAATTTTCTTGCTTGTCTCCTAGCTAGACTGTAAACTCCATTGGGAAGGAATTAGTCTTTTAGGTTCACTGTTGAACTCCAAGTACCCAGGACAATGCCTGATCCATAGTAGGAGTGAAATAAAATATGACATAGTTAGATGAACTAATACAGCCAACCCTTCCTTAGGCTGGAAGGCAAGCATAACTCTCCCATGATGATGACTGAGAAGGGGCAGCTCTCCATGGGAAATGACATGGACTAGCACTGGGGGACTTTTCCTATTTACTCAATCCAGGCTGAATCTTGCCTAATCTTCCAAGCATAGTAAATACTGACTGCCACCAGCAGCCAAGAGACCCATCAACAGCTTCAAGAAAGGGGAATCTTTTCTCCACCTCATGGGTTCTTAGTGCATCCTCGATGAGGGTCCTTAGCTGATAAGACAGAGAATCAGGCACACTCACTGCTTGAGATCTTAATTAAGCATTACCAGAAAATATATGTGATATTCATGGCATCTTTTCTAGGAATGTTTTAGAAGACAAGAATAAAGGGGCCCCTGGATGGCTCAACTGACTAAGCATCTAACTCTTGGTTTCAGCTCAGGTCATGATCTCACAGTTCATGAGTTCAAGCCCCACATTGGGGGCAGTGCAGAGCCATCTTGGGATTCTCTCCCCCTCTCCCTCTCTGCCCACCGCTCTCAAAATAAATAAATAAACTTAAAAAAAAATAGAAGGGAAGAATAGAAAACACAATCTAGATACCTCTCGGTAGAGAAATGTTAGTTTTTGAAGAGACTAAGATTAGACCATAAAATTATAAAACTATATCGTAGACTGTTGAATTCATTAACTTAGTTTGTTATCCAAACTCTAGTCCTTTCCATCAGGTAACAAGTATTTGTTCTTGTCTGTATAAACATCTCTCTCTCCCATGAAAATTTAGCCTGAAGAGGTGGTTTTTAATTACATTCCCTGGGATGTTAATGGCTCTAGCTTACTGTATTTTACCAGGTTGTTCTCCCATTTACAACAAGGCAAGGGAAAGTTGTGTCAAAGTCTTATCTAGCACTCTAGTTTTAACACTTGATAGAATTTCCCCCATTTCGGGTACTTGGACTATATGTAAATTAATTAGGCTCCCCCGCCCCCACCCCAGATGGAATAACTACATATCAACACATCTCAAGTAAACAACCAAACCTCCTGAACATACTTTTCCATTCCAGTCAGCCTGCCCGTCTCATTTGGGGATGAATAGTAGTCCTTTTCTCCAAAGATCTGTAAACAAAAGCAGAGATTGTATGAGACCACCTTATTACAGCTGGTCAAAACTCAACACATTCCTACCAACTGATTGCGGAGGCTGCCTTCAGCCCCAGAACACAAGGGAGTGTTGTACCCAAAAAATCTGGTGCACAGCAGCCCTAGGTAGATAGCTGTGGCTTATTTCTAATGGAGTGTCTTTTTTCTGAGTAAACTTTAAGAACAGGAGTTAAAGGCAACTAATCTGAGAAAAGAACCGCTAAGTGATAATTATCATTAAAGTCAAGTCTTCCAGGGCGCCTGGGTGGCTCAGTTGGTTAAGCGTCTGACTTTGGCTCAGGTCATGACCTCATAGTTCATGAGTTTGAGCCCTGCGTCGGGCTCTGTGCTGACAGTTTGGAGCCTGCTTCGTATTCTGTGTCTCCTTCTCTCACTACCCACCCCCCCCCTTTCAAAAATAAATAAACATTAAAACATTAAAAATAAATAAATAAATAAAGTCAAGTCTTCCTGAGATAAGGAAAGAAACTTATTATCTTGTGCTCCCATTTTTTGACTATCTTTTGCATCTGCTACGGATCTCCTCCTTTTTAGTTATGAAAGAAAAGGGAAAACCCACAATACTACACATTTCACACTTCAGTGTGTGCACTTCATTTCTCGTATGGAGTTACGTTGTATGCACACAGGTTTGCAGATTTTCAGAGATTTGTATTGTTATAGTCTTTTAGTGACTGTAAAGGAGTCAAGTAGAGGGTACCATAATTTATTTGATCTTGCTCATCACTCATATTTCTAACTTTCATTGTGATAATCTTGTGATAAATATAATGATGTATGAGTTTTCCAAGTTCCATCTTTCTGGGATTTCCAGAAGTGGGATATATGGGCCTGAGAACCATTTGTTCTCTTGATATATCTGTTACCCTGTCTTCCAGAAGGGGCATGATCATTTATAGCCCTCTGAGCAATGTCTCATAACCACTAACACTTGCTAGATTGTATTACATGCCAGGCACTGTTTTAAACTCTTCATATTAACTCATTTAATCTTCATAACAATCTTATGAAGTAAGTACTATTATTCTCATTTTATAGAAGAGGAAACTGGGGCACAGAAATTATGCCAGATCTTTTTACAGGAAGAAAATTAGTTAGAGGAAGAATCATATTATCAACTGAAGGTGAACAAAGCAGAGTTACCACAATTACTAAGGTCTATTAACAGCCTAAGGCTGTATCCAGCCTTAGGAGACAAAGAGTGTGAGATGGGTACTCCTTTGTACGATCTCAGTAGCTATGGTCCTTCCCCCAAACAGCTCAGCAACCAGTTGAGAGATCCGGCAATAACACAGATATAGTAGTAGTATCCCAGTCAATTTAGGTCTTAGTAAGTTAGAAACTTTTAGAACTGGAAACTTTGTTAAACTCACATGTGGACATTATAGAGCTAAGAAAACAGATTTGGAATGGGGACTTTGTCCAAAACTCTATTAGGGATGCAGCTGGAACTAGAGCATAATCACCTAAACCCCAGTCTGACATCCCTCTTTCATGTGTTCCCTGATCCCAGGCAGAAAGCAGTCAGGGTATGGAGGACAGCTTCCCACCTGGTGGAGGGAGAGGAAGGCAGTGGGCCGGGGAAAGGAGGATGGAGTGGGGAGAGGGAGAAAGAGAAAATGAGAATGTGCAGGGGTGGGGATCCCCACCAGAGACTGCTGACCTTGTCACTAGAACAGGAAGGGTCTGTGGGCACACAGGTACTTAGTCCAGGCCTCATCTCCCCTCCTGCTTAATTTCTCTCACCACAGATTTTAACACTTTGAAAGGGTCCCCACTCAAAGACTCTTTGAGGAGCTCTGACTTAACCATCACTTTGACTAAGACGTCTGCCAGAGAGAGGAAACAAGAAACCCCTATCAACAAAGCATACCAATAATGCTTTAGTCTCATGAGCCTCATTGGGACTTTTACCCCCCGCCCCCCACCACCCTGCACCCCACCACCTGACCAGAAGCATGCTCTTGTTGCATTTATGTTTGCGTTTACACTAGACTTGGGAATGGATTCTGAGACAATGGCCCCAGGATCATGCTGCTATTCAGCTTAAACCTGATAAATACAAAAACTTAGACACAATACACTAAAAAAGTATTGAGTTTGAGTATTTGGAAAGTTGAGGGGGGGTGGCACATAGCTTGAAATCTGGATCAGAAGGGCTGATTTCTGATCAATTTCCTGATGGGACTAGTGAAAACAATTCTTTGTGAATATTCCCAAACATACAGCCTCTCTCCTGCTATTGGCTTACAAGATGGCTTTGGAGGATTCAGGTCTGTAAACGTGATTCGTGGGTTTAGAATATATCTAATACTCTTCAATTATGAAACCTCACCTCTCGGATTATGTTGAAATGCTAGAACAGAGCCATTTCCAGAAAGTGAGAAAAGTATTATTATATCTTCATGAGTCACGAGAGAAAGTAAAAGAGAAATTAGTTTTGCCTTCCTATTTATATGAATCAAATTCCTATAGTGTTTCAAACTTAGTGTAGACATTGATAATGGTTTAAATAACAGATGAAACATAAACAACTCATATTCTGTGCCAGGGTACTAAACATTCAATATGCTCTGTATAATTAAATCAGTTAATCCTCACAACCCTATGAGGTGCTATCATTTCCATTTTACAGAGTATAAAACAGAGAGGTTAAATGACTTACCCAAGGTTGCACAGCTAGCAGGCTCCAGAGCCAGAATGTAAACCCAAGCTGTCTGGTTCCAGATGCTGCACTTAAGCCAAAGCACCTTGTGAGATTATACGTGTGCTTGACTTTCTTCTCAGCCTCGGTTACTTTACATATAAAATGGAAAGCCTATCACCCAATGTCAAGATTCTTGAGGGATTAGCAGCAGAACAGTATGAACATTTTATATAGTGGAGTCTCACTTGGAATTCACTCTTTCTCCCATGATTAAGACTTATTTTTTATTTCTGAGAAAAACTGAGTCAGAGAAACAATCATGACAGATTGGAAGAGACCCAAGAACCTGCCTACTACAACCACCCTTCTTCCCTTGTCTGGAAGGTCAAACTCCTTTCTCTGCTTTCTTTGGTCACTTATAGCAATGAGAATGCTGCTCACAGTGCAGTCTAATCCATTTCAGAATAGGGAGGTAACTTTTTCAACAGTAAAAAACAAACAAACAAACAAACAAACAAACAAAACTTCCAACAGCTTTTCAAATACAACAGCTGCCAAGTTATCCCTTTCAATAATTTTCAAGACTCTCCTCTCCCCTTGATAACACTTCCTGGGTTACAGCTTGACAAGCTTGTCAAAGTTACTTTCAAAGTATGACATTCAGGCAGGGTATAAGTACAGCAAAATAAAGGAGGATTATCACCTCCCTTGATCCACATCTTCTACTTCTATTAATATGACCTAAGTTTGTGTTCTCCAAACAGTGCTAAAATAGCCATGCCTGTGATACCATATCTCAACTCCTAATCCCAATTACCTTCCACCCTCTAATGTTGCCTCTTGATACTAACTGACCAAAAAGAGGCTTTTGAGAAAATAAACACAGCAATAGCTCTCTAGGCCAAAGCAGAACATGGCCATGAAACCAAACTGTTATGGCCCTCAAGCCCAATAAATGATTGAAACAATCACAAGTCAGTGTCTCAAAGGTTTGAACTGTTCTGAAGTCCAATTCAGTCAAATCCTGTTGCTAACTTTGAGGCTGATCTGTTTCCAACTCTTCCCACCTTCAGACTCTATAAGATTGTACTCCTACCCCTCTTGTGTTTGGGCATGCTCGAGCATCACTTCTGGACCACAGCACTTAATGGTCTATGCAAGGCAGACCCCCCCCCTCCCCAGAACTCTTCCTCTTTAGTGAGGCAACCAACAGCCATCAGGCTGGGTACCTGAGGGCCTACGATAAGCAGAGGTCACCTCACCTGCCCAATATGACAGACTATAGCCTCAGTGAGAAATATATCTTCCTTTATTTTTAAGCCACTGAGATGAGATGGTGGTGGTATTTGTTACCGCAGTATAACTTAGTGTGTTCTGACTGATACAACTCCATTATTAAATTATTAAAAGGAATGGAGTCTCCCCCCAACATTTCCTAGATCTTTCTTATACCACCTAGTATCTCAGAAGAGCTGACACCACCAAATACTTTTCCTTCTTTTTTTCTCATTGGTCTTAATAACTTTCTTGGAAGTGAAAATGCTTAGGATTATAGAAGACCAAGTGTTAACTGATAAACCAGAAGGAAAACCTCATCCTAAGGTCTTAGACAACAGCTCATTCCAGCAGCTGTAGCAACAACATAGGCTATTACCACCCTCTGTGAGTCACTGCCCTCCAGCCTGAGAGATGAAGGGGCCACCTGACCCATGAGCCCAGAGCAGGGAAGGGTAGTTGAAGAAGAAAGGGAGAAAGATATTGTCAAGAACAAACTAAAATTCTATCTGGCCCTGCCATTAAGTTAAAGCTGTCTCTAGAAATAGCCCTCTACTGGGTGAAACTAGTTCATGGCAAGGAGAGCCGACCGGGAAAATGAGAAATTCCATAAACAGCCTCCCAGCAGAAACACCTCTAGCCACAGATGTGCAGTCACTGTTCTCATACAGGGCATGATGGGAAACAAATAGTGCCAACTTATTTAAAAAGTTACCAAATGTGGGGTGCCTGGGTGGCTACGTCAGTTGAGCGTCTGACTTCAGCTCAGGTCATGATCTCATTGTTTGTGAGTTCTAGCCCCGCATTGAGCTCTGTGCTTACAGCTCAGACCCTGAAGCCTGCTTTGGATTCTGTGTCTCCTGATCTCTCTGGCCCTCCCCCACTTGCACTCTGTCTTTCAAAAATAAAGAAACATTTAAAAAAATTTTTTAAGTTACTAAATTGCTATAATTTTGCTCTCTGCTCTGCAGAGTCCCCAGAATGCCCAAGTCACAGGACTGTGTGGGGTTTGCCTTCCTTTCCATGAATTACGTAGTCACTTCAGGGGAGAGACCCTCCTCTATCCCCCCACACTTGGGGAGCCTAGAGTATTCAGCACTTACATGGAGTACAATCAGCTTCCTGGGCTCCCCTCTGACCCCTGAAATGCCCCAATTTCAAACCATGGGATTTGAGGGAAAGAAGTTGAAGTTCAATGTGATAGGATTCTAAAACCTAATATTTTGGCAGGATGGGGTAGGGAGTTGTCAAAAGATGGAAAAAAAAAAACCCAAAAACCTGTACCTATTTTCCAGGAAGATATTTGGGAGGGAATAACTGATACTCATAAACTAATTGGATCTCCCTGATGGAAATACACAAAGCATCCAGAACTGAGAAAATGCCTCTAGAGCATTTTTAAAAGACTTTTCCCCTCACTCAAAGACCTTCTCCACCAGGATTCCACAAAGTCTCATCATAAGCTCTTACTCAGTTGGATTTATCATTGTATTTCCTGAAGTTCCTAAGAAGATACTCCAAGGAGAGGGAACATTCATCCAACTGTTACAAGCTATGAGCCAAGAATGTTCTGGGCCCTAGCAATAGATACACTAGTGAACACATCAGGTGACCTGTCCTCGTGACACTCACATTCCAGTGAGACACACAGTAAACAAGAAAACTGCTGATAGCAATGAGTGCTCTGAAAGAATTCAACAGGGTGATGTGACATTAACTGTTGGTGGCATCTGAGCTGAGACCTAGAGGGACAAAAAGGAGTCAGACAGGTGAAGGGCTATGGCCACTAACAGAAGTCAGGAGGTTAGGCTCAGTGCGGGATGCAGCACAGGTAAGTTTTCAGGAAGGGAAGGGAAGGCAAGCAAAACCTCGGACCTAGTCCTCTCAGGCATGCCTCCTGCAAAGCAGCACTTCAAACCACCTGATGTGAGGTTTTCAACCTTCAGTAGCCCTTCCACGATCATGCACAACAGGATGGCAGTCCCCTGTGGCCAGTCCTTCCCACATGCTGCTGTTCACAAGCAAGACTGTGAATGAGAAGGCATCAATGATTGAATTCTTCACCACTCAGCTGGGGAAGGAAGCACTGGGGGTTTGTGCCTTGTGTCCTGGGCTTGTGTTGGGACAAGGGTGTGGTCCCCAAAAGGACTGCTGGCGCGTTACCTGCAGCCCCACAGAGCAGGCCGTGGAGCCGGGTGACAGGCTGGTACTTGGTACCACCAGCTAGAGGGGCTGGTCCTGTTCAGTTTGATGTCCAATCCCGACTTCCTCAGCACTTCTCTCCAGGGGCTCCTCTTGGAGAGATCTGCTTCCCCAGGGGTTAGGTGAGGAGTCCAGGCTGTCTCCCATGGTTAACCTGTACAATTTCTAAGCCATTTCTCTAGCGTTCTCTTCAAGGGCAGCTGCAGACCCTAACGCTGTATCCTCCATACTTGGAAGGAACAGAGAGGACTTTGAGGGCCATTCTGAAGGAGCTGACAGCCGACAATTCACCAAACCATCTGACATAGGTTTACTCTACAATTTGGGGTTCCAGAAAGCAGTAGTGAGCAGGACTTCTGTTAGACCCCTTTCTCCATCCAATGCCTTGTTTAGCTGTAGCCTTGGGGCTATTAAGGTTTCATCTATGAACAAAAGATCTTCCCCATCAGGTAGAAGGGGAAAGGGGGACAGATGTCCTCTAGCCCCCAGGGCTTCCTCATCCATCATCCTAGCAGGCCCCTCTGCCCTTCTGCTACCCAGCCCCATGTGGGTGACACTTGTGTCTGAGATGGTTTCTAGCTGCCACTTTGGGGTCAGGACAGAGTGAGGTTGTAGGGAGTAGGAAGAATGAAGAGGGAACCAGGCTGTGGAAGACCCAGCTAACGAGTCATAGAGAAGAGCACTATAAACACAACCTTATTCGGACAATGGGCTTATGCTTTAGGGACAAAGCTACTTACTTTTCAGAAGGCTCTCAGCTGACGTGTCACCACCTCCAGAAACTTTTCACCTACTTCCGCAAAACTCCTCCCTTCTCTGGTTGACCGCAGTGCCCTGTGAGGCCTTGCAATGGACAGTAGTCACACGGTATTTGTCATGTTGCTTTTGGGCATCACTGGGTTGTCTCTAACACCCTCCTGTGAAAACCTGACAGTAGAAACTGGCTGCCTCCCAGTGGCTGCTGCCCAACAGAACAATCAAATGCCTGCTGGGTGGAGTGTGGCTGTGCAGTGTTCACAGCCTCTGCTCCAGAACAGAGAGGCAGAGATCTCAGGGGCTGATTGTGAACTCATTTCCCACCCTGACTCACACCCGGGAAGGTGATGAGGGAAGCAGACTATCCAATCCAAGGTTTATCAGCAAGTAAGGCAATGGTAACACCTGGAATACATGGCAAGGTCTCTAAGAGGCTCCTCATGGGCCTTCCACCATCCTGACGCAGGGTAGCATGTGAGTCTTTGCTGACTTCATCTACCATTTGCGTCTTCCTTACCTCTGCCCCTGTCATATTTCCCTGGAGCCTCTCACCATGGCCTCAGTTCTCAGAGACCTGCACTACTAATCCTGGCACCAAGTAGCTTTGAGAGAATAGGCACAGCCCAACATCTAGGCTGTGTGAGAGCCCATCGCTACCGTGCAGTGAAGCGGGTCTAGGCACTCCAGAATCCCCAGACACCTATATAGTGCTGAAGCAGAGCACCCTGAAGAAAGCTGGCTACAGCCTGATCTCCTCACAGACACTGGGAGTTTTATTCAGTTCTGCAGAAGTTAGAACAGCCAAGTTTAAGCAGACATAGCAGGAAAAGTGAGAGAATACGTGCCTCTGGCACTCTGGCTAACCAGGAGCTCTGAAGGACTGCCCCACTTACAGAACCAGATCCTGAGTAGTGCGGACACAAAATTTCTCATTTGGAAGGAGGGGGGCTCTATGCAACCCTTCCCTGCCTTACTCTCCAAAGAAAACCAGGAAGGGGTTAGAACAGCAAGAACTTACTAGAGACATGTTGTCCTGAAGGGGGTTATGGACACTCCTGGCACAGCAGCAAGGTGGGGACAGGAGTCTGGGGCTCCTGCTATGAGGAGAGCCCTGGACGGGCTGGTATGCTTCCAGGTTGGTACATATCAGCCTACAAACAAAAGTGCATCTTCTTTGAAAGAAGGCCTGCCTGCTTAGGCCTAGAGCAGGAGTCCACAAACTGTAGCCCTAGGACAAATCCAGTTGCTGCCTGTTCTTGTAAATAAAGTTTTACTTTAGAGGCGCCTGGGTGGCTCAGTTGCTTAAGCATCTGACTTCAGCTGCTGGCAGCTGGAGCGTGCTTCAGATTCTGTATCTCCCTTTCTCTCCCCCCACCCCACTCTCACTCTCTCTCTCTCTCTCTCTCTCTCAAAAATAAACATTAAAAAAATTTTTTTAAGTTTTACTTGAATACATTAAGCCCATTCATTTATATGAATGTTGGAAGTATTCTACAACTTGTCCTGCCCTATGCAGTAGCCACTAGGGACTAATCACTACATGCTTGCCCTACTTCATCTCAGACCAGAAGCAGAAGGGCAAGCCCAGGTTATGAACATTCCCTAGGAGGGCTCAGAACCATGGCTGGAACAAGATGCCACACAACCTGCTGCTGTGTGCCCCTACTACCTGGGGATGATGTCCAACCTCAGGAACTCTCAGCTCACTAAGTATTCCTCGGGGGTATCTAAGGAATCCCAGGACAGGACTTCATTCTGGGTCAGCTGGAGACAGAAGGAAAGGACAGTAGAAAGTTCACTGTTTACCTCCATGGCTCCTAAATCCCATCTTGCCAGAAATACACCAAGAGCAGTCTTCTCTTTTGTCCCTTCTCCTAGGGCCAACACAACAGATGTCAAAGGCAGAGTGGGTACCAGAAGCCAAACAGTTGAGGGTCAGCCCCCTCAGGCAGCCACCAGATGGCCATGCAGGTGAGGACGGTGGTCCTCAGCACTGGCTATGCCTTAGAATCATCTGGGAAACATGTAAACATCCAAATGCCTAGTCCCCACCCCAAACTAAGTCAGGATCTCTGGGCATGGGACCCAGGCTTTGGGACTTTTAAAGCTCCCCAGGTAATTCCTATGTTTAGCGAAAGTTGAGAAAATCTTCTGTATTCTCTCCTAACTTCAGCCCCTTAGAAAGGTCAGTGTAGACATGGTAGAGTTCTCCATCTTACCTGAATCAATCATTTGGATGATGGTCCTAGTGCTTGGCTGTCCCAGGTTGCTCATCTCTGAGATACAACCCCACACGGGGTAAGAATATTTATCATGATACCTCTAAGACCTAACTGGAAGATTTTATCTCTGCATTGAATAGTGTTGTCAGCTTTGAGTTTCTAAGAAGGCCAAGAACCATGCCCCCAGCCCTGACCCTTATGACAGAGTTTGGTTGGAAGCAACACTGTGTTGGAAGCTGGTGGAAGTTCCTTGGGGGACAGAACGAGGAGACTCAGCGGTCAGCAGCAGGGCTTGTCAGGGCTCTGATTTTTAGTTCCTCATGATTTCCTGTAGTTTGGGGGTAAAGACAGAAGTAGAAGACACCAGAATAGGGGCGCCTGGGTGGCTCAGTCGGTTAAGTATCCGACTTCAGCTCAGGTCACGATCTCGCGGTCCGCGAGTTCGAGCCCCGCGTCGGGCTCTGGGCTGATGGCTCGGAACTCAGAGCCTGGAGCCTGCTTCCGATTCTGTGCCTCCCTCTCTCTCTGCCCCTCCCCCGTTCATGCTCTGTCTCTCTCTGTCTCAAAAATAAATAAACGTTAAAAAAAATTAAAAAAAAAAAAAAAAGAAGACACCAGAATAAAAGAATGAATCCTGGTCTTAGGGGTGTCATGATTTGATGACTACCTCCTTGCTCATTTCCTCAAAGGCAAAAGTCCCCAAATGTTGTGACAACATAGACTTTGTACCCATTTTGTGAAGACACCTGACTTGTTTGTGTCCCTACAGGGTCATCCACCTGTTCTTCAAGAGCTCTTCTGCCTGTGGCACTATTTCTCTGCCTGACGTGTTAGCCTGAGGTCAGTGGCTAAGCCTTACTGGGCTGTACCTCCTGCAGCCATAACTCTGGAGGGGCTCCAGGAGCATTGAGGGGTTGGTAAAATATACAGGCAGAAATGTTTGGAGAAGAGGAAGGCTGTTCTCCCCCTCTCTCAGGGCTCTTTTGAGAAGTAAACATGATTAACGGGATGGTGGGCAGCATGCAGCAAGAGTTCAACTTGGGGTAGATATTACGAGTGTCACTCACCACTATCCAGGGGCTGGAAATCCACAGGAGACATGCCTCACAGTAGGAACAGGAAGCACTTGTTTTCCACAGAGGCCTTTTCTCCCCCTTCTCCCCCACTGCCTCACTTCCTCACTGATTTATCTAGCAAATAGCCCCAGGAACCTACCACTCTGCTTCACCCCCCTTGTCTGGGGTAACCTAAAGGGCCTCTGAACAAGTTGCTGATAATGCTGTTTGGAGGTCTGAGGCCAGCCCTGCCCCTCACTCGAGCATAGCCATGAACCACCCACTCCTGCATGGCCCCTTCAACCCAGGCTTCCTAAGAGCAACTGGGTGGCAGGCGGGCTCCCCCTGCATCAGGAACTGGATGGTCCCTGCATATTCACCTCCTTCTCCTAGGGCCTGAACGCCTGGCCGGATGTGGGGCTGGATCTGAAGCCTGATTGTGAACATGGGCCCGGCCCTGGTTCTGGGGAGCTTCAATTCCAGCCATCAGGCAAGAGAGGGAAACCCAGGGGAGGAAGGTGGGGGTGGGGGCTCCCCTACCTCTCCAAGCAGCAGAGGCCTGAGGTCAGACACAGCCTCCACTAGCTCCTCCTTTCAGGCATCCTTGGCCTGAGGGGCAACTAATGGGGCACCTGTTCTGCATTATCCAGCAAAGGGCAGGATGCCCCTCCACAGGTGGACTTAATCAGTACAGGGGGAATGTATGTCAAGAGCCACGGGGGATCATGTCAAAGCTAAGGGAGTCACTTCATCCCACCCCCAGCCTGTCAGCTCTCACCAGAGGCTGAAAGGAGAGGAAACAAGCCTATAGACTCCTCCTTATTTACTCCTCAGCAATCTTGCACCCAGACTGGGCAGGGCTAAGGCTGGGGATTCCCCTGCAGTGAAAACAAGATGGATCTGCAAATTGACGAGGGAGTCACTTGGTCCCCTTCCTCCCTGCCCAGTGCCTCCTCATCCATCTGCTCTCCTCTGAGACATCTGTATACCCTCTCCCATAGGAACCTGCTGGCAGGAAACCAGGGGCATCAGTTGTTGGCACCTTTGTGTGATTTCAATCCTTATGTCACCTCTCCCACCATGCCTTGGCCTCTGATTGGGACAGCAAAGCCTCGTGGCCACACTTTCCCTGAACTGAAGAACTCCAGGCATGGTGAATCTCTGGAGGAGATATGGGAGTGGGAATGGGGTGGGAGGTGCAAAGGCATCCTAGGGCCCTGAAACTGTATCATCGAAGTGAATCTTGTCAGCTCAGGCTCTGCCCCCCTGAAAGTATTGACATTCCTCACAGTTACATCCTTGGTCAAGGTCGCTCCTCCCTCCACCTTTCTCTCGGGGTCATCTCTATAGCATACAGCATGCTTACTGCCATCCATGCCCCATAACTTCAAATCCTTACCTCCACTCTGAGGTCCCCAAATATCATGCCTGCGTATTGGGCTGATTTCCACCCAACACATAGATCTTCTTCCCCACGTTTCTGCTCCTTCCTCTAGAGCTTGATCAACAGTACCCCCACCCACCCTGTTATCACCAGGCCTAATGTCCATCCTGACCTCCTGAGCCATCCTGACCTCCTGAGATTCTCTCCCTTGCTTTCCACAGCTGCTCTACCTTGCATGACACCTGCTGTATACACCCCCATCCTCTCCATTCATTCTGCCATTGCCTTAGTTGGAGCCCTGGAACGCTCACTTGCCTATGGTAATATTGCATGTTCACTGTGACTTTGGGGACCCCTTGCACATGGTTTTTCTGCTTAAAGATTATTCAAAAATAACTTTGGTTTTTCGAAATCAATGTCATTTTTGTTATCAAAAACTTTCTTTTAGCTTTTTAAAAAATATTTAATTTTTATTTATTTTTGAGAGAGAGAGAGAGAGAGAGAGAGTGTGTGTGTGTGTATGTATGTGAGTGGGGAGGATCAGAGAGAGAGGGAGACACAGAATCCAAAGCAGGCTCCAGGCTCTGAGTTGTCAGCACAGAGCCTGACGTGGGGCCTGAACTCACGAACCACAAGATCATGACCTGAGCCGAAGTCAGATGCTTAACCAACTGAGCCACCCAGGAGCTGCTAGCTTTTTTTTAACATGAAGAATTTAATATAAAGAATCAGTAAGTAACCTAAATTTATGGACTCTATCACCACTAATTATCATTCAGAGATAATTTTCAGCAAGTAGAGCTTTTAAAGGTCAAGAGCCAAGCACTTTCAGGTGCCATTAAATATATATTCTGTCTTCAACCATGTTTAAGTGGCACATTGCTCATTCAGGGACATTAAATACATTCACATTGTTGTGCAATGACCACCACATCCATCCACGAACTCTCTTCATCTTGCAAAGCTGAAACTCTGTACCCATGAAACACTAACTCCCCATTTCCTCCCTTTTTGGCCCCCGGTGCCCTCCCTTCTACTTTCTGTCTCAAGGAGTTTGACTGCTTTAGGTACTTGCTATAAGTGGAGTCATCTGAAGCCTGATGAATCCATCTCAAGCCTTTGGCTTTGACCTCTCCTTTTGCCTGTAATGCCCTCTCGTGACTTTCAGACTCCCACTCATCCTTTAAAATCCAGTGGGTCTCCTCCTCTGAAGCATTCCTTGACAATCAAGGTCAAGTTCATAACCACCCTCCCACCCCTTGGCATTCCCCACTGACCTAGCAAATACTTCAGTTTGCAGGTATTTACTTACATAGACGGAGCTCTATGAGGCCAGAGACCTTGTGTCTTTTGTTCATCACCATGGCCTCAGCACCACGCAAAGCCAGGCTCATTAACTGAATGATGACCCTGTCTCTTCCTCAGCTCCATCAATCAAAGACCAACAGATGCCCTGGGGTACCATCCAGGACCTCTCTACTGCCCTGGGTTCACAACCTTTGTTTTTCATTTCACTGGGTTGGGAAAGGACAGTTTAGCTGCTTCCCAGGGATCTGTGCAAAGTGCCCTAGTGGCCAAGACAGCTTCTTCCCCAACAAGTATGGTGACCTAACTATGGCCACTGGCCAACGTCTTTGTTCTACAGGGGAAGTGCAGACAGGGTGCCCACAATCAACAGATCCTGCCATAGATGTGCAGCACTAATTGTCTCCCCCCAGCCTGGCCAAGAGGGAGAGCATGTGAAATGCCTGAGTGAGGCCTAGAGCGACTCTGGCCTGCGCACACCTGCTGGCTCTGGGGTGGCCTGTGGGCTAGACTCGGGCCCGTGCAGTTGCTACCACTCTCCCAGTCCGGTGTCAGGCTGGTGACTGAGCCACTTCATATGTCAGCAGCAAGCCTCAACTGCTTGTTCCAGCTTTCTGTTTGGAAATGCAGCAATCTCCGTTAAACTCCACACTGGACAGAGGCAGCAAGTTTCAGATTATCAGTTCTGGAGCCTAACCTTTCTCTCTGAGGGATCAGTCCTTGCCAGAACTTCAAGCTTCAGTGAAGATTTATTTCTATTCAGGCCCAGTGTTGGAAGCTCAGGGGACAGGCCTTCACTTACTCTCCGGCTAAGAGAAATGCTTGGAGGCTGACGGTATTTCAGGTCAAGCAGCCCTGATTCTGGCTGGGGCAGAGGCTAATCTTTGCTAAAAGAGTGGCCAACGATAGATGGTCTGCATCAGAACTGCTGGGCAGAGAGAGGTTTGTTTACTAACACACAGATTCCTGGGCTCCACCCGGAGAACCCAATAATCCAGTTCTGAGCCTCTGGGGAATGAGGGTCCATAAAGCTCCCTAATTAACAAGGTCCCACCCTACTCCCAGGCCATTTGTGTGCTCACTAAAGTTTGCAAAGCATTGCCCGCCTAGTCTAGCAATAAATTCAACATGCTTCACTTTCCTGGAGCAGAAAGAGAGAACTCGTTTCTGCCCCAGGGTCCAGATTTCAGCAAAGTAAGTGTCACAATCATTAAATCACCTCCACATGAATGCAATGGTCATGTATTTGTTTCAGAAACCCCATGCATGGGTGCACATGCATGGGTGTGTGGATAGGTGGTCTTTGTCCTTGAAGGGGGTAATAGAGGAAGATGCAAAGGAGGAGACAAGAGGAAGAGAATGAGAAAAAAAAAAGGGGGGGTCTCCAGTGTGACTACTGCAGACAAACTAAAAGCCCATGAGCCTTTAGCCCATAGGGTCAGAGGAAAGATGAAGACTGACAAAGGTCCTGGCTAAAATATAAAATTGCATGTCACAGCAGAGCTAGATCCCAAAAACATAATACTGAGTGAAAGAAGGTGTCACAGAAGAACAACACAGTAAGTTCCAACTATATGAATTTTTAAAAACTAGCAGAAGCAAAGACCATATTGCGTAGGAACGCATACATAGGCTGTAACACTGTAAAAAGCAATAAAGGAAGGAAGGACCCGGAATCCAGATGGGTCCATTGCACCTACCTCAGTGAGAGAGGAGACCACAGGGGACTTCAAAGGTACTGACACATTTCCATTTCTTAAACAGTTGGTGGGTAGGCACTTAGATGTGGTTACATGTACCTAATGTGTATCATTTTGCATAGATGATACACTAAGGTTCTTAAACACACATATGAAGTAATGAATAGCATGAATATAAACATGATTCGTTCATCAAACTTGGAAATACTAGGAAAAGGCAGCACCTTCTAGAATTTGTGGCAGGTATGGCTTGAGCGAATAAGAGGAAGTCCCATTTACCAAGGGGACTGTGAATGTTCAGCACTTGTTACTGACTGATCTTGCCTCCAGGACAGGGATGGGCAGGTAAATGAGGTCTTGGGGACACGACTGGGAGAGGAAATACAGTCTCTAGGGCCACAGAGCATGGGCTGAGAGCCGTGAAGCAGAGCTAGGTCCTAGGGAGATGGAAGGCATGCCAGGATCAGCAAATCCAAAAGGGCCAAAATGGGAAGAAGGAAGTCAGACTGGAACCAAACAAATGAGACAAGAAGGGGAACGGGAGGGGGTAATCTGAAGGGGCCAGCCTGGAGGGATTCTCTGGGCTGCATTTGTGCCCCGTCTGGGACTAAGGGTGACCTGGTCTGTGACAAACTCCTAGAAGCCGACCTGACATGAAATGGATGTCAGCCCCAGAAGTGACACCAGTAGACAGAGCCACAGATGGCCAAGAGCAGCCCCCTGCAGTGGCCCCATTAGCCACCCACTGTCAGGGTCATAAGCAGCCCCAGAAGGAACCTGCCCTCTCTCTGGCTCAATGTAGAAAGCCCTTCTCCATCCTGCCACCAATTCCCACACTCTGAGTATTCCAGAGGCTCAGGACCTCTGGAGGGATTCTGTCTCATTGTAAATAGTCATGCTCTCCTATCAAGTCCTCTGTTCTGAGCTGAATTTCAGCAGATGCTGCTGAAATGTCACTTCTGCTTTCAGGAGCCATGCAAAATTAGCCAAGTCCCTCTTGCACCCACCAGGTTAGCAGGACTATGGGTCCTGGCCGATAAGCAGAACAAGGTCCATGGGGAGGCATGGTGCAGTTGACACAAGATGTGCCAACCTGACTGCCCCTCAAAGAGATCTTGTCGCAGTCAGCAGACAGTGCCCAGCTCCTTTGGGGCTGCTTGAGAGTTGCCTCGCCTAAACTGTACCTACATCCAGCAACTGATCACGAGCAAGGTGTCTAAACACTGGCCACTGAAGCCCCCACCAGCAGTTCTAATGGGCTACACCTGCCTGTGGGCTCGGCTTTGTCAGGACCGCATCACGGCATCACCACCCTCCGTGCTCAGTCCTGCTTCGGCTCCCTGACCTCCACAGGTGTTTACCCCTAACGAATGTCTTGCTCACCAAACGCCAACTCAGCACCTGCTCCCAGAGGGTCCTGCCTACAACAGAGAGGGAGTCTTTACTACAGATTGAAGAGGAGGTCATTTTGGACCCTCTAGCAAAGAAAAAAAAAAGGCTGTTTCCATTTTCAGATACCTTATTCTTCGCAGCCTTTGCTAAGAGTCTGGGGATTTCCGTTAGAGCTCCTTCAGAGCAAACAGGAAAGGATTTATTTAGGAGAGAATCCTCTGCCACTCTCTAACCTGAGCAGATTGTTCCAGTGAACAGTTCAGAACGGGCCAGACTGCTCAGCTCCCTGCCCCTGGCAGGGGTTGCAAAAGCCATCACCCTCTTCTTTCTACTTATTGGTGTCAGAATGGGATTTGCCGGCACAAACCAGCAGAACAGCCTGGCAGTTTCCACTTACTCAGAAAGGGTTGCAAGTTCAGTTCCCCTCCGGGTCCCAGAATTCTCAAAAGCAGCAGCTCCGTGGTTCTCCCTCCTCTGGACCTAGAGCACTGATTGTTCTTGCCCCATTTTGTACAATTATTTATGCACCGCTGTAGGACCATTCTCAGGCTGCTGGCTGGTCGGGTCATTTACTTATCCCTTGTATTATTATTTTCTTCCAATAACAAAACAGCAGCCAGCTAGGAACTCCTCATTCAGATTTTTTGTAGGAAAGAAGACTGTGCCAGGCTTCCTCCCAGTGTGGCTGCTGGGTTAAATTATAAGGAATTATAAGGATTTTTAATCCTTTCTTTTTAAGTGACTTTTACTATCACCATCTCTCTTTTTTTTTAATTAAAAAAGAAATTCATTGTATTCATTTCCTATCACGGCAGTTACCAATTACCATGCATGAAGTGGCTTAAAACAATCCAAGTTTATCATCTTACAGTTTTGTAGGTCAGGAATCCAACATGGCTCTCGCTGGGCTAAAATCAAGGTGTCAGCAGGGCCCTATTCCTTTTCCGGAGGCTCTAGGCAAGAACCCGCTCTCTTATCTTTTCTAGCTTCTAGGGGTCACCAGCATTTCTGGGCTCCTGGGCCCCTTTCCATCTGCAATGGCTGGTGGAGTCCTTCTCCTAGGTCTCCGTTCTCCTGTGCCTGTGCCTGTGCCTGTGTCATCCCCCCATGGTTAAAGACTTCTGTGATTACATTTTTTTAAACTTTCTTTTTAATGTATATTTTTGAGACAGAGAGAGACAGAGTATGAGCGAGGGAGGGGCAGAGAGAGAGGGAGACACAGAATCCGAAGCAGGCTCCAGGCTCCGAGCTGTCAGCACAGAGCCTAACATGGGGCTCGAACCCACGAACTGTGAGATCATGACCTGAGCTGAAGCCGGATGCTCAGCCGACTGAGCCGTCCAGGTGCCCCAAGACTTCTGTGATTACATTGGATCCACCTGGATTATCCAGGCTAATCTCTCTTTCTCCAGGTCAGCTGATTAGCAACATCAAGTTCACCTGGAAACTTGATTCCCTTTCCTCATGTAACCTTACGTGTTCACAGACTCTGGGGAGTAGAGTGTGGCCATCTTTGGGAGGCCATTATTCTGCCTATAACATATATGTCCATTGTAGAAAATTTGGAAACACAGGAAAAGTATAGAGGAGGATATATAAGCCACTTCCAATTCCACTGCCCAGAGAGAACCAACAGTTTAGTCCTCGGTTAGTCCTTTTTCTTTATAAACTGGATTTGGATAATACTATAGGATAGGATTTCTATGCTGTTTAATATTTTGCTACATTCCATTTTTCATTGGCTATCTAGCACTCTACTATGTGGATATACTATAATTTATTGAACTTAGTTAATCCTCTGGGGTAAGACACATAATTTATCTCTAACTTCTCTTTATGCCTAGTAGGCCTGTAGTAAACATCCCTGAAGCTATGTCTGTGTATTCTTAGCATACATTTCCTAAAGGCATCCGAAGACTGGGTGACCATATCATTTGTCCTGCAAAGTGGGACATTTTTTGAGAATGAAAAGGGGTAAATTCCAAAAATTAACAGTAACTCATAACGACCAACAAGGCAGGACTGACCTGGGCATGATACATCTTGCCCACCTGGCCTCCTGGAATGTTGCAATGATTTACATTCGCACCAGCAACACCCGAGTCTCCTCGCTCGAAGTCCTTGCCGAGATTGCCAGGACTCACCCTGCCCCCGTCGTATCTTCCTAAAACTGAAAACCACACCGAGGCGAATGCATTCTAACTCTCACTGGAGAGGTGGCCGTGGCAGGCCTGTTTCTTGTGGCAGGGAGAGGACAGCCAAGTCATTCTTGGCCCTCGTTGCCAGGGATTTTAATTGAGGCGAGTCTACTTTGGTTTCTGGTCCAGGTACAGACTGGACTAGCTTCAAGGCAGTAGTGACCGACCTCCCCTCCCTGCGCAGGGAGGCAGGTACAGCCTCAGCTACAAGAGGCACTTTCCCACACAGCTCTCCCCAGGCCTGGGCAGGTGTCCCTGGGGAGCCCCACAACAAGACAGTATTACCTGAGCAGATTCACCTGACAAACTCGCCTGAGCAAGAGACACTGACCCTGAAGAGCCAATAGCAAGAGCTTGAAGCTGCGGTCAGGCAGTTTCCTATACAAAGAATGTAACAAAACCAAGTTACACTTTCTCTTCAGAGGACTTCCTCTTGGATAGAAGCCTCTGAAACCATCAAGTGTCAAGAAGATACCCAAATAAGGCAGTTGCTGAAACCACAAAAACTAAAAGACTAAATTAATTGTGAAGATGTTTTCTAACGTCCAAATTGGGATTCTTTTTTTTTTTTTTTTTTGGTATTTGTTTGTTTGTTTCTTTGTTTTTTCATTTTAGTGGAGGTTATTTGAATCTGGCCACCAAGACTGCAAAATGCTTTCTGGGAAAGAAACCCAGGCTCATGCACCAGGCTGCCTCGCTTGGCTTCTGGATATGTGAAATGGGCATCGTGAAGGGGAACACTGAAAAAAGATCTCGAGTCCTCAGACTTCTTGCACAGACATTTCTGACCTTCTGAGTCCAGTAACCCGGAAGCCACTCAGGAGACATTTGACTCATTCTTGTTAACTCACGTGCTGGAAAAGCAAACTCAAATGGGCCCTGAGAGCAATCTAGTTTTGGAGCAGTTTTACCTATAAGCAACTGGCTCTCTGCCCATGGAGAACATAAGCCTTCAGAAACACAGAAAAATGTTCCAGGTGATATTTTGTAAGCATACCTGCAAACTGTGCTCTGTTAACCTGGAAAATGAACAAAACACAGGAAATGGCTCTGTTAATGGGCAGGAGGCAGAGCAAACTAGCCTGGAATAGGAACCGGCCAAACACCAGATGTCTAAAGCATGGGCATTCTCTCTGAAAGAATTGCTCTTTTTACATTTCAACTCTGGGGGTGCCTGGGTGGCTCAGTCGGTTAAGCATCTGACTGTCGATCTCGGCTCAGGTCATGATGTCACAGGGGTCTGTGGGATGGAGCCCCACGTCAGGCTTAGTGATGACAGTGTGGAGCCTGCTTGAGATTCTCTCTGTCCCTCTCTCTCTGTCCTTCCCCCACTCACATGCCCCCCCTCTCTTTCTCTCTCTCTCAAAATACATAAACTTGAAAACAATTTTTTCAACTTTGATGTCTTGGTGAAGATGTTCATTCGGAAGTCTAGGCTGTTTGATATAAGCAAAGCAGAGTTGTGGGATCACCGCTCTCCTTAGAAGGGAGCCCAGCAATTTGGGGAAAGAAAACACTGGCTCAGATGGTGAGTGTTTTGGATTTCTCACATCAAAAGTCAGCTTCTGGGGGCACCTGGTGGCTCAGTCACTTAAGCATCTGACTCTTGATTTTGGCTCAGGACATGACCTCACAGTTTGTGAGTTCGAGCCCTGAGTTGAGCTCTGCACTGACAGCACAGAGCCTGCTGGGGATTCTCTTTCTCTCTCTCTCTCTCTCTCTCTCCCTCTCTGCCCCTCCCCCACTCACATGCTGTCAAAATAAATAAACTAAAAAAAAAAAAAAAAGGTCAGCTTCTGTATTCAGAAGGTTGGGAGCCAGAAGGTCCTGAGTCCAGACCTAGAGCATAGTCTCCCCAGAAGCATGATGGGCCTTCAGCAGGTGGATGTCTATAAAGATATCTTTGGATGCTAAAAACAGGGCTAGCTAGAGAAGGGATAAATGTTCCATCTATTCTTAGATGCTAGACCCTAGACCTCTAGATTAGCATACATGTGTCATCTCCTATAACTGCTTACCCTGGGAGAAGACTCACAGAGCCGGCTTCACGCCTTTGCATCCTTTGCATTTGCAGTCTTATAATCTCTTTCCCCCCTCAGATATCCACTGGCCTACTCCCTCACATCATTCGGGCCTCTGCACAAATGTCACCTGCTTATAAAACTTTTGCCTGATCAATTACCCTATCAGAAATAGCCTTATAATTCCCCTGCCTGATTTCCCTTTGTCACACTTATTACTACTCCCCATTATGTGATATATTTAAGTGCCTAATATCTGTCTCCCCAGTTAAAATGTAAGGTGCAGAATGGAGGTCCCCAATGACAGTACTTGGCACATAATAAGAGTGCAATAAATATTTGTTGAAGGAGCAAGTGAAACTTAAAGTTAGGGTTGAGTCAAACACCAAACAGCCAGTCTTTCACCAGGCAGATGTGAAGTCACTTAAGAGGTACGTGGGAGGGACACAGAGCTTGGAGTGGCTTTGGGGATGAGTGGGGGCGGGGAGAATGCCAAGATCCACGACTTGTGCCGCTACAGTTGCAGACATCATGGGTGAGGCACAGCTCAGGGACTTGCATGTTTCATG
This sequence comes from Panthera leo, assembly GCF_018350215.1. Lineage (NCBI taxonomy): Eukaryota > Metazoa > Chordata > Mammalia > Carnivora > Felidae > Panthera > Panthera leo. The sequence continues at coordinate 80,081,242 of NC_056681.1, read as the reverse complement.
CCTCCTTCTGGGTTTGACATCAGCTCTTGTCAAACCCTGGCATGTAACAGCCTGGTAAAACTGGAAAAGTCTAGAGGAATTATCTGACCGAGGAGCAAACTGAGGTCCAGAGAGGCTTCAGTGGCAGAGCTTGGGTTCACACTCAGGTCTATCTGACACCCAATCTACTGTTTCTAAAATGCAACACTGCCCCCATCAATTGCTGAAGCCCTGACATTGGGAGGAAAGGGTCTGGGGGAAAACTGCTCTGCAAACCTTTTACCAGTGGCTACTTGGAAGGTAGAAAGCAGCACCTAAACTATATTGCCTCTGGATTTTTACAATCCTCTATCAGATGGCAACTCTGAACTTTCTATAACAGCATTGTTCAACAGAACTTTCTGCAACAATGGAAATACTCTATTTCTGTGCTGTCCAATACAGTAGCCTCTAGTCACATGGGACTAGTGAGCATTTGTGGCTAGTGTGACTGATGAAGTGAATTCTAAATTTTAAATTTTATTTCATTTAATTAATTTACATTTGAGTATAATGTGTGATATGTGGCTAGTGGTTACTGCTTTTGGACAGTACCATTCTAGAAACTTGTATATAGAAGTCTTACTCTGGAATATGAAGAGGAGGGGCATGTGGGCGGGAGAGATTGAGAGGGAAGGAGAGAAATGGGGGGGAGGGTGATTAGACAGAAAAAGAGACACAAGCAGACACACACACACAGAGGAAGAGAGGGAAAGGAAGAGAGGGAGAGGGAGGGAGGGAGGGAGGGAGAACACGAGTGCAAGTCCTGGTGGTAATTTCTCCTCACAGCCACAAGATGGCACCATTGTTCAGAGTCTTTGCTCTGAAAAGCAAAATCAGGCTGGTTTGGGATTCCCGGCTTTCCTTTTCTTCCTCTGTCTCAGTCTGTCTTCCATCTTTCTTCTTCTCCACCTCCTCTTTTCTCTCCTCTCCCCCTCCTCTTCTTCTTCAATCCTGACTTACGCCTCGCTGGTGGCCTTGAGCAATGTGATAGCAGAGGACCTTGTGTGAAGCTGGGAGCAACAAAGGTCCCTGACACTGATATTTGGGTACCGAAAGCACAGTGGTTGGCTCATTGAACAAGACTTGGAAAGAGGCTCTCTGGGTCCTGCTGTAATTGCCCTGGACCTGGCCTGCGCCTGGGGAGGCCTTCCGGGACAATCTTGTTCACTCACCCTTCCTCTTACCACCTTCTCCCTCCCCCCCACCTCCCCGAACTTGGAAGCTTCTGCCCTCAGATCCGGTCCCGGAGGTCATCACCGGAATGTCTCTGGAGAAACTATAAACGCGAAGAGAATGTCCCCTGGTGAGGGTTCTGAGGTCTCCTTTGTTATTCTAGCCTAAGGACAAAGCAACCAGAGGCTTGGGGATGGTGGGTGGAGCTTGCAGTATTTTCCTAAGATTTTTGCAGTTGGGGAATAAATCCCCTGGGATGGGGCAGGGCTGCAGGCTAATACCCATACGGCAAGATCAGGGCAATGAAAACATGCACACAGACGAAACTTCAAAGCTTTTCCGGGAATCTGAATGGGGAAGGGCCTGCGGAAGGTCGGATGTTAACTCTGCAGGAACCGCCCTTTTGCTTTCAGCTGGCCCAGCAGCTCTTCAAACGCCTCCAAACTGTCCCCTCTCAGCGGATTCGGGATCCCACCAGGCCCTGAAGGCAAACACTGGGAGGGCAGGGCCTTTTCCATTGGAGTCCGGCTCTCTGTTCTCCGGAGGAGCTGAGGCCGGTTTCATCTCTGCCAACTGAGCCTGTCACAGCAGAAACTCACCCACGTCAGTCCTGCCTCTTCCCCAAACCTGGTCAAACTTTGCCACAGCTACTTTGCAGGGAGTGAGGAGAATTACTAATGCTGGAAGGTCACTTGAGGTAATAATTAGGACAATCATTAATTTCTGAGGCCTCAGTGACTCATTTATCTCTGATATGCACAGGGATCAAAGGAGGGCATTTATAGCTTAGAAACAAACCTCCTATTCTTTCCCATTCTTTCTTGCTATAATAAATAATAAAAAGCTCCCAGGCCTCCTTCCTTACCCATCTCTTTCTTGCGGGTCCTGTCTCAACTGTCCCCGTACAAAAACCAACCCACCTCTCCCTTCTCTCTACTATCGTTCTTCCCTCTTGAAGAACCATGGCAGGTCTAGCCTCTCTCTGCCCAGCTCCAAGAGTCTTGGCTGCAACTATGTTATGGAGAGTGAGTGGTGCTGGTCCCTCTGTCCCACGGGAGGCCAGGAGGCCCCTGACCTCAGGCAGGCCCCTTGTACATTTACCATCTTTCCTTTGCCTCAGTACGTATATCAGTGCTAGAGTCAGACTGCCAGGGAAGGGCACAAACTTGGCCCTGTCATTTATTAGCTGTGTGACCTTGAGCAAGTTACTTGACATTTATAAGCCTCAGTTTCCCAATCTGTGAAATAGGGATGATATTAGTATCTAAGGCTGGCTTGTGAGAATTATATATGACAAAATATACAAAATGCTTAGCACAGAGCCTGATACAAAATAATGTCAGCTACATTTGTCAGTACCTCAAAATCCTTGCTGTATTTCTAAGAACTTGTAGCTGGCATGCAAACTGGATCTTTCATGTTCTGCTGTGGCCTCTGAGAGATGAAGTGAGGATGCATGGAGCCCCACTAGGACCCTGGACCACCACTGTAATAAGAATCAGATCATGTGTGTGTGGCGGGGGGCAGGGGGTGGTGGTGATGGTGGTCGTTAGCCTTAAGGAGGCTGTGAGATGGACCCAGGCCAGTTTCTCAACCTGCACGCTATTGACATTTTGGTCCAGATAATCCTTTGTTGTGAGGTGTCATCCTGTGCATTTTAGGACATTTGGCAGCATCCCAGGCCCCTGCTCACTAGGTGCCACTAGCAGCCTTCTACTTGTGACAATCAAAATGTCTCTAGACATCACCTCTTAACTCCAGGAGGCAAAATTGCCCTTGGTCGAGAACCATTGGTCTAGACAGATGGGGAAGTGCGGAGACATCCCCCCAGGTACCTGGCTGAGCTAAGGTGAGGAGGCAGGAATGAGCATGATCTGAGAGGATACCCTCCTGCCCAAGGCAGGGCTCAGGCAGGCCTGCAAGGTTGAGTACAGAGGTTAGTCTTGGAAGATGAACAACCCCATTGTTTTCCTTCCTAAGGATGTGCCTAGCTTATTCAGGACACTGCCCTGCTTGGATGTGTACCTCTGGATTGCCCATAGCCAGGACTCAAATACATAACCTTGTGCAGCCCCAGGAGCCCTGGCCAGAACAGTGCCCCAGAGGCACAGAATGCTCACTGAATGGACATTGGGTCAATTCTCATCTTAGAGCCAAGCACCACCAGGGTGTGAATCCTTACTCTGCTACCCACTCACTGTGTGGCCTTGGGCAAATTGCTTAACATCTCTGTGCGTAGGATCCTTATCTGTAAAATGAAGACAACAAGAACATTTACCTCATAGGGTCATTCTGAGGACTAAATGGCTTAATATTTGTAAAGTATTTAGAACAGAGTCTCGCACATAGCAAGTACTAAGGGTTGGTTAAGTAAGCAAAAAACCAAAAGGAAGCCGCCACAGACCAGGAGACACAATCTTTTATAAGTCAGAAGTTGCCTCTGCTGTGACCTCAGGCCCAGAAGCTGTGTGTCTCTGGGCCCTGGCCATCTGCACCAGGGTTGAAAGGGCTGTGAATCCCTGGGGCATCTCCCCTGCAGAGGTGGTTGCTCTTAAACTCAGTTCCTTTGACCAGACAAAACTCGGTGCAGAGGGCCTCAGAACTTCCCATTGGACGGCCCCTGGGGATTTCTTTGATTTGAAATTGTTGGAAGGACAACTTTTTCCTCTACTAACTCAGGTTTGAGGGTGGGGGGTAGTGGCCAGATTCACAGGAGAAAAGAAAAAGTGTGTGCACACACCGAGTTCCAGAGCACCGAGTAATGGGTAAGTCACTGGAAAACCAGAGGTAAAGATGTATATACCAATTTAATAAAAGGGGTAAGGGGTTAGTGCTTCAGACGATGGCAGGTTCTGATGAGATGTGTTTACACCATTTCTTTGGGAATGTCCCCGTGCCAGTCAGTGCCTCCCTGACTGAAGCCTCCCTGGAGGGGTGGGGGTCGGGTGTGGTGGCTCATTCTCCCAAAGCTCTGTGCTAGTCACATAAGGGAAGTCCGGACGAGGTTCTTCTGCATCTGCTCTTGGGTTATTGGTCACTTCAAGGGAAGTACCTGGGGAGGGAGGAATGAGGGAAGGAATCGGGGTGAGTGGATGTGGCCTTTGGGGAACCCCAACACTTCTGCCTATCAGAGGCGACAAAAGCCTCATCAGGAAGCCTCCCCAGACACAAGCAGGAAAAGCCACTTAGAGCTACCAAGTACACTTTGTTAGTTATCTATCGCTATGTAATAAATTACCCTAAGATATCATGGCTTAAATAGTAAGCATTTATCATCTCTAACAGTATCTAACAGTCAGGAATTTGGAAGCAGCTAAGCTGGATGGTTCTGGCTCAAGGTCTCGCATGAGGCTGTGGTCAAGATGTCAGATGGGGCTGCTGTCATCTGAAGGCTTGGCTGGGGCTGTGGGATCCACATCTACAATGCCTCCTCTCGTGGCTGTTGGTGGGAGGCCTTAGTTCCTCACCCCGTGAACTCGTGAGCTGCTGATGTGTCTTTACAACATACACTAGCTTCCTCCAGAGTGCACAGCCCAAGACGGAAATGAACGCAGAAGTCATAATGTCTTTATGGAGCCAGGCTTAAAGGCATGTCCTGTCACTTCTGTTACATTCTTCTGATCATACAGATCAACCCTGATACAATGTGGGACACTACACAAGGCCATGAAAACCAGGAGATGGGGCTCACTGGGCACCATCTCAGAGGCTATCTACCACACCCTCCCAGAAGAATGCTCACCTGGGCACTGGTCCAGATGTCAGCCTGGCTCAGGTACACAATTTCAGAAGCCTCTCAAGACAAAAACCTAGTGCACTAGGGTGGGATTTGGTGCTTCTACCCACTGCCTCAGTCTGCCTCCTCACGGAAAAGCTGGATCATGAATCCACTCCGAACTGGATCATGAGTCATCCCCATGGTGGAACAAAGGCTATAACACAAGGCACCGGATGGGAGAAGCACTGGGCTCATGCGCCCTTCTGTAAGTTGAAATACAGGAAATAAAGCCTTCACATGAAAATAATAATGATAATAATAATAATATGCAATTTTTTGATTAGAAGATGTTGGTGCAAGATTATAGAAGAGGGGTACATGATGGGGCTGGGGCAGTTCTGCAAGCTTCAGGGAGGAGATAGGACATGAGTTAAGTACTAGCACCCAAGACCCTTCCTGAGCCCCAAGTCCAGATATGGTGAACTGGTGACAGCTTCCTACTGCTTCCTGCTGTTTCATGCCTCCTAGCCATTCCACCTGCTCTTTCCTCCAGCAGGAATACCTTTTCCCTAATCTTCCCCTGCTTGTTAACTGCATTTATCCTTTCAGACTCAGCTCAAGGAGCACCACCTCCAAGAAGCCATCCTTGATATCCTCTCATCTGATGTAGCTGTCCTCCTCTGTGGCCTCAAAGCATCCCCACCCCCCACAGATCTCTACCACGCTTGACCCTGCTCACTGCTTGCTCCCCACTAGACTTAAATCTTCTTCAGGGCCAGCAACAATGTCAGATTCAAATTGTATGGTGCATATTCACACTGAAGACATGTTTGTAAAAGGAAAGGAAGGAAGGGAAGAGGAGGAGAGAGTAGAAGAATGGGCTCAGGAGACAGCAATAACACATCATCTTTCTTTCTCCCCTTCATTCCCAAGAGTGGGGTTTCAAGCAAAATCAGGGCTGTTTGCCAGAACCACTCTTCTCTGCCTCTCCACAGCCCAACCAAAGAAAGCTGGACAGTTCTAGTCTCTATCATACAACGCACTATCTGAAAAGTAGCTTTTGGTATTGAAGGCATGTAAAAACGGGGGGAGTTGCAGGAGTATCTGTACCCAGGATATCTTGACTTTACTGGAGGAGCTGGAGGCTATTAACAAGTTGAAACCACTCCATAGCGACAATCTCTGTGACCCAGCAGGTTACCAACAGTGCTGACAAGAGGTGAATGTCTGTGATTAAGCAACTCAAGGCCACAACAGGGGTGACCCCAGAATGAGATCAGCTTTTGGAGAGAATCACAGGAGACTGAAGGTTTGGGGACACCTGCTGTCCCCTGAGCTGGCCCAAGCCCACTGTCTGGCCCCACTCTGCCTAGAACCCTAAGTGATAGCTCTCTCTGCCACCTCTGGGCACACATTAGCCTCCTGGTTATTCATAGCCACTCACTCACGTGCTCTTTCCACATGCATCAGGTTAATATTTTAAATATTAACTAGTATTTTGTTTTGGTTTGATTTTCTGTTTGCTGAAAGCTCATGTGCTGGGAATGAATCAGCCATACTCCTTGGTTGAAGGCACACCACCTTTATTAGCATGTGCAGGGCTCACCTTGTAAGATTTTATTTTTAAACAAGCAATCTCCACAGCCAACATGGGGCTCAAACCCACAACCCTGAGATCAACAGTCACATGCTCCACCAACTGAGCCACCCAGGCACCCCTATAAGATTTTATTTTTAAGCAATCTCCACAGCCAACATGGGGCTCAAACCCATAATCCCGAGATCAAGAGTCACATGCTCCACCAACTAAGCCAGACAGATGCTCTCAGGGCTCACTTTTATTTTACTTTCTTTTTTCATCTTTTTGTCCCATCTCCAGCCTCATTTTTTCCCTCTTACCATTGCTGTGATTCTGTGTGCCCTGCCCATCTATATTCCTATTTGTATCAAGACCCAGTAGTGGTATTATTTTGTGCATATTTTTTAAAAATATGCTGATGTGGCCTTTTGGTATATCATTCTCTTCTCACTTTTGTCCAGAGGTGAGATTTTGTCCAGTGATGAAAATCTCAATGATGAGATTTTGAGATGACTCCAAGTTATAGGATAAACATGAACCAGAACATTTCTTTTACCTGCTGAACAGTCCTCATTGTTGGGTACATTTTATGTATCTGCTTTTCTATTAATAAACTTCTAATCCAGGTGTTTCCAAATTCTCACTAATACAAATGATTCTACAAGAACGTGTTCACAGGTGTTTCTCTGGGGGCTCAGTCCAGAGTTGCTCTGGACTCCGCATCCAGGGGAGCTGCGTTGTAGGGTCTATCTGTTTGCTTCACTTAACCCTTCCAAACTGCTTCCCGGAAAGTTATGCCAGTTGACACTCCTATGAGAGTTTGTTTTCCTTCACCTTTGGCAGCACTTGATATTACCCAACTTTTTAATATTCACCAATCTGATATTGTATAAGACCTGTATCTACATCTTAACCAAATGTTCCCCGGTTTTTCATCGAGTATCAGGTTGTTCTGTTCTCACTCCCTCAGGGAAGGGGCGTAATGGCCAAAAGCAGAAGATGGGAAGGAGGGACAAGTGTTTCCTTCTGGCTTTTGAGTTTCAAAATCCTAGACCCTTGGAGGCCCAAAAAGAATAGCACATAGCACAGAGAAAGGATTTGGGGGAAAAGCATCATGAAAAGGAGAGGAAAAACAGGCACCCCCTTTGGCACAGCCCCACCTGAACAACAGTGGGTGACCTGGGTGAGGGGAGTGTTGGAAGGAAATTTCCTGTGGGTTGCAGATTAGAACACTGATGGCTGAGGCAGGTACCATAAACATGGGAAGTGAGCCAGGTTTAAGGACAACAGGGATGGCAGGGACTATAGTTTCCTGGGTGCCTATCCTGTAACACTTCTCAACTCTGGCTGGTTGCTGCAGTATGGAGGTCTATCCTCGTGTTACCAGCTCTTTCCCTTTTTCCAAGAGAATCCAAAATCAGATGTTTTATGTGGAAGCTCCCCTTAAAAAATGTTATAATGGAAAACTTCAAACATATTTAAAATAGACAAAGTGCTTTAATGAACTTCCTTGTACTCATCACTGAGTTTCCATAATTATGGACTCATGGCCAATTTTGTTTCATCCATAACCCCACCCACTTGCCCCCATCTTCAATTATTTTGAAGTAAATCCCAGATATGCTTTTTTTTTTTTTTTTGGTAAAGATAAGGGCTCATGTTTCTAACTATAACACAATATCATAACTAAACAGAATTCCAATAATTACACATCAAATAGCCTGTCAGTGTTAAAATTTACAATTTTCTCATGAAGGTCATAAATGTTTATTTTATATTACTTTATTTTTTACAGTTTGTTTGAAACAGGATCCAAAGTCCACACATTGCAAGTGATTGGTGTTTTTAAGTTTCTTTTAACCTACAGGTGTGACCCCATCTTTCTGTCCTTACAATGTACTTGTTAAAGAAGCCACATCCTTTGTTATGTACTTTCCCATAGTTGGGATTTTGCTGGTGTCATTTAACATGCTTCTCTGTTTTCTGTACTTCCCAGTAATTGGTAGTTGGATCTAAAAGCTACAGCTCTTCTTCAAAAAAAAAATGTTCATAATCTTTTCAGAAGAATCTTTAAATACTGTCTGAGCCAGACAAAATACCTGCTGGACGGGACTTGACCCGCAGGCTACTAATTTGTTCCCTCTGGCTTAGATGTTAGTGATCACGGACAAAAGGATTCAGGGACCTCTGTCCTGAGCTGAGCCCCCAAGGAGAGAGCAAAATCCCAAATGAACATGTAGGATCTGAGAGCAGGAGTGCCCGTGTCTCACTTTCCAGAGAGAATCCCAGTCAGAGAGGTAGCAAGACTCCACAGAAGGGCTTGTTGTGGCCTGGTGGAGTGATTGGCAGGTGCTCAAGAGCAACACGGAAGTAGAGAGATGCCCGGTCCTGAGGGACCTGCGTCTCCATAGCAACCAAGGAGCGTGTGCCCTGCTCCAGCTCCGTGCCCTGGGAAGTCCTCCAGAACTAGACAACCCCGGGAAAAGGGGGTAGATTCCAAATGACTAGGATGAAGATCAGGACTCCTTGATGGACTGGGAGACTGTATTAGAAGACCAGTTGTATTAAGGAAAACAGAGAAGGTTAGGTTTCTTCCTCACTTGAGTTTGTGGACTGAGATTTGTACCCACTACACATGGGGGCCTCGGGGGGCCCCTAAAAACCCCCTTGCAGCATCACTCAGAGCGGAGCATTTGGGGGCATTGATCTCTTCCCTGTGGGAGAACTGGATGGAGGAGAAGAAGCCTCAGACACCACTATTGATTCTGGAAATTCTCCTTTCCCTTTCTTTGTTTGATTTTGATGGAAACATTCATCTAACTTTCTAGATTTTGTCTTTTTAAAAACACATTTGAGTGCACTTCATAATCAATTTACTAATGGATTGTATTTTTCAATCTCAACCGAGGCTCTTGTTTTTAGTAGAAAAATTATTACTGCATTCATTTACCATTATATTTAGTCATTTCCTGGGCTCATCTTTTGTTTTAATTTTTGCAGGCAAATTTTTTTTTTGTATTTCCTTGCCTCTTTTCCACTAGGCCTTTTGTTTATTTGTACCTTATAAGTAAGTATGTAATGTAAGTCATATTTTTTTCCCAGCATTGATGGGCAATGAACTTAAAGCAATGAAGAAAAATCAAACTTATAAAAAGTGAGATCAGACTTGTAGTTACCAGAGTTGGGGGGTGGGGGGAGGCGGGGGCAGAGTTGGAGGAAGGTGGTCAAAGGGTACAAACTTCCAGTCCTAAGAGTAATAAGCCCTAGAGATGTAATGGACAACACGATGACTAGAGCTAACACTGCTATAGGGTATATAAGAAAGTTGTTAAGAGGGTCAGTCCTAAAAGTTCTCATCACCAGTAGAACGTTGTTTTCCTTTTTTTTCTTCTGCTTTCTTTTCTTTTTATTGTATTTATAGGAGAGGTTGGATGTTACCTGAACCCACTGTGGTAATCATTTCACAATATATGTAAATCAAACACCATGCTGTATCCCTTAAACTTACAGTGATGTATATCATTATTTCTCAGTAACACTGGAAAAATAAAGAAATAAAGGGAAAATTTCAATTTTTATGGCTAATTTTTTAAGTTAGTTGACTTGTTTTGACTATTCTTTTTAGTGCTTAAGACTCTACTGAAAGGAATTAGAAAGTTTATTGTTTACTTTTCTATTGGATGTACAACACATCCTTTCTTCATAATAACTGATTTCCTTCAAAGGCCAATTATTAAATGTTCTAATATTTGTGGCAGATTGAGTATGGATCCATAGGAAGTTTGTACATCACAGATAGATAAAGACATGAAGTTAAAAGTTTTATTTTCCAGAAATCCATATTCCCTAGATCTGTCTAGCAAATCAGCTGAATATGCATGAAACTACATTATCATCTGGTTTACATTTTTCCATCTGGTCCAAAGAATAGTGTCTGTCCAAGCTCTTGCTAAAATATGATATATAGTAATTTGCTATTCTCTGTATCTACTAGGTTAGCAATTCTGTTAAAGTGGAAATTTGGCTAGTTGGATATCCATTCATTTATTTATCCATTCAATTATAATTTCTAAAGAGAGACAATGAGAACAGACAAAAAAACCTTTTTCTTTTCTATATTTAGTCCTAACAACACTCAGAACTTTTCATTCTCTTCTATGAGAAAAAAATTTTGGCTTTTTCCTGCCTACAAAATAAAAGCAAAAAGTATTCAAAAGAATGAGAAAGATTATCATATAATGGAAAAGATATGTGTAATAATAAAATGTTAGGAACAGTGAGCATATTGCACCCCCATATACAGTTATAAAACAAATAAAGCAAAAATGGGCATAAAAACAAGGAAATTTCATTCCAGAAAACACAATTATAGTAAGAAGTCTTGCTGTCCTATCCTCAGTTAGGCTTGAATTCAGTTGCACAATAATAAAATTGCAAACATGGCAGCTGAATTAAATGGAATAATTTTCCCCAATAACAAGAAGTCTGGCACAAGGCCTGCAGGGCCAATGCAGAGGTTGTGGAAATTATCTGGTATTCAGGCTCCTCCTAACTTCATGCTCTGCTACAGTGTTCTGTTCTTGACCTTGAAGGGCAGCAGAAAATCCCACTTTGGCATAAAGTTTATTTTGAGCTAAAGGCAATTGAGAAGTAAACACAAGAAAAGTCCTCTGCCCTCCCTCTATTTGCCTAAAAGCAGGACATAAATTTGTAAAGGTGCCCTCCCCACCAGAACAGAAGTTAATCACTGGAAACAACTTTAAACCTTTATCAGCCTGGAGACAGCACCAGAGGAAATCTATGTAACAAACCTTACTAACTAGCCCTTATCTTCAATTAGTTTCCCTCATATATTTACCTCCTCACAGTTTGCCATCCTAGAAACTGAAAATCCTTTTCCTTCCTCTTGTCATTTCTCTAAAAACTTATTGTTCTTTTCTTGAGATGCTGGATAAGCTCAAGTTGCAACTACCTCTTTGAATTACTCATCTTTGAGCGCTCCCGTGTGTATATATGATGCACGCACTGATGGTTTTTCTCTTGTTAGTCTGTCTTTTGTCAAATTTATAGGGCCCCAGCTGGAACACCTAGGAGGTAGAAGGAAGAAGAGTTTCCTCCTCTACAACCTCATTATTCAGAGTGGCCACTATACCTTCAGGCATTGATTCTGTATTTCAGGCAGGAAGAAAGGGAAGGAGAGAGAGTAGAAGTCATGTGCCAGCTCAACTAGTTTTTCTTCATTAGGAAACCAACAGCTTTCCTGGAAATCCCACCCAATAGCTTCTCTTTTATAGCTCATCAAGCCTCAACTAGGTTACCTGATCACTACCAGATGCAAGTGAGGCAGTATTTTTGCCTGGGTGCATTGCCATCCTGAACAAAATTGTTATCTTAGTAAAGGAGAATGGAGAAAATGTATGTCAGATTATATATCAAGTAGCAGCGTCTGCCCCACACACTTCAGTAAAGAATGTTACTTGCTGAATTTTGTGTCCTCACCCCAAAATTCATATGCTGCAGCTCTAGGCCCCACTCCATGCCCCCCCCACCCCCACCCCATGGGATGGTATTTGGAGGTGGGGCCTTTGGGAAGTTATTGGATCTAGATGAGGTCATGAGGGTGGAATCCTCATGTTGGGATGATGCCCTTATAAAAAGAGGAAGAGAGAGATCTCACTTTCCATGAGTACTCATCAAGGAAAGGCCACGTGAACATACAGTGAACTGCCTGTCATACCAGCTATTATTTTAACTATTTTGGTAACACTTGCAGGTCGTTTGAGTGGTGCCCTCCTCAGCTCAGCATAGAACCAGTGTCCCCCTAGTAACTATAGCCATGGATGTTCCTCTACCCTTAGTTTGGACCCTGAGGCTGTCCCAACCAAGAAAAAAGTATCCTGAGATAGAATTAATAGATAACTTGTACTATGTATGATTTCCAACTGTCCACAACCATTGCCCATTTGGTGTCATATATCACCAGGCCACAAACATAATCTCAACTAGTTCGGAAAGATCAGAAATGACACATGTTAAGTTCTTTGGCCAAAATAAAATGAAATATAAAGCAACAACCAAAACAAATAAAAATAAACCAACTACTTGGAAATTTAAAAATTCTTACTGAGTCAACAATTGAACTGGAAAGGAAATCAAGAAAACAAAAGGAGTTTATTCAGAAAACAATAATGACTAAAATATACCACAGTAATCTCTATGGAGTATATTCAAAGCACGACTTTCAGGAAATTTTATGATTTAAAATGTTCTCTTTTTGGTGGTTGATAAAAAGGGAACATTTTATAAATAATTCAACTGAAGATATTAGAAAAGTAATGAGAAGACAAGCCAAACTAAAGAGGAAAAAAAATATGATAAAAGCAGGAGATAATTTTGAAAATGAAAAATAATTTCAATGGGCTCAATAAATAAAGTCAAACATATTTAAAAGTAAAGCCATAATTCAATGAAATTTGAAATGAGAAAGGAGACACCAGGTACTATATAAAATGTTTAAAGTAAAATAGAACACAACAATATATGCTAATAACATTGAAACATACAAATGAAAAGAATAATTTTTTTACAATAAAAAACTCCAACCTTAATCTAATATATATTAAATAATAACTTGAGAAGGGGGAAGATATGTAGAAAGTTATTCATCTAGAAGTGTCTAAGTATACATATACATGTGTTAGTTTTTTTGTTGCTGTGTAATTATCACAAACTCAGTAGCTTAAAACAACACAAATTTATTATCTTAAAACTTTCCTGGCTCAGGAAAACTGGCTCATGGGTACAGCTTAGCTGGACACAAGGCTGAGAGTTTCACAAGTAACAATCAAGGAAGCGGCTGCACCATGTTCTCATCTGGTGGCTTGACTGAGGAAAGTCTACTTCCAAGCTCATTGATTGTTGGCAGAATTCATTTCCTAGTGGTTGTATGACTGAGGGCCCTGCTTCTTACTGATGATTGGCTATCCTCAGGTCCTTAGGCCACCTGCAGTCCCTTCCCATGTGGCCCTCTCCATAAGGAGTTCACAACATGGCACTTTGCCTCTTCAAGGCCAGCAACAGAATCTTTCCAGTCTACTTAGACAGTCTTATATGATTAATGTAATCACATACTGATATCTCATCACCTTTCCCATGGTATATTGGTTAGAAGCAAATCACTGCATTTAATGGGACAGGATTGATTATACAGGAGCATTACTCATCGGAAGTCACCTCAGGTGCATCCACCGCAGTATGGGTGAATGCCAAACCCTCCCAAACTTTCAAAGGCTTGTTATCTATCTTGAAAAGTGCAAACAAGAGTTCTGTCTCCTTAAGATAAGACTGAAGCTCCCAAAGAGGCATGTGTGGCAATCAAAATAAACCCTTGAGAACAAAGCCTCAGACTTTCATTCTTAGGCATATTCATACTTATTGCTATATCCTTGATCTTCAGCTCAGCTTGTAACTCCAACCTCTGCCCTCCACTTCTTCTCCCTCAATTTAAACCCAGTCACTGTGCTGTCAATCCTTGGCTTTACTTTCTTGGTTTGACAAAGAGCTGCCTCAATGGAGTCTTGCTCTCCCTGGGTGCCTGGCTCTCCCGCTCAGGCCATATGTGCAATACATTCAGCTTTGAGGATTTAGTGACTTTCTAGGCCTCCACCCTTTGGTCTCCCCTCACATCTTATAACCTGCCCTTGCAAAACTGTTACAGATATTCTGAATCACAGATGGTCAGAGAGGAGCTGATGAACAGACTTGGTCTTTACTAAAATGTATTGGCCTTAAAGCATCTCTGGTATTCCATACATCATTTCTGAACCTTGAAAAGTGTGGCCTTTTGCATAGTTCTTTCCAAGATGTAAAACCATATGGCTTGATCCTGAAATCTAATAAATATAATGTACAAATAAAGAATACTATAGGCCATGTGTTCTCAGTGTGGTGTAATCTCAGTGCATTCCAAGGGAGCAATTTGGTTCTTGAGGGGGCTAAAAAAGTCTTCCTCTTTTTTATGTAAAAAATGAAGATATCCATATAGTATATTCACTAATATACAGCATATCTGTGGACATGAAATTACATAGAGGGACAGCTAAGAAAAAAAATACCTAGAAGTTCTCCTCAGGTGGGCAATAATGAGAAAAACTTTAAGAGCACATCTCTAGGAAATATTCACCTCAAGCCACACACAAATCTTACATTAAAATATACAAGATATTTTATCAAAGGCATTATGCTAAGTGAAATATATCAGACAGGGAAAGACAAAGATCATATGATCTCTCTCATCTGTGGAATCAATCAATCACTTAACAAGCTCACAGATACAGAGAAGAGATTGGTGGTTACCAGAGGCAGGGAGTGGAGGCAGGAAACAGGGGTAAACTGTTTTTGTTTAAATAAGTTGAATTTACAAAAATATATATGTAGGGGCACCTGGGTGGCTCAGTCGTTTAAGCGTCCAACTTCGGCTCAGGTCATGATCTCATGGCTTGTGAGTTCGAGCCCCACATCGGGCTCTGTGTTGACAGCTCAGAGCCTGGAGCCTCTTCAGATTCTGTGTCTTTCTCTCTCTCTCTCTCTCTCTCTCTCTCTCTCTCTCTGCCCCTCCCCCACTCACACTCTGTCTCTCTCTGTCTCTCAAAAATAAATAAACATTAAAAATTTTTTTAAATAAATAAATATAATATATATATTTACATAAAGTCGTTTTCATTAATATATTATGGGAAACATTACACCATGACCAAAGAGGCTTTATCCCAAGAATGGTTGAAATGTTTGACACAAAGGCAAGTATTATTAATAATAATAATAATACCACCTACATCACTGGATTAAATAATGAAAAATACAATGATTTCAACAGATGCTGAAATAGCACTTGATAAAATTCATTAGGTACTTCTCATATTTTAAATGTTTATTTATTTTGAGAGAGAGAGACAAAGATAGAGGGAGTGTGTGTGTGTGTGTGTGTGTGTGTGAGAGAGAGAGAGAGAGAGAGAGAGAGATAGCAGGGGAGGGGCAAAGAGACAGGGAGAGAGAAAATCCCAAGCAGGCTCCACACCACCAGCTCAAAGTTGGATGTGGGGCTCAATCCCATAAACTGCGAAATCATGACCTGAGCCGAAATCAAAAGTTGGACACTGAACTGACTGAGCCACCCAGGGGCCCCTTATTTTAAAAAGAGGTACTTCTTATTTTAAAAAGAGGAGGAAATAAGGGCACCTGGGTGGCTCAGTCAGTGAAACGTCAGACTTCGGCTCAGGTCATGATTTCACAGTTTGAGTTAGAGCCCCACGTCAGGCTCTGTGCTGACAGCTCGGAGCCTGGAGCGGGCTTCAGATTCTGTGTCTCCCTCTCTCTTCCCCTCCCCTGCTTGTGCTCTGTCTCTGTCTCTCAAAAATAAATAAATGTTAAAAATTTTTTTTCAAGGGAGAAATAGAAATATATTACAATAGCAAAATACAGAGCTATTTAAAACAAAGCTGGTTTTATCTTTAATGCAAAGCAGAAGCATTGTTCTTAAAAATAGGAACAAAACAAAAAACCTTGATCCCAGCCACCTAAAATGATCATCTGGCATTGCAGCCATGAGGAGGCCTCATCCCACCTACGAGTCAGTCTGCAGCTAGTCCGCTACTGACTTTTGTCCAGAGGGCTGGAGGTCAACATCAACCTCCATATTAAGAATGTTTTCTGATGGCAGCTTCCTGAATCTTTGGCACCTGGGCATATCTATCTTTCTGGTATTCAAGAAGGATCTTGAATCCTGGGTAAGTCTGACTTCTCTTGCTGTATTCTTATAAATCTTATTGCCTTAGACCCTACCTAGCTTAGAGCATCATCTAATTCCCTTGGAATTATATATCTCTGCATCGGGCCTCAGACAGATGTCAACTCTGATCAGGACTTGGGTTCCCCCTGCCCCTTTTGTTCCTGTCTGTTTGCACTCCCTCTGGGACATCAACAAGATATTACTGCTCTTTAAGATTGTTCATGCTGACTCATTCCCTTACACCCACTGTTTATTTGTACATACTTCCATAGCTGGTGATTTGCCAACACCATTTGGGAGCTTGTACTAGTCATACATCTTAGTTGCAAACAACAAAAACTAACTTAAGCAGAAACCAAATTTATTCAGAGTATTCTACTTGTTTGCTAGGGCTGGCATAACAAAGTACCACAAACTAGCTTAAACAACAGAAACTGTCTCAGTTCTGGAGGTTACAAGTCTGAAATTAGGGTGTTGGCAGGACTGGTTCCTTTGGGAGGCTGTGAGAGAATTGGTTCTGTGCCTCTCCCCTAGCTGCCAGGGGTCTGCTAGCAATCTTTGGATTCTTTGGCTTGTAGATCTTTGCCTTCAACTTCACATGCCACTCCCTCTGTGTATGTGTCCATGTCCAAGTTTCCTCTTCTTACGAGGGCAACAGTCATATTGGAGTAGAGGCCCACTCTACTCCAGTATGACCTCATCTTAACTAATTACTTCCACAACAATCCCATCTCCAAGTAAGATCACATTCTTAGCTATTGGGGGTTAGGACTTCAACATGTGAATTTCTGGGGGACACAACTCAACTCTTAAGAGATATATTATCAGTAGCTCGTAGGATCAGCAGCAGTGCCAACACACGAAGTTTGAACAGGAGCCAAAGGAAGAAGACTATCAAGATGATGCGTCAGGAGCAAACACCTAGAACTCTGGAGCTCACCAACATGGCACATCTGCCATGACCACTGCGGGCCCCACTGCAGCTGGTCATTGCAGCTGCTCTGCTGAGTCTGGTCCCTAGGACTCCTCCTGCTGGAGCCTCAGGCTCTCACTCCTACACAGCTTCTTACGGTGCAAGTCCACGTGAAGCATCTGACTGGCCAAGTAGAGGCCACAAGCCAATACTCTAGCTGCTGGTGGGGGGGGGGGGGGGGCCAAAAAAAAAAAAAGCAGACTACACTCTCTGTTTCTGTGGTGGGAGGCAGAGTCTTGGCTCCACTGTATAGATTCCCTAACAGTAACAAGGGTGTTGGGATGCTGGACAGATGTGTAAGTCTTGGTTCTCCAGAGAAATAGAACTGATAGATGATAGATGACAATAGATTGATCAGATAGATAAACGGAAGAGAACATTTATTATAGGAACTGGTTCACACAATTGTGGAGGCCAAGAAGTCCCACAATCTGCCACCTGCAAGCTGGAAAACCAGAAAAGCCAGTGATATAACAGTCTGAGTCTGAAGGCCTGAGAACCAGGAAAGCTGATGATATAAACCTGAATCCAAAGGCCCAAGAATTGGAGGGCCAAGAATAAATCCCAGTCTAATTACAAAGGTCAGAGAGCCAGGCATGCCAATGTCTGAGGGCAGGAAAAGATGGATGTTCCAGCTTATGCAAAAAAGAACAAATTCACCCTTCCTCTACCTTTGTCCTATTCTGGCCCTCGATGGATTGGATGATGCCCACCTCATTGGTCTTTACTCAGTCTACCAATTCAAATGCTATCTCTTCCAGAAACACCCTCACAGGCACACCCAGAAATAATTTGTTAACAACTATCTGGGCATCCCACAGCCTAATCAATCTGACACAAAAAATTAATCATCAGAGCAAATGAAAAGACAAATGTCACCACAAAGCTGTTTGCCAAATCCTGTATACCGGTGATCTTCAAAGTATGGAACATCAGCCTGAGCATCTCCTGGGAGCATCTTAAAATGCAAATTCTTGGGGCGCCTGGGTGGCGTAGTCGGTTAAGCGTCCGACTTCAGCCAGGTCACGATCTCGCGGTCCGTGAGTTCGAGCCCCGCGTCAGGCTCTGGGCTGATGGCTCGGAGCCTGGAGCCTGTTTCCGATTCTGTGTCTCCCTCTCTCTCTGCCCCTCCCCCGTTCATGCTCTGTCTCTCTCTGTCCCAAAAATAAATAAAAAAACGTTGAAAAAAAAAATGCAAATTCTTGGTCCTACCCTAGATTTGCTGAATCAGAAATGCTAGGGTGGGACCCAGCAAACTTTTCAATGAGTCTTCCAGGAGATTTCTTCCTTTCTTCCTTTTTTATTTTTTTACAGCTCAGTTGAGGTTTAATTGACATACGATACGTTACACATAAAGTGCACATTTTAATGAGTTTAACATATGTATATACCTATAAAACCATCACCACAATCAAGATAATGCACATATTCATCATCCCTAAAGTTTCTTCAACCCCCATCGTCATCTCTCCCTCCTTCCCCTTTCCAAACACACTCTCAACAGCCTGAGGCAACCACTGATCTTGTGTTGTTCTAGATTCGTTTGCAATGTTTATAATATTACATATACAGAATCACAGTATTCTTTGTCTTCTTTGTTTTTAAGATTTTATTTTTAAGTAATCCCTACACCCAACATGGGGCTCGAACTCACAACCTGGAGATCAAGAGTCACACACTCTACTAAGACAGCCAGGCGCCCCTTCTTTATCTTCCTTTACCTATCATAATAAATTTTACACTCATCCATGTTGTGTCAAGATTCCAGTCCTTTTTATAGCAGTCCTTTTTATTGTTCCATTATGTGGATATACTCAATTTGTGTATCCATTAACCTGTTTATAAAAACTTGGATAGTTTCCAGTTTGGAGCCATTATGAATAAAGCTACTATGAACATATATGTGCAAGTCTTTGTGTGGATATATGCTTTCATTTCTTCTGGGTAAATACCTGGAAGGCAAATTATTAGATTATATGGTAGTTGTATGTTTATCTTTTAAACAAATTGCCACACTCTTTTCCAAAGTGGTTGTTCTATTTTGCATTCCCACCAGTGTATGAGCTTCCAGTTCCTCCACATCCTTGTCAACAGTTGGTAAGATCATCAGTCTTTTTAAATCTTAGCCATTCTGAAAAGTGTGTAGTGGTATCTCATTGTGGTTTTTATTTGCATTTCCCTAATGCCTAATACCGTGAAGCATCTTTGTGTGCTTATTTGTCATCTGTTTATCTTCTTTGGTGAAGTATCTGTTCAAACCTTTCACCCATTTTTTATTGGGTTGTTTATCTTACTGAATTACAAGAGTTCTTCTTATATTCTAGATACATGTCTTTTGTCCAATATATATTTTGCAAATATTTTCTCTCAGTCTGCGGCTTACCTTTTTTTTTTTTTTGTAACAGTGTCTTTTGAAGAGCAAAAGTTTTAAATTTTGATGAAGTCCAATGCCTTCTGTGTTTGTGCCTTCTGTGTCTTTTTTAAAAAAATCTTGCTAAACTTAAGCCCACTAAGATTTTCTACTAAATTTTCTTCTAGAAACTTAGCTCTTAAATTTAGGTCTATGATCCATTTAAAGTTCATTTTAAGAAACGTGTTATTTTGAAATAAGTTTATACAGAAAAACTGCAAAAATAATACAGAGAGTTCACATGTATGCTTTACCCAGTTTCCCCCAATTTAACAACTTACATAAGCCATACAGCAATTACCAAATGAGAGAAGTTAATATTTATTGACTAAGCTACTGACTTGATTTAAATTTCACCCATTTCCTCCTACTGTCCCTTTTTTGTTGCAACTCCTTAGTCTTCTCCAATCTATGACAATTCCTCAATCTTTCCTTGTCCTTCAAGTTAATTTTTATATATGACATGAGGTAAAACTCAAGGTTTATCTTTTTGCATATGACTCTTCAACTATTCCACACTACTTTTTTTCAAAGACTATCATTTCCCTCATTGAATTGCCTTGACAGTTTTGTCAAAGATCAATTGACTATGGGGCGCCTGGGTGGCTCAGCAGTTAAGCATCTGACTTTGGATCAGGTCATGATCTCGCAGTTTGTGAGTTTGAGCCTCACGTCAGGCTCTGTGCTCACAGCTCAGAGCCTGGAGCCTGCTTCGGATATTGGGTGACTTCCTCTTTCTCTGCCTCTCCCCTGCTTGTGTTCTCTCTCTCTCTCTCTCTCTCTCTCTCTCTCTCTCTCAAAAATAAATAAACATTAAACAAATTAAAAAAAAAAAAGATCAGTTGACCACATATGTGTGAGTCTATTTCTGGACTGTTCCACTGTTCTGTTTGTCTGTTTTTATACCAATATAATATTGCCTTGATTTTTGTAGCTCTATAAGTCTGAAATCAAGTGGAGTCAGTCCTCCAACTTTATTCTTCTTTTTCAAAGTTGTTTTGGCTATTCTAGGTCCTTTAAATTTCCAGATGAACTTTAGAATCAGTTTTTAAATTTCTACAAAGAGTCTTCTGGGATTTTGATTGGGATTGCATTGAATCTACAGATAAATTTGGGGAGAATTGACATGTAACAATATTGGGTCTTCTTATAAATCCATGAATTTATAATTTCTCTCCACTTATTTAGGTCTTCTTTAATTTCTGTCAGGAGTATTTTATAATTTTCAGATTCTGTAGGTATAGATCTTGCAAGTTTATCCCTAATAAGCCTTCCAAGTGAGTCTGATGCATGATAAAGTCTTAGAATCACTTCTCTACATTAGCACTGTTACTTAAACACAATATTGGGAGGAGAGACTGGGTGGCTCAGTCAGTTAAGCATCCTACTTTGGATCAGGTCATGATCTCACAGTTTGTGGATTCAAGCCCCACGTCAGGCTCTGTACTGACAGCTCAGAGCCTGGAGCTTGCTTCAGATTCTGTGTCTTCCTCTCTCTCTGCCCCTCCCCCACTCACACTCTCTCTGTCTCTCAAAAATAAAATAAACATTAAAAAAACATAATAGGGGCGCCTGGGTGGCTCAGTCAGTTAAGCGTCCAACTTCAGCTCAGGTCACGATATTGCGGTCCGTGAGTTCGAGCCCCAAGTCGGGCTCTGGGCTGATGGCGCAGAGCCTGGAGCCTGCTTCGGATTCTGTGTCTCCCTCTCTCTCTGCCCCTCCCCCATTCATGCTCTGTCTCTCTCTGTCTCAAAAAAATAAATAAACGTTAAAAAATTTTTTTAAAAATTAAAAAAACAATATTGGGAGAAGTAAATATTAGAACAGAATATGCAAAAACTTGCATAGAATATGCAAACATAAATGGGAACTTAGGAAACTCAGGGGTTGTAATTCATACAAATTGATAGAACAGTTGAATAAAGTAGATGAAAATAAAATATACTATATATTCAAGGGGTGACTGGCTGGCTCAGTCGGTAAAGCATAACTCCTGATCTCAGGTTTGTGAATTCAAGCCCCATGTTGGGTGTGGAGCCTACTTAAAAAAAAAGATATACTATATATTCAAAACACAGTATAATTCCTTTCAACTGATTAGAAGTTTTAATAAAAAATGAGATCCTATTCACAATAGTAACAAAAAATAAAATATCAAATGAGAGTTTTAATCATATTCAGTATAATCTATGCCTTCAAAACTCATACATGTTCATATGTTTATGTATATGTTTGTAAATGAATAGAAAATAGCCTGAAAATCTGAGATAAGTGCTTTTCCCAAGGGAGGGGAAGAGAATGGAGAGAAAGTAAGAAATGGCTTGTCTGCTTCCTTTGAGTTTCTTCCAATGATAAGGTATTAACACAGTGCTTATATAATTAAACAAAAACTTGCCTAAACAGCATCTATGATCCTGTTTTGTCAATTATACATACATTCGTGATACTTAAAAAATGTCTCAAAAGATGATTACACAAACCTAATAGCAGTTATGTATAGATAGCAGAATTCCAGATGATTTTCACTGTGATTCTTCTTTTTTAGTGTTGTTTAATGTTTTACGATGAACATCTGCTATTTTTATAATAAAAAGTAATAAAGGTATCATCATTTTGAAAAGAAACAAACAGAATATAGAGTGCTGTTCATGACATAAGCAAGGACACTTAAAGCTAAGAAGAATATAAACAAATGGAAAAATACATCATGTTCCTATTTCTAATCTATTATATATTCACATATAAATATAATAAAGATAAATCTTCCCCAGCTATAAAAGGATTTATTATAATACCATTTTAAAACAAGAAACTTCCTGTTAAAATATTTATCCCATAAATATTTCTTTTATGAAACCCACTGAACATAACAAAAGAAATGAAAAATAGACAAAGGGAGGCTTCCACTTTCAAATAAGCAAGGGAGCACCAAAGCAGAAACCATGAAGCAAACTTGCTGGTTACTGTGGAATCAGAACTGGAACAGGAAAAGAGAGATGCCAGGTGCCTCCTTAGATGCACAGTAGGACCCAGATCTCATCAAAGGTCCATGGTGGAAGTTTAGTTGATGACCACTTTACTCCACCCACTAGCTGTGGCATCAGGGGCTGACTCTAGAAACTGGGGGAATGTCCCACAGAGAGCATGACTCACTGTGCAGAGTGGCCTGGGTGATAGGGCTGCAGGAACCACCTTACCAAACTCACCTCCAGAGAGGCAGATATGTGGGGATGATGCATGGCATGATGCAAGGGGAAGGAGGAGGTAGAGGCAGGAACCACCAGTTTGTACCATCAGGAGCCTATGAGTCTGAGCCACATGGATTTCCAGAACACCAAAAGCTCAGAGGAGATGGTCCCCAAGGAAAAGGAAATAACTGAGAAGGTGTTTAAGACAACAAAGTCTATTAAAATTTAAGTCTCCTAGATGTTCTCCAATCTCACCAACTTCTTCACGTGCTATGCCATTATTCGGCCAGTAGTGTCTGCCATTCAAACCATGTTGGGATTCACATAGAAATTGTAGAGGAAGTGAGGGGCACCTGGGTGGCTCAGTTGGTTAAGCATCTGACTCTTGATTTTGGCTCAGGTCATGATCTTGCAGCTGTGAGATGGAGCCTCATATTGGGCTCTGCGCTGTCAGTGCGAAGCCTGCTTGGGAGTCTCTCTCTCTCTCTCTCTCTCTCTCTCTCTCTCTCTCTCCCTCTCTTTGCCCCTCCCTTCCTTGGGCACTCTCTCTCAAAATAAGTAAATAAACATTAAAAAAAAAAAAGAAATTGTAGAGGAAAGGAGTATTACACAAAAGGCTGATCAAAAAGAAAAAGAAAAAGAAAGAAAGAAAAAAAACACAAGAGGAATTATCCAAGGCATGGTATTACCCAAAGATGTTCAAATAAAGTCTCCATATTCTCAGAGAAATTTCAGACAACACTATCTAGAAAAAGACCCCAAAGAAAAGACATAAGAATTAAAAAAAGAGATTTCAAAAATGAAAAAAGGAGAGTAAAAAGCAAAGTAGTACATTCAGGATAAAAATGGAAGCATAAGGGGGCGCCTGGCTGGCTTAGTCAGTAGAGCATGAGACTCAATTTTTACATAGTTCTAGAGAAAATTGCTATTGTTATAGAAGACCAATAATAGGGATCCTTGGCATTTCTGAAGGAGAACAGTAATTTCTGAAGAAGGAGAATAAAAGGAATTAAATATACATTATTTTGAAAAATAAAATAGAAAAGGACTTTCTTGAAATGAAGATGACTTGAATCAAAAGGGCACATACATCCCAAGAAAAATTGACATAGACTGTTCAACATCAAGATATATCCTAGTAAAGTTATGAAACACCAAGGATAAAGAAAATCTCACATGGATTTAGCCATGTAGTTAGTAAACCATGTTCAGAGAGAAAAATAAAATTTCTTTGGGCTTCATGTCAATGCCACAAGACAGCAGACCAACATTCTCAGGCATTTGAAACCTTACGGAACAAAGCACCCAGGAACTCTTCTTGAAAAACAACTTATGTATGAAATCTATCCAACAAAGGGATGAGTCAAAATAAATTCTGGAATAGAAAATCTAGGTGTATCAGTTTTCTGGGGCCACCATAACAAAGAACCAGAGACTGGGTGGCTTAGAACAATAGAAATTTATTGTCTCATAGTTCTGGAGTCTAGAAATATGAAATCAAGGTGTTAGTAGGACCATATTCCCTCTGAAGGAGCTAGGGAAGCATGCTTCCATGCTTTTTCCAGCTTTTTGAAGCCCCAAACGTTCATTGGCTTATGGCAACAGAATTCCAATTTTCACCTGGTGTTTTCCCTACATGTCTTCATACAGTCTTCCCTCTGTGCATGTCTGTGTCTAGATTTCCCCTTTGTAAAAACACCAGTGGTCTTGGATTAAGGCCTGCTCTAATGACTTCATTTTAACTTGATTGCCTCTATAAACACTCTATTTCCAAATAAGGTCACTGGGAATTAGGACTCCAACACACATTTTTGAGGGGAAGATACAATTGAACCTGTAACACTGGAGTTACACAAAGGGGTAAGCACTGAGCCCGTTAAACATAGAGCCAAAACTAAACAAGAGTAAGGAGTATGGTTAGAGAATAAAATGAAGGGAGGTAAACATTGACAATAGAAAATAATAAAAATCAAGAGACAGAGTGGGTCAGTGGGATAAAGTATAAGTGTGAGTAAATCCTCATTGCTAGCAGGAAGTCAAGAAATGCCATGTAAAATTGAAACTTGTTTCATTTTTAAGCTTAAATTTAATTAAAAAAATTTTTTCCAAGGATTGTTGACACACAAACTTGTCTTTTTAATTAAAAAAATTTTTTTAATGTTTATTTATTTTTGAGAGAGAGACAGACACAGAGCAAGAGCAGGGGAGGGGCAGAGAGAGAGGGAGACACAGAATCCAAAGCAGGCTCCAGGCTCCAAGCTGTCAGCACAGAGCCCGATGTGGGGCTCGAAACCATGAGTTGCAAGATCATGACCTAAGCCGAAGTCGGATGCTTAATGGACTGAGCCACCCAGGCATCCCAAACTTGTCTTTAAGAAAAAAAAAAAAAAAAAAAAAGAGCATAGCAAATTCAATCAATGTTTTTGATTCTTTTTTTCTTAATTCTAAAACAATCTTTTGAAAACTTGTGAAGGAACACCAATTTAGTCATTTCTAAATTTGTCTTCAGTTTTTCTGATAATAAATTCAACTAAATCAATATTAAATTTTTTTCATCTAAAATAGAATGCAGAGTGAGATCCTATTTTCACAAAATTTCATTGGTTGTTCTATCTCTCCACATACCTATGGAGTCTTTAGGGATATTTTAAAGATGTTAGGAATGGTTGTCTCTGAGCAGTAGGGTTTCTAAGTGAGGTGTTGTTTTTTTTTTTAACTTTCTTTGTTGTACTTTTCTGTATTACTTTAATTTTTATAACAAACAGCTGTTATTCTGAGCAAAAAACAGTAAAAATTATTTTACTTTTTTTTTCCCTAACAGCTTTCTTTGTAGGCATTGGGGGTGGACTCAACTTCAGGTTCTAGGTAGAGGTGGGTCCAGCAGGCAAAAGGTGGGGTCCAAGGATGCTGTGAGAGCCAACATAAGGTGCCTGGGCTGTTAAGGGGCCCTTCCACAGCTGGGGGTCCTGTTTCATAGCTGCTGTGGCAGAAAAGTCCCCACTGTAAATGCCACCACATGTATTAAGGACTTTCCACAGTAGACCCAGCTCCCAAAGAAGCCACATGTCCTCTAAGATCAGAAAAATGAGTCAGAGCTGCCTTCTCGCTTGAGAAAGTCCAACATTTGCTTTATTGTGACATCAAAGAAGCCAATGCTCCTAGAAACCAACCTATAAGCTGGCTCTGCCCCTCTGGACCCCCAACCATCGGAATCACCCATGACTGTCCTGAGCTCACAGCTGTGTGATCAAGTTCCCCAATCCATCCTGCAAGCTGGACTTTTTCAACAGGAAAGGCATTTGGGCACATAACGGTCATCATCATAATCATATTTTATTGTTCCTCTTCTTATATCTGGTTGCCCCCAAATGCTTGGCAGGAAACTTATCTTTTATTACTTCTCTTCCTGTATTTTAATGGAAACACTGGACGTTTCTGTGGATACAGCACGCAGGCAGCTGGGGTTTTGTGAGTCGTGAGCTTTCGGCTTTACTTCCTCAAAGTTGGTGCTGGCCCTCACATTTGATCTTTCTATCCTATAAAACGTGACAGATGTCGCACCAGGAGACACCAGCTCAGAGACACCGGGTACAAGGATAAGCAGGAGGGCAGCGGCAAGAAGTCTAAGGATGAACAGGGTCCCAGCTTGGACAGACACTCCTTGAGGGGCCTGAGGTCCTAAGAGTATCATCTAAACCTGAATGATGTCCTAAGGGAGTGTGGCACACAGGACCTGCGTATTGGACTCTGCCAAAAGGCTGAAGATCACATGTGGCCAGTGTCTCCATGGGACAGAATCCCCAGATATAACACTTATAGAGGCAGGTATAGGTCTTCAGTGAATGTTGAGCACAGAGAAATAGCAGGAGCCATGAGGACAGCACCTACCGGCAGCCTGGGAAACTTCTTGGAAAATGTTGTCTATACTCTTTTTTTTTTTTTTTTAATTAGAAAGACTATTATTAAACAGAAAATTATTTGTTAAAACATACAGGAAGTCAATGTATTTCAAATAACGTAATACTGTAAATCTTATGTTCTCTGTTGTTCTGAATTTAGGTCCTAAAATGGTCTCTTGAAATTTGTCCATCTCCTCTTTGCTCACTACATGTATCTAAGGCGGGTGCTAATTACTCAGAGAGGCTGAGTGTCTCAGAGTTTATATCCATTTAGATGAGGCAGCAGAGATCACATCCCACCCTGACCTTCAACCTTCGGATTACCTGTGTCTCTTCCCACACCCTTTATACCCTGTAGTTCTTTGATTCATGATCAGCTTCTTATGAGTGTCACTGTGCCTGGCGAGGCTCTTTCTTCTCTGATAGCTGTAATTTGGGCAGATGGCTGCTGCTCTATTTACTTCTGCTTAGTCAGTTGCATTTTCTCCACATCAAAGTTTACATCTCTAGAGAACTACCTCCGTTTATTAAAAATATAATTTTAGGCATTCACTGAAAGTAGATTATGAACAAACAGCAAAACAAGATGGCCCTTCAACCGCAGCCTTCCTGCGGCCTTTTAGACTACTGCCCACAATGGGTGCTGACACCTCTACCTTATCTGATTTCAAATCTTGGGTGTCTATGTTTAGCCATTTTTATATGAGCCACTCTTTCAGCTCATTCCGTCCTCCTCAGCCTGTGTGATCAGGCTCTGCCCCCTCCACTCTACTGAATGCTCTTTCCAAGACCACCAGTAAGCCCCTACTCATGCCAAATAAGAATGATATGTTTCACTTCCCATTTGCCTAATCCCTCTGCTCATATGTGAAACTACTCAACAAGTTCTCCATCTTTAAACTCTGTGTCCATTGATTCCTCTCACATTGATTGCTCCCCCAGTTCTTACTGCAGGCCATCCAGTAGTTCCCCTCACTCTTTAATGGGCATCTTTTCCTCCCCTACCCGTAAGTCCTATATTCAGGGCTCTATATGCAGTGAGAAAGCTCTTCTCTCCTCATGTCTTAACTACCAGATGTCTCCAAACCAGATATCTCTAGGTTTCTATTCTTAAATATCCAACTCTTATAGGATGTCTTAATTTGCCCTGAATTAACACATGATCGTGCCCCAAACTCTCTCTCTTCCTGGGTTATGCTACATTTTTGCAGCCCAGGGAAACATGCTCATAAATGGAAATGAGAACCATTCTGGGGACCCCAAAGCAGAAGTCACTTTGAAAACTTCAATGACTGCCTTTGGTCTGATCGGAAAGCATGACCTCGAGGGATTTAGCAGATAGTGACCTCAGAGAGGAAGTTTGATTGTTCTTCCTCCTGTAACTGTATCCCGTTTGGGTTCTTTATCTCCCCTAGTAGAAAATGTGGAGGAGTAACTATGCTTATCCCTTGCATTGGTAATGTCAGCCTGGAGATGGGTATATGTGAAAACAAGGATGGAGAAGCCCAAGTGGATAAAAAGTAAACACAGTAGGATTTCCCCAAATACTCTAATGTGTCCTGAGAATACAAATCAAGCCAACTCACACAGCTCTGAACACTGGAGCTTTAATCTTTCAAGAACACACTTCCTTCCTGTATTTCTAGCAATTACTGTTTCTGGCTTTTCTGGAAATCCCACCAGTCATCCTGACTCTCTCCTCCAAAAGAATTGAGTCACAAAAATAGAAGCATGAGAAAAGTTAATTTGATCCCTTTGCTCCTTGAAATCTGTTGGGTGGAAAGAGCCTGGGGGAATGGGCTGGGAGTTGGGGGGAGTTCTTCCTCAACTGGTTCTTCCATCTCAAGGAAAAATAAACTGAAGGGAAAAATAAATGTTTTAAGTTAGTCATCCACAGGAAAGAGATTTTGTGGGAAAAAAAATTCACACTTCGACTATTCTAGTATTTAGAGAAAGAGTCTTGAAACTGAGATCCATCAACTGGCTTTATCAAAATATATGATCTTCTGGAAACCATGAGCAATGTGTTCTTGTGTCTGCACATTTTTATGAGGAGAGGATTCACAGCTTTCACCAGATTCTCAAAAGGGTCCCTGACACCCCAAATGGTAAGAACTACTCACTTACAGGTTAACCTAGTTTACCCATTGTTGTATAGCAAATTACCCCCCAAAACTTAACAGTGTAATATAGCTAACATTAGCTCACAGGTTATGTGTGGCAGGAATTGAGAAGTGGTGTAGCTGAGTGATTCTCAGGGTCTCTTGTGATGTTGTAGTTAGAAAGTCAGCTGCAACTGCTGTCATGTGACAGCCTGACAGAGACCAGAGAATCTGCTTTCAAGATGGTTTGCTTACATGGCTGCTGGCAGAAGGCCTCAGTTCCTTACTGGCTATTAGCAGGAGGCCTCCACTCCTTGCTGCACAGATCTCTCCATTGGGATGCTTGAATGTCCTCACAACAGAGCAGCTGGCTTCCCCCAGAGTGAGTGACTGAGAGAGTAAGGAGAAAGCCATAATGCCTTTTATGACTTAGCCTCAGGAGTCATACATTGTCATTCCTGCCACTGCTATTCTATATGCAAGACAGTTCTTTCTCAAGGTGAGGTAATTAGGCTCCATTTTTTGACAGGAGGAATATCAAAGAATTTGTAAATACATGTTTAAACTACTAAACTAGTAAAGAGGCCTTACAGCTTTGCTGAGAAATCAATTTCTCTCTCTGTGCAACCCTCCCCATTCTTCCATCAGATCATTTTGCAGAATTTGGGACTCCTCCAGGACTGGGCTCTCCTGTGACCTTGGACGAATTACTAAGCTTCTTTGTGTCTCAATCTTTTCATTGATAACTGGGGATAATGACGGTGCCTACTTCAGAGGATTGTTGTATGAGGATTAAATAGAATTCTGGATTTATAAATGCTAAAAACATGTTGGCTGTAATCATGGTGACCCTACTCCCAACCTAGAGTTCCATTTACTTTAAATACAATTATACATTTTTGGATTGTAAATCATTTTTTTTAAAGTGTATTTATTTATTTTGAGAGACAGAGAGCAAACAAGCAAGCAGGGGGAGGGCAGAGAGAGAGGGAGAGAGAGAGAGAGAGAGAGAGAGAGAGAGAGAGAGAGAGAATCCCCCAAGCAGGCTCTGCACTACCAGCACAGAGCCCGATGCAGGGCTCTCACTCACAAACTGTGAGATCATGACCTAAGCTGAAATCAAGAGTCAGATGCTTAACTGGCTGAGCCACCCAGGTGCCCCAGATTGTAAATCTTCTAGGTGGGGGGAGAAGTGATTATTTACTGAGAATTTATTTGTAGAGTAGGTGCTGTAGGACAGGTACTGTAGGACAAAAGAAGTTAAAAATAGATCCTGTCCTTGATAGGTCTAAAATCTCATTGGGGAGAAAAGGTATATATGCATGAAACAGAGGGATGCTTTGGAATCAGTGACACTCCTCTCTGCTGGGAACAGGGCAGAGTACCCAACTGGAGTGTAATTTTGAAGATGTAGGCCAAGGAGGATGAATGAAAATTGAAGAGGAGATGGAAGTTTGAAGGGGACCACAGTAAGCCTTTAGGGACCATAGCAAAATACATACATACATACATACATATCAAAGGGAAAGATTTATAAAGTCAAGATTTCACAGAGAAACAAATGGACTTAAAGAAAGGGTAAAACAGAGGAGTTTCTTCCAGGGAATAATTGGTTTGTGCTATGCTAATCCCTAAAGGAGAGCTTTATTATATTTACCAATCTATTTACTGAAACAGAAAGATACTCTGTTAACCTTTAAAGAACAAGGTAAGGGTCTGTCTATAGGCTCCCAGATTTCAGCACAGTGTAGCCATGGAGGGTACTTTTTGAAAAAAATACATACTGAAAACCACTTCTCTAATTCAGACTTTGGATTCAAATGTCTCCTGGAAAGGCTTCCACAGAGCTGGCTCCCTGAAGCCCAGCTTTTCTACTTACTTCCTTTTGTGGTAAGGGCCAGATTTCCAGGAGCTACTTGATTCTACAGGGCTTCTGCAAACTCAGATTCTCAACAGACCCCATAGGCAACCTCACAAAGCTGGGGAAAGAAACAGAAGAAAGGCATCTCCAGGCTGGTATGAAAGGTCCATCTGACCCATGGAAGGCACAGGAAGCAAGGATGATCGTATACTCCTGGGGCTTTTAGTTACCACCTCTCATCTCTGAGGTCTGGCTCCTCCATTTTCTTGCTGGGAACTAGTCTGAGTTAATTTTAGTCTATAAGTAGCCCATGCATTTTGAAGTAGGTGAGAGTCAGATGTTCACTCACTATCTTGTTATTAAATTATCATGAATGCAAGTCTCAGACCAAACTTTACACCCTCTGTGGACATTTCTTGAGCAATTAGGCACAGAATGTTTCATGCAACCTGCTCTGTGGGTTCCATGAAGGCCCAGCTCTTGTCTTTTTAAGTGATCCATCCACTACCTGGCATGAATGGTCGACTGAAGGCAGAATCAACAACATTGCAGAGGCAGGATTTCATTATCCTTGTGGTCAGGATCAGGCACCTAGAAGCTCTCTGAAAGCTATGTATGGAAATAGGAATGGTTCAGGGTCGAATGTCTGGCACTATCCCTACAGGTACATGCTAAAGGCCTTGCTAGACTCTTAGCTCCTGTTCAGGCAAATGTGAAGAGTGCCTCTAAATTATTTTAGCCTATTCACATATTTTGGCTCTTTTAATTTCATCAGTGAGAGCCCCCTTCTATCATTCTTCATACTAGTTAATCAGGCCACTAATTTCATCCATTTATAATATTTGTTGGGCTGGCTCACAGTATCTGCTGTACATCAAAATACAGATTACTCAAGCACTTGCAGGGAGCACCTTAGCAGATGGCCTTTTGGATATAATGCTAGCTAACACTCTATGGGTATAGATTGCCCTTGGAATTGAAACTTAATCTAACTAGCAAGTACACAGTATTACACCACAATACTGCAGTATTTTCAAGCAAATTACAGACATCAAGACACTTGCTTTGGCATGGGATCGAAAAGCAGTCATTTCCATAAGGCTCAGCAGAATCTCAGTCCCAGGTTCTGTGATTATTTTATCAATCGTAACTTCTGTCTGCAAAGAAGATGACTAATATGAGAAATGATCAAAGTCTGTGCGATTGTATTGGGGACTCCAAATGCCTAAGCATTACAATACAGGAAATACTTGTTACTTGAAAGAGGTTATTACAAGTAGAACAAAATGTTGTTTCATATAGTTCTTATGGAACTGCATACTCTCAAAGGTGGTTCAGGCTGTAAACAAATAAATCATCTGGGCCAAATAAAAGGTCATAGAGTCACAGCCCATAAAAATATTTTATTTGGTCTAAGCCATATTGTAATATTATTGAATTTGATTGCCAGTACTTAAAAATCGGTTGCCATTCCCACAAAAATCTGGATTTCTAGCTTCTCTTGAAAAAAATCAGAAGATCTGGCAACACTAGGTCTGTGTTCCCTGCTGACATCAGGCAGCTGGAATGGAAGACCCATTTAGCAAGCATTTCCTCTCCAGCTTGCTGCAGTCCTCACCATGCCCTAATACTCCCCACACTGAGGCCCAATGCCGGGTGCCATTTATAATCTCATCTGCATTACCATATTTCTTATAGTGGGGTTAAGAGAAACAAGACATCTTCCTTGTGTCTTGAGCAGCATTTTAGCATCAGAGTTGAGAGTATGGGCCATAGAGGCAGACAGCCTGGTTTGAATCCTGGTTCTTTTATTTTCTAGTTATGTGACTTGGGGCAAGTGGCTTAACCTCTCTAAACCTGTATGCTTGTCTGTAAAAGGAAGGTTAAACTGGTATCCACTTCACTGTTGTGGTGAGGATTAAAACACAGGGCAGCATCAGTAGGTGCCTCCAAGAAGGGTACATGCCCCACCAGCCCACTGCAGTCTTTACATTACCCACCTGGCCTCCTATAGGCATTGAATTCATGATGTCTGGTTTAAATAAATATGTGGATATCATTTCATAATGAATTATTAACAAAACTGAGAATATCTGGAATATACTCCTCAGCCCTAAAATTGTTTTATGGAGCACCACTTAACTATCTGCATCAGCCACACCTTGAAGCTAAGTAACAGACCAGAATCTTATGGGGACCATGGAACTGAATTCCTGCCCAAATACTGTCTTGGATGAGATGATATCCCTGCCTCAATATACACCATGTATTCATGAAAAGACAAACCACTAAATAGGAGAAGATATTTACAACATATATAGCTGCAGAAAATTAGTATCCAAAATAATACAATTTCTACAAACTAAAGAGAGAAAGACAACCAGACCTATAAAAAAAAAATGGGCAAAAAAGATGAACAGGCAATTCACAGAGGAAGAAATAGGAATGATCTATAAACATAGAAAAAAGATACTCAATTCCACAGTAATGCAGAAAAGGAAGGTTAAAACCACAATAACATATCATTTCACCTCCATCATTTCAACAAAAATTTTACAATCTAACAAGACCAACACCAATGCCAGGTTTATATGCATTGGTGGTTGAATGTAGATTGGCCAGGTCTATCTGAAGAGTGGTTTGGAACTCTCCAGAAAAGCTGTTTATCCAAGGTCCCAACAGTTTCACTCCTAGGAACCAACCCTAGAGAAACCCTTGCAGAAAGGTACCAAGAGACAGGTACAAAAATGTTTATGGCACCATTGTTTGTAATAGTCGAAACTGATAACAACTTAAATGTATATCAGCAGAATAGATAAATTAAGAATGACATATTCACACAATAGGGTAATATACAGTCACCACATCCATCAATGAGAATGATTCTCAAAACATTTTAGAAACAGCAAGTTGCATAAGAAAACATACATTACATTGTCATGTGTATAAAATAGCATGCAAAGCAGTACTACATATTGTTTGGTGATACAGGCATTTAAATATGTATGGGAATAATAAATGACAAATTTAGGATACTGATTACCTCTGCAAGGAAGAGAAGGAAATGAAATCCAAGACGGGTCTACAAGAGTCTTTAGCTTTATTAGAACTACTTCATTCCTTGGGTCAGGTGGAAAATAATCTGGTTGTGTGTTGTGTTAGTCTTTATACCTTCTTGGATCTATTAATTATTATAAAACGTATACTAAAATAAATGACATTTATTAATTTCTATTTTGTGGATTTTCTTGTTTATTTCAGAGTTAATTAAAACTTTTTCCAGGCCCAAGCATCTGGCTGGCTCAGTTGGTAGAGCATGTGACTCTTGATCTTGGGGTTGTGAGTTTGAGCCCCACATTGGGGGTAGAGTTTACTTAAAACTTTTTCCAGGCCATATTAGTTTCCTGTTGCTATTTCAGCAAATTGCCAGAAATTTAGTGCCACATAAATTTATTATTTTACTACTGGTCCCATCCTCCTTCTTCAAAGCCAGTAGCATGACATCTTCAAATCTCCCTCTCTTTTTTTCTCTCTCTGGCTTCTGTTTCTGTCACCATATCTCCTGACCTCCTGAATCTGACCTCCTATCTCCCTTTTATAAGGACCCTTGTGATTACATTGACAAATTCAGACAATCCAGGAGAATTTTCCCATTTCAAGTTACTTAACTTAATCATACCCGCAAAATCCCTTTGCCATATTCACAGGTTTTGAGGATTAGGACATGGACATCTTTGGAGGGGCATTTTCTGCCTGCCACACTGGCCTTAAATATTTTGTAGGCCTTAGTGGAGTACCTTTTGTATCAGTAGAAAACTCCCTGGCCTGCTTAGCTTTGACTATGTATCTCAATTGTTTTCCTTGCCCTGGTAGATACCTAGATGGCCACAAAGTAATCAAAGGTAAGCCCCAGGGGGAAAAGAAAATCATAGAGGCTGGAAATTCCAAGGCTGGAGAATGGTCCAGAACTACTAAGAGAGTTGCCACAAACTAGAATAGCTACATCTTAAAATTTCCTCAAAGTAGCCAGACTAATCACTGCAGAATATAAATTTAGTCATGTTCCTCTCCTGTGTAAAACCCTATCATGTCTTCCCTTCCTTGGCTTTAGAATAAGGAACAAAATCCTTGAAGAGGTCCTAGTGGTCCTAGATCAGGGTATCTCAACCTCAGCACTATTGACATTTTGGCAGGATAATTCTTTGTTGCTGGGGGCTGTCTTATGCATTGCAGGATGCTTCATGGCACTTTCAATGGTTTCCCACTAGATGCCAGTAACACCCTATCCCCCACCCCATACACACACACACACACACACACACACACACACACACACACACCTTTGTGACAACCAAGTTGTGACAACCTTGCTAGATGTCCCTGGGGGACAAAATTACCTTTGGTTGAGGACTCCTGTGTCCTAAGAAGTCCTACAGGATCTGGGACCTACCCATCCTCTCACCCTGTTCTCTCTTATCTAACCACCTAAAGGGTATCTCCCAGCTGGACACACCAGGGTTCCTCTGGCTTCCAGATTTCTGCATACACTGTTCCCTTTTCCTGGATTTCTCCTTCCCACATCTTCTACCTGGCAAACTCTTTCTTTGTGTCTTAGTCTAAATGTCTATTGCTCAGACACCTTTCTTTGCCCCCCTCTCAGAGATCACTTCTGTGTGCTGCAGCAGCCCCCCTCCTGTGCTACAAACCCTCTTCACACCTGCCATTATGTGTCCATCTTCCCATCACACTGCCACCTCCAAGAGGGCAGGGCTTGTGATTGTCTGGTCCTAGTGATTACAGTGCCCACTGATTAGTGGCTACATAGTTTGTATTATCTCATGATTGGTGGACACCATCAGCCCAACCCCTCTCTAGCCCATAATCAGACACCCAGAACAGGAATCAGATCATAAAGCAGGTAAATTCCCAAGGAAGGTCTAGGATTGTCTGTTCTTTGTTGTGTCTGGACAAAGTTGGCTCCACTGAAGATTAAACAGTAACTTGGGTGTGATCTGAAAAAGAGCCTTCTCCTGAGGGCAGTAAATTCCTAGGGCTACATATCAGGAATGCTTGCCCAAGGGACTCCTGTTAAATTATGCCCTCCCTGGGAAAGGGTCAGCACCATGAAATGGCACTAGCTGCCAGGACTCTTTGAGAAGAGAACCAGATGGTGGGTGTTCTGCAGATGGGGAACAACCCAGCATAGAAGTCTATCTCCTGTCTGCTCTGGCACAACAGACTATTCACAGGACAGCACTCACAAATCAGAAACATCTAGACCCTGGCCAGGTTCCCTTTGTCCACCTCAACCGGGGGCATGTAAATGTAGGCTAGGCAAAGATCTAACACACCATCCCACCAAAAAGGACCAATGCTTTACCTGATTCAGAAGTAATAACTGAGATTCTTAAATGGAATCTTCTGAACAATACTGAAAGAACAAAGTACAGCCCCTGTGAGCTAGGCACCTAATTTTCCATGATAGGAAACCTGTCCTTGCTCTTAGCCTGGGTTCAGCCAGCTCCTCCTCGTTCTTCACAGTTTCCCAGAATGAGCCCTACCTACATCAGGCTAAATCAACCATGTAGCCAAATCCACATATTCCTTATATTATTACGTACTTAATACATTCCTTTAAATAAATATATATATACACCTTTATCCATAACAAAAATAGTTATTTCCTGGTTATGTAAATAATATATGCTCATTACTAAAAATGCAAACAACACACACAAAAATAAGGAAAACAAAAATCACTGTAAGATAACCACCATCACCATTTTGGTAACCCTCCTTTCCTACATCTCTTTATCCAAATGCACACATCCATAAGATTTTATATACATATGATAAACTTCTTTGCTCTAGTGCATATATTAAAAAGGAAATTTGGGGCACCTGGGTGGCTCAGTTCTTTAAGCATCCAACTCTTCATTTCTGCTCAGGTCATGATCTCACAGTTCAAGAGTTCGAGCCTCATATTGGTCTCCGCGCTGACAGTGCATAGCCTGCTTGGGATTCCCTCCCCATCCCTCTCTGCCCCTCCACCACTTGCTCTCTCTTCTCTCTCTCTCTCTCTCTCTCTCTCCCTCTCTCTCCAAAATAAATAAATAAACTTTTAAAAAGGAACTTTCTAGTAGCATCAGTAATAGCAAACTGCCATTACTCGCCAGAATAGAAGGCAACCCTCCAAAAATGAATACAATGAAAACAAAACAATGTGATTAAATATTTAGTCAGATACCATAGCCCCTGAGGTTCCACACCTTGAGGTCCAATCTCTAGGAGTTAAAAAGGAGGTTAGCAAGTATTAGGAGAGGCTAGACCAGATAGAACAAAGGAAGGGTTTCTTCCAGATAAATTTAGGAAGACTAAAAGAGAACTAAAAGAAGAAAATCTTTCTCTACTTCTACTGTTCCCTGTCCTACATCTATGCAGTAGCTTAAACTTTCTAGGGTGCCCTCGAGAACTTCCCACATTCTCTGGAGAAGGCAAGGGGCAGAATCTACAAGTACCAGACCCTTCAGGGTCCACTCAAGACAGCATGGAGGAGACAATCCCTGTTGCACCAGCCCCTTCCCCCCAGAAGTGTCATAAAACTATGAAACCTTCAACAGGACCTCAGGGGCAATACAATGGACCTGTTCTCCCCTCCCTCTCCCACCCAGGCTTCTCTCCTTCTTTAGCCTGGAGCAGACAGGAGATTCAGGGCTCCTTTTCTTTCTTCTTCATAAAGACTCTCCTGACTTAAAGAAGGATTCTATATAAACATAAAGGGAAAAATCCAGCAAGAAGATATAGCAATTGTAAATATGAACCATACAGGGAAGCACCCAAATAAATAAAGCAGCTAATAACAAACATAAAGAAAGTAATCAGTAGTAATACAATGATAGTAGGGGACTTTAACACCCCACTTACATTAATGGATAGATTATCCAAACAGAAAATCAACAAGAAAGCAGTGGCTTTGAATTACATGTTGGAGCAGATGGATCTAACAGATATTCAGAACATTCCATCCTAAAACAGCAGAATACACATTCTTCTCAAGTGCACATGGAACATTCTCCAGAATAGACCACATATTAGGCCACAAAACAAGTCTCAACAAGTTAAAACAACTTAAAGTCATATCATGCATCTTTTCTGATCACAACACTGTGAAACTAGAAATCAACCACAAGAAAAAATCTGGAAAGAGCACAAATACATGGAGATTAAATAATATGCTACTAAACAATAAATGAGTCAACCAAAAAGTCAAAGAGGAAATTAAAAATACACAGAGACAGATGAAAATGAAAACACAATGGTCCAAAATCTTGGGGAAGCAGCAAAAGTTGTTCTAAGAGGGAAGTTTATAGTAATACAGGCCTACCTATGGAAGCAAGAAAAATCTCAATTAAAGAACCTAACCTTGCAGCTAAAAGAGCTAGGAAAAGAACAAACAAAACCCCAAACCAGTAGAAGGAAGGAAATAATAAATATTAGAGCAGAACTAAACAAAATAGAAACCAAAAAGCTAATAGAACAGATCAATGAAACCAGGAGCTGGTTCTTTGAAAAGATTACAATTGAAAAAATATATATAAATAAAAAATAAATAAAATAAAAAATTTTTTAAAAGAAAAGATCAATAAAATTGATAAATCTTTAGCCAGACTCATCAAAAAGAGAGAGAAAGAAAGAGAGGGAGGGAGGGAGGGAGGGAGAGAGAGAGAGAGAGAGAGAGAGAGAGAGAGAGAGAAAGGTCTGAAACAAAATCAGATAAGAGAGGAAATAACAACCAACACCACAGAAATACAAAGAATTATAAGAGAATATTATGAAAAATTATATGCCTAACAAATTGAACAACCTAGAAGAAATGGATAAATTCCTAGAAACATATTACCTCCCAAAACTGAAGCAGGAAGAAACAGAATATTTGAACAAACCGATTGCCAGTAATGAAATTGAATCAGTAATCAAAAAACTGCCAACAAACAGAAGTCCAGGACCAGATGGCTTTACAAGCAAATTCTACCAAACATTTAAAGAAGAGTTAATACGTATTTTTCTCAAAGTATTCAAAAAGACAGAGGAGGAAGGAAAGCTTCCAAACTCATTCTATGAATTGTGTTCTATGAAGCCAGCATTACTCTGATACCAAAATCACATAAAGACACTACAAAAAAAAGAATTAACAGGCCAATATCTCTGATGAACATAGATGCAAAAATCCACAACAAAATAGTAGCAAACAGAATCCAACAGTATATTAAAAAGATCATTCACCACGATCACATAGGATTTATTCCTGGGATGCAAGTGTGGCTCAGTATTTGCAAATCAATCAACTAGATGCAGAAAAAGCATTTGACAAAGTAAAATATCCATTCATAATAAAGACCTTCAACAAAGTAGGATTACAGTGAACATACCTCAACATGATAAAGGCCATCTATGAAAAACCCACAGTAAACATCATACTCAATGGTGAAACACTGAGAGCTTTCCCCCTAAGATAGCCACAGCAATCACATAAGAAAAAGAAATAAAATGCATCCAAATTGGTAAGGAAGAAGTAAAACTGTCACTATTTTGCAGATGATATGAATATTGTATATAAAAAAATCCTGAAGACTCCACCAAAAAACTACTAGGACTGATAAATGAATTCAATAAGGTTGTAGTATAACAAATCTGTTGCATTTGTATGCACCAATAATGAAGTAGCAGAATGAGAAATTAAGAAAACAATCCCATTTACAATTGCACCAAAAATAGTTAAATACCTGGCAATAAACTTAACAAAGGAGATGAAAGACCTATGCTCTGAAAACTATAAAACATTGATGAAAGAAATTGAAGATGACATAAATAAATGGAAATGTGTCCCATGTTCATGGATTGGAAGAACAAATATTGTTAAAATGTCTATACTACCCAAAGCAATCTACAGATTCAATGTAATCCCTATCAAAATACCAAGAGCATTTTTCACAGAACTAGAACAAAAAATCCTAAAATTTGTATGGAACCACAAAAGATCCTGAATGGCCAAAGAAATCTCGAAAAAGAACAAAACTGGAGGTATCACAGATTTCAAGATATACTACAACTATAGTCATCAAAACAGTATGGGACTGGTACAAAAATAGACACCTACATGATTTATATCAATGAAATAGAATAGAGAACCCAGAAATAAACCCAAATTTATAGGGTCAATTAATCTATAACAAAGGAGGCAAGAATATGCAATAACTAAAAGATGGTCTCTTCAACAAATGGTGTTGGGAAACCTGGAAAGCTACCAGCAAAAGAGTGAAACTGGACCACTTTCTTACAGAGTACACAAAAGTAAATTCAAAATGTATGAAAGACCTAAATATGAGACATGAAGCTATAAAAATCCTGGAAGAGAGCACAGGCAACAATTTCCCTGACATCAGCTACAGCAACATTTTTCTAGATATGTCTCCTGAAGCAAGGAAAACAAAAGCAAAATAAACTATTGTGACTACATCAAAATAAAAAGCTTCTGCACAGCAAAGGAAAAGTAAAAGACAACCTACTAAGTGGGAGAAGGTATTCGCAAATGACGTATCTAATAAAGAATTAGTATCCAAAACAAATATATAACTTATTCAACTTAATAGCAAAAACCCAAATAAAAAATGGGCAAAAGACATGAAGAGGCATTTCTCCAAAGAAGACATACAGGTGGCCAACAGACACATGAAAAGATGCTCAATATCACTCATCATCAAGGAAATGCAAATCAAAACCCCAATGAGAGGGGCGCCTGGGTGGCGCAGTCGGTTAAGCGTCCGACTTCAGCCAGGTCACGATCTCGCGGTCCGTGAGTTCGAGCCCCGCGTCAGGCTCTGGGCTGATGGCTCGGAGCCTGGAGCCTGTTTCCGATTCTGTGTCCCCCTCTCTCTCTGCCCCTCCCCCGTTCATGCTCTGTCTCTCTCTGTCCCAAAAATAAAAAAAAAAAAACAAAAAAAACGTTGAAAAAAAAAAAAAAATTTCAAAACCCCAATGAGATATCTCACACCTGTCAGATGGCTAAAATTAAAAACACAACAGGGGCACCTGGGTGGTTCTATCAATTAAGCGTCTGACTCTTGATTTTGGCTCAGGTCATGATCTCACGGTTCCTGAGATCCAGTCAGGGCTCCATCCTCACAGCACAGAGCCTATTTGGGATTCTCTCTCCCCCTCTCTCTCTGCCCCTCCCTCACTCCAGCACGTGTGTATGCACGCACTCACTCTCTCTCAAAAATAAATAAACTTTAAAAAATATACACACAACAAACAAGTGTTGGTGAGGATGTGGAGAAAGAAGAACCCTTGTGCACAGTTGGTGGGAATGCAAATCGGTTCAGCTGCTGTGGAAAACAGTATGGAGGTTCTTCAAAAAATTAAAAACAGGGGTGCCTGGGTTAGTCAGTTAAGCATCCAACCTCAGCTCAAGTCATGAGCTCACAGTTCATGGGTTCAAGCCTTACAGCCGGCTCTGTGCTGACAGCTCAGAGCCTGGAGCCTGTTTCGGATTCTATGTCTCCCTTTCTCTCTCTAACCCCTCCTCCACTCATGCTCTGTCTATCTCTCAAAAATAAAGAAATGTTAAAAAAATTTTTTTTAATTAAAAATAGAACTACCATATGATCCAGTAATTCCACTGCTGGTATTTACCTAAAGAATAAGAAAATGCTAATTTGAAAAGATTATGCACCCATATGTTTACTACAGTATTATTTACAATAGCCAACTTATGAAGCGGCCCAAGTGTCTATCAATAGATAAATGGATAAAGAAGATACACACACACACACACACACACACACACACACACACACACACAATGTATTACTCAGCCATAAAAAAAAAAAAAAAAATGAAATCTTGCCATTTGCAACAACATGGATGGATCTAGAGACTACAATGCTAAGCAAAATAAGCCAGAGAAAGACAAATACCATATGATCTCACTCATATGTGGAATTTAAAAAACAAAACAATGAAAAAAGAGACAAACCAAAAACCAGACTCT
This sequence comes from Panthera leo, assembly GCF_018350215.1. NCBI lineage: Eukaryota > Metazoa > Chordata > Mammalia > Carnivora > Felidae > Panthera > Panthera leo. The sequence continues at coordinate 80,039,481 of NC_056681.1, read as the reverse complement.
GAACAGTAGAGAACAAACTGATGGTTACCAGAGGGAAGATGGGTGGGGGATGGGTCAAATAGGTGATGGGGATTAAGAGCACATTTATCATGATGAGCACTGAGTAATGTACAGAATTGCTGAATCACTATATTGCACACCTAAAACTAATGTGTATGTATGGTAACTGTACTGAAATTAAAATTTCTAAACAAAGACTCTCCTTCCTGTCTCAGGAACCTACATTCCTAGACAGGAGACCCAATGTCTTACGTGTGTCTGAATCAGGACAAGCCTTTCTGCCAGGGGCTGGCTTCCCTGGAAGGGAAGAATGACAGCAAGGCAGGGATAGAATGAGGCAAGCAAGGTGCCCAGGGTGCAAAAATGAAGGTGCTCACTCTCAGCTCCAGATCCTTGCCATCCTGAGAGCGGGCAACTTGGCTAGCCTTCCCTTTTGCTGGCTGAACTATGAACCATTCAGGATGTGGTGCCGGGACAACTAGGTATCCATGTGAAAAAAGATGAAATTAGATCCAATCTGATCTTTCCTTATCCTACATATACACAAACCTATGTTTCCTTATCTTATATTATATACAAACCTAAGTTCAGTGTGCAAAGGCCTAAAAATGAAAAAGAAAACATTAAAATTTTTAGAAAATACAGGAGAAATAAAAAATAGCTTTATGATTTCAGAGTAGAGAAGAATTTCTTTAAAAGATATCAAAGAACAAACTATAAGTACAAATGGTGATAAGTTCAACTGTAACAATTATCTGATTGCTTTTCTAAAATCACCATAAACAAAACTACAAACTGGGAAAATACATTTGTACTGCATGTAACTGACAAAAGATTAGTATCCAGAATCTAAGGGGGTAGGGGAGATTTTAAAACAACATAAAGAAAAATAGACAAAAGACTGAACAGGAAACTACGGGAGAGGAAACATAAATACCCAATAAATGTGGGGCACCTGGCTGGTTCAGTCAGTAGAGCATGTGACTCCTGATCTCGGGGTCATGAGTTTGAACCCCACATTGGGTATAGAGATTACTTTAAAACAATCAAATACATACACAAAAAGATGTTCAACCATATTACTAACCGGCGAAATGCAAGATACATTACTATGAAATGCGAATTCACACCCATTTAGTTGGCAAAAATGCAGAAGTCTGATAATGCCAAATAATAATGAGTGTATGAGGAAATAACTCTCTTAGCCTGCTGAGCAGAGTGTAAACTCAGTCCTCAGGAAGGCAATTTGATACTGTCTGGTAAGGGCAAACACATGCGCAGAGCCCCTTAACTGGCTACTTTTATCCTCACTTCTTCTGAAACTTGGCATCCTACTTCATCTTTCTCAGGTTCAGCCCTGAACATATCCCTTTCCTCTTTACATACCTTCAATGGTTCCCCATAGCCTACAAAGAAGCATCAAATCCTTTAATGATTTTTTAGACTTTCATGATGTAACCAACCCACCTTACAGTTTATATCTCACTTTGCCCTATGTTCTTCATGCTCTTCCTATAAAATCAACTGCACAGACTGAAATAACTCTTTTAAATCCTTGACCAGATGGAATGTCAAATAAGAGAGTAGCAGGGCTGGGGGAAAAAAATCTAAGTTAATATCTTTATGTTACAGACGAGAATACTGAGGCCCAGGGAGGCTGAATGTCTACCCAAGGCCACTCCATGAGATACAGAATCAGAAGAGACCTCGGGTTTTCTAAGTCCCTGATGAGGGATCTGACCACTGTACATCCTCTCCTGGGCTGATGCATCTCAGGCCTGGCTGTGGGGGTACAGGGAGCCCATTCCACATGGCTCCCTTCACATCACCCTACTTGACATAGCCCAGGAGTGACAGCCACCATTTGTCACGAAGTAAAAATATGGCAAAGACTGGACAGGAAAGTACTTTCTGTGCCGGCAGCTCACTGGTCCAGAAGCACTATATCCCTGAATTGGGATGCCCTTGTGCTGACCTTGTCAACAGGGAGCAGCCAGATCTCTCTTTTACTGTAATTGGGTTAGTCTTGTGGGTTTGCCCTCCGCCTGGCTGTCAAAAGAGATTATACAGAAATGTACTGCTGCATAAACCACAGTTCAGGTGCAGGCTGAGGCCAAAGCAGGAGGAAATTTCCAAATGTATTCATTAATCACCCCAAATGCCATGTTGCTGCTGCTGGCTGCTCTGCTTTCTCCCAGCTATGATCACTTTTCCTCCAACCGGAGCTCAGAGGTCTGCCTGTAAACTGCAACGCCCTCAGCAGGGACCTGGGTGCAAACACAGGGACGGTGGGAGTTGAGGCAAAGTGCCCCAGAAGCCTTGTGAGGGCCTGTGCTCACCCTGCAAGTGTCCCCATGCCTAAGAGACCATGACATTAAATGGCAAATTTTAAAACACAGGAGAAGTCAAGAGGGAGACCACAGAAGAAAGAGAAAAGCTTTTCTCCTGCTTTTTGAACGAGGGGCCCTGCATTCTCATTTTGCACTGGGCCCCACAAATTATATAGCCAGCCCTGCCCCCAGTCTTTTCAGGCTGCTATTGCAAACACACACTGGGTGGCTTAAGAACAGAAATTTCTTTTTTTTTTTCTCAATATAGTTTAATTTTAGCACTTTGACATGATTTTACAAATGACAGTTATATTTATTTATGGTTTATTACAAACCCATTGAATAGTCTGGAATGTACTGAGTCAGAGAACAAGATGAAGAAAAGTGGTTAAATAGCAGAAATTAGGAGTGAGTACAATTTTAACTTTTTATTTATGTAGAAAACAGTCATTTTCTTTGCTTTTTAATTTTGTTGAGTGGATTTTGGCCTGTTCTTTTTGAAATTTTTCTTTTTCTGGCTGATACTTTTCAAAAACATCTCAGAACAACAGAAATTTCTACCTCATGGTTCTAGAGGCTAGACGTCTAGGATTAGGGTGCTAGCACGGCCAAGTGAGGGCCCCCTTCTGCGGAGTTGCTGACTTCTCATTGTATCCTCTCATGGCAAAGAGGGTAGGGGCCTCTTTTAAAAGCGTACTAATCCCATTCATGGGGGCTCCACCCTCAAGACTTAAGCACCTGCCAAAAGCCTCGCCTCCTAATACCATCACCTTTGGGGGCTGGAATTTCAAGATACAAATTTGGTGAGACACAAACATTCCGACCACAGCAAGCAGTTTCTAAACTCTAATGAGCAAAAGCACAACACCTGTTTCCTTAGATGCCCATAGGTGCCTATGAAAATGAAGCCTCTGGTGGAGGCCAGTATTGGGCAGGCATGGTACCAGGAAGCCCAGCCCATGGGACTTCTTGCATCAGTGCCTGAGGGGATCTGCAGAGTCAGGTCTGTGACAGCTTCTGACAGTCCACCACAGTGGTCCTCCAACCTCAGTGAGCCAAAAATGACCTAGAAAGTGTGTTAAAAATGCAAATTCTCAGGCTTCAGCCCCAGAGATTCTGAGTCAGTAGGTCTAGGTGGAGCCTGAGATTTTGCACTTCTAACATGCTCCAAGTGATGCCAAGGCCACAAGTCTGTGGTCCACACTTTGAGGCACGCTGGTAACCCCTTCACTTCACAGATGAGGCAACAGAGACCAGGTGCCTTGTCCAATGGCACAGCATTGTCAAGGACAGTCACGCACCATGGCACCCTGATCTGCTCACTCCAGCAGCACTTTCCCATTGCCCCATTTTGGTTGTCATGAAATCTGAGGAAGAAAGGTGTGAGTTAGCACCATGCTCAGAAAGTTGTCATTATTGAGGAGGAAGAATCTACTATACCCTTCAAGGTCCTTCTAGCTGAACTAAGAGTCAAATTGACATGAAACAGATTAACAAGAGAAAATCAAATCTAATAGCATATGTACAGGAATCCACACAGACATGGAAATATGAAAGACAGTGAGGCAACATGATGTTTATATGAGCTAAGGAGAAAGTGGGGTCTGAGGATACAAAGGGAGGAGAGACCTTTGGCAGGAGATGTTTGGAAAACAAAGTTTGCCCTATTATGCTGGTAAGTTTCTTAGGTAAAGGGGAATATCTGTTAAAACTCTTTTCCTGGTTGCAGGCAGTTGGGGCGGGGGGCGCAGGGTGGGGGGCGGGTAAAGAGCTTTTCCTGAATCTGCTGGGTTTGGATTGCTTTTAACTCAAAATAATATTCATTCCAAAGTGGTCCATCTTAGGGAGGCTTGACCCTGGCTCCCATACCATGAAAGCTTATTGAACAAATGAGTGTTCTAGGAACTGAACAAAATCCTCCTTGCTTCTCCTTTTTGCCTGTAAGGCAAGGCAAGTGGCACTGAGGAGCAAAAAGATAATCTTTCATCTGCTTTGAGCCTCAGTTTCCTTAATGATAGCCAATATTCAGGAAGCATTTACCAGACATTTTACATGTATTGATCCTCTCCACAAATTTATGGGATAGATACTATTATTATGACCATTTTACAGGTAAGGAAATTGATACTCAGAGAAGTTTAGGTAATTTGACTAAAGTGACATACCAGGGTGTAGAGGCAGGATTTGAACAGACGTACTCTGACTCCATAGCCCAAACTCAAGACTCTGCTCTAAAGAAACTACACCACTGGGAACCAACAGCTCATTTCTGGCTGATTTGCTGGAGGCCTTCCCATTCCTCCTGCTCCCTAAGCCCTCCCATTTTTATGGTCCAGCTAAACCAACAGCTCCCTTTGAAGATTTCCCTCAGATGTGCAGCAGTCTGCTTATTTATGCTCTTCAGGCAGCTTTCTGAGTCAGATCCAATCTACCTGGGCCTCAGCCAGTGCTTCTCAAGAGTGCAGTTGTTGGCCTTAGAGTGGCCTGTGCTTTGGTGAGCTTTGCTCTGTCTTTTCTCTAGCCATGCTCTTTCCAGGGGGGTGGAGAGTCAGGGGTGGGGCAGGGCAAGGACATGAAGTCCCACTCTTAGGATGTTCTGAGTACCTAGGACCCTGGAATGTGCTGTACAAATGACCTTGAGCCATTCCCAGGGCTTGCTTGGAATTGTCCCCTGGCCTGTACTCCCAAGGGAAGCATTGCTCCCATCGGTAGTACCAGCTAAGGAAGTGCATACCTCTAGGTTTGAAGGGTATCCAGGAGTAGGGAGTGGGAATGATAGAACTGACATGAAAACTGGGGTATCTATAGAAATGAACTTGAAGCCCCTCAAGATTCAAGAGGAGAGGGGGTAGGAAGAGAAAATGAATAGGTGACTAGCTGGGAGCCACAGCCAAAGGCCAACTCTTCCAACAGAGCCATTATCTTAGTTTTCTATTGTTGTGTAAAAAATTACCACAGACTTAGTGATTAAAATGGCACATATCTATTATCTTACAATTTCTGTGCATTAGGAATCTGGGCAGGGCTTAGATGGGTCCTCTGTTTCAGGATCTATCACAAGGTGTTGTCCAGGGCTGGAGGGTCATCTGAAGGCTTGACTGGGGAAGGATCTGCTTCTAAGCTCAGACAACTGTTGGCAGAATTTTAGTTCCTCAAGGGTCACTGGACTGCAAACCTTGGTTCCTTACTGACTGTTAACTGGCAGCCACCCACATTGCACTTGTCATGTAGTCCTCTCCTACCTGGCAACTTTCTTCATCAAAGCCAGGAAGGGAGAGTCTACTAGTAAGACAGAAGTCACTATTTTATTTAACCTAACCATGGACGTGACATCCTATCCTGTTTGCCACATTCAATTGGTTAGAAGCATGTGATGGGTCTTGCCCATACTCAAGAGGAGGGGATTACCCAATCAAGAGATTGGCATGAGGGCATGTGAGAAGATGCCCACTACAGCTATGTCCATACACAGAACTCCAAGGAATAAGAGGGAATTCTGTATTCAAATCTGGCCTTCTCAGGTCATTTGAAGTTATATTTATCAAAGGAATAGAATATAGATATTATTTCAGTCAACAGTGTGTTAGCTTGTGTTACTTTTAAATACTTAGATATGTGTAGTGTGCGCCTCCACTGATACTCTCGTCCTGGCCCCATAAATGTTAGGACAAGCCTGTTTATGTGCATATGTCCTGGCCTCCACCTCAGACAGGCAGGGCCTTGTTGGCAAAGTCCTGTCTGCTGACCTTTTGCCCCCAACACAGTCCAGCGCGGTGTTCATAGTGTGGGAAGCGATCAGTAAAGTTTGCCTGGGCATTCACTGGCAGCTGCCCAGGTCCAGTGGTGGCCCTTCTCTGGGTGTTGCCATGAGGCACATGGGCTGATTTTGAAGCCTCAGCAGCAGGGCTTCCTCTTGAGCAAGAGAGGATCCCACATGGCACAGGAAGGAAGGAAGAAGAACAAAAGCCCCCACATCAGCAAGACAAAGCTGACTCCTTCCAGTGGAGCCAAAGCTCTGCCTTTGGATAAAAACATGACTATTAAGTTTTATTTTTTATTTTTATTGTAAAAATAATGAGTATGGTTTATAGCTTTTAAAAAGATACAAGAAATAAAAGCCATAATTCTACCATGGAAACTCCCTTTGTTTTATGTGTTTTTATGTGTATTCATATATATATATATATATATATATGTATATATGTAGGTGTATGTATATTTGTATATATGTATATATTTTAATTTTGTAATGTAATATATTAATGTAATTTTGTAGTAATATATTTTAAATTTCCTTCCTCAGAAAATGTTTTCTATGCATAGCTTTTTGTTGTGTTGCTGTTAAATTTGTATATGTTGGGAGTTTAAAAAAAAAATAAAAGATCATACTGTCTATTTAATTATATATCTACTCTTTCAGGGCAGTAAATGCTCTTTCCAGATTAAGGAAGCAGAACTTTAACATTTAAAAATAGATAACAGATTCACAAGGTCAAAATGTAGGCAGCGAAAAGTCTCCTTCCCAATCTCCAGCTGACATTCCTGGCGGGAACCAATGTTAACAGTTCCTTCTAGGTCCTTCCAAAGATAGTTTATGCATCTATATAAATATTTTCTTCTTCTTTCCCATCTTCTACATAGTGGGGGCATATCACACACACTGTTCTGCACTCCGTACATCTTGAAGAAAGTTCAATATCTTTAAATACCAGTGGTTCTCAATCTTGGCTAAACATTAGAATTATCTAAATAGCCTTTAAAGCTCCCAGATGTTCAAGCCACATCCCAGACCAATTGAATTAGAATCCATGCGGGTGAGGCCTAGGCATCAGGATTTTAAAAAGCTTCTTCAGGTGCAGTCAAGGTTGCATACCACTGGTATAGAAAGAGCTTCCTCAGAAAGGAAGTGGAAGGAAGAGGAAATAAAGTAATTCCATCATTGCTTATAATAGAAAATTAGGGTGACCATCTGTCCTTGTTTTCCAGGGACTGAAGGTTTCCCAGGACATGGGACTTTCAGTGCTGAACATAGGATGAGCTGCTCAACCTACAAAAAATTGGTGCATATGTTTAAGGAAATAGATGATTAAAAGGGTATCACATAATTTTAAGACTATAGAAAGAGAGGTACTTCAGTGAAAAGCTGTGCGTCATCTATACACACTTCTGGCTGTTTCGTTGTGGCCCTGTTCAGTGTCTTTGAGCTATTTTGCACTTCTTTGTTAACTGCAGGTAAATGATTTTCATGCAAATCTGTATTGGTTGGCAGTTTCCTTTAACTTCTTTCCCCCTCTGGAAAAACCAGGGGTTTTTTTGTTTGTTGTGTTTGTTTTTTTATTTAGAAACTTGAGGTTTATTTAGATCCTCAGAAGGCTTTATTTATTGATTGTTGAAATTATGATACATGTGTGGGTTGCACTAGGATTATTTTTCTAAATCACTGCGTATTTATTTATTTATTTATTTATTTATTTTTAAGTAGGCTCTTCAGCCAACATGGGGCTTGAACTCTGGACCCAGAGATAAAGAGTCACATGCCCTAATGAGCCAGCCAGGCAAAACCAGTTTTGCCTCCATTTGTAATTCAACCCCTTAATTTCATTTAAATTTGTGCTCCTTTGACTTTTCCTCTGAACCGGTTACAACACCTGTCTGGTTCTTTAGGTAATAAAGGAGTAAAATAAAATCTTTAACACATGTTCATTCTTGTATCTAAGCAACAATCATGCTTTTCTTTTTTTCTGAAAATTATTTTTTTTTAATTTTGTTAACGTTTATTTATTTTTGAGACAGAGAGAGACAGAGCATGAATGGGGGAGGGTCAGAGAGAGAGGAAGACACAGAATCTGAAACAGGCCCCAGGCTCTGAGCAGTCAGCACAGAGCCCAACGCGGGGCTCAAACTCACAGACTACGAGATCATGACCTGAGCCGAAGTTGGACACTTAACCGACTGAGCCACCCAGGAGACCCTGAAAATTATTTTTTAACAAGGCTATAAAGGTAACTACTACAACAGAAATACAACCCTTCCAAATTCTCACTAAAAACACAAACACAAGAATAAAACAAAGGGGCGCCTGGGTGGCTCAGTCGGTTAAGCGGCCGACTTCAGCTCAGGTCATGATCTCGCAGTCCATGAGTTCAAGTCCCGCATCGGGCTCTGTGCTGACAGCTCAGAGCCTGGAGCCTGTTTCAGATTCTGTGTCTCCCTCTCTCTGACCCTCCCCCATTCATGCCCTGTCTCTCTCTGTCTCAAAAATAAACGTTAAAAAAAAAAATTTCTTTAAAAAAAAAAAAAAAAAGAATAAAACAAAGACAACAGACCCAAACATAATGGTCATATCAATAAGCATAAAAAGGCCAAATTCAGCCATTAAGAGTGACTCTCCTATTAGATCACAAAGTAAAACCTAATGATAAAACAAAATAATTAAGATTGAAAAGGATTAGAAAAGGTGTTTTTATCAAGCAAGTGTAAAGTTTAGCACACATCATGATCTTCATACTAGACTAGGGTGAATTCTGGACAAAAATCATTAAATGAGTTAAGAGCTATTTAATAGTGGGGCGCCTGGGTGGCTCAGTCGGTTAAGCGTCTGACTTCGGCTCAGGTCACGATCTCGCGGTCCGTGAGTTTGAGCCCCGCGTCAGGCTCTGGGCTGATGGCTCAGAGCCTGGAGCCTGTTTCCGATTCTGTGTCTCCCTCTCTCTCTGCCCCTCCCCCGTTCATGCTCTGTCTCTCTCTGACTCAAAAATTAAAAAAAAAAAAAAAAGAGTTATTTAATAGTAAGATTATGAGTCACAAAAAAGATACAACTTACAAATATTGAGGTAAAAATAGCATACATTAATAAAGCAAAAGCTAGAGGAAATACAAGGAGAAATAGGAACCCATCAGTAAGTGAGATTAATTTACCTCTCTTTTAGGCTATGGTCGCAAGAACTAAATAACATAATTTTAAAAGTAGAGCTGCTTGATGTATATAAAACTTATAATGTGAAAACTAAAAAATTTATTTTATTTTCATGTATCTCTAGAACATTTTCAAAATTAATTGACCCTGCCAAAATTAGGTCACAAAAAACTTCAATAAATTCCAAAAGTAATGTAATTGAAGGGGAGAAAAACATCTCTTCCCTTTTTCCCTCCAAGTTGCAATGCATGAGAGTTTCACAAAGACATGAGAGCCAAGGAGGTGGCCAGATGATGGAGGCTTATACACCATCTTCAGCCAAGTAGGGTGTCACCAGCTACATCCCACGATGTGCCCATTACTGCCCACCTGCTTATACTTACTACACTTTGTCTTACATTTTTCCTTAAGCTCTTCCTTCTGGCTTATCTCTTAACTCAGGCAAGTAAAACCCCAAATTCTCACCTCCCCACATCCAACCCCCACACCACACAATTCACCCAGACCGTTTGAGCTAAAACCCTGACTTGTGCCTGTACAGACAGACTGTGAAATGACCGACAATTGCCTTTACCCCATTATAATACTAAAATCTCTGCTCAAGGAGGAGCATAAGCCTCACCGACATGACACAGAAAGTGTGTGTAGAGGCGTGTTTCCTGAAGGCACATACATGACTTTGTGCCCTCCTCTACATATGAAAACAGAACTTCCTTATCTCAATATTCATCCTAACCCTACACAAAAGGTACCCATTCACCCTCCCGGGCAATCACAGCTTTGGAAGCTATTTTCCTTGATCTCCTGATTTGCTGCAAATAAAATTTGCAGTTTGGAGTGTGTGACAACTCCACCTGGTATATCTGACTTATCAAGGAGTGAACTCATGTTGGTCCGGTTGCAAAGGGAAAAGAGGTCCAGAGTTTTGGGGTAGGAGAGGCAAGTTATGCGAAAGCAAGGGACACACACGGTAAGTAACATTGTTGTGTTATGTGGTTAATGACGAGGGAGCATGAGGCAAGCTGGGGGCAAAATACAGGATGGCACACACACCCTTCATCCCTCCTGCCAGGTGGAGTATGTGTGATATTCCTCGGATACTCCTGGCCACACAAGAACAAAGGAAAGGGGTTTAAGCGTTTGCCATGGTAATGTGGGAAACTCAAGCAAATGAAAAATTAAATTCCTTTACTGCCTGTAATCCATTGACAAGTCCTTGACACTGGCAGAGTGACTTCCCTCCAGCAGCTCAGCTGCCTCAAGGATGACACTTTGCTAGGGGCAAAAGAGAACCTTGGTTTAACATTATCCCAACCTCCAGGATCCTGTAAATCAACTTCCTTTATCTCAACTGCCCCAAGATATATGCTGGCAATCATACTCCAAGCTTATGGCCCCCTGATATACATCTGAAGGGTCTCATGAGTGAGGTTTTACTAAACAGTAATAAATGGCACTTCCCTAGCAACAGCTCGTCCCTCAAGGTCCTGGAAACCTTGCTTCCAAAATTCCTTAGAGACTTACTCTATCCCTGACCCCTGTCAACCTGAGGGTGTATAATGAGTTACCTGTCATGACACCAGTGCAGCTCTTCCTGACCACAGGTCCTGTCCCCATGCTTTAATAAAATCACCATTTTTGCACCAAAGACATCTTCAAGAATTCTTTCTTGGCTGTTGGCTCCAGACCCTACGAACCCCCCATCATCCCCAAACTTCATCAGTTAAGGGTTTCCCAAGTCAAAAGAGGTGTCTCCAGGGACGCCTGGGTGACTCAGTCAGTTAGCGTCCAACTCTTGGTTTCGGCTCAGGTCATGATCTCATGTTTCATGAGTTCGAGCCTGCTTGGGATTTTCCCTCTCCCTCTCTCTCTCTGCCCCTCCCTCCCTCTCTCTGTCTCTCTCAAAATAAATAAACTTAAAAAATCTTTTTAAAAGAATTTATTGAAAATTTCAATAAATTCCAAAAAGAATAATAGATATCATTCTTTAATCATAATGTAATAAAATCAGAAATTAATAATAGAACCAGAAAATAAAAAGACCTTACTGTTTGAATACTTACAACTCCCTCTGGGTTCAAAAAGGGAAAAGAAGGAAAAAAAAAGGGGGGGGGGGGGGGGAGAAGGAAAAGAGGAAAAAAAGAAGAAACTGTAGAATATCTAGACAATAATGTTAATAAAAACTGCATATATCAAAATCCATAGCTAAACCAGTTCTCAGAGAGAAAATACACATTCAAAAATATTTATTAGTAAAAACAAAAATAAAGTAAGTAAATTAAACATAAAACTCAAGAAAGTTGGGGAATGGGGAATTATTCCTAAGAAAAGCAAAGAAAGAAATTAATAAAGAAGAAATAGGGGCACCTAGGTGGCTTAGTCAGTTGAGCATCTCTTGATTTCAGTTCAGGTCATGATCTTGTGGTCATGAGATCGAACCTTGTGTTGGGCTCCACACTAAGCATGGAGCCTACTTAACATTCTCTCTCTCTCTCTCTCTCTCTCTCTCTCTCTCTCCCTCTCTTGCTCTGCCCTTCTTCCCCACTTGCACTCTCTGTCTAAAATAAAAATAAAAATAAAAACAAAAATACTTTAATGAAGGAGAAATAAATGAATTTGAATATATACAAATTGTAGCACTAATAAGTAAATCAATTAGCTGATTCTTTGAAAAGGCTAAAAAAGAATGGAAGAAAGAAAACAAGAAAAAGAAAAAATATCACCAAAGAAAAATAAAGGAAATAAACAATTCACAGTAAAGAATATGTAGAAGGTTCTTAAACATACAGCAGGATGTTAAAAAATTGGAACCTTCCTAGACTGCTGGTTGAAATGTAAGCTGTTACGATCACTGTGGAAAACAGTGTGGCAGCCCCTCAAAGGTTAAACCTAGTGTTACTAACAGACTCAGCGATTCCACTCCTGGGTATATAGCCAAGAGAATGGAAAACATATGTTCACACAAAAACCTGTACCTAAATGTTCACGGCAGCATTATTTACAATAGTCCCAAAGTGGGAACAATCCAAATGTCCGCCAATAGATACATGGATAAATAAAATGTGTTATATAATGAAATATTACTAGGCGATAAAAAGGAATGAAGTACTTATACTTGACGTGGATGAGCCTGGAAATTATGAAGCCAAATGAAAGAAGCAGAAAGGCCGAAAGTAAAGCAGTTGTTGCCTAGGACCACGCAGTGAAAACTGGGGAGTGATTGTAATGGGCATGAAGGTTTTTTAGAGGTGATGAAAATGTTCTACAGTTGATCATGATGATGGTTGCACAACTCTGTGAAATACCAAAAACCAGTGAATTGTACACTTGAAGTGAGTTAATTGTATGGTAGGTAAATTATATCTCGAGCTATTATTTAAAGAAATAAAACTATGTGAGATAGCATTTTAAATATATTTTATCTTATTTTTTATCTTATTTTTTTGAAGTTTACTTATTTTGAGAGTGAGAGTAAGACAGCAGAAGAGGGGTAGAGAGAGACGGGGAGAGAGAATCACACAGAGAGAATCTGTCAGCACAGAGCTCAGTGTGGGGCTCAAACCCACAAACCGTGAGATCGTGACCTGAGCTGCAACCAAGAGTCGGACATTTAACCGACTGAGCCACCCAGGCGCCCTGAGATAGCATTTTTTAATAGTTCAGAAATCCCCCACCTTTTTGTGTTCAGAGAAAAGGCTAACAGGTGCTTTGTGTTCAGAGAAAAGGCTAACAGGTGCTCGTTTAAGCAGCACAAATGCTAAAACTGGAACAATAACAGAGAAAAGACTAACCCCAAAAGATCACCTCAGGCTCGTATATGCAAGATAAGACCTGCCTCTACTCTTCTGCAGTGACCATCTTGCTTTAGAAAACTACAAGTTTTCTTCCTCCTCCTTGAGGCTTTCCTCATTAATGAATGCTTTTCCTATTGCACTAGCCTGAATAAAATGATCGCCTTAATTGCTGGGTATATTTTGTCCTGGATGTTATTTAGACATAGGGTGCTCTTTGCTCTAATCTCTTTGGTTTGATTTTGTAAGCTACATAATTAATGTGTCAGTGGTCTTACCTTGGAATTATGAATCTGAACAAAGTGGTGCACGTATTTGAGTTTTGATAGTATGTGAAGTACATCACAGCTTAGTCTGGCACAGTTTACCTGTTTTGTTAGTCAAGATATGCTTGACAAATTGTGGTTTCTGTTCCAATTCCCATTCTTCAGCACTTACCTGGTCCCTGGTAGGTACTCAATAAATATTTGCTGAATGATTTTAAAAAATCAACATATTATAGGCAGGGGGGCAAAAATAGTACAACTTCTTTGATGGTTTTAGTCTGGCAAAATCTATAAAAAAATACAAATACACACCCCCTTGACCTAGCAATTCTACTTCTAGGAATAAATCCTACAGATAACTCGCACATGTGCAAAGGGCCACTTAATAAAATGATTCTTTGCAATCACAAGAGACCACTAGGTTCCTAAATTTCTATCAGTAAGCTTCATTAAAACTGGTACATACACACAATGGAATAAAATGCAGATGTTAAAAAAAAATTAGGAAGTTCTCATGATACAGAATATCTCTGAGATCTATCTACTCAGTTCCAGCTACAATGCTTGCTTTGTTGCTCCTCATAAAGAGTACTGTCTGGTCTCAGGGACTTAGGGCAGGATATTACTTCCACTTTGAATGTTCAATTCCAGATGATATACAGGGCTCACTCCCTCACTCTCTTCAAGGCTCACCTCAAGTACCATTCAACCAGCAAGTCTTTGCCTAACCACTCTATGTAAAATAGCAACAATCTCCACCACCATATACCAACACATACATATACTCCTTATTCCTTTATCCTGTGTTTTTTTTTTCCATACCACTTACCACATCACTATATATATATATACTTGCTTATTCATTCCCACAAAAATGTAAACTCTATGAAGGCAAAGAATAGATCTATTTTGTTCACTACCAAATTCCAATTGCCTAAAAGAATGGTTGACATAGAGTAGGTGCTCACTAAATACTTACTGAATAAATAAATATGTAGAAGTGGAGAAAGTAAGACACTGGGAAGTGATTTTTAACATACTTCTCTTTTTAATTTTATTTTTTTAAGGAGCTTCGACACCCAGCGTGGAGCCCAACAGAGGGCTTGAATTCACAACCCTGAGATCAAGATCTGACCTGAGATCAAGAGTCAGACGCTTAACCGACTAGGCAGCCCAGGTGCCCCACATGTTTCTCTTTTTTAAAAGCCTATCCATGCAAATGGTCCTGTGTGCAGGACGTATCTTTAAAAGGTTACAGAAGAAACAGATCGCACTGGTTGCCTGCAGGTGGCTGGCAGAGAGTGGGAGGGAGGCTTTTCACTATACTTGTAGATTATTAACTATCTGAAACTTTAATTTAAACGAAAAAGGAAAGCTCTCATGTCATTTCTTTTTTATAGCTCCACGTCGTGCTGCCACATGGATGTATGGTAAGTCATTTCATCGGCCCTCTTTCGGTGGACAATTATTTCCAAACTTTTGCTGTTACACACAATGGAGTCTGGATATTTACTTTTCACATGTCCTAAGAAATACGATGCTGAGGTCTTTTTATGACCCCCTAACTTGTGTTCTGAGTCTTTGCAGTTGAAAATGTAACCCACACCCCAGACTAAACAAAAGTTTCCTATAGGATTTGATGGCTGGAAGTGGGGCCGCCTCAGGAAGCAGAGGGTCCTGGGAAAGGGAGAAGGTAATTATCTTCATTAAACATTTTTGTATTCTCACTGATAAACTCACCCAATCCCTGAGCCTGTGCACATTCCACTAACTTACCACGATAGGGCTATCTTACAAAAGGGAGGAGGAATAAAACAAAATAAGAAGCTCCTACCAAGATGGCAAGACAGCTCGGTATTCCTAATTCACACAATGGAAAGAAGTCTGAAGTGGAAACTGAGAGTTCTGATTCTGTTACCGAGGAGCTATGTGACCTAGAGAAATCCCTTCCCCCTCTCTGGGCCTCCATCACCTTATCCGTGGAATGCCCTCCCCTGACAGCTCTGCTCTCCAGGCAGGACCCTGTTTACTCCTTCCCCTTGCACTGATGCTCTAACACTACGCTGAGTGACCCAGGGCAGCCCCCAGATGTAGATCTGACAAGGCCGTCTCTTGACAGTGACCCCGCTAGGTGTTTCATGGACCGGGCTGGCTCTGCACTGCTTTGGGAGGGAAAAGCAAACAGAAGAACAGCTGCCTTTGTTTCCAGAAGTGGTCCTGCACCTATTCAGACTGACAGGTGAGCAGAGGCCCAGTTGAGTCCAAGGGTACAGTGGTGGGAACGCCAGAAACAGAGCACCAGGGCCCAACCCCTTCAGGTTGCTCTGGCAGGACCCAGAGAGGCTGTCATGATTGAGTGCTCTTTGTAGCTCTTTCTCCAGTGCCGTCAGGGGCCCAGAGTGAGCTGGGAGGCCCTCCCTCCTGAAGAATCTGACAAGGAACCAGCTTCTTGGAATGTCTCCTCCCTGTTCTGCTTAATCTGAAAACAGACTCTGGGAGAGAAGTTGATGGGCATATTTTCACCACCCTGACCCTGGAAAGTGCAAAAGGAGGGCACACACATTCTTATTCTGTGGATCTGTACTTGAATCTTCATTTAGCAAAAAAATATGAAGTTCCAAGGATTTAACCTGCTCAAGTCATGAATTTGAGAATAATTTTCGTGTTCATTTTCACAGTTTTTTTCAATGTTTATTTTTTATATGTATATATATTTTTAATGTTTATTTATTTTTGAGAGAGAGAAAAACAGAGTGTGAGTGGGGGAGGGGCAGAGAGCGAGGGAGACACAGAATCCTAAACAGGTTCCAGGTTCCAAGCTGTCAGCACAGAGCCCGACAGGGGGCTGGAACTCACCAACCAGTTGATCATGACCTGAGCCAAAGTCGGATGCTTAACTGACTGAGCCACCCAGGCGCCCCAAATGTTTATTTATTTTTGAGAGACAGCACAAGTGGGGGATGGGCAGAGAGAGAGGGTGACAAAGGATCTGAGGCAGGCTCTGCGCTGACAGCAGAGAGCCCAATGCAGGGCTCAAACTCACAAACTGTGACGTTTGACCTGAGCCAAAGTCAGATAGATGCTTAACCAATTGCGTCACCCAGGCACCCCATTCACAGTTTTTATCAGTAATTAAAAGTTCGTTAAATCAACAAACTGTGAAGTTCTCTGCTCACAAATTTTATCAGAAACTTGCTCAATGGAAGATTGCTCACTTGCAGTGTTTCTGGTTTTTACCAGAAACATGATCTTTTTGATCATCTTTTTGAATACTTTTCTTTTTTTGCCTTTTTCCTTTTCTGATCTTTAATGTCATTTTTTCTAAATTGATCCCAACTTGATTTGTACTCATTCCCAAAGAGCTGAGTTTACAAAATACAGCTGTTTTTCTTTCAAAACATTCAAAATTATTAACATTACAAAGCAAAATACAAAAACTTTAACTCATATGAAAATTTTAAATAAAATGTATTTAAATAAAGCTGCATTTTATATTAAAATTTTGGACTTTTTAAATTAAATCTTATTAAATATTGTTACAAAAATAAAACTTCATTAATTCTAGGATTTTAATGTCCGCTTACTAAAGCAAAGCAAAGAATCTGTACCACATGTCAAATATTTTACAACCACAACTACACGTACACAAATGCAAGAAAAATATGAATTCTTTAGTATGGCAAAAAGTTCCCCAGACACAGAGGTATATTGTTATATAATGGTCCCTGACATATCACACCTCCCTGTGCCCAGCTCCTTTGCAATACGATTTTCACCATGCCTCCCATCAAGAGATAGAATCTCTTCTTTGGACCCCACTCCTTGGATCTGGGTGTCCCTTACTTCATTTGGTCCATAGAATGAGGCAGAAGTAACACTGTGCAGCTTGTAGCTTTTGCTTTCCTCTTGGGACATTTATGCCACTATGTAAAGAGGTCTAGAAGGTATAAGGCTATTTGGAGAACTGAGGCACCCCAGCAAACAGCCACCACACTGCCAAACATTTGAACAAAGCCATCTTGAACCATCCAGGCCCAGTAGTGCTGCTGCGACCCTTACGGAGATCAGCATAAAAACTGCCCAGCTGGTCTAGCCCAGAATTGTAAGCAAACTGTTGTTTTAAGCCACCAGCTAAGTTTCAGTGTGGTTTGTTGCACAGCAATCGATAACTGACATTGATATCGTGTGCAACTATTGTGGATACAAGCTAATTCCAGAATGCGTCTGGAACCACAAATGAGAACAAAAAAGGGGAAAAAATGGATGCTTGGCACCACTGAGAAATAATATTTAGTTACACCAGGACCCACTGAATTCATGCTCTCTGAGGGGAGGAGTGGAAGGCACTAGAGGGTTTTGAGCTGAGGAGCAAATTAATTTGTCTTTTCTATTGACACATATCAGCCAATTAAATTCTTTCTCGCTCCAAAGCAGTGACTATCTCCAGGGTCAGCAGGGGCACAACCTTCACAGGATTTGGACTCAGCAGCCTTTTGTTTTGAGAATTATAGGAGGAAATGTGGAGACTTGGGGTATTAGGTCATGAGCATTCATATTCAGGGTTATAGATCACACTGTGCCAGCCCAGAACTGAATGCAGAATCTCATGGGAGAAAAGTTCCCATGTGACATTTAATTTCTTCCATTTGTGACATGTGGGGCCCTCTAAAGTGTGGAGGCTCAGGATGGAGGCACTCTTGACTGATCTAAGGGCAATATTACCCTGGACCCGGTTTGGGAAAATGGTTGAGGCCTTGTTTTGGGATTTGCCTGTGAACAGTGACTAAGGAAATTTGGTAATGGCTATTAAAATTTTAAGTATGCCAATCTCTTGATACATCAACCCAGCTTTAGGGAAAATATCCTATAAAAATTAAAGGACCAATATATTAGAGTAGCTGTGCAAAAATGTTTAGCACAAACATTGTTTAAAGTAGGAAAAAGTGGAAACAATTTAAACATCATCAATAGGGAGATGGTTGATAAAACTGGGGTCCATCCACATTAGCAGATGTTACACAACTGTTGAAAAGGTAGTTGTATCTTGACATGTCTGACTGGGACTTGTATCTGATTGGAGATTTATGCACTTTTTCATTCATTAGACATTTACTGAGCATCAGCCTGAACCTGGTACTCTTCTAAATTCTAGGGATACAGCAGGGAACAAGACAAGGTTTGCTATTCGTGGAATTCACCTCTTAATGGAGAAAGACAGTCCACAGACAAGCAAATAACTACGTAAGTAATGGTGGTAAGGAGGTGCTGTGAAGAATAATGAAGGTGGGTTGGGAGATAGAGTCTGGAAGGAAGTAAGGGAAGGAACTTCATGGCATTCAGGAGGAAGGACTGTCTAGACAGGAACAAGAGCCATGACTTTGGAGTGTGGTTGGTGAGCTCTAGGAACATCAAGTACGTCGAGGAAGATGGGAAGCCACTGAGGGTTCTGAGCTGAGAAGCACCATCACCCTCTGGCTGCTGTGACAACAGACTCAAGGGGGCGGGGGGAGCCGAGAAGAGTGAAGAGGCTGCTGTCCTGACAGAGAGGGTGGAGCTTGACCCTATGGCAGAAGCAGCAGGTGGTCACATCCCCAATCAGTTTTGAAGGGGGGTCTGCAGGATGTCCTAATGGAATTGGATGTGGGGTGTGAGCAAGAAGCCAGGTGGCCAGTAAGTACTGTTAATGAGAAAAGCTAGCTTCAGAGCAATGTGAGCATAGCACGATCCTATTTTTGTTCAAGTAAACAACAAATGAAGCACCCACTCTTCCCTGTGCATGTATAACCTCTGTGTAGGGGTTATACAAGTATATTCGTCTGCTAGGGCTGTCATAATAAAATACACAGACCAGGTGGCTTAAATAACAGAAATGTATTTCCTCACGATTCTGGAGGCCTGAAGACCAAGGTAAAGATGCAATCAGCATCAGACAGACCTCTCTGTCTGGCTTGCAGACCTCTGTCTTCTCACTGTGTCCTCTCAAGGCTCATCTCTGTAAGACCCCACCCATATTAGTCACTTAACCTTTACTACCTCCTTACAGACCATCTCCAAATATAGGTAGTGGGGGTGGGGAGCGGGGCTTTAACATTCGAATTTGGTAGCAAGGGACATGATTTAGTCCATAACGATGAATATAGAGAAAGTTGTGAAAGCTGACTCACAAGCAGTTAGCACTGATCACCAGAGGGGCTATGGGCCAGTTGAAGGTGTTTACGAACTTTTTTCCTTTGAATAGCTTCATTGGTTGCAGTGAGTACAAGTCAATTTAAAAATCATTGACAAGGCATTTAATATAAAAAAAATTTCAAGAGAGAAAGAAAAAGCCACTTTGGCTCAGAATTCATTCCTGCACATAATTTTAAGGCCACCGTTAGCCTCTGGCTTGGAGATCCCATACCTAGCTGCCAGTTCACTCTTGGCCTTGGCAAGGAAGGAGGGATGCTCAGGGAAGCTCAGCATTTGGCAAGGGGGCTAAGGAGCCAAGGAGAAAGGAAATGAGCATGACTTCCCTCCCTGAATCAGGTGTGGGGTGTCCATGACAGGACCTCCTCCCCAGCTCTGGCAAACAACGTGAGGGAGAGGGTCTGAGATGGAAGTAACTAGAAGGAAGCCTTAGTGAATTCCAGCCAGTGAGGCCAGTGGAAGCCTCAGCAGGGGGTCCTGCCACCCCCTCTCCATAGGAGATTCAGAGCTGGGCTAGAGCTGGAAAGCACTGGCACCCCCTGCATGAAACCCTCCCTGGTCCTCCCAAGCTCTGGTATGCTAGTTTCCCCTGTCTGCAGGGAGAGAAAGGAGAGAGCCTGTGTCTTTCACCTGTGTAGACCCCTCCGAGCACCACAGAGGGCTTGCGTCAGCCCAGCACCCAGAGACTGCCTCAGGGGTTCTGAGTCCCCGCTTTGCCACAGCGCAACCCCACTTGAGCAAAGCTGCTTGACCTCACTCAGTCCCAGCTGATTTTTAGTGGAGGCAGGAATATCTATCTCACAGAGAGGTGGAGACAATGTGCTTGTTTCTCTAACATGGGACCTGCCCTGCAGACACACTCTGTCAGCGGGCGCAACATGGTCACCTCGTGACAGAACCTGCTGTATGCCTAGCACTATACGCAGTACTCTGCACACATAGGCTCTCTGGAGGCTCACAGAGACCGGGATCCATTTTACAGCAGAGGAAAACTAGGGAAGAGAGAAGAGAGGCAATTTGTCCAAGAGCATGTTGCTCCGGAGGAGTGGGCCCAGCTTGGGGATTCAGGCCCAGCTCTCCCAGCCCACCTCCAGATGCTCTAGGGGCTGCTGAGAAGCCTGCAGGATGTAATCTGTGTGAAATTACCTGGAGAAGCCCAGGCCCCTGAGTAAACACAAAGAATCGGTGTTTCTAACGGTTCATCCCCAGCAAACATTTGAAAAGGAGCTTGGAAACAAGCACAACTCCAAGTAGTTATTTAGTACACAAACTACAGACATTGTTAAACTGCTCTCTTGGCCTTTGTTTACACAATAATTCACATCGCTCTGCTAATTACATCGTCTGGAACTCATGTTACTTGTGCTTCATTTATGCACCTGACCTGAGGAGCGCCAGTCTCCTGGGCATGCAGGATGCCCACTCACAGGCATTGCTTGTCCTTTTTTGGCTGCACCTCAGATGGTCACATAGCCTCTAAAAAGCCTGCGGGACAGCCTCCCTGCCTCAGTGAGGGCCCCTTTAGCCAGAAAGGCCAAAGACATACCGAAGTTAACTCCTTCACCCTCCAAAAAGTAAATAAATAAAAGGGAGTTTATAGAAACGATTTCAATTCACAGGAACCCAAGAGAACCTGAATAGCCAGGCCAGTCCTACTGTTCTCAGAGAACATCCTGGTTCTTCAGGTTCTCATAAGGAAATTTCCAAATTCTCTTACCTTCCTGGGTTAGGCCTCAAGTCCTAGGTGCATACCCTGCTGCTGTCAGCCTACCCCTAGGCAGGGATGTATGGTATAGAACAAGACCCTCTGGCCAGAGAAGATGCTCCCAGAAGAGGAATGAGTTAGATGGAGTGATTAACCTTTGTCCAGGACTGAGAGATGTCACTGGAAGTGTGACTTTTGGGGCTAAAATGAAGAAAGTTTCAGGCAAACCCAGATGAGTTAATCACCAGTGCCACCAACAGCCACATCTGTTTCATGTCCCTCTATCGTGAATTCTGAGGAACACATTTCTTCACATGAAATCAGGCTGTGTCAAAATCAGCAGTGTCCTACAATGGCTGTTAGCCAGGATCACAGCTGAGTTCTCTGGGAGAGGATATGTGTTTGTCGGTCACTTCTGGGACACCAGCAACCTGAGGTCACCTTGTACTCATTTTCTGTTTGACTTCTTTAGACTACACTGACAGTGCAGATTCAGACCTCACACCTCCATGAAGACAGGCTTGTGGTCCGACTTCTCAAGAGAGAATTGTTTTTCTCACTCTACACGGTGCCAAGATGGAGACATGCACATTTCCAGCCAGTCTCTTCCTTGGGAAAATTTCTTTATCTCTGGTGTCCCAGCTTTTATGTGGAGACTCTCTCTTCAGCAGTTCTCTGGCTTAGTGGTACATAACAGTGCAGCTTACAGTTGGTATTGGCTCAGATTAGGTGCAATACAGGTGATCAAGCCCCAAGAGCCCACACAGGGGTGGAGGGGCAAAGGGACGTTGTTGGCGGCTGAAGGAGACACAATGCTTGATGCACTAAGCACTCAGGACTGGATCCAGAGAAAAGAGAAACTGTTCTCCCCAACAGGCCTCTTGGCCATCATAAGCCTCTCTCTGAGCTCAGGGGTCACTTCACAGACCACTTCACAGGGGTCTAAATGGCCCAGCAGCCTATTTAGAAACCTTCTCTTTTTCTTTTTCTTTTTTTTTTAAATGTTTATTATTTTGAGAGAGAGAGAGAGAGACAGTGTGAGTGGGGGGAGGGGCAGAGAGAGGGAGACACAGAATCCAAAGCAGGCTCCAGGCTCTGAACTGTCAGCACAGAGCCCGACACAGGGCTCGAACTCCCAGGCCACGAGATCGTGACCTGAGCTGAAGTTGGACACTTAAGCAACTGAGCCACCCAGGCGCCCCAGTTTAGAAACCTTTTCTTTACCAGTTTCTCTAGACAGGTCAGTGTTTAGAAACATTGATAGCTTTCTCTATAAACACAGAGCCTACGTGTTTGAAGGTTGATAATCCCCTCCTAACAATCGCTTTTGTAGAAAATCCAAGGAAGCAGAACTGGCAAAGACAGAAAGAGGGAGAAGCAGTATTTGAACTTGGAAACCAGCATCCATGGTTTCTACCCCCAGATTTTCCTTCAGTTGCCTGCTTAGCATTTTCTGGATGTATGATGCCCAGTTCCTTCTATCAGTTGATATTCCTGAAGGAAACCCTCAGCCCAATGCTCCTTGTTCTCACGGCCAGATCACCTCTCCTCGTGGCTTTCCAGGCCCATAGTTTGTCTTTCCTGACTATCATCTCCCAGCTTCAAGGGCTAAGCTCCCTCCTGGCCCAGGGCAGAGATTGAACCCTCCTGCTGCTCTTGGAGGCATCCTTTGGTCTGAAGACCAGCCGCAATGAAGGCCAAGGCAGGTGCTAGGGCCTCTTGCCTCCGAGGAGGGAGGAAGGAGGGCAGGTGTGCCAACTTTAGGCTGACAAAGTAGAGGTATGAGATTTTAAAAGCGCTAAGAATCTAGCATATGCAAAAAAAAAAAAGGGGGTGGGCTTATATTGTCTAGTTTAACCTAAACTATATCATGAGTGAAAGTTGTTAAAAAAGAGGCCCAGGGGCTCCTGGGTTGAGTGTCCAACTTCAGCTCAGGTCATGATCTTTGCAGTTCGTGGGTTGGAGCCCCACACTGGGCTCTGTGCTGACAGCTCAGAGCCTGGAGCCTGCTTCTAATTCTGTGTCTCCCTCTCTCTCTTCCCCTCCCCCACTCACTCTGTCTCACTCTCAAAAATAAATATTTAAAAAATTAAAAAAAAGAGAGAGAGATAGGCCCAAAGTGGAATCACTTGTGTTAAGTCCATATCCCCAAACCAAGACTTGCTACCTAACCTAATTGCAGTTTCAACCTTCCCCAGGAATGTAATCTTAACTGGTCAGTCTGGAATTTCCTGGTCAGCATTAGTGAGGTAATCTGTCTAGTAGACCCTTTTTGACCCCCAAACGCAAGTAATCTTGCCCAAAATAATCCTTTTTTTCCATTTATGACTTTCTTGTCCTACCCCCTCTCTGCCTTTAAAAACCTTTCCTTTTCTGTAGCTCTTGCTAGATGGGATGCTGCCTGATTCATGAATCATTGAATAAAGCCAATTATATCTTCAAATTTACTCAGTTGGATTTTTGTTATTTAACAAGGGTGTATAAAAGGAAACTGGGAGTCTGGTCTTAGTGAAAAGACCACTGGGTTTAGACTCAAAGATCTGCATCCAAACTCTTTGCTTTCTGGCTGTGTGATTCTGGATGAACTTCTTTAACAGATCTCGGTTTCCCCATTTGTAAAAAGGGAGTTATTATTGCCATTTTAGCACTGCATGAGGAGTAAATGGAATAATGTATGCCTTAAAACCCACTTTGTAGGCATTAAAGCATTATGCAAATACTTATCCTAGGCCTGGGAGGGAAGAGAAGGGGGTATTATGTTTAGTGCAATGTTTTTCAAAGAGAAGGTTGTGAGTCATCAGCAGATTGTGAAAAAAAATTAGTGAGTTCTGATCAACATTTAAACAAATGAATAGAAAATATACGTGTATCCCAAGTAATAAGGGTGGGTATCGCTTCTTTGATTAAGTTGTATGTGTGCATGTATGTGTGTGTGTGTATTAGTATGTGTGTTGTGTCTTTTACATCACAACACACATACTGACCCTTGATTTCTGTGCTAAATAATGAAACTAGAAATAAAGGGAGCTGTTTTTGCTTCGCTGTATTTTTTAACTGCAGCATTTTCACATTCCAAGAGTGGGAGAAGAATTCCTAGGCAAAGAATTTATCTTTTGTTTGGGAAAACACTTTAATGGGCTTTTTGGTTACGTAAAGGTAGGAGGCCAGGTTGAAGTGGCTAAACTCTGCATGATAAAGTCAATATTCGAGGGTTTCTGTTTCCTTTAGTGGTCCTAGAAGAAGAAACATGGGGCCTGGGGTTTCAGAGGAGAGAGGGGTTTGGGCTGGGCCCAAGGAGGAAGACCTGAGTAAAGGCCTCTCTTGACACAGTGTGACCAGAGCCCTGGGGACTGCCTGTACTAAGTTCCCAATGAGGTTCTCCTCACCTGCATGTTAAACCCTTCCAAGGGTCTTCAAACCTTAAGTGGAATTGATTAGGCATCCTAGCCTACTTCTCTCCAGACAGCCCTGTTTCAGGAATGGTGGGCAGGTCCCTGTCTGGGAGCAAAGAGTAGATATTGTGTAGAACCTGTGATGGGGGAATTGGAAAGATCCAGGGGAAGCCAGGAGCAGTATGGAGTGAGACGAGACAAACCATGAGGGTGAACACAAGTCCAGGAATTCTTAGAAATATTTGAGAGGGAATCCCTCTGGCCTCAGTTTATGAATAATTTTCTCTAAATATTTAAGTAAAAGGTAATGATGGGAGCTTGGAAAATATGGGGACACCAGCCAAGTTAAGGGCTGATGAGACTCAACCACATTCGAAAATTAGACACTAATCTGTAGCTTCAAGCCAGGCTCAGCTGGTCTATGACCAGTGCCATTATTACCACCATCTCCTACCACAGGACACTGATTCATGACCCTGGGAGGAAGGATAATGACCTTCCAAAGATGTCCACATCTTAATACCCAGGACTCATGAATATGTTAGGGTATATGGCAAGATGGAATTAAGTTTGCAGGTGTAATTAAAATTGTTAATCAACTGAGCTTAAAATAGGGAGATTCTGTGTGCCCAAATGCAATCACAAGAGCTCTTAAATGTGGGAGCAGGAGACAGAAGAATGAGTCTCAAGGAAATGCAATGAGAAAAAATTTGACTAGCCACTGCTAGCTTTGAGGACAGGAAATGGCCATGAGCCAAGGAATGAAGGCAGCTTCTAGAAGCTGCAACAGGCAAGAAAATCTATTTTTCCCTGGAGCCTCCAGTCCAATGAGGTTCTGACCTCCAGAACTGTTAGATAATAATTTTTTAACTTTAGTTTTAAGAGAAGTTTTAGGTTCACAACAAAATTGATGGGAAAGTACAGAGATTTTCCACATACAGAAATTTTCCCTCACACAGAAATAGCCTTGTCCATTATCAGCATTCCCCACCAGAGTGATCCATTTGTTATAATTGATGAACCTGCACTGACATATCATAATCACCCAAAGTCTATAATTCACATTAGGATTCACTCTCGGTGTTGTACATTCTACAAATTTTGACAAATCTACAATGACATACATCCATCATTATAGTGTCATGTAGGCTATTTTCACTGCCCTAAAAATCCTCTGTGCTCCTCCTGTTCACCACCTTCCGAAACCTTGGCAACCACTGATCTTTTTACTGTTCCCACAGTCTTACCTTTTCTACAATGTCATATGGTTGGAATCATACAATATGTAGCCTTTCCTCATTGGTGTCATTCACTTAGTAGTATGCATTTAAGGTTCTTCCATGTCTTTTCATGACTTGATAGCTCATTTTTTTTTAGCGCTGACCAACACTTCTGTATCAAAGTTTAGTTATTCATTCACCTACTGAAGGACATTGTGGTTGCTTCCAACTCTGACAATTATGAAAAAAGCTGCTATAAACATCTGTGTGTTGGCTTTTGTATAGACATAAGTTTTCAACTCATTTGGGTAAATGCCAAGGAGTACTGTTGCTGGATCATATGGTAAGAGTACATTTCATTTAGTAAGAAATGCCAAACTGTCTTCCAAAGTGCCTGTACCATTCTGCATTCCCACCAGCAATAAACAAGAGTTCCTGTGGCTCCACATCCTCACCAGCATTTAGTGTTGGCAGCACTCTGGATTTTGGCCATTCTGATAGGTATGTAGTGGGTATCTCACTGTGTATCTCATTGTTGTTTTTAATTAATTTGTGTTGTTTTAAGCCACTAAACATGTGGTTATTTATTATGGCAGCAATAGGAAACTAACACAATAACATTGTGCCTGGAGATGACAAGGAACCAAGAGACAGGAGGTCTGACCTGGCTACCACCAGCTCACCGTGTTTCCTTGAGTAGATTACCTGATTCTTTTGGGTTTCAGACACCTTAAGTCTAAACTAGGAGTAATAATTCCTCCCCTAGCTATAGCAAGAAGCAATGAGTCAATCTGGGATATAATGGTTGTAGTAACAACATGGGCAGCAGCCAGTAAAGAAAGCTGGAATGGCCAAGGGGGTGGTTTTGTGGCTCCATCAGTATTGGCATTTTTTTGTCAGTTCAGTCTCTTAGAGATGCCTTCCACTGAAGTCATGACTCAGACGATGATAACTCAGCAAGACCTCAGGCCTAGAGAAGCAAGCAGGGACAGGAGCTGGCCTTGCTGGGGAGCTCAGGAAGGGGATGAGTCAGGCATAGTGTGTCCATGGATGAGGCTGGGCAAAGCTTCCACCCAGACTTCCTTTCTAGAGTAGGAACCAGCCAAGGGCAAGGCCTTGCTGACATCTGGATTTGGCACAACTGCCTTGAGTTCCCTGAATACCATGCCCATTCACCAAAGGTATTTAATGCTAAGCAGGACTTAAACCAGACATAGACTCATAGGAAGCATCATTTAATAATAATGACTGCCAGGTGTTCTCTACTCCTGGTTGCTAATCCTCCCAAGAATGCTGCATTGGTATTCATCTTTGACACAGTTTCTAGAACTGGCATAATGGCATGCAATTAGTAAGAAGTAGAGCCAGGATATAAACTCAGATCTGTCTGACCATAAACTAGCCTGCACCTTGTGCACCTAGCTAGAAGGGAGCTTGAGTCCTGCCTCTCACTTTACAAATGAAGAAGACAAGCAATTTGTCAACTTGTTAGAGCTAGGCAGAGTTAGGACTCAGTTTCCTGACTCTTGGTCCATTGTTCTTTCTTTTAACCTCTGGCATTCATAGACTTCTTTAGGAAGCTGATACAAACTGTGGATCATCTCTCTCCCAAAATGAACATCTATACACATTTATTTTCTCTACAATTTTGGGGTGAGTTTGTGAACCATCCCCCTCTATCTATAGACCCCAAGTTAATAGCCCCTGCATCATACCCACTGCTTCTCTTATGTGCTATGAATAGTATAGGAACTCTAAGGTGATTGTATATTAACCAGGCTTGTAAAAGACAGGGTTTATTCTCCTTATAAGTCATATACTCCACCTCATCTTTCACCCACCTTCAGTTTTTTATAACAGCTTGAAGGGGAGCAGATTTTGCCACCCCAAAAAATGTCTCTCTGACATAAGGATTATTTTGAGCTAAAGGCAATCAAAAACCAGCAGATCCAGGGAAAGTTCTTTACCTCCCCCTCAACTGCCTAAATTTACATTGGAAAGTGGGTCTGTACCAGAAGGAGAGCTATTACCAGAAATACTTTTTTACCTAAGAAACTTATCTGCATAGTAGGGTAACCTTTGTTTTACAAACATCTCCTCTCACCTTCCTGTGAATGTCCTTTCTTTCCTTTGTATTCCCAGACCTCTACACTTTTCCTTAACTCAGGATGCTATATAAACCTCAATTACCTGGCTGTTCTTTGGGTGTCATATTTTTATGGGGCTCCTGTATATATGAAATGTGTTTGTTTTTCTCCTGTTAATCTGTCTTATATCAATCTAATTACTAGACTAGCCAAAGAAGCTAGAAGGGAAGAAGGGAAAAATTTTTCCACCCCTACAAGCTCCACTGAGACATAATTCACATACTATGTAACAAGCTTCTCTGCCATTTCTGCCTTTTCCATACTTCTGGAAAATGAGAATAATTCCACAACTCCTTGCATTGCTAAGAAAAACTATAAGGCCATTTATATGTCATAATTACTAGTGCTATTGCCAAATAGTCATTTCAGTTTTATCCCCTTCTAGACACATGTTAGATTATACTTCTTGATGTTGGGAAGGAAAATTTTTACTATACTCTTCAAGATTCTTCTGGCTCGTCTAAGAATCAAATCAACATGAGCCAGATTAATGGAGAAAATCAAGTTTAACTCTGTACATATGAGGAATCCACATAAATATGGGGGACTCCAAAAACAGTCAGGCAAAATTATGTATATATGTCATTCTGAGCTAAGGAGAAGGGAGTAGGGTCTGGGACTTCAAAGAGAAGGAAGAAATTTTACAGGAAGATGAAAAAGAGTAAATGTTTGGCAAACAAATGTTTGCTGGGCCATACAGAAACAGTGGGACAGAGAGAAGAATTTTAACAGATTATGCTAAAGTCCTCCCTAGTTTGTATCATGATGAGGTTATTATAGTGATAGCCCCCTTCCTGGAACAGGTCCTCTATCTGAATTCTTTTAGGCAGTTAGGGGGAAGGTCAAAGTTTCTTCCTGAGTCTTTTGGGCCTTGATTATTTTCAGCTAAAAAATAATTCATATGCCAAAATGGTACATATTAGACTGATTCGTTCTGAAACACTACATTGGTGTCCTTGTGGTTGGGTAGAGTCATGTGACCAGTTCCAGCCAATTATTTTCTTTGGCTAATAAATTTTGAGAAGTGATTCATGTCATTTTTGGGCCAAATGTTTAATTTGTGACTGAGACCTACTGTGACATTGCCATGATCACTAGCAATGTTCTGAATAGTGGCTGCTCCATTGCCTTTGAGTGAGAGGGAAGAGGTATATGAACAGAGTAATCTGTAATGAACCCATACCGTGAGTGAGATATAAACCTTTGTTGTCTTAAGGTACTGGGATTTTTTTTAAAGCAAAACCAGTCTGTCTTGACTCCATAAAATATGTGGATGTGCTTTACAAGCTACAGGACACTTACAAATATAAGGGATCATCATTACCCCAATTGTTCTTTTCCTGACATTGCCAAAGTCTTCACTTTGGGACAACATATATTCTGTCTAAACAGATGATTGCTCATCAATGTCCTAATGATCAACTGTAGGAATGGTCGAAGGGCTATATTCATGGTCCCAGAGTGCAGCTAAAAGAGAGACATTTTGGTCTTCTTTGGGGATGGCAGCATAACTGACCAGCCACTAATGAAATATCTTTTGATTTGAGGAACATTTGAGTGGTTTCATCCTACAAATAGGGCCCCAAAGGAATTTTGGGTAGTTGTGCTACTCCTTTTACCTGATTTCTTCCCTGTTAACTCAGCCAAGCCACTCTTGATGCTGTCAGCGACCTGGCAAAAGTTAAAAGAGACCATCCTAGAGACAGTATTTGATATGCTATACTAGAGAACCAAAGTAACCAAACACAAGAAATAGAATGATAAAGAAAGAGTTTGGGGTCAGACAGACTGCTTAGGTTCAAATCTCAATTTTGCCACTTACTGGAAGTATAATCTTGGGGACATGGCATAACCCATCAGACCCTTGATTTCCTCACCTACAGTAGCTAGTCTGCAAAGATGCCCTCTACTCAACAGTGAATCCTGTCTCACAGGGTTCCCATTCTTCTGTAGTTCCACATTGAACTTGGCTGCATAAAATGACCAATGGGATGCAGCAGAAGTGATGCTAGGTCATAAGAAGCCTTGATCTCTTGGAACACTAGCTCTGGGGAAGCCAGTGGTCACATAAGAAGTCCAGCTGGCTTGATACTATGCTGCTGTGAGGGAGCCCAACAGGGAGAGACCATGTGGAAATACATATACCTAGCCAGCCTCCAGCTGTCCTGTCATCTCAGCTGAGACATCAGACACATAAGTAAAGAAGCCATCTTAGATGTCCAGTCTCACTGACTCCAGCCCTAGCCACCATCTGATTACAACCACATGTGAAAGTCCAAGAGAGAACCACCCAGCTGACCATCCCAACTAACAGAAGAAGTCTAAGCATATAATTATAAATCATTGTTTTAATCCACGAAAGTCTTGGGGGTGATCATTACACAGCAAGAGATAACCAAAACATCATCTGTGAAACAGGAATCATAATATCAAGTGTACATGGTTGTGTAAGAATAGAGAAAATGTGTATAAAATGCCTATCACAGTGCCTTTGCACTTTATAGTAGCTATTTGTAATAAAAATGATATATCTGTGCAATCACGCCCAAATGGAGCAATCTTTATAATTGAAAAATACTGGTACCTACAACGGGGTCATTCTTGTAATAGATACAAATGTGGCAGGGAAAGAAGGCAGAAAGAGGTACAGCTGGTTGAACACTGGAGCTGTCGAAGGTCACGGCAGAGCAGAGGAGCCAGAGGACAAGATACGTTTGGGGCTGGAGATGTGAAAACCTGAGAGAACTCTCAGGCCTCCAGCTTATGTTCCTTGCATATCAATAACAACAAGAGGAAATGAACACAGGAAAAAAAACCAATGCAATATTTATTTCCCTGTATTCTCTGTAAACTATGGCCACTTAAGCTTTCTATTGGTTCTCTGGATTAATGAAAAATGCCCTTATATTCAAACTGAATCTTCTGCTGATGTGTAATTGAAAAACAGAAATGAAAAAGAACTACAGTGGGGCTGAAATGGCTCAAGTTCAATGAGGTCTATCAGCCTGCAAAGGGCTGCTTCAGATAAGGTTCACACTTTTAAATGTCAAGGAGACTGCTCACCCAGGAGCTCCCCAAAGTCATTTTTCAGGGCAAAAAGTCACACTTAATTATGCTCTGAGCTTGAGAAATTCCATGAGTAGCAGCTGTTTCTCTCATAAATTAGGCTGAAAGAAAAAGAAATGCTTTGTCCCATCACTCATGACACTAACAATTTCAATGCTGTTGTGGAGAAATGAAGGCAAAGAACAGTCAGAAAGAAGAGGAAGGGAAGGGAAGTGCTGGGAGTTGGGACGCCAACCTGTGAGGCAGACCAGAGGGTCTGAAGTGGAGCAGAACACCCCCCTCCCCGTTAATTCCTTCCAGGTCTTTGCCCCCCTCTCTTATCCCTTCATGCACCCCTTCCTGGAATTCATGCTGTGCCCTGTAAATTCCTTACTAAAGCTCTTCTCAGGATAAAATTTAACAAGCAAAGTCCTGCTGAAGGGCAGTGATTGCCATCATTTAAAATAAAGACATTTTCAAGTCCTAGGAGATCTCTGAGCAGAGAACAAAGCCTCAAAGCAAAGAACTTGTTTCTCATCTTGATTTAAAATTCAGTGAGCAGACAGGAGAAGAATGTTTGCAGAGAGGGGCAGGGTCCTATTCTACCCGTGAAGAGCTGGTCTTATCTCATTCTCTCTAATCATAGAGTGCCTACTTACATTACTGTAATTTAATTTGTTAATGAAATAATCCATTCCTCTAGGATTTCATTTTCTTTTTCCTGCTAGATTTGATTATAAAGCAGTGTTTTTAACTCTCCACCATAATTGTAAATCCAAACTTAGGGAATAAATTGCTAGTCGCTCTGTCATTATTCATTTAGACTTAGGTATACAAATGTATATTAAATATTAGCCTTATT
Source organism: Panthera leo (assembly GCF_018350215.1). NCBI lineage: Eukaryota > Metazoa > Chordata > Mammalia > Carnivora > Felidae > Panthera > Panthera leo. Next base: position 80,007,621 of record NC_056681.1, on the reverse strand, counting down.
TCTTAACCATTACTATTTCCTTGTTTTTCATCTTCCCCTATCCTGAGATTTTTGCCTTGATTCATTTGTTGCTTGGAAAGAGGCTCTTCTTTTGAATAAATTCCTCAAATGAAGTGTGTGGGTGATATACTTTTCTTTGCTATATCATATTCAAAAATAACTTTCACCCTGACGGGTGAGACTTGTCAGGTGGGCTTATAGAATTCCTAGGTCAAGTTCATTTTCTTTCAGTTGTCATTAGGTGTTATTCACAGTCTTCTAGCTTCCAATGTTGCAAATGAAAAGTCCCACGGGAATGCTTGGGTGGCTCAGTCAGTTGAGCTTTGAGCATCAGACTTCAGCTCAAGTCATGATCTCCGCCCAGCATCAGGCTTGCTGCTGTCAGTGAGGAGCCTGCTCCAGATCCTCTGTCCCCCTCTCTCTGCCCCTCCCCTGCTCATGTTTTCTCTCTCTCTCTCTCTCTCTCAAAAATAAATAAACATTTAAAAGAAACAAAGGAAGGAAGGAAGGAAGGAAGGAAGGAAGGAAGGAAGGAAGGAAGGAAAGAAAAAAAATCCCGATGAACAATCTGAGGCTCCTTTATACGTTATTTGTTCTTTTTGTCTGGAAGCTCATACAAATTCTGTGTCCTGGGAATTGAGGAATTTTACAGGATGTTACCAGATGTCTTTTTTCTTAATCTCAGCCTGGAACTCAGTGAGCCCTTTTAAACTGCAAGTCTTTCTTAAAGTCAGACTTACTTTCTCCTATCATTTATTTAATTCCTATACCACCTCCAGCAATTCCTTTTATCCTTCATGAGTTCCTATTTCTCTCATTAAGTGTCCTGAATCTGTCCTCCAAGTTTTATTTTATTTATTTATTTATTTATTTATTTATTTATTTATAGCATGTGGGGGAGGGGTAAAGGGAGCGAGAGAGTGTCTTAAGCAGGCTCCATGTTCAGCACGATGTGGGGCTGGATCCCATGACCCTGGGATCATGACCTGAGCCAAAATCAAAAGTCAGGTGTTCGACTGACTGAGCCACCCAAGCATACCCTCCACGTCTTATCATGGCAAAATAGCATGGCCATTAAGAAGCAGAAAATGTTAACAGCAGTATTTAACAGGACAGTCACAGAAACCAGACAACCTGGGAGTGAATACCAGGTTTGCCACAGCTGTGGGATCTTGGGATCGATCCTTAACCCTCCTGGGCCTGTTTCTTCAGCTGTCATATGGGTTAGAGTCCTTAATGCCTAGGTTTTAGTAAAAGGTAAGTGTGTTAAATATACGCACGTTTTGATAACACAGTTATTGTTCTCCCTCATCTCTTTGTAGTCCTGTTCTGTGGTCTGACATTTCCTTCTACTTGATATTCCAGGGCATTGATTCATTTTTCCATTCTGCCCTTATGCTCTTTGAATTAATCTACTGAGTTTTTAATTAGAACATCATGTTTTTAGTTCCAGAAAGTGTTTTTTTAATTTTTTTAAATGTTTGTTTATTTTTGAGAGAGAGCACGAGCATGAGTGGGGGAGGGGCAGAGAGAGACCCAGACGCTGAAGCAGGCTCCAGGTTCTGAGCTGTCAGCACAGAGCCTGACGCGGGGCTCAAACCCATGAGCTGTGAGATCATGACCTGAGCCGAAGTCAGACACTTAACCGACTGAGCCACACGGGCACCTCAGTTCCTGAAAGTTTTAATGCTGTATTTAAGTCTTCTTAAATGCTCATGAGGTAGACTGTATCACTAGTCTCAATTACTCAATGTTCCTCTCAGCAAGATGCTAATACTTATCTACTCCATTGAGATCATGCTTGGAAGGTGACTTGGCTTAGCCAGTGAAATGTGAGTAGGAGCCACAGAGGCCACTCCCAAAAAGAAGTTTTAAGAGCCTTAATATGGTTCTGTCATGTCTTTTTCCCCCTTGCATGAGCTCAAACCTTCCAGGTAGGGGGCTATTCCTTTAGCTTGAGTCCAAAATGGCAAAGGCTGGGGCAGCTTTCTACATCCTGAGTAGAAACATAACTCTTTCTGTTAGAATTTATTTGGGGCCTTGAAGAGAGGTAAGAATGCTCTGTGTGTGTACAGATACCCTGCCAGGGGGTAAGTTCGTAGTTGTGTGACTCTTTTTTCCTACTTTTTATTTGACTGTATTTTCCCAAATTATTTTTACAATGAGCAATCAGTACTTGATAGAAACAACTAGAACACCTTGAAGCATTTCCTTTAAATGACTGTTTTAAATGACAGTGGAACAATTCCCGAGAGACCCTTTTCTAGACTCGCCAGAGGAAACAGCATATTCAGGGACACCAAGGGATATTGTCTGGAGGGTTCGTGCAACAAATGACAGGAGCGCTGCTGGTCTGAAACACAGCTCCTTCCTCCCTGTCTTTGGCTCAGGTGGCAGGAAGGCCATTCTCTGGATATTTCCTTTCAGAGCCACCACTTCCCCCCCAGCTGCAGAAGGCCAGGATGTAGGCTCTGTTCCTCTGCTTCCATTCTGCCTTTTCATGGGAAAGGGCCAGGTGCCAGCTGAGGGGGCAGGTGGCCGTTCCCTGCTGACACGACATGCCCTTCCTAGCTTTCTGTCTGGAAACTTCAAAGATCTTAGTGAAAAATAAACAACATGGGGTAAGAATACTGGACAGGGAGTCCGGAGTCTTACTTTCAGCTCTGCCACTAAGACTGTGACCTTAGACAAGTCACTGAGCCTCAGTAAAATAAAAGTGACAGCTATAAATGAAAGGTAACAATCACAACCATCTCACAGGGTGTGTGTGTGTGTGTGTGTGTGTGTGTGTGTGTGTGTGTGTGTGTGTGTTTAAGGAAGTCCCAATGTGATGATGTTATACAGAGCATTTTGCAAACTGTAAGGAACCATCATCGTTCATCTTGTTAAGCATACTGGCCTGGGGGTGGAATGGGGTCGGGGAAAATAAGGCCCCAGAGTCACTTGCAAATCTCATATTTTGGGAAAAAATTTGGAGATAATAACAATATCTCTCTGTTTTCTTGTCTTTGAACCATCACATTTCCCCCACCCCTTCCGTGGAATCTCAGGGTGTGGGTGTGGTGGCAGGTGTGGGCCCTGTAATCACAATACTCAGGGGGCCTCCTTCCTGTTACCTTCTGCCCTGGTTCAGCAGGCATGCGTGTTGTGGGAAAGCCTTTCTTATGTAAGATCAAGTGCAAATGATTAAATAACTGTCAAGTGTTTCTCTGCTGGCCCATCATGAATCCTTTAATTAAAAAGGAGGCGTCCCTTAATGACAATGGCTATGACATCTTCTCTGCCATTGTGTCCAGCATAGATGCTACCTAGCTGATCTCTCTGGAAGGGGAGGAAACGCCTCCATCAAATAGGAGGTGTGCTCCGGTCCTCAGGCCACAGAAACACACCATCAGTGCAGAGCCTGATGAGGGGCTGGAACTCCTGCGAAGCAGTGAAATTGTGACCTGAGCCAAAATCAAGAGTCAGACACTTAACCGACTATGCAACCCAGGCACCCTGTTTTTTCTTTTTAATGTTTATTTATTTTGAGAAAGAGAGCAAGCAGGTGAAGGGCAGAGAGAGAGGGAGACACAGAACCCAAAGCAGGCTCCAGGCTCTGAGCCATTAGCCCAGAGCCCAACGCGGGGCTCGAACTCACGGACCGTGAGATCATGACCTGAGCTGGACTCAGGTGCTCAACCAACGGAGGCATCAGGCGGCCCTGGCTGGTGCTTCCTTATACTTTCTTAAGGAAATTTTCCTTTTTCAAAAGAAAATATTTTATTTTTAGGTAATCTCAACACCCGATGTAGGTCTCAAACTCACAACCCTGAGATGAAGAGTCATATACTCCACCAACTGAGCTAGCCAGGTATCCCCCAAATTTTCCTTTCTCGAGTGCAGGAAAGATAGCCATCTATCTTTTCCACAAAGATAAACATGTTTCAACACTGTCCTTAATCCCTTCAGAGTTGATTTCATGTGTGTGGTGTTAAATGGGGATCCTGTTTCATTTTTAATCCATATGTATGTTTTTCTAGTTCCAGTTATTAAATAGTTCCTCTTTCCCCCACTAATATGGCATAACTATTAAATTGTATTTCAGACTGATTCTTCATAGGAGAAAAACATTTTTCACTCATAGTCTTAATAAAATATTATGTTTACATAGTACCTTTAAAACATTATGTCAAGGGGCACCTGGGTGGCTCAGTTGGTTGAGCATCTGTCTGACTTCGGCTCAGGTCACGATCTCACTGTTTGTGAGTTCGAGGCCCCGTTGGGCTCACTGCTCTCAGTGCAGAGCCCGCTTCAGATCCTCTGTCCCCCTCTCTCTCTGCCCCTCCCCTGCTCATGCTTTCTCTATCAAAAATAAATAAAAATTCGGGGCGCCTGGGTGGCTCAGTCGGTTAAGCGGCCGACTTCGACTCAGGTCATGATCTCGCGCTCCGTGAGTTCAAGCCCCGCGTCGGGCTCTGTGCTGACAGCTCAGAGCCTGGAGCCTGTTTCAGATTCTGTGTCTCTCTCTCTCTCTGACCCTCCCCTGTTCATGCTCTGTCTCTCCCTGTCTCAAAAATAAATAAAACGTTAAAAAAAATTTTTTTTTAAAATAAATAAAAATTCAAAAATAAATAAATAAAACATTAGGTCAATATATTACCTTTTCAAAAAGCTGTTGAAAAGTTATCACTTCTGGAAAATGTATTTCCTCACTGGCTATGCTTCTGGTCCTTTTCCTCCTCAGCTTTCCTCATGACATCAGGCAAGCACCTGACTGATCCATAAGCGACTAGAGCTAGTGGGAGTTTCTACATTTGGTCCATAAACAGAGGACTCCCAGGTTCATCTGGACTAAAGTCAGAGACACCTTCAAACACTTGAGGGAACCAGTTCTGGGGATGCAGTCTGGGAATGGTTTGGCTTAGAACCAAGCTGAGCAATAGGGCATTGTTGTGGTTGGGTCGAATTGTGTTCCTTAAAAAGATATGACTTAGCCTCTGAATCTGAATGGTAGTAGGGTTTTTGCAGATGTAATCAAGCTAAAATGAGGTCATATTGGATTAAAGTGGGCCTTAGTCCAATGATTGGTATTCTTATAAGAAGGGGAAATTTGAACATAGAGAAGGCCATGTCAAGATGAAGTTAGCGACTGACATGATGCATCTACAAGCCAAAGATTGCCAACAACCATGAGAGGCTGGGAAGAGGCAAAGAAGAATCCTCTCCCAGAGCCTTCAGCAAGACCATGGCCCCACTACCACTTGATTTCTGACTTCTAGCCTCCAGAAATGTGAGAGAATAAATTTCTTGTGCTTAAAATCACCCAGTTTGTGGTATTTTGTTAGAGCAGCCCGTGGAAATTAATACAGGCACCTCCTCCTTTACCAAACAATAGCAATGGTTGGTGTTGGGGGATAAAAATAATGGACAAGTTCTCAGACTCTCTCATCTCTTTGAGGGTCCTGGCTCCACTCTCTTTGGTCTCTCCCGAGCCCCTCCTCTGAGGAAAGGAGCGTTGCTCTATCAGCCATTCTTGAGATACAACTCAGGGGAAGAGAGGAGGGCATGGAAAACGGCCAAGGGCAGGAGAGGCTGAGAGCCGGTGGAGAGCAGAGGCATCTGCGGCAGGTGAGAGCAATGGCGAGAGAAGGCAGAAAGAGAAGTGTGAGAAGCACTGAGAATCTCACACTGCCACTGAGAGAAATCAAAAGCATTGCTGAGGACTGTGTGTTCACTTAGCGATGAGAAATGCAAGTGAAAGACGAGTTATTTTTAAATTACTTTTGGTTTCATGGGCTCTTGGCAGATCGGGAGCTCCAGCACGAAACGGAGCCATGTGGACTGAGGCCCCAAGAGCTTTCCTGCCTCCTCATCAAATGCTTTCTGCCCACCAAGCCCTGCTAAGTGCTTGGCAGAAATACCTCCTCTCCTCCTCACAGCAACCCCACAGAGAGAGGCTGATTTAAATGATAAAAGTGAGGCCGGTGAGCATTCGTTAAATGGCCAAGTTCAAAAAGCTTAGAGCTCAGAGCTAGAAGCAGGCAGGGGTTTCAGGGCAGCACTTGCAGCTGGCGACCAACCCTGCACCTGGTCTGCACCCCTAGCACAGCCTTGCCTGCTAGAATAATGGCAGCTTTGTTTCCCTCAAGGAGATGATATGAGCTTGTGTTACTGACATGAAGCCCAGCTAGGCAAGGGGGCAGAGGTGGTGGCTATAGAATGGGATCTGGAGTGTAACTGCCAGAGTTGTCCCCCTGCGCCCAGCTATGCCTCTTTCTGGCTGTAGGAGCCTGTTATCTTACTCCCTGGGCCTTTGTTACCTTATCTGTAAAATGGGCATGATAATAGTTCCCACCTCAGAGTGGTTGTGAGAACTAAGTGGGCTAATGCAGTAAGTGATGCGTTGGGCACAGTGCTGGCACAGAGTAAACACTCAATAAAAGCTAGCTGCCACGATTATTAAAAATATGACGCTGTAATCAGATCTGACAAGACCTTTGTTAGCCACAAAAAATACAAATCATCGAGAAGAAGACTCTCATGGGTAGATTTCAGCCAGTGCAAGAATCAATCTTGAGGCAAGATCAAGATGGTGGAACAAGAAGATCCTGAGCTTACCTCCTCCCACAGACACATCAGAAGTACAGCTACATATAGAATAGCTATCTCTGTGAAGGAACTGAAGGCTAGCAGAACAGATTTTACACAACAAAGGAGATAAAGAAAAAGCCACATCAAGTTGGGTAGGAGGGGCAGAGTTGTGGTCCAGTCAGGATGCATAGCCCTGGTGCTGGGACCCACAAGGAGGAGGGGTATCGCAACAGCAGAGTCCCTCCCTGAAGGATGCTGTGTCCAAGCCTCACATCAGGCACCCCTGCCCAGGGGACCTGCTCCGGGAAGATGAGTCCCTATAAAGTCTGGCTTTGAAAACCAACAGGGCTTCTGTCTGGGAGACCTAGAGTGCAGTGGGCAAACCAAGACTGTTCTCAAAGGGTGCACACGAGCTCACTAGCTGGGAGAGCCAACACAAAGGCAGCAGTTTGAAAAGCACCTGGGTTACACGTGAAGGAAATTTATTTACTAATTTTAGGTCATGTGCTGAAGAAGCAGGGATCAGTTGGCACATTCTCTGGGGACAGAGCGCTGGTGGGCACCATGTTTTTCTCATTCCCCTTCTCCTTAGCTGGGCCAGCACTGGTGGGAGCCAGTTCCAACACTGTCCATCTAACTTGCTAGCACCACTCGCCCCGCTCCAGCATTCCTGTGTGGACTTGCCCCACCCAACCTGCCCTCCCAAGAGGCCCCCTGGCCTGGGAAGCTTGCCCTGCACACTAGAGCACTGGTAAGAGTTGCAGCCACCAGGCCTGTCAGCCAGCTGCACTGAAGGCCTGCACCCCGCCCACCAGCACACTGGTAGTAGTCATGGCCAACCCTTGCAGACAGCCGAGCTGGGGGACAGCCCCTTGCCCTGGCAAGTCCATACGAATCTGGGTCCAGCTACAACAGAGGATGCATGCATGAACACCTAGGGCACCCTGCTCCAGTGATGAGGGGGTTTCACTACTGGGCCCCACAGGACACCTTGTACATAAAGCTAGTCCTTCGAGACCAGGGGACATAACTGATTTACCTAATACGCTGAAACAAAGAGAGTTAGGCAAAATAGGGAGAGAGACGAGTGTAGTCCAAACAAAAGAGCAAGACGAAACCTCAGAATAAGAACTAAATGAAATGGAGATAAGCAATCTACCAGATAGACTTCAAAGTAATAGACATAAAGAAACTACCAAACTCGAGTGAAAAACAGATGAACACAGTGAGAACTTTAACAGAGACAGAAAATATAAAAAAGAACCAATCAGAGCTAAAAAATACAATAACTGAAATGAAAAATATACCAGGGAATCAATAGCAGATTAGATGATTCAGAAAAAATAAAAGATCAGCAATCTTGAAGACAGAGTAATGACAAAGATCAAATATATATCTCTTTCATTTTTTTTTTTTAAAGTAGGCTCCATGTCGAATGTGAGGCTTGAATTCAAGGACCTTGAGATCTAGAGTCGCATGCTGTCCTGACTGAGCCATCCAGGCACCCCTAAATTTCTTATTATAAATCACAATATTACAGGACTACACATGCCTCACCTGTAAACCAGGGATAATAGCCTACAGACACTACCAAGTTCTTGGGAGGATTACAGGAGATAGTCCTTGGGAAAACATCTGCCAGATGCCTGACATGCAACACAGTTCAATAAAAGCCAATTGAATCTGAGATTCTCAATCCAGGTTATTGCTCCTTGGTTTCCCAATCTGTAAAATGAACATAATATAACAGTACCACCTCCCAGTCTTAAAGTGAGGAGTCAGTTTTGATAGCTCTCTGATCACTGGATAAATGTCTTTCAAACCAGTCTCAGAGACCATTCCTGCAAGAACTAAGTAAGTGTGTGAAGTGCTCCCTGCTCTTTATAAATACCTGGCTAGGAGAGATCAGAAACTCACACACAGCCTCCCTATAGGTCGGGCTTACAGGCCCCGAGGTCCTGTATCAGTGCCCTAGGACTTCTTGCCTCCTTGCAGTCTGGGGACTAGGCCTGCCTCCTTCTCATCAGGCAGCTGGTCTACCCACCTCTCAAGGAAACCTGCATGTACAGAGGACTCGGGCTCAAAACCCTTTTATGGATCCCCCATGGATAAAACACATAGGCCTTTTTTGTTTCATGGGTTTCACAGATAATGATTATAGGAAACACAGGATAGTAAGAACAGCAAACCTGGGGAAGTTACAAAGTCCTTCTAGTCTGGTCCCTGACTTTCTGGGAATAGGAAGTGTTACTCCTGAAGACTATAGTGATGCCCAGGGCTTTTATATTGAATATAGGACTCAGACACAAAGAAGTGAGTCACCAATGGAGAGATTTCAGCCAGTGCCAGTTGCCTGTAAGGAAAGGCAGAAGGGGGACAGGTGGCTCCCACTTCTCATGGAGGACACCCAGTGAGTGAATTTTACTGCTACAGAGATGCCCAAATCCCTTCAGGTCCCCACTGAAGACAGCCCAGGCAACTGGTGATCTCCGGTGGCCTGGCCTGTTTTCTGGAGATGGTAGGTTGGACGCACAAGGCAGACTTGTCAGCCTTGATTCAGAGAAAATGAGGAGAAAACTGAGCCAAGAAGTACCTTCACCAAAAGTGGTTTACCTGAAATACTCCCGAAAATGAGTCATGAAAAGAAAGCAGAAAAACCAGTGAGATGCATAACCAGGTTCTCTTTTCCATTTTGCAGAGCAGGGCAAAGTCGTGGCAAGCGATGCCAGTGGAGGGAGCATGGTCTGCAGAGGGCCTCCGCTCGAGCAACCTGCACCCCTCCATCACCACTCTAAGCCACTGGCAGGGGTTAAGAGGGGAAACCGAAACTGTGCGCGAGCAGGAAAGCCCCTACAGGAAGCCAGCCGTTGGTCCAGGTTACTAGGGCAACTGGCAGATGCTCTTCTCCCTTGAGAGAGGATGGAGGCCAAGAAAGACCCTGCCCTGGTGGCCCAAATAAGAGCACCTCACCTGTGACGGCATCAAATAACAGCACTTCCTGTGCGTTTCCATCTCACTTAACCCACCTCTTGAGGGAGTCAGGTCCAGGGGATTATACCCATTTGACAGGTGAAGAAACGGAGGCCTTGAGGCCTTAAGTAACTTGCCTAAATTTACATAACTAAGAAGTACTCAGATCCAACCAGAGTCTTTAAACCCTAAGTTCAGTGTACATTTCCCCTACGCAGCCTGTCAAGTCATTGGCATGTGATTTTTTTTTTCAAGAGCTCTCACAACTATGAGTGCACACATTCTAGGGGAGAAATACCAGGCACGGCTTAGTCCCCTCGTCATCTCCATATCACAGGTGAGAAGTGGCAACGCGAGGAGGTGGGACTAGCAACAGCGGCATGGCACCGTGTGACTGGCCAACACCCTGACCAACACTTGAATACAGCACTTTCCCCGTGACACCAGCTGGCTGTTTTCCCCTCACCACATCTGGAAAAAATGACTCAGGTGACAGTGGGCTACTCCTGTCATCCTCACACATGGAAGACGCCACGTCGTTTATGAAGCACTTCAAAGTGGGAACATTTGCCCTGGCTTTCCCCCAGGGCTTTATTAAGTAAAGGTCATGATGTTTGTTAAAATTTGACCGCACGCGTGCTGGCTCACAGGAAAGGTCAAGATAAGGTTGATTTTTGGAGGCCTCTCTGCAGGTAGGCACGAATCCCACCCACACCCAACCCTTGTTAGATAATAGGACTCGGAAGCTCCAGCTCTCTGCTTCCTGGCTGGCTTTTGTGAGCTCTGAGTCTGATCTCACCCACCTGAGGTCTGTGCTGCAGAACATTCCAACCCCTGAAGTAAGGCAGGAACGAAGAAAGGCTCGGGCCCGAAGACGATTTCCAATTTCCCTCTGGAATGGCCATTTTTCTGGCTGTAAAGAGAAGTCTCTGATCCTAACCCACAGAGGATCCCACAACCGTTCCTCATTCTCTATGGCTCTTGATTCTGGATTCAAGGCCCTGAGGTGGCCTAAAGTCCCTCACCTGGTCAGTGCACTAGGCTCTGGCTCAGGCATTTGGCTTCCTTCTCTGCCCAGAACAAAGAAGTCGGCAACAGCCACAGCAGCTTCTCCAAAGCAGTAATAGGAAATATTTCTCCTAAGCCTACCCGTTCCAGTCTACCCTTGTCCCAACAGGTGATATTTGTAGAGGTGGTACGGTGGTGGGGAGCTGGGTTGAAACTTTAATTGGCCTTGAATCGTCCATGGTTCCTGCATTTGTCAAGTGGTTAAAATGTTCTGGGAGACCCCAGGTAGGTGGGAAAAGCAGCAATATTTGCCCTTCTCTGTTAGGGGACTGCCCCTAACAGAAAGGGGTGCTCTCACTCTCAGTCATCCTGTAGCTGGCAAAGAAGAGTGCTTTGGGCTGGGGGAGGGAAGGATTTCCTCCTGTCTCTGGGGAGTGTGCAGGTCTGGAGACTGCTGCTGGTGGGGGCTGAGGTGGCCCCTGCCAGATGGAGGCCAGTCACTTCTCCTCTGAGGCAGATGGAAATTACTCTCCTCAGCCTGCTTTCTTTCCTCCCCAGTCAGTGGAGCCTGGCTTCAGATGGGCTGAGGGGGAGAGAGGGCCGTGTCCTCTTCCTGAGGCCTGGCAGTCACCAAGTCTCTAAGTGTCGTGAGCTACAGAGGCAGAATCGTGGCAGTAAGACGAGTGGAAGATGAGTAAGAGTGCATGTCAGGCTGTGCCCCAGAAACTCTCAGAAATCCTGGGCCCCAAAACTCTATGTTTGGGTGCAGGAAGGCAGTCTAATTTCATTTTAGAGAGAGAGAGAGTTTCAACATAGCTTACTGGCAACAATAACTCATATCACAGATGAAGAAATTGAGGGTTGGAGGACTTGAAAGAAAAAGAGGGAGACAGATGCACCGGTCAACTGTGAGGAGGTCTGTGGCCTGAGGGGCACATACCATCCTCTCACAGTAGCAACAACCCAGGAGACCCTGGCATCTTGTGAGTTCTTGAGAGCTGCACCTGCTTCGACTCTGGGGAAATGTGGTACAAGTGAGGCCAGAGCACACAACCTCCTTCAGGCCCACACTCCTTAAAGTAATTAAAAAATGAATTGTTAAAAAAAGATCAAAAGTTAACCAGAGGCAACCAAATATGGAAAATAGTACAACCACATAAGACTTAAAAAGTGTCAAGAGGAAAGAAACAGAGGATCCCAGAATGGAAATGTTCTTTGTATACCCCCCCGCCCCCCACACACACCTGCAGCTGAATGAGAGAAGAAGGTTAAAAAATAAGATGCCAAGAAGGGTCACCGGCACCTCACTTTGGTACAAGAAGGGCCAAGAGGCTGCATAGGCAATCTGGGGAAAGTCATGGAGGAATCCTGGAGAGAAGGAGTCCCTGGGCCTGTTGGGGGCCCTATGATAGAATGTCTTTTTACATCCTGGTACAGGGAGGGTACCTTTCACATGGGAGGTTTATTTCCTGCTTTCTGGGGACAAAGGTGGGGCAAGTCAGAGTGTTCTTCTGGCACTGGCTATTTCTTATGTGACTTTATTTTATTTTATTAAAAAAATTTTTTTTAATCTTTATATATTTTTTTGATAAAGAGAGAGACAGAGTATGAGGGGGGTCAGAACAGAGAGGGAGAGAGACACAGAATCCAAAGCGGGCTCCAGGCTCTGAGCTGGCAGCACAGAGTCCAATGCGGCTCTCAAACTCACAAGTGGTGAGATCATGACCTGAGCCGGTCAGACACTTAACCAACTGAGCCACCCAGAAGCCCCTCTTAAGTGACTTTAATTTAAAAGAATCAATATGCCAAAGTGGCACATTTTGGGATGGACTTCCCCAGACCCCCATCAAGGAAACCAGCAAGGACTGAAAGAGCAGCTGGGCTTGCCTTTGAGCTAAATGGCCAATGAACTAAAAGCCTAAGAGGTTGTGTGGCTCAACACAGCCATCTGCCCAGTGATGTGTGAAAATGGAGTCAATAGTTCTGGTCCACTAGCCTAAGCCTTGGTCTGGAGACAGTGCCTCAACCCATAGGAAAATACCGAAACCTCCCTTGAGGAAGCCCTCCCACCCAGAGCACATAAAGAAGTCCTGAGAAAGATGACTCCCATGGAAGATGAGCCACAAATAAGAATTACAAAATCTATAAGAAAGACCAACAACACTAAAGGTGGTTTTCAGACCCCCTAAACAAGAAAATGTACATTTAAGGAACTGGAGACAATCTTGAAGAGATTTTAAATAAAAATGTATATAAAACTTCAGGGAACTAAGTGAAAGAATAGCCACCATAAATAAGAACAGGTAATTATGAAACAAAAACAGGCAAATATTTTACAAAGTAGAAATATTAGAAATGAGTAATGTAGCTATTAACTTGACAAAGCCTTATTCGTGTTTTACAGGTGTATGAGTATTTTTTTTTATACCCAGTCATGCACATGTACATACGTAGAAAAAGATTTGGGAGAATATACATCAGGTGGGGAATAGTGGTTAACTCTGAGAATGGGCTACGAGTATGCATTTTCTTCTTTTAGCCTGTCTGTGTCTTTTTTTTTTCTTTTTACGGTGAACATGTAATGTTTATATCAAAAGAAAAATCAATATAAGACACAGTTTGATTTTAAAATGTTGGGGATTTGGCATGACTGCTGGCTCAGCCTATGTCACCAAGTGTAAAATAATCATGAATTAAACGACAAGAAATTGATAAAATTTTATCACATGAAAATAGTTACATGCATTTTGTGCAAATGTTTAGAGTATATTTGGGATAGTCTGCCCTCATAAAGTACTAAATGTCATACCCAAAATAATTTACTTCAAAGATAGTATAATATTGTGATTTATAATAAGAAATATGTACAGTTGAACAACATGGTGGGTAGGGGTGCCAACGCCCACATAGTTGAAAATCCATGTATATCTTTTGACTCCTCCAGTGTGGATCCCTGGTGATCTGGCAGATAGGATCTGGAATTTTCACCAGAAACTTTACTAAAAGCCTACCATTGACTCGAAGGCTTACCAATAACACAAACAGTTGATTAACACTTATTTTGTATGTTAGATGTATTATACACTGTATTCTTATAATAACGTAAGCTAGAGAAAAGAAAATGCCATTAAGAAATCATAAGGAAAATACATTTACAGCTCTGTATTGTATTTATCAAAAAAAAAAAAAAAAATCCACACATAAGTGGACCGATGCAGTTCAAATCTGTACTGTTCAAAGGTCAACTGTAGTAGTGTTGATTAGGAGCCACACATCCAAACACTGGGGCTCAACCTGCTTCTCACATGGGTATCTTGTGAGGGAGGAGAAACGGAGGTTATTTGTTTAATGATGGTTAATGATTCTCCTGGGCAACATCAGCTGAGGCCACTAGAAGTAAACTGAAATGATTTAGGGGCGTCTGGCTGGCTCAGTCAGCAGAGCCTGTGACTCTTGATCTCAGGCTCGTGAGTTCAAGCCCCATGTTGGTGCAGAGATTATTTAAATAAATAAAACTTTAAAAAATAAATAAATACGTGTGGGCTGGGCCGTGGCTGGAAGTTACAGTGGGGCGGCGGCTAAGAAGGCGGCTGTGGTGGCGGCGGCGGTGGCTGGGGCAGCGACGGAGGAAACAGAAGATGGCAGATTTTTTTAAAGGACTGACAGTCTACAACAAAAGCAACTTTAGTCGATTTCATGCTGGCTCAGTGTGCAAAGCTTCGAACTGACGTCCCTTAGTCTACCTGCCCATGTGGGAGTACCCATTTGATCAGATCATTGTGACAGAAAATATAAACATCCTTTTGTGCTACCTACATCAGCAATGGGACAAAAAGAATGCCAGTGAGTAGAGAGACCAGGAACAAGTGGACCTTGAGGGTGAGAGCTGGGCAACCCCCACCCCCACCCCCACAAGGTCCCTGACAGCCCAGACTTGCATAAGGACACTTAAGAGGACGCTTAAGACTCTCATTCCCCCACAGGTACCTCTTGTGTCTTGTCTGCTCCAAGCCTGCCCTCCTTGTGTAAGGCCCCCCACCCCCACCCCCACCCCCACCCTCACTCTGCCCCCCACTGGCCCACCCACACCATACCATCCATACCACTTCCAACCTCATAGGAGCTAATGCATTTATTTTCCTTGAGTTTTTATTTATGCTGTAAAATGGGACATCAGACCCAGTAGTATGATGTTGGCAGATGCTTTTAAAAAAACAACATTGGGAGCACCTGGGTGGCTCAGTAGTTTAAGCGTCAGACTTCCGGCTCAGGTCCTGATCTCAAGGTTCCTGAGTTTGAGCCCCATGTTGGGCTTTTCACTCACAGTGAGGAGACTGCTTGGGATTCTCTTCCTCACTCTCTCCCCCTGTCCCCTCTCTCTTCTCTCTCTCTCTCAAAATAAATAAACAGAATAAAAAACATTGTGGTTATTCACAACCTACCTCCAGATCCCCCTCTGTGTCCACCCCCACCCCCAATTCTCCTCTCGAAAAACCAGAGCGTGTCTGCAAGGGTCTAGAGCCAGGTAGAGCCAGGGCCCTGCTGTGGCCCAGCAGCATGTGTGGGAGCCTTTCTCTCTGCTCCTACTCTCCAGAACAGGCCTTAAAGACTTGGCTGGGACCTATTCCATGCCCAGGCTTCATTCTTAATGTGTGCCAGGGTGAGAAGTCGGCATTTCCAGATATTTCTCTTAAGTCATTTTATCATGGCCTAGTGTGTGCTCTGTGCCCACCCCAAAAAAAGTATCTTTCCTCCTTGGAAATTAACTAATTAATTAATTAATTAATTTTAAAAAATTATTTAAAGAACATAACCTAAATAAATGTTTTCCAATCCCAGTGTAATGTTCTTTCCCTGGACACAGCATCCTAAGGGAATGGGTCACAATTGCAGTGTGACAGAAAAATCTTCTACTCTAGGCCCCTGCTCATGGTTCCCTCCTTCCCTTGGCAGGACTCTGCTGTCTCATCAATACCACCACAGCTGATAAAGCCCTTCTATATTTCTCTTTGGTGCAATTCTCCTCTTTGATTTCAATGGGACCAGCAGAGGGCTTTGCTATGAGCACCAACCTGGCTGTCATCCAGACCAATGTTGTTGACTCCATACATCACTGGGACATTGGCCATTAGCAACACAGCTCCCAGGTTTTTGTAGCTGCCATCACTGCCCAGTGAGGAGATCACCGCCTATTTCAACCATGGCCTCCATTACCCCATATTGTGCCTTTATGCCAATTAGAACAAAGGATGCCCTTCCTGAAGACAATGGATATCCTCTATCAGAAACCATTATGATATTCTGGTTTTATTAGGATGCAACACTTGGCTGCCATTTGCTGCAAAGATTTGTCTCTGGTGTCTGTTATGTGAATTAGCAGAGCACAGCCCACACTCTCGGACACTCTTGGGTGATATGTCCTTCTAAAGCAGTATTCACAGCTCGCTTATATGGCTTCAAAAGAAGCACCTCTGCTCCTTCCATTTTCTTAAGGCTTCCTTGCCTCCTCCACTCAGGGCTGGGTCCGAACATATCAGCCATCAACCACCATCAACCGGGGGGGTCAGAACATATCAGCTATCAACTGCCATCCACCATCTATGGGGGAAATTCAAAAGACTCTTCTCCACAAATTTCAAACCACAGCCTTCTAAACTGAAGTGAACTTTGTGCCCACCAGGCATACTGTTAAGGAGTTAAAGTCACCTTTGTCTTTTCTCCCCTTAGAGATCTAAACCTGCTCTTCTAGGCTCCAACAGTTAATCCTTAAAATTCTTTCCATTTCTTCTGACAGTCCCAGCACTTTCTTGTGCAAAGTGGATACCTGAAATCCTATTTGGGTATGCCCACACACATCCCTTTCCTTGTGTATAGCTGTGGTCCCAGGAGCCTCTGCCACATGATTGTGACTGATCAGACATAACTTACCCTCAGCAGCCCAATCCTGACCTGCTCCAAAATGGTCCACTTCCAGTCATGGGCCACCTGTTGTCTCCTATTCACAATGGATGCTATTTAACTGCCAAAGTCAACCCAACCCTACAATAAGGTATTTAAGCTAAACCAAGAAGCCTTTCCCTCTACATTTGCACTAGGTTAGATTTTTTGGGGAAAAGAGCAGTTTAAAGAAGAAGATATCAGAGTTCACTGAGCATCTTTATGAACAGCACTCTAGGATAGATACAGATGGGGATGCTGAGATGTATAGTCAAGGCCTCTTCATGGAAGAAGCTTTCCAATTTAGTCTGGAAGAAGAGTCACCATACTTTGCTGTTTGCTTGCCACCATCCCAGTTTACACACCCTGTCCCAGTGTAATTAGTATTTGAATCACTTTTCATTCTTAAAAATGTCATGGTTTGGAGGCGAAGAGTTTATACAGTCACCCTAGAAATAAGATGTATTCACATTAGGGGCACCTGGGTGGCTGAATCAGTTAAGTGGCCAACTCTTGATTTCAGCTCATGTCATGATCTCATGGTCATGAGACTGAGCCCTGAGTCAGCCTCCACGCTGAGTATGGAGTCTGCTTAAGATTCTCTCTCTCCCTCTACCCCAACCCCATTCCTGCTCTCTCTCTCTCAAAAAAAAAAAAAAAAAAAAAAAAAAAAAAAAGGATTCACATGAAAAGAGAACTTAGAAATCCGGGCAGAACACTCTATCAAGTTCTGGGTAAAGGGCTGTCGCAATCCTTCTTAAGAGACGAAACTGAGGCTCCAGGTGTTTAAGGAGCTTCCCAGGCCCATGAGGCCTGTTGGGAATTGCTGGAACCAGTATCTAAGGCTACTTCCTTACCAGCCCCTCCACACACCCTTCCCAGCAGAGAAAATGGGGCTTCCGGAAAGTGGGGGGAGACACATGGGGGTAAATACAACACGCCCCAATAATGTCTGTTTTCATTGCTTATAAAGACATATGAAAGGTTTTTAAATATTTTTAAGGGGGCACCATAGAGAGTGATGGATTTTTTTTTTTTTTCCCCACCCCCCGAGAGTGATGGATTTTAAAGCTATGAAGACTACTTGGCATTTACACATACCAAAGGTTCTCTGGATGCTGAGTGAAAAGGTGCTTAGGCTCTTTGTGAATGTGAGACAAAGAAAGAGAGAGACAGGATACACATGTCTATCTGACTCCATTTTAGAGGCTCAAATAAATTATTTAGGAGTTTTGCCTGGGGACGCCTATCACCTGGGCTGGCCCAGTCATTTCTATACTCTGGCTCATTCCCCAGGTTTGCCCAGCTCCTCCTATGTGCCATGTTCCCAGTTCTCATTGTGCAAAGGAAAAGGGGTAAACTTTTTTATCCCCAACATCTGCCTCTATCTGAAGAGTTAATGGTATATCTGGCTTGGGTGCCTATATCCAGTTCAGTTATTTATACTTTGTGTGGTTAACCCCACCTGCATGCCCCATGCATATCTTGAGATGTCCCCCAAGCACCCTGCTGATTAAGGGGCTTTTCTGTGTGTTCTCATGTCTAATTCAAATGGCTCCTGGAAGCCTTGCAAGGGAGAGCAGGCAGTGGGGGTAGCAGGGCAGAGCCAAATTCTAAGACCCCAAGCCTTTCCCTGGGACAGGGACAGATAGGGAATTCCCCCCAGGCTAGATGGATTAATAAAGACATGCAGGCCAGCAACACCCTAGTCACTGATATCCTTTTGCAAATTGTCAAAGACTAATTTTCAAAAAGTCAAAAACATGGTACAACATGAATTAACATTGAGGATATTATGCTAAGGGAAATAAGCCAGTCACAAAAGGACGAATGCTGAATGATTCCACTTATGTGATGTATCTAAAATAGTCAAATTCGTAGAAACAAGGACCACAATGGCAGTTGCCAGGGGCTGGTGGGAGGGGACACAGGGGAGTTGTTTAATGGGTATTAAAGTTTCTGTTTTACAAGATGAAAAAGTTCTGTTTTACAACAATGTAAATATTCTTTTTTTTTTTTTTTTTTTAAAGAGAGAAGGGGAGAGGGCCAGAGGGAGAGGAAAAGAATCTTAAGCAGACTCCATGCCCAGTGTGGAGCTGAATGTGGGGCTTGATCACGACCTGAAACAAAATCAAGAGTCAGACACTTAACTGACTGAGCTACCCAGGCGCCCCAACAATGTAAAAATTCTTAAAACTAATGAACTATAGACTTAAAAATCGTTAAGATGGTACATTTTATGATGTGTGGGTTTTTTCCCATATACATACACACAAACATGATTCTGCAGGGAATTTTTTGACATGATGAAACTGTTCTGTAGCCTGATTGTGGTAGTGGTTGCACAACTTCTATATGGGTTAAAATTCATAGAACTGTAAGGGTGCGGGGTGGCTCAGTCAGTTAAGTATCTGCCTCTTGATTTCAGCTCAGGTCATGATCTCATGGTTTGTGGGTTCAAGCCTCATATCAGGCTCTGCACTGACAGTGTGGAGCCTGCTTGGGATTCCCTCTCTCCCTCTTTCTCTCTGTCCCTCCCCCACTCATGCTCTCTCTCTCAAAAATAAATAAATAAACGTTAAAAAATTTCATAGAGCTGTACATAAAAAGAGTCCATTTTGTTATGTGTTCATTTTTTAATTAAAAATTTAAAAACACAGTTTTCATACAAATGTAGACTGAACATGTATCAAAAATGAATGCAATTAATTAAGCAGAGGGGCACCTGGGTGGATCAGTCAGTTAAGCATCCGACTTCGGCTCAGGTCATGATCTCACAGTTAGTGGGTTTGAGCCCCACATCGGGCTCTGTGCTGACAGCTCGGAGCCTAGAGACTGCTTCAGATTCCCTCTCTCTCTGCCCCTCTCCTGCTTGCGCGCTCTCTCTCTCTCTCTCTCAAAAATAAACATTAAAAAAATTTTTTTTTAATTAATTAAGGAGAGAATCAACAGGATGGTAAAGCTGGTTCCAAAAAGTATAGAAGATACTAAAGTCTTTGTAGTAACTGAAAGAAAGAATACTGAAATAAGTTTGTTAAATTATATCATATAAAATAAAACTTTAGCCTTGTTTTCTACACCTTCCTTATTATTTATTTATTTATTTATTTATTTATTTATTTTTAATGTTTCTTTATTTTTGAGAGAGAGAGACAGAGCGCGAGCAGGGGCTGGGGCAGAGAGAGAGGGAGACAGAATCCCAAGCAGGCTCCAGGCTCAGCTGTCAGCACAGAGCCCGACGCAGGGCTCGAACTCACAAACTGTGAGATCATGACCTGAGCCAAAGTTGGCCCTTAACTGACTGAGCCACCCAGGCGCCCCCTCTATGCCTTCCCTATAAAGTTGTAAAATACCCTAATCGATAGTAAATAGACAAGCTAGACAAAAGTACACACCCCTAGGAAATCAGCTAATCCCTCCAGACAGGCCTGCTGGACAATGCCTGAGCCCAGCATGACTTAAGGGCTTGCAGAAATCCCTTTGTCCCATTTCCAAATCTCAGACAATTTTTCCTAACTGTCCAGATGAAGGGAAGCAGGGAGATGTGAGGCCCAGAGCAGCACCAGGGAGGAAACAGGGAGCCGCGCTATCAGAGAAGGGATGGGCCGAGGGATGCCCAGTTGTCCTGAGGAAGCCAGCTGGTCCTCGTCCTGGTAGGGTATCAGCAGCTTCCAGGAACAGAGGCCTTTAGAGAAATGGCTGTAGGAATGAAAACCAGGAAGGGGGTTCTAGCTCCACAAGCCATCTGGATCATTCTCAGACCCGCCAGGCTCTTCCTTGCCCCAGGATCCTCGACTCCTGGCAGAGTGGCACCAGCGTGCGGCCTGGCATCTGCCCCTCCATATTTCACAGGCACCATTCTGAGCTCTAGGACTTCAGGCGTACCCTCTGCCTTTCTTTTCCAGGCACTGGAAATGGAACACCTATGGGGTTTATTAACCCCATCTGCTCCGAGGTGAACCCCAGAGAAAGCCCGGAGCAGATTTGGAAGTGGCTCTGGTCTCCTCTAGACATCTCCGGCTGAATGGGAGCAGGGGTCTCGCCAGCCAGCCCTAGGCTGACATCTGAGCGCAGGTGGGTCCCTGTGACTGGCCCCACAGAATCCAGGGCTCTGGAAACTATGGCCCCTGGGCAGCTGCCGGGTCTTCCTTGGTGCGGAGGAGAAAGAGCAAAGCTGCCATGCGGGAAGGGGAAATGCAGAAAATGTGTGTGGCAGAGGGGCTCAGAGCCGGCAGAGGGAGATGAGCTGGAGCCCGCAAACAAAAGGCCCTGATAAATCCAGGGTGTAAGAACAGCGACAGCCTAGGCCAGGATCCCTCCAAGGGCAGCCAGATGCCCTTTTCACACATTGATCACACTGGGGCAGCCAGAACTGGAAGCTGAATGACCTCCCGGGTAACTGTGAAGAGAACACGAGAGGGGCGATCGGTTCCCCTCTGGTGTGCGTGCCAGCCGGCCAGCCTTCTTCCCAGGCCTTAATAATTCAGGTCTGTCAACCTAGTGGGCCCCAGGCCCGCAGCAGGGCTGTGAGCCGAGGCCCACGGTTTGTTTCCCCGGCTGCCTCCTGCATAAACTCCTAATTCTGCCTCCCCACACTGAGCTTATAGGGCTTGGGAGTAGGTGTCAGGCCAGCAGTGTCACGGATGAGGAGACCCTCCCGGGCCACACCCACCAGCCCAGGTAGCCCCGACTGACCTTGAGCCCTGGTCTCAGCCTGCTTTGCGAACCCGCCCTGGGGGGTGCTGTTCCACAGCTCCGGTGACTGTTCTCTGGCAGCCACTACATTCCTCTCCCGGGAGGCTGGAGTCACACCTTGTTGGATACAGTTCAGGGAAGGGAAGTTCTCAGGACCTTTCCCTCTCCCTCTCCTCTTCAGGCTCCCCTCCACCTCAGCCCCCGCCCCAGCCTCCTCCATTCCCAGACCTGAGCTCACTGCTACACGGGTGGGGGAAGGGGGGGGGCAGGAAGGTGGAGGGCAGAACTCCACTCCTTCCTCTCGCTTGAGACCCCAGACTCTGTCCTGCAACTGTCAGGAAAGCCCCAGACTACTGATGTGATGGTGGGGATGGGGGGTGTCGGTCCTATGGCCTGAGAATGTGGACCAAGCAGAGAAAGATCCCATGGGACCTCATTCCCTGTGGGGAGGGCAAAAGAAGGGGTAAGTTCCTGGCATTCCTGTCAAGGGCTGAGCCAGGAAAAGTGGCCACTGAGCATCTCCACCCTAGACACAGCCTGGGGCGGAGGGTCAGTTGCTGACCTGGGTTCCGGGCCTCCCACCGTGCCCCACACTGGGGACAAGCAGGGATCTGAACAGAGCAGAAGGAGAGGGTTCCTGGTGGTAGAACTTTTCGCAGGGAGCTAAAATGAAGCTGTTGCTGTAGTAGCAACAACAACACCCAGCTCACGTGGAACAGGTAAGATGCCTTCCGCCTTGGCATGTGTAGCTGCCAGCAGAGACCTGGCAGGCAGCAGTTCAGGCCTGCAGAGAGATCAGGAGAGGCCTGGGCAACAGTCAGGAGAAATCTGGGAATGCAGAGGAGAGCGGGGTCCCTAGAGGGTCTCCTCTCTCTTGGGCAGCAGGAGCCATCTGAATGGGACTGAACATTCCTGTGCCTCTTCTGCAAGAAAGAGCCTAGAGCACTGCTTTGCTGACTTTGGCACCTGGACACAACCTCCTGGGTGAGAGGCAGGGAAAACACCCCTTACATAACCCTAGTTCGTGGTTTAACTTTTTGAAAGTCACAGCAGCCACTGATTCATAAGATTACTTTGATCTGAGGCTGTTCCACAGTTGGTCTTATCACTAGGCCTCCATCTCACTTGAGAGGGTCCCCTCTGCTGAGCAGCTGGGGGCCAGGCCTGGGCTGGACCTTCACATCCTCACCACAGCCTTGTGAGGTGGGAATCAGCGACCTGAGACAACGGAGGCTCCAAGGTTAAGCAACAACTTCTAAATTCTCCGTCTCCATCTTTGGTTTCTGCCAGTCATGTTTTGGACTCAAATGTAGGTTGGTATATTTCTCTGTTAGTGATAATTTTGAAGCCTGTCACAAAATACCACATATTACATGATTCTATTGCTATGAAATGTCCAGAATAGGCAAATCTATTGAGACGGAAAGGAAATACTGGTGCTTGCCTAAGGCTGGAGGAGGGTTGGGGGGTTGAGGGTCTAAGGGGTACAGGGTTGGGCACCTGGGTGCCTCAGTCAGTTAAACATCTGAGTTGGGCTCAGGTCATGATCTCACGGTTCCCGAGTTCAAGCCAGCATCGGGTGTACATGAGCTCTGCTTCGGGTGAGCCCCGCTTCTCTCTCTCTCTCTCTCTCTCTCTCTCTGCCTTCACTCACTTGCGCACTCTTTCTATTTCAATAAAAAACTAACTAAATAAATAAAGGGTACAGGGTTTCTTTTTGGGGTGAAAATATTCTAAAATTGATTGAGAAGATGGATGTACAACTCTGAATATACTAAAAACCAGTGAATTGTGTACTTCATTTTTTTAAAGTTTTTATTTACTTATTTTAGTAATCTTACACACAACATGGGGCCCAAACTCACAACCCCAAGATCAAGAGTCGCATGCTTTTCCCACTGAGCCAGCCAGGCACCCTGAACTGTATACTTTAGATAGATGTGAATTATATTTCAATAAAGCTTTTAGAAAGTAAATAATTTTGGCAGATTTTGACTCACAAGATGATCTGTCATTTGCGGTATGGGCTCTGCATCTACTTTCAGGCTAGCTATTGCTCTGACCAGCATGTCCTCCTCAGATGCATTTTAAAAGCTCTCGGTGCAAAAGGTTGCTGTCGTCCACCCTCATCCTCTGCTCCTTGCCCTTACTCCCGGCAGTTACACTAGCCTCTGCGGCAGAAAGACACCACAAAATCCCACCTGACGATCCTATGTCCACTCAGGTAGGAAGGATCACAATGACCCCAATGGCATCTCACCTGCCCATTCCACCTGTGAGGGTGGAAGAGGAATGAGCTATCCAGGTTGTTAAGAATGTGACAGGAGGGGTGCCTGGGTGGCTCAGTCGCTTAAGTGTCTGACTCTTGGTTTTGGCTCAGGTCATGATCTCACAGTTCTGTGAGTTCAAGCCCCGCATTGGGCTCTGTGCTGGAGCCTACTTGGGATTCTCTCTCCCTCTCTCTGACCCTCCACCTCCACCCCAAAATAAATAAACTTAAAAAAAAGCATTAAAAAAAAGAAGAAGAATGTGACAGGAAATTAGCAGAGGTTCCAGGGGGAGGAAGGATGAAACCCTGGAAGGCCACCTTGCACCCTACCCCAGACCTATGGGCTTGCACGGGGCTAGTGGTAAAAGGAGGCCTTAATTTCCTAGAAGAAGTCAATAGATCTCTTGAAGCTGCATGTCTTCCTATCTCAGGGTGGGTGCCAAGGCCTTTGGATAGTCTCCCTAGAGGTTAATGTGCCTTAAGACATTGATTCCCTTTGCTCTGTGGGGCCCAGAATGACCACAGCTCTTGGGCAGCTAACCTCAGGCTGTTCGCAACCTGGTTCAGGGTTCCAAATTTCCTACAGTTTATCCAAGTGAGCCATGCTGTGCCAAGATGTAAAAATAGTCAGGTGAAATGATTGCCTAGACCAGTGATTCTCAAAGGTCCCAGGACCAGCAGCATCAGCATCACATGGGAACTTGTTAGAAATGCAAATTCTTAAGCCACCCCAGATCCACTGAATCGGAAACTCCAGAGATGAGGCCCAGCAATCTGTGTTTTAACAAGCCATCTAGGGGAGTCTGAAGCACATTAAAGTTTGAGAACTATGGCATAGATCCTAAGGTCCCTGAGGCAGAGGGACATTTGCCTTGTTCCAATGTGCATCATCAGCTTTTAGCTGAGTCTGCATGGTTTATGGTAAGAATCATGAAAATCTTATTGAATGAATGAATGAATGAATGAACAAATGAATGGTTTAACTCCATTTGCCCTCTGATTGCGCCTCTCCAACCAGGTGCCAACCAGGACATTTGCAAGCTGATAAAAAGAGGAGAGTGTGGGTATATCTGATCGCTCACTTCAGCTTCTAGTTGGCTCAGTTTGGTCTCTGAATTATTAAGCAGGACTTACAGCACATTTATGTTTTCCTTTTAGAGATGAGGACTTGGCTCTGACAGTTCTCTCCTAGTCCCCAGAAACAAAAGCACTATCCATATGATTTCTGAACCAAGCTCTCTCCCTACATTATTCTGGCCCTGGAAGGAAAAGGAGGATGCAGCTGGAAGGATGTTTTTGCCTTTTCAAGTTAAAATGTACCCAAATTATTACACATCTGGCTCCCAGGAGAACCAAGAAATACAGGCCCAGCATTTCTTAGAAATCCTGGGGGTGGGCAGGTTACACACAACAAGGAACACACCTGCTTCCCTTTCCCACCCAGCTGGTGGCTGGAGGCTGGGTGGGAGTTTGGTGCCTTCCCTCATCTGATTCTTAATTATGGGCCAACTTTCTTATTCTCTGCAACTGCCACCTCCCTCTAATGCCCCAAAGCTGGGATTTCTTTGGGGTCAACCTCCCCAAACCATCCACTCTGTCACCCAACCCTGTTTCCTTTCTCCTATAGCCACACACATTTCAGCCAGCAAGATGCTGGCCTCAGACAGACCAGTCACGGTGCCAGGACACCGAGGTGGTATCTGCTCCCAGAGCTCAGGTTGCCTGTCACTGGCCTCACCCTCACAAATCTACCTCCCCACTGACATGCACTGACTGCTCTCTGGGGCCTCTCACCCCACCAGACATCCAGCACCTTCTCTCTCTTCTTTTTGTTTTATAACAGGGCCTTTGCAGCAGTATGATAGAAAACCCAGGCTGAGAAACTTATCTATCCCTTGTTTTCTGAGCTGTAGGCTCATAATGAGAAATAAAGTATCCCTGTTCCTCTTAATGGATAAGCAGGACTTACATCCTGTGGTTTTAGGTTTCCCATGCTCAGAGAGGCGAGCATTTATTATTTTTATCAAGTAGATAAAGGGCTGGTGGTAGGACCTGGAAGCAGCTGGAGTGGGGAGCTGCGCTAGGTGCAGGAAAGGAAGAGGGCCTCACAGGTCTCATGATAGGGATCTGTACCCCAGGAGTAGAAGTGCCTTGAGGGTGAGAGGCAGAGGCAATGGGATGGTGACCTTAAGAATCCCCACAAAGCTGTGTCCTGGCTTAGTTTGAAAGAGGAGTTCCCTTGGGGCGCCTGGGTGGCGCAGTCGGTTAAGCGTCCGACTTCAGCCAGGTCACGATCTCGCGGTCCGTGAGTTCAAGCCCCGCGTCAGGTTCTGGGCTGATGGCTCGGAGCCTGGAGCCTGTTTCCGATTCTGTGTCTCCCTCTCTCTCTGCCCCTCCCCCGTTCATGCTCTGTCTCTCTCTGTCCCAAAAATAAATAAAAAACATTGAAAAAAAAATTTAAAAAAAAAAAAAAAAGAAAGAGGAGTTCCCCCCTGGACAGATCACCAGGCTGGGGACAAAGGGCACTGGGAGAACGCCCCTTGCTGCATGGAAACGGCTCTTCCCAAGCCTGTGCAGCCTGAGGTCCTGTGCACCCACAGGCTGTGGGAGCGGGGTGGGGGATGATGGAGGAGAGGAAGGAGGGAACCCTAACAAACCACAGAGACTCTTTCCTTTCAACCCCAGTGGGCAGGACCAGGTGAGATTTGCTCTGTCATTCCTCACACTTTGGAAGATCTTGAAGAAAATTGCACTTCTCCAATGGACTGTCAGCTCCTATAGACTGAGGACAGGTCTTGTACTTTATATTCCCACCCCGGCACTTCACAGTGACAGTGACCAGTTCCGTGATGGCTCCACTGGGAATATTATCATTCCTGTGTGTTAAGCTTCTTCCTCCCGCTACTCCTCCTCCCTGGGCCCCTCCTCCTCTTTCTCCTCGTTTTCCTTTTCTCCTTTTCCTTCTCCTTTTTCTTCTTCCTATTCCTCTTCTTCTATTTCTTCTAAAAAGTAACGTTTTCAGGTGTAATTTACACACAATGAAATGCACCTGTTTTAGTGTGCGGTTCTATTAGTTTTTACAGACTCACGTGCTCATGCAACCCCCATCATAATCAAGTTACAAACTACTCTCATCATCCCCCAATTTTCCCTTGTGCCCCTCTGCAGTCAGTGCCTTTACCCGGTCCTCCACCCCTGGTGATTTCTTATCCCCGGAATTACACAGCATGCTACCTTTTCATACCTGGTTTCATTTGCTTAGCATGATGTTCGGGAGAAGTGTCCATGTTTTGCATGTATGGACAGTGGTTCATTCTTATTGCTGAATAGTAACCCCTTTTATGACTACATCCTAATTTGTTTCTTCATTTATCTGTTGTTAGAGGTTTGGGTAGTTTTCTTGGGGCGCCTGGGTGGCTCAATTGGTTGAGTGTTCAACTTTTGATTTTGGCTCCGGTCATGATCTCACGATTCCCGAGATGGAGCACCGCATGGGGCTGTGCTGGGCCTGGAGCCTCCTTGGGATTCTCTCTCCCTCTTCCCCTCCCTTGCTCTCTCTCTTTCTCAAAAATAAACAAACATTTAAAAATAATAATAGTAATAAAATAAAGTTCCTATACACATTCATGTATAAGTCTTTTTGTGGGCAAGAAACTTTTCATGTTTCTTGGGTAAATATCTGGAAGAAGCATTGCAAGGTCTTATGATAAATACACACTTAACTTTTTAAGAAACTGCCAAACTATTTTCCAAAGTGGTTTTCTCATCTTATATTTCTACCACCAATATGTGAGAGTTCTAATTGTTCCAGTCCTTGCCAACACTTGGTTTTGTCAATCTTTTTAATATTAGTCACTCTTGTGGGTACATAATAGTATGATTTTAATGTGCATTTTTCTGATGACTAATGATATTGAGCATCTTTTCATATACTTATTAGGCATCTTATATATACTTTCCATATACTTATTGGGTATATCTTCTTTTTTTTTAAGTTCATTTATTTCTTTAGTAATCGCTACACCCAACTTGGGGCTTGAACTCACAACCCCAAGATCAAAATCGCATGCTCCACTGACCAAGCCAGCCAGGTACCCCTCGTATATATCTTTTGTAAAGTACCTGGTCAAATCTCTTGCTCATATTTTTAAAAATAAACTTTATTTTGGAATAACTTCAGATTTGCAGAAAAGTTGTAAAGATAATATAAAAATTACAATATAACTTTCACTCTTTTGGTCATTTTAAAAATAAGTTGTTTTCCTTATTATCATTGAATTGTAAGAATCTGTTACCTGTTCTGAATACAAGTCCTTGGTCAGATATATGCATTGCAAATATTTTCTTCTGGTCTCCGGTATATTTTTCATTTTTTAAAATGTGTTTTCCAAAGAGCAGATGATTTTTTTGGACGTTTTTTATTCTAGTGAATTTCAATTTGTCACTTTTCTTTCATAGCAGAGATTTTTTTGTGTTGTGTGTCCTGACAAGTGAAGCTTTGCCCTATCACAAGTTTATGAATTTATCCTGTTTCCTTCAACAAGTTTTAGTTACCGTCTTTTAACTTTAACAACCTCAGGGGTGATCCGTTAATATTTGAAACACCCTAATTGTGAATAACACTCCAGAGGTGATTATTTAGTGTTTCAAATTGCTATCAAAATCTACACCAGATGGGGCGCCTGGGTGGCTCAGTTGGTTAGGTCACGATCTCACGGCTCAGGTCATGATCTCATGGTTCATGGGTCCGAGCCCCACGTCAGGCTCTGTGCTGACAGCTCAGAGCCTGGAGCCTGCTTCGGATTCTGTGGCTTCCTCTCTCTCTGGCCCTCCTGCTCCTGCTCTGTCTCTTTCTGCCTCTCAAAAGTAAATAAACGGTAAGTGTGTGTATATATATATATATATATATATATATATATATATATAAACATTTTTTTTTTTTAACTACACCAGAGGGTTTGTTAGTTGGACTAAGGGAGTTAGAAATGCAGTTTCAGGATATGCACCATATCATAGTCACATCAAGTCACACTGTAATCAGTCAAGATGCTACGATTGGCTAAGAAGGGATACAGGCCGCTAGAAGGAGTCATAAGGGTCTCTCAGGCAGGCCTCTGTTGTCTTCCTTCACTGAGTATTTGAGGCCTCGGCCCTGGTGGTCTGGACTCCTCCCACTTCACTGAGGGGGCTGTTATCTGCCTTAGCCACAAGGCTAGCTAACTCTGGAGCCCGGAGAGTGTGACATCATCTCAGAGAGGACCTTTCAGTAAAAGGGGTCAGGTGGGTTCTCAGGGCAGAAAGCAGGACTTCCCCAACGGGGTGTATCAACTGTTTGGGTGGCTATTTGCTAGAAAGCAATATTTGGTGGACTTTGGTGTCAGGATTATTTTCAGTGGAGTAAACAGCCCAGTAGGAGGTTGGTGTGACCTTTGAAGGAATCCAGACGAACCAAAAGAACCAGAGGATTGCCCAATAGCCAAATCAGATCGCTAAACGGTCAGTTTGCATCATAAGGAAAAGGAGGGTAACTGTTTCAGACAAAATAAATAGAGTTATTGCAGGGGTGTCTTCAAAATGAGAATTCTAACTGAAGGAAGAATGCCTTTTCTGTTTTGGAGAGTGTGACCCACACCTGGCCCACGTTAGGCTGGGGCTTGTACAGATGTCTCAGAGCAACCTCCTCTCCATGGCCATACCCAGGCCCACTGCTGAGACACTCCCAGACCTGACCCGCTCCACCTGCCACCGGGACCCTCAGTCAGACTCTGAATTTGCTGTCTATAATCAGGACTTCCTCTGACTATTGTCTTTTCCTCCTGATAACATGCCCCTTAGCCAGGGCCAGAGGGGGACTCTGCCCCTCCAGGAGAGTCACCCCTGACTATGTGGGATGAATCCTGCCAGTGAGCCGAGGCCCAAACTAGTGGCTCTACTTCGAGGGGGTCCAGAAGAGGCCTCTGTGCAGCCACCTCAGACTTTATCCTGATTCTTTCATTCATTATGACACAAGCAACTCATCATTACCTATAAACCAGAAATGTGGAAAAACAAAAAGAAAACAACCCAAATCCCACCAATTGTCAAGGGATTTGAATAGACATTTTTCTGAAGAAGACATATAAATGACCAATAAGCACACGAAAAAACACTCTATAGCACTAGCCATTAGGGAAATGCGATTCAAAGCCACAGTGAGATATGGCTTCGTACCCATTAGAATGGTAATTATCAAAAAGCCAGGAAAAAAAAAAAAAAGAAAACACAAAACAAATGTGGGCCAGGATGTGGAGAAATTGGAAACCTCACGTATTCCTGGTGGGAATGTGAATCAGTACAACTGTTGTAGAAAACAATTTGGTCATTACTTAAAAAGTTAAATATAGAATTACCATACAAACCAGCAATTCCACTCCTAACTATATACCCCAAAGAACTGGAAACACATGCTCACACAAAAACTGTACTCGAATCTTCACAGCAGCATTCACGATAGCCAAAAACTGGAATCAACACAACGTCCACCACCTGATGGACAGATAAATAAAATGTGGCATATGTCATATTCAATGGAATATTGATTCAGCCATGAAAACGAATGAAGTGCTGATACACACCACGACATTGTGAATCTCGAAGACATTATACTAAACGAAGCCAGATGCAAAAGGCCACATACTGTATGATTCCATCCGTGTGAAATATCCAGAATACACAAATTGATAGAGACAGAAAAGATTAGTGGTTGCCAAGACTGGGGAGAAGAGTGACCACTAATGGATACGGGTTATAAAATGTTCAGGTAAGGAAAATGTTGTGGAATTAGATAGTGAAGATTTTGCACAACTCTGAATATACTAAAAACTACTGAACTGTATGCTTGAAAATGGTGAGGTTTATGGTATATGAATTATATGTCAGTCAAAAAAGCACATCCCATTAACCAACCAATCATAAGCACTGAATATTTAGATAGATATCTTTCCCGGTCTGTATAACATAAACACTAAAAAAAAGAGACTATAATATTTATATTATTTGTTAACACGCATTTGTTCACATAATGGTTTTTGAATATCTGTCCATGTCAATAAACATAAATCCACACTATTTTTATGGCGACATATATGCTATTACACGGTTACAACAATTATTTAGCCACCTCTTATTACTAGGTACTTAGGCTGTTGCCAGTTTTTTACTCCTTATCAACAGCATGCTTGGACACACATCTTGATTTCCTTTTCTTATTATTGCCTTAAGATAAATTTCAAGAGGGAGAGAGGCCTGCTGGATTTTTAAGATATGGAAAAATTGTTAAACTGCCCCCAAAAGTTCAGGTGACTTACCTGCTGCCCAGAAAGGTGAGGGAATCTAAGCTCCCAAATGGGCAATTTTACTCATTTTCCTCTTTGCTTATTTGCAGGTAGAAAAGTGGGACCACATCCCTGTTTGGTTTCTTTTTTTTTTTTTTCTTAATATTTACTTATTGAAGCAATCTCTACACCCAGTGTGGGGCTTGAACTCATGACCCCGAGATCAAGAGTCACTTGCCCTTCAGACGGAGTCAGCCAGGCACCCCTCCCTGTTTGATTTCTAACTGCTTTTGCTGCTTGCCCTTTCTTTCAGCACCAAGATGCTGCAAAGTTGTCACGTGCCATTTTCTAAAGCCCCCAACCTTCCTAAGCCGGCTTCTCTTTTGGGTGATATCTATAGTTACCAAATATCTATTAATTTATGGATATTTATTCATTGGGTACATATTTGATATGTTTTATCTGTTGAATATTTTGATGTTCTTTTGATTATTGGCTAAACATCTGTTTTCTTGTGCCCCAGTTTGCTCTTCACAACACCCTGGGAAGTAGGGATATATCACACCCCTTTCACAGATAAGATAACTGAGTCTCAGAGATCATTGAGCCTATAAGCAGCAGAGCCAGGATTCAAACCCATGATGTCTCATTCTAAAGTCTCCCCTCTTTCCACTCAGGATATGGGATCATGCCCATCCTTCTCCTGAACTTTCTTGAAATCTCCTTCCTGAAGTCTAGGGCACATTGACTACACGCATGCCAAATGCTCTTCCCTAGATATCATGCACGGGTTCACTGCTCCTTTTTGGCCAGAATCTAGTTCCAAACAACCATTCCCCTGATGTGCCCTACATCTGAGAGAACACTGAGACCTGCCCTCAGACACACAGGCCCCAAGGCAAGTCTGTCAGGGCAAGTGGGGCCTTGCACCCCAGGTCCATTTGGATGATCATCATTGGAAGCCAGCATCAGCAAAGCATGCAACTCAGAGCTAATAGCCCCCACAGAAATGGAGCCCTACAAGACACCCAGAAAAACCAATGAGGTTTCTTTTAACAGTGAGGTTTCATCTAAACTGTGTTCCCAAATGTTGATTTTTCTGGTGTAGCTGGCAATTTTCCAGAGCAACTCAATTCAAGACCAATGTGTGCTTAATAAGAATTTGATTCTGAAGACCACAAAGCTCCTGTAAGTAAAATGTGAGCTGCTGTAGTAGGTTTGCAAAGCTGTTACAGAGCAGAGGCCTGAGCAGGTACATGAGGGATGGATTCCAGTGTGTGGAGCAAACAGTGTGCCTTTGTTTAACAGGCTCCGTGGATCCTCCAACAACATGCTAAGCCAACCTTTGCAGGTAGATCATTTTCATGCCACTTTATAGGTTAAGAAATTGAGGCTCAGGGAGCCTGGATGGCTCAGTCTGTTAAGCATCCAACTCTTGATTTTGGCTCAGGTCATGATCTCACAGTTTGGGGGATTGAGCCACATGGGGTTCTGTGCTGACAGTGAGGGAGCTGCTTGGGATCTTCTCTCTCTCCCTCTGTTTCCGCTCCTCCCCTGCTCCTGCCTGCACACTTTCTCTCTCTCAAAATAAATAAGCTAAAAAAAACAAAACAAAACTGGGACTCAATGTTAAAAGTGGCTTAAGATGTCACCCCTGGTAAGTAGAGTCTGAACAGTAGAAATCTTCACCCTTTAGGCCTGAGGCCTTTCTGGGACACCAGAAACTGGAGGACACTGTTTAACTAGATTGCTGATCCTTAGCCCTTCTCATGGATCTTGGCTACAATCACCTGGGGCTGTTCTCTTCATTTACTTCCTTCCTGGACCTGGGGCTTTGGGATGTGGAACCCTCCTCTAGATAGTCTTTCTTGGTACATTTCACTTTGTTCTGATTATCTACTGCTGCATAATAAGCCACCCCAAACTTGGCAACATAAAACAACCTTTTTATTAATGTTCCAGATTCTGCAGGTTGGGATTTGGACAGAGCACTGTTGAGGTGTGTTTTCTCTGCACCTAAATACCTGAAGCTTCAGCTAGAAAGACTCAAACAAGTAGGGGTGACTCCAAGGGCTGGGTACTGAAATCATTTAGAACTACAGTGTCCAGGGACACCTGCGTGGCTCAGTAGGTTAAGCGTCCGACTTCAGTTCAGGTTATGATCTCACAGTTTTTGAGTTCAAGCCCCACGTCGTCGGGCTCTGTGCTGACAGCTCAGAGCCTGGAGCCTGCTTTGGATTCTGTGTCTCCCCCTCTCTCTGACCCTCCCCCACTCACACTCTGTCTTTTTCTCCCTCAAAAATAAATAAACATTAAAAAAAAAAAGCTACAGTATCCAAACAATAGTCACATGTGGCTATTTAAATGTACACTTAAATTAATTAAAATGAAATAAAATTTAAAATTTAGTACTCAGTGGCACTGCCAACATTATAAGTTTCAATGGCCACATGTGGCTACTGACCATATTGAACGCACACGTGGCTAGTAGCTACTGTATTGGACAATACAGATATAGAACACTTCCATCATCATAGAAAGTTCTGTTGGTAAGCCTGATCTGGAGGTATCTTTACCCACGTGCTGGCACCTGGGCTGGGATCTTTGAGTGAAGAATCTACATGAGGTTTGGACTTCTTACAGCATGGTTTCCATGAGGGTGCATCCTGAGAGGCAGCATCAACAGAGCAAGTGCTCTAAGAGACCAAGACAGAAGCTTCAACACTTCCTCTAACCTAGCCTTAGAAGTCACATGCAACCCTTCTGTCACATTTGATTGGTTATGTGAGAAGAGGGGTGTTAGATAAAATACAAATATTGTGTTGGACACACCTGCATAAAAAGATAATTCCTTGTTTATCTGCAATCAAAATTTAACTGGGCATCTTGTATTTTTATTTGCTAAAGCTGGCTACCTTACATGGGAGCCACTAAAGCCAGCCAGATTCAAGGAGAGGTGATCCATTAGACCCATCTCTTGATGAGGAAGTAGCAAGGTCACGTTGCAGAAGAGCATGTGGGATGGAAGATATTATTGGGGCCATCTTTGGAAACATATAGTCTGCCACATGTGGCCAGGTGGGTCCTCACAAAGCTCAGTAGAGACTTTCATCACTCTCCAACATCTAAAAAATGGCATTCAAGTTCTATGGCCTGGGTGGATAGCATTGGGAAAAATTATCTCTTTTACCATCTTTTGCCTTTTTTATCTTTCACTCTGGGCTTTGAGGTCAACTGTCTTCAAACAGTAGCTCTAAGCATATTAACAATAGGCACTCATCTCCACTGACGCCATGACCAAAGTAAGCTACAAATAACAATAACAGATAGTCCATAGCACCATTGTAGACAACGTTTTTTCTAAAGTAAGACTACCTGAGGTGATAATGTGCTGTGGACACAGTGAGCAATCAGGCAACTTTTGTCAAGGACAAATGGCTCCTCTTTGGAGATCTCAAAGATACAGCTCAACAGGAGAGGTTCTCCCATGTTTGCCTCCCTAGAGTCAACATAATGACACACATGATGAAGGTATAAGCAACGTTCTGTGGAGACAGAGATCACCAACACTAGGTGTGTCTATTCCTTGCACAACAGTTGGTGCTATCACCCACTGATTGAATGAAGATGGAGGTGTCCTGCTAAGACATGCAAAGGTGAGGCCAGGATTCTCAAAGAGGGTGAGGTCACTCCCAATGTCAAGCCTTAGTCAGATGGAGTAGAGTATATTTTCTCTCCCTCTTTCTCTCTCTCTCTGTCTCTCTCTTTCTTTCTCAACGTAGGTGTCCTGATGTCCTGGGAGTCTGAGAGGGAACTTGGGTGGAGAGTGATAAGACTAGCGTTTGGGCATTCCCAAATCAAAAGTGAATTTTAGGGGCACCTGGGTGGCACAGTGGATTAAGTGTCCGACTTTGGCTCAGGCAATGATCTCACAGTTTGTGAGTCCAAGCCCTGCATCAGGCTCTCTGCTGTCAATGCAGAGTGCACTTCAGATCCTCTGCCTCCCTCTCTCTCTGCTCCTCCCCCACTCGCATGCACGTGTGTGCGCTCATTGTCTCTCAAAAATAAATAAACATTTTTTAGGGGCGCCTGGGTGGCTCAGTCGGTTGAGCGTCCGACTTCGGCTCAGGTCATGATCTCACGGTTCGTGGGTTCGAGCCCCGCGTCGGGCTCTGTGCTGACAGCTCAGAGCCTGGAGCCTGCTTTGGATTCTGTGTCTCCTTCTCTCTCTGCTGCTCTGTCCCTGGAGCTCTGTCTCTGTCTCTCTCTCAAAAATAAATAAACATTAAAAAAAAAATTAAAAAAAAATAAATAAATAAATAAATAAACATTTTTTAAAAAGTGAATTTTAGCTCATTAATCACTTCACAGAGACTCATGATGTGTTCTGTGCTTCTTTTCCTTTCCTTTGGAAATGTGTGGAGAAGGGCTGGGACCAAGAGGTAAACAGCAAGAAACAGCAAGTTCATCATAAAATGTTAAGTGAAAATAGGAAACTAAACTAAATTATAAATAATGCAGTCCCAATTTTGTGTAAACTATATATATCCATACATATACACACATGTTGATTTTTATTTTCTTCTATGTATTGTATATTCTCCCTGATGAGCAATCAGTATACATTACTTTTATAATGAGAAACACAGACATTACTTTTAAACAAGAACAAGGAGAAACAGACTATTGGCAGAATTCCAAATTAAAAACAATACCAACTAAAGAGCTATGAGTAGCAGTCCTAGCTGGCTGCTACTCAGCTGCCATTTCTTCTTCTTTCTTATTAATAGAAACCTGATTTGATTCAGGGTCAGTATGCCCAGCTGAAGAAGATTTAATCGGTCCAAAGCTCATCCTTTTTGTCAGTAATTGGTGTAAGAGTAGGCACATGATCCAGTTCTGGCCAATAAAACATAAGTGGAAGTCTGCTAGTGGCTGTTAAGGCAGATTTTACTCTGGTTAAAAATAAGAAAGAGAGAAAATCATAAAAGGAAAAGTTCCCCTAGGTCCACCTCCTTAACCTTCATGTTAGGAGACTGTGAAGACAATACTTGGTACTACAGCAGCCATCTTGTGACCATGACGGGAGAAATGGCCAAGATGCTGAAATGAAAGAAAGAAGACTTCAGATCTTCAATGACATCACTGAGCCACCAAATTCACCCTGAATCTCATTACCAGACTTGTTATATGAAATAATTAAGCCTGTATTATTGAAGCTATTTTAGTTGACATTCCAGTGTCTGCTATCAAATACATCCCAGATAATATTCATTATCAAGAGATAAGGTTAGAAACCAGGAGTTGAGGTCATATTCAGATGGTTGAAGCTACTGGAGATGCTAGGGAAAAGCCATGTTGAACAGGAAAAGTTAGAGATGATCTTTAGAATATTTGGGGCACCTGGGTGGCTCAGTCAAGCATCCAACTCCTGATTTCAGTTCAGGCCATGATCTCATGGTTCGTGAGTTCAAGCCCCATGTCAGGCTCTGTGCAGGTGGTGTGGAGCCTGCTTGGGGTTCTCTCTCTCTCCCTCTCTTTCCCCCTCCCCTGCTCATGCTCTGTCTCTCTCTCTCAAAATAAATAAATAAAACTTAAATTTTTTAAATTAAAAAATAAAATAAATAAAAGATAAAATATTTAATAACTGGTCCATCATGGACACAAAGAAATCCAAAAGGGCACTGGCCCAGTGAGAATGGACACCAGCCATAAATACCTGATATGCCCATACCAGTGTGTCCTAGCTGATTATCAGCCCCAGAAGAGTTAATAAAAGGAAAATTGGGAGACCTAATTAAACCTATGTTTGGGAATGAGTTTTCTTGGACCAGACTCCCCACAATATGCCTCTTTGAAAGTTCTGTCTCCACCTTCTGAAGCCAAGCCTTCTATCAGCTCAAAGTGGATCAGTGGCTGGTTCAACCCAAAAAACAGTGCCTGGAAATTGCCAATTTATACACTGAACTACTATTAGTGTTGTGGTGGTGGCATTTTTAAACTGTTAGGTTTTTTTTTTTTAATTTATTTAAAAAGTAATGCATTGTCTTAATATAAAAATGCCAACTTTACAAAGATAAAAATAACAAGAGATCCAGAGCTAGGTGGTCTCAGGGAGATTAATTCAGAAGCACAACAACGTCATTAAGAGACCAGATGCTTTCTCTTTTCTCTTGCCATCCTCAGAGTGCTGGGGTTTTTTGCTGTGAGTTTGGAAATAAGATGATTGCCACAGTTCCAGACATCCTATCATCATCCAACTCTGTTCAAAGAGAAGAATTAAAGATCTCCTTACACATCTCCTTTTCTCCAGAAGAAAAAAATTTCCCAGAAGCCATGCTGCAGACTTCCCCTCACATATCATTGTCTAGAATATGCCATCCATAAACCAATCACTGACAAAGGAGAATAGGATTATCATTATTGTCTTATTCCAATCAAGACTGATCCCCCAGGGCAGGGGAAAGACAAGCTTTTCCTGAGCCTGGTTCTTCCTGATACATGAACCAACTCAAGGTCCTACTGGCAAGAAGAGTGAAATGTCTATTGGGTAGCAACCAAGAGGGTTCTCCACTAACACTCTTATATCCATTTGTGTGTATAAATGCAAGTATATTCATAGGACAAAGTTTTTGCAATAGACTTGCTGGATCAAAAGAGTTTGTTCATTCAAAATGTTGACAGACATGAATGGATGAATGGATGAAAAATAGGGTAAGCACATAAAATGGAATATTACTCAGCCTAAAAAAAGATGAAATTCTGACACATGCTACAACATGGACAGACCTTGAAGACATTATACTAAGAGAAATAAGCCAGACACAAAAGGACAAATATTGTATAATTCCACTTAAATGAGGTACCTTGAGTAGTCAAATTTGCAGAGATAGAAAGTAGAATGGGGGTGCCAGGGGCTGCAGGGAGGAGGAATGGAGAGTTTCTGTGGAAGTTGTAGCTGGGGAAAATTAGGAGTTCTGGAGATGGATGGTGGTGATGGTTGTGCAACAATGTAGGTGAACTGAATACCATAGAACTATGCACCTAAAAATGGTTAAAATGGTAAATTTTATGTTATATATATATATATCTTATCACAAAAAAAAAAAATGTTGGTAGATATTGCCAAATTGTCCTCAAAGAGGCTTTAGCATTTCACTCTTCAACTCCTACTGGATAGGGCAGTGCTTGTGTTCTCCACATTGTGGGCCCAGTGCCAGATCAAGGGTCCCCAAGTGGTGGCAGTGAGGGTCTTGGTAGATTTAAGAGACCAGCATTATCTTCATAAAGATCGGCAACAGAAAGGTGCAGTCGTAGAAGTGAAAGAATCCCCAAGAGGGGAGGGCTGAGCAGGCATTCTCTTGTTTTCCTGGAGTTATACCCACCTCTGGGCTTCTTTCCCCCTATTATGTCAACTCCATTGTGGTTGCTCCAGGACTCTGATGCTTTAATTCTGTGACATAAGTGAGGACAATAGTCCCTTACTTCCCTCTGGTAAGAAAAATTATCCCAAAATTGGAAATTCAGCAAAAAGGTTACTGAGTACTCTTTCAAAGCCACAAGACTGTGAGTCTGTGTAACAGTCTGCCTACGTGTCATCTGATCTTCCAAGGGAGGTAACTTTGACCTACTATTTACAATTGATTAGGGTGAGTTCTGTAAAGTTACATCTAATGTGTAAATGAGTGCCATGTTTTGCAAATGACCTTTTTTTCCAGTAAAGATGCAAATGATTTCTGTCTAATAGAAAAAATACACAGTTTGATTGCCCTGTGAGGCCATTAGCCTTTTCTGTGTCTAACTCAGCCATCTTATTCCAGCACTCTCCACTGAACAGATATACTTTGGTGTATCCTTCGTGGAAATAGCTTTGTCATCATGTTCGTCCCTTATTAGTGAGCTAAATAATTGTTTTAATGTTTTTAATGGTTATTTATTTATTTTGAGAGAGAGACAGTGAGAGAGAGAGAGAGAGAGAGAGAGAGAGAGGTAGTGGGAGAGGGGCAGAAGGAGAGATAGAGAATCTCAAGCAGGCTCCACCCTGTGAGCACAGAGCCCAACGTGGGGCTCAACCCCATAACCCATGAGATCATGACCTGAGCTGAAACCAAGAATCAGATGCTTAACTGACTGAGCCGTCTGGGTGCCCCTAATGAGCTACATAAATTTCAACAAGGGTTCACTGTATGTTTGTATGAGAGCTCTGTGTTTACCTTTTGGAAAATTATACTTTGACACTGTTAGCCCAGCGGTAATAGGCTTTCAAAATGACTGCTAAATATGAAAGAAAGGGAATAACAGGAGGAATTTAAGAAGCATAAAAAGAGTCTGGCTTCTGATTCTATCACAGTTAAGGTGTTACCTACTTCATGCCTTGCCCCCAGAAATTACAAGGCCTGGTGACCCTCCTGCAT
Source organism: Panthera leo (assembly GCF_018350215.1). NCBI lineage: Eukaryota > Metazoa > Chordata > Mammalia > Carnivora > Felidae > Panthera > Panthera leo. Next base: position 79,968,442 of record NC_056681.1, on the reverse strand, counting down.
CTCCTCCCTAGCCCTACAACATCCACGAAGACAGTGCCATCTGACAGGCTGCCAAACTCTAGACCCTCTGACATCTCCAAATCTAGGCCATGAGAACACCAAAATCTACCACTCACATCTGGACCCTGTTTTGAGATTGGGGACTTGACTTTCCCCCAGAGGGTGAGCAGCACTGGATGTGGCTGTGTCCTCCCTCCTCTGGAGCCCTTCTCCCACCCTGGTTGGATGGGCCTCTGACTCTTCCAGCACCCAATTGTACACTGCACGCTTGCTATGCATGTCTCAGGTGTGGGCTGGGAAGTCCTCAACCTCAGGGAGTCATGCAGTCCTTTAACCTTTATATCCAAATAGCTCAAGCTGTGCCTTCCCGGGGTTTTCCTTCTGGTGGCCACTTCCTTTCAATTTCCTGCTCCCACTGAATGCCTGTGTCATGCACTGTGCCTGTTTCCTTCTCTTGGTCCCAGCCTTGGAACCCAGCTCCCTCTTGATTTCCCATGGCCATTACCTGCCTAAAGCAGCTACTCCCAAAGGCTTGGAGGCGGTTGGCTACTTCACAGCACTACGCAGCCATTTTCACATTTACTAGTGTTTTGCTGGCTCTCCCTTCTGGGGTCTTACACTGTGCTATCTGGATGGTAAGTTAAGTCCTTCTAAGTTCCCTTCCCTAAACCTCTACCTACCTCTCCCTTCTCTTCCTGACCCCTCAGGGCTATTTCTGGGGAAAGCATAGCCCCGAGCTTTGGGCCTGGATCTGAGTGAGCGTTCACTTTTTTTTTTTTTTTTTTAATTTTTATTGAGAGAGAGAGCTCATGTGCCCATACATGTGCAAGCAGGGGAGGGGCAGAGAGAGAGAGAAGGAGAGAATCCCAAGCAGGCTCCACACTGTCTGCACAGAGCCCCACCTGGGGCTTGATCTCACAAACCGTGAGATTATGACCTGAGCTGAGATCAAGGATTGGATGCTAAACTGACTAAGCCAGCCAGGCGCCCCGTGAGTGTTCACCTTTAACACTAAGACCAGCTACGTATTCCCCTCAGATAAAATAAGATATTTTTCTAGAATGGGAAGGTGGCAGCAGTTGGTTCTTGTTTTAAAAGGTAAAATTTTCTTCTCCCACCACATGGGAGAGAATAATATAAATATACAGCACAATGGAGAGAGGGAAGAGCGAATTTTTTCTGTCACATGGCTCTCAAGGAAATTGCTCCTAAATTTACAATATTTATATTCTCTTTCTCTCACAGAGCAAAAAAAGAGCTGGATTCAGAATTGCCCTTTAAGGAAGAACACAGTTTTCCTAAAGGCAGAGCAAATCTTTTGGGCCTAGATCATTGGCATCCTCCCCCAGGCACACAGTCAAAGGACTCTTTTCTGTATCACAGAATGATGGGGGCCTTGGGGTAGGCTCTCAGCAGCTATCAGATTGTTCACTATCGAAACAGCAGCGTGAAACCTGTTGAGACAGCAAAATACTCTTGCATTTGGTATCAACTCATTATCTCCATATGTTAGCCAGCAAAAAAAAAAAAAAAAAAAAAACCAAGGAACAGTTAAGTTCCATGTTGCAATTTCTAAAAATAAAAGTTCTTAATTTTGAGTTTCATCAAGCTTAGGTTTCGTTTTTGCAGTATTACACATATGTTCTCTACTTCTTACACTGTCTCAACTTTCACACTGCTTTTAGGAAACTTCCTGTTGCATGGAGAAACTGGCCTAAGAAAGCTTGCTGTTAACCTTCCTGTTGACCTCCAATATGGGAAGATACCAGACTATTAGACTACTTGGGCTGCCAAAAGAGAATACCATTGACTGGGTGTTCTAAACAACAGAAATTTATTTCCCAATTATGGAGGCTGGGAAGTCCAAGATCAAGGTGCAGCAGGGTAGGTTTCATCCAGAGGCTCCTACTCTTGCCTTGTAGGAAGCTGCCTTCCCATTGCAGCTCTCTTCCTTCCGTGCACATAGGAAGAGAGATCTCTCCAGTGTTTTTTATGAGGGCACTTATCCCACTATGAGGGCCCCATCCTAATGACTTCATCTAACCCTAAACACCTCCTGAAGACCCCAACTCCAAATACTATCACATTGCGGGTTAGGGCTTCAACCTATGAATTTGGGTGGTTGTGCAGGGGGAGGGGGCGGTGACGCCGTTTAGTCTATAGCAGGCTGTCAGCCTTCGGGGCAGTCTCTTCAATTCCCAATCATGTGATGTGAAATGACAACCAAGACCACAGGTTGCATTTTATTTTTTTTTTAGGTTTATTTATTTATTTATTTTTTAATTTGAGAGAGAGAGGGGGAGAGAGTGCACGGGAGCTGGGAGGGGCGGAGAAAGAGGGAGAGAGAATCCCAAGCAGGCTTCACGCTGTCAGCGCACAGACCAATGTGGGGCTCAATTTTATAAATTGTGAGATCATGACCTAAGCCGAGATCAAGAGTCAGACGTTTAACTGACTGAACCACCTGCATGCCCCCACAAGTTGTATTTTAAACTCTGCAAAGTTTACCTCCTATCTTCCATGACTATAAATAGGAAAGCATATTTTAAATTATTATCTTAGTTTTTAAAGTTTTTTTACAACCCTCTTCAAATACTTCATTAGAATAGAAGGCAGTAGCATCCTTTGAATTTCAAAAAGTTTCTGTCAAATGGTCTTCTACTAGAGAAAAAGAAATTCATGCTAGATACAGGAAGAAGATAACAGTAAGTTCCTCTCTGTGGTGATCTAAAAATATCACAGAAGGCTGCATGTTAAAATGCATTAAAAATGCACAATTACTTTCTTTTCATTCTTATATCTCCCTTTATGGACTGTGATTCATACATAAGAATGCTCTGTCACCAGAAAAGCGTAAAAATCAAATTTCACACGCCATATTGCTACTAGGAAAATATGCAGTGTTGAGACAGTGGGTGATTCTTTCTCCTTTGGTCTTTTTTTTCCCCTTTCTTTCTTTTCCTGTGTTATTACAATGTTAATTGTACATTTATTTCTATAACAATAGTAAGTAATGGTAGCTAACATTGATTGAATTCTTAGCATGTGCCCGCAGCATGCCAAATGTTTACACTCCCTATCTCTTTTAACCCTCACAAAAGCCCCAGGAGGTAGATATTGTAATAATCTATGAAGCCACACACAAAAAGTTAAATGTTAAGTATTTATAATTTCCTACCTGCTCTTCACCTTTTAGAAAGGTAGAGTCCTTGGAGGATTTTTTATTTTCCTTGGTGGGTACTACTGAGGAAATGGAGAAGCCAAGAGAGACAGGGCTAAATTCAAATAAAGACAGGGAGATTCTGAGGGCCTGGAGGGAGCTGGGCTGAAGAGCTGGAAGGGGAGAGTAAAGAAAAAGAGAGGGTAGAGAGGAGGGATAGGAGGAGACTGGCAAGGGCTGGCAGGCTGCAAGAAGAGGCTAGAGAGAAAAAGAGAAACATGCCATGGTTACTACAGAGGAGAATTGGGGGAAAGAGTGGGCTATTTGGAGAGGATATTTCAGTTCAGGTACATGAAGTATAACTTACTCTTTCATAGCTTCAAGAAAGCCTCAATACAGACTCTGCCATATTTCATCTAACCTAAGACACCACTGCTTGTAAGATACAATCAATGGCAAGGTACATCATTATTTTATGTGCCAGGAAAAAAGGAAGGAAGGAAGGGAGGGAGGGAGGGAGGGAGGGAGGGAGGCAGGGAGGGAGGGAGGAAGATAGGGAGGAAGGGAGGAAGGGAGGGAGGAAGGGAGGAAGAAATTACAAGTCCCCATCATTTGAAAACATGTCCTGATTTCAAAGAAACATAATAGATTATTCTGTAATCCTCTCTCAATCAGTTTTATGGTTTTTTTTTTTCCTTCTTTTTGTAATACAACACTATTTGGTGAGGCCAGATCTGAGCTGCCCAGGAAGGCTTGGCTATATTTTAGTTACACACATTTTACAGATAAAATTGAATCTCGGAGAAGCTAAGTCACTCATCCCTGGGCTCACAGCTAATAAATGGAGAGCCAAGATTCCAACCCAAGTTAGCTTAATTCCCAAACCTGTGATCTCTACTTTTTAATTAAGACACACCATCAATAGTTGGCCAGTATTTTATTAAATCTGTAGTTAGTAACAAAAATAACTTTGGAATTAAAAAATAACAGCTTTACATAACATCATTTACACATTGTTGTGCTTCAGAACTTCTTGCTTCATCTGGAGCAAATTGTGAAAAACCATGATTTGGGCTTTGTGGCTCAAGAATTCCTTTCTCTTCTTTTCAAATTATCTTGAATCAAATAAGGATAGGATGGCCAAACACCTGAATACTCATCAGGAGTGTCTAAAATCAAAGCAAATTCTGCACCTCTGCTAGGCAAACATTTTCTTTTGGAGACAACAAAAGAGAAGACCTTTTTGTGAGTCACAGAACTAGAGAAACATCAAGCTCTAGGACCAAGCTCTAAGGACAAGTTCTAGAACCAAGATCAAATATACAAAATGTAAATGGAGGAGCAGAACATGAACCTGGGACAAAGTGTTCAACCTCGCTAATAATTACAAAACTCCCAGACTCTCCAGTTCCAAAACGGGTACCTGACAACATGGTTTTGCTACATTAACCAGCACCTTTAACAATCTGGACCTTTGCTCATCTGGCCCTCCATCCAAGAATGCCTCCTCCCCCTACTCCCACTTACCAAAATCCTTCAAGGGGGAGTCAAAAGCTTCCTTTTCCATAAATCCCTCTCAAATCCTCCAAGAGGATTAATGGCTCTTTCTGGATTCGCCTGTCATGATACTGATTTTCTTCCTTCTTGGTTTACAGGTTGTTGATGAAAGACCTCCTTAGTAGATTATCAGCTTCCTGAAGACAGGCATAATTTGCTTGTTGGCTTGTTTTTAATGAAATCATGCTTATAAAGCTTGAGCACAGTGAATGACATGTAAAGGGGGGCTGACTGAAGTCCAGAGCAAGGACCAATGTAAGAGACCAGAATATGGGGGTGCCTGGGTGGCTCAGTCAGTTGAGCATTGACTCTTGATCTCAGCTCAAGTCAGGATCTCACAGTTTGTGGGACTGAGCCCTGCATTGGGCTCCATGCTGACAGCATGGAGGCTGCTTGTGGTTCTCTCTCTCCCCCTCTCTCTGCCTCTCCCCTGCTCACGTGCACACTCGCTTATGTCCTCCCTCTCTCTCTCTCTCTCTCTCTTTCAAAATAAATAAATAAGCATGAAAAAAATACCAGAATATGCCACCCCAAATATGTCTCTTTGGTTTAAGGTTTATTTTGAGCTCATGTTTTTTGAGAAACAGCAGACACAGAAGAAACTCTGAAAGCAGGGTAGAAGTTACCATTTTATAAGGGAAATTTACATTTATAAAGGAAATCTCCATTTGTAAGGGTGTACCAGAAAGAGAAGGAAGACTTTAGATCACAAGAGACTTACCAATAGAGAAGGTACTGACTTAAATGTATATTAATAAACCTTATCCTTATTGACTGTACTCTTCCTGGTCATTTTCCCATAACTTGCCTCCCCACACTTCCTTTGTTTTAGCTAACGATGGTATTTAAGCTCAAGTTCTAGCCACCTCTTTGAGTTACTTTTCCCTGAGTTTCTCCCATATATATGAGATACACATGTTAATCAACTTTTTTGGTTTTTGGTTTTCTCTTATTCATTAGTCTTTTGTAATAGAGGCTCCAGCCAAGAACTTAGAAGAGTAGAAGGAAAGGGTTTTCTTCTCTGCCCTACACCACCTAGTTAATGGTTGAACCAGCTGGAGCTGAGAATGCAACTGCACTTTTCCATGGAACCCTGGCTCCTGCTGCTGCCCCTGTGGGCACTCCAGTAGCTATTCTTGATAGCAGTAACAACAACAAAAACAACAAACAGATACATTAAAAACCAAAACACTTAGTTCATAAGGAATGAAAGAAAACTTGGTGAGGTTAATGTTCTATTTCTTCTTTTCTTCAACTTGATTAAGAAAATTGTCAAACTATTGAATCAAAAAGTTGAAATGGATGATAGAATGAATTTCATTTATATTCATTAGTTGTTCACATTTTTGTGAACAATCTGAAAATAAGTTATACATCCAGACACTTCACTACTAATTATTTCAGCATGCATCTCCTAAAAATAAGGACATTCACCTACATAACCATAATAAGATTACCAATAATAAAAATAATTTCCTAACATTATAATTCTTTTTTTTTTAGTATGGAACACTTCATGAATTTGTATGTCATCCTTGCACAGAGGCCATGATAATCTTCCCTGTATCATTCCAATTTTAGTACATGTGCTACCAAAGCAAGCACTAACATTACCTAATTCTAATTCTAATTTTAATTTTCCCAAACTATCCCCAAAATGTCTTTTACAACTAGACTTTGTTTTGTTTTATTCAACTAGGATCTAATCACGGTTTATACATTGTATTAGGTTATTTCTCTTTAGCTTCTTTTAATGTAAAACAATCCCTCAATTATTTTTATTATTTATTATACTGACTTTTTGAAAAATGCAGGCCATATGTCTTACAGAATGTTCCACTGTCTGATTGTGTGTGTGTGTGTGTGTGTGTGTGTGTGTGTGTGTGATGCAGTTTAATGTTTTCTTCTACCACCTGTGTTTCCTATTAAATACCGAAGTTGGATGGTTTAGGTTAAAACTTTTTGGTAAAGTTATTTCACAGGTGATGCTTTCTATGTCATAGAGCATCTCATCAGAATGCACACATCAGGCATCCCACTCTTAGTAACTAGGTTGGACTGCATGGTTAAAGTGATGATCAGCAGATATTTCCCTTTGCAGTGAGCAAATAGCTTGTGGAATGACACCCTGTTCTACCTTGTTCATTTCTGTAGCTCTCAGATCCTAGCACAGGCCACACCCAGCAGATGGATGCGTTCTACCTAGGCGCTACAAACTAAAGTTGAGCACAAGCACGCAGATCTCACCAAGGCACTTCCTTTCATGGATTATTCTGGAATAATAGAGACCTTGCAGCCCTAGGAGATGGCAGTAGGAATACCTAGAGCAGGTGCTGAGGAGTAACAAGGTTTCTGCTGATGGTTCAGGCTGAGTTCCCAGACCCATACGAAGTGCTTGGGAGGAGATGCCTTCTTTGAGAGACTGCTGGAGGAGGCTACCCAGAGCTGGGTAGAAGGCAGAAAAACAAAAACTTGTAAACTATCATTTCAAAGCTGGGAACAGTTTTCTGTTTTGCAGTAAGTGAAGACTCAGAATCTTCCTAGTTTTCAGGAAACCACTTGCCTAGTTCATTAATGTTATGTAAATTTTAATCAGGAAATGTTTGAGCTAAATTGCTTATTATAATGTAAGAGGATGTCTATGCTTTTGCATAGTCATATCTCTTCAGAGCTTGTTCTCTTATGAGAAATCCTATTTTGTTTTGTTTTGTTTTGGAATGTGTGTGTGTGTGTGTGTGTGTGTGTGTGTGTGTGTGTGTTGCCTGACCATGATTTAAAAATTCTCTGCACATGGAACTGTTGCTCATTCTGGTGGAGATGAGTGGAAGGGGCACCCCAAGATAGTCTGTATGTAGTCCTCACTGTTGTCATGAGGGCACCATCCACAGAAACTCCTTCACTGAATAGGAGAATGTGAATAGACTGGTTCCAAAGCAACCCTGGGCATTCCCAAAAACACCTGGGGAACATTTGAGGGGTAGCTTAAACTCATCTGCGTATGAAAGTTAAAATATGACCTCATGGTGATGTAGTTTGATGTAGCACACAAAATGCTCTTACACCAGTGTGTACACATAAAACTTCTTTGAGAGAGCAGTGTGGGCATAGAAGTAGTGGACACAGAGGTAAGAGCCACCCACATCCCTGGCAGCTTCGAGAGAGAACAAAAGGGAACATGTTGGCACCAGATCCTTTCACATTTTAACAGGCAAAGACTGTCTTCTTTGGCCAGGAGTGGAGGGTAGCTGTCTATGGAATATCACCAAAAATGAGTCAGTGCTAGGTATATAGCAATTCTGTCACCTGCTGGCCTTGATATGTTACCAATGGGTCAGAATTTGGCCACATTAGAGTGGACCTCTTCAGTGGAATGAACACACTATCCAAAAGATTTCTTGATTCCTAGAATTCCACTTTTTTGATTCCTAGAATTTCTAGATACCTTAAACCTCTTAGCAATAAAGTTTGAGGAACAATCCACCAATCTCCACTTATCTCAAACTAACCATAAGCCTCCTCCCAAGTCCCCAGGGACAAGCAATGTACTTTTCAGGATCCACCCTGTGCAGGGTCTTGGGTAGCACTGGGACTAATTTTGCTCAGGCAAGTGTGGTTTATAGCACAGGGCCTAAGATCTCAAAGTCTTGTCTCCCTTAACATCTCTCTTTGTTAATTAATTTTTTTTTCTAACTATTTATTTTTGAGAGTGAGAGAGACAGAGCATGAGCAGGGGAGGGGCAGAGAGAGAGGGAGACACAGAATCTGAAGCAGGTCCAGGCTCCGAGCTGTCAGCGCAGAGCCCGACGCAGGACTTGAACTCAAAAACTGTGAGATCATGACCTGAGCCGAAGTCGGATACTTAACCAACTGAGCCACCACCCAGGCACCCTGGGTTTATTGCATATATCTTATCACAATCTACCATGAAGTGATATTATACCATTTCACATATCATATAAGAATCATACAGTAGCATACTTCCATTTCTCCCCTCCAAGTCTTTATGCTGTTGTTTTCATGCATTTTACTTTTACTTATATTATAAACCTCCTAATACATCATTATTGTTTTTGTTTAAACAGTTAATTATCTTTTGAGACGCCAAGGAATACAGCCCTGCTATAAGAGAGGCTTTCTCAGACTGTGATCTGCCATCCACATTGGGACTGAGAGTCAGAAATGGTTGGGGCCCCAAGCCTTGCTCAAGAGCTTCCTATTAGTATTTCTCAGCTAGCGTAAGGAGCGAGAAGCATGAGAGCCAGCATACTGACAAAGATCAGATGAAGGACATCGCCTTCCTCTTAAGCCTATTGTTTCTGATGGCCTCAAGAAGCTGCCCTTATGTTAAGGAAGAGAGAACTGCCATGCAGAGCAACCAGTAAATAACTGAAATTTCAGAATGCCGAGCTATGTTTAATGAGATATTATTAAATATTTGGCTGCGGTCACTCGGTCATACCCCTGATGGGAGGCAAATAACCAGAAAGCCTAAGTGCCAGCGGGACTTGTATTGTCAACAAGACCACAAGTCAGGCCCGGAAGCTGCTCTTGAACCACAGGATTCCATCTGGTTCCCCCAGAGTCTGGCATTGCACTTTGCTCCTTTCAGCACTATCCCCTTCTTCAGGCCAGCCTTCCGTTTTGCCTGAGCCTCACAGCGGTCATAGTGACCTGCCCAGCAGGGAAGTGTGGAGAAGCCACTCCTTACAAGATCTCCCTGACACTATTTAAGGGCCAGGGATCTGCCTGCTGGGCTAGATTTACCCTAGAGTCTGTCCCCCAGTCTCTACCCTGCCCCAATGCCAAGTCCAGTCTCTAGGTACAGCTCCTCTAGTTGGGCCTGAACTGCTACTGTCACCACCCAGGTGTTGAAAGAGGACACTTCAGATGTCATGAAATCTACCTGCCTGCCCAGGCAGGGTCCTTGATATATGGTCAACTATTAGCGTTTTCTCTCAAATAACTGAAGTGTCTCTGAATAGAACTTCCACCTGAGGTTCTAATTCTGGGAACCTTCTCAATTTACACAGGATTTTCTACTTTCCCCTCCATCTACCTACCCTTCAGACAGAAGATATTTTTGATCATGTTTTCTTCTGCCTTCTCTCCTCAAAACCAAAACATTTTTAGTTGAATTTAATTCAGATAAAAATTTTTGAGCCCTATTAAGGCTATGTAAGATACAGCTGGACTCAGAGGTGGAAAAGTAGGAAGGGGGCACTGGGTGGCTCAGTCAGTTAAGCATCGACTCTTGATTTCAGCTCAGGTCATGATCTCATGGTTCGTGAGTTCGAGCCCCATGTTGGGCTCTGTGAAGGCAGTGCAGAGCCTACTTGGGATTCTCTCTTCCCCTCTCTCTGCCTCTTCCCCACTTGCATTGTTCTTTTCTTTCTAAATAAATAAATAAACTTTAAAAAAAAGTTAAAAAAAAAAAAAAAGAATAGTAAGAAGAATGAATTTTCTGATCTCTATATCAAGGAATTTTTTTCCCTACTTGATAAGAAGTGGAATAGATCCAGGCTTGGTGAACCCTGAAGCTTATGCAATTTTGTGTCCCTCTTACACCAAAGAACATAAAACTCCAACTTCACACAAGATTAGTTTCCTTAAAATAAGGAAGAAAATCACAACAAATTGAAAACTATATAGGGGCGCCTGGGTGGCTCAGTCAGTTAAGCATCCAGTTTCAGCTCAGGTCATGATCTCATGGTTCGTGAGTTCGAGCCCTGCGTCAGGCTCTGTGCTGACATCTCAGAGCCTGGAGCCTGCTTCAGGTTCTGTCTCTCTCTCTTTCTCTGACCTTCCTCTGCTCATGCTTTGTGTGTCTCTCTCTCAAAAATAAATAAACGTTAAAAAATTTAAAAAAAACATGTAAACTTTAGAAATACAAGAATCATAAAACCCAGAAAAATCACATATTTTCATAAACTGTCTGACATATCTCTATAACATTTTTTCCCCACATTTTTTGGTCCATGCACTGTCTGGTTGCTACTTTGTATAACAATAAATTTGTGAAATACTTTTTTATAGAAAAAAAAAGGATAATTTAGTCTTTCCTCTACCATGTTTGATCAAAGCTTGCTTTTCACGGTGCCTGAGTGGCTCAGTCAGTTAAGTGTTGGGACTATGGGTTTTGGTTCAGGTTATGATCTCACGGTTTCGTGAGTTTGGGACCTGCACTGGGCTTGTGGTGACAGTGCAGAGCCTGCTTGGGATTTTCTCTCTCTCTCTTTCTCTCTTTCTCTGCCCCTCCCCTACTCATGCTGTCTCTCTCTCAAAAATAAATAAATGAACTTAAAAAAAACAAAAAAACAAAAACAAACTTGCTTTTCATCGACAGTTTAGAAAAGTCACTTTCAACTTCTCCAGCTCAGCTTCACAATTCATTATTTGTAATGTCATGTATTGTTGAATTTTTCCCAAATTTGGAGAAAACTATCAAGTTCATTTTGTACAGGAGCTATATATAATTTCAGGGACTTTCAAGTTTTCTTGTTCAGTGTGTCATCTTATTCTTTGAATTGACAACACTCATTATCCAGTTTGCCACCAATATTCTTATAGTGGCATATGTCAATGTTTTATATCAAGACAGCAAAAACTTAGTAAGAATCTACATAGATGTACTTGGTAGATGCCATTTCGGGCTGGAGAGAAGTATGAGCACAAGCACGCCTAGCAAAGACAAGAGTTCAATGGATGAAGCAAAGGGTACATGGATGGTGGCAATAGGTGATAAGACTAGGGTAACAGACCAGGCAGAAAGGTGGGAAAGAGTGTCAAACAAAGCAAATATCTGAGGACAGACTCTCATGCCTTTAAGTGTAAGAATCCAGTATAATCTTAAGTATAAGATTAGTATAAGTATATAGATTAAGTATAACCCAGACTTGTGTTAAGTCCATAAGATGAACCCTAGGTTGAATCCTAATTCTGCCAAGTACCAGCCTGGCAACAACATGACTTTCCACAAAAACGACTAGCTAGCAACATGAATATATCCCCGAAATCCCACTAACTGTATCTCCAAGTCAACTTCCCCTTAGTCATATCCTCAAAATACCCCAATCATTCCCATACCAGCAGACTCAAGAGGAAGTATGATGGGGGCGCCTCGGTGTCTCAGTCGGTTAAATGGCCGACTTTAGCTTAGGTCATGATCTCACGGTTTGTAGGTTCGAGCCCCGTGTTGGGGTCTGTGCTGACAGCTCAGAGCCTGGAGCCTGCTTCGGATTCTGTGTCTCCCTCCCTCACTCTGCCCCTCCCCTGGTCGTATTCTGTCTCCCTCTCTCAAAAATACATAAACATTTAAAAAAAAAAAGAGGAAGTATGAGGGAGGGAGAGCTGAAGCAGTAAGAAGACCCTGCCCTGATTACAGTTAAAATGTTTTCTGTAAATTTTACAAAAACATATGACTACATGAACACATTGCTAGAGACTCTCCCAGGGCCATGCAAGGGGCTTATGCAAGTGAGGGGCCCAGAAATGTAAGTTTCTCTAGTTTCATTGTACATTCATCTCTTGGTGGAGAGCATAAAACAAAAACCACATACACACTATATTAGTTATTTCGTATTGAGTAACAAATTATATCAAAATTTAGTGCCTTCAAACCACATACATTTATTATCTCAGTTTCTGAGGGTCAGGAATCCAGGCGCAGCTCAGTTGAATCCTCTGCTTCATGGTCTCTCACAAGGCTGCAGTCAAGGTGTTGGCCTAGGGTCTACAGTCTCATCTGAAGACTCAACTGGGGAAAGAATGGCTTCTAAGCTCATTCATGTGGTTGTTAGTAGGATTCACTGCCTTGAGGACTTAGACTAAAGGCCTCATTTCCTAGTTGGCAGATGGCTAGAGGCCACCCTCAGTTCTTTGCCACATAGGCCTGTCCAACATGGCAGCTTGCTTCATTAAAACTAGGAAGAGAGAGTTTACTAACAAGACAGAAGTCATAATCATTTAGAATTAAATCATGGAAGTGACATCTTATTATCTCTGCTGTAGTCTATTGATTTCAAGCAAGTCACTAAGTTTAGACACTTGGAGGCATCAAGAAGCAAGCCAGTCTCTAGAATAATTTTTAGTCTCCTTCCACCGGCAGAGACAACAGGCAGGACACAACCTGGCTGGTTGGCCTACAGCGTACAGCAGGAAGTAGAAATGCCTCTCACACACTGTGGCCATAGGAAGTGGTGGAGATGGAATGCCAGACTCCAGTCTAAATGGCTCATGCTAAGATTCAGGTTTCAAAATGAATCATTAAATGCAGAACTGGGACAGATACCAAAGTCAAGAACAGAGGCAACTGGAGTTGGACAAGAAGTGATTCGGGGAGTCCTTTAGGTAAATGGCCAGCACCTGTGGCAGGGTGTTTAGCTATCTTCAGGTTATCTTTGCATAGGCAGGTGGTCCAGTAAAAGGTTGGGATATGATACACAGAAAGGACATAATAAAGAGTTAGCAACCATGTGAAACAAACACTTCCCTGCTTTTTCTTTCTCCCCTCTCTGGAGACCTTTTGAGGGCCACTCTAACTTTTCCTCTTTCTTTCTCTCCTTTTTTTTTTTTAATATTCATTTATTTTGAGGGGGGAGGGGCAGAAAGAGAGAGAGTGAGTGCATGTCAAGCAGGTTCTGTGCTACCAGACCAGAGCCTGACACAGGGCTCAATCTCACAAACCGTGAGACCATGACCTGAGCCAAAATCAAGACTCAGATGCTTAACTAAGTCACCCAGATGCCCCAGTGAAAGTTTATTTTTTTAACAGCTTTGAGATATAACTCACACACCATACAATTTGCCTATTTAAAGTGTAGAAGTCAATGTTTTTTATTGTATCCACAGAGTTGTGCAATGATTATCACAATGAATTTTAGATCATTTTCATCATCCCCCAAAGAAATCCCACATTCCTTAGTAGTCATGTCCCATTTCCCTCCACCAGCACCTCCAACCCCTAGGCAATCACTATTCTGCTTTACCTTTCACTGCCTATTTGAAATTAAAAGGTCACATGCTCTATAGGTCTCACCTAATAACACTTCTCAGTGACCACAAACCTTCGACAAACAAGGTAAGTCTGTGAGTAGAACACCAGGCTTTGCATAGTGAGTCACCGGGATGGGACGTGGTGATGACTCTGTGATGATAAAACCTGAGCGAAGCAGCGATGGAGGCAAAAATCCCTGGACAGCAGAGTCAAAGGCCAAAGTTCATGGCTAAGGACTAGCAGAAATGCCACAGCACCAGTGCCACTTTATTGGATCACAATAGTCTCCCAAGTTCTTTTCTGGAAGGCCTAGGAAGAGAGTCCCACAGCAGGATAAAGCTCTTGGGCTTTGGAGTCAGAGGGCCAAGCATAAATACTGGTTTCACACTTGCTAGTTGTGTGAACTTAGGCTGACATACTTCTTAAGCCTCACTTTCCTGATGGGTAAAGAAACCAGGATTAGGATGGGTAGAGCACAGTGTGCAGGCTCACAGAACTTCCCTCTCTGCAGCTGAGAGCTTGACACACAGCCGGACCCCCAAGAGGCATGGAGGTCTCACCTTCCCACGTCCACCAACTCCAGGTGTATTTAAAAAAATTTTTTTAATGTTTATTTATTTTTGAGAGAGAGAGAGAGAGAGAGAGAGACAGCATGAGCAGGGGAGGGGCAGAGAGAGAGGGAGACACAAAATCTGAAGCAGGCTCCAGGCTCTGAGCTGTCAGCACAGAGTCCAAAGCGAGCCTCGAACCCACGAAACACAAGGTCATGTTCTGAGCTGAAGTCGGATGCTTAACCAACTGAATCACCCAGGCACCCCGCCAAGTGCATTTTTGAAAGAATGATCACGTGACCATAAAAGCAGGGAATTATCCTTTGACTGTTCCAGCCTCTGCAGCTGTGCTGCTGGGACTCAGCTTGCTCAGGCCCAGGAAAGTCCGGGGCAGCTTGCCACACAGAACTTTCTAATGAGCATCCATCCACTGTCCCCCTCGAAGCTGGGCCAGGTTATTTACTACCCCACTGTGGCGGAGTCAGGGTCTGGACTCAGGTTCTTCCTCCCTTGACCATATGACCCCACAGAGTGGACCCACCCCCTACACTCGGGTTGTATGGGCACCTAAACACCTCCCCCTGCCCCATCTTTTCCCACCCCACCAGCATCTTCTCCCAAGGAACTGGATTTTTTTGCACATGCAAATACACACACACACACACACACACACACACACACACACACACACCTCTACCTTTTGGTTTTGTTGGCTCTTCAAGGCAAACACAGGAACAGAGCCTATTGACCCAACCCTGAAAGAGAAGCTGTAAACTGTCTTGCCCAGGGATCTCCAGACCTGCACTGAATAGATCCTGGGAGAAAGGAAGGCCTACCCAGCTTCCTAAGTTTCTCCACCCAAATTCTTTGTCCTAAGACAACTGTATAACTCCCATCCCAGCTGCCAACCAGTGCCTCAGGGTAGGAATCTGGAGGCACTCACAGTGGCCTCAACCTAAAACTCAGGAAAGGAGTGAGGCTTTCATGATATCAGCCAGGCCCAAGACACCCAACTCCAGCAAGCCTGAGCAAAAATGGGAATGTACTGGCTCAAAGGGTGGTGAGGATGGGATGGCAGTGGATCCAGGGCTCTACACTGTCCTGAGTCACCTTTGCTCTCTTCACTCCCATTTTTCTGTTTCCATGGGTGTTATCTTTTGCCAATGGGAAACTTTCTGCAGATAGTCAGGGAGCTGGTGGGGTAACCCCATTTAGCAACCCTGAGAAAAACAGCTCCCCTCTCCCAGCCCCAGAGGATTCCAACAGGCCCTGCTTGATCACATGCCCAGCTCACCAGTCCTGGGGCTCCACCCATCTCCAGGAGAAGGATGGAGGAAGGCATTTTGGGCAGGCAAAAATAGTAGTTTCAACAGTCCTCTACATGGCAGCTGTTTTCAAACATGGGAAATTTCTCCTCGCTGAGTAAAAATAGA
This sequence comes from Panthera leo, assembly GCF_018350215.1. NCBI lineage: Eukaryota > Metazoa > Chordata > Mammalia > Carnivora > Felidae > Panthera > Panthera leo. The sequence continues at coordinate 79,952,749 of NC_056681.1, read as the reverse complement.
GCCCAAATGCTCTAAAATAGAGGAAGAGTCTGGAAGGCCAAGAAAGCTGCCAAGAACAGCCGTTCTGTAAATAAAGCACTATGTGCTAGAGTAGGACAAGGAACCTCCTGGAAAGCAATTCATAGCAGGCTATCCTTGAGCACACTGGCATCTCCTGACCCTGGCTGAGGAGCCCCTGCTCTCATCTAGAGGGAACGGGGTTACTTTAACTTGGGCCTCCTTGCCCGGTGTGGGAAGAAAATCAGGCCTCTCCCACATGAAACTTTGCTGCTCCCTCTACCCATGACCAGACCCTCCTCCTCCGATGTGACCCCTAAAAGTCGCCCAGCGCTGCAAACCACCCCCTTGTTGGAGAAAACTCCACCAGCTTTTATGGGAGGAGGTCCACCTCTGGACCATTCCAGGACCACGAGGAAAGGGACTGTGGGTCCTCAGGTTCTGGTCCAGACTCCCACCACAAGGGATATGGGGGAATTTCCGCCCCAGCCATGGACACCTGGAAGTAAACACATTCTGCAAAGACAGTTGAACCCTTCCTCCTGTTCCACAGGGGCTCTGCCCCTGACCTGCAGTAACAGTAGGCTGTTGCCCTGCACTGATCCCCACGTGCTAAGGAGCATTCAACCTTCTGTGCCCTTCTGGAAGCTTCAGATATTTTGAATGAGAGTGCCAACCACACTGCAAGGAAGTGACCAGCAAGAGGTGGATCAGCATGGGATGCAGAGGATAATGAAGGAACAGACGGAGCCAAACCATAGGAAGAAAACGAGAGAAAGAACAGGAACAGAGGGAGCAACCATGATGATGAAAAAACCAACAGCCACCATTCACTGAGCACTTACTACATGCCAGGCTCCAAGCACTTCCCACACATTAGCTTATTTAATTATCTGTCCATTTAAAAAAATATTTTTTAAATGTTTATTTATTTTTGAGAGAGAGAGAGAACACAAATGGGGAAGGGGCAGAGGGAGAGAGGGAGACAAAGGATCCAAAGCAGGCTCTGCAATGACAGCAGACAGTAGTAGAGAGTCTGACTCGGGCCTTGAACTCACTAACTGTGAGGTCATGACCGAGCTGAGGTCAGACATTCAACCGGCTAAGCCACCCAGGTGCCCCTATCTGTACATTTTAAATGTACAAGCTTTTATTTATTTTTTTTTTAAGTTTATTTATTTATTTATTTAGAGAGCACACACGAGCCAGGGAGGGGCAGAGACAGAGGGAGGGAGAGAAGATCTCAAGCGGGCGCAGAGCCTGACACGGCGCTCGAACCCATGAACCGTGATATCATGACCTGAGCTGAAACCCAGTGTTGGATGCTGAACCGACTGAGCCACCCAGGTGCCCCGGTACAAACTTTTAAATGTACAAATGTCCCCCAAGATATTTCTTAACTGCAAAGAGAAAGACCGCACCTTACAAAGGAGAAACCCAGTCAACATATTAAAATGACCAGGAATCAGACATTATTAACCCTCACTATGATGCACTGAGAAGGACAAAAAATCACTTCTGTGGCATTCCTGCCCAAAATACACAACCTCATTCTAATTGCGAGAACACAGCAGACAAACCTAAATTGAAGGACATTCGACTCCTCAAAAATAGTCTTCAGAAGTATTAAAGTCATAGAAGGCAAAGAAACATGAAGAAACTGCAATAGACTGGAGGAGTTCAAGAATAAGTGGGATCTTGAACAGGATCCTGGAACAGAAAATGGGCATTAGTGAGGGCAAAAATGGTAAAATTAAAGATCTGTAGTGTAGGTAAGAGAATATTTATTTCCTGTTGTTGGTTCATCTAGTGCCAATTGTGATCATTGCAACGTGGCTGTGTTAACATCAGGGAAAGTTGGGTGCGGGTAGATGGGTACTCTCGAACTACAACTTTTCTGTGAGTCAAAAATTAATTCAAAATTTAAAAATTTTTAATTATTTTTTAATTTTATGTTTTTGGGGCAGTTTTTTGTTTGTTTTTATTTTAAAGATTTTTTTTTTTTAATTTTTGAGAGAGAGAGAGAGATGGAGCACAAGCAGGGGAGGGGTAGAGAGAGAGGGAAACACAGAATCTGAAGCAGGCTCTAGGCTCCAAGCTGTCAGCACAGTGCCTGATGTGGGCACGAACCCACAAACTGTCAGTGCATAGCCCAACGTGGGGCTTGAACTTGTGAACTCTGAGATCATGACCTGAGCCGAAGTTGGACACTTAACCAACTGAGCCACCCAGGTGCCCCTAGTTTGTTTATTTATTTTTGAGAGAGAGGGAGAGAGCACGAGCAGGGGAGGGGCAGAGAGAGAGAGAGAGAGAGAGAGAGACAGAGAAGTGGGACTTGAACCCACAAACCATGAAATCAAGAGTTGGATATTTAACCGACTGAGCTGCAACCCAGGTGCCCTTGAATTTAAAGTTTTCTAAGTGCAAGATTTCTCCAAACAAAGCAATCCATCTCAGAAGAGTAACTTACTGGATTGGTCTACCAGCATAGGGAAAAAGATCCAGACTTTGGATAAGGCAGAGAATATTTTTGTGTACAACGATGTGGTATCCTAGGATACTAGAATACTATATCCTAGGATATAGGATATGTCTTTTTGCTAAGCAGGTCCTCACTTGCAGGGACTGGGCTGGCACCCATTTCAATAAGCACCTCTGTAGTTTCTGGAGGTGGAAGAGCAAGTCAGGCTGCCTCCTGCCATGAAATGCTGCCCCACAGCCTCATGGGCCAGCGGGCTCTCCATGATGTTGTCCTGCGTCTTCTGTCTTGTTCTTCAACCCAGCAGGGCTCAGCAAGTGGGAAAGTTCTTAGCTTTCTTGACAGTGCATCACAGCACCTCCTCTTTCATTCCTTCCTCAGTGACTCACTTTTGGAGGCTTTCACAATCAAATAAATAAAGGTATTTCCCACCAATCTTAAGCTTGACAACTTCAACCCTCAGTGTCCACCAATCCTTTCTTATATCCCACAGAAGAAAAGTCAGTGTGACATTACTGCTATCTAAGCAGTTGAGGTTTGCCTACATTTGCTTATCTTCTTTATCTTTGTGCTTCTCTGGGTTTCTCCCATCTCATCAACTTGGAGGGTAACAGCAGATCAGAGGCTGTTGCTGAGAATCTGTAGCCCTGGCCTCCTGGCTGACTGCAGGTTGGTCCTTAAGTTTCAAACGAGCAAAACAGACGGGACTTCCACCTTGTCACTGTGCTGGACCTTGGCACCTGCCATCTGGCTCCTGGGTCTCCCTCTACCCAGTTATGTTTTCTTCTAGGCCCCTGCAAGCCTGCCGGTTGGCTGTCTTTGTGCTGAGCCAGCAAAGCTCTGTTTTCATTCTCTTCTCTCCACCCCACAGACTGGAAACAAATTATCCAATGATTAGTTAACACTTCATCACTGTGCCACATTTTGCAATGAGGTGGGACAAGTGGAAAAAGGAATTCTGACCTCAGTGCCTTGAACCCTTGAACAACAGCAGGAAGAGCCCAGAAAGCTACTGATTCAAAGGAGGCGAGGGTTGAACATTTCTCTACTGCCCAAGGAGACTTGGGGTGGGGCCAGAGTGAGGCTGGGACGGCTTGATCACTTCCCACCCACGTAGCAATTTTTGGCAGCTGAGGGAGTGCTGCCTGGGCAGGCTTGGCTGTCTGTGAACCAAACCCAGAGCCCTCTTCCCAAGGCCACCTCCCTGGCTATAAGAAACGGAGCTGGGGACCCCAATTCAGGAGAGTGGGCAGTGTTTGTCTCCTCCTCCTACTAAAATCACCTTGAAATGACAATAACGGGATACAAAAATGAAGAAACCCAAAGTGGCATTGGCAACGAAGATGGTGCCATCAACAGAAAGATCACTTCTGAAAGATAGGAAATATATGCAATTGTATTACTGGACAAGCTGAAAGAAGGGAAGCACAGCCCAGAATACGGTCGAGAGAAAGCTGCAGGGATATGGGGCTAACATTCACAGGGGAGCTCCACAAAGTCTCCCAGCTTGCAGGAGGCAGTGGGGATGATTTACTGCGGCACTGGCTGCATAGCTGGCCCAACCCGTCCAAACACACACACACACAGTTGGGTGAGCATGAGCTCAGATGCTTATATGCTAAGAAATGTTTCCTAGACAGAGAGATACAATGTTCTGGTTGGCAGGAGAAGCTGAGTAGTACACGATGAAATAGACCCAAAGCAAAAAGGAGGAAAGGCAGCTCCAGCATCTGGTCTCCAGCCTACCTGTCTCCCACCTGCTCAGTCCCTGAAAGGGTATCAGCCTCTACCGGGACACTACTCATACACACCCTCACTCAGCCTCCCCATGCAAGGAAGTGGTCTTGGGGATGAATGGCCCTGAAAAGAAACAGTTCCCAGGAAGTGACACAAGTCAGTTCAGCGCATTCATTCACAGAAATGGCCAAGGATCACTTCGTATTCTCTTCCATGAAAATTAAAGTGAAAACCAGCTAACTAAGGCCTGAGATACTTCACTAAGAATTATCAAAATAAAACGGGACTAACTCTTCTAAGTCACTGCATCCACAAAGAACAGGCTGCAATGGAAAGCAGAGTAATAAACAAGATATTGCTTTTTGAAAATTAAAAAAGAAAAAGGATGGCCAAAATAAAAAAGTTCTATAGAGGGCTAAGTAAAAGAATGATTAAGACTAGAAACCTGTGTGTATGTGCACGCATGGCACACTGCAAACAGCTTTGTTTCCACTTGGTCCATGGCTTGGGACAGGGCTCCAGGGTGGTTAAAAAGCTGCCTGGTGGCTGCAGGGAGAGGCTCGGGCACAAGCCCTGGTCCGGGGGGTTGCATGCCAGAGAGGCCCCTCAAAGGCTGCCGGGCTTCAGAGGCTTCTAGTCATGCTTGAGGACGAGACTTTATTTTTATTTTTTATTTTTTTAATATTTATTTATTTTTGAGAGAGAGAGAGAGAGAGAGAGAGAGACAGATGAATAGAGACAGAGGGTGAGCGGGGGAGGGGCAGAGAGAGAGGAAGACATAGAATCTGAAGCAAACTCCAGGCTCTGAGCCATCAGCACAGAGCCTGACACCGGGCTGGAACTCAGGAACCATGAGATCATGACCTGAACCGAAGTCGGACACTTAACTGACTGAACCACCCAGGTGCCCCTTGAGGGCGAGCCTTTAGAAGAAATACTCGCCCAGCCCAGCCTGGGGGCCATCCCGCCTGCAGGGGTGAGTCAGGTGGTCACCCGTCTTCTTGATCCCCTTCTCATCCTGGTCCTCCAGGAAGTCACAGAGATGGGGGCCCACGCAGGCAGAACCCAGGGCACGTAGAGCCAAACGGGCCCGGTTCAGGTTCTTCACCAGAACCGGGGCAGTGTCTGTCTGGGGCGGTGTCTGTGGCTCATCCTGGAACAGCTTCTGTCTGGTCCTGGTCCCGGAAGAGGGTGTGGCTGCCTGGTTGACTTCGCAACTTCCGGGGACACTCCACACCCTTGCACCCTTGCCAACACGTGGAAGTAAGTGACCCATGCCCTCCAGATTCCCATTGTCACGGTCAAAATAGAAGCCCAGAGAGAGGTAGGTGTAGGAGGCCTGCAGATGCGTGTTGACCAGGAGGTTGACAGCCCCCTCCACCTCGGTGAAATAATTCTGAGGAATCCGGGGAGCTCACGGTTGATGGGTAAGAAGGAGCTAAGCTCAAAACAGGGTGTTGGCCAGTCCCAGAGGCAAAGGATGGCCGAGAAGATGGCTCCAAAGGTTGTGACTGGAAAAAAGGTTGGAGGGTGGTCGGGAGGCTGGTAGAAGGGACGTCCCTGCATCCGTTCCGTCCAGACACTGTTGAAGCAAGAGACAGATCCGTGGGGCATACTGCAGGAAACCAAACTATTTTTGTAGTGGATTGCAGTGCAAGTTACAGAACACTCTACTCGGCCAAAAATCACCACACACTTAGAATGGGTCACTATCCTGGTGGGAAAATTATACGTCAATAAAGCTGTTGTAAACAAGAGCCCAGCCCCCTCAGGCCTTAAGAGGGATCATTCTGGGGCATACTTTACACACTGTTCTTCTCCACAGATGTCCCATGGGATTGAGCTCCAGATCCATGCTGGCAGTTGGCTTAACACACACTCCTTATTGGCTGCCTTTCTTCCCAACATCACCTTCTCACAGAACATGTACCCAAGAAACTAATTGTGCTAGAATCCTTCTCTAGAGGTCTATTTCTGGAAGAACCCAAACCAAGGGCAGGATATGTTTTCATTTTGTACTCTTCTGATAGTTAAAGAAGAAGTGGTAAAGTTGGTGCCAGGATCAGGGTTACTGATGACATTTCAAAGAAAGGTTAAGAAAGCCAATCTGGGGAAGGACTTGATGACGAGCCAGGAGAGAGTTTAGTTGAAGACAGGCCAGGAAAAGGCGTGTCCCAGGACAGTAGGTCTCCAGGGCACTGAGAAGCCCTTGCTGGGATGTAAGTTCTTCCCAAGGCTTACTGCTAAAGTAGGATGAGAACATTCCCCTGATGCGGAACAGCTGTCAGGAAACTGCAAGCACCTTTGTTCAACTGCCAGGCCTCTTAGAAATAAGCCCTTGGATTACAATCAAATTAAAAACTCTACTTTTGTTGCCTCGGCACAATCAATATACCTCCCCTTTCACAATGCACACTAGGCAGGAAGAAAGCAACTACCAGAGCTCAAAAGCCACTACGGTTGCTTGGGTGGAAATTGCTAACCACAGAGAGTGATGGAAAAGAAGGAAATACACCTAAGTAGGATTCCACTTTTCAATTTAAGTGTTTTAAAACTTTCTATATATGCATGGAATACACACGCTAATGTTGCATTTCAATTATTCTAAGGAGTAATAGTTTACACTTTAATATCTCTGCCATTGAGGCAGATCATACAACTGACATAAATCATATTGAATGGATTTTAGTGGTAAATAAAATATTACAGGTTAAAATTAACAAATACACTTTATATACAATGTGACAAGATTTTTTGGCTCCTTAGGTATTAAAATGCCTCTTTCTTGGCCTCTACCTTTTCAAAGTATTACTTTGAGACCTAAGTGAATCAGGACAAATACTTTAATTTTTCAGATTTACTGTTAACTCTAACAAGGTGAAGTTCAGCTTCAAGATTATGTGGCAGATGTTCCTAGCATTTAAAGCATATAACCAATTTAAGCATCTGACTCTGGATTTCAGCTGAGGTCATGATCTCATGGTTTGTGAGATTGAGCCCCACGTCGGGCTCTGCACTGACAGCACGGAACCTGCCTGGTATTCTTCCTCTCTCTCCCTCTCCCTCTGCCCATCCCCCAGCTCATGCAGTCTCTCTCAAAATAAATAAATATTTAAAAAAATAAAACAGGTGCCTGGGTGGCTCAGTCGGTTAAGCATCCGACTTCAGCTCAGGTCACGATCTCGTGGTTTGTGAGTTCGAACTTCACATCAGGCTCTGTGCTGACAGCTCAGAGCCTGGGGCCTGCCTCAGATTCTGTCTCCCTCTCCTTCTGCCCCTTCCCTACTTGCACTGTTTTTCCCTCTCAGAAATAAACATTTAAAAAAATAAAAATAAAATAAAACGTATATCCAATATACAATTAACATCAAGGAAAATTTATCCAATAATTCCCACAGCCCAACTCACGAAGTATTTGTTTTCAACTGTTCTACACAAGAATTTTTACTTCATCTGACATATTTCATTAAGAAGGCAAATCACACTGAATTTGGCCCAAGTAAAGGCTTTATTCACTTCAGCTTTCTTGGAAGTGAAAATAAGTCATCCTTTGCCTTTATAAATGCATCTTTTCTCTTTCTGCATCTGAGGGGACCAAGACAACCCAGAACACCAAATATTCCAGACCACTGTCAATCAGGAGTAGCAAAGCAAATGGCCATACCTGGGGGGAAGGGGAAGGCGCTTTAATTCTGGATTCAATTTCCAAGTAACTCAGAGTATTCCCTTCCTGCCCTTCTGTTCCATTCTCCCTTGACCAACTAAAGAAAGGAAACCAGGGCCAGGGATGTCTCCTTCATCCTTTCCCTTTTAACACCTGCTTGGGTTCATTGAAATTTAAACCCTGGCAATGTTCATTCAGCCTTGACCTTCAAACTTAGAATCGACATGACTTGGGAGTAGCCGTGAAAAAAGGTCCAAACACATTTCTGCTAGAGCTCAGGTGAGTAGTTCTCAAAGAGTGAATTAGACGGTGATGCTTACATCCATGAGGTGGAGGTTCAGGGGAGAATCCATCTCATAGGCACCCAGAGAGGGTTTCGTGAACTCAAAGATCAGTTGGTGCCATGATAGAGCCAAAGGCAACATGTAAAGGTTTAAAACCCAGTATATCCTGTTGCTAAAAAAAGGACACAAACCCCCAAATAGACATGGGGTAGGATAATACAGTCTTTAAGATGCTGCTTTAGAAACAAGAATATACAATGGAGAAAGGATAAGTCTCTTCAATAAATGGTGTTGGGAAAACTGGACAGCTACATGTAAAAGACTGAAACTGGACCACTTTCTTACACCACACACACAAAAATTAAACTCAAAATGGATTACAGACCTAAATGTGAGATCTGAAACCATAAAACTCCCAGAAGAACATATAATTTCTTTGACATCTGCCGTAGCAACATTTTTCTAATATGTCTCTTCAGGCAAGTGAAACAAATCAAAAACTAACTATAGAGGCTACACCAAAATAAGAAGCAACAGAAACCATCAACAAAACAAAAAAGGCAACCTACTGAATAAGAGAAAACATTTGCACATGATATAACCAGAAAACGGTTAGAATCCAAAATAGAGAGAGAGGGGTGCCTGGGTGGCTCAGTCAGTTAAGCTTCCAAATTCAGCTCAGGTCATGATCTCACAGCTCGTGAGTTCAAGCCCCACATCAGGCTCCGTGCTGACAGCTCAGAGCCTGGAGCCTGCTTCGGATTCTGTGTCTCCCTCTCTCTTTCTCTACCCTTCTCCGTTCATGCTTTGTCTCTCTCGGTCTCAAAAATAAACATTAAAAAATTTTTTTAAAGTATATATATAGAGAGAGGGAGAGAACTTCTATAACACCAAAAAAATAATCCAATTAAAAATGGGCAGAGAACACGAATGGACATTTTTCCAAGGAAGACCCACAGATGGCCAAAAGACACATGAAAAGATGCTCAGTATCTCAGTGTCATCATTAGGGAAATGCAAACCAAAACCAGAATGAGGTATCACTTCATTGGCTAGAATCAAAATGACAATAACAAGTGTTGACAAGGATGCAGAGAAAAAGGAACCTTCATGCATCATTGATGGGAATGCAAATTGGTACATGCATACATGTATATGAGATTCCTCAAAAAATTACAAATACAAATACCATATGATCCATATAATTCCACTACTGGTATTTACCTACAGAAAATAAAAACATGAATTCAAAAATATCTACACACCCCTATGCTTACTGCAGCATTATTTACAACAGTTAAGATATGGAAGCAACTCAAGGGGCCATGCATAGATTACTGGATAAAGAAGATGTGGTATATACACATAGTGGAATATTACTCAGCCATAAAACACAATGAGATCTTGCCATTTGTGACAACATAGATGGACCTAGAGAGTATAATGGTAAGTGAAATGAGTCAAAGAAAAACAAATACCATATGATTTTTACTTATACGTAGCATCTAAAAAACAAATGAATAAACGAAAAGCAGAAATAGACCATGAACACAGAGAACAAACTGATGGCTGCCAGAGGAAAGGGGGTGGGAAGATAAACAAGATGAGGGAAGGGGAGTGGGAGATACAGGCTTCCAATTATGGAATGAATAAAATTCCTGGAGATAAAAGGACAGCACCGGGAATATAGTGGATGATATTGTAATAGTGTTGCATGGTGGTAGATGGAAGCTACACTCAGGGCGAGCAGAACATAATGTAAGGAGAAATTTAATCACTAAGTTACGAACCTAACATTGTGTAACAACTATACTCAAAAAAATTAAAAAGTTGCTGCTTTTGTCTTAAATTCTCTCTACTCACCACAAATGGAAGCATAAATAAATACTGATACTCCTCTTTCAAGACTCTAAATGGGAAAGCACTTTTAAGAATTTTTTAAATTTTCTTCAAGTTTATTTACCTAAAGAGAGACAGAGACAGCAAGGGAGGGACAGAGAATGAGAGGGAGAAGAGAGAGAGAATGCCAAGCAGGCCCTGCACTGTCAGCACAGAACCCAACATGGTGCTCGATCCCACGAACCACGAGACTATGACCTGAGCCAAAATCAAGAGTCAGATGCTTAACTGACTGAGCCACCAAGGCGCCCCAGTAATTTTAAGAATTTAAAAAAAAAAAAAATTTAATGTTTATTTTATTTTTGAGACAGAGACAGAGCATGAGCGGGGAGGGGCAGAGAGAGAGACACACAGAATCTGAAGCAGGCTCCGGACTCTGAACTGTCAGCACAGAGCCCAACATGGGGCTCGAACTCGTCAACCACGAGATCATGACCTGAGCCAAAGTCAGATGCTCAACCGACTGAGCCACCCAGACGCCCCAACACTTTTAAGAATTTTAAACGCAAAGACAGAGGACCCCTTGAGACAGAGAAAAACTTATAGGTCAATATTGCTATTAACAGTTTCTGGGTGGAAAAAAAAATGGTCTCTTTTGGGAAAATGTAATCAAATACAGGAAACAGAAGAGATCATAGATTATTACACATGACACAAGACAAGTAAAAATACAGTGACTTTATTTCCATCATCTTACAATCCCCAGTATCACATCTGGTAAGAAGCATCATTTCTATAAACACAAAAATATTTCAAGAAAGCATGTTACAAGATAGTATATGTAAGCAACAGTTTGGCAGAATTTTATTAACTCTAGTAGTTCACAGACCCCTCCCCCCAAAAAAGCCAAATTTTAAAATTCAAAAGTAACAGTTAGCTTTATTTAACATATGTTACACCTTAACACTTAAAATATCATGCTCTAGTTAAATATTTCATCAACAACACTGTATACAAATAAAATATTACACAAAATATATTTAAGAAAATGTTTTGGTCTTTGATCTGAACAATAAATAAAAACACAGGCACTTCTACACTGAGACAGGGAAGCAGTCACTACTCAGAATAATTTTGTATACGTGACATGTGAAAATATGGCAAGAATAGAATCCCGGAGTTTTAAACTGACAATCCATTCACGAGAAGGTCTGCAATTTCAATCTTTTCACTTGAAGTTCAGAAATTACAAATGCCTTCCTGGTCCACATCGAAAATTCCTAAGCACAATATGGCTGCCAGGGTCAATTCAATCTTTTGATGGCCATTATGGAATCATACTCATGATGTTCAAATACTAAAATTAGAGAATTATCACGGTACCACCCAGCAAACCAAATATCAGGACAGTTAAGCTTTCTCCTTAGTACGGTCATAAGACCATGTAACAAGGTAAACCGGATAAATGTCACACAGTGATTCTCATTTTGCAAAATTAACTGACCTACTAAAACAAGAAAATACTGTGGGGGTGGCAGGAAATTTTGACAGAAGTTAATTTTTGTAGACGATTTTAAAAATTCATCCAAATTTCATGAAAATAAATGGAATTGCATTTAACAAAAACCACTGAATCATGTATAACGAGGTCTTTGTAGCCAGCATGTCCATAAACACCTAAATTGCAGATAATTCAGTCATTATAATGGAAAGTAAGCATACTCTCATACGAGGGCAAAACATAAATAACCTAAACCCGGAAATTCCAGAAACATAAATGATTTCAGCTAAGAAGGAAGGCAAATTAGAAAACAATGGCCACTAGCCATAGGAAGGACTGGAACCAATTTTCCCAGCATATCCTCTGTGAAAAGTTAACAATCTTCTGCTTTCCCTCTTCAGAAAGTACCACACCAGAGGGTATAGAGGCCCTCAAATGGATACTACTAATGAAGGCAGTTTTGATGGTTTAACATAGGTATTACCCCTAATGTGAAAGAACACAACATGGGAACTATTCAAGATATGTCTTTCTATGCAAAACTTAGTTTGTATATATTTCAGCAATTTAAATGAGCATCTTGCAACCGAGACCAGATATCAATCATCTCTTGAGGTTTTCTACTATGTACTAACATCAAATCTACATAGGAACAAATGTTATTCTTGTTTTTCTCTTCTATATCAAATGTCTTGAAACCTTTGTGTTTCTCTGGAACGAGGCCGAGTTTCTGAAGGCACATTCCAGTATAAACATCATCAATGGGGTAGAGAAGGACCCGGTCGGTTATACTGTACAGCCTCAGGGCCAGGTGGCCAGAGTAGAGGAATCCACCTCCCCCTGCATAAGGCGGATAGACACCAGTGTAAACAACTTCTGGGATGTAGTACTTCAGTTTCTTATCCCGATGAGGTCCAGCATTGTGGATCACGTCACCTATAAACAAATCTTTGGCTTTGTTCTTGGATAAGCTATTCAAGTAATTCAGGATGTGATGCGTGTTCACAAAAACATCGTCATCGCCCTTGAAAACGAACTCAGCATTTGGGCAGGAAGTGCTCACCCACCTGAGAAAGAGCACTTCTTTCAGGGACAAGTTGAAGAAAGTGTCTCTGTAGTTCCACATAAGAATGTCTTGGTGCTTCTCACTCTCGAATTTCAACATATCTGACAGGTCCGGGTGGTTGTCCTCTGGCGGGGTCTGACCCAGTAAGAAGACTCGCACTACAGTTTGGTTCCCCATGTTGGTTTCTCTGCCCCAAGATTCCCGAATTGCTTGCCTTCTAGCAAAATGTGGAATGAGGGACTTTATAGCCAGTAACAAGAAGGGTTTCTTTGCACATTTATCCGGTTGATCTATAAGTAGTGAATAATTTCGACATCTCAGATACAGTAGAAAGTCTTTAAATCTGTCTGGCAAATTGCTGAAACCTGAAACGACTGACATGACCCTCAGGTCAGGTTCACAAAAATTTAGATGGCTTATGTTGGAAAACCCGTATACTTCCCCCGTCTGGTTGGCCAACATATTCAAAATGGGATTGTACCGCCTGTTCAGCTTTTCTTGTTCTCTGTTCCAATATGCCACAGGGGGGTCAGATATCTTCCAGAACTTTTCTTTGGGTATTATTACTTCCCCCTTTCCATTTTTTTCTTGGCTGCTGCTTTTGGAGACTTCCACAATCAAATAAATGAAGACATTAACCATCATCAGGATACCCAACAATTTTATTCTTCGACGTCCAACACTCATTTCTCATATCTGGAATAAAAAGGAGGAGCACTGTATTAATTAGGTACTTATTAATTTGCATTTGCTGACATATGTCACTTGCCTCTTTGTCTTTATCTTCTTTGGAATAGTGGTTTGGAACACAGATTCGAGGCTCATACTGCCTAGGTTCAAATCATGGCCCTACTATTCTAGCTCTGTGACTGTGGGCACGTTGTATAACTGATGTCTCAGTTTCTCCATCTATAAAATGGGGGAAATAACTCACTTCATAGAATGGTTGCTTATGAAAGGCTTTCGAAACAGTAGCTGGTCCACAGCAAGCAGTACATAAGTGACTGTTAATAGAGTGGCTGTTTTAGACACCTGAAGGCAAAGATATACATTTACTAAGTAACCCCACAGGTGTTCAACTGCCTTGCTTACAAGGACACACATACAAACCAGTGTGTTGCAAACTGATTCACTCACAATTCATAACGAATACATTTTATATTGTGACCCAGTTCACACACAGAACTGTATTCATGTGTGTTACAATGTGTGAGTTTCCGTGTAATTCACAGATTTTTTTCTATTTTGTTTTATTTCATTTTTTAGAAAATGGTAATACCAACCCTGAATTGTTTCTCAATCCACACTTTTATAGATGAGGAAACCAAGGCAGAGAGATTAAGATGCTTGGCCAGGGTTGCAGGGCTAGGAGTTGGATGAGACTTATTTATTTTTTTTTTAAACATTTATTTATTTTTGAGACAGAGAGAGACAGAGCATGAACAGGGGAGGGTCAGAGAGAGGGAGACACAGAATCTGAAACAAGCTCCAGGCTCTGAGCTGTCAGCACAGAGCCCGACGCGGGGCTCGAACTCACAGCCCTCACGGACCGCGAGATCATGACCTGAGCTGAAGTCGGCCGCTTAACCGACTGAGCCACCTAGGCGCCCCGAGACTGATTATTAAGAGAAACAAAATGACAAGACTCATATTGGCTTTATCCTACTGGCCAAAAACTGAGGACAACCCAAATACCCCAACAGAAGAACGGACTGTCAAATTGTAGTATTTCATACAATGGAATAACCCCCAGCAATAAAACTACTACTAGCTAAAATAGTACACTGTGCATGAAAGACAGACCACAGGGGCACTTGGCTGGCTCAGTCAGTAGAGCATGCTACTCTTGATCTTGGGGTCGTGAGTTTGAGCCCCATGTTTGGTGCAGAGATTACTTAAAATAAACAAAGAAATGTTAGGGGTTTTTTTTGTTTTGTTTTTGTTTTTTTAAAGAAGACCTCAAATTCCATATATGTTAGGTTCAAGAAGGCAAGATTAACCTAGGATCTAAAAACCTGAAAATGATAGAGATAGAGGTTTTGACTGGAATGAGGCAGGAAGGAACTTTCCAGAGAACAGAAATGTAGTATGTATATCTTGGCCTGGATGAGGGTTTCATGGATGTACACATTTGTCAAAACTCAAATTGCATACTTAAGATCTCTGCTGTTCATAGCAAAACGAAAAAGGGAAATGAAAATGACATTTTTGTGAAATATCAAAGGCCAAGAATAGATTTCAGGCTGTGGGCAACAGAAGAAAGAGCAATAAAATAGTTTATTTGCCAGGGATGTAACTCCAGAGTTCGAGCACTACTGTGATGGATGACTTATACAAGAAGCATAAACTTGACAACCCAAAAAAATAGGAATGGTAATACACTGCAAGGAATGTTCTTACCAGGTTAATTCTATCACTGAGAATCTATCCTTAGAAAAGAATTCCTAAGAAGTACTGTGTCCCAGGCACTGTGTAATACCTTACTTGATATAGTGAATCTATGAAGTAGGTGTGGTTACCTTTATTCCCATTTTATATCTGAGGAAACAGATTTAAAGAAGTAACTGTTACAGACAGAGCTGGAATCCCAGCCAAGGCAACCAGGTTCCAAGGCCACCAAATCAAAGGGTAGTTAGTCAGTCTCCTCTGACCTCTACAAACAAAGCTGGGTGCCTATTTCAAAGAATAGTGTTTATTATTTTTTTTTAATTTTTAATGTTTATTTTTGAGAGAGAGAGCAAGTGAGAGCATGAGCAGGGGAGGGGCAGAGAGAGAGGGAGACATAAAATTTGAAGCAGGCTCCAGGCTCTGAGCTGTCAGCACAGAGCTCGACGCGGGGCTGGAACTCACAGACCACGCGAGATCATGACTTGAGCCAAAGGCAGACAGTTAACTGAGCCACCCAGGCACCCCTATTTTTTTTTTTAATATAAGAAGATATTTAAGTTTACTGGGTTCTACCAGATAGTCCCAAGGTAAAAGTATTTGTCATGCTGAGAATGCTGTGAAGCTATCACATGCTGGACAGCCCAGATGAGATGGGTTGGAATTCACAAGTTCTTTTGTGTCTTTTAAAATCTGTTTAGTAGGTCCTCATCTAATTGCTTTTGTTTATGTGCTCGCTTCAGCAGCACATATGCCAATTGCTTCTGTTTACCACTGCTCAACAGCTTTGATTATAGACAAAGAAGTAAAAGGTGTTTAAGAAAAACAACAGGGGGCACCTGAGTGGCTCAGTAGGTCGAGTGTCCAACTCTTAATTTGGGCTCAGGTCATGATCCCAGGTTTGTGAGATCAAGCCCCGCATTGGGGTCTCCAATGAGCATTGAGCCTACTTAAGATTCTCTCTCTCTCTCTCTCTCTCTCTCTCTCTCTCTCTCTCTCTCCTTCTGTACCCCCCTCTCAAAAAAAAATAAAGTATATTAAAACACACACACACACAATGGCCCCTACCCCATACTTCTAAAGCTTTTGCACATCTAGAACACATGGCAGATGCCCAAGTTATGTGGGTGCCAACTCACCCAATAAGCAGCCCCCATCCCACTTCAAATCTCCCCTCCCTTCTGAACCACTACCTACCCCTCCAGAACCCCACCACTGAGCTACCAAGAAAGGGCCTTGTTAAATAAACTTCCTCCAGATAAGGTAGTAAAAAACCACAAGACATTCCTTACTCCTTAATTCCAGTTTTAAAGGGCCCCAAGGCACACACAACCTGAATAATTCAAACACCCATACCCAGGTCTAGAGTCCACACCCTCCTCAAGTTAGCTCCTTTAAAATGAGCTTTTGGGCAAACCTAATGATCAAACTGAAGGTCTCAGTCCAATACATCTTTGGCAACCTAAACCCCTTTACTCTGGGCCTTACTTGCAAGGACAAGAGAACTCAAATGGACACTTAGAATATACTTGCATGGGTACCTCATACAGTTAAAGAAATTGCCATCTTTTTAGAAAATAAATCATAATTTTAAGCGTTGTTTTTGTTTTGCCTTTTTTTTTTTTTTTTGGCTTCTAAATTGAAACAAAATAGTTTTCAAAAACAAGCAATTTTCTCTAAATTGGGATAACTCTCCTACAGCTACAGTAGCATTTGACCCAGTATCTCTGATCTCTACATCCTGGGCACTTCATGTAAATAGCTTGAAGGAAGGGCAATAAGGAAAAGTATGAGGGTGAATGGAGAAAGACTACAATGAGGACAAAGATTTCGAAGGTACTCAAGAAAAAACAGCACACACTATGGGGCAGCTAACTACATTTTCAACTCAGAACTACATTTTCAACTCAGGCATTTTCAACTCAGAAAAGGAATATGGATATCAGTAGACTACTTCTGAAATTTCTAGAGTAAAAGAAGTCAGTTTAAAGAGGAAAAAAGGAAAGCACAGTACTTTACATAGCAGGTTGTGAACCTCTAAGTTAATTTTCCTAGGGAAAGATTCAGAGTGAATAAGATGGGAGACGATCCCAGATAAATGAGCTGCATGAGCTGGTTGTACATCCAGGTTATGGGGCAGGGTTATGGCTATCTGGAGTCCAGCCATAACTGTCTGAAGTGATGCTCTGAAGTTTCTATCACGAAAAGCACCCATCCTTCTTTCGGGAATATTTGGAGGAATACATCAGGCTTGCCACCCAACTTCATCCACTGCAATTCAGGCTTTTATTTCCATGACCAAGACCCAGACAGGACTTCCCACCACCTCGGGCAAGACAGAGCTTTACGGCTCTCAAAGGGACACCATCCTCACTTTATTTACATCTGCTCAAGGATTCCAGGCTGAAGGGCATTTTCCTGCCCATTTCCCATTTGCACCCCTAAGGGAAGCTGAAAGGACAGCACCTTAACAGTGAGAAAAATGGAGGCTCAGAGAGGGTTAACTGAGCTGCCCAAATATTATATAAGAGTTAAGTGACAAGGGTGAGAGGATACAGTTTTTCGGTTTCCAATCCAGGGCTCTTTGGATCTCCTCCTTTCTCTACAAGGCACAGCCACATTCTTGTAATCTGACCCTGGTCAACAGCAAGGTTACGAGGGCTGGCTCAAGACTGAAAAAAACCCAAAGCACAGGAAAACTCTTTTTGTTAGCTCAAATGTACCAAGGTACATTTGATCATTACTAAGACTCTCCAAAGAAAAGGAAATGCGAGTGCCTAGAAGCTCCCAGCCCCCCCTCTGAGAATGGGCCAGCCTTACTTGTCCAAATTCCCAAACACGCAGCTCAGGCTAACGCTTACCCACTACTTGCTAAAGGACGTTTTCTTCCAACCTGAGAAAAAAAGATGGGAAAACCAAGATTCTCAACTATAGTTTTCCATGAAGTTTAAAAGTCATCTTTCATTTGTGACCTGGGCACAGTCCCTCTCATGAGAACTCTGCTTTTGGTAGACTCTTACTACAAACCAAAGTTCATGGAAAGGAGGACAAAACAGTGACCCCCATAAAAATATCTGTGGGAAAAAGCTCTCTGAATATCTGACTAAATATTCCCATTACAGACATAAAACCAATACGTGTCCTTTTCTGAGCAGGAAGTTACATTGCTTAAAAAGAATTTGAGTAAGAAAACTTACCCCAAAGCTGGGCAAGATGTTATACAACTCTGACTGTGAAACACAGAATTTTTCTTATGAGTAACAGAAATAGGAAGAAATCCCAAATGCTAACAACCTTAGCCTTTCACCTGGTGCTCCCCAATAAGGACTGAACAGTTTTGAAATTTCTAAAACGCTTCAGTTGGTTCTGTGTAACGGAAAACAACTTTCTTCTTTATTTTGCAATTAAAATATTTAGAAAGCAAGTTAGAAACAGGAAAAATGTATTTGTTAGCTGAAAACGGATTACAAAATAGCACAGAGGCCCTGCTTCAACTATGTGAAAATCCAGATAAAATACAACACGAAAACAAAACTGGTTTCATCGGGGCGGTAGGATTATAGGTTATTTTAACATTCTTTAACACTGCCACACCATGTCCCTCCTTGAATAGCCTCTTACCACAACATCCAGACTGCCTGGGATGGGGGTGGGAAGCATATCACACAAATTCCTGAGACTGGGTTCCCATTTATGAAGCCCACGTCGCTATCCTGTGTCACGGCTTCAGTCCCACAGTCTCTATATCGTTGCACTGGACCCCCCACAGTGTTCCACAGAGGCTCTGCCACAACATCCACCCCTAGCCCACCTGCACATCTCCTGTGCTCTTTATCTGAAGTCACCTATTAGAAAGGATGCTTTCTATGAGCACATATGCTTTCTTTGAATAGTTAGGTACCCGCCAGGCGCCAGCAATCCTATGAGGCAGATACTCTCTGAGAGGTGACTGAACTTGCCCAAGGTCACACTGGTTCAAACCCAAGCAGCTCAGCTCCAGATTCTGAAGGTTAAACCATGATGCAAATGAATGCTGCCACACAGGGTTATGACTAATGGACACTAGTCTTACTTTGAGTGGTTAATCTCCTTAAGAGTTATTAAATATTTTAAAGCTTTTCATTTATACACTTTAACCTACAAAACTACATCCGTCAAAGTCAGATACTGGAGGCAGGGTGGTAAATAAGTAACCTTGATTCCTCTATAAACTAAGTCCTGGACAAAATACCTCACATACCTCATTTTGTTTCCCGGTATGCAGTCCAAGCAATCCCAGTATTTCATTCATGGACACTCGAGTGGGAACCACTGAAGTGGATCATCCTAAAAGGTTTCCTCCAGTTCTGAAAGCCCTAGAAACACTGAAACAAAGTGCTGGCCAGAAAACATTTTATTGTGGCCAAGAGCACTCATTCTCACAGAACTCCAACTCAAGGAGAGTCAGTCTCTCTCTCTCTTTCCTTCTCTTTTCTCTCTCTCTCTCTCTCTCTCTCTCTCTCTCTCTCTCTCTCTCTCACACACACACACACACACACACACACACACACACACACACACGGAACCAAGGAACTCAAGCAAGTTAGGGAGATGGCTACCAATAGCTAATCAGGGCTAGAGCAAGCAATCATATCCAGGCCTGACCCAAAACCTGTGCTTGAGACTGCCCTACATTCTCACCCCAGTATTCCCAAGGTTAAAGATAAAGGAAAGGCAGGACCTTCTTGTGTAACCATTAAATAAAATGAGCAGCCATCCCCATCCAGTCAGGCTGAGGCAAGGAGGCTGGAATTTCAAGCTCTTGATTCAACCACAGTATGAACTAGCAGCCTTCGTGTCCAGGGGGCCCTGCTTCCTGCTCACTCTCCTGCACAAACCAGACACACACCCCTTCACGGGGGAAAGAGCCCAAGCCCACTGCCATATCGTGAGGGCAGGGGAAACACGTACACTCTCTGGAGAACGTGCACATGGTTCTGGCTGGCTGCTGCTCTCCCCCACCCTCCAAAACCCTGGCGAGAATGGCTTTCCTAAATCCTTACCTCCCAGGCTGCTCCCATCTGTTGCCTAGTCCTTGCCAGCCCCTTCCAGGCTCTGCTCCGATAAACAGAGACAGGGACAGTTTGCAGCTAAGTGGTTCTGGGGGAGAGAACAGCTTCTAGCACTCATGCAGACAGTGGGGTGATAAGGGTTTGAGTGAAGCTGCTCAGAAGAGCTGGGCCAGACCTAGAACCCATTCCTTAACAGGAACAAGAAGCCTGACCTGGGTTCTTGCCAGGGCTGGGGCAGGGAAGCCCAGGACCTAGAGGCTGGCACAGAGAGAGAACATGTGTCTTTGACTTTGCTTTCTAATCTCTAAGTCATAGAACAAACTACTGGCTAAATTCAAGGAAATTTGGTTCACAGTCATTAATATTAGTACTTCATGTTTGAAATGAAAAGGGAAAAGAACATATGATGAATGTGCTCACCTACACATCCCCACAGTCAACATTATACATGAAAGTGTCTGGCAGGACATGTTCTGGTCCCCAAGTGATTACAGTTCCCCAAAGCCTGGTATGGCTGACTTCCTCAAGTGGCATTTGTCATTTAAGATAAAATTAATCACTAAGTTCATTCTTCAAATAAACATGTACAGAACTTTCAGAAAAGGAGGAAGAAGAAAATGTGCAAATGATGGCAGGGAATTAACCCTCCCAGAGGCCATCTTGACCCTGCTTTTTATAAAACTGACAACAGTTTTAGATGTTCAATGTAAAAGATTATGTAGTTATAAAACAAGGCTGGTAGATGTTTGAGGGCAGAAATGTCCCAGATCCATTTTCACTTTTGAAGGTCAGCCTGGCATCTGCAGTCAAACAGCCCAGAGTTAAATTCTGATTATGCTACCTACTAGCTGTGTGACCTTGGGCAGTTACTTGACCTCTCTGTTTCCTCATTTGTAAAATGGGGATGAAATTACCTACCACATCAGTTGTCTATCACTCAATGGGCATTCCATAGTTCTCCTTCAAGGATTCTGATTCCTCCAACACTAAGCACATTTCATTGCCCCTTTCATAAATTTGCTCTCTCTAGGAACTTGTCTATGCACTGCCTTAAACATCACCTCCAAAAGGAGGATCACAGGTTGACTGAGGATCACAAGTTGACTCAGTTAACTGCAGACATTAGCTTCTAACAAGCTTTGTGGGGTCCCTCTTCTCAGGCCCCCTATTTAAAATGGATCAACTTCACAGGCACCTGGGTGTATTACCTCAAACTGCTGCCCCTTCCTGCTCTGCACATCCAACCAAGGAGCAGAGTCCTGTGGACCCACCTCCATAATGTGACTTGTACCTCCGCCATCACCTCTCCTCTATTCTGCTCAGGCTCTGCCACCAGCCACTGTGATAGCCTGCCACCTTATTTCTCAACATGCTCCCAAATATGTCCTCTTCCTCAAGTACCCAGTCTTCAGCCCCCTGTACAAACACACATTCCCTGCTTATGTTCTTCCCCTGGTGTGGTCAGACCACCACCAACAGGCTGCTGCTCCCTCAAAGGGTAACCTTAACTGTGTGGTCTTCTAAAATTCCTTGGGGCACTTGTGTGGCTCAGTCGGTTACGCATCCGCCTCTTGATTTCGGCTCCAGTTCATGGGCTCGAGCCCTGTATTAGGCTCCACGCTGACAGTGCGGAGCCTCCTTGGGATTCCCTCTCTCTCCCTGTCTCTCTCAAAATAAATAAACTTCAATAAAATAAAATAAAATAAAATAAAAAACTCCTCTCTTCTCCATTCCCAGAGCTGGAGCTCAGGGCTTCAGGGCCTCTCCCCCTTTTCTACACGATGACCTACCCAGTGATATGTCCCAACCTAAACACCAGCCTCAGTCCTCCAGTTTTCCAACTCACACACCCTTCTGGTCCCAGCCAGGGCACTTCATAACTATTTGTGCTTCCCTTCAAACCATCTCCAGCCAACAGCCCCCACCCCAACACCATCCACGCTTTAACATCCAAACACAGCAAACACACTTCTCTTCCAGAAAATCTCAGCTTCTCTCTGCCATCTGCAGAGTGCCTTCCTTTTGCTAGGCCTTGCTGGAGAGCTTCTACTCCTTCCAAATTAGCTCAAGTGTCACCTCCTGGCTGAAGCACCCACCTCCCAAGAGTTAGGGCATCCTCTCCTGATCATGTTGGCCTACACCTGGGCATATTGCATGATCACACTCTGCCACCATTACCCCCAGCACGTGGCACCTGAAAGTCATTCCGCATTTGCTGAATGGACAGATATTTTGGTCATCTGGCCAAGTTCACTGAGTAGAAACTGCATTAAACACATATACCTCTCCTCCAAAGAGAGGACACTGGGAAATCTTGTGTGAGCATGCTGGTAAATGACACACACGTATTTATATAAATCTCTCTTTTTAAAACACTGAAGTACAACAGAAAAAAATTTAAAGGATCTTTCTAGAATTGAGAGAGATGAATTTCACAAGTAGTGAGCCCATATTAAACCTGAGAGCTCAGGATAAGATCTGAAGAAGTAAACAGGGGTGGACACTATAGCCCAGCCCCCCATCTCCCACAGTCAGCCCCAAACCCACCAAAGGCAACATGCTTCGGGCACATCCTGTGCATGGGAATGCACATGCACGGGACTCAGTAGTGCTTCCAGGTGAGGGCTCCATCCCTCCTCCTGCAGCAGACCCTTCCTCTGTCCTATCCCAAAACAGAGGAGCCTCCACACCCCCTTCCTGGTGGGAAGCAGGCAAGTGGGGGAAGAACTGTTACCACCATCAAGGCCGTAATGGTGAGGCACAGGGTGAACCCTAAAGGAAGGCAGGCCCTTAGTACAGACTTACAATTTGAGGGCACCCACTTCCCTAAGGCAGGAAATCATTTTAGAAAAGAAACACTGAAGTGCAGGTAGTCACTTCCTGTGGAGCTTCACGTGTCTTGAAAGCCCTTGTTAAGAGCTGGACGTGGCTATGGCTTGGTAAGTACTTCCACTGGCAGCTGCAGGATCCTTGCACAAACAGTGTTATCTGGCATGCTCTCAATGGGCCGCCGAGACTTCTCTGACTCATCCTTCTGCTTCGTTGGGTTACACGGGATATGTTTCAGTCTGGGTCCAACCAGGAGGCAGAGACCACACAATAATTTAAGCACAAGTTTAGGAATATAGTCAGTGAGTAACTACAGGACGGAACAGAACTCCACAGAGTAGTCTCTGGCAAATGAAAAGTACCAGGAAAAGGACAAACGTGGAAGACAGCTTCAGAGCTTATTTGAGAAGGTATGGATGGCGGAAAAGTTCCCAGGTTCCCGGGCCAGAGATGGTTTAGTCACCAGGAGAGCAGGAACAACCCTCTGGGGTGCAGGCACAAAGCCTGGAACACATGGTGTCCCCATCAGGAGGATGAGAAAAAACAAACCTTTGAGACTGCTGGTGGGCATTCAGAGAGAACGAGGGTGGAGAGGGGGTCACCATACACAGGGAGTCCAGGATGTTGCTGGAACAAGGAAGTAGGGAGACCCCCTTCCGTGGCAGGTTAGCATGTCAATGAGCGGTTTAGACAGGAGCAGCTCCTGGGTGCAGC
This sequence comes from Panthera leo, assembly GCF_018350215.1. Classification (NCBI taxonomy): domain Eukaryota; kingdom Metazoa; phylum Chordata; class Mammalia; order Carnivora; family Felidae; genus Panthera; species Panthera leo. Next base: position 79,929,203 of record NC_056681.1, on the reverse strand, counting down.
CTGGGACAAAGACTGGGTGGCCAGTTCACTAGATGACCATGACCATGGGGCTCCAGTATGAATACACATGGGGCTAATGAGAGGGGCCAGGGAAGCAGTGGCCTGGGGTGGGCCCAGGCTCCCCTTCCTACCACTGTTGCCAGAGCTGGAAAAAGCCATGCCCTGTAGGTACCTAGGAGTACAAGAAAAACAGCAGGTTCTGTAGGGGAGTCTGGTTCTAGACACTGGGATCCAGGAAGGAGAATCCTACTCTTCTGCAACACCCTCTTCAGAGCCTCAATTTATACAAGGCAAAGGAAAAATATTTAAAGGCCCTGATCCATTTTCACATATCAGGCAACAAACAAAAACTGGCACAAGTTCTAGATCCCTAGATCACCAACCCAAATTCATCTCCAACTACAGTACTTTTATTGGAGTCTGAAGTTGGGAGAAAAGGTTTGTTATAAAACATGGGCCCTGTACAGTGAATTGGTAGATAGGCAACAAATACATGACAGTCCATTAGCTGATAGCAGAGGCCAAGGCAGGAACTGAGTGGGGCCAGTTTGTGGGCTCTGAGGCCACACTGGGAAGAGGAAGTAGGTGCTGGTGGGCCCAGGGCCTCTCTGCTGGAAGAGGATGACTCATGCCTACACCTAACTTAACAAGTGCTGCTGCTGGAGAGACTGTAGGAATGTGTTTTCTTTCACAGCCCCGCTATTTACAAAAAAAGGAGAAAAGAAAACTGGCGAAATCACAGGAATATGAAAAAAGGAAAAATGAAGAACTCGAATTGGATGTGCACACTGATGACAAATACAGTTGACTTTTGCATTCACGGCAAATTAATTTCTGTAAAGCAGGTTGAGTTCACAGGGGAAAGAGCACAATCTGAGTAGTCTGTCTTCTATCGGTGGATCTCTCATACAGCTTTGTGGGAACATGGGTATTTGTTCTGGCTTATCAATCACTACCAAGGAGTTGTTCATGATTTTCCACATAATCGAAAAAAACCCTGATGAACAACCTCATAAATGCAAGTTTTTTGTCTTAGGATTTCCTTTGGAAAAACTACAGAGAGAACGCAATTTTTTTTTTAAGTTTGCTTATTTATTTATTTAGAGCAGAGGAGGGACAGAGAGAGAGGGAGACAGAGGATCAATCCCAAGCAGGCTCTGCACTGTTAGCACAGAACCCAGGATGTGAGGCTCAAACTCACAAACCATGAGATCATGACCTGAGCTGAAACCAAGAGCTGGACCCTTAACTGACTGAGCCACCCAGGTGCCCCAAGAGAACACAAATGTTTAAAATAATATAGAAACCAATCAAATTGTTCTCCTCTCCTCCCCATCCATCTCCCCCACCAAAAAGAAAGGTCAGAACTGGTTTATCTTCACTGGACACTTAAGAGCATGGAGCCATCCACACTGATGTGGTCCACTGATTGTTAGTCTTTACAAAAAATGGACATCTCCTTGTTTTAATTTACACTTTAATATGCTTCCGTCCTGGTTTTCCTACTCCTCATGCCCTTTCTCCTTTTCCTATGTCAGTGATTCTCCTCTCATTTAATCTTCTACAAGCTCAAAAATGTGAAGCAATTAGTCTGAGGTCATGGAGCTAATCCCAGTGGAGCCAACATTTGGACCCTGGAGCCTGACCCTAAGACTAAGCTCTTATTCTTTCTACCACACAACACTGATGCTCAAGATGTCAAGAATCCCTAGATAAGCTTGGACTTAAATAACTTAGGAATGAAAATCTTAATCAGCATGAGAAAGCAGCATTGTAGACAAAATCGCCTGTTGGGAACCGTTCACTGGTTTGAGGTGCCAAAGGTCCTGGTCTGGTAGTGTAAGCACCTTCCTTGATAGGGGTGAGGTCCCTGCAGATGTGTGTGAGGAATTTACCCACGCTATAGAATGAGAGACTGGCAGGGGCTGAAACTGGTCTAATCACATACTCTCCAGGCAAACTCTTTTGTGAGAGCTGTTTACACAGAGAAAATGTGACCTTTTTCTTCCCTTCCCCTCTAGCACCACCGCCTGAAGGGAGGGATCCCAGCACGGCCCTCCATCCTGCTACAGGTTAGTGCACAGAACTAATCTGGCCCAGAACTCCACTCCCCCAGCTCTGAGAGGAAAGGACACCAGCCCTCACCAGAAGAGATGATCAAAGAGCAAACGTTGACCACAAAACTGTACCACTCAGCCTTTCACTGGTTTTCTCCTTCACAAGCACACACATTCCACACAGAGATCATATACCAATTTCGTTATCAGAAAGAAGCCGTTAAGACTTTCCTTTCCAGGGCCTTATAGCTCATCTACTCCAATCAAGTCATTTACAGAAGAGGAAATGAAGGCATCAGAAGGACGTCTTGTCCGACATCCCCACAGGAACAATTAGGGCAGTGAGTCCAGCAGTGAGAATTACTGTCAGGGACAAAGTTTTTTTCTCATAGTCTACAGCTTCAGTGCTAGGACTTCAACATAAAAAACAAAAAGGCCAAAAGGCCAATTGCCCCAGCACTGCCCGGAGTGGTACCATCCCTGATCTCCTCCCGTTGGGTATGTTTGTGGTACTTCCCCTTTGCTGCTGGAACCCCTAACACACATATTTATCTGACTTCCCCACACCTCCTTGCTAACAAGTCTGACACACCCACAGGATGTGGGAGCCTCAAGGACAAGGGCTGGGCCATATTAATTTCTGTATCTCTCGTGTCTGCCACTCAGACAATATATTGCTATTTTGTCAATGAATCTGAGGAAAAGGACATAAAAGGGGAGGTGCAGTAAAGAAACAAGGACTAACTATAATTTTTTATTTTTTTGGTCCTTATGATCAAGAATCAACATCACTCTAAACAAGTCATGGTTGAATAATTTTCACACACGGGCCCTACATCTCCAACACCCCCACCCTCACCCCCAGAGCACCCTACCTGGCCCCCTGGCTATCCAGGTCAGTCCTCTTCCTAAGGGTCCTAAGCCTTTTCCAAGTCCAGTGCTTTCCTCCTCAATGCCTTACCCCTCACTCATCCGAAGCAGTACATCACCTAAAAACATCTCAGGAAACCGTCTAATATGATTAAATAAATCTATAAACAAACATAGGCCCAAGGGTTGAAAGGCAATTACAAATTAATAAAAATGCACAGGCATAAATTACAGTATTGGACTAGAAACAGAATCCCATTATATAAACGAAGTTATCAAACTGACCTTATATAAATGCTTCTGGAAGTAAGTAGGCCATCGGCCATGGCTTGGCAATTTTGATGAACAGAGATGGGGAGGGGAGGAGGTAATTTGGTGCCTGCTATGTGGACTCCTCGTGTCTACAGACACTTAAAACGAAAAGCCGATGAAATCAATGAGAAAGGATATTTTCATGTAAGTATTGGAGAAGAGATTACTGGCATTTTACATAGTAAAATACATGAAATTTTCACTTAAAGACTAACTTAACAAAATTAAAAGTTGACTCTCCTCAAAGTTTTAAAATTAACTTTCAAAATTACATCATTGCCCACCACTCAATTCCATGGGTTGTGATAACTGACCACAAACAGAAGTAGGAATTTTTTATTTTAAAACAATCACTTTAATGTTAAGCACCGGGACAGCCAAATCCAATGTGGCATAGAGACTGACCTACGTCACTCCCAACAAGCTCGACAAACTTTCAGATCAACCACTGCCCTTCCCGATTTTATTAAATTATATTTGGCAATTCTTGTCCCCATAAAATGCAGAATTTCAGAGCATGTCCATCAGTTTCCTGCAACATAAAAGTTTACATCTGTCTTCCTTCCAAAATAAATAGATAACCCCAAGACAAGAAAACGTTATTTGAACGTGCTGCAAACTGAGACTGTGTATATCATATTAGACTTCTTTTGTAACTTTAATATTTAAATTAACACCAATGACATGCATTGTGTTTGTTTTAAGTAATTGAAAAGTTGCCTTGGGAAGTCTCGATTTCTTGGCTGCTAGGATGAGGGTTTCCAGTGCCACGTTTTCGTAAAGAAAATCTGCCCTTCATTACAATGAAGGTGATACCAAGGGGCATGAGTTACTGTGCCTCCAGGACTCTAAAAACATGCATAAAAACCACAGAAAGTTGTACAGAATTGTCATGGGCAGAGATTTAAATGACGGTGTATTAAAATAGAAAAAAATCAACAGATCTAATATCTTGGAGGGGAGAGGGGAGACAAGAAAGGAAGGAATGGGCTGGAAGTACCAGACGCTCCTTTTAATGACAAACTGACAACTGCATACCAGCCCTTACCCATTCACTGTCCATGTACCAGGAAGCATGCCAAGGGCCCAACTGGATACTCAGTCCTGTGAAACGGTCACCGAAGTATACTCACTTTACAGATAAGTCAATCGCTTCCAAAAACTGGCCTGAGATTCCCAAGATGGTGAGTGAACGGAGGGAGAGTGGCAGAAACTGGGAACCCAGATGGGTTCCCAGCCCATAAGTTCATCCCAGTTGCCGCTAAACTTGAAGACAAGCATGGCACTGTGTGGTTGGCATGGGCAGGGTAGAGGGAGGTAGGCATCTCCATCGACATTAAGCACTCTCACAAAGACCATCCTAGATCGAAGCATGTCACCCTCAAAGTCCCCTCCCAGAGAACTCCTGGGCACCTGCACCCTTGTGCAACAACTGAACAACTCCTGTCCTTCCTACCCACACCTTTGCTCATGCTAGCTTCCCCCAGCCTGAAATGTTCATTCTTCTGTTTCTCAATCCTACCCTCATCCTTGAAGGCCGTGGTTCAAATTCCACCACCTCCTCCATGAGGACATCCTCTATTCCCTCAGTGCACATTGTATTTAATCTTACCTCCTGGCACTCGGGATCCCCCCCAAAACTGGAGGCTCTCAAAAAGAGTACCAGGTGGGAATGCAAGCTGACACAGCTACTCTGGAAAACAGTATGGAGGTTCCTCAAAAAACTAAAAAGAGAACTACCCTACAACCCAGCAATTGCACTACTAGGTATTTATCCAAGGGATACAGGTGTGCTGTCTCGAAGGGACACATGCACCCCAATGTTTATAGCAGCACGATCAACAATGGCCAAAGTATGGAAAGAGCCCAAATGCCCATCGATGGATGAATGGATAAAGAAGATGTGGTATATATATATATATACATACACAAAGGGAGTATTACTCGGCAATTAAAAGAATGAAATCTTGCCATTTGCAACCACGTGGATGGAACTGGAGGGTATTATGCTAAGCGAAATCAGTCAGTCAGAGAAAGACAAATATCATATGACTTCACTCATATGAGGACTTTAAGAGAAAAACAGATGAACATAAGGGAAGGGAAACAAAAATAATATAAAAACAGGGAGGGGGACAAAACATAAGAGACTCTTAAATATAGAAAACAGAGGGTTACTGGGGGGTTGTGGGAGGGGGGATGGGCTAAAGGGTAAGGGGCATTAAGGAATCTATTCCTGAAATCGTTGTTACACTATATGCTAACTAACTTGGATGTAAATTTTTTAAAAATTAAAAAAAAGAAAAAGAGTACCAGGAACTAGTTACCTAGAGCCCACTCCTCAACCCCAGTAGTGTTTCCCAGCCCAAATGGTCAGGGGAGCCAAGACCCCACCCACTCTCCTCAACCCTGAGGGAGGCAGGACCAAGGCGCCCACAACACATGTGCTGTAGCTGTGAGGTGAAAGCAAACCGACCACACAGAGTGAATGCCAGGTGCTGCTCCTCACACACACACGGAATATCCAATTAAACCAGGCTCCCCTGGGATGCCACCTCTTCTCCAGAGTCAGGGACCATCCTCATCCCAGTAGACAACCTTTCTAGTGACAAGTGACCCTAGGGTGGCAACTTCAGAACAGGGTACCAAACAAGCAAAATACACCCCTCCCCCCCCTCAGTTCCCTTCCCCTAGCTTCCTTTCCCTTTCCTGCCTCTTCTCCTTTCCTCTAATGTTAAATCTCAAGAAAGTTACTAAAAGGAGCCTGAGGATTGTTTTTAAGTTGCTTTTTCAGATATCAAAATAAGTCATACGGATTTAAAATACCTATCATCAAAACTGATACTTTGGCCTTTTATCCAAATGTTCTATTAAAAGGGGGGCTGTTCAACCAAAACTCAGGTCCACATATTTAAAGAGACGAAATGGTAACACTTCCTTCTTTGGCCACCTGCCAGGAAAAATTTATGTTGCCAAAATAAAAGAGAACATGTTTGCTCAATATAAGAGCACAGGACACAACAGCTTAGAAACTGGGCCTCTTTGACCAAGCGGTTTAAATCATCTAATTTTAAGTATATCTGTGAATGTCACCTTCACATGTCACAGGCTGTCATCTACTTGGAAATATCAGGACCATAGCAATCCACGTCCACCCTCTGCCCACTTCTCACTCCGCATGGGGCAAAACATGGGGGTCGAAACACTCTCATGGTTTCTACTTGTCCAACTGAGGAGCTGGAGGTGTCACAGGCCTTGCCCTCCCGCTCTGGGTGCTGCCCACACAGCCTCCCACTCATGCGTGGGGCAGGGACGAAAAAAGAAATGTCATGCTGAAACCAGTGACAGCCACCTGAGGCTTCATTATATCACTCTCTGTATCTGTACTAGTTTGAAAATCTCCATTATAAAGAGCTTTTTTTTTTTAAAGGCTCCAACAGAACCTTAAGGAAAAAAATTCAAAAGAGAAACAGTTAAAAATAGGAGTATTCATGAGAGATATTTTAAGTTCATTTGAAGAAAATAATTCCTTATGTGGTGATGGGAAGAAAAATAAAATAGCTACATCTCATTTACTATAAAGAATAAATGCTACATAAGTTCCTTATAAATAAGCGTCAAATTCAGCCATAAAATAATAAATGCAAAATACATTTCTTTAGTTCCAAATGTTAAATATTTAGAAAAGATGGTATTTGTAACAAACCCAATTTGACCCTTTCAGTGCTAAAACAAATATATTTGATTCTAAAAATGTCACTAGGCCTCCCAACAAACAATCTAGAGCCAGACTTGAAGGTTGTTTTGTTTGTTTGTTTGTTTGTTTTAAAACCACTATTGTGTTACTCTCTGATCAGGACTCAAAAGCAGTAGTTCAGAGAAGCTCTTGGATGTTAAGTGCTTTTCAAAGAAAATAAACACCAACAGAATTCTGAAGCACAAATTAAAAGCCTTATCAAGTTTATGGTGCATAGAAATAACCTTACTGGAGTGTTAACACTTTCATATTCATGATGGCATTGGATTTTAACAATCAACAAGTAAGATTGACTGTGCAGGTTTTTTCCTATTTTGCATGGGTGGGGGAGGAAACAGAAGCTAAGTTGGGTTGCCATGGTTACAAAGGTGGGTGTGTGTGGGGGTGGGGGGGGTTGGTTTTTGTTTTCCCCTGAAGTCAGCCCTGGGACCAAAATCTACTTCAAGTTCTCCACAAGGACCACTCTCCCCCTGACAGTAAGTCACTCCCCAGCCCTCCTAAGATTACCATCCCCTGTGACAGCCCTTGCTGCTCCCCTGGGGTCCAGTGTATCAATGGTGGATCTCCACTTTCTCCTTCACCTTCAAACTCTCCCTCCCAGTGGCTCCAGGTGCAAGCTTCTCCTTCCCTTCTCTGCCAATATTCTGAAAAGGTTCTGCTCCTGGTCATGCCCTTTTATATGCCCGGACCTTTCCAATTCCCTTCATCCTCTAGAATCTTCAGTCCTCAGCCTCTCCTGGCTTCCCAGAGCACCTAACACTGCTGACCACCACCCTTGCTTCCCCCTCCCCCCAACCTCAAATTCAAGACCACCCAACCTGGATTCTCTTCCTGGTTCTCTTGCATCTTGGCAGCTTTGCTCCTGGCCCCATGCCCCAAAACTGGTGCTCTCCACAGTTCTGGGCTTAAGCCTATATTGCTGGGTCTTCCCTTGCTCCTGTCCCCTGGACCCTCTGAGACACCGCTAGAGCCTCCAATGTCCTAAATGTTAAAAAGCTCCCCCATGTACCTATATCTGTAGCTCACCCCCTTCACATTCCCTATACTGGTTTTATCTCTCACTCTCTTTCAAATATATCACATATTCACACTTTAATCCTGTACTATCCCTGGCCTGGTTTGGGCCCTCAGATTTCCCCCAGAAATACTGATGAAGTGACCGAATTCAACAAGTAGCAAGCACGTATTTTAACTGAGTAGTATTTAAAACAGACAAATAATGGGGTGCCCAAATGGCTCAGCTGGTTGAGCGTCTGACTTTGGCTCAGGTCATGATCTTGCAGGTCACGAGTTCAAGCCCCACATCGGGCTCACTGCCATCAGTACAGAGCCCACTTCGGATTCTCTGTCCCTCTATCTCCGCCCCTCCTCTGCTTATGCTCTCTCTCTCAAAAATAAATAAAAACATTTTTAAAAAATTAATTAATTAACAGAGAGCCAAGAATAAAGTTATGTGGTCAATTACCATAAGGTTGATAGGAACTTACACAAATATAAAGGACAGTACAGATAAGAATAAGGACAGTCAGAGAAAACCTCTCTTCTCAGCGAGAAGGTAGCAGGAGTGGGGCATGATAATTCCAGAAAGAGAGAACAGCCAGTGTAAATGCCAGAGGCAGGATAGCACAGAGGCCAGTGTCACTGCAGTAAACTGAACCAACAGCCTGGTAGGTAACAGAAGAACTTTGGCTTTATTCTGAGGGGCAGTAGGAGCTACTGTGTCAAGAAGCATATAAAGTAATTTCAATTGTAAAGATTCCTCCACCTTCTTTCAGAGAATACACTGTTGTAGGGCAACTGGAAAAAAGGTTCCCCATCAGGAGGCTGTAAAATGACCCAGGCCCATAATCACACCTGCCTTGCATCCATCTCATCTTCCTACATGCAAGCTTGACCCTGAGATGTCACCACATCCTCTCCACAAGAACTTTCCATGGCTCCCATGACCTCCATTAGCTATCAAGTGCCACTTCTTTGCATGGTCACTGAGCTTGCACCGTGTCCTATTACCCTTTCCTAAACACCCGGACCTCTAAACCCATGAAATCACCTGCTGTTTCCCTGACACACTACCACAGGCCTGAAATACCTTTGCTCTCCTTTCTCTGCCCTCTGAAAAGTTACTAACTCATCGCTGAAGGCTAAGTTCAAATACCACTTCCTCAGGAAGCCTTTCTTGGCTACCTCCAAAACTGCACATTGCTTGCACCTCTACAAGAGCATTCTTTCATGGGTTCCAGGTTAGAGGTGTCACAGACGGCTAACTCGAGGGCAAGAACTGTGCCTGGACCATCTAGGAATACACATGGGGCCAAGCACAGTGCTAGGCATACACTAAGTGCTCAGTTAATGCATGCTGATCAAGTGAATAAAATGCTCATCTGATTACACATCATCTTGAGGTCTTAGGGGGAGGGGGTCCCAAGGACAGATTTTGGCTCTCAGCTGCTGTAATATGGAGGACAGGGGACCTGATGGGAGTGTTGGGGGACTGCATGCCTAGCACTCCTGACAATGGTACGGCCACAAGTAGGGACCAGGCTGGGTATGGATTTGAACTCAAGCCTTCAAAGCCTCCTGCCCTCTCAGTCAGGTCTAGGCAGGCCACACAATCTGTTTTAAATTTGCCTAAAGTATCAGCAATGTGTTTTTCATAAGCCCCGTCCAGAAGTGTACAGATACAAGAAAAGAACCTAGAAGGATCCAAACCAAGTTAACAGTCGTTACAGTGTTAAGAGATGGTGGCATTAATTTTATTTGCCTTTACCTGACCTTGATTTTTCTCCCTAAATAAACATCATAAGGAAAAAGTCTTTTAGAAAGAATGCCAGAGTACCACCCAAGTTACATTTAAAGTATGTCTCCAAAAATAGAAAGTATCCAAAAAGCCCACCAAAACACTGAGAACAGGAGACCACTGAATATATAATGCCACTTACCAGGAGGATTATAGAAGCTGAAAATGTTTTGAATGGTTTGTCTGAGCACGCGATCATCTGAGCATAACAACTGGTCCTGTGCTTTCACTTCTGAAACAATTATTTCACAAAATATAAAGCAGTAAACATTGTTCTGGATATCCCGGCCACTTACTATTGCCTCTTATCTAAACTCTTCCATAGACTTCATAATCAAGTGTAAACTCTTCCTTGCACCACAGCTCATTCCACGCAGGTGATCGCAAGTGACTGATCAGCTCTACATTTCAATGACTGTCATTTCATGACTTACAGAGGAAATGTCAATTAAAAATAATAGGAGATCAATTACTAAGACATAATACGTCTTATTTAAGCTGAAAGCTACATCAACAAAATATTAAATCAACAAAGACTTGGCTTCTAACTTCCAGTAAAAGATCAACATAACTTTTATAATGAAACGGCATATTAAAACAAGAAAGATATAGTTGCTTTAGTTATCATCCCTTGAAAGAAATAAAAGGGTGACAAGGAAAGTGTATGTCAAACACAGTGCTAGATACTGTAAGTGTATGATCACATGAGTCTTCTTAGTAAATGTGAGAGCTTTATCTTCCGCCTTTCACAAATGAAACACACAGAGAGGTTAAGTAACTTAGTTACAGGAATCACAGTCACACAGTGGCAGAAATGCAACTCAAAACCAGGTCTGTTTCACAAAAGACTCGACTGTATGACTCTGTAATTCCACTTATATTAAGTTCAAGAACAGGCAAAATCAATCTCTATGAAAGGAGTCACATCTAAAATGATATGAAAGTTAGAATAACGGTTCCCTCTAGCGGGTGGATACAGACTAGAAAGGGGCACAGGCACCTTCTGGGGCACTGAAAATGTTTACTTCTTGAGCGAGGTGGTGGACACACATTCAGGAACAGCACATAGTATTAGGGCACTTTACACTTTACTGTATGCTATCTCTCAAGTTAAAAACAATTTTTAAAAATCCTCATCTGACTCTAAGTTCATACTCTTAACCACTAAACCACCACAGAGCCACTGACAGACCCGGCCACACTCTAGAATTGATTTCCTCAGATAATCTTTTTTTTTTTTTTTTTAAATATTCTGGTGAGCAATGTACATCCTAATCACATCAGAGTAAAGCCACTGGAACAATAAACCTGCTTTTAAATGCCACAGAATGAAAAGTAGAAAGTATCAATTTCCTGGCTACTAGGAATTTCCCCTCTGTAGCCACATCAGAATACAATGTTCACAGATGCACAGAAAATTCGTAACCAAGTTATCTATGGAAATACCTAAAGCTAAAATTACACAAAATATTTCAAGACATGTTATAACTTTATCAATAATGCTAACTCTCAAAAGAAATTTGAATTTTGTTACAAAAATTAAGGCAGGCAGGCCAAAGCTGATGGGCAAAGAACATAAAGCTCACAGTAGGGGCCACACATAAGAAGTGCAAAATCTCAGCTTAGTGTTCTAACACACAGAAAACTGGTCCATACAATTAACTTTTTCCAGCAGTAAAGTTACTGTACCACATATGCCCTAATAACAAATTCTCCATTAAGTACGTACAAGTTCTTCCCACTGAAGTTCTGTTCAGACTAGCAAAGCCTCATCACCGCTAGGTGATGATGAAATCATTACATCAATTCTCTCAAAGTCTTATACCACACACAGATACATCTTATTCAAACAGTAATTGCCTCTCCAGAGAGAGGAATTTATTCATCCTACAATTTGGACATATCTTTGGCAAGCACCTAGTAACAGTTATCCCACCTTATCGGGAAGTGGGGTGGGGGCAGGAGACAGCTGTATCTTACACACCTGTTGGGTATATGTGCTGTGGTCTTACTGGGTACTTTCAATTGTGTCTGCCAGGAAACCTAACTTTCAAATTGCCACAGCCCAATTTAATTCATATTTTACCATTCTGTATACACTAAAATTGCCAGGCAATTGACTGAAATGATTTTACTTCTCCCTGATCATTTGCATATAAGACCAAAAGGCCTTTAGGAGAATTTTTCACGACTGGTAACTTATACACCACGAGTGGACATGTTGCAATAGATTATATAACCGAATATTATCCCAGATGCAAGAATCTTAATGTTTATAAATGTATACATTGGCATTTATTAATTTTTAAACTCTTTAACAAACTGTTCAACAAACGGTCAAAAAAACTAAGTAAAGTTAATATTGTAGCTATTAAGTAAGTTAGAAAGAATTAAAAGCCCTGACCCAGTATGTTAAGAACAGAGTATGCTTCAGCACATTCACAGCACTGGTCAGGATCCTTAAATTATTGTTTAAAAAGAAACAAAACAAAACAAACAAACACAAAAACATTACCAGAAAACATTAAAACTTTTCAAAGTTTCTCTAAGAAACAATGGATTCATCTTTTCTCTTATTCCAGCATCAGCTGAAAAAGCCCCACACGTTTCTATCCACAACATCTTGGCTTTATACCAACAATGCATCATGTAAAGCAGAATGATCCATTTTTTTTACATTCTTATTCACTTCCTAATATAAGTCCTTTTTTCCCAATGTACCTCTAAAAAAAGGCACACATTTGGACAAATTGTATAGTGAAAAATCAACCATGAATTATCAGTTCCATTTTCCTACTTTAGCAAAACTGTAGTATCTTAGAATCAGAAAAATATAAATTGTGTTTTTTTAAATAAGGAACTCTTCAAAACTACAAACCATTACTCAGCTATCCATCAGCAACCCCTCAAAAATCATAACTTTTACAAGCATATGTTTATTTTCATCAAAAGATTACTTCATTCCCTGGACTTTAAAAGCTTTATCTCCATCTGCCAAATTTGGCTGATTTCAGTCAGACAAATCTAAATGGTTCCCAGTTACTGTGTCTGGTAAGGGGAAGTTGATGCCTAACGGAACTTCTATATTGATTACACAATGACCACCACTTATTAAGTGCTCAACTCCCATAATGCAGAGCCAGGACTTCGGTAAACATTATCTTATCTGTCCTAAAAAACAGTCTGGTGGAGCAGGTGTTACCATCCCCAAAACCAGTTATGGAAAATAAGGCTGGGATGATCAAACCTGCCCTAGGTCACTGAACAGTATGTCGCAGAATCAAGACCAGTGAACAGAGAGGGTGGGAACTTGAACTGTTCTGGAGAATTAGGTCTTGCATCATACACATGTCCTCTGCACAAAAACTAAATGAAGAGCAGTGAGCCCCTGCTGTTGGGATATGGCCATAAGGGAAAAGAGTATTTCAAATTGAAAAGTTTCAACATTCTAATTTCAAACATTAGATCCAAAGATAAAGGCATTGGTAAAGGCTGCGCAGAGCAGAAAGCTTTACTTGTAGAGAGTTCTATAGGGTTCTGCACTTCCCTCGTCTTAAAATCTAATCTGATTTTAAGAGCACAGGGACTCTAACACTCTCCCAAGTTCCACCAGGCTTAATAACCTCTATTCAAACGAAAGAGAAGTGAGAACTAGAGCAGTGGGAAGAAGTGACCGCCCAACCCTGTCTGTCCTCCCACCGGGGTCAGCTGTCAGAGCCGCATGGGTGCGACCAGCAGACAGCTGGGCTCCAGAGCCCTTCGACTGGGCTAGGCTCGGGTCTCCCCTACTTCCCAGTCCCAATCCTGACTCCGTTGGCCACCTCCCGAGCCAAAATACACCGGAAGAGTTTGTTATAACAAGTAGACACCCATATTCACCAACTGGTTTAGCAATCTGAAATCTACATCAAGGCTCCAACAGGGAGGGGCAGGAGAATATGGTATAATTGTCCTAAACTATCTTTCTACGAAGTTGGGAAGGTTCACGAGGCCATGAGGGTAGAGAAGCAAAGACAAACATACCATCTCTCCGTTTTAAGGAGGAGAGGGAGCCTCCTCGCCCTGATTTAAAATGTATTATTTTCAGAGGTAGGCTTCCACGCCGTGACACGTGTGGGGAGATAATGGGTTCTGGGGCTCCCCTGCCCTAAGTGCAAAATACCGTACTCTGGAAATTAAGGTGACTTGGTTTTATTGCCTCCAGAAGAGTCCGCCTGCCGTCCCGGGACAGCCTCCAGGACCCCCGCCCGCGGCCTCATTGGGGTCCCACCCCGCGCCCCGACTCCCACCCTTCCAACGAGGGGTTTCGCAAGGACCTGCCTTACACGCTCCCGGCAGCACCCACCCATCCCCCTCCCCAGGTCTCAGGCAAGCAGCCTGGTTAATCATTCAACGCGGGCGGCGTGAAACATTTTTTTAGAGGTCAAAGCGAAAGGTTCTCCCTAAGTTTCACAGAAACCAGCCTTTGGGGACCCGGAGGTGGCAGCGGCAGGCAGATGGGGGCGGGGAGCGGCTGCTGGCGGCTATTTGGCTCACAAAACACCTGATCTCCCCATGCGGCACCCGAGACCAGCGCAATGAGAGGGTGGGGTGAGGGTTGCGAGAGCGAAATCACGCACAGCCCCCTATCCAAAACGCCTGTGGAAGCCAGGTGAGGACGCGGGCCCCAGATGCCGCTTCGCAATGCCTGCATCACCCAGCACGGGCTCCCCCGGAAGTTGGGGTGCAGCGAGGAGGGGGGAATGTCCCCCGGCCCGTGGGGGTGGGGGTGGAATAGGGCAAGAGACTCAAAAGACACGCTGCTGCTGGTTTTGTTATCCTCCTCCTCTAGGGTAAGAAAGGTGGAGGAAACGGGGGACGCCTAAATGCGGCGGGAGCCACCCAGGAATGGTTTCCTCCTCTGGGGCGCCGGCACGAAGCCGGAACCGGCGAGGATCTGGATTGGGAGGGAGAGGGGTCAGTGCGGAGCAGTGGGGAGCCGGGAGCAGAGATGGAAAGGAAGCGGAGAGGGCTTGGGGAGGTGGTGGGGGAAGGGAAGGGCGGGGGGGTGGGGGGCACACCCGCCCGGCCGTACCTTGTCCGGGAGCAGCTCCTGCTCAGCGGGGCGGGGGCGGGAGATCCCGGCCACATCCACGTCCCGGCCGCTCGGCGCGGCTCAGCCCGGCGACCGCCGCCGCTCACGCTCCATGCGTTGCACCGCGACGGGCGGCCCAGTGGTGTCGGCGGCGGGGAAGTCACCGGCACGGCTCGTCTCCAGCACTTGTTGCAGCCACTGCCACCGCGCCTCTCACTCTCGGCTCCGGCTCCAGGCGCCGCCACCGCCTCTGGGCGCCCCGTCCGGCCCCGCCTTCGCCCCGCCCCACGCGCCAATCAGGCCCGGCACCGCCCCTCACGTCACCGCCCAGCCCGGCCCGCCGCCCAGCGCCCCAAGTTTGGGGAAGGCCGTGCGCCAATCTGTCTGCGAGTTGGCGCCGGAGAATCGCCCAGTCTCGTGCTTCTCCTCACTTCCGGGGACCATCTGGGACCTCCAGGTCTACACGTGGGCAGTAAAGGGTTAAGCCGGGGGAAGGGAACCCCAGGAAGTAGACTCCCTCGGAAAAACACGGCAGTTTGACCGTATCCCCAAACCCGGTCTAGCCTAAATCCCTCCAACTGCAGGTTGCCCCTCTTGCGGTACGTCTGATGTTGGGGGACTAAGCACATGGCCAGAGGAGCACTCCAGTGACCTTAAATGGCCAGAACCAGTTTGTAACTGCGCCTAGACAGGACCACAGCCGCCGTTCCGGTGTTTGGGTGCGTGCGCCCCCGCAAAACCCGGGGTTCCACTGAGTAAGGGGGAACCAGGGCCAGAATGGGACTTGACCATTGCTCTCTGCCCACGTGCCCATTACCCGCCGCCACCTCTCGGATACCCAAATGACACCCTAGAGCCCAAGGCCTACAGTGATGCCCTACTTGGCATTGCCGCCCGATCTTCGGGTTTATGAGGCCGCCCATAATTGGTGAGGGGGAAGTTTTAGTTCTCCTTGCGGTGTCTTGCAGAGAATTTCCTCGAGGTTCCACGCGAGTCTTCAAAGCCAGAAATAAGGTGTCCAGACGCTGCGCCTCCAACTCGCACCGCGGCCGAGAGGGGCTGGGCGGACGCCTGGGAACTGCTTAAATGGCTGAACTCTGACGCTCACACCTTCGGCTCCCCGCTGCGGGGTGAGGATTTGGGGCCGACGACACACCGGCCGAAACACCTGGAACCATAGACGCATCCTCCCAGCCCAGCGCCCCCGCTGGCTCGCCAGAGCACTGCATTTTAAGGCGAGTCCCAGCCGCTGTGAACACAAATTTGGGGAGCCCCAGGTAAGCCCTGCGCGACCGCGTGGGGAGGTTGCCCAGGTCTGGAAGGCCCAGCGCAGCCAGCTCACCCCGCGCGTACTCGCCGGGAGGCAAACCTGGCGGCAGGCACACTTCAGAGAACCTCCCTCTCTTGGTCCTTATCTCTTCAGGAGGAAAAAGGTCTCCTTTACATAGCCAGACTGAACAATTAAGGACACTACACCCTGAAATATTTGCATTTTTCGGAAGGCTTTCTGAGGCGGAATTAGCCGAAGGGGAAGGAATTGCAAATGTAGGAATTCAGGCACCTGTGAGCTCAGCCCACTTGAGTGTGGACCCTAACTCTTCTCCAAGCTCAGAGTAGAAGAACACTTTGCTGCTGTATGCACGGAGCCACGTGGGTGCACTCTTCTAGAAACAGGAATTCAGAGCCAGATCTGGGAAAGTTTTTATTTTCAGCCTTCAGACCTTTTTGCTTTTATGCTGATCACATGGTTCTCTTAAGACTGAGACATAAAAGTCCAAGAAACAAGTTGGATTTTTGTATATTAATAGAAAAACAAGAAGGATGCACACCGACTGCTAACCACGGTTACCCCAAGTGTGGGATTGGAGTGTGGGAAGCGGGAGATGAATTTTATACCCTTACTGACTTTGAATTTTGTATTTTTCCAGTGGTATTAACTCTCTTAATTTAGAAAGCTAATAAAACATTTTTAAAGAAATATAGGGATTAGAAATTCCTAAAAAAATTTTTTTTCACATGTATTCATTTTTGAGAGACAGAGTGTGATTGAGGGAGGGGCAGAGAGAGAGGGAGACAGAATCCGAAGCAGGCTCCAGGCTCTGAGCTGTCAGCACATAGCCCCACACAGGGTTTGAACTCACACGTGGGGAGATCAAGACCTGAGCTGAATTCGGACGCTTAACTGACTGAGCCACCCAGGTGCCCTTAGAGATTAGAAATTCTTTAAAAGTACATAAAGTATAAGTTAATAGACAAACAAAGCCTATGTCTTTCATTCTGCATCAAAATAATTAATCCTGAGTCCATGTTCCTTGGTTTAAATAAAGATATCTCTATGCTGCCTTTCTGATTAACTACTGTGATAGGACCAGACTGACATCTGAAGATTTTTCTGTGCCATCAGATTGATATATTGTTTCTAAGCACATAAGGGCATTCTCTCCATCCTGCTATTAATTAATGCAGTTGGGAGTATATCTTTAACAGTTAACATTGTTCCTTGGGGAGAATTACTCAATGCTGAATTCCATACCCACTTGGCGGTAGTCTTTACACTTGGGTTGGGTCCTGGGTCCATCATCCATAGGTAAAGATGTATTATTTATTTATTTAACAAATATGTGTTGACCACCTACTAGGTGCATGGCACAGTGCACAGTGCCGGGCACTGGAGTGGTGAGTGTGGTAAAACACTTCCCTCTCGGAGCTCACAGTCTAGCTGGAGAGAGAGTTTAACAATGAAGTGCATTATTGGGGTGCCTGGGTGGCCTAGTCGGTTAAGCATCCAGCTCCTGATTTCAGCTCATGGCACTATTTCACAATTTCTGAGTTCGAGACCCACATCAGGCTCTGCACTGACAGCATGGATCCTGCTTGGGATTCTCTGCCTCCTTCTCTGTCCCTCTCCCCCACTCACGAGCTCTGTCTCCCTCGAAATAAATGAATTAACATTTTAAAAAACACAATCACATGCGCTATCAATTATATAATTGCAATTGTGATATGGGCCAAGGAAGCTCAAGGTGGTGTGACCATTTGGGGAGTCCAAGAGGAGGTGACATTTGAGTTGAGCTCTGAAGAGCGAGCAGGCAGAGAGGAGAATGGAACAGAGCTCCTGGCTGGTTTAGACTACAAAGGGAATGTGGTTGAGGGAGAAGTTGGAGAGGTAGGCAGGGGCTTGATTTTGTAGGGCCTAGACTACCATTTTCAGTAAGATCACTCTGACCACAATGTGAAGAAGGAATAGGGAAGAGGGAGAAAGGGGGTTGAGGAACAGGAGGCTGTTGCCAAAATATAAATGAAAGGGGCTGTTTAAGTGGTAAAGCAAATGGAGAGAAGTAGATACCAACAAAACTTGGTGATTGCTTAACTAGGGAGGACTCAAAGAATACTCCCAGTTCTCTGCTTCTTCAACCAGATGGCCAGTGATGCTATTTTCTCAGTTGGGGGGCCTTCAGGGAAAAGGATTGAGAAAACCTTCCCAAAGTTCACATTTGATCAAGGTGGGTCTGAGGTGCCTGTGAGACATCCAAGTAGAGATGTTGAGCAGGTGGTTGGTTGTAGTATCTGGTGTTCTGAGGAGAGGCTGGAGCCAAAGTAATAAGTGTAGAAGTGGTAATAAAGCCAGGAGAATGAGGTGGTCTCCTAAGAGAATAGAGAGTTTAACCAGAAGAATGCCTAGGACTGAGCCCTGGGGAACTCTTAGGTAAAAGCTGGACTGGGGTGGGGGAGGGGCCTTGGTGTCTTGGTTAAGCATCCAACTTTGGCTCAGGTCATAATCTTACTGTAAGTTTGAGCCCCACACTGGGCTCTGTGTTGGCAGATCAGAGCCTGGAGCCTGCTTCAGATGCTGTGTCCCCCCATCCCTCTCTGCCCCTCCCCCACTTGCACACATGCACACGCAAACATTAAAAAAAATTTTTTTTTCAGCTGGCCCAAGGCAAACTATCCTGCAGATGAAGTGGAAGAGCAGCCAGATAAGCAGGAAGAAAACTAGGAGCTTGAGGAGGTGGGGTCCCAGAGCCCAGGGAAAGAACATGTTATAAGAAGGCAGTAGTCAGCAGCCCTCAAAATGACTGAGAGACCAAGGGATATGAGGACTAAATAATATCCACTGGATTGACTGGCCTTGGTATCATTGGGACATTCATGGAGCAGTGACTGGCCTTGGTATCATTGGGACATTCATGGAGCAGTGACTGGCAAAGAGATAGACTGGAGTGGATTGAGGAGTGAGTGAGAGGTGAAGAAATGAAGACAGGCACTTACTTCATGCAAGCAGAAAGGGTTAAAGAGTCAGAGAGAAATAGATGTTGAGGATTGTTATGTCAGCAGTGGGTTTACGATAGAATAACTTGAGTGTGTTTAAATGCAGATGGGGAGGATCCTATAGAGAAGAGGAAGATGAGGTATAGCAGTGAAAGGACAGTGGACAGTAAAGGTTCCTATGACCATGGGAGAGGATGGAACCAGTGTATGGATGGAAAAGGCTGACCTCATGCAGGAGGCTACCTCCACTATTGTAACAGGAGCCAGCAGGTTTGGTGTGGGACATTGAATCTTTCCACACCATGACTTTCCATTGCTCTGGAACATACAGGAGGCTGGGGGTGAGGCAAGGATAGCTGAGAGATTCTGAAGAGAGTGGAGAAGGTGTGACAGAGTCATTGCAGAAGGCGGGAAGGTTGAGATGACCAGAGAAATGGCCATATGGTACGACAACATGGCAACCCACTTGAGGTTGGTGGTGTGAACTTATAAGGTACCCTTGGGCCCTCCTATGTGATTTCCTCCGGCAGAGCTCAGCTGTCTACTCAGGTGCAGGCTCAGGTGAGGAAATCACTAGGGCAGGGGAGCAAATTCCTTTTGCCAAGGAATTGAGAAGTGGCAAAAGTGGGGTTGACATGATGAATGATAAGAGAGAAAGGACAGAAGTCAATGGGCTGGAGGGGTCAAAGGAGGCAACGTTTAGTCATGTTGGAAGAAGAGGAGGTTGGGTCTCGCAATCTGGATGCCAACGTTAGTGGTTTGGGAGGTAGAGAGGTTTAAGGTCATGACAAAATCATGATAAAATAGGCGAAAGTAGAGGTGAGAGTCACTGGAGAATATGAGGCCAAGGGATTGAGAGGCAGGGTACTGGATAGGTCATCTGCGTGAACAGTGAAGCCAACCTGGAAGATGTGGGCAGGAACTGAAGTCAAGGTCCTAGTGTGAAGGTCATGGAGCTAGGAGCTAAAGCCTCAAGAAAGTGAGATAGAGGGAGTGACCAGGAGGTCAGAAGATAGGAAAACCAGAAAGGAAGAGGGAATATAGGTAGGCAGCAGTCTCCTCAGAGGAACAAGAGCGTTTGCAAGAGGTGGAGGAGACATGATCAGAAAGGACTGACACCACTCTGGTGGGACACTCAGGTGAAAGAGTGAGCAGCTCCATCTACTAGAACTTCAGGGGAAGCAAAGGGGATTTCATTCTGAGTAGAGCTTAAGAATGGATGTGCGGATGGAGAGATGGATGAACCGACCTTCAACTCAGTTTGCTTATTGAAGTCTGCAATCCCAGAGGACTGTATAAAAAGATTTGGAGTGTGGGAGTGAGTAGAGGTGGGAGGTCAGGTGCCAGGAAGAGCAGAGGATTTGGGCATGATGGCAGATAGAGGATCCATGAGAGAATGATAATGGAAACAGAAACGAGTGGTCTCTATAAAGCCTGACCCAGTAGGTCTGTAAACCAGGGCCACATCCCCCTCACTTGTTTCACCCCAAGATTCCCATCAGGAAGGCATGTGGAGGCCTCCATTCTCCTTCCCCTTCTTCTCCACTGGGAGTGCCTATGGGACTCTGGCCATGAATCAGGAATCCCAGGCTTATCTCCCCTCTGCTACTTACCTTGTCTCTTCCTCAGGCAGGTTGTTGAACTCTTCTGTCTGTTTCATTGTCTGTAGATGCTAAAACACACACCCCCTCAGGACAATTATAAGGAGTAGAGAAGATAACTTAAGTAATAGCACTTTCTAGGGGCACCTGGCTGGCTCAGTTGGTAGAGCATGTGACTCTTGATCTTGGGGTCATGAGTTTGAGCCTCATGGGTGTAGAGATTAATTACAAAAAAAAAAAAAAAAAAAAAAACTTTCTAAACTGTAAATCGCTGTAGGAATGTGAGTGATTTCCCTTGATCAAAACCCCCTCACATACATCCATCTCTCTCCCAGGAGCTCTCCCCAAAAGATTGTGAGTCCTACTCTAGAGGAAGCAGTAATCTTGCCCGGAGACAGGACAAACACACCCAAAACAATTAGAAAGGAATGCACAGCTGTGTCTGATTAAGTGCTAAATTGTAAGGTGCAGACAGAGCTCTGAGATCAGAAAAGGGAACAATTAGCCAGAATTGGGAAAGTCTGGGAGGCTTCCTGGAGAAGGTGGGGTGAAAGGCACCCAGACTGATCACTTAAGCCAAGAAGAATATTTGCAAATGCCCATTCCTTTGTGGTTGCAAAGACTGTCCAATCTGACAATCTGACATGGGTCTGCAAAACGTTTCTAGGTCACAGATTTCTCTCTTGGCACCCCTTGCTGCCCAACGTGTTGTCACCCTACAGCCATGCACCTTCTCAGTCCGTGTCCTGTGCTCCCCCTCAGGTGGTTGGGCAGCCTGCACTATCCAGTGAATCTTACATGCTTTGTCCTGGGCCTCACATGTTTCGATCTCCCTTGTTACCTATTTTCCTGGTGAAGAAACAGAGGTTGATCTTCAGCAAGTTTCTCGTACCGTCTTTGGTGCTAGCATGCACCTCAAATTTTTGCCCCGCCGGACTGCAGGCTCTTGAGCTAGCAATCCTGAATGCTCCTCTTGCTGCTCTTTGCCTCGCTGCACCCGGCCAGGCTAGGGTCCCTGCATGTCCACTGAATCAAAGCCCTGCACCCGCTCCCCCACCTGCCTCCTTTGCTCCTACTGCCTCTGCTTCATTGTCCCGGAGCACCCTACAACCCACCACTCAGATACAGACCCCATGGTGCCGCCACCATAGAGCCCAAGACCTGCAAGCCCAGAGCTAGCTTCCACCCCTTTGGTTGTGCTGGAGCCAACCCCTGCAGCCCTTTGGACATGGCTCAGAGTGAAGGCCTTCTTCCTCAGTAACTAGGCCTGCATGGTGCCTCAAGCCCTGTACTTCCCCCCTCCCTTCACCACCGTTCCGGAAAAGATCCCATCATGCTTCAGGGGCAAGCACACACGGGTAGCATCAGCAGGGGAAATCCCTAAAAATTGTGCACGCTATGGACTTAGGTTTGCTCCAGGACAGCTGTGTTTTGCTAGTCTGTTAATCAGTCCCAGTTAGG
This sequence comes from Panthera leo, assembly GCF_018350215.1. Classification (NCBI taxonomy): domain Eukaryota; kingdom Metazoa; phylum Chordata; class Mammalia; order Carnivora; family Felidae; genus Panthera; species Panthera leo. The sequence goes on along the minus strand of NC_056681.1, from coordinate 79,907,005 downwards.
GCCATAAAAACAAAAACTACCTCTGTCAATGGCTAAAATATTAATAATTGATGGAAAGTGTAGAATCTTGGCATTGGAATTCTTGGAACTCCAGTCTAAATCCCTTGGAAATTACAAGTGAGAAAAAGAAGGTCCGAAAACTAGCTTTTTGGAGGCCAAGCATCTGATACTAGAGATAATCTCTTGAATGTTGGTCAGTTAAGTCACAGGTTAAAAAATCACCTAGCTCCTGGGGTGCCTGGTGGCTCAGTCAGTTGAGCGTCTGACTTCAGCTCAGGTCATGATCTCGTGGTTCATGGGTTCGAGCCTCACATCGGGCTTGCTGCTGTCAGTGCAGAGCCTGCTTCGGATCTTCTGTTCCTCTCTCTCTCTGCCCCCTCCCACTCATGCTCTTTCTCTCAAAAATAAAATAAAACTAGGGGCACCTAAGTGGCTCAATTAGTTAAGCATCCGGATTAGGCTCAGGTCATGATCTCACGGTTTGTGCGTTCAAGCCCTGCATCAGGCTCTGGGCTGACATCTCAGAGCCTGGAGCCTGCTTCGGATTCTGTGTCTCCCTCTCTCTCTCTCTCTCTCTCTCTGCCCTTCCCCTGTGTGCACTCTCTCTCTCTCTCTGTCTCAAAAATAAACAAACATTAAAGAAAAATTTTTTAATTAAAAAAAGCCTGGAGCCTGCTTCAGATTCTGTGTCTCCCTCTCTCTCTGTCCCTCCCCCACTCGCACTTTGTCTCTGTCTCTGTCTCTCTCAAAAATAAATAAAGATTAAGAAAATTGGTTTTAAATACATAAAACTTAAAAAAAAAATCACCTGGCTCCTAAAGCAAACCCTTTATCCGAAGATTACTTTAATTTTGCAATAGCAGAAAAACATAAAACCCCATTCTCAGATGCAGATACCAGAAACCAATGTCATAATTCCCAGGGGATTTGCTACATCTCCCACAGCATCCTGATGCTAGAAGAACTCAGAATTCCCAGGTGAGTAAAGTCCACCCTGTGTATGACATTGTGATGGTGTGTAAGGTCAGTAATTTGAAGGGGCACAAACAGCCTTCTCTATTGGGGTCATAATATTGTTTGGGAAATGGAACTCTCATTAAAGAGAAATGCAAAATCATCCTTGTAATTATTATCAAATTCAAGAGGAGAGGCCCATAATTGCAGCATCAAGCATGAGACAGTGCCATTAATATGATTATCAGGGCATAAGCCTATTAGAGAACTTAATGCCTCACTGCTGGCATCATCCTGCTGGCTACCCTAGGTCTGGAAACCATCTCAGTTGTAAACACAACTGTTACAAAACAGTGATTTCCAAGGGGCATAACAAAGATCTGCTGGCCTTTACTGAAGGTCAAAGCCGCCTAGCTAAGGAGAACAGAGAACATTTCTGAAAAATGAAGACTCATCTGTCAGCTTCACTTGGCTCTTACTGAGAAAGAAAGTATGCTAAGCTCTGAGTCCTCCCCAGCCCTGCAGCAATCCAGATATGGGTATGTGTGAGGTCTGTCACCTTCAGATGGACACAGTGGCCTAAGTCTTGGCTGCTGGTGGTGAAAAAATCATGGTATGGAAATCAACAAATCCAAGTTCAAATCCCACTCTGGGAACAAGCCCCGTGTGTCCTCATGAGTGTAGTAATACCTATCTTGAAGCGTTCCCAAGATGGGGAAATAAGGTCATTTATGATCAAGTGCTTAATAAAAGTTTGTTTCACCCTCGGCCTGAGGAGTGGGACCAAGTCCTCATCAGGGGGAAGAATAGGTGGTACCTTGTCAGAGAATCCTGAGATTACCAACATTTGTCCTGGGAGCCTACAAGAGGAATTGCTATTCTATCTTTATTCCAAAATGTTCAGATACCATTAATCAAAATCACCATTTAGAATGGGAAGATCAATTGTCTATACCTAGGAGAAACCACCTGCTTGGTCTCTAGGACCCTGTAACTTACGAAACTCACTTGGCAAGTTGTCTCATAGCAAAACCATCACCAGAAGGCGCAGAGTGTTTTCCTTAAGCATAACAAATCAGAGCCCAATGGACCCCATGGATGGTTCTGATTACTTTTGCTGTAAGCATCTTTGCCATAGACATCTTTGCCTCCAGCATTTTTGTAGAAGAACTAATTAGCAATAATACAATGTTGCCATTACAGATAAAAAAGTAGGGGTGCCTGGCTGGCTCAGTCAGTAGAGCACGCAACTCTTGATCTCAGGGTTGTAAGATAGAACCCCACAGTGGGTGTAGAGATTACTTAAAAATAAAATCTTAAAAAAAAAAGTAATTGGTTAACCGTCTGGTTTGTTTGACAGTTTGGTTTCATCAACTGGTTGATAGTTTGGTTCCATTTCTCCACTGAGGCAGTCCTTACATTTTTATATGATATAAATATTAGCTCTCATAATAGTCTATATGGTGGCATAGAAGTGTTTATTTTGTTTTGTTTTGTTTTCCCTTGTTTTGTTTTGTTTTGTTTGTGAGAGAGCACCAGCAGGGGAGGGAGGCAGAGGGAGAGAGAGAGAATCTTAAGCAGGCTCCAGGCTCTGACATGGGGCTTGGTCCCATGACCCTAAAATCATGACCTGAGCCAAAATCAAGAGTCGGACGCTCAATTGACTGAGCCACCCAGGCACTCCAGCAAAGAGTCTTGAACCTGCATTTCCCATAGAACTTTGGAACATCTATCAACAGACAAGTGAAAATATGCCCAGAACAAATAGCAGTGTAGAAGGCTTTCACAACACAATACAAAGCCCAGTTATAGATATGCATCCTAGTATTTGGAATCTGATACATCTCTTATGAAGGAAGAAATTGTAGAAAGAAAGAAAGAAAGAAAGAAAGAAAGAAAGAAAGAAAGAAAGAAAGAAAGAAAGAAAGGAAAAGAAAGAAAGAAAAGGAAAGAAAAAGTGTAATGCCAAATGAAACAAATCAACAAGCAAAAAAAAAAAAAGTATGATACTATGAACAAAAGACTTTGAAGACAACCACTTAGGTACAAAATCCACAAAATAAAACCAGTGATTTGTGCAATACTGCCATGAATCAACACATTTTGAATGTATTCAAATATTTTGTATTTTGCAATAATGTCTTTTAAATTTTGTTATTCATTTTCCAAGTTTCATTATATTCTTTTTAATGAATGTTCCTCTTTTATTTTTGCCATTTTATCTTTTACATCAAACTGCCTTATAGCCAATAACATATAAGGATGAAATGCTTGCAGCAAAGATGTTTAAGGCAAAAAACCAGACACACCCATGGAGGGTCTTAAAAGGGAAGCAGGATACATATGGCAAGGTGGATGAATCTCAAAACATGTTGAGTAAAAGAATTCACACAGAAAACAATATCCATGAAGAACAGGCAAAAACTAACCTATGGTGATAGAAATCAGAACACCAGTTGCCTCAGGGATAAGGAGAGAATTAACTGAAAAGAGGTATAAGGGGAAAAAAGGAGAAGTATAAGGAAACTTTCTGAGATGAGAGGAATGGTCCATCTATTATTGGAATGATGGTTACATGGGAGCATACCATGTCAAAATTTACCACACTGTATACTTGGATTTGTGCATTTTACTGTTTATAAATTAGGCCTCAACTAGAGAAGAAAGAAAGAAAGAAAGAAAGAAAGAAAGAAAGAAAGAAAGAGAAAAAGAGAAAGAAAGAAAGAAAGAAAGAGAAAGAAAGAAAGAAAGAAAGAAAGAAAGAAAGAAAGAAAGAAAAAGGGAAAGCAAAGGAAGGGAAGGAAGGGAAGAAGAAAAACAGTCTTTAGGTGGAAGGGAGTACAGGCAAGTGGGTGAAAGAAGGGGGGGGCCCATCCACTACCATGCCAGGCAGTTTCTTCAGCACCAAACTCTGGGACAGCTATGACAGCTATGAACTGACATTTCAAAATAAACTACAGGTAGGAGAGGATGCATTTTTCTAAAAATAAGTATCCTATTCTGGGACAAACATTAGGTTTAAGTCCTTGTTCCTCTGTTAAGTTGAATCCTTTTCATCACATTTCCTTTGCTTCTCATGTAAAGCCATCCCAGGACATGGTTTTCCAGAGTCAGCATCCTTTAGGAGTCACCCTCCCTCTGTCCCCAGCTGCACATACACATTATTGGATTTCATGAACTCTATAAACTTTGTGCCCAGGAAGTTATAGAAAAGGAAGCTGAGTTTAATTGATCAGCCAAAATAAAATTAATGTTCATTAGAAGTCAGAAAAAAAAGGATTTGGATCACCAGGAAACTTTCTGGGAGAATTTTGACAAAGATTTCAAAAAGGGGGCACCTGGCTGGCTCAGTCAGTGGAGCTAGAGACTATTAATCTAGGGGTTGTGAGTTCTGGCCCCATGTTGGGTGTGGAGCCTACTTAAAAAAAATTCAAAAAGTGCAAGCCCCCAAAGGATGGAAAAATGAAATAACAGTTGGAACAGGAACAAAAATCACAGATTATAGACCCAACTCCATCACTAAGTACTTGTGTAACAAATTCCTTCCGGGCTGTCAAAGGGGATTTATTGCAGATGACAAAAAGATCATAAGCAAGGTGGGCTCTGCTTCAATTTGATTTCTCTGATATTCTCTTGGCTCCCTCTTCTTCCCACCTCTGTTCCTTTCTATAGCTATTTTAGGCATCCCATTCAGAGTCAACACCCAACAAAAAAGGACTCTTTATCCTTTGTCTCTTTTCCTGATCCAGAAAACATTTCCCATAGTTCCCTACCAGATTTCCCTTCCTATCTCATTGGCTGGGATGGAGTCATATGATCCTTCCTAAGTCAATCACCGGCAAAGTGGATGGGGACCACCCTGAGTAGCTTGGACCAGTTGTGGTTTACTCCTAAGTCACCACATAAAGAAGGTAGGGACCCCCAAATACAGTCAGTGCTCTACTAACCAAGATAAAAGGTGTATTGCAGGTAGGGTGCCCCCAGCCCTGAGACAGAGTTTTGCAAGTAGGAAGTTTCCTAGGAAACACCTGGAGGGAAGGGAAGTCAGCAGGAATAGACACAGAGAGTAGTTGAACTACAATGCAATCACATTAAAAGCCTAGCTGATCTTTCAGGGAGCTCTCCTGCTGGGCTGTCTCAGATTTGTCCCAAACTGGGGTGACAGAGCCGGGCCTTTTTACTCCTGCATCAACCAGAAATGAGATGTGAGCTGCCCTTGGGAAGGGGGACAATGACCATGGGCAAGGTGGTTCTTTTCAGTACAGGAGAAGTCTCAGAAAGGGACCCAGCTGACAGTTGCTGCTGTCAACCCTCTCAATAGATGGGGAAACAAATGCTTCAGTCTTGGAGGGGTGGATCTGGGTGGCACAACATGTCATCCCCTCTGGAGGGGGGGATGTTTGTTGCATTTGTAGTTTTATTGGTCCCCTAGAAACAAGGAGTCCACACTCCTGTCCAGAGAAAACATTATATATCAGTCTGTACCAGGACCATCTCTGGAACCCAATCATCTCACTACCCTTCCACTTCCTTAGGAAGAGGTGACAGGAGAGAGCCTTTAAATGTCAGCTGCCATCTTAGTCTTTAAGGGTGGGACAGCTGGGAGGTGGCTGTGTGGATTGATTTTGGGTGGGACCTAAGCCCTCAGATTTAAGGGGCATGATGCCCACAAGAATGAAAATCCACAGGATTAGTCTTGAACAAGCCGAGAGCCTGCTAAGCCCTGGCATCTGCTGAACTTCCCAAATTACACACATTAAGCTGTTCGGTTCCACATTTCCATAGTGTGCTTCCTGCCAAGCTTCCTAGCACAGTCTACACAATAAGAAAATCAAAACGAGCAGTTAGAGCAATTATGGATACGACAGGTCAAACAAATAAGCCTTTATCTAGGACTTAAACAGACATAGTCAACAAGGGTCTAATCCAAAACTGAGATTTGGACAAAGAAAGGCTTTGCAAAACAGAAAAAGGTGGGGGGGGGGGGGGGGTAGAGATATTTGCATGCATTTTTTCTCCGTCTCACTGAAAATACTAAAATAACATGTTATTCAGCCTCTGCATGCTGCTCTGTCCCCTGAACCCCCACCCCCAGCTTCTTGAACATTCTCAAACTCTATTACTAATCCGGCTATAGGGCCAACTCATAGGAAATGTTATGTTAGGGAATGAAAATAGTCGTCATTGAAAGGAGCTGGGAAATTTACTTTGTTCATTGTTATGCACCCAGTTAAATACCCAAGAATTAAAGCCATATACATGAGTGGTGTATATTAATTCAGAAAGTACAGAGACTATGCATTACAGAAACTCTAAGCATTTCAGCTAAGTGAGAAATTCTAGGTAGAGTGAGGGGCTTGAATCTGATATGGCCATATTGTAGTGGGGGGCCAGATGTGATAGAACTTTATGATTTTATTATTATTATGTTAACAAGAAAAAGGAAGTTTCTAATCACCCCTCATTCTAGTAGTAGAGACCTCTTGCAGATACTTATTGTTCTGTGGAAGGAGAAATACAAAACAGTTTGTTTTTCTTTATACCTTTTCCCCCTCTCTGGAGTGAAAAACGCCACCCCTCATAATCTTACGGGCAAAGCTGAAATGCACACAGCTCTGGAAAATGAAGTGCTGCTAAAGCTAACCTGGCAGCAAAATCTGACTAGAACTTATGAGAGGGTAGTTCTAGTTTTTATTTATCCCAGGTTTTGCTACACATATGTTAATGTGTTTGATCACAGGTGCTGCTGCAGACACACTCATGTGAATGACAACACATATTTTGGGGAATTATCAGTATACAGATGGTAAATGAAGTCATGGGAATAGTTGAGATGGTCCAGGGAATGAAAAGACTGAGAAGAGAAGAGGGCCTAGGACAGAGCCCCTGGGGACCAAATTTAGTGAATGGACCTGAGGGAGAAGGAAAGCGATTGTGGAGATGCAACATCCCAGAGAAGAGAACGTTTGGGCATGGCAGCATGGCTCGCAGTGCTGGCTGGGGAGGTCAGTGGCAGACCAGAGGGCATTTAAGGGATCTTGCCTTCTAGAAGGCTGAGAACATGTCTTAAACCTATGTTCTCTTTTTAACACACTGAGCTGTGCTTTGTTCATTGTCGGTACCCAATAAAGACTTGCTAGTTAATTGATTATGTCAGTAAAAGCCATAGATCAGAGAGGCGAACCTGCTTTTGTGAGGCCTCCTTTGGGATAAAAGATTGGGAGGACCACAGAAAGAGCACAGAAAAAGAGCACAAAAAACAACCAGAAAGTGAGATGATGAGTTTGCTCACTGACAGGAACAGTTGGAAAGGAGAACATCTCGTTCCTTTCTACATGGAAGAACAGTAGGGATGGGTAATGAGAAACAGTAAAATTGGCAGGTCTTTGAGGTGAAAAGAGTAAGAACCATGGTGGAGTGAGAAAGTAGACTGACCAAATAAATATTTATTCTTAAACGATGGGTCAGAGCAATTTATGGAAACTTGGAGATAATCAAATCAACTATTATTTCCCAAATGATAAAATAAACAGAGAATCTGAGCGACTCTCTTAAGGGAACAGCTAGTTACTGACAAAACCTGGACTCCAACTGAGGGCTCAGGGCCCAGTCCAATGTTATTCCGTATAAACATAGAATCTCAGTCCTGGGCCCCTCTCCCCATTTCCTGCCTGTCTTTCTACACTTTTATCAGTAAAATCTGGTTAAAATGAACATCTGGACAGCTGTGAACATCTGTATGAAATCACAGGCCTGGGCCTGAAGCAGTTTTTTTATGTTTATTTATTTTTGAGAGAGAGAGAAAGAGGATATGCACGTGAGCAGGGGAAGGGCAGAGAGAGAGGGAGACAGAGGATCTGAAGTGGGCTCTACGCCAAGAGTGGAGAGCTCCACGCAGGGCTCAAACTCACAAACCATGAGATCATGACCTGAGCCAAAGTTGGATGCTTAACTAACTGAGCCACCCAGGTGCCCCTGAAGCACTTTCAATGGCAACAGTCACCACAATGGAATCATGGAATCAAGGATCAGAGGTAAGAGGTAAAGGGGTTACTAATTTTCCTCCTCTGGAAACCCCTGGAAAGGAAGAACCAAGCATGGCTTCAGAAACTCACCTTGGAAAATAATCTATTTAATGCATTAGGGTGGAGAAGAATGTATTATTCTCTTTTCCAAATGGTATTTATTATTTTTATAATTAAAAGAAACATTTGGGAGGGGCAGGGGAGAGGGGAAAATACTTGATGAACATTGAGGAGGGGACTTGGGTGAGCACTGGGTGTTGTATGTAAGTGATGAATCACAGGAATCTACACCTAAAACCAAGAGCACACTGTATACACTGTATGTTAGCCAACTTGACAATAAATTATATTTTAAAAATTCATTAATTTTCTTAAACCTTTATTTATTTTTTATTTATTATTTTATTTTATTTTATTTTATTTTATTTTATTTTATTTTATTTTATTTTATTTTATTTTATTTTAAATGTTTATTTTTTTGAGAGTGTGTGCATGTAACTGGGGGAGGGGCAGAGAGAAAGGGAGAGGGAGAATCCCAAGCAGGCTCCATGCTCAGCAGAGCCCAATTCAGGGCCCAATCTCACAACTATGAGATCATGACCTGGGCAGAAATCAAGAGTCTGACACATAACCAACTAAGCCACCCAGGTGCCCTATTTTATTTTACTTTTGAGAGAGAGTGGAGGGGAGGAGCAAAGGGAGAGGGAGAATCTTAAGCAGGCTCCATCCCCAGCAAGGAGCCCTATGTGATGCTCAATCCCACAACTGCAAGATCATGACCTGAGCCGAAAACAAGAGTCAGATGCTTAACCCACTAAGCCACCCAGGTGTCCCTATTTTATTTATCTATTTATAATGAGAGTGGGCAGGTGGGAAGGAAGAGTTAGGGTGGAACAGGCTTTTTGTCAGTGTGACCAGCAACCACTCAGAGTCAGGTTGTGCCTGGTGAAAACCAGGCAGGACTCAAGGAAAACAAATTCTACTTTCCCTTCCCTTCTACTTCTCTTTTGGTAGTTTACAAGTGAACTTCTGTGCAAGGCAGCAACTTGCATAGAAAAGATAATGAAACATTTTCTTGACTTGGGGAGATAGGAGATCAGTTAAAGGAAGGAAATGGAGAGGAAATGGACACAGGAGAATGGGTGAAGCCATGTGACTTAGGGAGAACCACTTCACTGAAATATTCCTGAGTTCCTGTTTAAGCAAGACTAAGGAGGATAAAACATGGTCCTTGCTCTTAAAATGTGTGACTGCTACTCTATCCCTCCAATATCCAGCATGGTGCCTGATGGGCAGAAAGGGCTCAATCAACCTTCCCTGAATGGAAGAATGAGATCCCCATTCTTGAAAAGATGCAGCACATCCTTTCAGGTGGAAAAGAAGTTCCCATACCCTTTTCCTTGACTTTTTTAGATCCATTAGTCCCAACAGGTCATTTCTGCTCTAAACTGTCAGGAAAACCAGGCCTCATGATACCCAAGAGCCACCATTTCTCCTCTCTTGATATTCAACACTGCCCAGCTGGCTATCATATTAACTGGCTGTCCCCCAAGTCCCAGGCATTGGGAGAAGACCCAGACCTTCCCCGAGCATTGATGGCTAATCAGGCAGTCTGCTCCAAGACTTCCAGGTCCTCGTGTCTAAGGTCAAGCATGGCATTCTGGCCGTAGGAAACCCCAGAGAGTTTCTCCTTATTTAGTGGCAGGTTCAGGCCTGGCTGATATGCTGTGGTATCAGGGACCAAAAGCTGTTCTTATTTTGCTTCTAAAGGTCACTTTTAGATGCCAGAAAAAGGAAGTTCTACCGCTTGGAACACAACATTCTAAAACAGTTGAAAAGGCCTTGGAAAGTTCTCAGATGAAGTTAATTAAAACCTTCCCCCATCCTAAGGGTCAAATCCTGCTGTTTCAAGTTGTTATCCAGCTGAGTCTCTGGATGAGCAAGTCTCCCAAGGACGGGTGAATTTAGTTTAGAAAGCTGTGTCATGTGGAAAGTGCCAACTGTCCCTGCAAGGGAAACAAGTTGTTTTCTGCCTTAAGGGTTCTAGGCCACAAGTATAGGAGAACTCAGAAACATTTCTGCCAGCAGCTTTTACTCTAGCTCATACTCTCAATTATCAAACAAAGGAATTCTATCCCTCAGGAACAATCAGGAAGGAAACCTTTATGATACACAGCTGTGAGTGCTATGCTCACTGTCAGAGGGCTAGCTTTGTTCTGGGAGAATTGATGCTGTCAGTCTCTCTGTACAATGTCAATAAGCTCATATCACTGAGATGGAATAAGAGGGTTACCATAGCAAAGGCAGTGCCTCACTTGCTCCCAGGCTACACTAAGAGATTTCTTAGAGCAAGGAACTGAGCCTAGCCCTGGCTTGGCCACACACAGCCGGGAGGCATTTCAGGAAAAGGGAGCCATTGTCCCCAACAGGATGCACACTTCACCAGTGTGTCTATTCATCAGCCCAGCACAGGTTAGCTTCTCTGCCTGTGGATCAACAAAGTCCTTCTCAACAAATGTCAGATGTCTTTGTGCTTTAAGATTCCCAAGAACAGATGTAGTTGAGGGAGCTAATTATAACTTAGGGATTATTTTGCCCAGTCTACTCAGTAACTGACTGAGTGGCTGACTTAAAAGAAACAATGGCATGTGCTACTGGAAAACTACTGTTAAGACCAAGATCCCTGACCTCTAGCAGTTTATCATCTGGTAGTAGGGGGGCCTGGAAATGTCAGTTATGGGCTCTGCCATACCCAATGTCTTCTACAGACATTGGTCTTCTGCCCCCCCCCCCCCAGAGTCTCCTACACAAAGAGCACCAAGCTGTTCTATGTCCAGGAATGGCCACTATTAGGCTGGGACCAGGGCCACCCCCACCCCCCAACAGGCTAGGCAGTGGCCAGCATAGAAGGATGAGCTGGGCCAAACCTATGGGAATAAGAGCTAGAAGCTAGGTGCACTTGGAGGAGGTAGAGGGCAGACACATGGGTAGGAGCTGGGTCCTAAAGGCTATGCCCTGTAGAGAAGCTCCTGTGACCTGGCTTTACCACTGTTCCTGTCTTTCCTCAGGCCTGACTATCCTCCTTTTTCTGGGTTCCTCTGTTATGTTCCCTTCTGATACCCATGCCTTACCATGTACCTATGCATATACAGCTGCATTACTGCTACTAGTTATGGTAACAAGAGAATCTTTTTTTCTTTCTTATTTGAAAATGTATTTATTTGTTTGTTTGTTTGTTTGTTTATTTATTTATTTATTTATTTAAGAATTTATTTTTGAGTAATCTGAACCCAAGGTGGGACTAGAACTTACAACCTTGAGATCCAGAGTTGCATTCTCTACTGACCAAGCCTGCCAGGCACACCCTATTTATTTATTTAAAGTATAGCTGAGGGATGCCTGGCTGGCTCAGTTGGTTAAGTGTCTAACTCTTGACTTTGGCTCAGGTCATGATCTCACTGTTTGTGAGATTGGGCTCTGCACTGACAGCGTGGAGCCTGCTTGAGATCCCTCTCTCCCTCTCTCTCTGCCCCTTCCCTACTTGCACTCTCTCTCAAAATCGATACATAAACCTTAAAAAAATAATAATCAAGTATAGTTGATACATAGAAAATCTAGTTGATAGCAAGATTTGATAGTTAATAACAAGAAAATCTTTATTCGTGACCAAGAGGGAAGACAAATAAGGGAAGTCAGATGATAGCCACAGTATAAGTTGGAAGGCTTGTGGTCTTAAATGTTCAGTCTGGTTGTAGTTTGGGCTTGCCTAGGCCTGACATGGCCACAGGGATTGTAAACTCCATGAGGGCTGCCTTGTTTACTGCTTTGTCTCCTAGTTGAGTGCCTGCACCAAGCTGGTGATCAATAAGTACTGGCCGAATGAATAGACCAGAAGCCAGAAAGATTAAGTTAAGTTTAGCACTGGCTATTTTCTGTGTGTCATGCTCTTTCTGCCTGCTGCTCCATGTCCCAGACGGCTGATGTATAGTTTCTACATTTAAGGGTCTCTTGGTCCTCTGACTTTCACTGGGGTTCAGCCAAATGGGGAACCCTTGCCAGATATCGGAGGGAAGGAGGCAAGTGATATGAGGATATTCTTACCCCCAATGACGCTACATTGTTGTGGAGTGGCCCTCTCCCTCCCATCCCTCTGCCTCCCAATTCTCCCACTAGACATGGTAGTGACTCCCAATCCAGTGTTATCAGCCCAAGATAATACCAATCCTTTGTGGTTTCCCCACCAACATTTCTAAATAACCCCTTTATTAAAAGCTCCTCAAAGCGTCCAATTTGAATGGAGCATCTGTTTCCTGCTGAGACGCTGACTGATAGAGTTCCCAAAAATCAATTGTGTACATTTCGCTATCTAGTTTTCTCTCTGTACCAGTACATTCTGCTCAACTCTATCGTGCTTCACAGAGGCACAATGGGCAGGAGGAGGTTTGCTCAAGTTGGCCTTGAATGAGGTGAAGGCGGTGGGGTGGCCAAAGGGCAACAAGGGAGTATCTGGTCTCAGCACTAGTAAATACACTGCATAAATGCTGAGTGAGGGTGACCACTTGGTCACTACCTTCCCCAGGACAAATTCTGGGTCTGACCTTCTGTTAGGCAAGCAAGTTTTCCTTCTCAGGTAAAATTAGTTTCTCTGGCTAAAAAAGCTGTGTTTTGAATCATGTTTTATTGCAGAACTACAAAATAAAAATCAAAGGTTCTCTTGGTGAGAAGGCCATTCCTCCTCTCTGACCACACAGTTAATTTCCCCAAATTAATGCAGCAGAAGCCGAGGTCGGGGTTGGGAATCGACTTTTCTGTGTCATTTTTGCCTTTTAAATTTGATAAGCCCTTGAAAAGCAAAGGTTATTGAGTGTATCAAGCTGTGCTCCTCTTACAGCCTTTGGTGTTGGGTTAAGGAGAGTAGGTGGAAGCAGTAGGGCTATTTTTATTTTTATGACAATTTTTCCTCTCTGAACATACTAATGGGGAAAAAGTTCATCTTTAATTTTCTTAAAAAGGAGACTGAAAGGGTCTCACATGATCCAAAGCTTTTTCTCACCTCTAAGAAAAAAAGCCTCCCTCAGCCCTTTATCAGCATATTATCTTGTCTACTTGGGATATGCTTTTACAACAGGTTTCCTACCAGGGAGATTCAGTAGCAGTCTCAAATAGAAAGGCCTGACTTCCTACCTAAGACTCAAATGGAAAAACACAGGATCTGCATTTATATGTTCTCTTTTATTCCCCCTCCTTTACCCCTTTAAAAGAGGGATATTCTTTAGTCCCCTGTCTTTTGGCAACAGCCATTTGAAAGAAAGAATCACGTGGTAATTATTAATTTTGCATGGGATCAACTCTGGCCTCAGCTTTCATTTGAGATGCAGTTACATGAAAAACAGACTGAGTTAATTTCATCCCCTCTGGGGTTGCTTGGCAACAAGGCCTACTTCCAGATCATCTCTTCTTCTTGGCCCACAGTGATCTCTTTAGGGTGTCTCTCATGCTAAGGCAATCATCACCCTGTTGCTGTCGCTCCTGACTGTGTCCCTGTGGTCCTGATGGCACAGGGGGTTTGTTATGGCTTTGCTCCAGTCACACGGTCTGGGGTCTGTAAAAGCCCTGAGCTTGTTAGCGCAGAGAATGAACTACACTGGGGAATTTGGGATTCAAACAATTGAGGTTAGACAGGAAAGAGAGGGAGCATGAACAACGTCTGAGGTGATGCTGGAGGGCAGTGGGCTGAGATACAATAAATACTAAAGTCCATTTAAAAAAAAAAAGCATTACTATGCTCTGATTTGGAAATCTTTCTAAACGACACTGTTAAATGATAAATGCAAAGTCCAGAACAGTATGCATAGGATGCTAGATTGGGGGCAGGGAGGTGGAGAAATGGGGGGGTATGAAAATATTTTTATGTTTGCATAAAGAAAAATACAGATGGCCACCTGTAAGTGTTTGTGAGGCATGAGAGTAATGGGGTAGAAAGGGCAGAGGTGAGGGGCTCCCTCTACTCGTTAGATGGGATGTTGCCCCTGATTCATGAATCATTTAATAAAGTCAATTAGATCTTCGAAAGAAAGAAAGAAAGAAAGAAAGAAAGAAAGAAAGAAAGAAAGAAAAAGACAAAGAAAAAAGAAAGGGCAGAGAGGAGAAGAAGACTTTTCACCTGTGTACCTCTTTATACTATTTTGCTTCATAAGCTAAAAGAATGTGTTGTTTGGTCAAAAAGATTTTTTTTAATAAACATTTAAAAAGTGTTAGGAACCGAAGGCAAAGTGTTAATGTTTGGGAGAGTTGAGGAAGTTCATTAAAGGGTATATGGGAATTTTTTAAACTGTTTTCATTATTAGTAACTCAACACATTTTCTAGCCTTCCCTTCCTGTTTAAACAGCATTCTTGCTATCTTTTATGAAGGAAGTCAATAGGTGCATTTTGAACATTTTGAACAACTTGGTAGGAGATAAGGGTATCTCTGAGAATTTTGAGCTGCAGAGAAAAGCCCTCAGCTAGGAACATTAGCCTTAATCAGAGTGTGCTTCCATCTCTGTCCCAAATGACTTTAGCTGTGGTCCCTGAAGATCTGAGAAGAAATAAGTGACAACCTCCTCAAGGACTGGCCTCTCTGAGAATGGAACTCCCATGATAAAACCATAGTTCTTCAATTCATATAAGCCCTCAATTGTACCTTCATGGGGCTTTCCTGGATATCCTTCAGTATTTTCTCTCACCTTTGCAGCAAACAGGCATCTACTCATCTCTGGAACACTCTGTACCTTGCTCTACTAGACTAAGCTCCTTGAGGATAGGTGCAATGGCTGAGTCCTCACTATATACAGCTCCCCTGGCATAGTAGAAATATGTACTTTTTGCTTATTTTTTTTGAAGTAATTACAGATTTACATGAAGTTGCAAAAAATATACAGAGAACCCATAAGTGCCTGTGTTTAAAAAGAAGGAAAAAAAATCTTACATCAATAATCTAACTTCCCGGAGCGCCTGGGTGGCTCAGTCGGTTAAGCGGCCGACTTCGGCTCAGTTCATGATCTCGCGGTCCGTGAGTTCCAGCCCCACATCGGGCTCTGTGCTGACAGCTCAGAGCCTGGAGCCTGTTTCAGATTCTGTGTCTCCCTCTCTCTGACCCTCCCCCGTTCATGCTCTGTCTCTCTCTGTCTCAAAATAAATAAACGTTAAAAAAAAAATTTTTTTTAAATAATCTAACTTCCCACCTAAAGTAACTAGAAAAAGAAGAACAAATTAAATACAAAGCAAGAGGAAGGAAAGAAAAAAAGATTACAGAGATGGAGCATGCAACTCTTAATCTCAGGGCTGTGAGTTCAAGTCCTACATTGGGTATAGGGATTACTTAAAAATAAAATCTTTAAAAAATTTTTTAAAAAGATTACAGAAGAAATAAATGAACTAGAGAATAGAAAAACAATAGAGAAAATCAATAAAACCAAAAGTTGGTTCTTTGGAAAAAAAATCAATGAAATTGACAAACCTTTAGCTAGACTGATAAAGATAAAAGGAAAGAAGACTCAAATTACTAAAATCAACGATAAAAGAGAATGCTACTATCAACTTTACAAAAATAAAAAGGACTATAAGGAAAAACTAAGAACAATTGCTTACCAACAATAGATAACATAGATGCCATAGATAAATTCCTAGAAAACCAAAATCTACTGAAATTGAGTCATTATGAAATAGAAAATCAAGGGGCACCTGGGTGGCTCAGTTGGTTAAGTGTCCAACCTCAGCTCAGGTCGTGATCTCATGGTTTGTGCATTCAGGCCCTTCATCAGGCTTGTTGCTGTCGGTGCAGAGCTCGCTTTGGATCCTCTGTCCCCCTCTCTCTCTGCCCCCCGCAACGCCTGTGTACTCTATTTCTCTCTCAAAAATAAACACTTTAAATAAAGAAATAGAAAATCAAAACCACAATGAGATATCACTTCACACCCACTTGGATGGCTATAATAAAAAACAGGCAATAACGTGTCAGTAAAGATATGGAGAAACTGGAATTCTCATCCACTGATGATGGGAATGTAAAATGGTGCAGCACCGTGGAAAGCTGTGTCAGTCTTTCAAAAAGTTAGAGAGTTATCATATGATCCAAAAATTCCATTCATAGGTATATACTCAAGAAAATGGAAAATGTACATAAATGTCTACAGCAGTATTATTCATAATAGTCAAAAAGCAGAAACAACCTAGATGTCCATTAAGTAAGGAATGAATAACAAAATGTGGTATATCTATATGGTGGAATATTATTCAATCACAGAAAGGAATGAAAAACTCATACAAGCTAGAATGTTGATGAATCTTAAAAACATGCTAGGTGAAAGAGGCCAGACACAAAAGAACACATAATGTATTGATTCCATGTAAATGAAATATCAAGAATAGGCAAATCCACAGAGACAGAAAGTAGATTAGTAATTTCTAAAGGATAATGGAAGAGAAACGGGAAGTGACTACTCCTGAGGATAGGGTTTCTTTTGCGGTGATGAAAGCATTCTGGAATTAGCGGTGATGGTTGCATGTATGTTACCAATATACTAAATTGAACCATGAATATACTAAAATCCATTGAATTGTACACTTCAAAAGGGTGAATTGTATGGTATATGAATTATATGTCATTAAAGAAGGAATGAATAAAAGAAAGCAGCAGTTAATGCCTTTAAAAATGTAATGAGAGGGATGCCTGGGTGGCTCAGTCGGTTAAGCATCTGACTTCCGCTCAGGTCATGATCTCGTGGTTCGTGATTTCAAGCCCCACGTCGGGCTCTGTGCTGACAGCTCAGAGCCTGGAGCCTGTTTCAGATTCTGTGTCTCCCTCTCTCTCTCTCTGACCCTCCCCCGTTCATGCTCTGTCTCTCTCTGTCTCAAAAATAAATAAATAAATAAATAAATAAATAAATAAATAAATAAAATTAAAAAAAAAAAAATGTAATGAGAGATTCCATTTACTTTTTATTCAGATTCCCCCAGGGGTCACATCTTGCATGAATATATACCTATCACAACCAGGAAAGTGACATTAGTACAGTCCACAAAGTTTATTTAGAATTCACCAGTTGTACATGGCTCTGTGTGTGTGCGTGTGTGTGTGCATGTAGTTCTGTGCAATTTTATCTCGTGTGTAGATTCATGTAAACACCAACACAATCAAGATAACAAAACTGTTGTATTATCACAAGTGTCTTTCCTGCTACCTGTTTTACTCATACTCTCCCCATCTCTAGCCCCTGCCAACAACTGATCTGTTCTCTATAATTTTGTTATTCCAAATTTAATATAAATTGCTACATATTATATAAATATAACTTTTTGCCCCCATGTTCATAGCAGCACTATCAATAATAGCCAAAGTATGGAAAGAGCCCAAATGTCCATCCACGGATGAATGGGTAAAGAAGATGTGGTATATATACAATGAAGTATTACTCGGCAGTCAAAAAGAATGAAATCTTGCCATTTGCAACTATGTGGATGGAACTGGAGGGTATTATGCTAAGTGAAATTAGTCAGAGAAAGACAAAAATCATATGACTTCACTCACATGAGGACTTTAAGAGACAAAACAGATGAACATAAGGGAAAGGAAATAAAAATAATATAAAAACAGGGAGGGGGACAAAACAAAAGAGACTCAAAAATATGAAGAACAAACTGAGGGTTGCTGGAGGGGTTGTGGGAGGGGGGGATGGGCTAAATGGGTAAGGGGCATTAAGGAATCTACTGAAATCATTGCTTCACTATATACTAACTAATTTGGATGTAAATTTTAAAAAATAAAAAATAAAGTTAAAAAAATATATATAACTTTTTGAGTTGGCTTTTTGCAGTCAACTTAATTCTCTTGGGATTTACCCAAATATTACCTGTATCAATAGTTCATTCCCTTTGTTTGTTTTTAAATTTTCTTTGGTAACATAAAATTTTATTTATTCTTTCCATTAATAACTAACATTTAAGAACATTTACAATATTAATAGAACTTAATCTAAGAGAAGTTCAATGTACTTTTTTTAACATCTTAATACTGGGTATTAATAAAAAATATTCAAAATAATTATGGTCAAAATTATTATGTCAAAAATCACAAATAAATGTTTGGTGTTAGTATGTCTACATATAATTCAGTTTTTAGTGTAAAATTTTTTGGCTGAAAAAAAAGAATATTTGGTTTGCTTCACTAATAGTATGTCTTAATGCTGAGGCAGGCTCTTGGTATTTCTTCTGCTGTTGATTTTTAGTATAGTTATTTATGTCTGTTATGAATGGAATTGAGTGGAAAGGTACTCATCACATAAACTCCAAATAAAAGTACATAGCTGATTACTGTAGGAGATAAACAGGTAATGCAAGTGCCCAATATTTCTGAGGCCAAAAGGTTAAGCCTAAGGAGTCTAGTCAAGATTCAAGAATAAAAGGGGCACTGGGTGGCTCAGTCGGTTAAGCGTCTGACTTTGGCTTAACATCATGATCTCACCGTTCATGTGTTCAAGCCCCGAGCCCCATGTAGGGTTCTGTGCTGACAGCTCTGCTTTGGACTCTATGTCTCCCTCTCTCCCTGTCCCTTCCCTGCTCGTGCTTTTTCTCTGTCTCTCAAAAATAAATGTAAAAAAAAAATAAGATTCAGGAATAAAGGCTCATACAAGATATAATACAAAGACAAACTGGAAGCTCAAGAGCAAAACCATAAACCACTCGTTCTGACAATGGTGATAGTGAATTTTCCACCATTTTCCTGGTGGGTTTAGACAATCAGACAATCTCAGCACCGAATCCTCTGTTCAAGCACAGCAGAGGGTGGGAAAGAGGGAAAATTGAAAGGCCAAGGTGCGAGAGTACCGCCAGCCCAGGCACAGGTGCGCCAGGACCCTCTCTGGGAGTGAAAGAGGGAACACGTCTATTTCTTTTATTTTAAAATAATTTTTAAAAAAATTTAGAACAGTCTTACATTTACAGACTTAGTATTTAGAAAGTACAAAGAGTTCTCATATACGCTACATCCAGTTTTCTCTATCATTAGCATCTTTCATTAGTATGGTACATTTGTCATAATTAATGGGCCAATCGATCTATTCTTATTAACTCAAGTTCACGCTTGAAGGTTCCTCAGTTTTCCCCTAATGTCATTTTTCTATATCAGGATACTATCTGATGTTTTACAGTTATGTCTCCTTAGGGTCCTTTTGGCTGTGACTATTATTTTCAGACTTCTCTTGTTTTTGTTGACACTTGAAAGTTTCGAGGACTCCTGGTCAGATGTTTTGTAGAAAGTCCTTCCATTGCGATTTATCTGATGCTCCCTCATGATTAGACTGGGGTAATGTGGGAAGGAAGACCACAGAGATGAAGCACCATTATCATCACATATCATATCAAGGGTACATACTATCAACATGACTTATCACTGCTGATGTTGCCCTTAATTTCCTGCCTGGGATAGTGTTTGTCAGGATTCTCTACTGTAAGCTTTCTCTCTCTGTCTCTGTCTCTCTTTTTTTTCTTCTTTCCATACTGTATTCTTTGGAAGAAAGTTGCCATAAACAGCCCACATTTAAGGAATGGGGAATTATGTTCCACACTCTTAAGGGCAGAATACTTACATCAATTATTTGCAATTCTGCATGAGAGATATATCTAATGTCCTGAATTTATTTATTTATTTAGTCACTTATGTATATCAGTATGGACTCATGAATATTTATTTTATACTTAGGGTTACAATACAAGACTATTTTATTCTTTTTTTTTTAATTTTTTTTTAACATTTATTTATTTTTGAGACAGAGAGAGACAGAGCATGAACGGGGGAGGGGCAGAGAGAGAGGGAGGCACAGAATCCAAAGCAGGCTTCAGGCTCTGAGCCATTAGCCCAGAGCCCGATGCGGGGCTCGAACTCACGGACCGCGAGATCGTGACCTGAGTTGAAGTCGGACGCTTAACTGACTGAGCCACCCAGGCGCCCCAAGACTATTTTATTCTTTGTGTTGCTCACGTTGTTCCAGCTTTGGCCGTTAGGAACTCATTCAATCAGACCCTATATCTCCATATGACCATCACTGTGAAGTTGATTTTTTTTTTGTTTTTAGCACTTTCTTTTCCTTTCTGGCACTACAAGATGCTCTAAGCTCAAATTCTGTCTTTCCTGTCCCATTCCTAGCATCAGCCTTTTCTCCAAGGAGCCCTGATTCCTTTTATTGGAGACTGGTGTTAGAAACCAAGATCTGGGCTCTAGGTGTGTTCATTGCTACTGGGCTGTCATTTCTTTTAAGCCCTCTCAGTTGACAAAGCAAATAAATAATAGGTGTGTATAATAACCTATATATATGCATACATATCTATAAATATTTCTATCTGTAATCGTCTGTATCTATACTAAGCTAAACATGAGTTCACACTGGTATTTCCAACTCTAATCCATTACAACATAGATTAT
The DNA here is from genome assembly GCF_018350215.1 of Panthera leo. Lineage (NCBI taxonomy): Eukaryota > Metazoa > Chordata > Mammalia > Carnivora > Felidae > Panthera > Panthera leo. The sequence goes on along the minus strand of NC_056681.1, from coordinate 79,886,568 downwards.
GTTAGCTTCTTCCCCTTCCCTTCCTTATCTGTAACCTCCCACAACAACCTGGCTCCTATCACCCATCATTCATTTAATTCTTCAATTCCAGTATACCTGTATAATGGTTTCAGAATTCCCATACCCTCATGGGAAATGGTACTTACATATATAATTCCTTTTGTTTTTAGTCTTATAAATGAGAGAGTGTAAGCACACTTTGAGAGAGTGTAAGCAAGGGAGGGGCAGAGAGAGAAAGGAGGAGACAGAGAATCCCAAACAGGCTCTGTGCTGACAGATGTGGGGTTCCATCTCACAAACTGTGAGATCATGACCTGAGGCAAAGTCGAGTTGGATGCTTAACCAACTGGGCCACCCAGGCGCCCCTGGGTTTTTTTCTTAAGCCATTCTAATAGGTATGTAGTGTATTACATTCTTGTTGTAATTTGCAATTCCCTAGTGACAAATGATGTTGAGCATCTTTTCATAGGCTTATCTACCATTTGTAGATCTTTTTGGTGAAATATCTGTTTAGATCTTTTGTTCATTTTTTAATTGGGTTGTTTTCTTATAGTATTTTAACAATTCTTTATATATTTTGTATGTAAGTTCTGTATCAGATATGTGTCTTGCAAATATTTTCTCTAAGTCTTGGGCTTTTCTTTTCATTGTTTTATTTAAAGAGTTTTTTTTTAAGTTTATTTACTAATTTTGAGAGAGAGAGGGAGAGAGAGAATCCCAAGCAGGCTCCACACTGACAGTGTAGAGCCCAATGCGGGGCTCAAACTCATGAGTCAAAACTGAGAATCAGACTTCAACTGACTGAAGCCACCCAGGTACCCCATCCAGTTTTCTCTTCTGTGAAGATCACTTCTCCATTTTGTAGTTAATAGGCAAACTGTGTAAGTTTGTGTGTGTGTATGTATGAGTTACCTTCATACTGTGTGAATATGCTCTTCTCCAACAGTCTTTTACTCATCGATTCATTGATTTGTGTGTGTGGCAAAACACACATAACAAAATTTACCATCCTAACCATTCAGTGTACAGGTCAGTGGTATCGAATACGTTCAAAATGTGGTGCAACCATCATCACTGTCCATCTCCAGGACTCTTTTTATCTTGTAAAACTGAAACTCTACACCCATTAAACAATAACTCCCATGCCGCCCTCCCCTCAGCCCCTTGCCACCACTATTCTTTCTGTCTCTGTGAATCTGACTACTCTAAACACTTTAGATAAGTGGAATCATGCAGTATTTGTCTTTTTGTGACTGGCTTATTTCACTTAACATAATGTTAATATTCTAAGTTCACATTAGTAGCATAAAGTGAACCTCAAGATTGATCCATGTTGTAGCATATGTCAGACTTTCCTTCCTTTGTAAGGATAATGGTCTACTGTATGCATATACCAGTTTGTTTATCCATTCATCTGTGAATGTACACTGGGTTACTTCCACATTTTAGCTGTTGTGAATAATGCTGCTCTGATCATGGGTGTACAGATATCTCTTTGAGACCCTTCACTGGTTTTTAAAGACAAATATTTTATTTTATATTTTATTTTATATTTTAAATGTTTATTTATTTTGAGAGAGAGAGAGAGAGAGCATGCATGGGAGAGCAGGGTGGAGGCAAAGAGAGAGAAGGAGAAAGAGAATCCCAAGCAGGCTGTGCACTGTCAATGCAGGCTTTTTTAGGTCTATGATCCACTTTGAGTTACTTTTTGTATAAGGTGTAAGGTCCATGTCTAGGTTCTTTTTTTTTTTTTTTTTTTTTTTTGCATATGGATATCCATCACCATTTGTTCATTCCATTTATTGAAAAGGCTATCCTTTCCCCATTGAATCATGTTTGCCCCTTTGCCAAAGATTAGTTGGTTATATTTGTGTGGGCCCATTTCTGGGCTGTCTAACCTATTTCATTGATCTGTGTCTATTCTTTCATCAATACCATGTTGTCTTATTTTTTTTAAGACCTGAAACCATAACGCTTTTTTTTTTTTAATTTAAATTCAAGTTAGTTAACATAAATATAGTATTGGTTTCAGGAATGGAATTTAGTGATTCATCATTTACATATAACACCCAGTGTTCATCACAACAAATGCCCTCCACCCATCTAGCCCATCCCACAAGCCCAGCAACCTTCAGACTGTTCTCTAAAGAGTCTCTTATAGTTTGCCCCCCTCTCTGTTTTTATCTTATTTTTCCTTCCCTTCCCCTGTGTTCATCTGTTTTGCTTCTTAAATTCCACATATGAGTGAAATCATATGATATTTGTCTTTCTCTGACTGACTTATTTCACTTAGCATAATACACTCTAGTTCTATTCATGTTGTTGCAAATGGCAAGATTTCATTCTCTTTGATCACCGAGTAACATTCCATTGTTCCATTCCATCTTCTTTATCCAACATTCATCAGTCAGTGGACATTTAGGTTCTTAATACGATGTTGTCTTGATTACTGAAGGTTTACATTAAGTTTTGAAATTGGGTAGTATGAGTCTTCCAATTTTTTTTTTTAAGTACTGTGTTGGCTATTCTAGGTCCTTTGCCTTTACATATAAACTTTAGAAATAGTTTGTCATTATCTACAAAATAATGTGCTGAGATTTCGATTTTATTGATTTAGATTTTTTATTTCTTTTTATCAGTGTTTTCTAATTTTTCCCATATAGGTCCCATACATATTTTGTTAGCATTATACTTAAGTATTTCATTTATTCAGTGCTATTGTAAGTGGGAATTGTTTTTTGAAATTTCATATTCCAATAGTTCATTGCTGGTATATAGGAAAGTAATTGACTTTTGTATATTAACCCTGTATCCTGTGACTTTGCTATACTCGTTTATTAGTTCCAGGGGGTTTTTTGGTTGTTTTTTGGGGGGGATTTTCTTGTCATTTGTGAATAGTTTTATCTCTCCTTTCTTAATCTATCTACCTTTTATTTCCTTTTCTTGTCTTACCACACTAGCTTTAAATTTCAGTACAATGTTGAATAGGAGTGGTGACAGAGGACATCTTTGCCTTGTTCCTAGGGGAAATTATCCCATTTCTCACTATTAAGCACGATGTTAGATGCAGGTCTCGTGTAGGTGTTCTTTGTCAGATCGAGGAGGTCTCTCTCTATTCCCAGTTTGCTGAGTTTTTATCATTTTTTTAATTTAAAAAAATTTTTTTAACATTTATTTTTTTGAGACAGAGAGAGACAGAGCATGAACACGGGAGGGTCAGAGAGAGGGAGACACAGAATCTGAAACAGGCTCCAGGCTCTAAGCTGTCAGCACAGAGCCCGACGCGGGGCTCGAACTCACCGACCGCGAGATCATGACCTGAGTTGAAGTCGGCCGCTTAACCGACTGAGCCACCCAGGCACCCCCTGAGTTTTTATCATTAATGGCTATTGAAATTTTAATTTACCATAAATTCACATGCAAGTTTAAGAAAGAATACAGAGAGATCTATGTACTGCTTACCCAGTTTACTCCAGTGCTAACAACTTGTAAAACATTACAACTAGAATATTGACATTAATACAATCCACCAATCTTGCTCAGATTTCTTTTTAAAAAAAGTTTATTTATTTATTTTGAGAGAGAGAGAGAGAGAGTGCATGCACAAGATCGGGGGAGGGGCAAGGAGAGAGAGAGAGAGAGAGAGAGAGAGAGAATTCCAAGTAGGCTCCACGCTGTCAGCGCAGAGCCCAACACAGAGCTCAATCTCACAAACTTTGAGAACATGACCTGAACCAAAATTAAGAGTTGGATGCTTAACTGGCTGAGCCACCCAGGTACCCCCTTAGATTTCTTTAGTTTAGCTTTTACGTGTGTGTGTGTGTGTGTGTGTGTGTGTGTGTGTTTATGCAGTTTAATCTCATGAATAGGTATGTATATCCACTACCCACAGTCAAGATACAAAAGAGTTAAAGAACCACGGGGATCTCTTTTGTTTCCTACTACAATCACATCCATTTCCATCCAGCAACTCTTCCCTACATCCCTAGTCACTGGCAAATATTTACATGTTCTCCATTTCTAAAACTAAGCTATTACTTTTTTATTTTTCTATTTTAGAGAGAGAGAGTGCACAAGCTGGGGAGAGGGGCATAAGTTGAGACACAGAGAGAGAGAGAGAGAGAGAGAGAGAGAGAGAGAGAGAATCTTAAGCAGGTTCCATGCTCTGCATGGAGCCCAATGCGTGGTTCGATCCCATGACCCTGGGATCATGACCTGAACCGAAATCAAAGTTGGACACTCAACTGACTGAGTCACCCAGGTGCCCCTAAAACTAGTTATTTTAAGAATGTTATTAAGTTGAGGGGGGCGGGGAAGAGGGGGAAATAGGTGATAGGCATGAGGAAGGCATTTGTTGGGGTGAGCACTGGGTGTGAAAGCGATGAATCACGGGAATCTACCCCCAAAACCAAGAGCACACTGTATACACTGTATGTTAGCTAACTTGATAATAAATTATATTTTAAAAAATGAAAAGAAAACTCACAATGTTACTGTAAAAAAATGTTATAGAAGTTGAATCATTCAGTATATATCTTTTAGGATGGGCTTTTTTGAGATTCAGTATAATTTCCTTGAGATCCATTCAAGTTGTTCTGTGTATCAATAGTCTGTTTCTTTTCTATTGCTCCATAGTTTTCTATGATGTAGAAGTACCTAAGTCTGTTTAACCATTCACCTGGTTGAAGGACGTGTGGGTTATTTTTGTGTCTTTTTGCTATTATGAATAAAACTGCTATGAACGTTCACATATAAGTGTTTGTGTGACCATGGGTTTTTATCACTCTAGGATAAATATTCAAGAAGTGCAAATGCTGGGTCAGAAGTACATATTTAGGTTTGTAAGAAACTGCCACACTGTTTTCCAGAATGGCTGTACGATTTTACATTCTCATCAGTGATGTAGAAGTGATTTAGTTTTCCTGCATCCTTGCCAGCATTTAGTGTTATCACTAATTTTGTCTCAGTCATTATGATAGATGTGTACATACTTATTTTTTAAGTTTATTTATTTAATTTGAGACACAGAGGTGGGGGACGGACGGGGGGCAGGGGTGGAGAGAGAGCATCCCAAGCAGGCTCCATACTGTCAGCACAAAGGCTCAGAGCAGCGAGATATGGGGCTTGAACTCACAAACCCGGAGATTGTAACCTGAGTCAAAATCAAGAGTTGGACATGTAACCGACTGAGCCACCCAGGTGCCCCAATCTGTACATACTTTTCGTGGAAAGCCATAAATATCTGAAAACAATTGAGCTAGTACTAACTGGCTAATGTTTCCTGTATGCCTGGCTCCAAGTTAGGCTCTTTGAGTGTGGAGGAGACCCAGCTCCTGCATGCAAGGGACTGGAGAGGCAAGGCTAGGGCATGAGAGGATACCAGTTCTTCCCACGTGATTCTGACAAGCCCTGTGAGTTCACTGGTAATGATGTGTGTTGGATGATAAACCCTGAACCCCTAACAGGAACCTGTGTCAGGGAAATCTCTGTGGAGTTCAGAGGGAAAACAAAACAAAACAAAACCCAACGGCTCTGTGAAAGGGTAAGGGAAGGAAATTACTGGTTCCAGTCTGGATCCAGCAGAGGCTAAGACTTGGCTATTTGAAACTCCAGGTAAAAGAAATGACATTTACCCTCTGGGTCTCCAAAAAGGGGTTCAGATTCTGCCCATGTTTTGCAAAGAAGTAGGACAAAGCTAACAAAGGCCCACCTGTGGCAAAATGAAACTGATTTTCAACCTGAGAGAGCATCCTATCTTTTTCTACTGGATTCTGTTAAAGAAGAGTCCTAGGTTATCATCCGAGTTCTCATTTTCCTCAGGTTCTATTGTATTAAGGCTAGAGCATGAAGTTCCATTTACTGAGAGTTGTGAATATGGATAAAATCATGTTCAGTTCAGTAACTGTACAGGTATTGAATCTCAGTTATCTAAGGAGTAGAAGATGTATCAAAACTATTTGGCTTTGAAAAAAATAATGCCTTAGACAAAGGTCCGTTTTGTCTGAAATGACACAGAAACCTGTGCTCAGGATCTCATAGAGGCATAATGCTGTCAGGGGACTTCTGTCCTTGGCATACCTTTCTCCGCCCCTGCCCTTCCTGACCTTCACCCCAGGGGACATCTATTGTCTATACTCTGCTCTGATTTTTTGAAAAAGTATTTATTTACACCCAACCCTATTCAAAAAAAAGCTTTGAAGAAATTTAAAAATTAAAATATTTTCCTATATAAAATCGAACAACAAAAAGGAAAACAGAACAAAAACTTGTTAGTTTAAAAAAGGAGCCGGGGCGCCTGGGTGGCTCAGTTGGTTGAGTGTCCGACTTCAGCTCAGGTCACGATCTCACGGTCCGTGAGTTCGAGCCCCGCGTCAGGCTCTGGGCTGATGGCCCAGAGCCTGGAGCCTGCTTCCGATTCTGTGTCTCCCTCTCTCTCTGCTCCTCCCCCGTTCATGCTCTGTCTCTCTCTGTCTCAAAAATAAATAAACGTTAAAAAAATTTTTCTAAAAAAATAAAAATAAAAATAAAAAAGGAGCAGAAAAACAGATATGGTCAAATGAGTGTTTATCGCCCACAACAATTAGATTTTGCTTTAAAGAATGCTCTCAGCTTCTAATGCTCAGATGCAACAGTACTCTTTCAAAAGTCATTTGACCTTCCCATATGATGTCTTCAAAGTTTTGGGTTCAATTTATATGCCCATATTTTCCATTTCACTATTTCATTCTTCAATTACTGAGCTTTTAGTGGCTTATCCACTTAAATAAACATCTTAAGGAGGATTTTCCAGTAGTCTATGGCTCTAGCTGATGGCTATTAACCCTTCTAGAAAACTTAAAAAATGGTCTGTATGTTGCTTCAATAGACAAGCATTATTCATCTCAAAAACTTTCTGATGATAACTTGCAAAGATGTGATGAAGCTAGTTTCTCAGAAAAATGAACTGATGAATATATACTGAGGTACTCCTGTTAATATATGCTACCTAAGGTTAGGGACCTTGCCCACTAATGTGCATCATACAGTGCCTGGAACATAACAGAGATTCAAATATTTACTAAAGATTACTGGGGCACCTGGGTGGCTCAGTTGGTTGAGCGTCTGACTTCAGCTCAGATCATGATCTTGTGGTTCATGGGTTCGAGCCCCACATCAGGATCCATGCTGACAGCTCAGAGCCTGGAGCCTGCTTTGGATTCTGTGTCTCCCTCTCTCTGCCCCTTTCCCACTCACACTCCGTCTCTCTCAAAAATAAATAAACATTAAAAAATAGTAATAAAAAAAAAAAGATTACTGAGTGCCCTCTTTGCACAGGAGACCAAAACATTCTGGGAACATGCAGAAATAATGGATTCAGGAGTTCACGACCAGATGCCCAGCACGCCTTCACATACACACCCAAGTCCCATCATGGCACATATATCTATGTAATGGCGAGTGAAAGCTTTCAACTTCCTGTGCAAGGTCTTTCAGAGGACCTAAGATTCCCTTAGTGGTTCCCATCTTCTCAGGAGGTAAGAGAAACCCTGAACAGGCCCATGTGAAACTGGAAGAGCCATTATCTACTGAAAAGCCTTGACTGGTTGCATGTAGAGATATACTAGCATGTAGTTATCCCGCTCAACCACTCAGCCTCTGGGAGAGACCACAGTGCCACCATTTCATGAGGGAAACAGTAGCAAGAGGACACATTTGAAATGACCTTTTAGATCCTTTAAGTTTTACGGTTGTAGTTTATCCCAGTGTCGTGTCACGGCTGCCTCAAACTGGGACCATATCTCTCAAGCCACAGGCTTTACTGTCCCTCTGGGCCATGTTAATGCTGCCACCTGACTTCCCAGCTGTGGCCCTATCATCTTTTCCAAATACTTAAGCGCCCATTAGTTTATAGAGCTGCTCAGAGGTGGTAGCACTTTATGTCTGGCTCCTGCCCTTCTAGGCAACAGGCAAATGTTTAGGGTGGGAGAACCAATTGAAAGACTAATAAATAAACCATAAAAGATGCACAAATTCTATGCTCCAAAACACTAATCGAAGAGTAAAATCCGCAGATTATTTTGACCAGATGATAACATGTCTCTCTTTGATAAATACACTAACAGAGTACAGCAAGTTTCTTAGTCTTGATACTGTTTGCATTTTGGTCCAGACAAGTTTTTGTTGGGAGTGCTGCCCTGTGCATTGTAGGATGTCTAGCAGCATCCTAGGCCTGTAGTCGCTAGATGACAGTAGCGGCCCCAGTGTCTCCAAACGTTGCCAAGTGCCCCGAAGGAGAACCATTGGCATAGAGTAAGCAACACAATCTGAAACCAAGACCTTCCAAAAAAGCCGATGAATACAAAAGCCCAAAGCTGATGATGGAATTTGATCTTAAAAATAGGCAAAATTTCAGTAATTGGTTTATCTTGCAACTTTATGTAACTTCAAAATTTTTTCTAAATAAAATGTTGTTTTTTTTTTTTTTTTTTTTAATAATGCAGAAGAGAAACGGCTTGGATTCAAGCTTAATTCTTCTTCTTTTTAAAAAGACTTATTGAGATAGAATTCACTTACCATACAATTGACCCATTTAAAGTGTAAAAGTCAATGTTCTTTAGTAAGTTCACAGGTTTGTGCAACCATCTCCACAGTTAATTTGAGACACTCTCACTCTCTCCCAAAAAAATCCTCTCCCCATTTGCAGTCACACAGATTGCTCCTAGGCAGCCTCTAATCTATTTTCCCTCTACAGATTTGCCTGTTCTGGCAAATATAAATATAAATATATATTTCATATAAATATAAATATATACATAAATTTCATATAAATATAAATATAATTATAATATATAAATATAATTATATAAATAAATTTCATATAAATATAATTTCATATAAATTTCATATAAATATAATTATAAATGGGGCGCCTGGGTGGCTCAGTCGGTTAAGCGGCCGACTTCAGCTCAGGTCATGATCTTGCGGTCCGTGAGTTCAAGCCCCGCGTCGGGCTCTGTGCTGACAGCTCAGAGCCTGGAGCCTGTTTCGGATTCTGTGTCTCCCTCTCTCTGACCCTCCCCTGTTCATGCTCTGTCTCTCCCTGTCTCAAAAATAAATAAAAACGTTAAAAAAATTTTTAAATAAATAAATAAATAAATAAATAAATAAATAAATAAATATAATTATAAATGTAATTAATTTAAGTGTAGTATGCGGTCTTTCATGACTGGCTTCTTTCACTTAGTATGTTTTCAAGGTTCATCCATGTTGTGGCATGTATCAGTCATGCCTTTCTAATGCTGAAAAACAGTTTTTGGTGAATGTATATTTTCATGTCTCTTGTGGATGTACCTAGGAATAGAATTACAGGGCCATGTGGTAACTCTAAGTTTATGATTTTCAAGAATTGCCAAGCTGTTTTCAAAAGCGACTACCTTTTTACATTCCCACCAGCAGTGTATAAAGGTTCCAATTTCTCTGCATCCTCCTCACCACTTGTTATTGTCTGGCTCTGCTCCTAGCTATCCTAGCTCACTGCAGCTTTGAGTTGCACTTCTCTAATGACTCATGGTGTTGAGCATCTTTTCATGTACTTACTAGCCATCTGTATCTCTTCTTTAGACAAATGTCCATTCAAATCTTTTCCAGTTTTTAAAAAATTAAGCTTTTTATTTTGAAGTAAGTGTAGATTCACATATGGCTGTAAGAAATAGAGAGATCCTAGATATCCTTTACTCAATTTTCCCCATGTAACATCTTGCAAAAATGTACTACAATATCACAATCAGGATATTGACATTGATACAGTCAAGATACAGAACATTTCCATTATCTCTATGATCCCTCATGTGCCCTTTTATAGCCACACCCACTTCCCTCCTACTCCTACCCTTCCTGACCTCTGGTAACCACTAATCTGTTCTTCACTTCTATAATTTTGTCATTTCAAGAATGTTATATAAATGAAAGAATACAGTATATAACCTTTGGGGATTGTTTTTTCCCCCCCACTCAGTATAATTCTCTGGAGACTCATCCAGATTGTCGCATGATGAATAGTTTGTTTCCTTTTATTGTTGAGGAATATTCCCTTGTATGGATGTACCACTTTGTTTAACCATTCACCTGTTGAAGGGCATTTGGGTTGTTTCCAGTTTTGAGCAATTACAAATAAAGCTGCTATAAACATATGTGTACAGGTTTTGGTTTGAACATATGTCTTCATTTCTCTGGGATAAATGCCCAGGATTGAAATTGCTGGGTTGTTTGGTAGTTGTATGTTTAGGTTTTTAAGAAATTACTAAACTGATTCCCAGAGTGTCTGCATCATTTTGCATTCTCTCCAGTAACATGAGTGATCCAGTTTCTATGAGTGAAGACCAAGTTGGGGAAAGGAGACCCAGTCCTCTCTTCTCTGCTTGCCTGCTATGAAGCTTTTGCAACAAGAGGCTATGGGAAAGGGGTGAGAAAACTGGCAGCTTAACCCTCCTGGGGTTAAACTGTGATCCCAGACTGAGAGATGCTGGGGAGGAGCCTCTGTCTTCTTGGCTGCACTCGTAAGGAGTATAATGCCTGAGGTAGAACTCCCAGAACCTGAAGCTGGGAGAAGGGGTAAAGGAGCTTGCCCAAGTCTCAAATGCCATAGCTTTTTCCCGTTCTTACTGAGACTTAGTAGATTTTCTTGAATGAATGTTTCTTCATTTGCAGTATGCCCTTAGGACAATTTCCAGAGACTTTAATTTTTACATTATTGTTTGCTGGGGAGAAGATCTGCTGAGCTCCTTTCTCTGCCATTCTGGAAGCCCCAACCCCCTCAAGCTTGATTCTTGATATGACCAAGAATCTAATAGAGGGAAAAATCCCCAGCCTGCCAAAAAACTCTCAATCCCTTGAACAGCGGACCATCCCAGATCCTCCAGTGGCAGATAACACTGGATGTGCTGTGGCTTCTCTGCAGCGTCAGCACCCTAGTAGGCTGGCTGAGGTGCAATGCCCAGACAACTGCTGGCTGGTCTGCTTTGACTAGGGAAATAGATCTTTTTTTTCCCCTAAGGGAGACTGGATGTGTTAGGTAATGTAGAATGGATTCATGAGAGAAGGCTGAAACCAGTACTTGAATTTTAAACCCCAAATACTGTCAATTCCAGAAGCATATTGCCTTGATGAACTCAGCTGAGTGGCTTATTAAGCTGGGCACTGACAGAAGTCAGTAGGTCAGGCTAAAGAAGTAAGGCAAGGACAAGCTTTTCTGTTTGTTTAAATGGATAATACAGTAACATGGTTCACGAATGGTATATAGTAGGAAGTCTCCCCGCCATTCCTGCCCCTCTACCACCCAGTTCTCTTCTCCCAACAGGCAGATATTTTATAAAAGCAACGATATAAATACATCTTATTTTCCTTAGAAGGGCTTGGGTTTGAATCCTAGTTTTGTTGCTCTCAAAACCAGCTGTGTTATTGGGGATAAGTCACCTCACTTCTTTGAGCCTCAGATTCTTCACCTGAAAAATGGAAATAATAGTACACACTTCACAAGGTTAGGGTGAGCATTAAGTAAGATTGTGTCTAATGGCGTGTTTTGTTTTTGCTTTTGCTTATAAGAAGGATACACACCTGTGTGGAGCCCAATGCAGGGCTTGGGGCTTGAATTCACAACGCTCAGATCAAGACTTGAGCTGAGATCAAAAGTCAGATGCCTAACCAAGTAAGCCACCCAGAAGCCCCTAATGGTGCTTTCTAAAAGTGCTATGCCAACCAGCTGTTCTAATGGGAGCAGCAACCATGTACCAATAGTGAGGTAGAGATTGGCTGTACTCAGTAGGTACTGTGGGACCAGGAATTGACGGTGCTGGGGAAGTACCTGAAGCTGACAGGGAAGAGAGAATATGGGCCACAGGGAAACTCCAATGTGGCTAAAGTAGGCATACGACAGGGTGTGACTGATCTGCACCCTGCACCAACAAATAACCTAATAAAACCGGACAAAACATTTGAACAGATACTTCACCAGAGAATATATATAAATGACAAATGAACATGTGAAAAGATGCTGAACATCCTCAGTCATTAGGGAAATGCAAATTAAAACCTATAATGAGATACCATGACACATGCACTGAAATGGCTATAATCGAAAAACTAACAACACCAAGTGTTGATGAAAATGTGGAGAATGGAAACTCTCATATGTTGCTAATGGGAATGGAAAGTGTTTCCACCACTTTGGAAAAGTTTGGCAGTCTCTTATAGAAGAATTAAGCATCCCATTCCTCAAGGTATTTACCCAAGAATAGTGAAAATGTGTGTTCACACAAAAAATCCATATGCATATATTTATAGTGGCTTTATTCATAATTGCCTGAAACTGCAAACAATCAAATGTCTTTCCACTGATAAATAGATAAGCATTGTGGTAGATCCTTACAATGGGATACTACATAGCAATAAAATGGTACAAATTACTGATGACATGGAAAAACATGGATGGATCTCAGATGTATTATATTAGGCATCGTGGGCTCCATTGTGTCTCACCCTCAAAAAATATTAAGTCCTAACCACTAAACACCCCAAATCATGAACTTATTAAAAAACAGGGTCATTACAGGTATAATTAGTTAAGATGAGGTCATACTAGAATAGGGTGAGCCCTTACTCCAATTGGCTGGTGTCCTTATAAGAGACACACAGGGAGAATGCATGCAAAGACAGAGCCAACACGTGGGGAGAATACCATGGGATGATAGAGGCAGAGACTGGAGTTATGCAGCTGCAAGATATGCAATGCCAAGGATTGCTGGTGATGCCAGAAGCTAACACAAAGGCATGTGCAGATTCTTCCCCAAAGCCATCCAGAGAGCATGGCCCTTCCGACACCTTGATTCTGGACTTCTAGTAACCAGAACTGTGAGATAATAAATTTCTGTTGTTCTAAGCCACCTAGTTTGTGGCACGTTGTTACAGCAAATGTACAAAACTATTGTACTAAGTTAAAGAAGCAGACTCACAGGCATTTATATGACATTCTAGAAAAGGCAAAAACTATAGGGATGGAGAATGGGTCAGTGGTGCCAAGGGTTGGGGCTGGGATGAGGGGATGACTATAAATAGGTAAGGGAGAATTTTGAGGGCGATAGAAATATTCTAGATCTTGATTATGATGGTAATTACATGATTAAATGTGTTTGTCAAAATTCATAAAACTTTATAGTATATAAATTTTTAAAATTTGAATTTACCCTATGTAAATCATACTTCAGTAAACCTGGCCCCCCCATCCATAAACCATAAATAGACAAAAAACATCATACAGTGACCATTTATTGACTTTCCATCCAGATTCAGTGGTTATTAATATTTGACCCTATTTATCTATATATGTATTTTATTTTTGCTGAATCATTTGAAAATAAGTTGCAGACATCATGGCACTTCATCCCTAAAAATTTTATCACACATCTCTTAAGAATAAGGACATTTTTGTATATATATCTAAAAAAAGTAACAATAATTCCAAAGTGTCATCTAATATACGCTCCATATTTTAACTTCTTCAATTGTACTCAAAATGTCTTTTGCAATTGCCTTTTTCTAACCAGGATCCAATCAAGGATTATATAATACATCTGGATATTATGTCTCTTCAATCTCTTAATCTAGAATAGTCTTCCCATCTTTTTCTTTTGATTGCTTTTTGTCTAGGCCAGTAGTCTTGCAGAATATTCTATAATTTCTGGATTTGTCTGACTGCTTCTTCACAGTGTTGCCAAATTTTCTTCTCTTTATTTCCTGCAAACTAGAAGTTATGTCTGGAGACTTGGCTAGATTCAGGTTAAACACTTTTGGCAAGAAGAGTTCACTGGTGACAGAGATCTATTTTCCCATCTTCTTGGCCTCCATGTAGACCTATCTTCCTGTCTTTCTCTCTCATGCCATAAAGGACTTGTGTACTTGTGCAACAAAATTTTATGGAGGGGGGCACCTGGGTGGCTCAGTCGGTTAAGCGGCAGACTTCAGCTCAGGTCATGATCTCGCGGTCTGTGAGTTCGAGCCCCGCTTTGGGCTCTGTGCTGACAGCTCAGAGCCTGGAGCCTGTTTCAGATTCTGTGTCTCCCTCTCTCTGACCCTCCCGTGTTCATGCTCTGTCTCTCTCTGTCTCAAAAATAAGTAAACGTTAAAAAAAATTGTTAAAAAAAAAAAAATTTTATGGAGGAACCAGTATCAACTAGATACTGGGGCCATAAACCTCAGTAAGACAGTTCCTGCCCTAAAGGAAATAAATGAATGAAACAGCACCCTTTCTCATCTAATAAATATTTACTAACTGCTACAAGAAGCCAGGTACCATGCTAGGTGCCAGGGGTACAACAGTAAGCAAATGCAAATATGGTTCCTTGCCTCCTAGGGATTTATAGTCCAGTAAGTGAGACAGACATCCATGAAAAAAAAAAAAAATCCAGAAATAACTTGTGATAGAGAATTCCAAGCAGGTTCCATGCTGTCAGTGCAGCATGGGGGCTTGAGCCCACCAACTGTGAGACCATGACCATGACCGAAGCCAAACTCAAAAGTCGGATGCTTAACTGACTGAGCCACCCAGGTGCCCCTGGGGACAGAGGAATTTTAAATCACATTGCCTTGAATTAAAAAACCCTAAGCAGAGAATTTCAGAATTACAGCCAGACCAAGCCAGTGGTCTGTGCTGTTATCCAAAAAGAACTGTGGATCCTGCAAGAAAAGACGGCTGGTTAAAGCCTTTGATTTTATTCTACTTTCCTGAATATTCAGGTTAGACCAAAGGGCTCAAATTTGTGCTGTTCCTAATAATTATGATATTAAAAAATTACTTTTTCCTTAAGCCACACAACTAACAGGTAGCAGAGTCACAACTCAATCCAAAATCGCTGGTGCCAAAACACTCATATTTGAATATCACATCACAATGCTCCCAGTAATAATGACAATGTACCTACCAAGGTGAAGGTAAGGGAAAGGGGCTTTTTGTAATGTAAGTCAAAAGAAGGGACAGATGCTCTTTTAGCATGACAAGGACACAGGAGTGATGCCAGCAGGAGGTTAATTGGCCCAGTATGAATGATCTGGTTGTTTTTCGATGCTTAAACAGGAGGCCGGACTAAAGTGGCCAGAAATTCCCACCCCCCACCCCCCACCTCCTTACCCTCCATCAGGAACAAAAAAGACTGTGCTTTTAAGAAATGAAAAGCAG
Organism: Panthera leo; assembly: GCF_018350215.1. Classification (NCBI taxonomy): domain Eukaryota; kingdom Metazoa; phylum Chordata; class Mammalia; order Carnivora; family Felidae; genus Panthera; species Panthera leo. The sequence continues at coordinate 79,871,363 of NC_056681.1, read as the reverse complement.
TTGGGATCTTTGGGAAAAGGACTATGAGAAAGGGGAATATAAGAGAGAAGGCAGGAAGGAGATGTTGGGAGGAGGTCTGCTAACCAGAGTTTGGCCCTATAATTGCCATGGCCAATAAGACCCCTTACTCATGGTTGTACAGAAGTCACTCAAATCTCTGTCATGCCGTGCACTCTGTTTTGATTAGACTATGATACATGAGCCTGAATAAAAAGGTTCACTCACCACGTTCCATGATTCTATGTATTCTCGACAGCCAACCGGAAGATAGTTTTGTTAGGAACTGTTCCACGATGGGCTTCCAATAACTTCTATTATTGTCAGGCACTGTGCTAAGTGCTTTAGATACATTCATTGATCTCTAATCCTCTCAACAGCCACCAGAAGAGGTCACTGGGACTTAACTACTCACCTAATAAAACTATCAAACCAGGAAATTTTTAGTCGGGCCTGTCTGACTTAGGCACAGCTAAACTAGCCTAGATCAGTGCTTCTCAAACTATCTGTGAAGGAGCACTTTTTATTTTTATTTATTTATTAATTTAAATATAATTTATTGTCAAATTGGTTTCCATACTACACTACCCAGTGCTCATCCCAACAAGAGAAACACTTTTTAAATTTCAATCTATCACAGCTTGAAAATTTTGGAAGATACATAATTTTGTAAAATGTAAAATGAAAAGATAGGCACAATACAAGCCCAAAGTTACTTACAATTAACAGACATACTCTGTGAAATTGCTGTAAATGTTTCTAAACACCTATTCTGAATGTCTGTCTTCAGAGTGAATCTTGTCATGGAATGGCATTAGAACTGCTAATGCCAGAACTGCTACTGGTCATGAGGGCACATCAGAATCATTCCTGAACTTTTGCCAAATACATGTGCCTGCCTTCTACCCAGACTCTGATTCAGCAGGTTTGACATGTTTAATAGACACTTCCCAGAGGATTGTGATGTCCATCCCTGGTTAAGAACTACTGCTATTCTAACATACTGCCACAGCTACTGTTTCCAGCTTGGTACAAATTAAAAGAATCAAGATCCTTTTTCAGAATTACTAAAACCAGTACTGGGCATTGTGGTGGGGAAAAGGAGGAAGGGTAAGAATGCTAGGGAAATTGAGAAATTCAAGAGTTGCCCTCCCTAACATCTACATTACCAGCTGGTACTATTTTAATATCCTTTCAACTTAAAACTTTTGATGTCTGGTTCAAGTATGAAAACGCTCTGAGCAGCAAATGAGAAGCAGTCAAAATTGCGTTTTGCAGATAACCATTCCCATCTAAGGTAACACCTGTATGTTGTTTCCTCCTACCTGCACAGCAATGCCTTTGTAAGAACGGACTATCTCCTGCATCTTGCATTTGAGAGATTCTGAGAACTGTCGGGCCCAGAGAAAAATTGTGAGTTCTTAGTTTACCCTAGAGGATAGCAAGCTGGTGACACAGTCCGTTGTTTTTAGGGAGAAACAGCCTGTGAGAAAAGCACTCCATCTTTTCATTTCAGGGCCAACAGTGAAAAGTAGATGAGGGATGAGGCCTCGTAAGAAGACTCACAAGAGACGTTCAGTGAGAATAGGAAGTGGTAGTGTGTGTATGCCCCCAAGAAAAAAGTCTAGTGAGTTACGTGACCCCCAGAGAAGTGAGGATTGATAAGATGCTTGTGAAAAAAAATGACAAATACAATTTTTTGAGCCAAATAAGCTTTTTTTCATAGTACTTACTTTTTATTAGTATTACTGATATGTGTGTGTTCAACTGACCCTATCACAATGTTAAACAAGTATACACAGAGTTTGATGTACACAATCAAAACTCTGGTGTACTTTTCCTCTCTAAGTTCCAGTCCTTGATGGGTATATTCATATATCAGGTGCTGGAAAAAATTTGGAAATATTCCTCTAATTTCATTATCTAGAATAGATTGAAAACTTGATGGATAATATGTTTCCAGACTACATCAAAGTTTCCTATAGATCAGTAAGAAAAAGACAAACAGCTCAAAAGAAAAACAAGCAAAGGATATGGACCATTTCACAGACGAAGAAATAAAAACAGCAAAGAAAATATGCTCAACCTCACTCATGACCGAGTAATGCAAGGCAAAATGAGATACTGCTTTTGACTCATTATACTGGCAAGAAGTGTGTTAATATTGAGATACTTTTATATGGATGCTTTCATATGCTCTTTGCAAAAGTGTAAATTGGTTGGGCTACTTTGGAGGGCTATTTACCAATATCTCTTTGCATATCCTGAGTTTGAGGGATTCTGGGAACTGTGGTAGACTCAGCTCACACTGGCTTGCAAGCATTGATTATACATATCTCTTCCCAATTCCAAGTTTACTAATGTCACATTAGTAGTTTGAAATCAGCCAGGGCAGGGAGAACTCCCACAATGGAAAAAGGGCAAATGCTACAAATCAGCCCTTATCCCCCTTTTTAGAAGACTGGTTGGTAAACAGTTATCACACTCCACAGCCTATTTGCCAGTGTCTAGAATCTATAAAGCACATAACCCATGATACAGTAATTCCTGTTTTCTAAGGTATCTTTGCACCTGTATAAAAAGGCATGTGCAAAGCTTTTCACTACAGTATTTGGGCTTCAAAGGATGGAAGGTTCTGGTGAGACCTGTTTACACAATTTTTTTTGAATGTCCCAGTACCCAAATCAATGCCTCCCTGGAGTCTCAAGGGGCTGGTGGGGAAGATGCTGGCAGCTGACTCTAGTAAAGCTCTATCCTGATCAGATAAGGGAAATTCAGATGAGATTTCTTTCAGCATCTTCTGTAGCTAATGTGTTTCCACTTTGAAGTTCTCTTTATACCAGTTTGGTAGATTGATGATCTCTGCAGTACTAATTGGTCAGTCTCAAGACATGTTGTTGAGGGTAAAAGCAATTTGCAGGACAATCCACACGGTGTGATTGTACTTATGTCACAGAAATATATGAAACAATATTGTAAATATAGGCATATATGTAAGTAGGTAAAAATCATTAAAAAACTGGAAGGAGATACACTCAAAGTGACCACAGAGGTTACTACTGGGGAAGGGGAGGAAACAAGAATAGACAGTACAGGTCATAGAGGACTTTAGCTTTAATTTGTAAGGTTTAAATGCTTCTCAAGCACAATATATCCATCTATTATTCGTAAAAAGTTAAAACCAAAACAAAACAACTCCTTGAAGTCCATAAGCTGCCATCCAAAAATCCAAGATCAGCGTTCTCAGTTCCTGGAATGGGAGGCACTCTCTTCCTCCTGGAATTGTCCCTCCTTTAGTGGCCCAGGCCTCTTGGGCAGCCGTATACTTTCCCCGCCTGGGCACTCAGGTAATAGTATCAGGCCTGATTAAGACCCTTAGTGGGCTCTGAAAAGCACTGAGAAGATTATGCTCCACCTCCCTTCTCTACATTTATAATGAAAAATAAAAATACTATGAAAGTAAAGAAATCCTATAGTGTCCTGATTTTTCCTAGGACTATGGTGATGCTTCTGATATTTGAAAAATTTTAAATCTCTCAAAAATTCCTGGCTTAGCTGGGAGCATGTGCTTCATTCTGAGCAGCTGGGTGATTTAGCACCTGACAACAAAAGGATGAGAAATGGAACAAATCACCAGCAATCTCCAGTTGTCCTCCAAGATAAGATAAAAAAAATGGAAAGAAAGGACAAAAGTTTAATCACTACTTGTCTCCTCAAACCAGCTCCTTACATGTACACAGTTAATTGGTCAAACTTCCAGGTGCAAAACTAGGTGTGGCATTTGATCTACAAAGGATGGGCCCTCTGTGATTACACTGCAACCACTTCTCTCCTGGGGTTCCCACAAGGCAACAGTGACTTGCTGGGTCTTGCCCCTCCAGCATTGGCTCCTGGGCTGCTTGCCCACTGGGTCTGTAAGTTGATCCTCCTGGGGTCAGGTCCCCAGTGAAGATCTCCAGCTCTTCAGGGATCTTCAGAATCAAATTCCCTTGGCGTTTTATTCAACTGGTCCTTGGTGTACAGGGAGAGGGAAGGGGACTATTTGTTAAGCTTTCACATTATCCTTCTCCATTTACTAAAAGTACACGCATAAGCATCAATGAAGAGAAGGATCAGCGATTGAGTGAGTCTGATAGCTTTCCCACTTAGATGCCCCTGGATCTGGCCTATCTGGTTAATTGGTTGTTATTATTTACTATTTACTTTATTTATTTACTTCCTGATACTGGGGGAAAAGATTTTTCCCTAAATTCTCTGTAGACCATATGTGAAGTGCTGGTACACTAACAGGCAAATGGTTGTTTCTGTAGTTTAATGGATCATACAGTAACTTATGAAGTGATTTGCTTTCTTTCAGCTCAGAGGGGATCCAAAGACAGGTACTTTCTTGATGTATGAGGTCCCCTCTGTGACCAAATGACTTGACACCTCTCCTCTATCCCCTGGCCTGGCCAGCCAAACCAAATCAGACTGGGGCACCAGGAGAGAACAAAATGTTACATGGCTCCTCTGCCTTCTTGTGTCATTCTTTGGCTGATACTGGTTAAAGCAAATATAAACCCTTTGGACAAATTTCAGTTTTGTAGTGAGTAACAACCTTTGCCCCCTTTAAGTCTTCCACAACTAAACTCTACTTTGAGGGAAAGAGCAGGTGAGGATTTTTTTAAAGAACCCCCACCCCTTCCTACAAACTGATTGAGGGACATGAACACGAACCTTGTGGTCTAATAGGACAAAGGTTCTTTTTTATGTTGCAGGGGAGCAAATTTTGCCACTCCCAAAGTAGATCTCTTTGGCATATAGATTATTTTAGGCTGATTTTTTTTTTTTAAGGAAAAAGAAGGCTCAGGAAGAAACTTTGACTTTTTGCCTAACTGCCTAAAACAATTTAGACAGAGGACCTCCTCTGGAGAGTTATCACCATAGATAAGCACAGCATAATATGATCAACTATGGGTGGTGGACAGGGATGAACTTGGAGAAGTCTGTTTATTAAAATTCCTGTGTCCTGTTTCTGTATGTTTCTTTACCAAACATATTTGCTTTTTCATCTTCCTGTGAATTGTTTTCCTTCCCTTTGAAGTCCCAGACCCCCTCCTGCTTTCTCCTTAGCTCTAGGCACCATATAAACCTCAATTGCCTGACTGCCTGAGGGCCTCATATTCCTATGAAGCCCCTGTATGTAAGTAATTAAATTTGATTTTCTCTTGTTAATCCGTCTCAAATCAATTTAATTCTTAGACCAGCCAAAAGAATCTTGAAGGGTAGAGAAAAAATTTTCCTTCCCAGCATCTGAAGTAGTTCATAGGATAAAATTTTAACTGACTTGATATCGCTTACCCTGGGACTGCTGTAGCTCAAATATCCTGGGACTGCTGACAAAAAGCTGGCAGATTATAAGAATTCTTACTATATCCTATATCTCTACCTGCAAGGTCTAATGAAAGTTGAGAGAGGTGAGAGGACTTTTCTTTATCTAAATTTGTATTAGCAGGAGAAAATGTCTGTGAAACTAGTTCACTGGGTATAGAAACTTTGGTAAAAATGTGTTATGAGTACTCTTTTTTAAGTTTATTTTTTTACTTTTTAAAAATGTTTGAGAGAGAGAGAGAGAGAGAGAGAGAGAGTGTGTGTGTGTGTGTGCACCTGTACATGTGCACGAGTGGGAGAGGGGCAGAGAGAGGGAGAGAATCCTAAACTCCCTAAGGTGGGGCTCGCCGGGCTCAATCTCATGAGCCATGAGACCATGACCTGAGTTGAAATCAAGAGTCAGAAGCTCAACTGACTGAGCTACCCAGGCACCCCTGTTACAAGTACTCTTGTTTTCTATTGATCCTTTTCCTCCCAGAGATGGTCATTGTTTACTTTTGCCTGTCTTCTGTGTCATTGGTAATAAGGTACGGAAAACCATTAGGTCTGGTTTTGGCTTTCCTCTCATCTTGTTCTGTCTTGAAAGCTTAGCTTTATAACCAATGAAAATATTCTCTTTGGTCTCTGCCAACTGAAGGATGCATATACCAGCATGAATCTGGCAGGCAGCCCAACAGGCTGTGGCTCCAACAGTCAGCATTCTCTTTGTCCAACTGTGCCAGTTCTCATAGGAATTTGTCAGAAGGGGTTCCAGTCCATAAGGGGCCTTTGTCATCTCAACCTTCCTTGTCACTAATTTAGCCTGAAAGAAATGTGGGTTGTACCCCATCTGTGGCTAGATCTTTCTTAGGCTAACTTTGGGAGTGAACCTTCTGGATTTTGTGAGGGCGCATCCCCTTTGGGGATGCCTTTTTCATCCATAGTTAAGCCTTAAAAAGTCTTATTGGTTTAAGTGATTATTGAGATTAAGATGAGATCCTACTTGTCAATGGCCAGATGATAGATCCTCTAAGGCTCTATCTGAAAGAAAAAAATTCTTTTTTAGAGAGCTCTCATTATCTTATTGGTATAACGGCTAGCCTTAGGGACTCCCTTAGTAAGAAGGAAGAACAGAAATTAGACTTAGAACAAAACTCAAAGTCCACTCAGACCCCTTCCTATTTGCCTTCAGTCATTTGCATATACTGTAAAAAAAATCAGGACATTAGAAATACAATTGTCCTTCACATAAGAAAAAAAAAAATGAAAACAACTGTCCTTATCTTACAAATCCTTGCAAAACTAAAAATATGCAACGCTAGAGGCAATCCAAAGTCCACCGATTATCCCCCCACCCCCCACCCCCGGCCTTTTTTTTAACCAATCCTAAAACCGCCTCTATTTATCTCAAAAAACTCACAAATTATTGGCCTTAGAAAACCAAAGTCCTTCTTGGAGGAACTTGCATTCTTTCTCTGTCCCTTGAAGATATAAATCTTACCATGTCTTTGAAATATAAACACCCCAGGAGGCATCTAAAACAACGCCCATGCTCGCCTAAGACTAAAGGAAAAAAAAGAAAAGAAAGAAAATGAGGCCTTTTACAAACACAAACTGCAAAAAGGGCCAAAATTCTAGACTACAGCCTCTTTAAGATTACTCCAGGGACAAATACAAATCTTAAAAGTCTTCTCCAGAAATAATAAGAAACCTTAAGCCATCTGAGCAAGTAAACTTAAATTATTCTGTTACTTACAACATAGTGAGTTTTATATTGTTTTAAAAACAGAAGCTATAAGATCTCTGTATTTGTCTATACATATATCTATGTCCGTGTGTTATAGATACGGTATTTTTCTACCTCCAGTGGTATTGCCAAAATTAATATGAAAAAAGAGTTCATTTAATTAGCTTAAAGAAAAGGGCTTATATAACTTTAGCATTTACAAAAATTCTCAAAAATAAGATAAAAATTTAATCCAAATGCATTTCAGGTTCACATGATATGGGAAAATATTTGGTATTAAAATTAATTTAAAGTTGTTGGTTTAATTAAAATAGACATGTCTTAAAGCTATCAAGATTGAATATAATGCAGACACACAACTTTTTATTCTACCTGGGTTTCTCAGCCAAATAAGTTCATGTTATCTCTAACTTCAAATGGTGGCTGATTTTGTCTAATATGTCCTGAAATTTTCATAATTGTTGAGAGCAAATGATTTAGATGGGTGTACATGAGATAAGAGTTTTTTTGCTAAACTTTTTAGCAAAAATTGTTTTATGGGGGGGCGCCTGGCTGACTCCATCAATAGTGCATACAACTCTTGATTTCAGGGTTGTGAGTTCAAGCCGCACAATGGGTGTAGAGCTTAATTAAAAAAAAAAAAATTTAAATTATGTTTTATGGTATGTGTAGTTCAAAAATCTTTTCGTAACTTGAAACTTTAAAATTTTGCTAAGTTAAACAGTAAGTTAAATTCATTAAATATCTAAATCCTTTCTAAATAAGATAAAATATGAAACACTAATTACTGTCCTTCTGCCCATAAAAGCCTTCCATTTACACAGATCCTCAGAGCTTTTTTTTTTCTAAGTTTATTTACGTTTATTTATTTTTGAGAGCGAGAGAGAGAGAGAGAGAGAGAGAGAGAGAGAGAGCATGTGAGCAGGGGAGGAGCAGAGAGACACAGAACCTGAAGCAGGCTCCAGGCTCTGAACCGTCAGCACAGAGCCCAACATGTGGCTTGAACCCAGGGACTGTGAGATCATGACCTGAAATGAATTCGGTCACTCAACCAACTGAGCCACCCAGGTGCCCCTCAGAGCTCTTTCTACATGGTAAAGAGATGCTACTCAATTCATGAATGTTGCCAATTAGATCTTCAAATTTACTAATTGAATTTTTTAACACTATTACAGAGGAACTAAAGATATTCATGTTTGTTGGTAAACATGTCTTGTGTTATGCTGAAACTGTATTATAAAGAAGCATATGTTTCTAGAAATTATAAAATGTATTAATAAATTTGTCAATCTGAAGAATGCTGGTATAATAGATAATTCATAATTGCTTATACTTCATTTTCAGTAGAAATTAAAGTTTCTAGAATTAAGAATTCTAATATATGTGATTGAAACTACTTGAATAAGGAAAGCAACTCTGTATACAAGGCAAGTCAGATATGTTTTGGGTAAGAAAAGTTATAAAGTACGGAGCTGTTTTTGTTAAGGGAAAGGCAGTAAATTTGTCCTCAAGTAAGTCTGGTTATGTGGCACCTGAGTAGCTCAGTTGGTTACACATTTGACTCTTGATTTCGACTTAGGTCATGATCTCACGGTTTGTGAGTTCAAGCCCCACATCAGAATCTGCACTGACAGTGAGAAGCCTGCTTGAGATTCTTTCTCTTTCCCTTCTCTCTCAAAATAAATAAATAAACTTAAAAAAAAAAAAAAAAAAACCCTAGTTATGAGAAAGGAAAAGGGATGAAATATGAATGTAGAAAAAAAGTTGTAGATAGCTTATGGAAAAAGAATCTTCAGAAACAAATTTTGTGTATGGTAGAGACTAACATTGGAATGAACTTAATTAAGTCAATGAGTTTTAATATCAAAAGTAAGCTGGTGCAAAATTAAAATTTGGTTTTTCTCTCTGTTCAAAGGCCAGTCTTCTTAACACTTTGGTCTGCTTTTGATAATAAGAAATTATGAGTTTTTCTTTGTTCTTAATCTGCCTAGAAAACAAATATTCTAGGTTTTATCAAAATGTCATGTGCATCATGTTGCCTTAATCAGCCCTTTGATTATTTAAGAAAATTGAGTCTTCTCAATATTAAAAGAGCTAAGTTTTTCCTTTTACTGATCATTTAACTTTCTATATTTGTCTACAAAGTCTTGGTCACCATGATTAAGTGGATAACTAAGTAATGTTTCACAGTGATCTCTGATCCTGTTTGACCAAATGTTTTAAAACCTTTGACATTTTTGACAAACTATCCAAAATTTAAACCCTAAATGAACCCTTTTTGACCTCAAAATAACTCTGGGATTTTTCAGAAGGTTGCTGAAAAATTGTAAGATTTTTCTCTCCCCTTGTAAAAGATATTAAACAAACTAGGCTTGTTTGATATGTTAAATTACATGAGAAACATTGTCAAATAAATGGTGATAAATCTTTTTTGGATTATTATCTTATGAGTAAATATTAATATAACTGTTCTAGAAAATTATATAAAATTCCTAAAAATTCAGATAAGTCCTAGTATAATTTCATCAGTCATAATTCTAGTTATTATCTTAAAATGCTGTATGTCACAGAAATAACCAAATTTCTGTGTCAATTGCATTGTAATGAACCCTAATCAGACTTTAACCTGGCTATTTTAAACTCTTTTGTCATTTACACTTGATCTTAGCCAAAAGGCCCAGAAGCGATCTTTTGTCATTTACAGACAGTTGTTCTTTTGCTCTAATGCTTTTACAAAAGTGTTTCTGCAAAAATGCTTCTATTGGATTTCTGGTAACTTTAAGATCATAAATCTGAACTCAACAAAAATTTCCAGAAATAATAGAGAAAATGGAACTTGTTCAAGGAGAACAAAAAATGAATTTCACGGAACTGAATAAACAGAGGAAAATGGATATAATTTTTATCAATTTTTGTTTGTAATACTGCTGGTTCTTTATTATTATAATTTTTTTAATGTTTGTTTATTTTTGAGAGAGAGACAGAGTGTGAGAGGGGGAGGAGCAGAGAGGGAGACAAAGAATCCAAAGCAGACTCCACGATCTGAGCTGTCAGCAAAGCTGACGTGGGGCTCGAATTCGTGATCGATTCAAGATCAGGACATGAGCCAAAGTCAGACACTTAACTGACTGAGCCACCCAGGCGCTGGTTCTTTCAGTTTTCCAGAAAAAGGAAACATTTCCTCTTAATCTAACCATGCCTTACACAACTTGGTAAATTATACCTTTGTAAGCAGAACTGAAACATTTATCTTTTTCTCCCTATTGGATTCCTCTAGAATTCAAAAGCTCTTAATGAATATTCTTACCCTTATGGTAACATGTTTATTTGCATCAGTTCAGTAAGAATCTGTTCTCCTTGTAACAGGACACAACTGGCAACACTGGTTACATTACCAAGGCTTTGAATGGAATGTCATATTTCAGAGATATACACAGATTCATATATGACCACACAAATTTAAGAAACTAAGGTTGACTTTAGAAAACCAACAAAGCCCCTTGGAAATATCAGCCGATACCTTGCTTACAGTGTTCCCAGCAGCCCTACCAAGTGAGTAAAAAAGGTTAATTCCTGGCAGATGCAGGAACCTCAGGATATTTTAGGGACCTTGAGAAGAGATAAAGTAACCCAAAGCTATAGGTATTGAAAGCAAAGTTCTAATGACAAGTTATTTGGCAGCTAAAAGTTCAATCTGGGGACTTCTTGTGAAAGGTACCAGCAAAGCAGATTTAAAAGAACCTATATGATAAATTGCTATTCCTGTTGAATTTTTGCAAATAATCAGGCCAAGTTTATTGAAACAAGGCTTATTTTGCAAATAAATTAGTCTTAATTTGGCTATCTTTGGTAGAAATGAGGGTGACTGTTGAGAGAAAAAAATTGTTTCAATAGCACACCTTTGTGGATATTAGATTGTAATACTGTTCATTGTAAACTGGACTAAATCCCAAATTCTTTGCTTCCTCTAATGTCTGGCTACAACCCTCCAAAATAACGTTTCCAATATTTCTTGCCCGCCTGACATGGAATCATTGAAAATTAAAAGTGTGCTTTTCCCTGAAGCCCTATAAACTGAATATAAGTGACCTGATATAAACTTCCAGAAATCACTACAACAGCTCATGTATTTCATGTATGGATAACACTTGTGCCAATTGCTGTGTGGCCACTCAGAATGATCATCAGAGACCTTCAAACTGCAAACCAAGAAAATCTATCAGATTGCCACTTCCTGCCTTCATTCCACCTAAAGATTTCTCAAGTCACACATCTAAACATTTCGTATTATTATTTATTTTTATTTTTAAGTAGGCTCTACCCCAACGTGGGGCTTGAATTCACAACCCTAAGATCAAGAGTCACATGCTCCACTGACTGAGCCAGCCAGGTGCCCCTAAAAATCTTTTAAATTGGCTGCTTTCATAACTCAGAAACTGGGTTTATAATTTGCTCCAACCATTGACCTTTTTTTTTTCTTTTATTTCCTTAGAAATGCCTCTTATTTAATACCTGATTGCTTGAACCACAGGCCTGCTTTGGAAGTGTATCTGCACCACAGCCTGCTGAAATGAGTTTAACTGAAGTGACCTATGCTCAGGAATGAAAAACCAACTCAGTAAGATAAAACAATCTACAACTCAACTTGCGGACTGTGAAACTTCTTGGAGAATTTTCAAAGGCAGTACTGTAGGGAAGGAAAATGTGTCTCTTTGGCATGTGGGTTTTAGGCTGATTATTTTTAAGAAACGTAAGGCTCAGGAAGAATCTTTGACCTTCCTCAGTCTGCCTAGAACAATTTAGATGGAGGACCTCCTCCAGGAAGGGAGCTATCACCATAGATAAGCACAGCATAATATGAACTAGGAGTGGTGGACAGGGAGGAACATAGCAGTCTGTTAAAATTCCTCTCTGGGGCCCACTGTTCCTGTATGGCCCAGCAAACATTTGTTTCCCAAACATTTACTCTTTTTCATCTTCCTGTGAATTGTCTTCCTTCTCTTTGAAGTCCCAGACCCCTATCCCATTCTCCGTAGTTCAGAATGGCATATAAGCCTCATTTGTCTACCTATGGACCTCATATTCTTATGGAACCCCCATACATACATAGTTAAATTTGATTTTCTCTTGTTCATATCTCATGTCAATTTAATTCTTAGACCAGCCAAAACAATCTTGAATAGTGGAGAAAAATTTTTCCTCTCCAACAACATTCTCCTCCATTTTCCTTCCCTTTCCAGAATTTAGGTCCTTGGGGTTCACTTCAGAGGGCAGGTAAGCACAGCTTGAAGAACAACAGACCTCACCTCCCTTCCCAATCAAGCCAGAATGGATCCACAACTCTGCTAGGGATGCTACAGAAACTGCTTCTGACTTCAACTCCCTAAGGAGGGAGTGAGCTTTGGGATTTGTTCACTTGCACAGTCCCATGTCTGTTAGCAGTCATATATTCTCTTACTTGGCTATGTTTAGCTTTGTTTGTCTTCCATGGGAACACAACGCATTCATCTCCCTTTTCTCAGCTCTCCATTTATAATGCTCATCACCAAGGACCTGAGGCCCAGATGATGAGCCAGATATGATCCAGGTTTGTAAACATCCACAAAAAAAAAAAAAAAAAAGAAAGACCCTTTCTACATAGAGGTGTGATTTCACTCATTCCTGGAAATGTGTTTCCTTTCCACTTCCAGATCCAAAGACATATTCTCTATCCTTCACAATTCTGTCTGGATGATCTACTCACTGATATATGTAGGGAGTTAAAGTCCCATACTATTATGATATTACTGTCAATTTCTCCCTTTTTGTCTGTTAATATTTGCTATATATATTTAGGTGCTCCTTATATTGGGTGCAGATATATTTACAAGAGTTTTATCTTCTTGATGGATTGATCCCTTTATCATAATGTGATGCCCTTCTTAATCTCTTGTTATAGGCATTGTTATTTTAAAGTCCATTTGTGAAAGAAGTATTGCTACCCCAGCTTTCTTTTCATTTCCATTTGCAAGGAATATCACTTTCAGCCTTTGTGTGTCTTTAGATCTGAAGTGAGTCTTTTGTAGGTAGCAGATAGATGGGTCTTGTATTTTATCCATTCAGCCATTCTTTGTCTTTTAAGCATTTAGTCTGCTTCCATTTAATTATTGATAGGTATGCATTTATCGTCATTCTGTTAATTGTTTTCTAGTTGTTTTTATAGTTCTTCTCTGTTCTTTTCATCTTCTCTTGCTTGATTTCCTTGTGATTTAATGACTTTATCTTTAGTGTTAAGTTTGGATTCCTTTCTCTTTATTTTTTGTATATCTATTATAGGTTTTTGGTTACCATGAAATTCACAAAAAAAAACCCCCATATACATACATATAGAAACATATGTATATACACATACATGTATATATACATATGTATATATACATACATGTATATATACATATGTATATGTATATATACATGTATGTATGTACATATACACACATATGTATATACATATACACATATATGTATATACATATACATACATACCAGTCTCTTTTAAGTTGGTGGTCACTTAAATTCAAACACATTCCAAACTCACTACATTTTATCCCCATTTTATGTTTTTGATATACTTTACATCTTTTGTGTGCCTTAACTAATTATTTACATATAGTTGGTTACACTACTTTTGTCTTTCAACCTTCAAATTAGTTTTATAAATGGTTGATCCACTACCATTACTATATGTTTGCCTTTACCTGAGATTTTTTTTCTTTTATGTATTTTCTTATTTCTAGCCTTTTGTTTTTTGCTTAAAGAAGTTCTTTTAGTGTTTCTTGTAAAGCCAGTTTAGTGGTGATGAACTCTTTAAGCTTTTGTTTGTCGGGACTCTCTATCTCCTCTTCAGTATGAATAATAAACTTGCCAAGTAGAGTATTCCTGGTCCCAAGTTTTTTCCTTTCAGCACTTTGAATACATTGTGCTACCCCCTTCTGGCTACAAAGTTGCTGCTGAAAAATCAGCTTATCATCTTATGGGAACTCCCTCATATGTAACTAATTGCTTTTCTCTTACTGCTTTTAAGGGAAGATTCTTTGTATTTTATTTTTGTATTTTAATTATAATGTATTTTGGTATGGATCTCTTTGGGTTCATCTTGTTTGAGACCCAGTGCCTCTTGGACCTGAATGTCTGTTTCCTTCCCCAGGTTAGAAAAGTTTTCAGCTATTATTTCTTCAAGTAAGTTTTCTGCCTGTTTCTTTCTCTTTTCCCTCTGGGACCCCAATAATTCAAATGTTAGTATGCTTGATGTTGTTGCAGAAGTCCCTTAAACTTACCCTCATTTTTAAAAATTCTCATTTCTTGGGGTGCCTGGGTGGCTCAGTCAGTTGAGCGTCCGACTTCAGCTCGGGTCATGATCTCATAGTCCATGAGTTCAAGCCCCATGTCGGGCTCTGTGCTGACAGCTCAGAGCCTGGAGCCTGTTTCAGATTCTGTGTCTCCCTCTCTCTCTGACCCTCTCCCGTTCATGCTCTGTCTCTGTCTCAAAAATAAATAAACGTTTAAAAAAATTTAAAAATTCTCATTTCTTTTTGCTGGTCACTTTGGGAGATTTCCATTACCCTGTCTTCCAGATCACCGATCCATTTTCTCTATCATCTAACTGGCTCCTTATTCCCTGTAGTGTTTTTTCATTTCTGTTATTGTATCTTTCAGCTGTGATTCCTGTTGTCTAAAATGATGCTTTGATGGGGCGCCTGGGTGGTTCGGTCGGTTAAGCGTCCGACTTTGGCTCAGGTCATGATCTCACGGTCCGTGGGTTCGAGCCCCGCGTCGGGCTCTGTGCTGACAGCTCAGAGCCTGGAGCCTGTTTCAGATTCTGTGTCTCCCTCTCTCTGTGACCCTCCCCCGTTCATGCTCTCTCTCTGTCTCAAAAATAAACGTTAAAAAAAAAATTTTTAATTAAAAAAAAAATAAAAAAATAAAATGATGCTTTGAAAATGTAACTAATAAAATGTTTTTGTGTGCATAGAGTGTATCTGAAAGGAAACACACCAAACTGTTAACAACACCTACTTCTAGGGGGAAGACTTTTTATTTTTATTTTATTTTTTTTTAAGATTTTTATTTTTAAGTAATCTTTACACTCAATGTGGGGCTTACAACCCTGAGATCAAGAGTTGCCAGCCAGGTACCCTGGGAGAGAGGTTTTTAAAAAGCAGAAAGCTCCATACAATTCTGCACTAATTCAATTATTATGAATAACTTTTTAAATGAGCATGTATTGCTTTTTTTTAAATGTTTATTTATTTTTGAGAGAGAGACAGAGCACAAGCAGGGGAGGGACAGAGAGGAGACACAGAATCCGAAGAAGCTCCAGGCTCTGAGGTGTCAGCACAGAGCTTGAACTCAAGAAGCACAAGATCATGACCTGAGCCAAAGTCAGGCGCTCAACTGAGCCACCCAGGCGCCCTGAGCATGTATTACTTTTGTAATTAAAATGTTAAAAAGGGGCGCCTGGGTGGCGCAGTCGGTTAAGCGTCCGACTTCAGCCAGGTCACGATCTCGCGGCCCGTGAGTTCGAGCCCCGCGTCAGGCTCTGATGGCTCGGAGCCTGGAGCCTGTTTCCGATTCTGTGTCTCCCTCTCTCTCTGCCCCTCCCCCATTCATGCTCTGTCTCTCTCTGTCCCAAAAATAAAAAATAAAAAAAAAAAAAAAAAAAAAAATGTTAAAAAAAAAATTTGAACTCTGTTATACCACACCATGGGTAGACTGTGTTGAAAAACCATAATGAGGAAGTAGCTACTACAGATCACTACACACATAGTGAGAATGAATTAATGGCCAAGAGTTATGTTATATTTAGCAAGTTTGGGTTATGGTTGTCCAGCGGGGAATAAAGATAATCTGCTGCCTACCTGGGTGCTGCAGACAGGCAGGAAGCCTCAAGTGGCAAAAGCCTCATCTTGCACATTGCACCTAAAAATGAGTGGCAGTGAGTGGGCAGTGAGGCCGAGGTCATCAGAAACATCATTAGGCTCTACAAAGAGCCTCAGCAGCCTCAGCGCAGAGACATGTCTGACATGCATGCTGGCTACAAATGACATAGGACCTCACATCCCCTAGGTCATATCTGCATACAAAAGACATCACTGTAGGAACTGTCATTATCTAAACACAATGAGCAAGGACACAGGTATTTTTTTCAAGCACATATTATTCTTTTGGAGGGTTTGGCATGTAGAATATGGAGATGGAAGATAGTACCCTGAGGTCTCTTCCTGACCATGGCCTTGTATAAGTCCTCTGCCATCTGTCCAGATGTTTCCCCCTTTATAAAGATGAAAAATTGCTTCTACCAAAAGCTTCCCAGTCATTTTGAGACCAGTGCTAAATCTTAACATTGATTCTAAAAATAGCCATAATTTATGAATCATAAAATCCCCAAATTTATTTTTATTTCTTTAATATAAAACCAGTATTAAGGATTTTAACTATTTCATTTTTCAGCCTAAATTTCTTTTAAACTAATAGTTTAATCTCTAATTGCATTTGTGTAATCCATTTCAAACCCCCCTACACCCCTCCCCCTTCCATTTCTCCTCTTTCTGCCTCCAATGAATAAACAGTACTTGAAACAGAAAACTACCCAAGGGGCACCTGGCTGGTTTGGTCTGTAGAGCATGCAACTCTCAATCTCAGGGTCATGGTTTCAAGCCCTACATTGAGCATGAAGACTACTTAAAAAAGAAAGGAAGGAAAGGAAAGGAAAGGAAAGGAAAGGAAAGGAAAGGAAAGGAAAGAAAGAAAGAAAGAAAGAAAGAAAGAAAGAAAGAAGGAAGGAAGGAAGGAAGGAAGGAAGAAAGAAAGAAAGAAAGAAAGAAAGAAAGAAAGAAAAACTAGCCAAGAGTAGGTAAAAGAGAAACAAAAACCCTAATCATAGTTCTTGGTGAGTAAATGATATAAATACTCATATTTTGCTCTGTGATCATGTACAGGTTCATTATTTTATTCTGATATTTGTACTGAACTTGCAAGATATCAGTTGGCACCATTTATCTGACAGGAAGCAGGTCCAGGCAAGTTCCTCTATAACAAAGGTTACTTCAGTGTTACATTCAGTCATGATGATATGACAATCATGGCCATCCCCACATAAGGGAGAACTGATTGCACTTAGATAAAAACGCTACTTCTCAAATTCTGAAGTAAAAAACTGTATACTTTGCAACTAGAGGTAAGTGCACACTAATTATGTTCTATTTGAGTTTTTCCTTCTGCTAGCTAAATCGCCATATAAAATATTGAAAACTTTGGCTGCAAAGTTGTGCAGCTAAAATTATAAGGTAGCAATTGTCCTATGAGACCCATCACTTCTAGTACCCTGTTCTTCTAGGAAAATATCCATTATTTTTGAGCTGACTCTAGAAGGCTTCCTTCTTTCTCCTTGCCCCTTCACCGGTCTAGATATTTATTGTGCACTTCTGAAAACATTATTTTCTAACATCTGTTTAACATTTAATTTCCTCAAATGTTTATTTATATTGTTTTCCAAATTTTCACTCAGGTCTGAAAAAAGAATTTCAGTAACTACTGGCTTGACACCACGTCAGCTATTTAAGATTTCAGATACTCAATGTCATCCTTTGCTTTTCACCACCTTCTTACATTTGAGAGAGATAAAATTAAATGAAGTTTAAAATGCTATTGTTCTTTTTGGATCATGATTAAAGACAAAAAAAAAAAACAAAAAAAAAACCACCAAATAATCCAATCAAAATGGGCAGAGAACCGAAAAGACATTTTTCCAAAAAAGATATACAATTGGTCAGCAGACACATGAAAAGGTGCTAAGCATCATTAGTCATCAGGGAAATGCAAATCGAAACTACAATGAGATATCACATCACACATATCTGAAAGGCTAAAATCAAAAAGACAAGAAATAACAAATGTTGGCAAGAGTATGGAGAAGAGGGAAACCTTGTGCACTTTTGGTGAGAATGCCAACTGGTGTAGCCACTATGGAAAAGCCAGTATGGAGTTTCCTCAAAAAATTAAAAACAGAATTACCATATGATCCAGTAATTCACTACTAAATATTTACCCAAAGAAAATGAAATACTAAGTCAAAAAGATATATGCACCCTTAAGTTTACTGCAGCATTATTTACAATAGCCAAGGTATGGAAGAAACCCGAGTGCCCATCCATAGATGAATGGATAAAGAAGATGTGGTGTACACACACATACACATACACAAACACACACACACACACACACACACACACACACACACACACAGGAATATTACTCAACCATAAAAAAGAATGAAGTCTTGATGTTTGCAGCAATATGGATGGACCTAGGCAGTATTGTGCTAAGTGAAGTAAGTCAGACAGACAAACAAAATACCAAATAATTTCACTCACATGCAGAATTTAATAAAACAAATGAACAAACAAGGAAAAAAGACCAAAAAAAAATAGATTCTTGAATACAGAGAACAAACCAGTAGTTGCCAGAGGGGAAGAAGATGGACAGGATGAGTGAAATAAATAATGGGAACTAAAGAAAAATAATACCAGGGGAAGAGAGGTTAAATAAAGGAAAAGGGAGGATATAATGGTGAAATTCAAACCTTCACTGATGAAGCCAACAGAAACCAGAGCTTCCAAGAAAATCCAGGCCTGAGATTAAAGCCAAATCTTTCGTTGCTATCAACATGGAACTACTGAAGTCTGAAGTTTCTTTCTTACTCCATTTTAAAAGCAACTTTTGGCTTGCCTGGACTGTTTCTAAACAGACTGAAGTTAGAGTGTTTATTGCTCAAGCAGGGACAACTTCTATAAAGCCTAATTCAGGATAAGGACTATATTTATTTTGCCCCACATTTCTTGAACTCAAAGTGATTTTAACCTAGGATTACAGAAGTAGGAAATCTAGTGGCATCTGCTGGGACTCGTATGTCAGTTTCCTCCTTCCCTGGTCCTTTCTCCATTCTTGCACTACTCCCAGGGAGATGTCCTGGTTTAAGTTAAGTGTCCCTTTCAAAATTTTACAAAAACGAGTTAGTGCCCCCAAATTAAAAAAAAAAAAAACAAAAACATAATATCCAATTAGGCAACAAAGAGAGTGATTTACCTTCATACTTTCTTAAAGGTAATACAAACTGATATAACCTTTCTGTAGAACAATTAGGTAATGCTCATGAAAGTCTTAAAAAACATGTGTTCCACTTCCAGGAATTTATTCAAGGAAAGGCAACTCTTTTCCTAGTACCAGCCTTCTTTTCTGTTATCTCTGTAGGTTAGGCTGATAGGTCATCTAACTGTCCAAGGCGTGTTATGTGTTCTCACAATAGACTATAATAGACATGTATTCCTTTGGTAATCAGGTATTTAAGTATCACCAGTAAATATAACACACACAAACACACCCTGCTTAAAACACTTGTATTCCAAAGTGTTTAGTTAAATATGGGGACCACCTTTAGCAACCAATTTCTTTTACTACTACTACTACTACTACTACTATTATTATTATGAAAAACTCAATATACATTAACAAATTTTCTAATGACCTAGGATTTAGGGGTGTAATAAAAAGCTCATGTCCACTTTTGTGGCTATTAATTTCATAAGATGACCTAAACAGAGCTTCAAACCATAACAGCAATTTCCTCTCCCTGTGTGCCCAAGAACTGTGCTTGTAGGCTTTCACAGACTTCCATTGGATATGTGAGTCAATACTAATGCGGCAGCTACAGTTCTTCCTGCCAGTGACATCTGGAATCCCATTATATGATGGGATGCTCTTTTCTTCCATTTTATATCAGGAGACATTATATCTAAATTCTCCTAGATCACATGACAGTAGCCCTGGAAACAGAAAGCAAGTTTTAATAATTCTTTGGCCAAACCACATACCTTCTCTGAATCTATTTACCATACTGTTTCAAGATGTTTTCTCAAGCATCTACAGGAGCTACATTTAAAACCTCTGGTCATTGTTTGCTAACTGCTGGGATGGTTTTAATCAGAGAGGAAGCCAATATTTTCAGCTCAGGTGTTGGAAGGGCTCCTAAAATGTCTGCAAACTGATTTAGCAGAGAGAAAATGTTTAACAGAAGCGAACTTACTCCTGCCCTAGAATAAACAATAAACTCATTAGAACTGACACATGCTGTAACCACTGACCAAGGGGAACTACATTTTTTTGAACACAGCACATCTCAAAGCCAACTGACTGAGCTTTCTAAATGTTATCAGTATCAGATTTGATAAAACCTGTTAAACAAGGGCCTCAATACACTGGTTGACAGGTTCCTTCTTTTAGAATATTCTTGGTGTTTGGTATAACTTCTCTACAAGGATCTAATTTTTATACTAGTTTTTTTATTATTTATTTATTCTTATTTTTTAAATTTTTATTTATTTTTAAAGTAATCTCTACACCCACAACCCTGAGATCAAGAGTCACATGCTCTCCTGACTGAGCCAGGCAGGCACCCCTACACTAGTTTTCTTGAAGAAATTTTTGTTTTTGAAATTTTCTTGAAGAGGTTTTATTTGATGACCCAAGTAAAATCTTCTGATATAAAAGACCTTACATCAGCTCAGCAGATATTCTTCCCTTCTTACAATCTTCACTTGAGGTAAGTGAAGGGAGTCCCTTTGTGACAAGGACCATTTAGTTCTAGGTTCCAGAAAAGCCCAAGTAGCTCAGATCAAAACAGACCTCCCAGATTTGGGGAGAACTAATCCAAATGCCGGTATCAGTTCCAGGAGCATCACAGGTTTTACTAGGGTCAGTAAACCTTTTCTAGGGTAGGCAGGCTCCTCCAAGTCTTAGCTCAAGACACATGGCTTATGGTCAGCCTTGTATTTGCATGAGGAAAATGTTCTCTTCCCCTTTTTCTTTTTTTTTTTTTAACGTTTATTTACTTTTGAGACAGAGAGAGACAGAGCATGAACGGGGGAGGGCCAGAGAGAGGGAGACACAGAATCCGAAACAGGCTCCAGGCTCTGAGCGGTCAGCACAGAGCCCGATGCAGGGCTGGAACTCATGGACCTCGAGATCATGACCTGAGCCGAAGTCAGCCGCTTAACCGACTGAGCCACCCAGGCGCCCCTCTTCCCCTTTTTCTAACTCTTACCTGATTTATTATGTATAAATTCCTAAAATCCTACCCTAGGAACAAACTACCACAGCAAGGGTTTCTAAAGTTGACTCCACTTATTCTCTACTGATTTCAAGTCTAGGGATATGGTCCTGGAAGCCTCCTTTTTAAAATGCTTTTATGATGGGGCGCCTGGCTGGCTCAGTCAGTGGGGTATGTGACTCTTGATCTCAGGGTTGTGAGTTCAAGCCCCACGGTGGGTGTAGAGATTACTTAAAATTAAAATCCTAAAAATAAATAAATAAATGCTGTTATAAACACCTGTGCATGCTGAAGTATAAGAACCTCTGCACACAGTACAGCTGTAAGAGTGAATGAAAGAGGGAAGGAAAGAAACCCCAGCAAGCAGAGACAGGCAAGATTTGAATTTGAGGATTTAATACTAATGGGGGAATAAGATTTTAAAAAACAACGACAAAACAACAACAAAACACCCCAGCTCACTGGGGAGGGATCATGAACACCTTTGCTTCAACAACTCCATCTTCAGCTAGGCTGGCTGCATCAGTGTGCTGATACTTTCTTCTACCTCTGACAGCTTCTTTAGGACTTGATTGACCTTGACTTCATCAAATTCCAAACACAGAAATTCAGATTCCTGGAAAACACAAAAGGATGTTTTATAAAAGACCCTCAAGATAGCCAAGGCTCTGGATCTGGGCTGACCCAGTTCCAAAGGCCCAGGGCCCCCTACCTAGCAAGCCTGACTCAGGTCTCAATACCTAAATGATATATTATCCAGCAAATCAAATCCACATATTTAGTTCCCTAAATAAAACTACTTCTATTAGGTGTTTCATAAATGGTAAAGAGATATACAAATGTTAGGTGTTCTCATTATGTGGCATGTGAGAAGCTCTTCAGTCATCACGTTCCATCCCATAACAATTTTTTTTAATGTTTATTTATTTTTGAGAGAGACAGAGTGCAAGGGGGGGGGGGGGAGGGGAAGAGAGAGAGGGAGACACAGATCTGTGGCAGGCTCCACGCTCTGAGCTGTCAGTACAAAGCCCAACACAGGGCTCAAACTCACTAACTGCACGATCATGACCTGAGCCGAAGTCATGTTTAACCGCCTGAGCCACCCTGAGTGCCCAGATCCCATAACAATTTTTAAGGTAAGTACTTAAGTACTTATAAATGAGGACACTGAGGCACACAGTGGTTAAGCTGTATCACAGAATCAGAAAAGGGCAGAGTCGGACTGTGAACTCTTAGCTCTGGCTGACTCCAAAGTCCATATTGTCTCCATAGCACCCAGTAGTATAACAATAGAAGGAAGGTCTGGATTGGCTCTGTGTTAGCCTGATAATTGAGCTACTTTGGATTTAGTGGTTATACTAGCAATTATGACAAGTTGTGACCAAGTTGCTTGGGAAATATCAACCAGATCCTTTGAAGATAACCAGGTCTTGAAACAGCCTTAAACATTTCTGAGGCCTTTCCACTTGCTGCAAGCCAACTCTCCAAGATTTCCATCAAACACATTCCCGGCACACACTGTTAGGACCAGTCAATCAACCTAGATTAGGTAGATATCAAAGAAAAAGGCTTCTGAAGTGTGGTGACAGAAATTTCATGTACAGTGAATA
This sequence comes from Panthera leo, assembly GCF_018350215.1. Classification (NCBI taxonomy): domain Eukaryota; kingdom Metazoa; phylum Chordata; class Mammalia; order Carnivora; family Felidae; genus Panthera; species Panthera leo. The sequence continues at coordinate 79,848,517 of NC_056681.1, read as the reverse complement.
CTTCGAACAAATTATCTCAAGCAACAGCGGCAAATTATATGTATCCAAGAGTGATTATCTTTGAGATCCTTATGAACAATAATCATATTTTGTTTTGTTTTAATTTTGGAGAGAGAGAGAGAAAGAGAGAGAGAGAGAGAGAATCCCAAAATGGGGCTTGATCCCACGACCCTGGGATCATGATCTGAACCTAAATCAAGAGTCAGGTGCTCAACCAACTAGGCCACCCAGATGTCTCAGAACAATAATCATATATTTTAAAGCAGTATGAATTCTCAGAGATCATATAATTCAACTACCTTGTTTTTTAGATAATGAAATTGAGGCCCTCCGCATGGTAAATGACATGTCTATTGTCCCTCTGTTGATGGAAGAGCCACCAACCAGATCAATGCTCTTTTCTTTACATTTTCCTCTCTAAATACATGGTATTTCCCGTCTCTATCCCCAAAGTGGAAGGTAAGAGGAAGAGCAACAAGCCTTTTCAGTAGGAGCAAGTTACTCTGTCAATAGCCAGAAGAACTTTCAGGAGCTGATTTTGGGAAAGTCCCTGTGCTGTTGCTAGGCTGCTGTGTTGTTTATTCCCCCAGGAGAAACAAGTACAGAGGGAAAGAAAGGGTCTCTCAGATGAAAAGTTTCCAAAGGGAGGAAAGGCTTTCCCTGACTACAGGGAACCTTTTCCTCAAACACGTATTTGGATAGTAGAGGGGAATAGTACATGAACTTAGAAACCGTCAGGTTTAAAATTAAAAAAGAAAGAAAAAAGACACTGCCAGGTTTTCATTTAGTGGAAAGCAAAAAACCAATTTAGAGAAAAGAAAGATGCTCTTTGTGTTGAGGAGCTGCAGGAAGGGTCATCTCCTTTTGGAAAGAAGAGCAAATTTATGGCAAATTAGACAATCCAGTTAGCTAAATTAAGAACCGGTCTCAGATTTGAAAGCCTTTATTTCTTCATTCAGTTTTACCGAGATCTTTAGCGTGCCTTTAAAACATTTTTGAACATTTGGCCTTTGAAATAATAGTCTAGAAAGTAATATTTACCAGTCTAACATATATATTCAGGAAATTGGCAGAAGATGATGCACCCATGTTTTAACCTCATTGAAAGTCATTTACTATAATAAATTCACCTGGTTTTCAATTTATATGGGAAGAAATTATCAAGGACTTTGATCACAGAGATAGGAATACAAGAGTTCATTAATAAAAGCCAGGATCTTTTTTGATGAGGGGTCATTAATTTGTTGTAGATTTCAGTACTCAAATTATCTATGACAGACATCTAAATATCAGTGAAGCTGTTTATTTTTAAGGATAATCAAATACTACAGAATCTAGCAGGCTAGGTAAACAGAGTCCAAAGTTAAATTTTCCAACCACTCCCAATCTTCACCTCTCCCCGCTTGAAACAATACACATTAACATGTTAGAAAGACACATATAACCATTTATGACTCTTGAAGACACAGTTTATCTGAAACTATTATCAAGGCTTAGCTTCATCTAGTTATGCTATCAAAATATTTTATCAGGTATTCAAGGGCTTTTAAATTGGGGCTTAAGGGGCTTTGTTCAAATTTTGCATTTGGCTGGGGGTACCCTACAGAAAATACATCTAATGCACTTGAAGATATCTGTATATGCAGATATATCTGTAGATATCTGTAATGCAAATGATGCGTATCAAGCCAGAGACAGAAAGTATAAGGACAATTTGAAACATCTGATTTTTTTTAATTTTAGAGAGAAAGTATGCACAAACAAGGAAGGGGGAGGGGAGAGAGAGGGAGGGAGAGAGAATCTTAAGCAGGCTCCATGCTCAGCACGGAGCCCGACTCGGAGCTCAATCCCATGACCCTAGGATCACAACCCAGGCCTAAATCAAGAGTCGGTGGCTCAACTGACTGAGTCACCCAGGTGCCCCTGATTTTTTTTTTTTCAAGGTCATCCACCCTGACCTGGGCCCAACTGGTTATAATAATGAGAGATGGTAAGACTAAACTCCTATATTTAAGTATCTGAGTCAAGAGTTAGAACCTTCTGTGTTTCAGTAGAGTGTAGATACAGCATGCGGTGGAATCAGAAAGCAGTTAGATGAATAAGCAAGCACATCATTATTAAGAATATGTAGTCTAGGGGCACTTGGATGGCTCATTGAGCTAAGTGTCTGACTCTTGGTTTCAGCTCAGGTCATGATCTCACGGTTTGTGAGTTTGAGCCCCGCAATGGGCTCTGTGCTGGTGATGCAGAGCCTGCTTGGGATTTTCTCTCCCTCTCTCTCTCCCCCTTCCCTACTCATACTCTCTCTCTCTCTCTCTCTCAAAATAAATTAATTAATTAAAAAAAAAAAAGAATACATAGTCTGTGATCATGGGGAGTATAGCAGTATATTAAACACCACAAGGGTTTAAATAACTGTACCAAATTAGAAAAGAAAGCAGAGGCAAAATATTCAAATATTCTCTCCAAGTGCAGAAGCTAAAAAGTTATAAAATCCTAAGAGATCTAAGAGGCCACCATCTCTAAACAGAAAAACCCAACAGAAAAACCCAAGCTGCCTTTAATGACTCTGGAGAAAGACATCTTACCAGTTCTCAAGAAAGTCCTTTCCCAGGCAATAACTCTAATACTCTTCAGGAAACTCTTACTTGCCAAGCCTAGATCTTTAACGCTTTAGCTTAAACTCATTTCCTAGCAGGGTCAGAGAGTATAACTGATTATTAGTTAATATAATAATTAAAGGCTGTCATTAAGCAAGTGTTTGGTTTTCTCCATCTACACACTAAAACTTCTTCGTGTATAATGTCTATTTAAGTAATTTCAATATCTATCAATAATAGCCAAACTATGGAAAGAGCTCAAATACCCATCGACTGAAGGATGGATAAAGAAGATGTGGATGTGGTATATATATACACATATACACACAATGGAATGTTACTCAGTGATCAAAAAGAATTACATCTTGCCATTTGCAATGATGTGGATGGAACTAGAGTGTATTATGCTAAATGAAATAAGTCAGTCACAGAAAGACAAATACCTCACGATTTCACTCATATGTAGAATTTAAGAAACAAAACAGATGAACATATGGTAAGGGGAAAAAAAGAGAGACGGAAACAAACTATAAGAGACTCTTTTTTAAAGTTTATTTATTTATTTTGAGAGAGAGAGAAAGAGAGCAGGGGAGGGGCAGAGAGAGGGAGAGAGAGAATCCCAAGCAGGTTCCACATTGTCAGTGCAGAGCTGGATGCAGGGCTGGAACTCACAAACTACAGATCCGAAACTGGAACTCACAAACACCTGATCTGAAATCAAGAGTCAGATGCTTAACTGACTGAGCCACCCAGGTGCCCTAAACAATAAGAGACCCTTAATGATAGAGAACAAACTGAGGGTTGATGGAGGGAAGCAGGTGGGGGATGGGCTAAATGGGTGATGGGTATTAAGGAGGGCACTTGGGGCACCTGGGTGCTCAGTCAATTGAGCATCCAACTTCAACTCAGGCCATGATCTCACGGTTTGTGAGTTCAAGCTCCGAATCAGGCACTCCGCTGTCAGCAAAGAGCCTGCTTCAGATCTTCCACCTCCCTCCTCCTCTGCCTCTCCCCCGACAAAAATAAACATTTAAAAAAAATCAATAAATAAAAATAAGGAGAAAATTGCTTAAAAAAAAAAAAGAACGGCACTTGTGATGATGAACATTGGGTGTTACTATATGTAAGTGATGAATTACTAAATTCTACTGCTGAAACCAATATTACACTATATGTTAACTAACTAGAATTTAAATAAAAATTTGAAAAAGAAAAAAATGACTTCAATATCTAGGCCCATAAGCATACCCTGAGAAATTCTTTGGCATAACAATACAACAGTGATAAATGCTAAAATAAAAAATAGAGGCACCTGCGTGGCTCAGTCGGTTAAGTGTCCAACTTCAGCTTAGGTCATGATCTCACAGTTTCAGAGTTCAAGCTCCAAATCGAGGTCTGTGTTGACAGCTCAGAGCCTGGAGCCTGCTTCATATTCTGTGTCTCCCTCTCTCTAACCCTCCTCCTCTCACACACTCCCTCTCGCAAAAATAAATAAACATTAAAAAAATTTAAAGAAAATAAAAAGAACTATAATTTACTAAACACTTAGGTGGAACCATTTAGAATAAATTCAACATAAAATAAAATAGAAGTCCTGTATCTTATTTTCTATATTATTATTATTTTCCATGCAAAATTCCCACAAAACTTTATCCCCGCTTGATTAGTCAGATTTAGTATTATAACATGACTTTGGCAAGTTCTGCACACTGTGGTTTCTTTACAAAGTGCTAAAGTTAGAGGACAGAGGGTGAGAGTGGGAAAAGGTTATCTGCTTACCAAGACTGATTCAGGAAGGCCACACACAGCTGGCCAGATATCTTGAGGCTTAGTCCCCAAACTTTTCTTTGGGTTACATTTATTAACACAAAGGGAATCATGGCTGAGCATAAACGTTAGCCATAAAGCCTATCCCTCTATATAGGCTATCCTTTTAGAAGCTTAAATTAACCTCTGACCTGCAGCTCTGTCACTGTGTGTCTTCAACTTGACAGAGAAAGAGAACAGGCACCAAAGGTCAAAATTTGCAACGGCTTCTAGAATAGCAATTATATAATAATTAAGATACCCATACTTCATGTGGCTTTTTTAGAATTATATTGATACTGTTTCCAATTCTTTCAGGAGACCATGGCAGAGCTTTTTTGTAGCAAAGGATCTTTCAACTTTCTTCTTAAGGAACCATTTATCCAAAATTAAAATTTTATAGTTCCCTGAAAACTGTGGTTATTTTTCACTTGTCCTTTCTTACTCACTCTCCACCCTTCTCTACCTTGTTCCATGTCCTATGTGGCTGTTCTCTAAGACTGTGTCACTCCTTTGTTCTTACAGCTGGGTTCTAGCAAGAGAGAAGAGGGCAGGGTATTTACTCCCTAAACCCCAACTCCTTCTCCTCTGATATTTCCAGTATTTTCTATGTGTGGTATTGTTCCTTCATTTCCTACTTTACTTTCTGGCCTCACTCATTGCTTTCAGTATAAATACAAAGACGAGTCTCTTTAGACTGCCAAAGTACATAGCACTGAACACAAACTCCAAAGATTAGCAGAGCAAGGATTTTCATCATGCCTAAATTGGTAGGAAGGCTGCCCTCCAAGTGGTAATTATCCAAAACCAATATTTATTTTTTTTCTATTATCATTTGTATTGAAAAATGGTATAGTGTCACTTTGGTATTAAAAAAGAAGGACAACAACAATAGCAACAACAACCACGGAAGATCAGATTTCATTCAGAATTTATATCAAGGGTCTTGGGCGCCTGGGTGGCTCAGTTGGTTAAGCATCCGACTCTTGATTTCGGCTCAGGTCATGATCTCACAATTTGTGAGTCTGAACTCCATATCAGGCTCTATGTTGACAACGTGGAGCCCACTTGGGATTCTCTCTCTCCCTCTCTCTCTGCCCATTCCCAGCTCTCTCTCTCTCTCAAAATAAAAAAGCTTAAAAAAAAAAAGAATTTGCATCAAGGGTCTTGATTTCAGAAACATGGGCTCATTGCTACAACCTGCTCTTATAGTCTATATCTAAAACAATGGATAGTTTATGCTGTAGCTTAAAGAAAATACTTCAAAAAAGAAAACTTGTGATTTATCATCTTTTTTTTTTTAAACTTGTGACTTATAGTCTTTTATTTATTTTCTCTTCCTTTCCTTTCCTTTTCTTTTTTTTTAAGCAGGCTTCATGCCCAGTGTGAAGCCCAATGTGGGGCTTGAACTTACGACCCTGAGATCAAGATCTGAACGGAGATCAAGAGTTGGCCACTTTATTGACTGAGCCACCCAGGAGCCCCTATAATTTTTTTTTAAACAAAAATCTTTAGCAATATATATTACATACAATGGTCCCTACTCAGGCCATTTTTATCATGAGGAAATCCTCATTTCAAATACAATAGCTAACAAGTTCTACAGCTACTGTGTAAAGAGCCTGCTAACGCAATTTTCAAAAAGGAAAAAAAAATGTCCTGCAAATCACAAAGTGAATCATCCTACGGGGATGAAAAAAGATGAAATTTAGACTGCAACTTAATGATGGAGCCTCTAAATGAAAATGATTCATGCCAAACTCAATAGGTGTCCATATGTGCTAAGAGCTATGTGGGACTAAGACAGGGTCTCCAAGAACTAAAATAATTCACTCTAATAAATGAATAGAGCAGTGCCTCAGGACATACCAGGTGTTTTCAGAGGCAGAGCAGTTCCTAAGAGGAAGTGCTTATCCATATTCCCACAATCTCCTAGAAGAGGACAGAGTATTACTAGTGTATCATAAAAGCATTAACCATCACCAGACAATAAACACTGGGTTTTCTGGGGTTGTCATTCAGGCATTTCAAAGGACTTTTGTGAGGACAGCCTGACAACTCCCACTAATTCTTATTATATTAAGAAAACATGAACTCTTCATTAGTTAACTAGCAACTCAAAGGAGAAAAGAGACATTAATTGGGTATGTAGAATGTTTCGGATCTATCACTGACCAAAGTTACTGCTAAACAAATTTAAGGCACCTAACTTCAACTTTCCAAGTGGCATACACATGTTTTATATAAAGTGGCAACATTTTAGACACCTGGATGGCTCAGTCAGTTATGCATCCAACTCCTGATTTCCGCTCAGGTCATGATCTGTTTGTGAGTTTGAGCTCACTGTGTGAGTTCGAACCCCGCATTTGGGCTCCACACTGGCCATGCAGGGCCTGCTTGAGATTCTCTGTCTTCCTCTCTATCTCTCCCCTGCTCGTTATCCCTCTCTCTCAAAATAAATAAACAATGGGGCACCTGGGTGGCTCAGTCGGTTGAGTGTCCGGCTTCAGCTCAGGTCATGATCTCGCGGTTTGTGAGTTCGAGCCCCGCGTCGGGCTCTTTGCTGACAGCTCAGAGCCTGGAGCCTGTTTAGGATTCTGTGTCTCCCTCTCTCTCTGTTCCTCCCCAGCTCTGTCTCTCTCTGTCTCTTTCTCTCAAAAATAAATAAACATTAAAAAAAAAAAATTAAAAATAAATAAATAAATAAACGTTAAAAAAAAGTGGCAACATTTTAAAATATAATAATATCAGATTTTAATCATTCAGAGACCTATTATCTGGGTCTCTGCTGCTTCACTTTTTCCTCCTTGTTTTGGTCCATCTTTTAAATATTTCCACAAGATGGGGGCACCTGGGTGGCTCAATTGGTTGGGCATCTGACTTTGGCTCAGGTCATGATCTCATAGTTTGTGGATTCGAGGCCTGTACAGGGCTGTGCACTGACAGCTCAGAGCCTGGAGACTGCTTTCAGGTACTCTCTGTCTGTCTGTCTCTCTCTCTTGGCCCCTCCCCAGCTTGTGCTCTCTCTCAAAAATAAATAAATAAACAAACAAACAAACAATTTCACAAGATGGAAATAGGAAGTGAAATTTAAACTGGCTAATCTAACTAAATCACAGCAGCTCTGCAAAAACTTTTATAGACAAGGAGATTAGAGCTATTGGGAGGAATTTTAATTGTACTTTCATATGACAACTTTTGAAAATCATACCCATATAGTGTAATTTAAGCCAGAAAGATCTTTTCCCCCAATTTATTTATTTTTAAATTGAAGTATGGTTGACATACAATATTACACTAGTTTCAGGTGTACAGCATAGTAATTCAACACTTACATACATTCCGAAATGCTCAATGCTCACCATCTGAAACCATACAATGTTATTGTAATATTATTAACTATATTCCCTATGCTGTACCTTATATCCTGTGACTTATTTTATAGCTGGAAGTCTATACCTCTTAATCCCCTTTACCTATTTTGCCCACCCCACCCCCACTTCCTCTCTGGCAAACACCCGTTTGTTCTCTGTATTTGTGAGTCTGTTTCTGCTTTGTTTTGTTTTTCACATTCCACATATAACTGAAATCATACAGTATTTGTCTTTCTCTGACTTAATTCACTTAGCATAATACCCTCTAGGTTAATCCATGTGTCACAAAATGGCAACATTTCATTCTTTTTTATGGCTAATATTCCACTGTATGTGTATGCATGTATTGTGTATATGTGTGTATGTGATATTGCATATCACACCTGATATATACGCAACTTCTTTATCCACTTGTCTATCTATGGATACTTAGGTTGCTTAATATGCTGCAATGAACACAAGGGTGCATAGATCTTTTTGAATTAGTGTTTTTGTTTTCTTTGGGCAAAGAAATACCCAGAAGTGGAATTACTGGGTCATATGATATTTCTATTTTTAATTTTTTTCAGGAAGCTCCATGCAGTTTTCCATAGTGGCTGCACCAATTTATATTCTCATCAACAGTGTATATGGATTCCTTTTTCTCCATATCCTTGACAGTACTTGTTATTTCTTGTCTATTTTATTTATTCATTTATTTATTTTTAAAAATAGGCTCCATGCCCAGCATGGGGCTTGAACTCACAACCCTGAGATTAAGAGTCACATGCTCTACTGCCTGTCCCAGCCAGGTGCTCCCTCTTGTCTTTTTTATTTTAGCCTTGCATACAGGTGTGAAGTGATAGCTCACTGTGGTTTTACTTCGCATTTTCTTGATGATTAGTGATACTGAGTATCTTTTCATGTGTCTGTTGGCCATCTGTATGTCTTCTTTGAAAAAATGTCTATTCATGTCAGAAAGATCTTCTTATTCCCAAATATCTCCTTTTCTTTAGGAAGGAGGACTACTGTCCTCAGCCTAGATAATGTCTTTACAGCATAAATACTCCCAGGAGAGGTAAAACAAAAAGTCATTAACACTTTTCTATCACTTACATCAGAAGATTCATTTTGTTCCAGGAAGAAAGAACCCAAGTAGCCTGCCTTAAAACTCGGGATGCTTAGGTAATAAGAAGGACAGGGAGAATGGGAGTTTATAGGTAGGACAGAAAACAAAAGAACTAGGAAAATACCAAAGGCAAGTCCTTCTCCTTACCCCATAACCCATATCAGATACACATATCCATAGGTGCAGTATCTTAAACTACTCAGATCCCTGACCCATACTCTCCATACCTTTCTAATCAACAAGGTTGTTAGGCATCAGGAAACCCTAGGGAACTTTATAAAGGGGGCATTAGTAAAATAATCTCAATGTACCAAAGGTTGAATTTACACACATAGAAACACACACATCCTTCTGCCACTGTGCTACATTTTCATCTGCAGGCTCAGAGCCTGTGAACCAACAAGGCAACGAGACTTCAAGAACACTGTTCATTCAAAGTTGTTTGAATTTCTAAAAAGACCAAGTGTCAAGAACAGGACCTTGCAATTCTTTTGGTTTAAGATTTCTTAGCTGGAAAAAAATCTAGACCCATGATTTAGAAGAAAACTAGACATACCTGTCCTGCCAATGTGTGGTCAAAAGGAACACGTATTTTGGCCCAGGCAACCCTGACTTGTTTCTGAAAGGAAGAAAATAGTCTGACCTCGCAAGAAAGAGTGGTTCTTTCGTTGGCTAAATTATGCACTGCTAAACCAGGACTATCACTATTCTTTTTCCTCCAGAGATTTCAAAGCAGCCTGATCTATTCTGTTCCCCAGTACAGGTCAGTAGGGATAGTGAAAGGGAGAAGTACCATCAATCTCCATTTAACACTAGATAAAACAAGAAACCTGGAGACTAGCCCCAGTTATGTGAAGGCCAGAATTCCCAGCTCTTTGATTCAATCCACTCCTCGCTAATACATCTGACTCTGAGGTCAGACACTTTCCACCCCAATTTATATACATTTAAGAGTAGAATGGTAACTAATTAGAGATAATCTGACTTTGTACTGATTTACATAAGCACCAGGACTTAAGCATTTACACAGACTATTTTAGACACACCCAATGAAAGAAAATAAAACGAAGCTGAGTTATAAAACACTAAAAGCTCAATACAATTAGATAACTGGTTGATTTCTATCTTTTTCAAAACATTGTGTTCCAGTTCATTTTATAACTTTTTATTTTCGGCAAGATTTAATGTTTAGCTGTTAAGATTTTCTGTATTTTGAAAAACTTTGGGTGAAAAATATGTGGGTAAAAAGCTATTTTTAGGTGCTCTGGTTTGATTTGCAAGAAATCATACTGGCTCTTGGCTAAGTAGAACTGGTTCCCATGTGACAATGGACAAAGAACCAGAGGAACAACTGCTAAACAGCTGAAAAGGCAAATCATACTGAAGGAGGAAAAAATTTCATTTAAATCTTAGAAAAACCAAATTGACAAAGCTCTTTAGCACATGAGAAAAAAAGTGTTGCTTCTTTTAGTCTGAAGTTCAAATTGGGGCTCCCTCATCATTCCTGATGAGGTACATTCCAGAGCAAACTCATCTGCAAACAACTTTGATAAACAAACTAAAATATATTTACATGAAAGGAACAGAGAAGATTAAAACAAAACAAAACAAAACAAAACTCAACCAGAGTTGCTTGTTTAAGTAATACCATTAGGCAAGCAGAAACAAAGTATGCAATAGCACTTGCTCTCCAAGGGGTTCTTGATAATCTACAGATTAAGATGGGGGAAACATCTTAATACATACAATGAAAAGACCAGAGTGCAGCAATGAATGACAAACTTCTTGGTAGGGGAGGAAGACAGAAGCCATACTAATCAAAACAATTCTGGGACTGCAGATTTTCTCCAAGGAGAGAGATCACCAACTTGTTCTACCAACTGCACCGTCTATTCATGTCCTCGCTGTCCCAATGTGGTTTCTTTTAAGTCCTTCATGACAGCACAATTAAGCAGAAATAGGCATAGTTAAAAAGTAAGCACTTACCTTTGTCCTTCTCTTGAGAAAGCAAATAAAGCTATGTAAATGAGGCAAAGGATGAAATGACTAAGGATAGGAGGACTTTCAAATTCAGAAAAAGGTGATTCGGGGAGAAAAAGTTTTGGATACATTTTTTTTGGTCGAGGTTGTGGGGAAAGGGGATTAATTTTATTAGGGTTCCAACAAACTCCAAATACAATTACATTCTAAGGCATTGAGGGTTGGGATTTTAACACGTGAATTGGCAGGGTACACAATTCAGTTCATAACAAACACCAAAGCTTGGAGGGTCCTGTGTTTACCAAACATTCTGTATTTGTGGTTGATGATAATGATGATGATCTCACACATAATTCTAGGCTTGCTGTTCATACTCTACAGAAAAAAAAAAACTCTAATAGTCCAGAAACACACACACACACACATACACACACATGTGCACGTACACTATCAACTGATTACTTAGGTCTGTCAGCCCAGTTTGGCAGAAGCCTCATCAGGTCTTATCCTCACTGAACTCAATTTTGAAATGCCATTTAATCTATGGGGGCTGCCAGGATAAGAGCTGCCAGGAAGGGGACTGGAAAATGGTATAAAAGAAATGCTTCCTAATCCTCATTCCCAGATCCTATGAAGTACTCTGCCTACCATGCTGTGTCCCAAAGTCCAGGCCCGAAGACTGACTCAGAATCTGGCACCCCATTCTGTGAGAAAATATGGGGGTGAGAGAAGAAGAAGGGATTCATAATTACTGCATGAAGTTAGCCACTAGCCTCTCGAGCTCAAATAATTTACTGCGAACTTCTGAAGTGGCAGGAAGAGGGGAGATTGCATCTCCTAGGGTTGGATTCTGACATCACTTAGGTTGTTGGGGCCTTTGAACAATCATCCCTCACATTATCACAGTGCTTTACAGTTTAGAAAGCCCTTTTGTATGAATGACATCATCTGATCCTTAGAACAGCCCTATTAACTAGGAAGAAAGCAAGCCAGAGTTAAAACACTCTGAAGAACTGTAGAAGTGACAGATAGACCTTATCCATTTGATCCAGATCTTTTCAGCTATATCCAGCAAGAAGACTTCATCAGATAATGTAATGGATTTTATGGGCTTTGATACACTTCTGGTCCAATTTATGGAGGAAAGAAAGAAAAGCCTCATTTTCTTAAAATTGTCCAGAGTTCTAGAAACTAGAGATTAAAGTTCAGTCCTCTGCAAAAGACAGAACAGGTAGTCAGTCCCTAATTGGCAAAACAATAGAGCTTCTTACTTGGTCACCGTTCATTCAGTAGACTTTGAAAGGCATCTGAAAACATTAGCAAATTCAGGGGGGATTTACAATAATTAACTACTAAGAAATTACACTAATGATCATATTAATAGCAATGATAATTAACAATGGCTAACATTTATAGAACACATACAAAATGCCAGGCATTACATGCTAAGTGCTTTATGTGTATCATTTCATGTTGTTGAGGATAATTTTATCCCATGTTATAGAAGAGGAAAGTAAGGAAAGATGAGGAACTTGTTTATTAAAGCCACACAAGTAGTAAGTGGCAGAGCCAGTTTTAAACTCAGGTCTATCTAGCTTCAGAGTCTGAGCACTTAACCATTTTGCAATCCTGACTCATACAGATATAACATAAACACCATCATTAATAGTCACTAAGTACCTTCATGTGAAAGTTATTCTATGATTCAGTTAACTTTAACAAAGACTCAAGGGAAACCTGAGTGTTGACAGTATGATAACCCGAAGTCAATCTAAAGTGGCCTATAAAAACATCTGGATAGATAATGAATATATCCTAGCTGCCATGGAAAATTTCTAGCATTTTTTAAGTGTAATGGGATGGCACCATAGTTGAATTAATGTGTGCATGAGATCTGGGCAGAGAATCATATTATAAAGGGACTAAGTTTTTATTCTAAGGCAAGATGGCCTTTTATTCCCTCCCTCTTTCTGTAAGTGGGGGGCACAGGGTAGGCCACAAGGAGGATTCAGTTTTATATATAGCTACTTGTCTCTATCAACAGGAAAGGTAGAAGCAGTGTTTACCTTAGTCAATTGACTAATATTTGGAGCCTCTTGTTTATGACTTCTTCCAGGGGCCCCTGAGTGGCTCAGCTGGTTAAGCATCCAACTCTTGATCTCACAGCTTGTGGGACTGAGCTCCACGTCAGGCTCTGTGCTGACAGTACAGAGACTGCTTGGGATTTTCTCTTTCCCTCTTTCTCTGCCCCTGTCCTGCTCACTCGCTCGCTCTCTTTCTCAAAATAAACACACACACACACACAGAAACGACTTCTTCTTTCAAGTCACAGTTAATAGAGCCAAAATACCTGCTTAAACCTGAGGTTCTTTCCATCTATAATCAGAAGGAATTCCCAGTTCTGCCTTACCATCTAACCCAAGAACACCAAATTATTCATCCTAAAAAAAACCCACATCAATTTATGGAATGCAAAAACATAAATATGATCATTTTGTAATGTATACAATTATCATTATGTTGTACACCTAAAAATAAGATGATGTTATATGTCAATTATACCTCACATTTTTAACAAGTGAGTGAAAAAGTATTGAAAAAAAGATAAGTATATTAAATTATGAATTCGAACTTTTAACATCCTTCATATTTGGCCTACAGCTATTCTCTGGCCAAGCCAAGATGCAATGGACTGGGTGGGGCGAAGGAAAACAGAGTCCTTGATAATACCTGAAATAGCATAGTTCACTCATACATAATCAAGACTTGATGATAATCACCTAAAACAGAAAGAGCCTGGGTGGCTCAGTTAGTTAAGCATCCAACTCTTGATCTCAGCTCAGGTCATGATCTTGTGGTCCTTGGGTTCAGGCCCCATGTTGGGCTCTGCACTAACAGTATGTGGAGCCTGCTTGGAATTCTGTCTCCTTCTCTCTCTGCCCCTACCCTATTTGTGCTCTCTTTCAAAACAAATAAATAAACTTAAAAAAAAAAAAAAAAAAACAGAAAGAGGACGTAGGCTGCATATACACTGTTATAAATAAAAATAAACAAACATAAATGATTAGTAAAAACTTCTTACTCTACTTTGCAGTCCATCCTTTCATTAAAAGGAACAGATTTGCCACTCTATCCAAGATTATGTCTAAACAAACCAGAAATATGAACTATCAAACAGGGGTCAAAAGTAATGGGACAAAAAGTTAAATACAAGTAACTATTTTGAAGCAAAGTGGGGTATGTCCCCAATGGAAGTATAAGAAAAATATTTTGACAGTACGACATATATTAATGTGGTACTTAATTTTTGGCTGTGATGCCTTGCCTTAGTTGGGTTTCTTTGCTTCTGAGTCATTTTAGTCACATTTGTAAAAGATAAGGCATTTTAGAAATTTCATTATATCATTTCAAGTATATAAAAAATTTGACAAAAACATGACTCTCCTATACTTTCCCCAAATTCACCATTTATTCAACTGTTTATATTTTGCCACATTTGCTTTGTCATTCTCTCTCTCTCTCTCTCTCTCTCACAACCACTTGAGAGTAAGTAGGAGATGTTAGGTCCTTTTATTCCTGAAAACTTTAGTGCATGTTTTCTAAAGACAAGGGCATTTTCTTATATAGCCATGGTTATATAATAATGATAAACACTATTATCTAGCCCAGTCTATATTCAAATTTTATCAAATGCCCAAATAGTATCCTTTATAAAGTTTTTTTCCTGCTCTCAAATCAAATCTATGGTCACACATTGACTGCATTTAGACGTCATGCATCTTTAGCCTCCTTTAATCTGGAATAGTTTCTCAGTCAGCCTTTCTTGTGTTTCTTGATCCTGACATTTTTGAAGAGTACAAGCTGGTTATTTTGTAGAATGTCAATCTGGGTTAGTCTGATGTTTCCTCATGATGAGATTCTATGTGTGAAGGAATGACTATCTATGTACTAAGTACTTACCCCCAACAATTAGTGGACATGGGCTTTGAAATCAAACAAACCTAAATTCAAATCTAAATCAAAACTACCACTTTTAGTGTGGCTGGCTCGGTTTAAGCTTTCTTCTCTACAGTAGGAATTTTAACAGATTTAGCTGGTAAGACTGTTGTGAAGATTTAATGAGATAATGCATCTAAAGCAATTTAACACAGTTTTGGGGTGAATGTAAAACTATCTTACACCTCTTGATTTTACCACATTATCTCATATCCAGCAACACTGAAATGATACTGGTTGATTAAGCAGCATCTCTATTTACTTTCCCAAAGAGAAAAAGAAGTACTTTTACTCTGATAGTACAGGCTGCCTCTAGCAATCTAGTCTAGCCACGGTAGTTCAGTGCTAGCCTAAAAGCAGCAGCAGCAGCAGTAGCTCACTGCCTGGATGCTCCTAACGGCTGTCTCCGGGTATCTTGCTGCTGCCTGTACTAGCCCTGGCTAGTGGAAGAATACCAGAAGTACTACACACAGCATGTTCCTTCCCCCCACCCCTTTTTTTTTTTTAAGTTTATTTATCTATTTTGAGAGAGAGAGAGAGAGAGAGAGAGAGAGAATACACACGCATACCAGCAGGGGAGGGGCAGAGAGAGAAAGAAAGAGAGAGAGAGAGAGAGAGAGAGAGAGAGAGAGAGAGAGAATCCCAAGCAATCTCCATGCTGTCAGCACAGAGCCCAGTGTGGTGGGGCTCAAACTCACAAAACCATGAGATCATGACCTGAGCCAAAATCAATAATCAGATGCTTAACCGACTGAGCCACCTGCCTCAGCTCCTGCTGAGCTCCTGCCACTGCACGGCACGGGCCAGCGAAGTGGGGTGGAAGAGTATGACAAAGGCACTGAACACAAAGACTCTAGGCTACAGCTGCCAAGAACACCAACTTGTTGAGGGAACTGCTAACGAGTACTCTGACTAAAAGCTTCATCAGGAGCTCAGGTGCAAATTCTTTCCTGCCTGTCAATTCTAAGAAAGAAGACAATACTCAAATCAAGTAATTTTCTTAAAGTCAAATTGAGAGATTATTTTAATATTCAACAATAACACTGAAAAAAATCAGGAAGTCCACAGTTAAGATGCAATTCATACTTCATTTCCATAATTCCCTTTCCCTCTTGTATGGGCAAGGGAGCTGGTATCCATAGCACTTCCAACTCATTGTTTTAGTATGATAATCTCATCCTCCCAACTTTTTCTTAGAAAACACCAATTAAATCATTCTATTTATCAAATCACTCTTCTATGCCAAAGGTTAAAACAAAACAAAACAAAACAAAACAAAAGAAGGATTACAACAACTGTACCAATTCTTCAAAGTATCAAAGTACAAACTCACTTTTGAGATTTGGAATCTAATTTAATACGGGTTTTTCTATGTTATTAACTCAAATGTTCCATCATTTTTCTGTTTTTCCCCCCTTTGTCAATTAGAACTTCAAATGAAAGCCAAATGATCCCTAAGGGTAAAGAAAATAAAATGAAACAAACAAGAAAATTCCTGTGTCCCAATTTCAAACTATGAGAAGGGGCCTCCAGCAAAGCAAACAGAAAATCATGCTCTCATTACTGTGCTGAAATGAGGGTTTACATCTGTACTCTGAAAAAGAGAAAAGAAAATTCTAATGCAAAGCTTTTATCTTCATTTATGAAAAGAAAAATATAATGTGAACATTAAGACAGAACTTCTAATAATTCTGTCATTTACAGGACAGAGAACCTAAGTCTGAGTCAGCTTCCAAGAAATACTCAGATTAAAAGTAAAACTGCTTTCAAAATGGAATGCTAGAGTTTAAATCTAAACATATGTCAGTAAAGATGCTATATACCCTGAAAATCACTAGTAGCCTATGGAAATCACATATACTTTTACAATTACCTTTAATTTGGGGAGAAAAACACTTCTCATCTCACTCCACTGTATCACTCATGAGATCTCAGTACTATGTTTAAAAGTTCACTGTATTTAAAACATTTTGGGGGCACCTGGGTGGCTCAGTCGGTTAAGTGTCCGACTTAGGCTCAGGCCATTATCTCATGGTTTGTGAGTTCGAGCTCCACGTCTGGCTCTGTGCTAACAGCTTGGAGCCTGGAGCCTCCTTCAGATTCTGTGTCTCCCCCTCTCTCTACCTCTCCCATGCTCATGCTCTGTCTCTTTCTGTCTCTTAATAATAAATAAACGTTAAAAAAAAATAAAAATAAAAAAATAAAGCATTTTGAAAAAAAAAAAACGTTGAAGGTTAGAGTTAGAAAGTAAAATGTAAATGCATGTAATTCTGCCATTTTATACTCAGTTTCCCCTCTCCCTGTATAGGAAGATCAGGAAGTGAACCCTCTCTATTATTACCCATAGAACACAAAGTATTATGAGTTAAAAATTACTGGTTTGAGAGTTAGACAATGTAGATTTAGAACTAGCTCAGTTATTAGCTGTGTGACCCTGGGAAAGTCATTTAAGTTTCTTGATGTCCTGGTTCCCAAGCCTAGAAAATGGGAAAATACCTATCTCATAGGACTATTATAAAGACTAAGTAAGATAGCACATTTGCAAGCATTCACCCATGTCTAGTGTGAAACAGACTCTCAATAAATATTAGTTTCTCTTTCTATCCTGTTACACACATCCTGTCCCCTGACACTTTATAATAAGTAGTTCTGCTGAACACTTGAACTACCAGCTCTGATTTCTTCAAAACAGGCACTTGGCTCTTAATAGTGACAGTCATGCGAAAGCCTCCTGGGGCCTGACATTGTCCTGGAGAAACAAAAAAGTTCTTACATCGGGGAACAGCATCAACTGCTTCAGGCTATGACAACCCAAACAGTAAATCAACTCCTGCATGTTTTTACAGTGTTACTTAACATCCTGACAGCTTTGTGCTCTTTCAACAGTCTTTCTCCCTGCAAGGATAAGACATGCTATTTGCCCTCTTTTCCCTTCTTAATAGAGGTCTTTATTCAACAAGACCACCCAATGGATTCAACACCCAGGAATCAGAAAGGGCCAAGTTCAACTATGAAGAAACTGGCAAAGTCTTGGGACTAAACAGTGAGCCCTTCTTAGCCTTTTAGAATCTGGACTTTTGTGTGCTTTCTGTTCTTGGAAATAGCAGACTTGCAGACGCACTGGTTCAAACATGTCTGTGTATTTCCCTCAGCTACATTATCACAGAACTCTCACCATGTAGAAGACTTCTTATTGAAGTCCAGAATCTCAGACTCTGACTACAGCCTAAAAAGTAATGCTTCCTAACTTCTCCCACTTCATGGTATGGTATAGACTGACCTCAACACGTGACACCTCTGAACTAAAGGGATTTGAAAGCATTGATGTCTACAAAGGGCTACCGTACAAGCGGCATTGAGAGAAAAGGTATGTAAAGATTAAACCTATTTGCCACCTGACTCAGAGACTTTTACCACATAAATGTAATTGTTTCAACTCCAAGAAGCTCTAGATCAACGTTCACACTCCTTCCTTCACAGGGCTGACCACCCCTCTAGCACCTAAGGGAGAAAGCGGATGTCAGAAAGCAACCAACATTTGATCTGGGAGAGCAGGTCCTTAATGGAAGATCATAAAATACTAAGTCAGCAAATTAGGTATCAAATACTTAACTGAACGTATTACACCAGCCAGGTATCTATCTAGATGCTGAGGGTTCAGTGGCGAACAAGGTAAGGGTTTTTACCTGTAAGAAGCTCACATTCTAAACAGAAAAAAACAAAAAACACAAAAAACCCCAAAAAACAAAAAAACAAACAAACCAGTAAATTAGAACAATTTAAGTCATTTTCAGTAGATCATAAAGATCAGTATTTTTTATCTACAGTAAAGATATAGAACAAAACTTTTGGCTTAATGAAGAAACTTTAGTTACCTTGTGGGTAGTTTACACAAAGGGTTAGAGAAGACTGTATAAATTACAGATAGAGGCTGACCCAGTTCCAAAATTCAATTCTTACATTACTGTCTTCTAACTATGGGCTTAGCGTCATTGCCTCCGTCCTTTGGTAGCACATACAAAAGCAGGATGAGATCATTCATAGGACGATAATGAAGACCAAGACAGTATAAAATTACAAACACAAGGCAAGATATCTGAAGAGCAGGGATCTACTTTCAATTCTATCATATAATATTCACATGGCACTTGGGTAATTCACTTAAAGTCCTAGAGTCTGACTTTCTTCATCTATTCTATCCCACTTTGTAAGGTTTATAGAAGTTTAAATGAGACAATATAAAAAAGAACTTGAGGGGTGCCTGGGTGGCTCAGTCGGTTAAGTGTCCGACTTTGGCTCAAGTCACGATCTCACGGTTGGTGAGTTCGAGTCCTGCGTCAGGCTCTGTGCTGACAGTTGGGAGACTGAAGCCTGCCTGAGATTGTCTCCCTTGTCTCCCTTTCTCTCTGCCCCTCTTCCACTCGCACGCTGTGTGTCTTTCTCTCAAAAATAAATAAACATTAAAAAAAAGAACTTGAAAATATTTAAAAAGTTGGACAATTACCAACTATTACTGCCTAAACAAAATGTTTATAGGAAGACTCAGATGAGAAAAGAGATAGGAATTACTCTTTTGAGTAATTACTCATTTGAGAACAGAATGAATTCCTGCTCCTATATATTAGCTGTTTTGAAATCTTTGCTTCCATTCTATTATCCCAAAGAGCTCACCTTGTGGAGGAAATGGATCCTAAAAAGTGGTATCAGGGCTCAGACAGCCCTTCCTAGTGATTACTCCCTTCTCTGAGCCAAGAAAAAAAAATTACTTTCTTAAAAGTATTTCATTTCTGAGGCGCCTGGGTGGTTCAGTCGGTTAAACAGCCAACTTCGGCTCAGGTCAAGATCTCAACATTCATGAGTTCAAGGCCTATATCAGGCTCTGTGCTGACAGTTCAGAGCCTGGAGCCTGCTTTGGATTCTGTGTCTCCCTCTCTCTCTCTGCCCCTCCCCTGCTGGCACTCTCTCTCTCTCAAAAATAAATAAACATTTTTTAAAAAAGTATTTCATTTCTTGGTACTCTACCCCATGATTAAGTGTCCTTACTTTATGGGTTATTCTCACTGATTATTATCAATTACAAGATAGGAAATTAGTATGAAGTTACCTCTCTTAGCTGTTAAAACACAGACTATCAGGGACCTTGATAATCTCTCTTTTTTCCTTGGAAGACTAGCCATTCATTTTCTTTGGGTATCTCTATAGCCACCAGCTTAAATTCAATTGCCCATGGGGTAGAAGGGACAAAAAAAGAACCAAAGCAGGCCGGGGCAATATGGGGACAGAGTGAGGAGCGGTGGGACTAAAGTAGCAAATCATTCAAAAGGATAATAATTTCTCAGCTCCAGCCTGGTGCTTGTAGAAAAGTGGGCCTACTGTTGGCAGATCTTTGTTATTTCAAAAGATTCCCAGAAACTACATTTTTTAGTGATATCCCTGAAATTTTACTTTATTTGCAAAATGTCCAGTCACCTGGAGCGTACTATAAATTCATAGCGCAGATTTCTTTTGCCAGTGAAGTGGTAGATCATTTATTTAAAAAGTACTTATTAATGTTGGTATAGAACTTACCATTATTCTGATTTGAGGAAGTAAACATTAAGCTAGGCCCTGCAAGCTAGAGATTGGAGAGGATGTTTCAGCATGGGAAAACATTATATGCGAAGACACTGAGGTAGAAATATGCCTGGCATGCTGGGAGGAGGAAGGAGAATATATAGGCTAGTTTGGTTGAAGAAGAATTCCTTTACAGAAAGAATAGGACACAGATGGGGGAAAAAACTGTAAAAAACACTGAATTCTAGAGCAAAGAGCTAAAATTTTTATGGATCATCTTCAAAAGAGAAAGTTTATAGATAATGAGGTGCCATTATGAGGAGCAGGATCATTGCATTTCCTATCCTGCCAAAAGTTAACATGTTGCTGTTCTTCCTACTTTTTTCAAAATAGAGGATAAGGCTGGGTGTTGACCCATGAAATTTGGAGTTCTGAAAAATTCCCAAAAGACCGCCAATTTAATCAACCACACTGTAAGTCAACTCTCTTGGCACTGTGGTGGTCAAGGCTCTCAAAGCAAAAATTAAATGGTCTCTGAAGGGCTATTTATTTCTGATCAATAAAAACATTTAGAATTTAAAACTCAAAGAAAAGGTTACTGGACAGTTTGGCACATTGTCAGGTTAATCATCAGACAAAGCTTTCATCAGACTGCCTATCAGCAGGCAAGAAGCTGGATGGACAGAGCTGGTCTCATACAAGTCTTCCACCAGGGCACAAGCCCCAGAACCCACCACTATGTATATTCAAAATGTAGAGACATGCCTCTAGTGGCTCTTATTTCAACCTCAGAGCCATATCTGTTTTCTACAAATGATTCTGGGGCTTCTAGTCCAGTTGATACTCTCATTGAAATTTCTGGAGACAAATGGCCAGAACAGAACTACTGACTTTCACCAAGAGCTGGGATGCCAAAATATCAAATGTATTAATGGATACTTCGTTCTTTCAGACAAAATATCCTATAAGGCACAGTTGAGACAGGCCATATACACACTGCTGAGGAACTTAAATTTTATTATGAAGGTAATGTGGGAAACATTAAAGATTTTTGGCCAGATAAACATCATGCTCAGAGCAGTTTGAAGGAACACTAACCTGTGCACACCTGGGTGGCTCAGTCGGTAGAGCATCTGACTCTTCAATTTGACTCGGGTCACGATCCCAGTGTCATGGGATCGAGCCCCACATTGGGCTCTGTGCTGAGCATGGAGCCTACTTAAGATTTTGTGTGTCTGCATTTGTAACTACGTGGATGGAACTAGAGGGTATTATGCTAAGCAAAATTAGTCAGAGAAAGACAAATATCATATGACTTCACTTATATGAAGGCTTTAAGACACAGAACAGATGAACATAAGGGAAGGGAAGCAAAAATCATATAAAAACAGGGAAGGGGACAAAACAGAAGAGACTCTTAAATATGGAGAACAAACAGAGGGTTACTGAAGGGGTTGTGGGAGGGGGGATGGGCTAAATGGGTGAGGGGCATTAAGGAATCTACTCCTGAAATCATTGTTGCACTATCTGCTAACTAACTTGGATGTAAATTTTTTAAAAATAATAATAAAAAAAAATTTTTTCTGTCTGTCTCTCTCTCTCCCTCTGCCCCTCTCCCCAACTCACTCTCAATAAATAAACAAACAAACAAACAAACAAAAAGAAAAAGGAACACTAACTTGGTGGTAACATTCAGGATGGCCTGAAGTGGGGAGAAAGACTACAAGTAGGGAGACTTAAGCAAGTGCACAGAGTTGGGAATGAGCATACTAAGTCTATAGAAGGGTAAGGAGGACAGTCTGGGTTTCCCACGGCCTAGAAAACCATCAGGAACTTTTGTTACTCTATCAGGTATATGCCTTTCTCTTACATACACACAAACTCTCATATACATGCATATACACATTCCACACACAGTGTCTGCTTCTGCTCATCAGTTATCTTCTCCTTCCTAGAAAACTCATGCAGTATACACATGGCCAATAAATCCTACCCTAATGCAAGCTCTATGTGACCTCTCAGCTACGGTGTTCATCACCATTAAGCGGCTTCCCTACATCAGTAAATTGAAAATCCTTAGGAGAAATCTATTTCACCCCAAAGCTATTATCTCTGCCTGAGCAGAGCCTGTCACACCAAACCATGCCACAAATACCTGTTTAGCCTATGAATGGGCTACCCTTGTTCAGCGCTTCCTCTGATTTAATAAGCCAGGGCCAGAGGGAAAGGTTGAGAAGCTGGCAATAGTTTACTACTCATGCAGCAAGAACTTTTGGGAAAATAGCTTATATTAGGTCAACTGGCAGGGTAGGCCAGGCAATGACAGACACTTTTTGCTATAGCAAAAAATAAGCTACACTAGTAGAGCACAAAGAACTTTTACAGCCAAGTAGATATTATGGCCATTTTAAGATTAGCAAACACGTTGTTCTCAATGAAACTGGAAAAAAATACGAACTACTAAAAGAAAAAAAAAAAAAAAGATTAGTAAACATGTAAAATCAACTGGTACCCAATGGAAACAAACTGTTCATCTGACTAAATATGATGTATGTGTACATATGTGCCCTAGATTCATGCAAACTACCATATATAAAGACTTAATGTCACCAAAGTAGAAAAGGATAGTTCACTTTCTAAAGTTTTTCACCAATCTTTTATTTTTTTAAATTTTACTTATCTATTTTTTTAATGTTTATTTTTGAGAGAGACAGAGACAGAGACAGAGTGCGAGTGGTGGGGAAGGGCAGAGAGATGGAGACACAGAATTTGAAGCAGGCTCCAGGCTCAAAGCTGTCAGCACAAAGCCCACCGCAGGACTTGAACTCACGAACCATGAGAACATGACCTGAGCCAAAGTCAGATGCTTAATCAAATGAGCCACCCAGGCGTACCTTTCATCAGTCTTTTAAAAATTATCCCTGAATGCTGAAAAAATTAAAATTAAAAAAATTTGATGGAGCACCTGGGTGGCTTAGTCCATTAAGCATCCAACTCTTCATTTCAGCTCAGGTCATGATTTCATGGGTTTGTAAGTTTGAGACCCACATTAGGCTCTGTGCTAACAGTGAGGAGTCTGCTTGGAATTCTCTCTCTCTCCCTCTCTCTGCCCCTCCATAGCTCTCTCCCTCAAAATAAATAAATAAAACTTAAAAAAAACTTTAAATTTAATGTTCATATGATTTTTCTAAAAGCTCACATATTACTTAGCATGAATCACACATTTATCTCAAAAAATTATATTTAAGTTTAATACATTCAATTTATTTTTTAAAATTTTTTTTTAAACGTGTATTTATTTTTGAGACAGAGAGAGACAGAGCATGAATGGGGGAGGGTCAGAGAGAGAGGAAGACACAGAATCCAAAGCAGGCTCCAGGCTCTGAGCTGTCAGCACAGAGCCCGACGCAGGGCTCAAACTCACAGACCGCGAGATCATGACCTGAGCCGAAGTCAGATGCTTAACCGACTGAGCCACCCGGGCGCCCCAAATTCTATTTAGATTTAATACTTATACTTCACCATGTAATCTAGAACCCAAAATATAAATCTTAACCAAATTTAGCACAGGCAAGGAAGATGACAGACAAGCAAGGATTTAAATATAATTTAAACTCAGGAGCACCTTGGTGGCTCAGCTGGTTAAGTGTATGACTCTTGATTTCACCTCAGGTCATGATCTCACAGGTTTGTGGGATTGAGCCCCGTGTCGGGCTCTGTGCTGACAGCACAGACCCTACTTAGGATTCTCTCTCTCTCTCTCTCTCTCTCTCTGCCCCTCCCCCACTCACATACATCCTCTCTCTCTCTCAAAATAAACAAATATACATTAAAAAAAATTAAAGCAAGCCGTTTAGCCCAGATTCTGACAAACATATAGATAAAGCATTAGCACTATAGCATTCTGTACAACTTTTTTTTTAATGACTATTACATGACTGTTTCCTAAACCTAGACTGTTTACAGTTGTATCTCTAGTATCTAGAATTGTGCCAGAACACAGTAGGCACCTCTAAATGATGAATGAGTGGCTGGTGGGAAGGATATAAGAATGGAAAAAACTAAGGGATGTTCTGAATTATCACTTTGTATTAATGTCCTACAACAATTTCATAGAAAAGAAGACAGGTAGAACACATAGAATGGTTTACTATATATAACAGAAGATTCCATTTCTATCTACACTGCTGATTTCAGGAAACATATACAAAGACAGCTTTTTCTTAAGCTTTTACCACCTGCAAAACAAAATTATCCTTTCTAGTAATTTTTTAGGGGTAGTATAAAGATGAATCAATTCTTGAAATTGCTCAATTGATCTGCTCAATGAATTACAGACTTCAGTTAAAAGTTGAGCGGTGCCTGGGTAGCTCAGTCAGTTGAGTACCACCAGACTTCAGCTCAGGTCGCGTTCTCGTGGTTCACGAGTTCGAGCCCCACATCAGGCTCTGGCTCTGTGCTGACAGCTGGGAGCCTGGAGCGTGCTTCTGATTCTGTGTCTCCTTCCCTCTCTGCCCCTCCCCTGCTCACACTCTGTCTCTCTATCTCTCAAAAATAAATAAAACATTAAAAAAAATTTTTTAAGTTGAAAGCAAAAACTACAATATGCAAACTTAGTAAGGTGTGACTATGTTATATATACAGTTTCCACCCATAATAAGCTCATGGTAGAAGATATATATATATATATACACAATGAACTACAGTTCAGAATAAAATGTTAAAGATGTAACAGGAAAGGTTAAGTCCAGGTATTAAAAATGTATATTGAAAGGGGATATCAAGTCTCACTGGAAGAATTAAAGAGATTCACAAAGGAAATGGCATCTGTACTAGGATTTTTACAGGAAGAAATAGAGGAAGAGATATTTCTGAGTAGAGGGAACAGTAAAAGTACAAAAATAGTGCAGAATGTTTATATAAAGTTCAAAAGTCCAGTATGATGGAAGGAGAATCAGGATGGGATACAGTCAAGATAAGATTTCATATTAAGGCATTAGGACTCCAAGTAATAGAAGCCATCCAAGAATAGTTAAATGGTCAGATGTATAATTCAGGAAGCAGTATGAAAAAACAGAAAAGGAAAAGACTAGAGACCAAGAGAAGAGGACCTGATCTAGGGCAGTGGCCATGGGAACGAATGATAGATGGGTATGCAAAATATTATGTACATACAGGAATAGGTAACCAAATGGATTGGAGGTGAGGAAGAGAAAGTAATGAAGATCACTGATACTTCCAGCCTATTATAAAAGTATGATGGTTGATATCACTGACTCAAACAGGAAATGAGAGAAAGAAATATATCTGAAATCATAATAACACATTCATATGTAAAAACATCTGTGTTCAAAAGTTAACAATATTAATAACCTGTACCCCAAATTGGTTTTGGATGCTAGGCATACTTTCTAGTCCTAGAGAACATTTAAGAACAAAGCATTATTAATACTGAAGACATTAGGGTGATACATAATAAATGATAGTGTGTTCTCTGTTCTCTGTAAAGTCTTAAGTATTTTGGTAAGAGGGAACATCATCGTTAACTATTTAGTAAGCACCTACTAGAAATGTTTAGTTGAGCATGAAATGCACTAACCAGAAGACTGAAATTTTCATTTCATGTTTTTATATTTTGACTAGAAATATTCCAAACACATTACAATAATCCTGATAATTCAGAAAAGAGCAACTGTGGACTTTGAGTGGTCTAGAAAGATGAAGACACTCTCATCTCTCTTTTTGCTTTTAAAAACTCTATGTGAAACACCTCTCTAACCTTTAAACACCACAACCTACAACTGTAAGTTAGGGTAATAGTATTTGCCTGCCCACTTCAGAGAGTCATTTGAGAATTATGAGACAATGTTCTTGTAGCTCTCTGAACTGCAGAGATGAAAGGCCTTAATTATCACTGATTAGTGGAATTATTCTGATGTCATTTTTCCTACCTCAGGTTTACCTTAAGTCTGTGCTTGGAAGAATCTACAAAATTAAAAAAACAAAAACAAAAAAAACCTCTTTAGATATGTCTTGACTTGTTTAATCTAGATGTAGACCAGTTAAAACTATTATAGAGCGTATGCACAGAATTTAAAAGAATGCTAATCATACTGGATATGTATAGAACTAATGGTTGCTATTTAAAGAACAGATAAACATTTAGAAAAAGATTGAGGGTGGCATATTTTACCAAAGTACAAAAAAGATCAAATGAGCCTTTTTGAGATGTCATATAACTGAACATTTTAATAATGTATTAGGAAGTTACTGCATAAGCCATCTACTCTCTTAACTTATTATGACAATAGAAGTTGTATTTAAGGCTGATCCTATAAAGAAAAACAAAACAAAACAAATCCAAAAACCATTCAAAGCTTTAAAATGTGCTTTATTTAGGAGAGAAAAAGAGATACTTAAGTTTTTAAAAGCCAGAATTTCAGTAGCCAATCAGACTGAATACTTTGAGTGCAGTGTGTCCAGTCATGAATGATCAATAGATGGGAATGGCTTCGTGAAAACTAAAAACTTCTTTGTCTCCAGTACCCAGGGATATTTTCTATTATTCCCTTTGTTCTGGCCAAACTTTCTCAGATGCTGGATCCCTTAAGAGTTTATCAATCCATTAAAACTCTGCAACCTAAAAATAATTTCTCCTTCTTCCCCTTGAGCAAAACTTCTGCTAAAAGTTCACCTATAAATTGAAAACAAATGTTTCCTATGGAACAAATCCCTAGACTTAATTTTCATTTTACAGGAAACAGAGGAACAAAAAGAGTAAGTTAAATATCACATGAGGAATAGCAAGATATCCAGCAAGTGAGACCTACAAGAACACTGGCTTAGACTCTTGGGGAAAAAATAAAAGACAGAAAAGAAATAAAGAAAAAGAAAAGGGGTTAGTAATGCTCTAGCTCAAAAACTGACAAACTTCAGTCCATGAGCCAAATGTGGCTTGTCCCAGTTTTTTTTTCTTTTCTTTTTCATTAAAGTTTTACTGGAAAACAGGTTCATTCCTTTTCCTGTTGCCTATGGCTGCATTTGCACTATAATGAGTAGTTGTGATACAGAATATATGGCCTACAAAGTCTAAAATATTTATTATCCAGGTCTTTACAGAAAACAAAAATTTCAACCCCTGGTCTAGATGAACAGAAATGGAAAGGACACAAAATACAATATGAAACAATTTATTTTTTTTATTTTTTTTTTTTAATTTTTTTTTTTCAACGTTTTTTATTTATTTTTGGGACAGAGAGAGACAGAGCATGAACGGGGGAGGGGCAGAGAGAGAGGGAGACACAGAATCGGAAACAGGCTCCAGGCTCCGAGCCATCAGCCCAGAGCCTGACGCGGGGCTCGAACTCACGGACTGCGAGATCGTGACCTGGCTGAAGTCGGACGCTTAACCGACTGCGCCACCCAGGCGCCCCTGAAACAATTTATTTAATCCTGGTGGAAATAGTGGTAAGATATATACACATTCAGAACTGGGAAAAAAAACGCTTTGTTCCGCTCTTCAGCATCACAGAGAAATAAAAAATTCAGCATCACAAATTAGAAACTTACACAAACTTTTGGAATTTGGTCTTTTTTTTTTGAAGGGATTATATATCCAACTTTTAACCTTTGACACAGTGATAGATTATACAAAATTAAATGGGTACAAGGTTAATTTTGAGGCCCAATAAGTATATATATATTGAAATGACACTTTTCAAGCAACCAGAAAATCAAAATTATACCCTTGATTTACACTATATACAAATTTCTAAGGGGTTACAAATTTAATGTTAATGTCAAAAAATAAACAAAAATAGGATAATTCTTAGAGGAGATCTAACAAAAATCAGGAAACCTAAAGGCATAAAGAAAAAAGCTTGACATATCTGAATATACAGAAATTTAAAATAATTCTAACAAAAAAATCACATTAACAAAATTAAAAAAGAGCAATAAATTGTAATACATAATTGATTTAAAATTCCTGATACAAAAGCTTCTCTAGGGGCGCCTGGGTGGCTCAGTTGGTTAAGCGGCTGACTTCAGCTCAGGTCATGATCTCACAGTCCGTGAGTTCGAGCCCTGCATCGGGCTCTGTGCTGACAGCTCAGAGCCTGGAGCCTGCTTCAGATTCTGTGTCTCCCTCTCTCTGACCCTCCCCTGTTCATGCTCTGTCTCTCCCTGTCTCAAAAATAAATAAATGTTAAAAAAAAAAAATTAAAAAAAAAAAAAAGCTTCTCTAAGTTGATAAAGAAATCATATGCAATCCAACAGAAAGCAGGCACAGGGGTACCTGGCTGGCTCATTTGGAAGAGCATAAGACTTGATCTCGAAGTCATGAGTTTGAGACCCACGCTGGGTGTAAGGATTACTTATAAATAAAAAAATTAAAAAATAAAAAATAAAAAAAAAAGAGAGAGGTGCCTGAGTGGCTCAGTCAGTTGGGCATCTGACTCTTGATTTTAGCTCAGGTCACGATCCCAGGGTCATGGGACTGAGCCCTGTGTTGCGATCTACACTGAGCATGGAGCCTGCTTAAGATTTTCTGTCCCTCTCTCTCTCTCTCTCTCTCCACCACCCCCATCCCTCTACGCTGCTCATGTGCTCTCTCTCTCTCTAAAAAAAGAAAAGAAAAAGAAAAACTAGGCACAGAATGTGCACGGACAGTTAAGAGGAAATCCAAATGCATAAAAGACACACGACAACAGAGCCAACCTCACCAGTGAACAAGGAAATGCAGAACAGAGCAACAACAGGGTATCCTTTATTAAACTCCAGGATAAGAAAAATTAAAGAATGATAACATTTAGGGTTGGTAAAGATGTAGGAATGGAGCAAACTTATGCATTGCTGGGAGAGGTGTGAATTATTACAACCTTTTGGAAAGTGATTCAGCAGTAACCGTTAAGAGTTAAAATACAGAACTTCCAGGGAAGATGGTGCAGTATAAGGGTCCTGGATGGACATAACAAGATAACACCCACATCAGTGTAAATAACCCAGAAAACAACTTGCAGACAGCAGAACAGACTCTCTACAGCTAAATGTAGACAAGAGACCACACTGAGGAGGACAGGAAAGCAGAGATGCTACAGGGAGTCAAACAAATCCAGGACTGTCCGGGGGCGGGAGGGACGCAAGGGGCAAGGGGAGAGAACACCCAGAGCTACGCATACCAGGCACAAGGGACTGCCACTGAGAAAATGAATCCCATAACATTTGCCTCTGAAAACCAGAGGGGCGTGGCTTTACAAGTTCCTATAATCGGTGGTGCTTAGCATCTGGAACTTCAAAAATCAGCAGACTCTGCTCTGGGAGAGCCTGAAGTAAATAGGAAACTGTGTCGTCACACTTGAAGAGACAGCACAACAAACAGCACCACTGAGATACAGCACAGAAGTGGCAGTTTGAAAAATGCAAGAGGTATACAGGAAGGAGTTTTATTTACTAATCTCAGAGTGTGTGCTGGAGGGGCAGGGATATTTGGAAAACCTATCCAAGAACAAAGGAGCTGGTGGGCATCGTTTCCCTCCCTCACTCCTCAGCCTAAATACACAGAAACCTGTGGGAACCAGAGTGGAGCTTGCTAATAGTGTACCTTGCCCCATGAGCTTCTGCAGATCTGACCCTCCAACCCAGCTGGCCTTAGCAGTTTTCTCAAGTGGCTACAAGTCCCCTCCCACACCAGACCTGCAAGGACCTTGCTGGCACTGTGCCACCACCCCCTTCCTTGCGTTTTCCTATGGACCTTTGCCCTCCAACATGCCTGATGTAGAAGTCCATCCAAGGTGGTGCCATAAGGCTGGAAGTATGCAGGCAGTGACTCCTGCCCTGGGGAGAGGGGAAGATAATCACAAAACCCAGGCCAACTGCAGCCCTAGTCAGCAGTGAGCTGGGGGCAGACACGTGGTCTAACTTCAGGTCCTGCCCACCAATGAAAGCTTTTAAGGGGACAATAGAGAGAAAGTGCCCTGCAGTTCGGTGCTACCACAGTTCTGGCAAATGCCTAGTCTGACTCAACTCAAGTCAGCCCCAGACTGGCCTACCAACAGTATAGTGACCAAACTTTGCCCGCAAGAGGCAAAAAAAAGCCACTGCAGATGACTGGACTGAAGGCAAATGCAGCTCAGCCACAACAGTAGGACACACACAACACACATGAGACACCCTGAAGAAAAAGGTTTTGGTGAACAGGGGACATTGCAATGCAGGTTACTATAGGACCTGTTCTACTTTCAAGAGCAGAAGAGATAGGTGACTTTGCTAACACACAGAAACAGACGCAGAGAGGTACACAAGTCGAGGAGACAGAGGAATGTGTCCAAAATGAAAGAAAAGGACAAAATCACAACAAGAGAGCTAAACCAAACAGAGGTAAATAATATGCCTGATGGAGAATTTAAAGTAATGGTCATAAAGATGTTCACTGGACTGGAGAAAAGAATGGAGGCCCTCTGGGAGACCGTGAGGTCTCACAGGGACAGAAAACATAAAAAAAGGACCAATCAGAGATGAACAACTCCATAAATGAAATTAAAAATACACTAAATAGAATGATTAGTAAACTAGAGGAAGCAGAATAGATCAGTAACCTGGAGGACAAAGTAATGGAAAGTACTCAAGCTGAACAGGAGAGAGAAAAAAATAGTAATAAAAATTACACCAAGTAATTAAAATGGCAAAAAGTAGGGATAGAACATTTTAAAAGCAGCCAGAGGAAAATGAAACAGTTATATAAAAGGGAAACCCCTTAAGTTATCCGCTGATTTTTCAATGGAAACTGGAGGCCAGTAGGGGGTGGCATGACATATTCAAAGAGCTGAAAGAAAAAAACTTGTAACCAAGAACATTCTATCTAGCAAGGCTATCATTCATAAAAGAAGAGATAGAGCTTCCCAGACAAAAGGTAATGGAATTCACTGGCACTAAACCAGCCCTAAAAAGAAGAAATGTTAAAGAGGATCCTTTGAGTGAAAGGAAAGACCATAGGCAGGAATAACAAAAGTAGGAAGCACAAAAGCCGTAAAATTAAGTATATCTAGAAAAATGAATCAATGGATTCAGACTCGGTTCAAAAATAAGTGAGCATCAATTGAATATAGACTGCTATATGCATATTTTTTATGTTTATTTATTTTTGAAAGAGAGAGACAGAGAGAGTGCCAGCAGGGAAGGGGTAGAGAGAGAGGGAGACACAGAATCTGAAGCAGGCTCCAGGCTCCGAGCTGTCAGCACAGAGCCCCACGCAAGGCTCAAACTCACAAACTGTGAGATCATGACCTGAGCCGGAGCGAAGTCAGATACTTAACCAACTGACCCACCAGGCGCCCCATTTAGTGACTGTTTAAAGACAGTTGGGACTATGGATCCATTCCTCTACTGGAAATCAACTGCATACTACTTCCACTAATTGTGCTGTCAGGCCTGTGTATCTGACTTCTCCCCGGACCACATGTACATCTCAGGCACTAATTAAAATAACCAAGTGCACAATTTATCCAATTAATCAAGGCACACTTGTTTACAGCCAACTGTACCAGGCACTAGGGATAGAACACTGAGCAAGTCAGACATAGTACTAGCTCTGGCATTCTTTTAGGACACTCTTTGGAAGCATATTGTTTATATGACAGGTGTAGTATGAGAGCACATCACACAGAATGACAGCCATTTCTACAAGAGGAAATCTGAGGTGTACAACTATTTACATTCCCAGAACTAGAATTCTTTGGGATGCTTACTCTAGACCTTTTGTAAAGATTATATTCCGCCAGTTATTACTTTTCCAAGTTTCACATTCCATCACTCCCTACTTATTTAAATGCTGCATAAAAGCAGCTACAGATGTCTGACAAAGGCATAAATAGACAGAATTTGCTTTGGAAAGATCTCTTTTTAAATGATGTCTCTAGGAATGTAGTATAAAGGAAAATAGTGTTTCTGAACACATACCATAGCCACACACTGTGCTAGCCACTAGGAACACAGAAGTAACAAAACTAGTTCCTTGTTATTACACAATTTGCAATCTCCTAGAGGACACTAACACATGAACACATCCTCTCTGTAGAGGGAAATAAAACACAATAGGGATATGTGTGGGAGGCTATATAAGTTACCTAGGATATGCATAACAATATCAACTCTGATAGGCCACTGAACTCTAGTTCACCATTAATAAAAACATCAGAAAATCCTTACTTGAGAGAGAAAAATACCTTTAATTGAGAATTTTACCCTGGATCAGTCACTTCTTGAAATAGGAAAGAGGACTGGTCAATCCTGAGTATTCTTTCTTTTTATTAAAAAAAATTTTTTTTAATGTTTATTTATTTTTTGGAGAGTGAGCGCACAAGTGGGGGAGGGGCAGAGAAAGAGGGAGACACAGAACCTAAAACAGTTCAGAGACACAGAGTCCAGTCTCCGAACCATCAGCACAGAGCCTGACGTGGGGCTCAAACTCATGAACCCCAAGATCATGACCTGAGCCCGAGGTAGATGCTTAACTGACTGAGACACCCAGGTGCCCCATGAAGTCTTTTTTTTTTTTAAACATAAGTACTCTGATATCACTTACATGTGGAATCTAAAAAATCCAAACTTGTGAAAACAAAGAGTAAAATGGTGGTTACCAGGGGATGGGGGGTGGGGAGGACAGATGTTTAAAGGTACAAACTTGCAACAAGTAGCAAATAAATAGAGATCTAATGCACAGTATAGTGGATACAGACAATAACACTGTATTATAATCAAACTTGCTAAGAGACTAGATCTTAATTATTCTAACTACTAACAAGAAATGATAAATATGTGATGTGATAGAGGTGCTGTAGAGGAGTTTTGCACAGAGAGTCATGACACTGAGGCTTTTCCTTCCAGGAAGCAACTTTATTCTTGCTGGCAGGGCTCAGTTGGGTTCATACCCAAAGAACTGAACCCCAAACGTGACATGGCATAGTTTTTTATATATTTTCGACTTTTTTGTCTCTCATATATGGTAACACATAAACATGAAGTTTGATTAAGTGGTCTCATGTTACAAGGTCGTGAGGGATGTTGTCATGTACAATGTACAGCCAGGTTGCCTTGAGGTTTTTTGCTTGTTTGTTTGTCTGTTTTTCCCTTAAGGAGGGGATCCTACCACAGTGCTAATTATTGCTACAATGGTAATCATATAACAATATATAAATCAATATATAAATATATAAACAATATGTAAATCAAGTCAACATGTACACATTAAATTTACATGTTATATATCAAATATTTCAATTTTAGAAACTATTTCTTTAATAATATATATTTAAAATTTTTTAAATGTTTATTTATTTTTGAGAGAGAAAGAGAGAGAGAAAGAGCAGGGGAAGGGCAGAGAGAGAGAGGGGGAGACACAGAATCCAAAACAAGTTCCAGACTCCAAGCTATCAGCACAGAGCCGATGCAGAGTTCAAATTCAGGAACAGCGAGATCATGACCTGAGCTGAAGCCAGACACTTAACTGACTGAGCCACCCAGGTACCCCATTTTTCTTTTATAATATTAACTCTAACAAGTATACTTAACAAAATAAAATTAATTGTGTAATTTTATTACAAAATTGGAACAATGAATAATATTTTCCCCTATCATTTAAAAAAATTTTTTTTAAGTTTATTCATTATTGAGAGAGAGAGAGAGACAGAGACAGAGACAGAGAATGAGCAGGGGAGGGGCAGAGAGAGGAGGAGACACAGAATCCGAAGCAGGCTCCAGGCTCCGAGCTGTCAGCACAGAGCCCGACACAGGGCTCGAACTCACAAACTGTGAGATCATGACCTGAGCTGAAGTTGGACGCCCAACAAACTGAGCCACCCAGGTGCCCCATATTTTCCCCTATCTTAAATGAAATTAAATATATACTGCTAGCTAGTGTTTCAACAACATGAAAATGAACTTGCCTCATAAGAATTATTCTTAATAATACATGCAAAATTATTCTTATTCTCCAAAGGTAAAAAGAATCTTTACTCTTCTTCTTACTCAGTAAACACACGCTCAATTTCCTGGCTTTGGATTTCTTGTCTTCCTTACTCCTTCTCTGGATAAAGGTGAATAAATCCATCACTATGACAACTCTGCAGATTCCTTTCAGATGTGTAATTCTGCCCCAACGTATTGCCTGAGCATAAGTCCTGTATTACCAACTTTATGCTAGACATTGTCATAAAGGCATCTTGCTAGTGCTTTAAACCTAATAAATATGTCCCCCAAAATGAACTCCGATGCCACTTAATCCTAGGTTGAAATCCTAGTTCCACCACTTTGCTAGCTATGAAACAATGAGTAAATTACTTACAAACCCTGAGCCTGTTTTCTTCTCTGTAAAATGCAGAAAAGAGTAGTTCCTTTGATAAGAGATTATGATGTCTAAATAAGGTAATGTATGTAAAGACAAGAGGACAGTGCCTGACACACAGAAATCATTCAAAATACATTAGCCATTTTGTCTCTCAAATTTGTTCTTTACTCTGTTTTCAATTTCTTCAAAGGGTATCACTATCTTTCCAGTCACAAACCTCAAATTCCCATGGTACTCTTTGACATTTTTTTTTTCCTTATGGCTAACATCCAGTTAGTTGCCAAATATTTCAATTCTGCCCAAACAAATCCAATTGAAATCAACACTCATTTATGGAAAACGCACTACGTTTATAGGCATTGTGCTAATGTATATGGGGATATAAAGAAGATTAAGGCTTAGAACTTGCCTTTAAGAATGGGCTGGGATGGGGTGCTTGGTGGCTCAGTTAGTTGAGTGTCCAACTCTTGATTTTGGCTCAGTTCATGATCCCAGAGTCCTGGGATAGAGCCCTGTGTCAGGCTCTGCACTGAGAGTAGAGACTATTTAGAATCTCTCTCCTTCTGTCTGTATCTCTCTCCCTCTCTCTCTCCTCCCACTCCCGTTCACACACACTTTCTTAAAAAAATAAATAAAAAAGAAGAAAGAGAAAAAAGGAATGAAACAAGAAAAGAAAAGAAAAGAAAAGAAAAGAAAAGAAAAGAAAAGAAAAGAAAAGAAAAGAAAAGAAAAAAGAAAAAGAGGCATGGGGCCATGTTAGCAGAACTATAGCCAATAAACATTGTGATATGGGTTCTAGTTCTTCCATGTATTATGAAGCCTGAGGAAATTTATTTCAGAAATCCACTTACCTAGTTTCATTTTGTTCAACTATAAAGTGGTAGTTATAATTCTTACCTCACAGAATTATATCCAGAATTAACTGAGGTGACATAAAATAAAGGGCTCCAACCAAAGGCTGATACGTTATATATGGGATTATTTTTCTTCTTAATTCATATTCTTTAAAGATCAAGTTGTGGGATAAGTTTAGGGTGATGCAGGTGGGTAAGAACTGTGATAAGCTATAGAGAATCTAAATGATCTTTTAAAGGGGGTGGCCACCATTTCACTTCAGCCAAGTACTGCTAAATAGAAACGCAGGCCCAGTAATGTTTTTGAGTTTAAGACAAGTCAGAAAGGTCACATTAATGCGAACTCTTCAGTTTCTTAAACTGTTGGCATGTAATTCAAATTCTTTTTAAAAAGTGTGCACCAAATAAAACATCTGCTAAGACCTGCAGGACCAATTCACAGTCTATGCCTTAATGGCTCAAAGGAAAGGCAGAAGTTGCAAATATAGTTCTCCTGATAGAAGCTTCAAAACTTTGGTGAGAGTAGAAGGTAATGCTTTTGGTTTTATCACTTGGTTCTTAGTTTTACCTGTGCTGAGAAACTGATAACAGACAAAATAGAGAAGACAAATTAGATACTGCTTTTCAGAGACAATGCCAGACAGAGAAAACAAAATTCCTGAATACCATTTAGCCTTCTGGATCCAGAGTGTTGCATAACACAAAACTTGACTGGTCTTTGTACCTGGTTTCTCGGACAGAACATCTATACCCTTGAGTATTCCCCAGTAATAAGAACATCTCGTTATTCATGAGTGGGCCATGATAGTTTGCACTAATGAGGTGACTCATTGTGGGCCCCTACAGAGCTTATGTTAAAGAGATGACTCAGGGTGGGGACTGGCAAAGCAGGAAAGGCCAACTACATGACCACAGGGTTGGGGTTGGCTTTGCGCCACTTAGCATTAGCCCAACCTCTGGGCAAGGCAGGAGAGCTAGAGACTGAGTTCAACTGTGTGGCCAATGATATAATCAATCATGGCTAGGTAATGCAACCCCAATAAAAACTCTGGACACAGGAACTCTGAGGAGCTTGTGCTAGGAGGGTGATATGTCTTGATTCCAAGGGCAGAAAGCATGAAAGCACTGTGTGTGGAACCCTCACAGACTTCAACTTCTGTGTCTTTTCATTTGGCAGGTCCTAATTTGTATCCTATATAATTAAATTGTAATCATTAGTACACTGCTTTCCTGAATTCTATGAATTGTTCCAGCTTCCAGCTATTTATTGAATCTGAGGGGTCTAGTGGGAAAATCCCCATATTTGAATCCAGTTAGTCGGAAGTGTAGGTGTTCTGGGACCCCAAAACTTGCAATCAGAGTCTGAAGTGATGGCAGTCTGTTGGTGACTGTGCCTTTAACTTAGGAGATTTATGCTAACTCCAGGTGGCTATTAGCATCAGAATTGAATATTGTAGGGGTACCTGGTTGGCTCAGTTGGTTAAGCATCCAACTTTGGCTCAGGTCATGATCTCATGCTTCATGGGTTCAAGTCCACAGAGGGCTCTGTGCTGATGGCTTGGAGCCTGGAGCCTGCTTCGGATTCTGTGTCTCCTTCTCTCTCTGCCCCTCCCCCACTTGCACTCTGTCTCTCTGTCTCTCTGTCTCTCTCTCTCTCTCTCTCTCTGTCAAAAATAAATAAACATTAAAAAAAAAAAAAAAGAACTGATGGGGCACCTGGGTGGCTCAGTCTGTTGGGCATCCGACTTTGGCTCAAGTCATGATCTCATAGCTCATGAATTCAAGCCCCGTGCTGGGCTCTCTGTTGACAGCTCAGAGCCTGAGTCTGCTTCAGATTCTCTGTCCCTCTCTTGCTCTGCCCCTCCCCCACTCGCGTGCGCTCTCTCTAAGAATAAATAAAACATTAAAAAAAATTTTAAGAATTGAATATTGTGGTATTGCAGAGCATATCCTTTAAGATTTTACACTATACACAGATATATAGATATAGATTTATAGACATATAGATGTATCTAAATTGTTAGGGCCAGAGAAAACTCTAATCTCAGGAATAATCAGGAACCAACCATTCTCTTACATTCTAAATTCAACAGCTTGTATTTCAGCCACAAGTAATAATGTTAACAAAGCAGATGTCAAATGTTACAATGAGAAGACAAAGTCAAATTGGAAATTATCATTTTTTAAAAGCAAAATGGAAAACTAATATTTATTCCCCTTGGAAACTTGTCACAGAAAGAAACACAACCAGAAGGGTTTGTCCTTCATGCCCCAGCAATATGCATGATTACTTCTTCTCACTCAACTTCAGTCTTTGCCCTTCCCATTATACCAGCCCCCTTCACCTTCATGTGGTAGGCCTCCCATCTGAGTTTCTACTCCTACCACCACCTGAGCTCTCATTATTTTCTCAAGTCATACTGCCTGGCCTTAATCAATGAGGGCTCTCCTCTCATATTTACTATCAGTTTGTTAAATTATTTTAGTTGTCTTACTGAAAACCTCCAAATCAACCACATCTGCTTCTGTCCTTGTTCTGCAGATTCCTAAAACACAGAGTTAATATCATGTTAAAATTTGATGTCAACATCAGAAAAATTAAAACGAAAGTCAGAATATAAAAATACCTGCTTTTTGTTATAGCAAAGCCAAGTTTTCCTAAATCCCAAATATTACTACAGCTCTAGACAAAAACTATTTAATAAAGTTGGACTGACTGATTTTGACAGTGGTAAAAGTCTTTAGTATTCTTAGAAAATTAAACTTTTATTCATATTTCTTAATGAAATTTGGTCATGTATTCCGGAAATATATACAACATACATGTAGGACTTAATATAAGGAGTAATAAAAGTTGTGTCCTATCACCTAGCTGAAGAATACAATATGATTATCTCTGAAGCTCCTACATCCCCCTTCCCCTTTTCCCCCTTCCCAAATGCATTATCTAATCTTTCCCTTAGAAGTAGCCACTATTCTTGCTGTAACTTGTGGGAGTCACTTTTATTTATTTGTTTGCTTATTTATATGTTTATTTTAATGTTTATTTATTTATCTTGAGAGAGAGAGAGAGAGAGAGAGAGAAAGAGAGAGAGAGAGAACATGTGAGCAGGGGGAGGGGCTGAGAGAGAAGAAAGTCAGAATCCCAAGCAGGCTATGCACTGTCAGGGTGGGGCGTGATCCCATGAACCATGAGACCATGACCTGAGCCAAAATCAAGAGTCCTATGCTTACCCACTGAGCCACCTAGGCACCTTTCTGGGAGTCA
Organism: Panthera leo; assembly: GCF_018350215.1. Taxonomy (NCBI): domain Eukaryota; kingdom Metazoa; phylum Chordata; class Mammalia; order Carnivora; family Felidae; genus Panthera; species Panthera leo. The sequence continues at coordinate 79,809,637 of NC_056681.1, read as the reverse complement.
CTTTTAATACCCAATTTTCCCTTACTTTCATTTCATGAAAAGACTATTATTTCTTCATTGAATCACCTTTGCATCTTTGTTGAAATCAATTGACCATGTACATGTGAGTCTATTTCTGGACTCTGCATTCTTGCATTGACCTATGTGTTTATACTTTTCCAATTAACTGGGACCAAACACCAAATGACTTTAGTTTGATGGTTATATTGTGATCAGTATGTTTCTTCATTAACTGGGCTTTGAGACAATAATCAGCATCCTATAAATAGAACATGAGACTAAGAATCAATGGAAATTAATTCTAGTACAAGTCCATCATCAGTGAACTGAAATCACATATCTCTATGTGTCTTAGGAATAATGATACCTACCACATTGTTGAAAGTCAACCGAGAAACCAACCGAGAAAACAGAAAAAATGCTTTGAATGGGCAACCCAAAATATGTTTTTTCTAATTTTTCATTTAGGAGCCTAATTTTAAGTACTTGTAAATATGTTTCTACCCTTTTCTCCACATCTGAATATTGAAACCTGAGCTTTAGCAATAACAAACTTTAGCAATAACAAATAGCCTACAAAATCTGTATAAATTTGGTTATGATTTACATCCCTGATCAGTCATTATAAGAGTGTAGTCAAAATTTCCCCTCACTACTCTCTGGGAAACTAGGCATTTTCATAATTTTCATGCAGATTTTGCCCTCTTCTCACTCAATCTATAGTGGAAGTATTGAAATTCTAAACAAAGACTATCCTAAGAGAGCACATTAGTAAAGAAAGGGAAAAAAGGCAAGGTGGGGAGTTTCTTTTCTACTGGTAATTTCAGGAAATCACTGTAATATTAGAAATGACAAGTAATTCAAGAATTCAATTGTCCTCTCTCCAACTTTATCTTTCAAAAAAAAAAATCAAACTAAGTCTGAGTGGTATCAGCTTAGCTGCCAATAACCAGTCAAAATGACCAGGAAATACCACTATTAATTCTGCTGTACTTTTACAGTGGTAAATGGAAAGACCCAACCATGCCATCAACCCCAATGGGTTTGTCAAATATACTCCTTTTCCCTGGTGACTAGCTGTTTCTCATTCTTGTTTCTCTTTTTCTCTTATTTTCTTTCCCAGTTTTAAAATTCTAACTTAATAATCAAACTACATAACAGAATTCAAATCATCACAAAGTTTTCCAGTTAAATGGTTCCTCCTCTTCTAAATTACACAGAAACATCTAAGTTAATTTATACCTTCAGTTATAATCTATCAAAAGTTTTATTCAGAGGGCTTTTATTAAAAACAAATGAACAATTATAATAAACATTATATCCTCAGGGTGCCAACCTGGGTTGCTCAGTCAGTTGAGCATCTTGACACTTGATTTCAGCTCAGGTCATGATCCTAGGGTTGATGAGCCCTGTGTCAGGCTCTGCACTGAGCACGGAGCCTGCTTGGGATTCTCTTTCTCCCTCTGCCCCTCCCCTGCTCATTCTGTCTCTCTAAAATAAATAAATAAATAAATAAATAAATAAATAAATAAATAAATAAATAAAAATAAGTAAGTAAGTTAGTATATACAAAAATGTAACAGTGATTGTAATTTTCTAGGTCATGGTAGCCTGGAATTATAATTAGTTTGGATCCATACATTTTGAATCTCTGCTAGTATACTGATAGTATTTCAAGCCTCATCACCTACTGACCATGTAAAAATATGTAATTCAAAGGAACACGGTCGGTCTTATTATTATATCAGTATTCATCACTGTAAAAATATAATAAGGCTGACTGTGTTCCTTTAAATAACATATTTGCATCCATGCACTGAAGAATAATTTTAACAATACTATATGGGTTAAAGTAACTTGACAGTTGAGTTTCTGAGAACAGAGTAGACAATCTCCCTTAAAAGACATAAAATATAATAAATATAATAAACATCCTTTTAAATAAATAGTTAAGCTCACAAAAAAGCAAAAGGGCAAAAAACAGAGGGAGCTTAAAATCAGTAGTTTTTAATACAATGCAGAAGATCCATAAAAGGCAAGGAGGGAACTGAGACTCCTGGATAAAGCTGCAAGTTTCAGAGCTCTTCTTCCTCAGCAAAAGGGTTAACAAGCCAAAGATCTGCTTTATCTAAGAGAAGCAAACAAAGAGATCACATGAGATCTCACTCCCAAATTATAAAACACAGGAAGAAAAAAGCCACTGTGACAAATTTTATTTGTCAATTTGACTGGGCTAACGGATATCCCGATAGCCGGGAGAACATTATTTCTGGGTGTGTCTGTGAGGGTGTTTCCAGAAGAAATTAGCATTTGAATGAGTAGACTGAGTAAAGAAGATACGCCTTCAACAATATGGTTAGACACTGTCCAATCCATCAAGAGTTCAATAGCACAAAAAGGAGAAACCAGGGTGAATTCTCTCTCTCTCTCTCCTCTTGAGTTCGGGCATCAATCTTCTGCTCTCAGACATGGGAGCTCCTGGTTTTTAAGCCTTCAGCCTCAGCCTGGGAATTGTACCGTTAGTGCCCCTGATTCTCAGATCTTTGGACTCGGACTGAATTACACCATGAGCTTTCCTGTCTCCAACTTGTAGATGGCAGATCATGGGACTTCTAGGTCTCCTTAACTATGTGAACCAATTCCTGTAATAAATCTCCTCTTGTCTACATATCTGTAATTATCTTATTGGTTCTGTTTTCTCTAAAGAACACTGACTAATACAGTCACCATGAGTGAGAGAATGCAGAAACAAATTGTAGAGTTTAGGCCTTCAAGAGCTTCACAAAATGGAATCATAAGATACAGAATGAAGAACACTACATCATTTTAAATGACCAGGCAGATCTTAAAAAGAGCCAAAGAGAATTTCTAGAAATTAAATATAATCACTAAATTTAAGTGGAAGCTCTAATTTCAAAGAAAAATGCTAAAAATGCTCACACTGATGTCCAAATTTACGTAAAAGAGATTCTTAAGTTAATATGTATATTAAAAATTCTAGCAAACATATAGGCCAATTTCTCTACCCAAATATATTTAGAGTAATTAATGTAGCAATATTGTTTTAAGGAATATAGTTTTGTGCTCTAGAACTTGATATTTGAGTTTACTGTAAGAAATCCTGTCTTGTTCATTCATCTTATCATTTAAGATTTATTGAGTACCTCCTATGTGCTGGGCAGATATAAATAAAATCAAGTAAGTTTTAACATCTCTCAGTATGAAAATAAGAGGTAATATTTCGTTTGTGATCATAAAACAATTTGATTTTTATGTTAAGATTCAAATAGACTAAGTAAGAAAGAAATATGCCAAGACTGAGGAGACTTTCTTTATTAAGTTTAGTAAAGAACGCACGATTGGCAATCAGAATACTTTTGCAGCTAATATACTGTGTCTCAATTTCTCATCTAAATACTGACTTTGTTCATTCTACTAACTTCAAAAAGAGATGGTAGGGTAACACAAAAACAGATATAAATGGGCTGTAAATGTGCTATGCTATATGGATAGAAGTAACTTGTCAAATAATGTTTTTTTTTAATGTTTATTTGTTTATTCTGAGAGAGAGGGGAGGAGGGAGGGAGAGAGAGAGACCAAAGCAGGCTTCACATTGTCGGCGCAGAGTCTGATGCAGGGCTTGAACCCACCAACCTTAAGATCACGACCTGAGCTGAAATCAAGAGTCAGATACTTGACTGAGCCACCCAGGCATCCCTGTCAAATGACATTTTAAAGGAAAAGAATAAAACATTTATTCATGTGATTTGTCTTATATTGGTTAATCCATCTATTATGTTTTAAGAGAAAATCTTCAAGGACACGACTGAGAGACAATTCTCTATAGGTCTCTCACATTTCTGGATGTTTTGTGAGCTAAAGCCCTGACTTTGTTTGTTCCAGGCTGTCTTTTCAAAAATGTTAGTATAGCAAACAGCTTTGGAAAATAATCTCCCTTTGGAATAGCAGGTTTGTTTACTGTCTAGTATAGTACAGATAATGTCTCTGCCCAGGACTCAGGGTCCCTCTCCTATAATGTAATCAACTGCACGTGCAGGTGTCACCTGGCCCTCTTGGCATCACTCTGGTAGAACTGGGGCTTGGGCACCTGGTGCAAATGCTGATGCTCTGGCTACTATTCCTACAGCCGTGAGTAAATAAAAGTCCTTTGTCTTTGACCCAGGGACCTGCTGGCATCCATGAAACCGTGGCAGACTAACTTGTTAGCTGGCAAGTAAAGGTAAAATCTCAGACTCTACCTGGTTCTTGAGACAAAAAACACAGTAATTCATCTTTATTCTTTAGTCAACACAACACTCAAATACACTGGGACACACTGTTTTGTGTTCACTAACTCCATAACAACCCAAATTTGTCAGAGTAAACAATTTATTCAAATGTTTGTATTCTTCTGTTCCAAGATGGTCTTCAGTAACCTTCCAACTCAACAGTATAGATCTATCAAAGTTCTTCAGCAGGGCCAACCCCACACTCATTATTTCATCAGGAATATTTACGTTTTAAATTCCTTATCCTTGGCTTTCCTTTACATTAAAAAAAATCTTTTTAACGTTTATATTTGAGAGAGAGAGAGAGAGAGACAGTGTGTGAGAAGAGGAGGGGCAGAGAGAGATGGAGACAGAATCTGAAGCAGGCTCCAGGCTCTGAGCTATCAGCACAAAACCTGATGTGGAGCTTGAACCTATGAACGGTGAGATCATGATCTGAGCTGAAGTTGGACGTTCAACTGACTGAGCCACCCAGGCGCCCCTCCTTTATGTTTTTGCAGAATGTGTTTTTATAATGTTGAATGCAACTAATGTTAGTATTTGAAACAGTCTTCCAAGTCCAGAGAATGTGAGTTGTAAGAACAGAAAAAAAAAATAGCACAATGAAAAGCAAGGACCATATAAATGTGAACCTCTTGGGTTCTAAAACCTTATCAGCTAGAGATTTTTTTCTCATAAACACATGCCACCAGACACAAGAAAATGTAGAGCTGTATACAAGTACATGCTTGCTATTAAAAAAACAAGTCAAAGTGCTGATCTCAATTAGTTAGTTGATTATGCAGGGATGGTTCAAGTGTGATGTGTTTAACAGTTTCACCTTTACTCAATAACAGCTGGTTAAACAGGTGTGCCTCTGTTGCCTGTTGCTCTGTATTGTCAACTGAGTACAGTTGGTGTGCGATGTATGATTTTACTGCTAGGTAATGATGACACGAATAGTACAAGTAGCAGATGTGTTATTAGTAGCACCAGGATAATGTATGAAGACTTTAACAAGTCTCACAAATTCACAGGCTCCATAGTATGAGAAAAATCTAAAATAAACACAATCTTTTTCTGTTGACCTCTGAGGAGATTCAAATAATTTAAGTCCTAAAACTGAGTTAATTACAGAGATAAACTTCACTGATACTGAAAGTGTCCAAATGTGTGTTTGGAAAGGTTAGACAGTATGTACCGAGCATACTGTTCTACTTTCTTCCTTTTTCAAGTAGTCTTGATTTTCCATTAAGTACTACTTTTTATTTTTCATCGAACTGTGTTACTTTCCTACTCTCACAACTCAAATTCTAAGGACTCAAAAGGGTGTTTCAAATGCTAACACTAGTTACATAAAACATTTTAAAAACACAGCTGGTAATACTAGTATGAAGGTCAAGACAAAGCCATATGAAAATACTGATAAAACTGAAAATACAAAAGCACAGGGACATTTGATTGTCAAGTTTTCTAAGAAAATGAAAAGTTAAATTAATCTTGGGAAAAAAAAACAAAACAAAACCTGGTCACTGTAAGAGCTAGGCTACAGTTTAGGTCTCTTGCCATCCAACTCACACTCAGGTTTTTCCTCAGATCATACTGCATTATTTCTAATTTCTAACAGTGAGTATAGAATATCAGTAAGATTATGTGCCTGGCGTCTAGAATGGCCAAGGAGAAGAAGCCTAAGTCGAGGACTCTTTCCCCATGTTCTTCCCCCCAAAATAGCTTTAGGTAGCCCACCCCTTCTTTCTTCAGACAAAAATGTTCTACTTCCAGTAATGGTGAAGTAGCTTATATTTAACCTACCATCCCACAGAGAATTCTAACAACTGGCCAAAACAAAACAAGAACTTTCCGAAGGCAATAAAAAACAACAGCAGACAGAAACTGCTGGAGAGTCAACATCTAGGAATGGTACTGGCTGAGATAATTTGCTGTGTCCCCATCCTTTTTTTCAATTTTAAACAGCTTTTCACTGACAGTAGACTCTAGTAAGTGCTGGATTGGCAGCTAAAATTCAGAAATCTTCAGTCTTTCTGGCTTCAGGAACTGAGAGGACAGAGTTTGAGGTTACCATAACACCAAGAAATGGAGGGAAAATCCTTTTAAAAAACAAAAGCCAGTCACAGAGAAGAACACCTACATTGTGCATATAAACTCTACTCAACTGACGTGTAAACTTTGCGTGCATGGGATAGACTCTAGGCAGCTCAGATAAAGCTAAAAGTTCTGAACAGAAGCTTCAGCTACTACCCATTGCAGGGGAGAGTTTCATGTTGGATTTAGCCCAGCTAATTGCCTAAGAACACACACACACACACACAAAATCAACATTCCTCAGAGAATCATAATAGATTCCATAGTACTTATAATGCATTATTCATAATGTCCATTATACAATAAAATTATTAGACATATGAACAAACAAGATGTTTCTTCAGAAACAGAAATGTAACATACTCAAAAGAAAGGACAATGGAGGGATACCTGGGTGGCTCAGTTGGTTAAACATCTGGCTCTGGGTTTCTGCTCAGGTCATGATCTCATGGGTCATGAGTTTGGGCCCTGCATCCAGTTCTGTGCTGACAGCACGGAGCCTGTTTGAGATTCTCTCCCCTCTCCTGCCCTTCCCTGCTAGTCCGTTGGCGTACATATACACATACTCTCTCTTTCTCTCTCTCTCTCAAAATAAATAAATAAACTTAACAAAAAAAAAAAGGGCAATGGAGAGACCACACTTGGAATGATCCAGCTGTTGGAATTAGTAGATACAGCTATGATGACACCAGTATTCAAAAATGTAAAGAAAGGGGCGCCTGGATGGCGCAGTCGGTTAAGCGTCCAACTTCAGCCAGGTCACGATCTCGCGGTCCGTGAGTTCGAGCCCCGCGTCAGGCTCTGGGCTGATGGCTCGGAGCCTGGAGCCTGTTTCCGATTCTGTGTCTCCCTCTCTCTCTGCCCCTCCCCCGTTCATGCTCTGTCTCTCTCTGTCCCAAAAATAAATAAAAAACGTTGGGAAAAAAAAAATTTAAAAATGTAAAGAAAAAGATGTTTGAAACTGACACACAGATAAGAAATCTCAGCAGAGAAATAAAAACTATAAAACAGCCAAACTGAAATCCAAAAACTAAAAAATATAGTATCTGAAGTAAAAAGTGCAATAAATGGGGAAAATAGCAGATTGGAGATAAAAGAAGGGTCGGTTAACTTGAAGACAGATTGATAGAAATTATCCAGTTTGAAGAACAGAGGGGAAAAAATTGAAAAAAAAAGGGGGGAGTAAAAAAGAAACTGAGGACCAGCTAGGACAATATTAAACCATTTAACATACTTGTAAATGGACTTCCATAAGAAAAATGAGGCAGAAAAATTACTTGAAAAAATAATAGTCAAAAGTTTCCCAAATTTTTTGAAGGTATAAATGTACAAGTTCAAGAAAAACAATAAACCCAAGGATAAAATACAAAGAAATACACACACACACACACACACACACACACAGCATATTCAAACTGCTGACAGCTAAACATAAAGAGAAGGTAGCCAATGAAAAATGGCACATTATATAATACACATAACAACTGATGTTGCATTGGAAAAACAATGGAAATCTAAAACAGTGGAACAACAGATATAAAGTCCTGCATATGTATCAAGAATAAATATAAATAAAGATATTTTCATATAAATAAAAACTAAGCAAACTCACTGCTCATATACCTGCACAGCAAGAAATGCTACAGGAAATTCATCAAACTGATGAGAAAGTAAACCAGACAGGAGAAAGAGATCTTCAAAAAGAAATGAAGAGTAAAAATATGATTAAATATAAAGCTATGTTTTATTCTCTCTTAACTTCTTAAGAACATATATGGCTACTTAAAGCAAAAGTTATAACACTGAAATATGGGCTATCACATATGAAGATAAAAAGTTATAATAATTACTGCATAAAAGATGAGACATAAACAGAATTCTATACTTGTAAGTCATTTTTTACACAAAATGGTACAGTTTAATTTTAAATATACTGTGAAAAATTAAGGATCTAAATGCAATCTCTAGTGTAACCATTTAAAGAGATGTAGCTAAAATGTCAATAGGGAAATTAAAATAGAATAGTCCAAAAAAAATTGTCAAGTCAAAAGAAATCACAGAAGATAAAAAGGAATTTTTAAAAAGTAGATGGAGAAAACTGGGGAAAAAAGAAAAACAAGTCGAATAAATCCAACTGTATCAATACTTACACTAAACATAAATGGATGAAGAACTTCAAAAGCAAGACTAACCTATATGCTGTTTAAACAGATACATCTTCAAAGATGAAGACAGGTCAAAAGCAATGCTTAGATATATGATGTAAAAGGAAAGCATAAGAATGCTGGAGTGGCTATATTATTATCAGGTAAAATAGACTCTAAGAAACAGTATTACCAAAGATAAAGAGTGATAGTTCATAATGAAATCATAAATGTGTATATGTCTGATAGAGTTTTAGCCTACAAAAAGAAAATTTGAGAGAATTAAAGGGAAAAAAAGATTTTTTTAAAACTCTCAACCTATGATGATTGTGGACTTAACACCTTTCTCATGGTAATTGAAATAATGACTAGACAAAAAACAAAACAAAAAATCAGCATGGACATAGATTATGTGAACAGGACTATTAACCAGATTAATGTAATTAACATTTGTAAAAGACTCCAGACAATCTAGACAACATATCTCTTCAAATGTGCATGATCTATTCAACAATATAGATCAAATACTAGAAGGTAAGTGTCATTAAATATCAAAATATTTGTTGAAAACTTATATAGAATATATTCTCTGAACATACTGAGTTACATCATTAAGTATTAATAACATGCCTAAAAGAACCTCAAGTATTTGGAAATTAAAGACAATATTTTCAAATAAACCATGAATCAAGAAGAAATCACAAGGTTAATTAGACAGTATTTTGAACTGAATAATGAAAATGCAACATTTGAAAATTTGTGTTAAATTTTAAAAAAGCCCAAAAAGAAATTAATAGCTTTAAATAAAATTCTTCATAAACATAAATGCAAAAAACCTTAAGAGAACATTAGCAAATCAAATCCAGTAATATTAAAAAGATAATATATCTTGAGCTAGAAATACAAGGTAGTTTAATATTACAAGATCACACACATATACATATACAGATAACTGTAAATTATATTATAGTGTTCAGCTATTATATATCTCATAGCCAAAAACTGCAAACACCCTGGATGGCCAGCTATAGTATGGATGAATAAACTATGGTGCATTCCCACAATGTAATACTACTCAGCCATGAAAAGGGATGAACTACTGACACATGCGACAATATAATGAATCTCAAAAACATACTGAGAGAAGCCTATCACAAAAAAATACTGTGATTACATTTAAATGGAGTCCCATACTAATCTGTGATTTTTTTTTTATGTTTATTTATTTTTTAGAGATAGGGAGAGAGAGTGTGTGTGAATACGTGCGCGTAAGGAGAGTGAGCAAGGGAGGGAGACACAGAATCTGAAGCAGGCTCCGGGCTCTGAGCTGTCAGCACAGAGCCTGATGCGGGGCTCAACTCATGAGCCATGAGACCGTGACCTGAGCCAAAGTCAAACGCTTAACCGACTGAGCTACCCAGGTGCCCCTACAAAAATTATTTTTAAAACACTTAGAGGGGCGTCTGGGTGGCTCAGTCGGTTAAGTGTCCGACTTCGGCTCAGGTCATGATCTCCCGGTCCGTGAGTTCGAGCCCAGCGTCGGGCTCTGTGCTGTCAGCACAGAGCCTGACGCTGGGCTTGAACTCACGAACCGGGAGATCATGACCTGAGCCAAAGACAGATGTTCAACCGACTGAGCCACCCAGGTGCTCCTAAAGATTTTATTTTTAAGTAATCTCTAAACCCAGCATGGGGCTCGAACTCAAAAACAAGATCAAGAGCTCCATGCTCCACCAACTGAACCAGCCAGGCAGCCCTCCAGGCTTCATTTTAAAGAGACCTTTTTTTTTTTTTTTAAGTCTATTTATTTATTTTGAGAAAGAAAGAGTGTGGGCGTGGGAGGGGCAGGGAGAGAGGGTGAGAGAGAGAATCCCAAGCAGACATGGAGCTGACAGCACAGAGCCCAGTGCAGGGTTCAAACTCCCAAACTGTAAGATCATGACCTGAGCCCAAACCAAGAGCCCAACGTTTAACTGACTAAGCCACCCAGGCTCCCCCAGGTGTCATTTAAAAAAAAAAAAATTTTTTTTTTTTAATATTTATTCACTCTTGAGAGAGACAAAGAGGCAGAGTGCAAGCTGGGGAGGGGCAGAGAGAGAGGGAGACACAGAATCCGAAGCAGGCTCCAGGCTCCGAGCTGTCAGCACGGAGCCCTACGCGGGGCTCAAAACCATGAACTATGAGATCATGACCAGAGCCGCTCAACCAACTGAGCCACCCAGGCGCCCCCTCCAGGCATCATTTTAAATGAACAGAAATTAAAATTAAACATTCAACAATATATAACCACTCTATGTACATAAAAAATATGACAACCATAACACCTCATTCACATAAAGCTCTTTTCTCTGGGGTCAAGGGTAAATAAACATCAATGTGATATCCAGAGACATGCCCACTGCTCCTTGAAATCTGATCAAATGTGATCTTCCTGGACTGCATTATAGCCAAATCAACCATTTCAGTCATCCCTGAAATTTAATTGCTGAAGCAAGTCTTTTCCATAGGAACTCACTAAGCTAAGTCAGACAACTGAAAAGAAGTAACTGGCCTTCTCTATTCTTTTTGCTCAGAATCCCAACCTTAAGAGTCTGCTCATTAGCCTCAAAAATACATCTGGATCATCAGGAGTCAAAAATGTTGCCTCTCATCCACTGGAAAAGCAAGGTGGAAGCATCAGCCCATTTCTTTTCATTGTACAAAGCCCTATTAATAAAAATTAGACACTTAAAAAGAGGGCAAGGTAAGTACTTTCCAAAATATAGGGGCAAATTATTTCCCATTAGCTGCTCTTGGTCTTCATTTCTTTTCCAGGGATCCTAATGTCTCACAATTCTGTGTTGTTTCAATGGATAGTATACTGCCTTACAAGCCCTGCATTACTAGGAAAACTTTTCTATTAAAACCATTTTTTTCCCTGCTCCCACACTCATCTTCTTCTCATTATTTTGTGACTCACATTTTAATATTCTGATGCATTCAGGAGCACATACCTTTCTAAAGAGGTGAGATAGAATTACAAAAGATATTGAGAATGAGACTTATTTTTTAATTTTTTAAGAGAGAAAGAACACAAGCAGGGGAGAGGGGCAGGGAGGGGAGAGAGAGAGAAAGAGAAAGAGAAAGAGAGAGAGAGAGAGAGAGAGAGAGAGAGAGAGAGAGAGAGAGAGAAATCCCAACCAGGCCCCACGCTTAGCGTGGGGCCCGACACAGGACTCAATCTGACGACCCTGGATCATGTCCCTAGCCAAAATCAGGAGTCAGCACTCAACCAACTGAGCCACCCAGGGGCCCCAAGATGATACTCTCAAATCAGTCTTGGTTTCATGTCCAGGAGTCTGAAGCTAGAAGGATCTTACATTAACGTGACTTCTGGTCAGCTGTGCTTTTGGACGCTGCAGTGATTAGTGAGAAGATAAAGAGTATGGTAATATGGAAATTAGAAAAGAGAAGAGCTATGTGAATATACTGACAAAGCTCATGTCAGTTCTATTTCTTCTGCCTAATTTTATAGTCAAGTGTAACCAAAGTTCTTATCAATAATATCACAGTCATTATATTAAAATTGGGATAAACTGTGTTGAAATTTTTTCTACTCACTGACAGTAAATTAAACAGATATTATGGTTAGTGTGACAACTTGCTATCTATTCCTTGATATCCATCATCCCTTCTTCCATGATAATAAATTGGACATGTAGCTACCCAAATAAAAAAAACATGTCTTTTGGGGTGCCTGGTTGGCTCTGTTGACTGAGTGTCCGACTCTTGATCTGGGCTCAGGTTGTGATCTCACAGATTTGTGAGATCACCTGCATCGGGCTCTGTACTGACAGGGCAGAGCCTGCTTCGGATTCTGTGTCCCCCTTTCTCTCTGCCCCTCCCAGGCTCACATGTGCTCACACACACTCTCTCTCTCAAAATAAATAAATAAACTTAAACAAAAAAGCATGTCTTTCCCTTCCTTGCAGCTAAATATGACCATGTGTCTAAGTTCCAACCAACAGAATATAAATGGAAGAACAACTGTGGCAGCTTCAAAGAATCTTCCTTAAAGGATAAAAAATACATACCTTTTGTTCCTTTCTTCTTTGACTCTTTCCTGCATCCTATCGCCTGAGATGTGAATATATGTCTTCTTGGGCCATGAGGACAAGGATCACACCCAAGGGGCAATGGAATGATCCAAGGGAAAAGTCTGGGACTCTGAGGTCTAAGTAGAACAAAGCCTATCTTGGAACTTTCACATAAAAGAGAAATAAATTCTTCTTAAAGTCTTTGTTAATTAGGATCTCTGTGACTGACAGCTGAATATAATACCACCTAATACACTAAGTAAAGAAAAATAGGATGGTAAAGAGATTCCTTTTGATTGAGTTGTAGAGTCACCTCACTAAAGCAGAATGAGAGGATGACATATTCTCTAAGAAAGGAGGTGAGGAAATTTTAATTATTATTCCTCCAATATAATGAGGCAGATCTGAAGAGTTGTTTGTATAGCATAAATAAGAGTCTTTTAAAGAGGAAACTCAGCTAAGTGAATGAGCTAAGTCTTTGGCATATTCACAGAATGCTGATAGTTGCTATGAAGCTTAATCACGTTGAACACTTGACAGAGTACATGAGCTTAGCGAACCATTAACAGACTTTACTGAACATATGGCTTTAAAAACCTTTGGACTATTTACAGGGTAGCTTTCAATCAATTCCTGGAGGCCCAAATGGAACCAATTATGATATAACCATAGGAGACTTAAAAATCAATTCCTGAAAGAGTCACATCTAAGAAAATCTGTAAAAGAATCACTCTCAGCATAACAGGGCTAAATAACCAATAGGATACACTATATAATCACTGTCAGAAATTTGTTAATTTAAAGAAAAGTATCAAGAGGCTTGAAAGATTTAAATGTCATAGAAGACAAAGACTGAAGATAAGCGGAAGAAAGTATGTTATAAATCACTGATGGGGCACCTGAGTAGCTCAGTTGGTTAAGCATCTAACTCTTGATTCTGGCTCAGGTCGTGATCTCATGGTTCATTAGCTTGAGCCCCACCACATTGGGCTCCGCGCTGACATCACTGAGCCTGCCTGGGATTCTCTCTCTCCCTCCCTCCCTCTCTCTCTCTCTCAAAATAAATAATCTTAAAAAAAAAAAAGAATTTAGGTTTAAAATCAATTGATCAATCAATCACTGACTTAAAATGACAAAGTACAATATGAAAAAATGGCAAACTTTTCAATACAGCAATAAAATATCTTGCAACTGTAAAATGACTTTATAATTAAAAAAAAGCTGATGCTTTCTACAAACTATAAATGGGGATTAGAGAAGTCCATATGATTCACTGAAACTTTAGAGGCTTCAAACAGCTTAGAAGTTAAATGGACTTTTAAAATAATAAAAAAAAACTGGGGTGCCTGGGGGGGCTCAGTTGGTTGAGGGTCCAACTTCAGGTTATGGTCTCACGGTTTGTGGGTTCAAGCCCCATATTGGATTCTGTATCTCCCTCTCTCTCTCTCTGTCCCTCCTCCAACTCATGCTCTCTCTCTCTGTCTCAAAAATAAACATTAAAAAAAATTTTTTTTTAAATCGAAGACTCCAGAGTATAAAATAATTGTCAATCTAGAAGCCTATCAGATATACTGAGCCTTAAGGTGAGTAGGAAATAAGATAAACAAGCTGCATCAAAAGCATAGAACAAAGGGTATTTTCTCTAATAATCTGTAAATTTCTTTGTAAACTTCTCATTAGAGTGCATTTCTGAACCAATAACATAAGTAAATGGAAAATAAGAATTACAATCCCAAATATTCAACTCACAGATTTTTAGTAATTGCACATATCAAGGTACACTTGTACCTTAACTTCACATTTGTGACCAATCTTCCCACTATAAGGAAGTTTAGTTCCTTAGGGAAATAAAATATATCCAATTTCAAATAGCAATGGTATGTTCCTTGACTAGGTAAAGTTCCAGAGTACCAGTTACACATCTCCAAGGAAAAAGAAAATCAAATTTAAAGAGACAGACTTTTCTCAGCTTTGTTTTTTCCAATAATAAGAACATATGTTTTTAACCATCAAATGACATAAGTCATCTTACAAAATGAAGACTTTACAGCAAGGCATGTGATCCTTTATCCCTCTTCCTAAGTGATAAATTCTTTCCTAAACTGAATTATTCAAAGCTAAACAATATAATGCAGTAGGAGAGAGGGTTAGTGAGAAAAAATGTTTTCCTGCCTTTTTTTCAATAAAAGCAGACATAAATATGTATAATGCATACATTAGGTTTAAGAATACACTTTTTAAAACTCTTAGGATAAAGTAAGTGAAAGAAAACAAAATACTAGCAACTTCACTGGGGTGGTGGAAATCAGTACTAGAGATTTCTCTTTTTTCTGTATTTCAAATTTTCTCCAACATTAGTTTTATCATTTTTATAACTGAACAGTGAAACTATGAATAACTTGAAAGCAGTAAAAAGCCTTTTAAAAATTAATCTTCCCCTCTGTTGGGAGAATAGTGACACTTCAAGCATACTTATTTTGTGCTATGATCTAATGCTTCATCTAGCCTTGGCTAGATGGCTTCATCCAGCCACCCAAAAGCTTGATAGAAATACAGAATCTCAGGCCTCACCTCAGATGTACCGAGCCTACATTTTAATATGATTTCTAGGTGTTCATATGCACATGAAGCACTGTTACAGAGTATTCATTTAAGAATAAACACCTATGTTGATTCCCTTCTAAGTCCTTCCTATACGTTAGTCTACAATGAAGAAGTTTTTGGATTTACCTGTTAGTTATATTCATGCAATTCAGGAAATATTGACAATAAGAGATCACAACAATAGGAATATATTAATCATACTGCTACATTTTGAATATTTTTTTTAATGTTTATTTTTGAGAGAGAGTGCGTGCGAACAGGGGAAGGGTAGAGAGGGGGGACGAGTGCGTGCGAGCAGGGGAAGAGTAGAGAGGGGGGACAGAAGATCCAAAGCAGATCTGTGCTGCCAGCAGAGAGCCTGATACAGGGCTCAAAATCACAAATAGTGAGATCATGACCTGAGTCAAAGTTGGACGCTTAATCCACTGAGCCACCCAGGCGCCCTGGGTAATGTTTTTAATGGAAACCATAGTTCCAAACTTCAAATCCAAGCCATTATCCCCTATTACATTAACCACATACAATGAGATAAACCAAAAGCAGAGTATGGGCATATCAGAGGGTCTTTTAATAAAGGCTGAAACCCTTTAATGAGGAAACACTAGAGGGTGTTTAGGGTAGCATGATATTGCAGTACTAAAATGCCTGAGGAAGCCCTGCCTCTTTCTTATTAAGGCATTTCAGCAACTTTGATTGTTCATTTAATTTTTTTTTTAATGTTTATTTATTTTGAGAGAGATCTAGAGTGAGCAGGGGAGGGGCAGAGAGAAAGAGAGAGAGAGGAAGACAGAGAATCCCAAGCAAGCTCAGTACTGTCAGCAGGGAGCCTGACACGAGGCTTGAACTCACCAACTGTGAGATCATGATGTGAGCAGAAATCAAGAGTTGGACGCTTAACCGACTGAGTCACCAAGGCACCCCTGTTAATTTACTTTGAAATGTCTGTTCGGGGCAGGGTTTCTTCATCTCAGCACTATTGACACTTTGGGCTGGATAATCCCTTATTGTGGAGGGAATTCCTGTGTATCATGGGAAGTTTAACATCATCCCTGGTCTCTTCCTACTAGATGTCAGTAGCATCTCCCCTGCTGGGACAACCAAAAATGATTCCCTGACATTGCCAAATACGCTCTGAGGGCAACCCCTCTGCTGCAAGCCCCGAGGAGAACCACGGATCTAGGAAAAGAACAACTATCAGAAAGGGGTCCTATCATTACAGGTCAATGATCTTATTAGGCATTTTCCCAAAAAGACACACTGAAGAGTATAACCGAGTTTATAAATTATAGACATATTTGTGGAATTTGTTTTGAAAGCCCCATGTGAATAAGGGTCAAGTCTGTTTCTCCTGGCTATTGTATTTGTAGCAGTTTCTGAGCTATGATAGTGTTCGACAATATTTGTTAAATGAGCTAAAACATGTGGATACTATACCCTTCCTGTTGATAATGAAAGCTATTAACTTTCATTAATTGGGTAATTAATTAACTATTCAATTTTCAGGTTAAACTACCATGATTGCTACTATATGTGTTATCATTTCTTAACTATATTTCTCACTTTAACTAGAAAAAAATTATACTAGGTAAGTAATTATCTAAAAATTAATTAAGACCTATGATGTAACCTCTCTTTTCCAAACCAATTATGACTCTTGGAAAAAGGGGGATAGCAAAGGGAAGCAGGAACAATGCCATGGAAAATTAGCATCAGAAAGAAGGTAAACCCCATCAGGAATCTGTGCTGAAGATCTAAGAACTCAGGGAACTACTATGTAAAGAAGAAAGAAGAAATTTTAGGTGCTGTCATCTTTTTGGGTAGATGCTCTCTTTGTTTGCCTTATTGTTCAGCTACCATATCAAGGCCTCACTCTCTTCAGTGTTCTCCAAATAATCTAGACAAGTAGTTTTAAAACTCTTTCTTGGAGACACAGACTTACTTTCAAAATCTGATTAAATAAATGGCTATTACACATCCACTGAAGGAAAAAGAAAAGAAAAAAAATCTGATGAATCCTCTTCCTAGGAAAATGCACTTACACACAAACTTGGCCACATAATTTCAGGGAGTTTGTGAACATCCTAAAATCTACTGATGAGGGACACCTTTGTGGCTCAGTCGCTTAAGCACCTGACTTTTCATCTCAGCTCAATCTTAATCTCAGGGTTGTGAGCTTAGGCCCAGCACTGGGTGTGAAGCCTACTTAAAAAAATTAAAAATTAAAAATTAAAATAATAATAATAATAATTAAAAATAAAATAAGATCTACTGATAGACAACGGTTTCTCTCATTCCTGCATGCCCACTAATATTTATTGTCCATATTATAAAATGTAGTAATTCTATGTGTAAGTGAGTAAAGGAAATCTCATTAAAAAAAATTTTTTTTAATGTTTACTTTATTTGAGGGGTGGGGGGGAAGGGCAGAGAGAGAGACACATAGAATCCCAAGCAGGCACCAGGCTCCAAGCTGTCACCACAGAGCCTGACATGGGGCTCAAACTCACAAACCATGAGACCATGACCTGAGCCGAAGTTGGACACTTAATTGACTGAGCCACCCAGACACCCCAAGGAAATCTCATTTAAAATGGAGTCAGGAGGTCAAAAGAAGGAGCTCTCAAGCCTTACCACTCACCCTCGATTGCAGACCCCAACAGGAAGAGACATTACCTTTCATTACCAACAGGAAGAAGCCTATAATTTCCCACCACAGCAGGAGGAAGATTTTCTCTTTGCCAAGCAACAGCCTAGCCAATGAGAGACTGTCACAACTCAGCCAATGAAAAGCAACCACAGTTCAAACTTCCAGTTTACTCCAGTAGACTTTCTGTTTGTAACAGCTCCTCCCAACTCCCTCCTGTCCTCTATTAGAGAGAATTCTTCTTTGTTCTCAGAACTTGCCTATGGTTTGCCAAATAAAATTTTTATTCCCAAATAAATAAATAGTAGCTGTTTTATTTATTTATTTTTTTAAATGTTTATTTATATTTGAGAGAGGGAGACTGTGTGCGAGCAGGGGAGGGGCAGAGAGAGAGACAGAGACAGAGTCAGAATCTGAAGCAGGCTCCAGGCTCCGAGCTGTCAGCACAGAGCCTGGTGCTGGGCTCGATCCCATGAGGTGTGAGATCATGATCTAAGCAGAAGTCGGACACTCAAATGACTGAGCCACCCAGGTGCCCCGTGGCTGTTTTATTTTTAAGATCAACATCAAGTAACTGTTGAAATTTACTTTCTTATCCAAATTGACTTAAATCGTGTAGTTTCTAGTCTGTCAACTGTCAACTGGTACGGTGATTCTGAGAATCTAACAAAATAGAGTATGTGACAAAAATGCTTATAAATTGTAAAGTACTAGCAATATATAGCCTTAGGTTAGGTTCTTCATTTTTGTCTTTCCAAACAGATTATAAAGAACTTGGGAGTAGGCACTATGTATTTTTAACTTCCCTGAATACTTTCTAGTGTCCAGTAAAATGGAATGAACGTTTCTTAATGTCTATCTCAAGCAAGGAACTCTGTTTTATTTCCACAGTTGAGGGTGGTGGTAGGAGCAACACGTTTAATCTGCATCCAAATATAACACAGAGACACCAAACACTATTTGCTTCACAAAAATTTTACTTGCCTAGTCCTATCTTTGTAAGTCATGTATTAGTTCACCTAATTACCTACTCTAGTATTGGAGCTACTACAGTGAGCTAAACGTTTGAAAAACATGAAAGCTTTGTAAATCATGAATTGAAGAGACAGAAGACAAGTAATCATCAAAATTTCTTTCCTCAAACCTGCAATCTGGTTAAATTCTTTGAATTAGGTTGTTAAGCTTCTATGCAAAGAAAAGGAATGGTGTTTGGGGGATCAAGCCAACAGAACAGATGTAAGGACTCACAAGCTCTTTCTCTTTGCTTAACTTCTTCAATAACTGTTTCATGGTGAGTTCTACAATAATTTTTATTTTCAGGCATAAAGTGATGGCATACAATGAATACCACAATGGATAACAAACCCTGGTTCCATTAGGAGACAAGGGGCTCTGGAAAATCCTACCCTCTTTGACAGTCCAGCTCAAGTCACCAGTTCATGCTCTTTTTTCTTTTTTTTTTTTTTTTTTAAGTTTTTTTTTTTTTTTTTTTTTTTTTAATGTTTATTTTTGAGAGAGAGAGAGAACGAGCATGTGCGTAGAGTAAGGGCAGAGAGAGAGGGAGACACAGAATCCAAAGCAGGCTCCAGGCTCTGACCTGTCAGCCCAGAGCCCAATGTGGGGCTGGAACTCACGAATCATGAGACCATGACCTGAGCCGAAGTCAGACGCTTAGCCGACTGAGCCACCCAGGTGCCCCCATGCTCTTTTTTCTTGATAGCTTCATTTCCCTTTACTGAGTTGTGTAGTATTTTTGTCTGTGGTCCTTTGAGTCATGTGATCATAAACTTTACTGGTCAGAACTGCATACCCAGTGCCTATCTAATCTCCTCATCCAGCCAAATTCTGTGTGGTGCATCTGTATAGCACAGATTAGCTACATATTTAGCACTTGCTAAAGGATAGCTGAATAGAATGAAATTATATGACTTATCTAGGACTCAATTTCTTCTTCTATAAAAACAATACCTAAGAATCCCAGTTCTCCAATATCTGACAAATCAAATCAACATGAATGTAGGGACAGAGGCCTCTAATAGTTTATACAGAAGAAAATAGGTCATTCTTCTCATGGTTAGGAGCCTGTTCCTTGGAGGTCCTACATACAAATGAGCAGAAGCCCATTCTTACCAGACTGTTTCTTTGGTAGATAATAGGAGAAGGAAAGGAACTCTGGTCCCTAAAGTCCTATTCTGTCACGTCTTTTCACTTTTCTTTGACACTAGCTGCAATATCATAATGCTTGGTTTACCCTTAAAAAAAAAAAAAAAAAAAGAATGTAGAAAAAGAAACAGAATAATTCCAGTCCTTTAAAATCTATTTCGTGGTGTGCCTGGGTGGTTCAGTCAGTTAAGCGTCCAACTCTTGATTTCACCTCAGGTCACCATCTCACAGTTCATGAGTTCGGGCCCTATATTGGGCTCTGTGCTCACAGTACAGAGCCAGCTTGTCGCTCTCTCTCTGCCCATCCCCTGCTTGCTCTCTCTCCTTCTCTCAAAAATAAATAAATAGACATTTTAAAAAAATAAAATCTATTTCACAAAGATGTCAAGAATACACTTAAAATCAGCAAGCACTTTGGAATTCACACTATGCAAACAAAATATACGAAAAAGCTACTTTTCCATTTCTAAATTCTGTGCCTAATTTCCAATTTAAATTGGTACTTTTCATTTATTTTTTATTTTTTACTTTTTTAAAGAGTTTATTTTAACCACCCAACATGGGGCTCGAACTCAACAACCCCCAGATCAAGAGTCATATGCTCCACCAACTGAGCCAGACAGGTACCCCAAATAGGTACTTTTTAAAAATGAGGCCACCAAAGAAATCAGTAAAAAGGATCAAAACAAAAAATTGAGATCAACATAAAGCAAAAGCAAGAGATTAACCAGGGTGTGGATTAGAAGGTTACCAGAAATAAGATAAAGACTTCTCCCTTCAAAATGGCATCTTCTACCTATTATTACAAAGACTAATTGGAGAATGAAGCTCTGTTACACAAGCCACAAATTCAAGTAAATCTATAAATTAAAATCTAGTCTTGATTAATTGTGATTAATCATAATGAAGAATAAATATTACAAATTTGCTACCAAAATTGACAAGAGTTTTAGAATTCAATTATTGGTATATTTAATACAAACAAAAGAGCAGCCAAAAGACAGAAGGGACACCTGGAAGTTAGCAACAGGAAGGCCATAAAAATAGCAAAAAAAACAAAACCTTACTACTTGAGGATCATGGTTTTTCTGCAGAAAATGTTTTGATGCTCCCTCCCTCTAGAAAAACAAAAATATTCTTGAAATGACATAACAAATATTCCTAAATGTCACAGTGAGTGATACAGGGCGATTGTGAACAATAACACTTATTATTTCAGATATGGTTTAAAGTCAGGGGTGCCTGGATGGCTCAGTCAGTTGAGCGTCCGACATGTCATGATGAGGTGATGATCTCACAGTTCATGAGTTCGAGCCCCACCTGCACATTGTGAGTTCCAGCTGCCTATGCTGACAGCTCAGAAGCTGGAGCCTGCTTCGGATTCTGTGTTCCCCCTCTCTCTGCCCCTCTCCTGCTTGCACTCTGTCTCTCAAAAATGAATAAACATAACAAAAATTTTTTTAAGATATGGTTTAAAGTTATTTAAATAAGTATTTTTTTTCTTTCCCATCTTTCAGGCTCTACCCACCCACAAATGTACACACACTCTGTTAGTTACTATGCAGAAAACCTATAAATCTGTAATCCCTTTTATAAATCAAACCAATGAATGCTCAGACAAAAATCATAAGTTGAAATGAGTACCCAAGAAAAAAACTGATGTAGAGCCTAACCAGAAAGAAGTAGAAAAATAAAATACACATACCCAAAAAGCCCATCACAATAAATTTAGGGGAAAAAATGAACCTGTTGTTATTAAAAGTAAGTTACCATCCTTACATTGGAAAATTATATAGGACTTTCCTTAAAACATCTAACTTACTCCATATTCATCCTTAAGGTGCTTCTCTCAATCTCCCCTTAGGCAAAGTACAGTTGACCAACCTCAAACAAGATGGGTTTGAACTACAAATGTCCACTTCTATGCAGAATGTTTTCAATAAATATGCATATGGTACTATAAATGTATTTCCTCTACCTTATGAATCTCTTAATAACACTTTCTTTTCTCCGGGTTATTTTATTATAAGAATACAGTATATAATACATATAACAAAGTATGTGTTAACTGACTATTTATGTGATCGGTAAGGCTTCCAGTCAATAGTAGGCTATTAGTAGTTACGTTTTTAGGGAGTCATAAGTTATACATGGATAATCAACTGTACGTGGCAGAGGTTGGAGCTCCTAACCTCAGCGTTGTTCAAAGGTCAACTATAGTTCAAAGATTCTGGTGGGTAGTTCTTCATGTAGGGAACTAAAATTCTGGGGAGAATGAGTTAGACAAGTCCTTACCCAGAATTATTTGCCTCTCATAACATTTGGCCATTCTTTTCTTCACTAATACAAGTTTATATTTGGCATCACTATGTCTGATGATGCCATAAGTACCTGTGATTTTACAAGGAATAGAAAAGCATAATTCCTACTTTTGTGGCCCTTAAAGTCTGGTGAGAGACAAACTAAACAAGCGAC
Source organism: Panthera leo (assembly GCF_018350215.1). Lineage (NCBI taxonomy): Eukaryota > Metazoa > Chordata > Mammalia > Carnivora > Felidae > Panthera > Panthera leo. The sequence goes on along the minus strand of NC_056681.1, from coordinate 79,787,160 downwards.
TACAATAGAGACAGGCATTATAAAAGGGAAAGGGAGGAGCTGTGGAAATTAGTGCAAAAGTAACTAATCCAGACAGGGAAGTCAAGGAAAAATCTCCATAATCAAGGGACATCTGAGATATGAAGGATGAAAAAGACTTAGTTAGGGCTTAAATCAGGCATCACTGAAGGAGGAGGGCATGTGAAGCACCATCAGCCATGCAGGTTGGGCAGCAGCACCTGCCCGGCCAGTCACTCAGCTCTTTAAAGTGCAACAGAGCCTATGAGGTGAAGATGAATGAAGGTGGTCATGACATTTTCCAGAAACACACCTCATACAGGTTGGCTGTGATAAAACCAATAAGAACACAACTACATGTAACGAGCCAACACATAGCTACAGATCAATGTTCAAGTCCATAACTATGGCAGTCAAAAATTTTTCATTACCTCAAGGTGCACCTGGGTGGCTCAGTCAGTTGAGCATCCAACTCTTGGTTTCGGCTCAGGTCATGATCTCATGGATCGTGGGTTTGAGCCCTGCGTCAGGCTCTGTGCTGACAGCTTGGAGACTGCCTGGGATTCTCTGTCTCCCTCTCTCTCTGCCCCTTCCCCACTCATGCTCGCGCTCTCTCTCTCTCTCTCTCTCTCTCTCTCAAAAATAAATAAATAAACATTTAAAAAAATGTTTTTTCATTGCCTCAAAGGCATGCAATTGTAAGGAAAAATGAAGAACTGGTCAATAAGACATGAAATGAAGCAGATGACAAAAATTAATATTTTATTTAATATTGATCACCTCAGAATAAGTTATGTAGAAAAATACATCTCTGAATACTTTCATTGCTGGACCATAAAGTCTGTTATTTTTAAAATTAAAAAAAAAAAAAGAATTCATTAGGTTAAGTTTCCCAGGGTAAGCACCTACACTTCTTCCTTGTTGTTCACATGAAAAAGAATAGTATTCCTTCACTTTCTCTCTTACACCAATTTGCCATCTTTCAGTTTCATTGTGTTTCAAACTCTAGGACATCCTGAATAGCTTGAGCTAGATGCAGAACAATACAGAAAAGTTTATTCTGCTACTTCTCTAATCATTTGGCAGGTAGTCTTAGTTGGACCTAACTTCCAGAAATAAAGTTCAAGTTAACTTAAATTTAGAGGTAAGGGCAGAGGAAAAGGGACATACTTTCAGCATATGAGATACCACATAATAACAAAAACAACAAAATCTAAAAACCTTTCCTATTATTATGGAATTGAAAACTGACTTCAAAGAGATTTGGTTCTAAAATATATATAAAAATATAAAGAACTGAAGAGGGGACAGCTAACAAAGAAATATGAAATAAGGCAGTGAACTCAAGTCTGAGAATTTAATGAGACACCCTTAGATTACTGAGCCATTATTAAGTAGAGGCATCTTCAGTGAACAGTAGTTGCTATTCTTATTTAATATCCAAATGGCCAAGATATAAACTATTCCCTTTGCCTAAAGCTATAACCAGTGTCACTGGCTTAGCTAGTATTCCCGAAGGCTCTTGACTCATAGGCAAACCTCGAGATGATGGATGACAGGGCTTTACCCCTTTGATTAAAAATGTGTGTGTTTAGTACGTGAAAGACTGAACACTCAGTGTTCCTTATTCCAAAGTTAGAGGATACCTGACAATCTTCTCAAGTGTCTAAATCTTCAAAGTAAAATAGGTTTGGAGTATTGTTTGGTCTTAAAAATAAAATGAGGTAGGGAAGGCTGGGTAGCTCAGTCAGTTAAGTGTCAGTCTCTTGATTTTTAGCTCAGGTCATGATCTCATGGTTCATGAGATCGAGCCCATGTCAGGGCTCTGTGCTGGCAGCATGGAGCCTGCTTGGGATTCATTCTCATTCCATCTCTCTCTCTCTCTCTCTCTCTCTCTCTCCCCCTCCCCATCTCCCATGCATGTTCTCTCTCTCTACCAAAATAAATAAACATTTAATAACAATAAATAAACTGACGTATTTTAATTTCTCATAAATACCTTCAGACTATAAAAGCATTGACTGGCCTAGTATCTCACCTTCATCAAAGGGTTGTTTTTACCAGTGGCACCATTACCCCAGAGTTCACATATTAAATACACAAAAACAGCTCAGTATTACTCAATTCCTTGTATTAATAAACAGGCACACATCAATTTTACAAATATAATTTATCAAGCAAAGAAAACTAGAAGCGTTTTTCATTATAAACAAATCAGAGACCCAAAATGTTTGATCCAGAGAATAGAAACGGATTCATTTAAAATAAACTGAAGCCATAAGTAAAAGAAGTTTCAGGTGAAGCAAATCATATGTTAGATGATGGCACCTACTGACTAAATGTAATACTGCATCACTACGTGAGTCATGGATGTCTGCAGCAAAAGCAAAGTTTTCGGTGGTGCGTGTAGAGGCTGCTTCTAGGTAACAGGCTTGAGCAATGGAATGTAAAAAGGGCCCACAGTGACCCCCAGGTTGAATACAGACAGGCCCATCATCAGATGACCCACCTCAAATATCCATAGGCCCTCACTAACCAATGGGCTATTTACAATCAGGCACAGTTACCAAAAAAAATTAAATTCTATACATTGCCATACCGCCTCTCCTTCCCTCTTTAAAAACAGCCCCCACTGCCTTGTTGCAGAGTCTCTCCTTTGCTGTCCTGCCTACCCACAGCTCCCTTGAGGTTATATTCAATACACTTCTAACTCCTTTGTTCTGCCTCAGGTGAATTCTTTTACCAGCAGTACCAAGGAACCCCCAACCCAATCGGGATGCCCAATATCTGAGGGGCCCCCATCCGCCCAGGAAAGACAACCACAGTGTGGAACAAAAAGATCCCCATAATTTCTTAGGGGTAGTAACTATAGCAGTGTAGAAAGGAAGATGGTGATCAATGGCCAAGGAAAAATCTCGTACTAAAGAACACAACACAAACAAGAAACAGGCTCACAGGGGAGTACTAAAATTCTCAGCAAGGTAAATCAATGCTGGGCATATAAAATTCGAAGGATTCCAACCTTAACTTTCTTCTTGAAATATTTTAATTCAGTTTTTAGATTTTACTTTTTAGGTATATTATGTCTAATTTCACTGTGAAAAATAAAAGCAAAGTAGGATTCACCTGACAAAAATTGTTTTAAAGAGAAACTATACTCTGAAAAGTAAGAGATGTATTTCATAAATGATTCTTCAGTGAGAGAGAGCATGATTAGGGAAAGAAAATGAGTTGTACATCTAGGGACCATTGTGTTCAACCCTCTAACTCTCTTGAGCTGAACGACCTCGAGTACAGTTTTAACATCCCTGAACATCATTCCTCAGTTATGTACCTTAAAATATTATTAAAAAAAATTTTTATATATTTATTTTTGAGAAACAGAGTGAGACAAAGTGTGAGTGGCGGAGGGGCAGAGAGAGGAGACACAGAATCTGAAGCAGGCTCCAGGCTCTGAGCCAGCCGTCAACACAGAGCCTGATGCGGGGCTCAAACCCATGAACCTTGAGATCACGACCTGAGCCGAAGTCAACCGACTGAGCCACCCAGGCGCCCCTTAAAATATCATTTTAAGAAGTGGCACATAGGAGGTACTCAACAAATGGCTATTGTTGAAATTATTATAGAATTGCTAAATTTCTCCCAGGAGGACTTTTGGTCAATAAAACTATATGTCACTGTGCCAATAAAACTACAAACAACTGACCAGTTAAAAGTTCCTTAATTCCTATGGAATTCCTGGTTCTAAGTTTTTTTGTTTTTGTTTTGTTTTGTTTTGTTTGTTTGTTTTGGCTCAATAGAAAGGGTTTTAGATACAGAAAAAAAATTTTTTTCAGATACTTAATTTTGTTGACTTCCAGAAGATAGGAAATACTACTTTTCTGGCACATCTCACGTTTAACATGGGCAGATAGATATATTCCTCTGTCAGATAGGACTGCTTTCCTCTATGTCCATAACTACCACCAGAAACTGGGTAGGTGTGCTCAAAATTGTAACTTGGGCTGTCCAACTCTGGTGATGCAACGCAAGGAGCAGCTTACTTCCTTGATATTTAATAAGCATATACTGTGTAAGGGCTAACAAGTCAGCCAGCACCACCCTAGAGTATTATTCTTACTTCCTCTCTGAATCAAGCTGGCTAATCAACCCCTTAAAGAGAGGCCATTCTAATACTCTACTACATGAAAGAGAAGAACAAAGGCTTGTTCTCTTTAAGGCTAGGACACAATTACTGGGCCTTTTCTGAATAGGATCTATCTTTATGCTTGTCCCAGTGATTTCACAAGCTGTGGGATTTAAATAAATATCCAGGCTAGGGATGGTTTCCTAAAGAAGCTCAAATTCTCTGCTTGAAGGAAAGAAGAAAGAAAAGGAATGGCATCCAACCCAACTAAGCAGAGTTACTTAACAACAGATTCAGAAATGTGCTAATACAATTTCAGGTAAATTTTCTAGCCTTTCAAGGACTGGAAATGAATGCAAGCATCCTGGACTTGATTTGATTTCTCTTGAAATGTAGGGAAAGGTGAAAGTTTTCCCCAAGCTAAACTTTATTTATCTACTTATGTTCATAGAAACTAATAGAAAATCAATATAAAAATTTCAAAATATACACATACACAGCTGTGTGTTGTATGAGTATGTTTTAAAATAGTCATTATCTTCCATTAGAAAGCAAGTGGTAAGGAAGGCTGCAAACAAATCTTATTTTTTAAGTTTTTTAAAAAAATTTATTTATTTCGAGAGAGAAAAAACCACAAGCAGCAGAGGGGCAGAGAGAGAGGGAAAGACAGAATCCCAGGCAGACTCCAAGCCATTAGCACTGAGCCTGATGAGGGGCTTAAACTCACAAACTGTAAGATCACGACCTGAGCTAGGATCAAAGTGAGACACTAAAATGACTGGGCCACCCAGGTGCCCCAACAAATTTATTTATTTATTTTTAAAAATAATAACAATGCCCTAGATTACAGAAAATTGGAAAAAGAAAACCCATAGTCATTATTATAAATTCTATAACAAAATTCAAAACCATTTCAGATTTCTCAGTTCTTGGGAATTGCTGCTATTATTGACAGCATTTTTATTACATTTTTTGTATTCAATTTATTTTATTTTATTTTTTAAATTTATATCGAAGTTAGCATATAGTGCAACAATGATTTCAGGAGTAGATTCCCTAATGCCCCTTACCCATTTAGCCCATCCCCCCCCCCCCAACACACAACCCCTCCAGTAACTCTCTGTTTGTTCTCCATATTTCAGATTTTGTATTCAATTTTTAAAACCATTATCTAAAAACAACTCTATGAGGTACAAAGAATTTTATTTTCTATATGAAAAACTGAGAAAAATATGTTAAATGATTTGCCTATACTACAAACTAGTTAATGGGATAGTCAGAAATGGATCCTAGGTTTCCTAATTCCCAGGTCTTTCTACAAATCTAGTGGTTTCAAATTTTAGCCCCAGAATCCTCTCTCAAACTAAATATTTTGTGAAACACCACTAATTCATAGATACAACTGTAGTTGTTCCAAATGAAGTGGATATTTGGGCCAGAGTCCTGTATACCCAAGCTCTACCTTCCTCATCCACGATGGACTTGGAGGCACTTCCAGGGATCATCATAACCCCAAAGAACACATGGTAATAATACCACCATCAAAGTCACCTCTCTTATTCCCTATGGGAAATCTATAAAGTTACATTCTAATCCAAACATGAATAAGACTAATCACTAATAAAATAACACCTGTCATGCTATCATATCTAAGATCTTTAAAGTCACAAAATATATATTGATGGAAGTAAACGTTATATCCCAATTGCAACACCCAAAGACCATGGGCACACAAGGTTTACCAATTGTTGAACTATTCCCATATGATACATAGATATGAAGGGAGAAATATTTTATTTCTTTAGCAATACTATCACCTCATTTACAATCGTGACATGAAAACTAGCTATTTGTTTCCGAAGTTAAATATAGATACCTTTCTTCAAATAAAATTTAATTATATTGAAGGCACCTTATAAGCTATTCTATTATAAATGGGGCAAAGTAGGGGAGAAGGGGAGGACATGCCAAGAAAAGTCAGCCAATAAGCCTTTTCGAAGCAGCGGAAGACTCTAGGAACAGTAAAATGGCAGAAGAGGTGACAAAAGTAAAGGATTAGTTCAAGGTTTTTGAGCAAAATGGTGAAGAGCATACACAGTTGATGGACTGACATCAAAAGCAGAAGCAACAACACTTACAGTGTAGGGGAGCAAAAGTTACCGCCTTAAAATGTGTCTCTTTGGCATGTGGATTATTTTAAGCTGATTATTTTTAAGAAATAGAAGGCCTGGGAAGAAGCAAGCTTTAACCTTCCCCCTAACTGCCTAAACCTATTTAGCTAGAGGACCTCCTTCAGGAAGGGAGCTATCTCCATGGACAACTACAGCATAATATGAACGAGGTGTGGGAGACGGAAGAATTTAGCAGTCTGTTAGTTAAAATTCCTCTCTGTGTCCACTGTTTTTGTATGGCCCAGCAAACATTTGTTTACCAAACAGTTAATCTTTTTCATCTTTCTGTGAATTATCTCCTTCCCTCTGAATTCCCTGACCTCTACACTTTTCTCCTTAGTTATAGATCCCATATAAGCCTCATTTGCTTGACTGCCTGTGGGATTCATTTTCTTATGACACACCATTATGTAAGTTTAAATTAAATTTGATTTTTCTCTTGTTAATCTATGTGATGTCAATTTAATTCTTAGACCACCCAAAAGAACCTTGGAGAGTAAAGGAAAACCTTTCTTCCTCAACAATAGGCATAAATAAATGTACTTGAGGGCAAAGTAGAGCATAAACTTCTTGTCTACACCCACCTGAGTAAACAATCATATTACTACTACAAGCTTCTGCGAAAGGACTATTGCCAGAAGCACAAACAAGGTTCATAAAACAAAGAAGTATTATTTTTTTAAATCCCAGCACAAGTTATCCAGGGTTGAAGCAATAACCAACCAGCAGGTCAAGTTTATTAATCCCAAGTGCCATATAGAAAGCAAACCTCAAACTTAATTTGCCTCTGAAAATAACCTTGAATTCAGAAGAGAACCAGGGTGGAGATGACTGACAATGTATATACAAAACCACCAAACAATGAGAACAACATATACAAAAAACATCAGGAAACAGCTGATGATGTTGAAGTTTAAATCATACAAGGTCAGAGAAAAACCCCTAAAGCCCTTGCATCCACTTCAGAAAAGCCATTATCAGCTCCATTCTTTCTTGCTACCAAATACATTATGTCCAATAAACTAGCTGTTTACCCAAAAATATTCACTAACGGTAAAACATTTAATATTCCTAAAGTTCTAACATCCCACACTTCAAAGATTATATGGTCTTCCAAAATGAACAGCAAACTGGAATGTAACTGTTTTCTTCTTGCCTATGCTACCAATTACCCATGTGAGCTGAAGCAAATAATTTTTTTCTGTCTCTCAACCTTTTAATTTGTTAATAAGGGATTTTAACAACTATACCATTTACCTCAAAATATTACTGTAATCATCTGATAATATACATCAAAGCATGATTTAAAGTACTAAATATCATGTAACTAGTACATTTATGAAAGACATCCATTTTACCAACCAGTCATTGCAAATAGAAGGTTTAATTTATCTTCGTTAATACTAAACTTGAAAAGATTCCATATTTATGTACTGTTACATAAGAAGAAGAAGAAAAATCCTTGTACCTTTCTCCTGAGAAACTGTCTTACCCTGATAGCCACAGGTTATACACAAGCTCTGGCTCTCTCTCAACATTACAGATATAGAACTGAAAATCTTCACCAATCAGAGGTCATTGTCAATAAGAACTTATTTCAATTGCCTGAGCAATTTTCCAGTTGAGCTTTGAATTCTAACATAACAGATTATGTATTAAAATACATAATTTTGTTATGAAAACTTTCAGAGAAAGCATTAAATGAGAGGTGTCACCTTTTGGAAAGAATATGTATCAGTATACAAAATTATACAATTCATTTAAGCATGTAGCAGTAAATTCCTTCTCCACTCTGTCTAAGGCCGTGTGCCACAGAGGTTTGTTCTGTAGTTGCTTGGACCTGCAAGCAGTTTAACACATTTTTTTAAGTAGTCTCCACACCCAACATGGGGCTTGAACTCACCACCCCAACATCAGGAGTCGCATGTTCCATCAACTGAGCCAGCCAGGGGCTCCTATCACAAATTTTATCTAAACCAAATACTGAAATCTTGTTCTAAGCTTCCTGCCTACGAAAAGAACTGAAAGAATTAAACAAGTGAAATAATGTCTCACAAAGAACAGTTTGGGGCTGTTTTGAGAACAAAAAGGATGATGATAAAGCATGTGAATTGGGCTTCATGTGCTAACTGCCTAGAGTATGACTTGATTTTCTTACTTCGTATAACTAAATTGGAGCTCTAACACTCTAGCATTCAAAATCATGGGATGAGACTTTTTTTAACAATTTCTCCTTAGAAATCAAAGGACAAAGACACTTCTGCTGTTCTGTACATTGAGAAAACTTTGCACAGTGATCCATGAAATATATCTGTGGTGATTGACCATTGTACTGCAACTGCTATGTATTTTATACTGTAACAACTTCCTGGTCAAGGTAGATATGGCCCAATTATAAAATGATGAGCCCTGGGGCACCTGAGTGGCTCAGTCAGTTGAGTGTCCGACTTCGGCTCAGGTCACGATCTCACAGTTCATGAGTTCAAGCCCCGCTTCGGGCTCTGTGCTGACAGCTCAGAGCCTGGAGCCTGCTTCGGATTCTGTGTCTCCCTCTCTCTCTGCTCCTCCCCTGCTCACGTTATATCTCTCTCTCAAAAATAAATAAAGATTAAAAAATAATAATAAAATAAAATGATGAACTCTGACCATCTGAAAACATGTAGGAAATATTGAAGGAGAGTTTATCATTACTAGTAAGAGTTTAAACTAAAAGGTTGTGAAAGAGAGAAGGGTGGGAAAAGACAAGAGAATTATAAATATAGTTGCTATGATGCAGGAAACAAAAGCAGCCAGTCCAAAGGGAGAGAAAAATGGACTGAGTGTGTACAGAGAAAGTGATTATGAAGAAAGGAGTAGAAAAAAGAGAGACAGAGAGAAGAAAAAAATAGAATAGAGGGTCAAAAAGCGATTTGAGTCCTGGAGCAATCCTGGAGCTAACTAGGCTCAGTTCCAATCCACATGCACCCTTATAATAAATCATCCATACTTTGACATGGTTTGAGTATGACTGTTAATAGAAACCAAAAGGACCAAACTTAATTCATAGTCTCTTACCTGATATTTCCAACCCAACAGGCTGAATTTCTAAATTCATAACCTCTTTTGGTACATTTTCTAACTTCAGTTTTCCTCAAAACTTAAAAGGTAGCGGTCACACCCTTTTACGGGTGTCCCTCCTGTAATGTGATATCTACTATATTCGCTAGCTGACCACCTAAGATTCAAATTTAACACCTAAATGTAGTAACTTGAGCTGGGCAATTTAAACAATCAAATATTTGAATCCTTACTATGCAAGGCACTTCTTTTTAAGAAGTAACTTTTAAAGAAGAGATTTTTGGGGCCACCTGGGTGGTTCAGTCAGTTGGTTAACCATCTGACTCTTGATCTCAGCTCAGGTCTTGATCTCAGGATCATAAATTCAAGCCCCACACTGGTCTCCATGCTGGGCATGGAGCCTACAAGAAGAAGGAAAAAGAAAGACAGAGAGGAGAGAGAGAGAGACAGAGAGAGAGACAGAGAGAGAAGGAAAGAAAGAAAGAAAGAAAGAAAGAAAGAAAGAAAGAAAGAAAGAAAGAAAGAAAGAAATGTTGTTCTTCCCTCTCCTAATTTGCATTTGCACACCAAAAAATATACCACACTTGCCTTTGTTCATTAACAAAGTGAGTAGAAAGAAGCATAACTAATGCATATCCACGCAGCAGAAATCCCTTAAGAACTATGGTTTCCTCATCATTTCTGGTAAATTAGTCCAGATAATCTTGTTTCCAAAGAAACAAGGAAGTAAATCAGGTCCTGCTATATTCAGGTCTTTTTTAAATTAGTAAAACAAACAAACAAACAAACAAACAAACAAAACCTAAATGTCCCAGGAATCTAAAAAACAAAAGATTTAAAACAATATACTTTTATTTCTACCTGTTTTATTTTAAAAAAATTTTTAAATGTTTATTTACTTATTTTTGAGACAGAAAGAAGAGGGGGGAGGGGCAGAGAGAGAGAGAGAGAGAGAGACACAAAGAGAGAGAGAGAGAATCCCAAGCAGGCTCTGCACTGTCAGCTCTCAGCACAGAGCCTGATGCAGGGCTCAAACTCACAAGTTGTGAGATTATGACCTGAGCTGAAACTAAGAGTCAGACGCTTAACCAACTGAGCCACCCAGGTGCCCATGGTTTTTTGTTTTTTTGGTTTTTTCAGTAGGCTTCACACCCAGTGTGGAGCCCAATGCGGGGCTTGAGCTCACAACCCTAAGATCAAGACCTGAGCTGAGATGAAGAGTCTGACACCTTAACTGACTGAGCCACCCAGGCACCCCTATTTTTGCTCTGTTTTAGAGAGGCTAATCCAATATAAAAAGAGCAGCAAGGGGAAGTCTATATGAGCCTATTAGGTTCCACTACAGTAAACAATTTTCAATTTCAAAAAACATACTTTGGGCTTTGAAAAGCAGATATAGCACTTTTACTAATATGAATCAATGGTTTCTAGAATAGTCAAATTTGAAGTAATTCCTCCTTAAACCAATTTCACAAAATCTGCATATTCTGGGCAGTTTTTAATTATCTTCCAATCAATCAAAAGTATATTCAGAATGCTTCCTATCTGTTCAGTGTAAGATATGTATCACACAATTCCTGTACTCAATTTTTTAATTTAACTAGAGAAATAAGAAACCATATGGTGGAAGAACTTGCAAATTATAAAGGGACATGTAACTAAGCGTTAGATGGTATTATACAAACTCAAGTACCTGTACAGGCACTGAAGACTATAAAGAAAAGATGAACCATGTAGTAGAAAAGATCATTACACAGCAGCAATAGTCAACAGTTGTTGTCAATGTGATAGCAGATGTTAAGAGCAAATTTAAAGGAAACCAAAACAACGCAGTTTCTATGTCAGGTAGATGATCTGAGTAAGGATCACTGGAATCCCACCATCCACCTTTTCTTCATAATTCATTAGAGATCAAATTCTAACTCTTCCTCAGAATACAAAACCATTTTTATTTTAAAAATCACAAAATAAAGGTTTTCAAACACAAAATTCAATGCAAATGTGGCATTATTAAAATAAGTAACAAAACAAAATTTAGTTTAACATAAATGGCAATAGGCCTCCAGAGTAAAGATAAACCCAATGAAAGATGATACCCTGGCTCTTCAGTTTAATGTAAAATTACAAACGAAATATGACTTAATCAATTTTAATTACCAAAGACTTTCACTTGGTGAAGTACATTTAGGGACACGTAGTGGTTTTTTGTTTGTATCTTACCAATGAGTATCATGCTTCGTAACATTTTAGTCAAGCCAATTACTGAAATAAAAAAATATCTATGATCTTTAATAATAGTGTTCAGTACTTAAAGGATTAAATATGAAACAGTATCTACTGAATGCATTTGAGTTTCCAAAACTCAACTGATTAAAAAGGAAAAAGTACTCATTAACACAGCAGCATTTATTTAGGAGTTAAGCATATTTTGTCTTCAGAGAACTGGTTCACTAGGATCAGGGCTGATTGTGTGTAACTACTGTGAGGATTAACCAAAGGAAGTAAAGAAGTCTAAAAGCGAAGGCAACCCAACCAGAGCTGGGGTTGGCAGGTGTGGGGCCAGATGGAGCAGAGTTCCTAAGAATAAAGAGAAAGAAAATGGAGGCAGATAGTGAAATGAATAGTTTTTTTGTTTTGCTTTTTGTTTTTTTACTAGAGCAAGCAAGTTCTCATGCTATAAAAAATGAAAAGGAATAGTCAGTTAAGAGGTCAAGAAACCAAGGTCAATCACTAAGAAAGCTAAAAGAGTAGTGAGGCAGTGACCAGCATGGAGAGGAGATGAAAAACTGAGAAAACGTTTCATAACACCTCAAAGATATACTTAGCCTATGTATACTCCCTTTTATTAATTATTTGGAATTCTAATTAATGATTAGAAATAGAATTATTCTAATCTAATAATGATTATATTAGGATTAGAATTATTTGGAATTCTAATTAATGTTACTAGGTATTGTCAATTTTTGAATAATCTATCCCTTGTAAAAATAATACTAAAACAAAGAATCATCTGCATATATAAGCTGTAAACCTACACTGAAACCCTGGGGGGCTGTAAAAGAAAAAATTTTAAGAAGATACAGTCTTATATATATTGTATTTATTTTTATCAACTTGTAAAATATGTTAGTTCTTCTAAAGCTCAAAATAAATGGTAAAGTAATATATTTTGGATATTACCATATAATATGCTCAAATAAATATCAAATGTTAAAATTAAGGCTTCTAAAACATCAGGGAATATTTTAATTTCAGTATATGGTCTATTAAAAGACTATGTATATGACAAAGAATGATAAAAAATGGTGCTCAGAAAAGACAGGAAACACCATCACTACATATGAAGAATCCTTGCCAAGACAGTTAACCTAAATCTGAACAAGTCTCTGAGATGAGTGGTTCTCTATGGGGGCAATTTTTGCTATTGGGGGACATCTGGCAATGCCAGTAGACATTTTTGGTTGTCACAATTGGGGAAGTGGGGAAGGTGCTATTGGTATATAGTGGCTAGAGACACTAAACATCATCTTACAATGCATCTTGTATTGTTCCCCATGACAAAAAATTATCCAGCAAAAAAAAAAAAAAAAAAAATAGCAAATGAAGACTGAGAAACCCTTCTCTAGATCTAACAGGAAATAGAGGGGTCAGAGAAACATGCTAAATTAAGAACTTCATGGGAATGCAATCAGCAAAATCTGGAACTTGGGAAACTTTACAGGACAAATGACCCAATTTCTTTAATTAATAAATTACAAGGGAGAAAAACAAGACAGGGGGATCTACAGAGTAAAAGAGACTTAAAAATCCTATCAACCAAAGCTGATATGTAGACACTTTTTAAAAAAGGTTATACAACTGGCAAAATTTTTAACAATGACCAGACAGCTAATAAGATACTGTTAATTTTTTTCAGATGTCATTATGTATTGTGGTTATATATATAAAGAGACATAAGATTTTTACAGAATAAATGATTTCTGGAATTTGCTCCAAAATAACCCAACTGAACATTTTGATAAAAACCAAATACCTTCATCAGTCAAAATAATGGTGCTAATAAAACTACTGGATTCCTGAATTACAAAAAATATACATTTACAGTTTAGATAAAGCATTAAAAGCTATTTTTAAAAGTAATGTTTTGCTAAATTATTATCATACATTCAACTAAACTGTGTCAAAACTGGAGATAAAGACTCTATAATAACGTTCAGAGAAAGAGATCATCTCTCTACTCTCAGAAAATGATCTCCCTTCCCTTCCCACTGGAAAAATAAGACCTTAACTGCACACCTCTGCAGAAACTTAAAGATAAAGTGATCATGCTGGAAACCTCTGCAAAGATTCTTCCAGAAAACCACAATCAATGAAGTCATCTGAGCAGCAGGATTCTCCCTGGTGACTATTAGTTCCTAATATGTTCTTCCTGAATACTATGGCATGGTCAGTCACTAGGTCTCTAAGGTAAACTATTCTAAAGTGAAGAGGATTTTCCAATCTGCTGTTTCCTTTTTTTTTTTTTTAATTTTTTTTAACGTTTTATTTATTTTTGAGACAGGGAGAGACAGAGCATGAACAGGGGAGGGTCAGAGAGAGGGAGACACAGAATCTGAAACAGGCTCCAGGCTCTGTGCTGTCAGCACAGAGCCCGACGCGGGGCTCGAACCCACAGACCGCGAGATCATGACCTGAGCCGAAGTCGGCCGCTTAACCGACTGAGCCACCCAGGCGCCCCTCTGCTGTTTCCTTTAATGCCCAAAACAGGCTAACAAAAACTACAAAATTTAGGGAATTAACTTAGTTGCTATTACTACCCATTTTTAGATTAATGCACAGGACTTGAAGACACTGATGTTCTTTTCTGTCACAAAATCATGCGTAAGATTTAAATGTCTCCAAATGAGGCAGAGCAATGCCCATATTCCACATGGTTCTAAAGAAGTGTTTCCATGTTGACAGTAACCTTTACCTGACATGACGTATGTGACAAAAATCATGAGTCAAAACAACCCTATATAAAGTATGTTACTTAAAATAAAACAATAGTCATCTTTTTTTTTTTAATTTTTTTTAAGTAAGCTCTACTCCCAACATGGGGCTTGACCTCAAGACATCAAGAGTTTCACGTTCTACTGACTGAACCACCCAGGCACCCCAAACAATAATAGTTCTTAGTGGAATATGCTCTTCTAAAAATTAGTAATAACACAGTCAACTCATTAAATCAAATTACTGTATAGATGGATCATAATGGTTTAGTGACTTGGCTAGTAAGTACCAGAGGTAGAATTTAAGTCCAGGAATGTCAGGATCCAGAATCTACTACCTTTCCCCTATACTTTTCATGACAACATCATCTCCCTAGAGAACACAGTTGCCTTGGTATCAAAGAGTGAGGTATACCTCCAAAAAAAGACGGTCCTGGGTAGCTAAAAGTGATAAAGATCACTGATCACAAAGCAACAGGTAGTTAAATGGGTTGCTGAGTTACGACTTAAGGTCTGACTGGACTCAAACAGGCCTGTGTCTGAATTCTGGCTCTCTCTTCTACTAGTTGTATGATCCTGGGCAAATTACTTCACCTCTTTGTGCCTGACTTTCCCCATGTGCAAAGTAGGAAAAAGAACAGTACATCCTCACTGGGCTTTTGCTAATCTGTCAAATAGCAAATGATCTTCTAAAAATTATTATTGGCTTAGCACCACCTCCACTTTCTTCTCTGGGGTTGAATTTTTAAAAAAGGCACCAGGATTACACAGGAAACAGGAAAATTCTAGGTTGTTCACAGAGAGAACAGAACTAACAGACTTTATAATAGCATTAATGACTGCTTCTTGTTAAATGCCCATGTGTGCCAGTTATTTGGGTTTTTAAACCTTGATTAAAAAAACAAACAAGTGGGACTACATCACACTAAAAAGCTTCTACACAGCAAAAGAAACAAACAGCAAAATGAAATGGCAACCTACAGAATGGGAGAAAATATTTGTAAACCATCTATCTGGTAAGAAGTTAGTATACAAGATACGTAAGGAACTCCTATAAGTCATTAGCAAAAAAACAAAAACAAAAACAAAAAACCCCAAACAATCCATTTTAAAAATAGGCAAAAGATCTGAATAGACAATTTTCCAAAAGAAGATATAAGATGGCAACAGGTACAGGGCACTTGGGTGGCTCAGTCAGTTGAGCAACTGACTCCGGCTCAGGTCATGATCTCACAGTTTGTGAGTTCGAGCCCCATGTCGGGCTCTGTGCTGACAGCTCAGAGCCTGGAGCCTGCTCCTGATTCTGTGTCTCCCCCTCTCTCTCTGCCCTTCCCCCACTCATGCTCTGTCTGCCTCAGAAATAAATAAACATTAAAAAAAAAGATGGCAACAGATACATGAAAACATGCTCAACATTACTAATCACCAGGGAAAGGCAAATCAAACCACAATGAGGTAACACCTCACATCTGTTACAATGGCTATTATTTAAAAACAACCAAACAAAAATAAACAAGAGACAAATGTTGGAGAGGCTATACAGAAAAGGGAACCCTAGTGTACTGTTGGTGGGAATATAAACTGGTACAGCCACTACTGGAAAACGGGAGGGAGGTTCCTCAAAAAATTAAAATCAGACTACCATATGATCCAGCAATCTCACAGAAGTGAGTATACATCTGAATAAAACAAAACCACTATCTTGAGGAGATATCTAATTACCTCCATGTTCACTGCAACATTATGCACAATAGCCAAGACATGAAAACAAATAATCTAAGTGCCAATGATGGACGAATGGATAAAGAAATATGATATATATACAAACACACAGTTGAATATTATTCAGCCACAAAAAGAAGGAAATCCTGCCTTTTGTGACAATATGGATGCACCTTGAGGGCACTGTGTGTGTGTGTGTGTGTGTGTGTGTGTGTGTGTAAAATAAGTAAAATAAGTAAAGTGTGTGCTAAGTATAATAAGTCAGAAAGAGAAAGACAATACTGTTGTTCTCACTTACATGAGGAATCTAAAAAAGCCAAATTCATAGAAATAGAGAACAGAATGTTGGTTGCCAAGGACTGGGAGGTGGGGGAAACAGGGAGATGTTGGTCAAAGGGTATAAACTTCTAGCCACAAGATAAATAAATTCTAAAAAAAAAAAAAAAAGGTAAATAAATTCTAGGGATCTAAAGTACAGCATGGTGAATACGGTACAAAGGACAATATTATATACTCAAAAGTTGCCAAGACAGTACATCTTGAATGCTATCACCACACACACACACACACACACACACACACAGAGTAGTTATGTGAGGGGATAGAGGTATTAATCTTATTGTGATAATCATTTCACAATATATACAGGTATCAATAATCATGTTGTACACCTTAAACTTACATATGTTCTAAGGCAGTATCTCAATAAAACTGGAGGGGGGGGGACTTAGTTGAGAGGAAAAGAAATTACAAGTCAGAATGGTATTATTTAAGTTTGGGTAGAAAATAATATTATAGTAAATATCTTAAATTTTCAAAATACTATGCTGATATAGGGTCGACAGGCCTGAAAAAGTAAGATACTCTGATATAATCATAGAACAACCTCAAAGTTCTTCCCAAAAGATTCAATACAAAATTCCTATTTAACCTCCCTGTAACGTAAACATCAACAGCAAAAGGTATATGTATAATTTACTTATGTGTAAGGTACAATCATATACACTATATGGAAATTCACTAGATTTGGAATTTTAAAAATTTTTAGGTCTTTCCTTTAGTTGAAAAAGATCCTAGGTCTAGTTTTTCTTTGTGCAGACTGCAAGTAAAATAAAATACTGTCTCCAAGACATTTAAATCCAAGCACAGTGCGAAGACTTCTTCTATAACCTCATCACCTAAATACTGCTAATTACAGTATAAAACACATAGGGAGAATATTTTATGACCAGAAAATATTAACACAAATATTTACGAACAAGTTTGAAAACCTCAATGAAATCATAATGTTAACTTTACAATTTGTCCAAAAACCAAGAAAAAATCTGAAATGTTATATCAAAGTTTAATCCCCAGGTCACTGAACTTCTCAATTAACCTTTTTCTTTACTATTAACCTAATACAGTAATGCATTTTCTCGGACACAAGCCAAAAATAAATTATTCAAGCCCTCCACCCTTTTCTACAACATTTTAAGTAAACAAAATGAAAACACTTTATTGGAATGATTAAAAATCAAAGAAATACATATTACTATTTCAGTTTAGTATGACTTTTTAAGAATAGAAAACAAAGCATTTCACCAGAAAAATATGGAAAATACTTAAAAGGATACAGAGTAAAAAATATAGATATCCCCTCACCCAAAAACAATCTGCTAAAACATTTTTTGTGTATTATTTTGGTATTTTTTTCCCGTGCAAGTACATATATATTTATAAAATTTGGATTATGATGGCTGTATAACACTGTACTAAAATGTCAATAGTAAATTTTGTGTCTTTTACCAGAATAAAATAATTTTTTTCATTTGGATTATGCTATGTATACAGTTATGTATCTTGCTTTTTTCCCCTCACACTGAACATTATTTCATGAACATTTTCCAATAAAAAATTGTAAATAATTGCTCATTAAATAATTTGTAAAAACATTACTTTTTTAAAATATGTTTATTTTTGAGAGAGAGAGAGAGAGAGAGAGAGAGAGAGCGAGCATGCACGCAAGCAGGAGAGGGGCAAAGAGAAAGGGGGACAGAGGATCCAAAGCAGGCTCTGCACTGACAACATCAAGCCAGATGTGGGACTCACACTCACAAACCATGAGACCGTGACCTGAGCCGAAGTTGGACGCTCAACTGACCGAGCCACCCAGGTGCCCCAAAACATTACTTTTTTAAATGCCTGTATAGTATTAATTCATAGAGTGGTATAACTATTTATATGGTTATTCCCTAATCCTCCTTCACCAGCCCTCTATTCATTCTTCTATTAATGGACATTCAGTTGTTTTTAATTTACTACCACATAAATTTCAAATAAATATTTGCACAAAAAAATATTTGTTCAATCTCAGGTTGTTTCCTTAGGCTAAATTCCTATGAGTACCCCTTTATCTCAACACACACACTACTCAATTTTTGTGTTCCATGTTTTTTAAGTAATAAAAGTTTACACTGTTAAAGCCACTGGGTGGTTTGGTTTTTTTCCTAACCTTGTCTCATTTTCCTCTCTCAACTCTTCAGAGGTATCTACTTTTTTTTTTTGATTACCATTCCATGAAAATTTTTTTAAGTTTATTCATTTGTGACAGAGAGAGAGAGAGAGAGAGCGCGCATGTGTGCACACACAAGCAGGGGAGGGACAGAGCGGGAGAGAGAAAATCCCAAGGAGAATCTGTGCTGTCAGTGCAGAGCCTCCTGCAGGGCTCCATCCCATGGGGCCCAATCCTGCAAACTATTACATCCTGACCAGAGCTGAACTCGAGAGTCAGATGCTCAACCAACCTAGCCACCCAGGCACCCCACCATGTATATTTTTTAAGTGGCTTAGTTATTTTTTAAAACTTTATATAAATGGTGTCTGTGAAGTACATCTACTTCCCTTAATTGCACAGGAACCCAACTCTTAGCTACCAACACTTAGTATGGAGACAGAAAGACCCATGTCTTTAGCCTTACTCATCTCTTAACTCTGATTCCACTTCAGGTTCACAAACAAGTTTCTTTTTTTTAACATGACAAAGTCTTTTGAGTTTCTATTTTTTTTATATGTCACTTCTACTGGAGCACAGGGGGTACAAAGTATGAATTTATAAGAATTATGTTATTTAGAAGTACCCCTGCTCAATTGTTAAAAGCAAATAAAAACCTCAGATGAGAAAGAAAGCACATTCCAAAGACAACAAACAGCTAAATATACTGCTAAAAATACCCTCATGATTTGTTCATCAAGTACACTGGTCCCCATTTCACGTGAAGGGAGAGGAAGCACTGGTAAATAATATTAGATGACTGATCCTAGAATATCTGACTTATACTTTCTAGAACTCTCCTCCTTCACAATCAAAATTCAAAAAGTAAAATTCAAAAAATTCAAAAAGACAGCAAAAAGAAATGTCAAGAACTGTGGTTCAGCAACTTTCCTAGGGACCTACAGAAGAATTAAAAACTACATTATAGAGGGGTGCCTGGGTGGCTTAGTCAGTTAAGCATCCAACTCTCCATCTAAGCTCAGGTCTTGATCTCAGGGTCATGAGTTAAACAAAACAAAACAAAACAAACCCAAAAAAACTACATTATGGTAAAAAAATTAATAAACAACCTACACCCTGAATTAGACACTCCCTATCCTCCACATATAAGAGTAAACTTACACATTCACAGGTTGGGGTTCTTTTATCTAAAATATGTCAAAAGGAAAAACTCACTCAACCCCTACCTCATTCCATATACTAAAATAAAGTCAATCAAAGACCTAAATATAAGAGCTACATGGGAGTATATCTTAGTGACACAGATGTGGCAATAGATTCTTAGATATAACATCAAAAGCATGAATAACAAAAGAAAAACTAGATAAACTGGAAAGAAGTAAAGTTGTTTTTCTGTGTTTTCATCTTTCATCTTAAGAGAAAGGCTAATTTTATAAACCTTATGATATAAAAGGCATTAACCTCCTTGACTCAAAGAGTTTATATGAAGAGGAAACTGAAAAACTTTCCACCAAATCCAGCATGTAAAATAACTGAAGCCATGCCATGGCCAATACTTCTCCAATCCTATACTCTTCATTTCTCTTATCTATCATTGACCCCCTCCAACTTCACCTCCTTCACAGGTTTTATTTACTTGCCCATTAAAGGTCCACATTTCTCGAAGTTCTGCTCTTGGCCTTCCTTCTGCTCCTCAATAATCTGTTGAATTCAATAACCACTAAACAAATGCTCCTAATTCCCAGACCTCTCCTTTTGCCAAGCCTACATCACTGAAAACCAGACCCCAAATTTCCAAGTTCCTAATAAACATCTCAAGAACAGTTCAGCAAAAAAATAGAACTTGTTGGTTTTGAAGATTCTCAGTCTCTCCAGATGCAAACAATATTAAAATAAAAATGGCTTCCAAACAAAGTTCAAATCCAAGGCATTGCCAAGAAAACATGGTCTAGAAGATGAGGTTGAGAATGTAGCTATAAAATTCTTTGTCATAACTTCAGAAAGCTCTGAGGTAGTGCTTCTGAGTACCACTCAGTTCAACAAGCAATCCTTTAAAGATTTTAAAAGTACAACTCACAGATTCTTTTAATTAAACACTAGAGCTTCCAACGAGCTAAAGGCCATTGTCCCTTAGCAGAATCCCAAGACACAAAATAGCTTATCTCACCGAGATTTTTAAGTGTGGCTTTTTATCTAATGGAGTGAGCCCAAATAAGATTTATAGGAGATCCATAAAGTTTTTAAGAGAATTATATGGGCAGAAACACTGCCCATTTGGACTGAAAGGAACACAAACAGTATAAAATAAAGAGTCCTTTCAGGCAGGGAACTACACAAATGCAATACAGGCTACCTTTCATAGAAAAAGAGAACTCGAACTGTAGAACCAAAAGCCCAGGAGACAAAACTAAGAGCCATGGAGAAATTCCCAGATTCTGAATTCTAATCAAAGAACTACCAACCTGTGTTTAGTTGAATTTTAGAAGCAGTACGAAGTAATGGCACCTTTGTGACAACATTTTCCCTCCTTTTGAACAAAAGGGCCTACAGAGGTTATCTTTGTCTGTCTGGCCTGACCACTATATTCTCGGTGTGTCAGGAGCAGATAATTTGCCTCTGGTTTCACAGATCTTCAGAGAGAGAGGTAATATACTCAAGGAGCTGAAATTAGGGAACTACACCTAATGAGGCAAAAACATCTATGCTCCATCCAAACCTAGACTTGATGTACATAATGATATCCTGCACTATAAGCTGATACTATAAAGGAAGAGACTTTTGCAGGATATTGAGAGGGGGCAAGTATATTTTAAATGTGAGAGGAACATCAACAATTTTGGCCAGGAATGTACTGTAATGATTTAAAATATGTTCACAAATTCTTTGACACCTCCTTCAAAAGGTGGAGCCTAATTTCCTTTCCCTTAAATGTGGGCTAGACTTGGAGACTTGGTTCTAACAATAAAAAAAAAGAAAGTAACTTCCAAAGAATAGAGTAAGGAAAGGGGAAAATGGTTAACTTTACAACAGAGAAACTTGGTAAACACTACCTTCACGCGTGACGAAGGCTAACATCAAGAGTCAGGTCATGTGGACTGCACGTAACGTCTAACATGGTGTGATGAGAAAGGCACTTCACCTCTGCTATAATCTTTCCCAAAACCTGTAACTCCAGTCGAACCATGAGAAATACAACAGACAAGCCCAGAATGGGAGACATTCTACAGGATGACTTAACCAGTACTCTTCAAGACTGTATGGTCATGAAAACTAAGGAAAGATGAGGGACTGTCACAGACCAGAGGAAGCTAGGGAGATGCGACAACTATATGCAATTTAGGCAATTTAGTCAGCAACTTAGTGGTACAACTGATTGGATCCTCGAACGGAAAGAGAACATTAATGGAAAAACTGGTAAAATAAAAATGAAATCTGTAGTTTATTTAATACCAATGTACCAAAGTTAGTTTCTTATTTTTACAAACACACCATGGTAATATAAAATGTTAACAGGGAAAACTGAATGAGGAGAATAAGGGAACTCTTTCTACTATCTTTGCAACTTCTGTGTAAATCTAAAACTATTTTAAAAATAAAGTTAATCTATAACTTTCCCTCCTCCCTCCAAGATCATACCTATTTCAGAGGGTTGGTAAGAGGACTGGATGAGTCAATGCATAGAATAGTGCCTGGAGTATGAAGAGGATATAATAAATAATAACTGTTACTATTCTTATATTAAACACTATATTTGCTAAATGGATGAAAATTAAAACATGATAATGCACCAACAAGAGCTAACTTATTAATTCCATACTTGTTATACTGCTCTATTCCCCATTATTTCCCAGCAAAAATAAACTGTGGCATATACATACTTTAAAAAAAATGTTTAATTTTGAAAGAGAGAGAAAGTGGGAAGGAGCTGAGAAAGAGGGGAACAGAAGATCTGAAGCGAGCTCCATGCTGACAGCAGACAGCCTGATGCAGGGCTCAAAGTCACAAACCTTGAGATCATGACCTGGGCCGAAGTCAGGTACTTAACCAACTGAGCCACCCAGGTGCCCCTACTTTTTTTTAAAAACAGAAGTAATGGCGTACCAGTCAGTGACTAAGCCATACAAGGCACTGTGGCTTCCTGCTTGATTTTTCTTTCTTGGATCACTCACTATGGAAGAAACCAGTTTCTATGTCACTCTATGGCCAACAACCAGAAAGTAACTGAAGCCTCATAAGTGAACCCCGGTATAGATCCTACAGTCCCAGTCAACCCTTGGGATGGCTATAGCTCTGGCCAATATCCAATGCAACTCAATAGGAACCGTGAGCTAGAATCACTTAGCTAATCTCCTCACAAATCCCTATCCCAAGTCCTACATGAGATAATATATGTTTGTTAGTTTTAAGACCCTAATTTTAGGGGTCTAAAATTATCTACTACTATGTAGCAGTAGATAAGTAATATATGGATTCTCACCCTTATTAATTCATTCAAAAATTTATCTAACACCTGTTTTAATATTTTGAGGCTTTAAGGGATACAAATATTAATAATAAATTGTAGGCTTCTTGAAGGTATAAACTAATAAGACAATGTAATGGACACATAATTGGTTTTTTTTATACAGTATGCCTAATTCCTTTGCAAAACTACTTACTTATTCTGTGTAGTATCAGCTGTCAATCTACACCTTATCCTTGTCAAAGAACTGGACAAATATTACAAGCTTAAATTACCCTAATTCCTATAAAGAGTGACTTCTCCATGGGTAGCTATGTGACCTAAGCAGGAAAAATAAGCATCAGTCTTTAATCAACCCATATATATTGGGAAGAGAGAAGCATCTCTTTCCCCACTGGTATTGCTAAGCTGAAAAGATGAGTATGGGCCTGATAAGTAAGCTTGTTTACAGAATAAGATGAACAAAGCCAAGACATATCTAAAGCCAGGAACCATTTTTGGGCTTCCTAAGTACATAACCCACATAACTCATTTTTTTTTTTTTTTTTGCTTAATTAATTTAGACAACAATATACATGCTTTGTTTTTTCTTTAAAAAATTTTTTTAATGTTTATCTTTGAAGGAGAGAGAGAGAACAAGCGGGAAAGGGACAGAGAGAGAGAGGGAGACACAGAATCCAAAGCAGGCTCCAGGCTTTGAGCTGTCAGCACAGAACCTGACACAGGGCTAGAACTCACAAACTGTGAGAGCATGACCTGAACCGGTCAGATGCTTAACGGATGGAGCCACCCAGGTGCCCCGTGTTTTTTCTTTTAAATCTTTGTGGTATCAAATACTAAAGTTCAAAATATCCTGAGAATTCAGATTATCAGAGCCAATTGACATAACTGGTGAGGAATTCATGACAGAGGTATTTAGTAGTATGGACTGTGAAGAAGAGAAAAAATTTTACCACATAAAAATGGGGAGTGGATAAAGAACATTCCAAAGAGCAACAACATACACATATATGGAAAACAGAGTTCTGCTTGGTTGGACTATACAATATATATAGGTGATTGGGCATAGAAGCCTTAAATTATTTTCTTAGAAGACAAGGCTGTTTTCTTTAGACTAAGAGAGTGTATGAAGGGGAAGTATCACAGGATGACCAATCAAATTCATTTTGGATCAATACTATTTGATGTGACCAGTCATTTAGCTATGTACTCACTAGCTTTATCATCATAATTTGGTTCATGCTTCTCTACATATCCAGAAGACTATTAAATGACTTATTAAAATTCAGCTATACTTCCTTTGTTATTGACTTCCTCTAATCTACTTATGTTAATAACCCTGGCAATAAAAAGAAAGATGAACTTATTTGGCAGTTAATCGGAGCTGTTTCCTAGTGACTACCACTCATCATTTATTGCTACCTGCATCTTGAGTGATACTGCTAAGCTCTCTTTAATTAATTACACACAGAGCTATCAAGAAAGTTCAGAAAAATGAGAAACCTGAAACTTAGCTTCCAAGTTCAAGAGTCCCACTTTCTCTATTCCCAACTGAGAAATCTTTTTTAAAAATCCACACAAAAGTGCTAAGAATGGTCTTATACCATACAGAAAAATTAACTCAAAATGGGTCAAAAACTTAAACGTTAAGAGCTAAACACATAGGGGAAAAGTTTCATGACACTGGATTTGGCAATGATTTCTTAGATAGGACACCAAAAGCATGGGAAACAAAAGAATAAATAAACTGGAGTACATTAAAATTAAAAATTTTTGTGCATCAGGGGCATCTGGATAACTCAGTCAGTTGAGTGTCCAATTCTTGATTTTGGCTCAGGTCATGATCTCATGGGTTGGTGGGATCGAGCCCTGCATCGGGCTCTGTGCTGTCGATGCAGAGCCCACTTGGGATTCTCTCTCTCCCTCTCTCTCTGTCCTTCCCCCACTCATGCTCTCCCTCTCCCTCTCTCTCAAAAATAAATAAACATTTTAAAAATTCTGTTCATCAAAGGATATTATCTAAAAAGTGAAAAGGAAACCAACTGAATGTGAGAGAATATCTGCAAATCATATATCTGTAAGGGACTGATACTCAGAATATATATAAGGAACTCCTATA
Source organism: Panthera leo (assembly GCF_018350215.1). Taxonomy (NCBI): domain Eukaryota; kingdom Metazoa; phylum Chordata; class Mammalia; order Carnivora; family Felidae; genus Panthera; species Panthera leo. The sequence continues at coordinate 79,762,021 of NC_056681.1, read as the reverse complement.
ACTCAATAATAACACCAAAAGCAACAACAACAAAAGGTTAAAAAATGGGCAAAGGACTTGAATAGATACTTCTCCAAAGAAAATTTACAAATGGCAGATAAGCATAGGAAAAGATGTTTAACATCACTAATCATTAGGGAATCAAAACCACAATACCACTTCACACCCATCTGGATGGCAATTTATTAAAAGAGGGAAGGAAGGAAGGAAGGAAGGAAGGAAGGAAGGAAGGAAGGAAGGAAGGATTGACAAGGATCTGCAAAATCTGGAATACGCATGCATTGCTGGAAAGAATGTAAAATTCTGCAGCCACTGTGGAAAAACAGTTTGGTAGTTCCTCAAGACGTCAACATAGAATTACCATATGACCCAGCAATCCCACTACTAGGTATACACCCAAAAGAATTAAGAGCAGGGATTCAAATAGATATTTGTACATCCATGTCCATATCAACATTATTTACAATAACCAAAAGGTGGAAAGAATTCAAATGTCCATCACTACAAATAAATAAAATCTGGTATATACATACAATGGAATAGCCTTAAAAAGGAATGAAATTCTGATACATGTTACAACAGAGATGAATCTTAAAATATTCTACTAAGCAAAATAAGCCAAAGGGCAAATATTCTATGATTCCACTTATATGATGTACATAGAACAGGGAAATTTATACACACAGAGAGTTAAAAGAGGTTACTAAAGGCCGGAGAGAGGTAGGAATGGGGAGTTACTGTTTAACGGATGTAGAATTCCTGTTTGAGGATGATGAAAAAGTTCTGGAAAGAGAAGAATGGGGATGGTTACACAACATTGTGAAAGTGCTTAGTACCACTGAACTCTACACTTAAAAACGGTTAAGTGATCAATTTTATGTCATGTATATTTTATACAGTAAAAAAAACAAGAGCTAAGAATGAGTTTGGGCCAGAGGCCTTCTGCATTCATCTTGGCAGTAGAGCAGGGGCATACATGGAATGAAGCCCGCAGCCAAGCAGCCAGTATACAAATACTAGAAAAACACAAGCAGTTTCCACATTGCTGAGCATGATACACTGTCACCCTGATCTTAGCACAAAGAACTTACATCTAAAATTATTTCCAAGTCCTATTAAGGCTTGGTGTCCTGGCTTCCTTTCAAGCACCCCATCTGTCCCCAAGAATAGAACCACAGAGTCTGAACAGCAACAATCTGAAAGAAGTCCAACACCAGGGGCCAGCTGTTGGCAGGCGACTAGTCAGAAGCTGAAAACTTGAGCAGTGGCAAAGCCCCATTCTCACAGGGTCAATGAGTTTACAAAGACAAACACTCAAACCTCTCTCTCCCTCTTTAAATCGTTTTAATGAAATATAATATACATACAGGAAAGGACACATCTTAAGAAACAATAGTTTCTTTCAAAGTCTGGTAGGAAAAGTTTAAGTTCAGGAAACCCAAATGCATCTCTTTATAAATTTGGAGTTTAAAAATAAAATTACTTCAGCACAAGCAGCATTTTCTCAGCAGCCAAACGTTAAATAATTTCTTTTACTTTTTCCCAAGTGGAAGGGCTAATTATAGCTATTAGAAAACTCAAGTTGTGTATTGGATGGTCACCTTAGCAATAAAACTATTAAACTAGGATCATCAATTTAAACTAACATACTTATGCAAAAAACCCAAAGAGTTATCTCTAATCCTCACTTTCTTTCCTTTTCTATATGCCTTCCAACTCATCTCAAAGCAATTCATCTGCATTCAAAACATTTCTTCTGTCTGCTCACTTCTTTCCACCTTGACTGCTAAAATTATCTCCATCTTCCCTGCTAATATCATCTGACCTGGACCACTACAATAGCTCCAAGTGTTCTCCTGGCTTCATTTTTTTTCCCCTTTGGCACAATACTAATTTTTATTAGTTATCCCTGGGCTTGATAAATTTTGAAACATGTTACAATAAAATTTAAAAAGGAAAAGAAGTGTCAAAATTGTAGAACAGAATTTGTCAGAAGACTATATAACTCCATTTGGAAATGCAGTATGAATTTTGGCTCTGTTCATTCTGGATACTTAGCCTTGCTAACAGAAAGAAGGATGGAGTTTTTTGTTTTGTATTTTATTTTTACTTTGAGATCTCATTTTACCTAAATACTATCACACAGAGATTTGGAAGCAAAAAAAAAAAAAAAAAAAAAAATTGCTTTTAACGTGCAAAAAAAACCAATTCCAATCTTAGTGATATATATATATACATATATATATATATATATATATATATATATGTATATATATTTTTTTTTTTTTTTTTTTTTTTTTTTTTGGCAGGGGGATCTTGGTATCATGGCTTCACTCTGGAATGTACTACAATCCATCCTTCACACATGAATCAAAGTGATCCTATAAGAACATAAATCATGTTGCATCATTCCTTTGTTTGAAACCTTTCAATGGTATCCTAATTAGGGTAAAAGTCGAAATTTCTTACCAAAGCCAACTGCTTGCACCTTAGCTGTTCCCTCTCTATTTTGTGCTCCTAGATCAGCCTGCCTCCTTAGAAAACCCTTTCCTCATTCAAGCTAAAACAGTAGCCCCTTACTTTGAAGTGGGATCTGGGCACCACTTTTTTTTTTTTTTTGAGAGAGCATGAGAGGGGGAGAGGCAGAAAGAAAGGGAGACACAGAATTCCAAGCAGGCTCTGCACTATAAGCACAGAGCACGATGCTAGGCTCAAACTCACGAACCTGTGAGATCATGACCTGAGCCGAAGTCAGACACTCAACCGACTGAGCTACCCAGGTGTCGACACCCATGGACATCCCTAATTTTTTAAAGCTCCCTGGGTGAGTCTGATATTCAGTGACATTGAGACCACCACACTAAATGAGTCTTGCTTTTGCTTGCAATAATTTTTCTGCCAATTTATTTCTTGCTACTTCTTTCTGCCTATGGGTTGAGAAACTGAAAAACCAACATGTAGGAAGTGATAAACAAACAAATAAACAAACAAACAAACAAAAACCCAGAAACGACCAGTATCAGAAACCTGTATTAAATCCTACCAAAGGTCACACCTATCTGTTAAATGCAAGGGCTATATTCATAAACTCTGAAGAATTCATTCTGCCTGTACCAACTTTTCTTAGTTCATGACTCTCAGCTCTGAATAAGAGATTTGAAGTTGTCCAAGAAATCAAATGCAAATGTTACCTCCTCAGAACTGCCTTCCTTAACTTTATGGGTAAAGAGGGCCATTCCCTCTTCTGAGCTTAGGTAAGGTTCTTGAGTCTCTGATATAGTTTTTTACACTAAGTGCTACTATTTTTCTTTTTCTATCAGCTCCATAAGAGATCTCTCTGTGTTGTTCACTGATATATCCCCAACGCCTACACAGTGTCTGACACAGGGTAGATGCTTAGTAAATAGTGGATTATGTGATACATTTATTCATTCAACAAATATTTACTGAACATCACGTGCCAGGCAGCATCCTAGAACATTAGGACACATCAGTGAAGAACACAGCAAAAATCCTTGCCCCCTTATATACTAATGAGGAGTACAGGCAACATTAGTAAGTAAAATAAAAATATATACTATGTTAGTTACTAATAAGTGGTAGGAAGAAAAAATAAAGAAGAAAAAAATAATCTATAACAAAAGGTATATCAGTGGTTGCCCAGGAATTAGACGGAGAGAGGGAAAGACCATAAAGCGGTACAATGAAACTTTTGGGGACCGATAGACACATCGTGTCTCTTTTTTTCCCCCACTTATACACAGGGTTTTTTTTTAATATACTGTACAGTACTATAAATATATTTTCCTTACGATTTTTTTTTTACTATATTTGTTTATTTTAATTTGCATCCAAGTTAGTTAGCATATAGTGCAACAATGGTTTCAGGGGTAGATTCCTTAATGTCCCTTACCCATTTAGCCCATTCTCCCTCCCACAACTTCTCCAGTAACCCTCTCTTTGTTCTCCATATTTAAGAGTCTCTTGTGTTTTGTATCTCTCCCTGTTTTTATATTATTTTTGCTTGCCTTCCCTTGTGTTCATCTGTTGTTGCCTGAGTTGTTATTGTTAGCCATTATGACAGGTGTGAGATGGTATCTCATTGTGGTTTTGATTTGTATTTCCCTGATGATGAGTGATGTGGAGCATTTTTTCATGTGTCTGTTGGCCATCTGGATGTCTTCTTTGGAGAAGTGTCTGTTCATGTCTTTTGCCCATTTCTTCACTGGATTATTTGTTTTTTGGCTGTTGAGTTTGATAAGTTCTTTATAGATTTGAGATACTAACCCTTTATTTGATATGTCGTTTGGAAATATCTTCTCCTATTCTGTCGGTTGCCTTTTAGTTTTGCTGATTGTTTCCTTCTCTGTGCAGAAGCTTTTTATTTTGATGAGGTCCCAATAGATCATGTTTGCCTTTGTTTCCCTTGCCTCTGGAGACGTGTTGAGTAAGAAGTTGCTGCGGTCGAGGTCAAAGAGGTTTTCACCTGCTTTTTCCTCGAGGACTTTGATGGCTTCCTATCTTACATTTAGGTCTTTCAGCCATTTTGAGTTTATTTTTGTGTATGGTGTAAGAAAGTGGTCCAGATTCATTTTTCTTCATGTCACTGTCCAGTTTTCCCAGCACCACCTGCTGAAGAGACTGTCTTTATTCCATTGGATATTCTTTCTTGCTTCATCAAAGATTAGTTGCCCATATGTTTGTGGGCCCATTTCTGGGTTCTCTGTTCCATTGATCTGAGTGTCTGGTTTTGTGCCAGTACCATACTGTCTTGATTATTACATCTTTGTAATACAGATCGAAGTCCGGGATTGTGATGCGTCCTGCTTTGGTTTTCTTTTTCAAGATTGCTTTGGCTATTTGGGGTCTTTTCTGGTTCCATACAAATTGTAGGACTGTTTATTCTAGCTCTGTAAAGAATGCTGGTGTTATTTTGATAGGTATTGCATTGAATATGTAGATTGTTTTGGGCAGTATTGACATTTCAACAATATTTATTCTTCCTATCCAGGAGCATGGAATATTTTTCCATTTTTTTGTGTCTTCTTCAATTTATTTCATAAGCTTTCTATTGTTTTCAGTGTATAAATTTTTCACCTCTTTAGATTTATTCCTAGGTATTTTATGGTTTTTGGTGCAATTGTAAATGGGATCAATTCCTTGATTTCTCTTTCTGTTGCTTCATTGTTGATGTATAGGAATGCAACCAATTTCTGTGCATTGATTTTATATCCTGCCACTTTGCTGAATTCATGGATCAGTTCTAGCAGTTTTTTGGTGGAACATTTTGGGTTTTCCATATAGAGTATCATGTCATCTGCAAAGAGTGAAAGTTTGACCTCCTCCTGGCTGATGTGGATGCCTTTTATTTCTTTGTGTTGTCTGACTGCTGAGGCTAAGACTTCCAATACTATGTTGAGTAACAGTGGCAAGAGTGGACATCCCTGTCTCATTCCTGACCTTAGGGGGAAAGCTTTCAGTTTTTCCCCATTGAGAATGATATTAACGTTGGGTCTTTCATATATGGCTTTTATGATCTCGAGGTATGATCCTTCTATCCCTACTTTCTTGAGGGTTTTTATCAAGAAAGGATGTTGTATTTTGTCAAATGCTTTCTCTGCATCTATTGAGAGGATCATGTGGTTCTTGTCCTTTCTTTTATTGATGTGATGAATCACATTGATTGTTTGGCGAATATTGAACCAGCCCTGCATCCAAGGTATAAATCCCATTTGGTCTTGGTGAATATTTTTTTAATGTATTTTTGGATCCAGTGGGCTAATATCTTGTAGAGGATTTTTTGCATCCATGTTCATCAGGGAAATTGGTCTACAGTTCTCCTGTTTAGCGGGGTCTTTGGTTTTGGAACCAAGGTAATGCTGGCTTCATAGAAAGAGTTTGGAAGTTTTCCTTCCATTTCTATTTTTCGGAACAGGTTCAAGAGAATAGGTGTTAACTCTTCCTTAAATGTTTGGTAGAATTCCCCTGGAAAGCCATCTGGCACTGGACTCTTGTTTTTTGGGAGACTGATTACTAATTCGATTTCTTTACTGGTTATGGGTCTGTTCAAATTTTCTATTACTTCCTGTTTCAGTTTTGGTAGTTTATGTGTTTCTAGGAATTTGTCCATTTTTCCAGATTTCCCATTTTATTGGTGTATAATTGCTCATAATATTCTCTTACTATTGCTTTTATTTCTGCTGTATTGGTTGTGATCTCTCCTCTTTCATTCTTCATTTTATTTATTTGGGTCCTTTCCTTTTTCTTTTTGATCAAGCTGGCTAGTGGTTTATCAATTTTGTTAATCGTTTCAAAGAACCAGCTTCTGTTTTCACTGATCTGTTCTACCATTTTTTTGGTTTCGATGGTATTGATTTCTGCTCTAATCTTTATTATTTCCTATCTTCTGCTGGTTTTGGGTTTTATTTGCTGTTCTTTTTCCAGCTCTTTAAGGTGTAAGGTTAGGTTGTGTATCTGAGACCTTCCTTCCTTCTCTAGGAAGGCCTGGATTGCTATATACTTCCCTCTTATGACCACCTGTGCTGTGTCCCAGAGGGGACCCATTCTGTCTCTTGACTACAGTGGTAATTTGGTAAGTGTATACACCAGCCAAAATAAATCAAATCAGATACTTCAAATGGATACAGTTTATTGTATGGCTATTATAGCTCAATGAAGTTTTTAAAAATAAAGCAGGAAGTGGAGAACTAAACTTTTTTTTTAAGAGAAACATTTTTTTAAAATGTTTATTTTGAGAGAGAGTGTGTGTGCATGAGAACTGAGAAGGGACAGAGAGGGGGTGAGAGAGAATCTTAAGCAGGCTCCACACTGACAGCACAGAGCCCAACACAGGGCATGATCTCATGAATCATGAGGTCATGACCTGAAGCAAAATGGAGAGTCAGATGTGTAACTGACTGAGCCACCCAGGCACCCCTGGAGGACTGAACTTTTAGAGAGGTGGTCAGTGAAAGCCATATTGAGAAGATGAATTTAAAATTAAAAAAAAAAAAAGATGTCAGGAAAGTGGAAAGGTCAATATTGCAGATATTTCAGATATTTGAGGGAAGATCAACCCAGAGAAAGGGAACAACAAATGTACAGGCCCTAAAGAAGGAGCATGCCTGTTATATTCCAGGAATCAGCAAGGAGACCATAGGGTCTAGTTACAGAAAAGGAATAAGGGAGACAACTATTAATCTGATTGAGATAGGAAGCCACTAGAGTGAGGTGAGAGCCATGAATACATGATTTGTCTTACACTTTAAGAGAGATACTCTGTTGACATACTACAGTGTGTTGAGAATAAGTTAAAGAGGAGATGCAAACAGACCAGTTGGGAGGATGTTGTTATAATCTAGAAGTGTTGGTGATCTGAACAGAGGAGTGGGGGGTAATGAGAAGTAGTAACATTTTAGCTATATTTTAAAATTAAATCCAGCAGGATTTGATGACAGACTAGATGTGGATGTGAGAAAAAGAGAGGATATAAACTGGAAGATTGGAGGTGCTACTAACTGAGATGCAGAAAATGAAGGAGGAATAGGTTTGGGAGGCATATAAGGAACTTAGTTTTCGGCATATTCAATTAAAAAAAATTATTTTTAATGTTTATTTATTTTTTGAGAGACAGAGAGAGACACAGCATGAGCAGGGGAAGGGCAGAGAGAGAGGGAGTCACAGATTCTGACACGGGCTCTAAGCTCTGAGCTGTCAGCACAGAGCCCGACGTGGGACTCGATCTCACGAACTGCGAGATCATGACCTGAACCCAAGTTGGATGCTTAACCGACTGAGCCACACAGGTGCCCCTCAATTTTTTGATACCCTTTTCACATTTAGGTAGAATTCTCAAGTATGTCACAAATATATACCTGGAATTTAGGCAAGGAATCCAGCTTGAACATATAATTTAGAAATTGTCAGCAGCAGATGATATTTAAACCCACGAAAATGGTTAAGATCACCTAGGAAGTGTGTTGTAGATAGAAAAGAGGACCATGGACTTGATGCCGGGGACACTCCAACTTTTAGATGTTGGGGAAATGAGACAGAACCAGCAAAAGATACCTAAAAAGGGGGAAGAAAAGAGCAGACTAGGAAGCGAGGAGGAAAATCAGGCAAATGTAGTATCCTGGAAGAACAAGTGTTTTAAAGAAAAGAGAATTCAAGTATGTCAAATGTTGCTCCTGGGTCAAGTAACTGAAATCTCAAAAGGCTGTTACTTAAGATCAAAATAAATGCAAAGCATTATATAAGTTTTTAAACAAAGACTTAACTAAGAAAAACCAAGTACTAGATTAAGAGTGGAGCAAACTAATATTTAACACATCAAAAATATGAAATACCACTTCTTATTACACAATAAGAAGTGCAATATATAAAACATACTCAAAATGTCTACTTTTCAACTGGTAAATTATCCACTACTGAATAATTCTGATTTTAATCTTTCATAACTAGATAACAACTTTAAACTTAAATTTTTCCCCATTAATTATTACATATTCACTGTTATGTAACTATCCTTTCTAATTAGTAATGTTAAAAGTATTTTTTAGCATCTTTTTCCTTTTTTGGTAAACATTTCCTTCTGTACAAGGTATTTTTTGTAAATAGCTAATTCAGAGTTAGTCAGAATTTAAAAAAAAATTTTTTAATGTTTATTTATTTATTTTTTGAGAGAGACAGAGACAGAATGCAAGTGGGTTAGGGGCAGAGAGAGGGGGAGAAACAGAATCCGAAGCAGGCTCCAGGCTCTCAGCTGTCAGCACAGAGCCCAACGTGAGGCTCGAATTCACGAGCTATGAGATCATGACCTGAACCAAAGTTGGACACTCAACTGACTGAGCCACCCAGGCGCCCCAGTCAGAATTTAAATACTAAGTTTTGGACCTCCACGTTTGTTTTTCAACAAACATGAGCAGTGTGTTTCACAACAGCTTTCAAGGGAGACAAAATTTCTTACTCTTTTTCTTTTCTGTGTGGTTATAGACTTTAGACATTGTCTTCTGTAAATTATATATTGGAACTATAAATTTAGGACATCAACTTTAGAACACAAACTTTTTTTAATGTTTATTTTTGAGAGAGAGAGAGAGAAAAAGAGAGAGAACATGAGCAGGGGAGGGGCAGAGAGAGACACAGAATCCAAAGCAGGCTCTGAGCTATTAGCACAGAACCTGACACAGGGCTTGAACCCACAAGTGGTGAGATCATGACCTGAGCTGAAGTTGGACGCTTAACTGACTAGCCACCCAGGGATCCCTAGAACACAAACTATTAAGAAACACATCTTAGAGCTACAAAAAAGAGTTGGTCCATTCAGAACTAAAGTTTAAATAAACTCCATGTTCTAAACTGGATATAAAATATAAAACAAATAATTTATTTTGAAAAATGCATTCTAAACTGATTCAGTTCCCCCAAACTGTTAAATTTCTTTCATCAGTCCCTACGGTTTGTTTATTAAGTTAGCTTCACTAATTTCTCTGGAAGCTTTCCTTTATTACATTGCTGAAAGTGAAAATCAAGCTTATAAGAATGATCAGAAATAGGCCAACCATTACAGCTTATATACCCAAATGAGATATCTAAGCTCCCCTTGGTAGCTATTTAGAGTAAAGCAACACGATCTTCAAATGGTGACTGAGCACTGATAAAATACAGTGGCAATTTATTCATTCTGTATATCCTATCTTTATATTTCTTAATTTCTTCCATACATTTACATACACACACATAAAATGTATGTATGTACATATGCGTCTATGCAAGAGAGAAAAGAGAGTGTCAGAGAGGGAATGTGTGTGAGTTTTAAACTTGGCTTCTTCTCCTCTGACACAAAGCAGGGAGTTCTGGTGGCATTGCTCAAGCTTGTGAAGCTATAGTGGTGCATAAAGAGCTCAGCAGAAATTGGTTATTACTGGCCCAAGCTTGAGGAGGACCATGGCAGCTGGGTTAGGCAGACAAAGCAGAGTTGTAGCAGCTGGTGGCAGCCGAACAGAAGGCGCACACGGTTCCCTGCACAGGTGCATCCCTTCATGGAGCTATGCTGGGATAAAAGTGTGCAGAAGCCAGGGAATCACCTAGACACTTGCACTGAAAACTGTCTCTCTACTGTGTGGACTGCTTCATTGACACTGCTCTTGCTATCACCAGTCAGTTTGCCCAGACTGTACACAAAGGAGAGCAGTAGGCCATCCCCTGGAAGAATGACAGAAGAAGCAAAGGTCTTATTAGTAAGTAGATCGAAAGGCCAGTGGCGGAAGGTCGTCCGCCAGATGTCAGCCATTGTCATGTCAACTTGAGGCTGTTACCAAACCCATTGGTATTAAAAGTAACACATCAAATGTTCGAAAAGTGAAGTTTATTTATTTGTAATTCAGAAATTCCATGTTGTATCACAACAATTATTCAAAAAATGTGAATCCTCAAAAAAAACCCTGAATAATAATCATAGGTTTTAGCAGTTTCTCACTCCTTATTAGCCAGAATTACACAAGATCATCAGTGCATTTAGTTTTAGAAGGAATTGTGGAAATTAAATATAAGTCAATACTTTCCTTTGAGATTGGATGTTTACCTATCCTTCAGCCAAATGCTGGCTTTTTAATCCAGAGTCTAAACTATTTTCATTCTGTAAATTAGAGTGAGTATATCATTGTATATTCCCCATATCCTACTTGCATATAAATGACGGGACTGAACATATAATGAGTTGGTCAGAAAAACAATCAGATCAGTCTAAAGGCAGTCTATCTTCTTCCCTAGGTCTGCTGAAAACCCACAAAACTAGAGGATGTTTGGTACACTAAAACCTAGTCGAGAAAAGGCAATAACATTAGCCATTAAAAAAAAAAAGGGCAATAAAGAAACAGAACATTGTATTTCAGGTCTCTACAGATAGGACACTTCAAAATGTATATGAAAGAACAATTTTTATTAAACATTTATTACTAAATGGTTGAGAACTGAGGTTGTGGCTAAGTGTTTCCTCACAAAATGTCTTATTGGTCTTGAAAACAAGAAGTCACAAAAGAGGCCTGCCTGGCTGGCACAGTGGGAAGAGCATGAGACACTCGATCTCAGGGTTGTGAGTTTGAGCCCCACAATGGGTGTAGAGATTACTAAGAAAAATAAATAAATTTAAAAAACAGAAGTCACCAAAGAAAAACTGGTACATCTTCATAAAATACCAAGATTCAGTCATTTAAAAAAATAACCAATAAATGAAACTCCACTAAATATATAAATTATCCCCCTAAAAGTTACTATTTAAAAAAAAAAACAACATTCTATGGTAATCTCTATTTAAGTTCCAGGAAAGAAAACAACATGGAGTTAACTAAGTACATGAAACAACAAAACTTTCTTAAAGACACATGCCAGATTCCAACAGTCCTCAAGCCTTGGGGACCCTAAGTGATTTATGACTAAATATGATAGGCTCTCAATCACACAAGTAAAGCATTTGATGTACTTTTCTTTGTACATGAAATGTTCACCTCAAAATCTTCTGTGTACTGCTACCACTGAATTAATGTTTTATTCTTGCAAAATTTTTTATTTCTACTGAAGAAAAATATCCACTATAAGTAATTAGGTCACTAATGCATACTCATTTTCTCTACCTCTACAGATTTCCATAAATGTATATGCTTTAGTGAGTGACTTCTCTATTATTTTGGCTTCCTCATATCCCAAAAGTATTTTATATTGTATTAATAAAAAAAAGTCAATGCACGTACATACTTGGCTGCGGATCGTCAAATGTACTCCTTGGACCAAAGAGAGAAGTAATGCAGACAAACTGAGCAGGAGAAAGCAATTTAAATAGAGAAAGGAAGACAAAAAACCCACCACTACCGCAACTAGTTCCTGAACAAAAAGTCCCCAGGCACTCCATAAATTATGGTAAGTAGAAGTATGTTGACATATATTGAATTCTTACTGTAAAAATTTGATACCAAGTTCTATTTACACTTTAAACCAGATTATTTGCCTACCTTTAATATGGTGGTTCTCAACTCCACATAAATACAGGAATCATAAGCTTTTTTTTTTCAATATATGAAATTTATTGTCAAATTGGTTTCCATATAACACCCAGTGCTCATCCCAAAAGGTGCCCTCCTCAATACCCATCACCCACCCTCCCCTCCCTCCCACCCCCCATCAACCCTCAGTTTGTTCTCAGTTTTTAAGAGTCTCTTATGCTTTGGCTCTCTCCCACTCTAACCTCTTTTTTTTTTTTCCTTCCCCTCCCCCATGGGTTTCTGCTAAGTTTCTCAGGATCCACATAAGAGTGAAAACATATGGTATCTGTCTTTCTCTGTATGGCTTACTTCACTTAGCATCACACTCTCCAGTTCCATCCACGTTGCTACAAAGGGCCATATTTCGTTCTTTCTCATTGCCATGTAGTACTCCATTGTGTATATAAACCACAATTTCTTTATCCATTCATCAGTTGATGGACATTTAGGCTCCTTCCATAATTTGGCTATTGTTGAGAGTGCTGCTATAAACATTGGGGTACAAGCGCCCCTATGCATCAGTACTCCTGTATCCCTTGGGTAAATTCCTAGCAGTGCTATTGCTGGGTCATAGGGTAGGTCTATTTTTAATTTTCTGAGGAACCTCCACACTGCTTTCCAGAGCGGCTGCACCAATTTTCATTCCCACCAACAGTGCAAGAGGGTTCCTATTTCTCCACATCCTCTCCAGCATCTATAGTCTCCTGATTTGTTCATTTTGGCCACTCTGACTGGCGTGAGGTGATATCTGAGTGTGGTTTTGATTTGTATTTCCCTGATAAGGAGCGACGTTGAACATCTTTTCATGTGCCTGTTGGCCATCTGGATGTCTTCTTTAGAGAAGTGTCTATTCATGTTTCCTGCCCATTTCTTCACTGGGTTATTTGTTTTTCGGGTGTGGAGTTTGGTGAGCTCTTTATAGATTTTGGATACTAGCCCTTTGTCCGATATGTCATTTGCAAATATCTTTTCCCATTCCGTTGGTTGCCTTTTAGTTTTGTTGGTTGTTTCCTTTGCTGTGCAGAAGCTTTTTATCTTCATAAGGTCCCAGTAATTCATTTTTGCTTTTAATTCCCTTGCCTTTGGGGATGTGTCAAGTAAGAGATTGCTACGGCTGAGGTCAGAGAGGTCTTTTCCTGCTTTCTCCTCTAGGGTTTTGATGGTTTCCTGTCTCACATTCAGGTCCTTTATCCATTTTGAGTTTATTTTTGTGAATGGTGTGAGAAAGTGGTCTAGTTTCAACCTTCTGCATGTTGCTGTCCAGTTCTCCCAGCACCATTTGTTAAAGAGACTGTCTTTTTTCCATTGGATGTTCTTTCCTGCTTTGTCAAAGATTAGTTGGCCATACGTTTGTGGGTCTAGTTCTGGGGTTTCTATTCTATTCCATTGGTCTATGTGTCTGTTTTTGTGCCAAGGAATCATAAGCTTTAAAGAATACTGATGCCCAGGTTCCATCCCCCTAGATTCTTATTTAATTGGTCTGAGCAATGTCCTAAGCATGAAAAATTTTAAAGCCCCACAGGCAATTCTTATGTGCAACCATTATTGAGAACAACTGATTTTAAATGACATAAACTGAAGACAGTAATTTCGTTGTTTTGGGGTATATAAATACACATACATGCATGTACACATACACAGAGTTTGAAAAAGTTGGTCACTCTTCTTGGAAGCAACCTCTTAGTATCCTAGGCTCATCACTTCTCTCACAAGCTCATTCAATGTCTACATATGAAAATAACTTTGACTTTGTTACCTATAGATGTTCTAAAAACTGGAAATATGATATAGTGGATTACTTCACAAATAATATTCACTTAGAAGCTGACAGAAGAACTAACCAAGGATCCAGGTCTCACAAAAACATTTCCTGTAAGATCGAGGCTGTATATTTTATTGCCGGAATAGGTTAAATTATTGTTTACTTCTTTTACAACTTTTCTTGTTAAGAATATATTTGCATTCAAAGCATTTTGTGGGTTAAAGAGCAACTTTAATCATTTTCATGGTAAACTTTTTTTTTTTTTAAAGACAGAGAGAGTGCGAGCAGTAGAGGGAGGGAGAGAGAGAATCTTAAGCAGGAGCCACATCCAGCACAGAGCCCAACATGGGGCTAAATGCCACGACCCTGAGATCATGACCTGAGCTGAAATCAAGAGTCAGATGCTTAACTGACTGAGCCACCCAGGAGCCCCAATGGTGACCATTTTTTAAATCAAAAACTTTGAAGTATAAGTAATGTCCAATATAGTGCACATTTAAAGTATATAATTTCCCAAGTTTTGAAATATGCATACACCCATGAAACTGTTGCCACAATTAACATAATAAATATTTTTATCACTTTTAAAAGTTTTCCCATACTCCTTTGTAATCTAATCTATCCCTCCCTCTACTCTTAACCTAGGCATATACTTTTTGTCATGATTACTTTGCATTTTCTAGGATTTTATATGCGTGAAATCATACATTATGATAAAAAGTTTATATCTGGCTTATTTCACACAGCAAATGACTTTGAGATTCAGCCATTTTATTGTGTTTATCAGAAGTTCTTTCCTTTTTATTGCTGAGCAATATTCCTATCAATACTGTTGACTACCATATTGTACTACCAACTTGGTTTTTTGGCACAGAATATTGTGAGAAGCTAACAAAAGCTCCTAAATGTTGGTGTGGATGGTTTTTCGAAAAAATCAATGTAGTGATCTTCATTTTACTACGTTAGCTCTGTCTAAAACAAGTAATGTATTTATCTCAGATACCTTCTCTAGAAATTGGGGATATACTACCTCACCTGTGTAATTCACCTTAGTAAGGGCTTATGGACTCTCTGACTTCTAAGACCTGTTGATTATATTGTGGTAACTAAACTTTCTAGAAACAGCAATGCCCACTTATTTACATATTGTCTGTGGCTGCTTTTGAGCTACAACAACAAAGTTGAGTACTTATGACAGAAACTATATGGTTGTCAAGCGTAAAATATCTCACCACTTAAAAAAAAGAGTTTACCAACCTGTTCTAATTTATCACAAAATAACCCCGAAGCTAGCCAACAAATTATTTGTAGTGATTTACTGATTGACAAAATCATTCTACACACACACACACACACACACACAGAGTAGAATGTCACTTTGGGTAACAAGATCAAAGAAAATATTTTAAATATGTTAAAGTAGATTTAAAAATCCCTATAGCAGTACCCAATAAATTCAGATGATATGTAAATTACTAAAATCAAAAGGCACATAATAAACCTGAGTTCAAACAGTAAGACAATATCAAATTAAAGAAGTACTATAATAGCTTTCTAGGAATGTCTTAAAATAGATATGTATGTTTTCAATTCCTGCCCAAATGATAAATATTTAAAGACAAAATGAAATAATCACTATTGCCAAATAAAAAATGAAGAGCCTGGAAAAATGGTTGGTAAACTTAGATATCCAAGTGTACTTATCACACCTTTCTAATCTGTCAGATTTTTGGTCTAGAACAATAGAAGGAAGGCATATTAACACAATGGTTAAAAAAATGGACTTTAGGGTCAGACAAACCAAAGTCAATAAAAGCAACAGCACTATTTTACAATAACTAAAGAAATGATTCTCCAGATGTATTTTGTAAAAGAATTATTTTTTAAGAGGAATTACATTTTAAATTAAAATCAGTATCATTATAGAACTACAAACACTGAAAAATCCTAAGGGAATATGTGAGGGGAACTGACAGCTAAAAAAATGCTCATCCCTAGAAGAAAAATAAATTTCTACTACAGAATGTAATAGAAGCACTTATTTGATTATTCATCTGAAAATAAATCTGGTTGGCTAATTCAGTGATCTGGGTTTTCTCTTCCTAATTATGGGTTGCTGCTTTTTTTTTCTTCCCCCAAAGACATATACCAGGTCATTAAAAGTCTGATCTGGCATCATCTAAAGCACAAACTGAATGACTTCAGGAAAAACAATGTAGATGCTAAAATTACTTGCTATAATGACTATGGAAACTGCAAGAAAAAGAGGAACTGTTTTGTAAATAATCAAGATCACATTAAAAATTATTTGTGGGCTCAAGGACAGAGATAGCACACTTAGGGTCTTTAGGAACAACACATTGCTGTAATTAAGATGCACTGCCTCCTATATCTGACTGCCCATAAAGATGACTGGGTGAGACAGTTTTGTTCTGTGTCGTTTAATCTCAATTCCTGGTCTTTATTTAGCATCTCTATCATTGCTTTGGAGATTCTGACCAAATGCCAAGAATTCTGAGCAAATGCCAAGAATTCTAAGATCTAACCAAAATGGAATGGTGGCCACTCTCTGTGCAATCACCTCATTGACTCATTTTGTTATTCTGAGATAGCTGCCAGGACCATGAGGCTGATTTCCAGATTCTATCCACAACGAGGAGTATCCAAATTTTCAGATGATTCCATACCTGAAAAGGGATTCTAGGAAACAGAGTCTTTTCCTATTATTTTTATCATCTAATATGTAATAGGAAATGTAGTTTATAAAAGGAAATTGATTGAAGTTGGGCTCACCTGTCCACTTTTTCCTATTTCCAGCTCCATTATGGCAACAGGGGTGTGTATTTGAGCTGAATGCCTTGACTGCGATTTGCCATCAACTCTCCAACTCAGACCTCGAAGCCCACTGTCCCAACGGCTCTGGTTCATGAGGCTCTCTCGAATTTTTGTCTTATGGCTCTTCCAGAATTTGGAAATGACAGCAGCTTGGTCACATGTGATCCCACCTTGCTTTTTGGTTTGAGCAGTCAAGAATGCCTCCAACTGGTTGAAATCCATGTCTGCAGATGCAATTGACTATAAAGACAGAAAAAATTATATAATATGAATTTGGTAAAAACTAGAAAAAGATAGCTTAACTACAGATCATATTTTGAATGACTCTAATCACTAAATCAGCTTTCAAAAAGTGTCATTAAATGACAGTAATGAGAATAAGCTCTTTAAAAGAACAAAAATATTCTTTTTACGAATATTGAGTATCAGAAAAGCTACTTGTTGGGGTGCCTAGATGGCTCAGTCGGGTAAGCATCTGACTCTTGATTTCAACCCAGGTCATGATCTCAGTGTCGTGAGATTGAAGCCCACATCAGGCTCTGCACTGGGCATGGAGCCTGCTTGAATTCTCTCTTTCCCTCTACCCTGCTCGTGTTCTCTCTCTCTCTCTCTCTCAAAATAAATATTTAAAAAAAGAAAAGAAAACTACTTGTTAAAAATTCCATGTCACTCAAATTCTATATCAATAACTAGAATCTAATTCTTAAATACCGAGTTCCATGATGGGAAAATAATAAAATTAAGTAATTAAATAATAAAACAAGAAAATGAATTAACTCATCCTCTGTTGAAATCTTATATAATTTCACAATGCCTTATAGCCAGGCTTGGTTTGATATACTACGACTATACAATGCCTTGTCCATAGAAGAACTAAGTACATTTTGTTAAATGAATGCATTATGTTAGCTGTGTAGTCCATCTTCAGTCAAATAGCTCATTTACAATACTACTAGCCTAAAATTATATACTACTCTACATTTCTCCATAAATTTTCAAAATTTAATTATCATTGCTGTTTTGTGAATAGTAAGCTGCTAAATAAACTGAAATGGAAAATCATCAAGGGTCTGTGGCAATGGAGCCCTGGAGAGGACAGTGACTTAATGATTTTCCTCAAGATTTTCCTTGCCTCTTCTTTGGTATATCCTTATCCTCTCCTGGCCACTGGGGTTGGCATGAGCTCTAAACCAGACAAATCATAGTAGCCTCCTTTCTTTGGAAACAACAGCTATTTGAAATCAATTTCTCAATTTAGAACAGGAGTAGAAATGGTCTTTCCTCTTGGAATCCTGGAAGCAGAAGGCTATGAGGCTGGGTTGCAGACTGCTATCTTTGATCTGTTGGCAAAGGCCTGATTGCAATAAAAAAGAACAAAGCCAAGCAGAGATGAGAGTGGTTCTAATGGAATGATATCCCTGCCCTGGTTCCTGTAAACCTTTCTTTAATTTTGTATGTTATCTCAGCATCCTTTCTGCCTACAGGTACCAAAAAATTCAATTTAATATTCAAGACAGTTTGAGCTATATTCCTATCACTGGAAACCAACAGTCCTGACTAAACTTGGGCAGTAGCAGTGAGAACAGAGGAGTGTAAAGGAAGACAGTGTACAGGTAGAATATAGGTAGAGGAAGTAGAATTGGGGCTGAAAGACAAACATACTGCCTTTCATTCTTCCATTAACATAAAAAAGAATTGTATGATAAATATAACAACTTTCTGATAAAGATATTTCACCGTATAATTTAATAAACATATATTGAATACCTGCCTATTTATCCGGTATGAGGACCCAAATTCTCTAAGGCACTCAATAGAAATATCAATTTGTATAATGTACTATAATGAAGTCAAATTATTTCAGCTGGCACTTTGCTTCACAATATCACACCACAGCATCAGTGATTTATATCATTCTTTTCCTCAAATTATATCAAGATATCCATTCTGATATAACCTTACCTGTGATAGCATTTATTTTGGTTGGGTCCCAGTCGATTATATCTTGAACTGGGGTTAATTCATCCAAATTTAGAATAATCAGAAATTAAATAAGGAACTGGTTTTGGTTCAAGTTCAAAGTCATCAGTTCTCATTTATACCAAAAATATCTGAATAGCTACCATGGAACAGACACTGTTTAAAGCATGACCCCTCCATCAACCAGTAGCCTTAGCTGGCAGCCTGGTACTACTCACTTATCCCTTATTCTTCTCTCTCCTCCACAACTTGAATTAGTGGTTCTCAACACTAGCTGCAAATTAGAATCATGAGGTACATTTTTAAAATATCAATTCCCAGACTCTATCCCAGAACTTCTGATTTCTAAAAATCCTAAATTGGGGCCCAGGCATTGGCATTGTTTAAAAGCATGCCAAATAATTCTAATGAGCAACAAAGGTTAAGAACTAAGCCTACATTTTGTTCATTAACTTCTACTGATTTTTATATCTGAAATAATTCTCCAATAATGTGTCTCCTCTGCTCTGTCCCTACTACCCAGCATAGAATACTGGAGAGGCCACCATCTTGTACCTAAACTAGGCTTGTACTTTGTACCTCCTCAAGTCTATCTTCTATTACCCACCAAAGTAATCTATCTAAAATGTCAATAGGATACTGTCACTTCCCTGCTTTAAGGTTTCCAAGAGCTGCTACAGTGGTTATCAGTCAATTATAAAACATTCCTATGTAAGTTACAAGTTACAAGTAATGTTATTAGTAGTAATAAAAGCACTGAAGTTTGTAAAGATTTATTTTTATAAGTATAAACTGGAGGGTTTTCAAGGTTAACCTTATATTAACAATTCTTGCCTTATTTTTTTCAAATTCTTATTTATTTATTTTGAGAGAGAGACAGAGAGAGAGAGTGTGTGTGTGGGAGGGACAGAGAGAGAGAGAGGGAGAGAGACAATCCCAAGCAGGCTCTGCACTGTCAGCACAAAGCCCAATGTGGGGCTTGATCTCAAGAACCATGAGACCATGGCCTGAGCCAAAATCAAGAGTCAGATGTTCAACTGACTGAGCCACCTAGGTGCCCCAATTCCTGCTTCATTTTAATTGTTTCCTTGAATGTAAGGAAAAAAACAGAAAATTACGAACATAAGAACTCTACATGGGAATAAATCATGCATATTACTATTTGTTAAGTGTGTCACGATGGAATAAAATATTGAAAACTGATCATCTAGGGTAGTGGTCCTCAGCAAGGTAGTATTGCCCTCTGAAGTCACTTGAAAAATGTTGGAGCCATGTTTGGTTTCATAGTGACTGGAGTGCTGCTGGCATCTAGCAAACAGGATCCAGGGATGATCGGCATTCTACAATGCTCAAGAAAATGAATTGACAAACTTTCTATAAAGGTGTTACATATTCCTCCTTTTTGTTTTTGTTTTTTTTTTTTTTTGTTTTTTGGTCCAACTCTCTAAAAATAATATAAAAACCATTCTGGGACACGTGGGTGGCTTAGTCTGTTAACCTTCCAACTCTTGATTTCAGCTCAGGTCATAATCTCACAGTTTCGGGAGTTCAAGTCCCGCATCAGGCTCTGCATTGACAGTGCAGAACCTGCTTGGGATTCTTCCACTCTCTGTGCCCCTCCCCTGCTCCCACTGTTCCTGTCTCTCTCAAAAAAATAAATAAACTTAAAAAAAAGAAACCCTGATAATTTAAAATATACATATAAATAAATAAAAATATAAAGACTATTCCTAGCTCATAAGCTATACAAAAATAGGCAGTGTGGCCTCTGGGATGTAGTTTACCAACCCCTTCTCAAGAACATCCCATAAAACAAACGGACTCATGTCCCATATAACTTGGCAATGTTCCACTTAACATCATGTGGAAAAACTTGTTTATAATTACCTGAATCTAGAAATTAATCTTTTTTTCATAAAAAAAATTTTTTTGCAGTTTTAATAAACACCAAATTTATGGGAATGAAACTAATATTATTTGTACTTTAATTTGGTCAGAACTTTACAAACAGGTTGCTGAACGTTTTGGAATATTACCAATGGCAATAGCAACTAAAATATCTGAATTACCAATACATCTATAAAAGTCCATGTTTATTGCTGCACATTCACAGGGATTCTACATAGAAGTACAAGTATCTGTATGATTCATTACATGTTCTAATGCAGTAATGCTTGAGCATTTACATTTTAAAATACATATTTCAAATTACTTTATTTCATGTTTCTTAGAACTTGACTTTATAGTACATTTATGTCATCGTGTTAATTTGTTAGAAATGATGCATGTTAATTTTATTATATATGAATTATAACTATAAATAAATTCTATTTAAAAATAATAAAGGGGCATTAGAAAATATTTACTACAGGAAGGAAACACTGGACCTCATAGATTTGAGAACCAATGAGGATAAAGTCCAAGCTCAACACCACAAGATCTGGTCTGGCTTATCTTTTGGTGCCTCATAAACTTCCTGCTTCCCACACTTGCCATTCACATAGTACTAACTTGTTTGTAATTCTCCAACCAGAAATCCTAATATGCTACTTCTTTTTATGTGTCTTTGTTCATTATTCTAACTGCTTGAAATGTCCTTCCATCACATTAATTTCCATCAGGTTAAATGTCCTTCACCAGATTAATTCCTATTTACCATTTGAGACTCATTTCAAGCATGGCTTCTCCAATATTCCTCCTCCCCTAGTAAGGTAAGGGCTCTTTTCTATTTCTTTTATATATACATACACATATACATGGTTTATTTACTTATTTATTTTGAGTGAGGCAGAGAGAGAGAATTCCAAGCAGGCTCCGCACCTTCAGTGCACAGCCTGATGCAGAGTTCAATCCCATGAACAGCAAGATCATGACCTGAGCTGAAACCAAGAGTAGGACACAATTGACTAAGCCATCCAAGCAGCTCCCCCTTTCTATTCCAAAAATGCCTAATATTTCTGTCACCACACTTACCTCGATGTAATGAAATTATCTGTTTACAAGCCTATTTCACCCAACAGATTGTAATCTGTGAGGGCAGGGTCTACATATTTCTGCAATTACGGCATCTAACATAAGCCCTTGAATTCATGGTATAAAAAGCACTCACAACCGTATCAAAAACTATTTAAGCCAAAAATAATAAATGCTACAGATCAACCTAAAGTCTAGAATTATTTCAAGTCATCAATTTCTTACTTTACAAAATCCTCTCATGTACATCACAAACCATAAACTCCTAGATAAAGAAACAATCCCAAAGTATTGATTTGTTTGCCTAACCTAGCCTTGCTGAGCAAGGAGCTCAGAGCCAAAGGTAATTTAGGCTACAAAATCAGAGGAAGGAGAGAAATTGAATAAAAAATAAAAATGCAAACCATCGTGTTAATATTATTGGCAAAATTAATGCTGCTAGACTATTATCATTGACTCCACATTATGTTACTGATAGTGGGCAGCTTAGAGAAATTGCTGGTCTCCTAGTCAACATAAAGCAGCATTATGCTAAAGATATATGTGATTGGAATATGATGAACCAAAAATAATTTTTAAATGTTAAAAATTAATAATTATAAATGTGAAACTGGAATTTCAAATCAACACAAAAAGTTAGGTAGGAGAAAAAGAGAAAAAAGCATGCCAAGTTATTCAAGCCTACTTCAGAGAAAAGAAACAGATTGGGACATAAGCAATTCCTATCAAACTCCTCATAAGAATTTTTATATATACAGACAAAATTATCCTAAAATTTATACAGAAAGCCAAAGGAAATAGGATAAAACAATTTTGAGAAAAAAAAAAAAAAAAGCAATGAAGTGGGAGCAATTGGTCTTCACCATTTCAAGACTTAAGATATAGCTACAATAATCAAGATCGCAGTATTTGCAGAGGAAAGGATGCATAAACTAATGGAAAAGAATAAATAACACAGAAATAGACCCACACAAATATGAACAACTGATTTTTGACAAAGGTGCAAAATCTTTTCAATAGAGAAAAGAAAATCTTTTCAACAAAAGGTAGTTGAGTAAGTAGATATACTTTAGGAAAAAAACATAACATTTCCTAACTTTTCCAACATAAATTTCCTAACTTATGTAAAAATTAACTTAAAATAGATCATGGGCCTAGATATAACATAAAACTGTAAATATTTTCTTTATATTTTTTTGAAGTTTATTTATTTATTTTGAGAGAGACAGAGTGTGTGCAAGCGGGCAAGGAGCAGAAAGAGAGGAAGAGGGAGAATCCTACGTCCCAAGTAGGCTCTGTACTGCTAGCATGGAGCCCAGGGCAGGACTTGATCCCTTGAACTGTGAGAACATGACCTGAGCCAAAGTCAAGAGTCAAATGCTCAAGTGACTGAGCCACCCAGGTGGCAGTTACCCAAAACTGTAAATCTTTTTTGAAAAATCTTTGTAATGAAGAACTAGACAAAGAGGTCCTAGATTTGACACCAAAGCATGATCCATAAAAGAAAAAACTGTTAAAGTCAACCACATCAAAATTAACTTTTGTCCTATGCAAAAAAAAAAAAAAAAAAAAAAAATGCCGTGAAGAGGATGAAAAGACAACCTACAAACTGAGAGAAAAAATTTCAAAACAAACATTTGACAAAGGACTAATATCTAGAATATATAAAGAACCTTAAATTTTCAACATTAAAAAACAAATAATCAAAAGGCTCTTTGCTTTTGCATCAGAAAAACAAAACAAAACAAAAAACAAATAATCTCATTAGAAACTGGACAAAAGATGAGAGACATTTCACCAGAATGAATATATAAATGGCAAATAAGTGCATGAAAAATGTCCGACATCATTAGCTATCACAAAAATGTTAATTAAAACCACAATCAGGGCCACTTGGCTGCCTCAGTTGGTACAGCCAACTGACTCTTGATCTCAGGGTCATGAGTTCGAGCCCCAGGTTGGGTGTAGAGACTACATAGAAAAACTAATAATAAAAATAAATAAAACCACAATGAGATAGCATTATACACTTAGTAGAATTGCTACAATTTAAAAACAGTGACAAGACCAAATACTTCCAAGGATACAGAGAAACTGGATCAATCATACATTGCTGGTGGAAATGTAAAATGGTACATACACAGTGCAAAAGTCTGGCAATTTACTTAAAAAAAAATGTAACTACCATATGACCTAGCAATAGCATTACTGGGAATTTATCCCATAGAAAAGAGGACATGGGTCCACACAAAAAAGTTATATAATACACAAATGTTTCCAGCAGCTTTATTTGTAATACCCCAAAATTAGAAATAAACCAGATGCCCTTCAACAGGTAAACAGATAAACTATGGTACATCCATACCATGGAATACTACTCTTCAATAAAAAGGAAATGGACCACTGATAACTACAACCTGCACAAATTGCCAGAGAATTATTCTGAATGAAGAAAGGTTAGGGGCTCCTGGGTGGCTCAGTCAATTAAGCAACCAACTTCGGTTCAGGTCATGACCTCACGGTTCATGGGTCAAGCCCCTCATGAGACTCCATGCTGACAGCTCAGAGCCTGGAGCCTGCTTCGGATTCTGTGTCTCCCTCTCTCTCTACCCCTGCCCCACTTGCACTCTTCTCTCCCTCTCTGTCAAAAATAAATAAAACATTTAAGAAAATTTTAGAAAAAGGAAAGGTTATACATTGTTTTATTCCATTTATGTAATACTTTTTGAAAGTTCAAAATTACAGAAATGGAAAACAGATTAGTGGTTGTGAGGGGTTAAAAAAGGAGTGAGGGCTCTTTGAGGAAGACATGGTCACAGCTGCAACAGAGCTCAGGTCCACCGGCTCCTAAAAAGACACTAGTGGAACAAGAGGTGGTGATTCACCAAATTAGAATTATCCTAACCAGTCACAGTGTAAAACCTCTGGAGAAGGTGTATGCTGACTTGATCAGGGGCTCAAAGGAAAAAAATCTCAAAGTGAAAGAACCAGTTTAGATGCGTACTGAAACTCTAAGAATCAGTACAAGAAAAACCTCTCAGGCTGAAGATTCTAAAACTTGAGTCATTTTTCAGATGAGGATCCTTAAGTGACTCACACTGACTTGCATAGTCCTTCTGAGAATGTTAAACAGATTACTTCCATCAGTATTTAGCCAGGAGTCAAGGTAGAAGTCATCACTGCAAATACTTATATCAACTATTTTAATAAACTGATTATCAACTGTTTGAAAAAAAGGAAGGAGTGAGGATGAGTGGGAGGAAAATGGATGTGGCTATAAAACTTCAACATAAAGGATCCTACTGGTAATGGAAAGTTCTGTATCCTGACAGTAGCAACGTCAATATAGTGGTTGTGCTATTGTACTACAATTCTGCAAGAAGCTACCATAGGGTGTTAAGTGGTCAAGTATACAAGGATCATTTCTTTCTACTATTTCTTACAGCTGCATATGAATCTACAAATAATCTCTAAGTAAAAAGTTTAATTAAAGAATAAAACCTGTAAAGACTTCTCTATCTTCCAGGTTTCAATTCTAATTATTTAATTTGGTTTATAGGGTGAATCATGAAGAGGTACTTCCTCTACCTCTCTAGCTTTGTGTCTCTTCATCTTCCCCTACCTCTTACAATCTTTCACTCCATCGATCTCCCTCCATCCATACTGTACTCATTTTAGCTTTTTTTTTTTTTAATGTTTATTTATTTTTGAGAGAGACAGAGACAGAATGTGAGTGTGTTAGGGGCAGAGAGAGAGGGAGACACAGAAGCAGAAGCAGGCTCCAGGCTCTGAGCTGTCAGCACAGAGCCCGACGCAGGGCTCGAACTCAAAAGCTGTGAGATCATGACCTGAGCCGAAGTCGGATGCTCAACCGACTGAGCCACGCGGGCACCCCTCATTTTAGCTTTTAAAACTGCCATTCTTTCCCTATCCTCTGGACCTTTGCCTATGTTGTTCCTTTTGCCTAGAACATCTTAGTTGTTGTTCCTTTAACTCCTTTTGTTGACACTACCTGTTTTTCAAGCTTTAATACAGATGTTACTGTATACAGGAAATCTTCCCTAAACCACCAAATCTAGAACAGGGCTCTCTTTGTAGGCTACATAGTAAAGTGGTGTTTATCACAATGTAGGGTTAACTGCCAGGCTCTTACATGTAAGTGCTTGTAGAGGGCAAAGACCTTGCCCTGCTTGTTTATATTTAATCTCTGGCGCCTAGCACAGTGACTGTCACATAGCAGGCGATCAGTAAAATATGTCGAATGAGTGAATAGTTGGATGGGTGTGCAAATGGCAATCTAAAAAACCTGGCCTTAACTACTCATCTAATCTTGGGAAAATCTTTTAGTATTATTGCACCTGGATTTCCTTATTTATAATATACAAATATAGAATGTGGCAATTTTAAAACCTGGCGACAAAATTCTTTGACCCTTTTCCCACTTGAAGTTAAGCATCTATATCCCATCCCCTGGAATAAATATGGGCTGTGTGACTGCTTATCCAAAAGATCATGGCAATTCCAACTACAGCTGACCCCTAGATAAAACAGGGGTTAGGAGCAACGACACCCCCAGCAAAATTGAAAATGCCGGGGTGCCTGGGTGGTTCAGTCGGTTAAGTGTTCGACTTCAGCTCAGGTCAGGATCTCACAGTTCATGGGTTCGAGCCCCGCGTTGGGCTCTGTGCTGACAGCTCAGAGCCTGGAGCCTGCTTCAGATTCTGTGTCTCCCTCTCTATCTGCCTCTCCCCTCCTAGCGTTCTGTCTCTCTCACTCTCTCTCTTTCTCTCAAAAATAAACATAAAAAAATTTTTAAAATAATAAGAAAATGAGTATCTAACTTTTGATTCCCTAAAAACTTATACTATATTTACTTACATATATATTTATACTATACTATAGTATATATAAAAACTTATACTAATAGACTTCAGTTGGCCAGAAACCTTATTTTATCAATAACATAATCAATTAACACATATTTTGTATGTCATATTTTTACATACCATATTCTTACAGTAAAGTAAGATAGGGAAAAGAAAATGTTATTAAGGAAATCGTAAGGAAGAGCAAATACATTTATTTTACAAAATCTGCATGTAAGTGGACCCACACAGTTTAATAAACACTTTTTGTTCAAAGATCAACTTTATATGACATTCTGGAAAAGGCAAAACTGTAAAGACAGTAAAAAAAAAAATCACGGTTGCCAGGGGTTGGTGGAAGAGGAAGGGATAAAACAGAACACAGATGATTTTTAAAACAGTGAAACTATTCTATATGATAATGTACTGATAGATACACATCATTATACATTTGCCAAAATCCAGTGATGGTACAACACCAAGAGTGAACCCTAATGTAAACTATGGACTTTGGGTAACATTGGTTCATCCATTGTAACAAAATACCACTCTGGTGCAGGGTATTGATTGTTGGAGAGGCCGTGCATATGTGGGCATGGGGAGCATATGGAAACTCTATACTTTCTGTTCAATTTTGGTGTGAAGCTGAAACTCAAAATTAAAGACCTAAAAAAAAAAAAAAAAAAAAAAGCAAATTCAAAAAAGATCATGGCCAAGTGATGCTGTGCCAATTTTCTGGCTCAGGTTTTAAGAAACTTCAACTTCCATTTTGTTCCTCATAAGAGGCTTGCTCTTAGAACCCAGGCACTATGCTGTAAGGAGCTTATAGAGACTACCTTATAAGGACTCTGGCCTCTAGCTCTCAGCCTATCATTAAGCTCCCAGCCAAACAGCCAGCACCAAATAGCCAGTGAATGAGGTATTTTGGAAGTGGATCATCTAGCCTCCAGTTGAGTGGACACCATATGAAGACAGTCTTCCCCTCTGAGCTCTGCCTAAAGTTCAGATTCATTAGCTAAATAAATGCTATTGTTTTAAAAAAATAAATAAATAAGAAAAAAAACTGAACTCAAGATGATGCCTTTTTTAGTAAACTGCTCATTAAGTATCAAGTAATTAAAATTAGGAGGCTAATATTTGAAAATGGGAAGCTTTGATATTAATCAATCCCAAAGCATGTTAGTCCTAAAGCAATCCCCTGTAATTTAATATTTATATATAATCATTAATCTCTTCTTTCTGCTTGAAAGCAACAGTATTTATAGTTGGCACTAAAAATAAACCAGAGAGAATTCCTATTATTCTTTGGTAGACAAAACACAGCTTTTCCATTAAGCTTCCTGTTTTTTAGAGTAGTATTTCAAAACAAAGGGTCAGTGCTTAAAATAAACATAGATAAATAGTATTTAGTGAGATATATACTTTCATACAATGTAAACTTCACGTATCAGAACAAAGTGATTCCATATTATCACCTAATTTGATGCTTCAATGACACATACTTCTGCCTCAAATTTTTCAATACAAATGGAAATACCTCTGTGAAACTACTTTTACAAAGTATCCTTTAGAAACTATTAGGTTCCAGATACATTTGTTCTAATTTTTAACTAAGAAACTTTAATTTTTAGAGCAGTTTTAGATTCACAGCAAAACTAACCAAAAAGTACAGAGTTCCCACATATCCACATTCCTCAACCCATGCATACACATCCTCCCCTACCATCAACATCCACATCAGTGTGGTACTTTGCTACAATGGACAAATCAATATTGACACATCATTATCAACCAAAGTCTACAGTTTACATTAGGGTTCATTCTTGTACATTCTGTAAGTTTTGGCAAATGTATAACAATATGTATCCACCTTTATATATCACACAGAAGAGTTACACTCCCCTAAAAATGCCCTAAAAATTCTTCATGTCTCCCTCCTCTCCCACCAAAATATTCTATAAATGTCAATTAGATCTAGTTAACTGATTGACCTCTTTGGTTCAACTATGTCCTCACAGACCTTTTGCCTATTGCATCTGTCCTTTACAAATAGCAGGGTGTTGAAGTTTCCCAAGTACAATAGTAGATTTCTCTATTTCTCCTTGCAGTTCTACCACTTTTTGCCTCCTATGTTTTGACATTCTGCTGCTAGGTGCATACATGTTAAGGATTGTTACATCTTCTGGAAGAACTGACCCCTTTTTTATTATGTAATGTCCATCTTTATCCATGGCAATTTTCCTTGCTCTGAACTCTGCTTTGTCTGAAATTAATAAAACCACTCCAGTTTTCATTGATTAGTGTGATCACAGTATATCTTTCTCCATCCTTTTACTTTTAATCAGTATGTGTCATATTAAAAATGGGTTTCTCATAGACAACATAGAGTTAGGTCTTATTTTTTTTGATCCACTTTAGCAGTCTCAGTCTTTTAGTTGGTGTAAAACATATATGGCATAAAAACTGATACAACTGCAAAGAGAAAGATGAATCCACTATCAGAGTTGCAGAATTAAACACCACTCTATTGGTAATTTAAAGATCCAGTACGCAGAACATAGTTAAAATAAACAACACTATCAACTGGATCTAATTGACACCTACAGAGTACTTCATCCAACAGCACAATATCATTCTTGTCAACCTCACATGGAACACTGACTGAGACAGACCATATTCTCAGCTATACAACATACCTTAACACATAAAAAGAATAGAAACCATACATGTCTGCTCTCAGACAACAATGGAATTAAACTGGAAATCAGTAACAAAAAGGTATCTGAAAAACCCCCAAATAGTTAGGAATTAAATAACATACTTTTAAATAACACATATATCGAGGAAGTATCAAAAGAAATTTTAAAATATTTTAAACAAAATTAAAATGAAAATATCTAAATCTGTAGGATGCAGTGAAGGCAACTGTTACAAGAGAAATTTATAGCACTGAATGCATAATAGAAGAAAAGAAGAAAAATCTAAATCAATAATCTAAACTTTCACTTTAGGAAACTAGAAAAGGAGCAAATTAAACTCAAAGTAAGTAGAAGAAAAGAAATAAAAATTAGAGCAAAAATCAATGAAATTGAAAACAGGAAATCAACTGATAAAACGAATTAAGCCAGGGGAGCCTGCCTGGGTGGCTCAGTCAGTTAAGCGTCTGACTTTGGCTCAGGTCATGATCTCACAGTTTGCGAGTTCAAGCCCCACATCAGGCTCTGTGCTAACAGCTCAGAGCCCAGAGCCTGCTTCAGATTCTGTGTCTCCCTCTCTCTGCCCCTCACCTACTCACACTCTGTCTCTCTCTCTTACAAAAATAAACATTAAAAGTTTTTTGAAAAAATGAATTAAGCCAAAAGCTGGTTCTTCAAAAAGATCAATAAAATTGATAAACCTCTAGCCAGGTTAACAAAGAAAAAAAAGAGAAGAAATAAATTACTAACATCAGAAAAGAAAGAGCGGACATCACTACTGATCCCATGGACATTAAAAGGGCAATAAAGGAACATTAAGAATAACTATATGCCCATAAGTTTGATAACCTGGAAGAAACTGAACAGTTCCTGTAAACTCACAATCTACAAAAACTCAGGAGAAATCAATTATCTGAATAGGCCTATGTCTATTAAAGAAATAGAATCAATAATTAATATCTTGCCAAACCAGAAAATACCAGGTCCAGATTGGTTTACTGGTGAGTTTCACCAAACGTTTAAGGAAGAAATTACACCCATCCTCAACAGTCTCTTTCAGAAAACAGAAGCAGAAAGAATACTTTCTAACTCATTCCATGAGACCATATTATTCTAATACCAAAACCAGACAAAGACATTATCAAAAAAAACCCTCAAAAAAAAAAACAAAAAAACAACTCACAAATATAAATGCAAAAATCCACAACAGCATATTAGCAAATTGAATCTAATAATGTCTAAAAAGATTTATACACCACAACCAACCGGGATTTATTCCAGATATGCAAGGATGGTTCAATATTCAAAATTCAATGTATACAATCCATCATATCGGGGTGCCTGGGTGACTCAGTTGCTTAAGCATTTAACTCCTGATTTCAGCTCAGGTTATGAATTTGAGCCCCACGTTGGGCTTTACGCTGACAGTGTAGAGCCTGTTTTGGATTCTCTCTCTCCCTCTCTCCCCCCACCCCGACCAGCTCTTGCTCACACATTCTCTCTCCCTGTCTCTCTCTCTCTCTCTCTCTCTCTCTCAAAATAAATAAATAAACTTTAAATATTTAAAGTTTGATGATATACACCATCATATCAACAGGCTACAAAAGGAAAATTATATGGTAATATCAATAGATGCAGACAAAGCAACACCAAATGCTGACAAGGATGTGGAGCAATAGGAACTATTCCTACAGGTAGAAATGCAAAATGGAATAGCCACTGGACACTGGCAGTTTC
Source organism: Panthera leo (assembly GCF_018350215.1). Taxonomy (NCBI): domain Eukaryota; kingdom Metazoa; phylum Chordata; class Mammalia; order Carnivora; family Felidae; genus Panthera; species Panthera leo. Next base: position 79,731,135 of record NC_056681.1, on the reverse strand, counting down.
TTACAAAGCTAAACAATACTCTTACCATACAATCCAGCACCACGTTCCTTCGAATTTAACCAAATGAGTTAAAAGCTTATGTCCACACAAGAACTTGCACGTAGATATTTATAGAAGTTTTATGCACAACTGCCAAAGCCTGGAAGCAACAAAGATGTCCTCCAGTAGGAGAATGGCTAAACTGTAGTACATCGAGACAGTGGAATATTATTCAGTACTACATAAAAAAAAAAAAAAAAAAAAAAAAAAAAAGAGCTATCAATGAAAAAAACATAAAAGAACCTTAAATGCACATTACCAAATAAAAGAAGCCAATCTGAAAAAGCTACATACTTTGTGATTCCAATTATATGACATTCTGGAAAAGGCAAAACCATGGTCACAGTAAAAAAACAAAAACCAAAACAAAACGGTGGCTGCCAAGGGTTCAGAGAGAGAGAAGAATGAATAGGTGGAGGACAAAGGATTTTTCAGGCAGTAGTACTATTCTGAATATCATACAGAATTTGATACTATAAAGGTAGATACATGCCATTATACATTTGTAAAGATGGAATGTACGACACAGAGAGTGAACTTTAATGCAAACCATGGACTTTAGTTAGCAATAATGTAATAAAAGCAGCTCATCTATTGTAACAAATGTACTAGACTAATGCCAGATGCTAATAATAGGGGATATTGCACTGGGAAGGACTGTGAGGGGATGTAAGGTTAATTCTTTGTACTTTCCACTCAATTTTTCTGTAACCCTAAAACTACTCTAAAAAAACAGTCTATTTTTAAAAACTGAATGACAGATAACAACATGCACTAATTTCATATATTATGCTAAATAAAAGAGTCAAACACAAAGAGTATGTACTATATGATTCCATTTAGGAAGTTCAGTAAATGAATTAGAATTATATCTATCAACATGGATGAAGCATAAACACAGATGCTGAACAATAACAACAACAACAAAAAAGACAACTGCACACAAACACATAAAGTATGATGCTATTTGTATGAAGTTTTGTTAGATGACAAATACTATAAATTTTAAAAATATTATGTAGTAAAACTATAAAGGTATGCACAAGATTGTTAAACACCTAATGCAGGATAATGATTACTTCAGAGGACAGAAAATGAAATCTGAGAGACACATAGAAGGCTCTAATAGGATCTGTAATTTAGGTTAAAAACATTTTGATAGAAAAAGTTGTGAAGACAGTACAGCATTTCAATATGCCAGACACTTAATTTCCCAGTTTATTAACATCTTATATTTCTATGGTACACTTACAACAATTAATAACCAATATCGATACATTATTTATTATTAACTACAATGTAAATACTTTCTTAGTTGTTTTTTTAAAGTTTACCTTTTTTTTTTTAATCTCTACACCCAATATGGGGCTCAAATTCACAACCCAAGATCAACAGCTGCATGCTTTACCAACTGAGCCAGCCAGGTGCCCTCATACTTATGTTTGCTCTAACGTCCTTTAAAAAAAAAAAAAAATTAACATTTACTTATTTTTGAGAGAGAGACAGAGCACGAGCAGGGGAGGGGCAGAAAGAGAGAGGGAGACACAGAATCCGAAGCAGGCTCCAGGCTCTGAGCTGTCAGCACAGACCATGGTGCGGGGCTCAAACCCATGAACCACAAGATCATGACCTGAGCTGAAGTCAGATGCTTAACCAACTGACCCACCCAGGCGCCACTGATCTAATGTCCTTTTAATGTTCCAGGATCCTATCCAAGTTACATTACAATTAGTCATCATTTCTCCTTAAGTTCAAGTAGCTATGGTAGTTTCTCAAACTTTCCTTCTTTTTGATAACTTGACAGTTTTGATGAGTACTTTGGAGAGTGCCCCTTAGTTGGAATCCGCCTGATGATTTTTCTTATGGTTAGACTGGTGTGATGGGTTTTGGGGAGGAAGACCACAGAGGCAAGTTGCCATTCTCATCACACCACATCAAGGGTACATGCTATCAACATGGCTTATCACTGTTAATGACACCTAGCTGAAGTAATGTTTGTCAGGTTTCTCCACTGTAAAATAATTTTCCCAACTCTCAACACTCTACTCTTTGGAAGAAAGTTACTATGAGGAACACTTAAGGAACAGGAAGTTACGCTGCACCTTCTTAAGGACAAAGCACCCACATAAATGATATGGAATTCTTCTGTATGAGCCTGTAATGTTCTAAAATACACAAAAAAGGGAAGAGGCCTCTTGCCTCCCTTCCTCCCCTTCCAACAACACATACACAAGGGGAAAGAAAAATACCAAAGTAGTTATCACTGTTAAAATCAGAGTTTTAAATTTTTTCTTTCATTTTTTAGCACTTTCCAAATTTTCTTTAATGAGCATTTTCTACTTAATGAGATTTCTTTTACTTTAACCATGCCTTTAGGCATTATAATTTAAGAATCTCTCCAGTTTTACTCCGTATCAAAAAGGGAAAGCAAAATTGCTAGTCTAACATAATAAATCTGGATTAATATGAAAAATCTTGGTTCTTATGACCAAGAAGAATAAATATCAGGGACATGAGTTCAATGACCCAAAGCACTATTTCTTAAAAGTTCATAAAACATAAGCAATAAATGTAACATCATAACTTATAGCTATTTTTAATGAACTAGATAAAATACTGTCAAAGATGAGTAATAAACTTCTAGGATAAGTAGCTTATTAAGCAATATACAAAATGACCTTGAATTCAGGTAATTCTGTTTTCCCAAAAATGAATGAAAATTTAATTATAGGAAATTTTTTTTGTCATAGTTAGTATTGCTACTAACTCATACACACACACACACACACACACACACACACTTAAAAAAAAAGCAGAAAATCCTCATCTACAAATAACATATTTACTTTTTTTTTTTAATTTTTTTAACGTTTATTTATTTTTGAGACAGAGAGAGACAGAGCATGAACGGGGGAGGGGCAGAGAGAGAGGGAGACACAGAATCGGAAGCAGGCTCCAGGCTCTGAGCCATCAGCCCAGAGCCCGACATGGGGCTCGAACTCGCAGACCGTGAGATCGCGACCTGAGCTGAAGTCGGACGCTTAACCGACTGAGCCACCCAGGCGCCCCTACAAATAACATATTTAATATTATTTTCACTCTGTAAATAATTAAGTCTTCTACCAGTTATATTATATGTGCAATTTTTAATATTGTAAGGAAAAAAGAATTGCTGGAATATGCCCAAGGAGTTGTTTGAATAAAGGATAGTTATTTCTTTAGTGGCTATATTATGTCCAAAAAGAAAAATGATTATAAATTAAATAAGATAATATATGAAATATAAATAGCTGCTTCTCCAACCACTTAATAGGAACAGTAATTACGAATTTCAAAAAGCTATGCACGCCCCTAATTTCCATTAAGTAAGTAAATTGGAACACATCATGCAGATTTAAATTCATCATCACTTCTGAAGAAAACAGACTGACAAGCATATAGAAGGCTACCAAGAACTAACAATAGTTCAACCTCCATAGAAACTACTCATGGTAACCAAAAACAAACCTTTACTTCTCAACAGTTCGTTCTGTCAAGCTCCCAAGAATTTGCTGTTAAAATGTGTAGTTAAGCCTATAAAGTACAGAATGCTGCCAGTTGTTAGCACAAAGAAATTAAGACCTTGAGAAATTAAAGCAATTTGCCTCTAGAGATTAATATTAGCTTAAAGAGTCTTAAAGTGAATGTTTTTTCTCCTGATTTACTCCATCAGAATTTTTTGTTGGAAATACATGTTTACACAATTAAAGACCAAATATCAGTAAAAAGAACTTAGTTGCATTTCTATAATCTCCTGAAATAAAAATATAATGAGCTAAAGCAAGTTTAAAGCTGTCCACAAAATGGTTTAAATTAGCATTTTCTAAAACTCCTGAAAAATGTCTTGTTTTAAAAAAACTTGTTTATGCTGTTATTTGAACTAGAACCTGGTCCAAAACTTAAGTAAAAAATAGTCCAAAAGAAAAGCAACTCAGTTTTGTCCTTTACCTTCACTAAATCAGTGAAACCTGATTTATTGCTCTTAACAGTTAGTTAGAAAATGGTTTTGTGGTTTCAAGCATATTTCTCCAGGCTTCAGTTTCCATAAAATTAAACAAAAGGGATGGTGTTAAATGATCTCTGTGTACCCCCCAAATATTAACATTCCATGCTGCTATATCTATAGGTTAAGCTACATATAATTACCAGTATTCAATGGTTTTTAACTTACAAAAACAGTAATTTGGAATGGTTCAACTTTCTAAATCTTCTAAGTTCTATTCCCTCCCAGACGCTAACTCGGACATCACTCAACTTTTGTATTTTTCAAGTAGAGCAAAATGTTTAAAAGCCAATAATAAGAGCTGGCTCCCAACTGCCATTCAGGATTGAATGTACTTTTTAGAAAATTTTTAAGGCCTATTTTAACCCTGAAGAATAAGATGATGATCTAATATGGAAATTCTCCTAAGTTACTATTTTACAATTTAGTTTTGAATATTTACAGAATTAGTGCTACCCCATTCAGTTTTATGATGTCACATGGTTATCACAGTATAATTTCTACCACTGAGTTTTCACCACCTATCAGGTCTACTCCTAAGCTCTCAAATAGGAAAAATAATATGAACCTGCCCGAGAAAAGTGTTCAATGGGATGTGTTACTAAAAGCATCCTTGGCTTTCTCAATTTGCCAGAAAATCTAGAGCAATGCTGCCCAAACTGTGATTAGCAAATCAGTGCCAGCCCACAAACTCATTACCAGTCCTCTATGATGTGATTACAGAAACTGAAAGTAGCCATTTAAAACTTGTGTGGTAATGTAATAGTAACTTTATGAATTTTATGTCAATTAATCTAATAATAAAATTGGAACTTATATTTTTATGTATTTTTGCTGAGAAATTGAAACAATCGTTTTTTAATTTATTTTGAGAGACAAAGAGACCACATGGGAGGGGCTGAGGGGAGGAGAGAGAGAGAGAGAGAGAGAGAGAGAGAGAGAGAGAGAGAATCCTAGGCAGGCTCCACACTGTCATAGTGTAGAGCCCAATATGGGGCCTGAACTCATGAACTATGAGATCATGACCTGAACTAAAATCAAGTGTTGGTTGCTCAACCGACTGAGCTACCCAGCTGCCCCCAAAATTTTCAAAAACAATACACACACACACACACACACACACACACACACACACACCTAGTCTCAAAAGACATTATTCAAGAAACACTAAAATTGGTCTGAGGAGGAAGGGGAGGGTCAGTCCAAGATGGTGGTAAAAGAAGGTCCTGAACTTACCTCCTCCAACAGACACCCAAATCTGTATCTGAATATGGAGCAATTCCCTGTGAAATATAACTGAAAACTAGCTGAACTGCTCCACCACAACAAGGATAAAAGGCCCACACTGAGAATGGTAAGAGATGCAAAGACACAGTCTTGCCAAAAACTCCATCCCTGGCATGGCAACCAACAATAGGGAGGGATCTCACAATCTGGAGTTTCTTCCCAAGAAGCAAGAGGTTTCTGCTTCAAGTCAGGAACCCCAACCCTTAGGACCTACACTGAAGAGAAGAGCCCCCAAAATCTGTGGCTTAGAAAACCAACAGGGCTTATATCTTAGGGACCCAAAGGGTTAGAGGGAACAGAGACGGTCCTTTTAAAAAAATTTTTTTAATGTTTATTTATTTTTGAGGAGAGAGACACACAGAGAATGAGCAGGGGACGGGCAGAGAGAGGAGACACAGAATCCGAAGAAGGCTCCAGGCTCTGACAGCTCAGAGCTGGACACAGGGCTCGAACCTGTGAATCCTGAGATCATGACCCGAGCTGAAGTCAGACACTTAACCGAATGAGCCACCCAGGGGTGCCCCTACATGTGAACATGCACTCTCCTGATGTACCACTGAGGCTGGTGAGCATGCAGTCAAGGTATCTTCTTTCTACCTTGCTAAAACCAGTGAGCTTGCCCTACTCCCTACAGTCTCCACCTACTCCACTAAAGCTGACAGGCACATGCAATCCATACAGGGACACCCCTTGATCACCTGGTTTGATGGCCAGGGTGCTTGTGTTCCTGGGCTCCACAGGGCTGAAACAATCAGGAAGATAGTTCTTGGTAGGTTACCACCCTCCAGCGCACTGCATAAACAGCAGGCTAAAACACACTCCCAGTCTTCTTGAGAAAAAAGCCCATTTACAAGTCCAGAGCTTCAGTCTGAAGTACAAGCTACAGGTCTACCACGCATCCTAGAGGCTACTGAGGTGCTCTCAGAGAATGTAAGAATGGAGACACCATCCTTGCATACTCCCTTAGCCTCACTACAGCTTGAAAATACCTCCCAGAAAGGAAATTATACATATATCTGGAAGCCTGATCTGCAACTGTCTCCCAAGGGACACCTCCAGATTTTCTAGTCTAAAGACCAGCACGGTTTACAATTGTGACCCCACAGGACTGTACCTATTTTCAGGCTGCTGCCTGAGGGTCTGATTTCCAATCAGCCACATTAAGCAACACGCTACTAAACAACTATTGGATTAAAAAAGAAACCAAACGGGGAAAAAAAATTGTAAAGACAAATGGAAATACAACATACCAAAATCTATGGGATGCAGCAAGAGCAGTTCTAAGACGGAAGTTAATAGTAATATAGGCCTACATCAAGAAGCAAGAAAAATCTCAATCTATATTTTGCACCTAAAGGAACTAGAAAAAGAAAAATAAATGAAGTCCAAAGCTAGTAGAAGGAAAAAAATAAAGATCAGAGCTGAAATAAAAGCTAAAAAAGCAAAAGGAAAGATTGGTGACATTAAGAGCTGGTTCTTTGAAAAGATAAGCAAAATTGACAAACTTTTAGCTAAACTCACCAAGGGAAAAAAAAGAGAGAAGGCTCAAATAAAATTGGATTTGAAAGTAGAGAAGTTACAACACATACCACAAAAATATAAAGGATCATAAGAGACTACTACTATGAACAATTATATGACAACAAACTGGACAACCTAAAAAAACAAAAAGAAAAGTAAATTACTAAAATCATACAATCTTCCAAGACTTAATAAGGAAGAAATAGAAAATCTAAAAAGACTGATTACTAGTAAGGACATTAAGCGAGTAATCAAAAAAATCCCAAACAAAAGTTTAGGACCAGGCGGCTTCACAAGTGAAGTCTACCATTCAAAGATTAATATGTATCCTTTTCAAACTCTTCCAAACAACTGAAGAGGAGGGAACACTTCAATACACATTTTACAAAGCCAGCGTTATCCTAATACCAAAACCAGATAAGGAGATCACAACAAGAAAATTATAGGCCGATATCTCTGATGAAAACAGATGCAAAAATCGTCAAAAAAATATTAGCAAATAAAATTCAACAATACATTACCAAAATCATACACCATGATCATGTGGGATTTACTCCTGTGGTGCAAGAATGGTACAATATTCACAAATCAATCAACATGATACAACACATTAACAGAATGAAAAATAAAAATCATATTATCAATAGGTACTTAAAAAGCATTTGACAAAATTCAATATGCATTTAGAATAAACTCTCAACAAAGTGGGTAATGAAAGAAGGTACCTCAAAACAATATGATAAGCCCACAACTAACATCATACTCAACAGTGAAAAGCTAAAAGTTTTTTCTCTAATATCAGAAACAAGAAAAGGGGAGCCTGGGTGGCTCAGTTGGTTGAGCGTCCAGCTTCCACTCAGGTCATGATCTTGCAGTTTGTGAGTTCGAGCCCCGCACTGGGCTGTGCTGACAGCTTAGAGCCTGTAGTTTGCTTCAGATTCTGTGTCTCCTTCTCTCTCTGCCCCTCTGTTGCTTGCACTCTCTCTATCTCTCAAAAATAAACATTTTAAAAAAATTTTTAAAGAAATTAAAAAAAAAAAAAAAAGAAACAAGAAAAGGATGCCCTCTCCCACTTTTATTCAACACAGTATTGAAGTCCTTGCCAGAGCAATTAGGCAAAAAAAAAAAAAAAAAAAAAAAAAAAGAAGAAGCAAATGACATCTAAATTGAACTGGAAGAAGTAAAATGGTCACTATTTGTGGAAAACATAATTCTATATTAAAAATCATAAAGACATGTTAGAGCTAATCAATAAAATATCAGGCTACAAAATCAACATACAAAAAGTTAGTTGTGCACACACTAACAACAAAATATCAGAAAGAAAAATGAAGAAAATAATCCTATTTACAATTGCATCAAAAATAACTAGGAAGGGACACCTGGGTGGCTCAGTCGGTTGAGCATCCAACTTCGGATCAGGTCATAATCTCATGATTCAGGAGTTTAGCCCAGCATTGGGCTTGCTGCTGTCAGCACAGGGCCCCTTTGGATCCTCCGCCCTCCTCTCTCTCTGCCCTGTCCTCCCTCCCTCTCTTTCTTTCTCAAAATTAAATAAGCATTAAAAAGTAATAATAATAACTAGGAATAAATTTATCAGAGGTGAAAGACCTGTACAATGAAAACTATAAGTCACTGATGAAAGAAATTGAAGAAGATCCAAAGAAACAGGAAGATATTGTGTTCATGGATTGGAAGAATTGTTAAAATGCTCATATTACCCAAAAAAATATACAAATTCAATGCAATCCCCATTAAAATACCAATGGCATTTTTCACAGAAGTAGAACAAATAAGGTGAAAATGGCTAACTCAGCTGGTGAGTCCTACTTGATTTCAGCTCAGGTCATGATTGTAACATGGATGGAACTTGAAGGAATTATACTAAGTGAAATATGTCAAATACTGAAAAACAAATACCATGATTTCACTTATATGTGAAATATTAAAAAAAAAGTGAACAAAATAAAAAATCATAGAAATATAGAACAGAATATTGGTTGCAAAGTAGGTGAAACAGATGAAGGAGGTCAAGAGGTACAAAATTTCAGTTATAAAATAAGTAAGTCATGGGATATAATGTACACCATGGTGACTATCGTCAACAATATTGCAGAGCATTCATGAAAACTGTCAACACAGTAAATCCTAAAAGTTATACTACACATGGTGACAGATGGTAATCAGATTTACTGTGGTGATCAATATGTAATGTGTACAAATGTTGAATCATTAGGCTGTACACTTAAAACCAATATAATGTTATAAATCAATTATAACTTAATAAAAAATTTTTTTAAAGAAGCACTGCTACCGAGGGTAAACATATTGGAAGGTTTTGTTTTGTTTTGAAATTTTTTTTTTAAGTTTTATTTACTTATTTTGAGAGACACAGAGACAGTGCAAGTGGGGAAGGGGCAGAGAGAGAGGGAGAGAGGGAATCCCAACCAGGCTTTGCACTGCCAGCACAAAGCCCACTGCGGGACTTCAACCCATGAAACCGTGAGATCATGACCTGAGCCAAAACCAAGAGTTGGACATTCAACTGACTGAGCCACCCAGGCACCCCAACATACTGGAAGGTTTTACTGTCTTTGTAATTTAGGTCAGCATTTAAAGCAAAACTACTTTTGTCAGACTTCATCAGCTAAGAGCTAATATGACTCATTTCCACTTATAATAAAAATCCAAGTTATATTTGGACAAAGGAAAAGAAGGATACCATGAAGTAAATAAGGTGCTGACTATGCAAAAGTCAGAAAGGTTAAAGTCAAAACCAAAAAAAAGAAAAGAGAAATAGGCTGTTACTTTTCATTGGGGAGAAAGGAAAATATTTCAAGTTGAAAGCAAATTTATAAACCACTGTTGACTATGCGTGGTTCCTCTTACAGGGGGCAAAAAAAGCTATACTCATTTAGAATTTCTCAACTTACACAATTCAGCAGTTGAAAATTACCAATAAAAGGAAACGGCAGCAAAAAATGAGCTATGAAGTAGAGAGACAAATTCATTTCTCACAAATCTGTGTAATTTGTCCTATTTGTTGCCATCTGTATAATAAAGTCTCTGTTTACCTGATGTCTCTAAGACTTGGGAAATTACTGCAGCCTTTGTACACAAAGTCCAACTTTGTTTAATTTGAAACAGCTAAAAATAGCAGCTAAATCAAATCATATTTCAAAGACAAATTCATATTTCCCATTAAGAGGTTTAACACACAACTGACCAGTGCACTTCGGTTGGGCGTCGCTGCTGTATTCTGCCAGCTAATTTAACAAATTTACACATTAAACAACAAGAAACTAATTTGGTTTCATAAGACAAAAATTTGGCCAATGACAGGATCACCTAGAGCACCCCGGGATATATTCTAAGCTGAATTACTTGTGCAACTATTAACAGACAATCTACAAGGAACTTTACAGTTTACTGGCTGCTCTAATGTTCCATAAAGGGCAGACAGTTGAACAATTAACCAAGCCCAAATCTAGTGATAGAGAGCAAGATGGGAATGAGAAAAAATAAAAGTGCATATTATAGTAAGTGTGGAATCTGGTTAAATATATTCACACAGCATGTAATAGAATACCAATAACAACTGAAGATTAAACATCCACAATTTCAAAACAACCTTAAGCAATTGGGAAGGTCTTTGATACAAAGCAGTTGGTCTCTGCTCAGACAGAAATTTTAATCATGTGTTTTAGGAGGTATGCTTAGCTAGTAAGCAAACCTAGCCAACTTACTGATATTTTCAGGGCAGTATTACAGAACCTACTTGTTTTCTTAATGAAACCAAGTCTTGATACTTCATTATCAGCAAATTATTTACCTTTTTGTATGTCTGAAAATACTTAGTAAAGTTTTCTTAAGGTAAAAAGTTAACAAAATACTGAAAGTCCTCCACTTGGCTTTTTAAGATCTTTCTTGGTCATGTACTTCATATACTTTATTCAGAGTTAATAACTGATCACCAACTATTTACTAAAGGTCCACATAGTTTGACACCATGTTAAAATACCTGTTCACACTATGCAAGTCTAGTGGGAAGCCTACAGATCACATCTGTGATTTTCAGTGTTGAAATACTTTTAGCTCTGGTTTTTGAAATAGTCTCGCTTGGTAGCTAAACCTAGCAGACAAATCAAACTGCTAATCCAAATAGTCTTCTCCATTTAAATAAGATACTTGTAACTGTTACCTTGAAATTACAGAAATTAGGGCACTAGGGTGGCTCAGTCAGTTAAGCTTCCAACTCTTGATTTCAGCTTAGGTCATTATCTCATAGTCGTGGGGTTGTGGGATTGTGCCTGAAGTTGGCTCCACACTGAGTGTGGAGTCTGCTTAAGATTCTTTCCCTCTGCTCCTGCCCTGCTTGTACCCACACACACCCTCTCTCTCTCAAAAAAAATTAAAGAAAAAAGAAATTAAAATATTTCTGAACATGTTTTTAAGTTGTTTTTTTTTTTAATTTATTTTGAGAGAGAGAGAGAGAGAGCGCTTGCATGAGCAAGCAGGGGAGAGGCAGAGAGAGAGGGAAAGAGAGAATCCCAAGCAGGCTCCATGCTCAGCACAGAGCCCAATGCAGGGCTCAATCTCACAACCATGAGATTATGACCTGAGGCAAAATCAAGAGTTGAACACTTAACCAACTGAGCCACCCAGTCGCCCCCCCCATCAACCTTTTAATACATCACTCTTAAATATGAACAAAGAGGCACAAAATATGAAGAAAGCATCTGACATGAAAGACACACCAAAATAAACAGAAAATAAAAAAAGAAATTCAAAAACACAGAAAATTTAGGGGGCGCCTCGGTGGCTTAGTTAAGCATCCGACTTCACCTCAGGTCATGATCTCACAGTTCATGAGTTTGAGCCCTGCATCGGGCTCTGTGCTGACAGCTTAGAGACTGGAGCCTGCTTCAGATTCTGTCTCCCTCTGCCCCTCCCCTGCTCATGCTCTCGCTCTCGCTCTCTCTCTCTCTCTCTCTCAAAAATAAACATTAAAAAAATTTTTAATAGAAAATTCAGGAAATTTTATTAAATCCAAGAAATGGCCTATTATTAACATTATCAGAAATACAGAAGGAATTGCCCATACAACAAATATTAACTCCTTTTTTCTTTAAAAAACATTAAAGAACTAAGAACTCCTGAAAAATAAACAGCAGAAATAGAAAATTCAAAAAAGAACAGCTGAGAAAATTTTCAGAAAGTTGGTAAAAAAAGCAAAGATATAAAAAAAAATAATGAGAGAAAAAAAAGACTAAGAAAATAAAAGGAATCAGGCAAGAAGGCCTAACCCTGAGTTCTAAAATTGGAAAAGAAAAAAAATGGTGTGAAGGAAATTATCCAATAAATTGTACACAAAGATTTCTTACAACTAAAAGACATGAGTTTTTAGATTCAAAGTGTGCAGATTATGGGTAATATTTCTCAGCTATGAAGAAATTGACCAATTCAATAATAATGCTTTTATGAACAACTTTGTGTAACCTAGAAAAAGCTGATTAAATCTTCTGTCTCAGTTTCCTCATTTGTAAAATAGGGAAATACGAAGCTCACAGTGCTGTAAGAATTAGATAATATAACATTTATGGAAGAATACATAACATTTATAAAATGACATTCATAGAATAACATTTATATATATAAAATAACATTTATAGAAGAATTAGATAAAATAACATTATACACACACATATATACACAATGGAATACTACTTAGCAATGAAAAAGAATGCCATTTGCAACAACGTGAATGGAACTGGAAGGTATTATGCTAAGAGAAACAAGTCAGTCAGAGAAAAACAGATATCCTAACATTTCACTCATATGTGGAATTTGAGAAACTTAACAGATGAACATAGGGGAAAGGAAGGAAAAATGAGATAAAAACATAGAGGGAGGCAAACCATAACAGACTCTTTAAATACAGAGAACTGAGGGTTGATGGGATGGGGAGGTGGGTTAAATGGGTGACAGGCATTAAGGAGGGCACGTTTCAGGAAAAGCACTGGGTGTCATATGTAAGAGATGAATCACTGGGTTCTACTCATAAAGCCAAGACTACACTGTATGTTAACTAACTTGAGAACTAAAAAAAAATAAAAAATAAAAATAAATAAATAAATAAATAAAACTTAAAATTCCATGTAAAACTAAATGAACAAAAGCAAAAATAATTTTAAACAATACTGACCCCAAACAATAAAGCTAGTACAGTAAGTTATTTATAAAGTGAAAAAACCTCATGGAAAGTAACATGACAAAACATAATATATTCATGAGCTTTCATCTAATAACTTACTCCTAAGAAATAAACCAAATACAGAATTCAACAGAAGCAAAAACTAATTGAAATGTTATATGTAAAAAATTCTAGAAATAATCCAAATGTGTACTACAGAAGTATAAGTACAATACAAGGTTAAATGGTCAATAAAAATAATTACTAACCTTATACAGAAACATGAAACAGGTATTTCTGAACCAAAAAATTATTTAATATGATCTAACATATTCTGACAGCAGGATAACAAAAATAAGGTCTGTCCCCAGAAAATCTAAGATGGAACTCTGCATTTTCATGTAAAAATCAGATTATGATTTATATGACTACTACTACATAAAAATTAACATGTAAACAAAGCCTAGAAAGAATTATTAAAATGAAAATTGCTTTGGTAGAATGATGAAACTGTGGATAATCTTTTACCAAAATTGTCATAAATGGTTTTAAATAGCTATATCTCCCCAACTGCAGTATAATATGAACCAGTCTTTATGATTTTAATAAAAGCAATTTAATTGAATTGCTGCTTGCTTCTAATCAGTTTCTGCTCAAACTCTTAAAAGTTTTAATATGCCTTAGTTTATCTTTTAACAGTTCAGGTGTCAGAAGAGGAATCTAAGAAAGACCTTTCCTGTGAGCAAAAAGCAATGAATACATCTTAAGTATTCACTGAGCCCATGCATTCACTGCTTTCTCCCTGAATGAGACCCTCTGGGATATTTGAGTTCCATAGCTTTTGCGTTATGACCTCTCAGACTATATTAGAGCATTACTTTGTCCTGACTGGGTCCAAAGTCACACTGGGTCAAAAAAAAAAAAGAGACTGGACCCAGTATGAGGCCTAGGGCAAATAAAATTTTAAGGGGAAAAAGAGAGAGAGAGAGAGAGAGAGAGAGAGAACTAGTTTCCTCTGAATCCAAAAAGTCTGAGGTCTCTTTCACCTACGACTTTAGTTAACTATATGTACAAAAATTACAGGCCTAGACCTATATTTTTCTGAACAAGTGGGCTAGCTTTACCAAAGATAATCTTGAATTACAGTGGCCAGAGTGGAAACTTTTACCTAGATAAATTTATTCATTTCTGAGGTACCCTAGAGAAAAAAGGGTTTCAGCCAGGGTAGAAAAATTATTTTTCTTCCTCTGTATTTTCTGATGACCAAGATGGTACCTAGCAAGGCACCCCACTCACTCTGGAGCCTGCAAATAAGATCCTGGGGAAACTGGCAGAAGCCAGAAAAGGGTGAGAATTCTTACCAAAGTCAGCACTCTTGATTTCTGTCCTTAGTGACCAGTGAAGAGAAGAAGGTAAAATTTCACATTGTCCCTTCCTTTCCAAATTCATACTCTTGTGAATTTGTTTTGGGGGTGCTCAGTATTTATCAATTCTTTCCTACTCTGGAACAGCCCTTGCTTCCTTGTTTGTCTGTCCTATGAATTTGGCTTAACTTTTCACCTGTATGGGTATGTAGATAATCAACTCTTGTGTGTGCAAACAGCTAAAGCTGGGGAACCCCAAGAATTTGACTGGACAGAAGCAACCCAGTTGCAGCGAGTATCCTATCAATTGCTGCCAGCTCTCACAGGGACTATCCACGTCCTTCTTCATTTTGGTTATCTTTGGGAGTGGTTCTGGACTTTGGGAGGACTACATCTTTCACACCCTCTTTGCCGACACCTCTGTCCACAGTTAGATCATGAAAGGCTTATCAGTTTTGTTTTAAGTCACAGGATAGGTATGCCTGTGGTATAAAAGAAAAAGGGAAAAACAGTTTTTTAAAGAGTTCAGTACTATCAAGAATATGCTGTTTTCCTGTATAAAACCTGATATTAAGATATTTGAAAAGATTTTGAATGAAATGTAGGGACAAAAGTGGTCAAATGGAAATTGATATTCAGATGCTGATAGAAATGATTGTTTTAAGGCCTTCTCCCCTAAGATAAAATGTACAGCGGAATGCTTTGGATTCCCTATTTTGGACATCTCCCAAATTTAAAGAAGCAAATTGAAGATAATGTAGTTGGGCACGTGGGTAAGCCCTTTAATATCACTCAAGTTGCAACCCAATTCTTTGAGGAATTAAAAATAACTGTCCTGGTCTTACAAATCATATCTGTACAAAAACAGAAATCCAACTCTAGAAGCAATTCAAAGCCCATCTATCCTTTTTATCAATCCCAAACTTCCCATTTTCAACTCAAATGCTCACAGATATTGCAAAAGATCTGTCCAGTTGTAAGCAAAACTCCCTTTTGGAGAAAATTTACAACCCTTCCCTGTGCCTTTGAGATGTAAATATTCTACCTGGTCTTCTGTAGGAACCAAAAGCCATCTCTGAAATGCAAACATGAGGACGACCATTCTTATCAGGACAAAAACAAAGCTATTTGGAAACTAGATGAATGAAAAATTGTTAAAAGTCTTCTCTACAAGTAAGAATAAAAACCTTAAACCATCTGAGCAGGTAATCTTACTTCATCTGCCAGAAACACAATTTGGATCCCAATGTTCTTTTAGAACTATTCAGTTTTGTATTATTGTACCTGTCCCCTGGCTAAAATTTTAAAACAAAAGTTGTAAGATATATGCATATGTCTGGATGTTTATATATGTCTATATATGTATGTTATATAGATGTGTTTTTTCTACCTCCAAATAGTACTGCCAATAATTTATAAAAGAGTTCTATTTAATTGGCATAAAGGTAAGTAAGTGCTTATCTTAAGTGCTTAAGTTAAGCATTCTCTCAAAAAAACACAAACTAACCTAAATGTTTTTCAAGTTCATGTGATCTAGGATAATCTTCAGTAAATAAAAGTTCATTAATGTTTCTTGGCTTAATTAAAACAGGCATATCTTCAGGCTTATCAACATTAAATATAATGCAGACATACAATTTTTATTCTACCTGGGTTTACTAAAAATTAAGTCCATGCTATCTGTTACAGAATATATAAGCAAGAAACACAAATAGATGGTTAGCTGTTTAATGTCTGATAAAACTTTCAAGATTAAGTTAAACATAACTTATGAGGAAATACATTAAATATAAAACAAAAACTCATGACATTTTCAACAATAATTATGTTTTACCAGATGTCTACTTAATAAGTTTCTAAAATCTTTTTGGTAACTTGAAACCTTAAAGTTATACCAAATCAAGTTAAGTGATATTTATTGACTATCTAGATCATTTTCAAATATGATAAAATGTTTAAACATTAATTACTGAACATAGGGTTATTTACTTTTGGCTCATAATGTTGGAATCAAAAATATTTGGGTCTATGTCATACGCTACACTGAAAAACTGACTACGAGGAAGACTTACTTCCAGAAACTATGAAATAAGTTTATAAATAAAATATAAATTTGGAAATAAATGTATAAATTTGTGAATCCACAGAATTCTTGCATAACATAGTCCACAATTGCTTGCTTCTTAGTTTTCAGCAGAAATTAAGGTTTCTAAGAGTTAAGATTCTAATTAATAGATGTAATTAAAACTACTGGAAATAGTAAGAGTGAGAAGAAACAACTGTGTATGAAAAGTTGGTTAAGAAAGTAGAATAAGTGTTTTGGGACAAAAAGAGTTACAAAGGATGGGTTTTGTTAAGGGAAGAGAGAGTAATTTTGTTCTAAGGTAGAATGACTGGATGTTACAAAATGAGAAAGAGGAAAAATACAGGCCAAAACCCAAATGGACAAAAGTTGTAGAAAGTTGGTGAAGGAACCTCGGTAAAGAAATTTACATGTGGTGGGTGCCCAGGTGGTTCAGTCACTGAAGTGACTGACTTCAGCTCAGGCCATGATCTCACAGTTTGTGGGTTCAAGCCCTGCATCGGGCTATGTGCTGACAAAGCAGAGCCTGCTTGGATCCTCTGTCCCCTCCCACCCCCCGCCCCATCCCTCCCTCCCCTAATCGGGCTCTCTCTCTCCCAAAAATAAATATACATTTAAAAAAAAAAGAAAGAAAGAAATGTATGTGTGGTCAAAGCTAAAATTGGGAAGAATTTCTCTGAGTTTTTAAAAAAAATTTTTTTTTACATTTATTAATTTTTGAGAGACAGAGAGAGACAGAGCATGAGAGGGGGAGGGGCAGAGAGGGAGACACAGAATCCAAAGCAGGCTCCAGGCTCTGAGCTGTCAGCACAGATTCCGACACGGGGCTCGAACTCATGAGCTGTGAGATCATGACCTGAGCCCAAGTCAGACGCTCAACCGAGTGAGCCACCCAGGTGCCTCAAAAGAGCTAAGTTTTGTAACCTTCTATCTTTGCCTATAAAATCTATGGTCACTTTGGTTAAACAGATAATAAATGAATATTATGAAATACTACTTATTTCATAACAATTTATGATCATATTAAATCAAATGTTCAAACCTTTTAACACTGTTGACAACTTCCCAAATCAAATTCTTGTTTTTTTAATGTTTATTTATTTTTGACAGAGAGTGAGGGAGGGAGGGGCAGAGAGAGACGAAGACACAGAATCCGAAGTAGGCTCCAAATTCAAACGCGGGGCTCAAACTTAACAACAGTGAGATCATGACCTGAGTCGAAGTTGGAAACTTAACCAACTGAGCCACTCAAGAGCCCCCCCCACCACCCCGAGTCTTACTAGGTGAGTAAGAAAGGTCGCTTCCTGGCATCCCCAGTAACATCAGGATATTTTGGGGACCTCAAGAAGAGAATTCACTCAATGTATTCTAGACAACACCAGATGGTGAGTCTTTGGCTTGTCTTCCTAGCCTCATGATGCTTTTTGAAAGTCCAATTCAAAATTCCTTATGAAAAGTTACCAAGCTAATTAAAAATAATCTGTATGGTCAATTCTCATTCTTACTGCACTCACGGAAATAATCAGTACAAGTAAGGAGACTAGACTTATTCTGCATACAGATGACTCTTACTTTTTGTTATTACCTCTAATAGAAATGGGGGTAAATATAGAAAGAAAAATAAGTTTCAATGGTAAATTATACCACACCCTTGTGGGTATAAGTTCTGGTCCTTTTCATTATCTTTGAGGTTTTACTATCTACCTGTAAGCTGGACTGGACCCTGAATTTTTCTGGTTTCCTGTAATACCTGGCTACAACTCTCCAAACTTATGTTTCCAATTTTCTCCCACCTTCTGACTTAAAATCACCAAGAACAAGACTACCCTTGAACCTCACTGGAAGGGACCATACTCGGTCACTACCCAAACAGCACTCTAACTTCAAGACCTTGAACACTGGGTCTACATCTCCCAATTACAAAGGGCTCCTCCAAACTATTAGAATTATACATCAGCTGGAGACTCAAATTAAAACTGACTAGAGAGGTTCCTCCCCAGAAGCAAACAATGCCTTGAGGAAGACAGCTCTCCCAACACCACAGATCAAGATCTTCGTTACCAACATGAAACTGTATTTCATTTCCTGTTCTACTACTTATTTTTTTACCCTGCCTATGCACAAGAAAACAATGCTCCTTAACTCTGACACCTATCGTTGACTCTACCCCTAAGGCCACAGATACACTATAAAAATCCGTAGGCTTTCTGGTTGAGGTGGTTTTAGATAATGGAGTTGTTTTAGATTACCTTTTGGCCGAACAAAGAGGAGACTGTACCATAGCAAATACCTCTTGTTATACCAGGACCTACACCTTTGGTATCATATAAATATAAGAAATCAGTAAACAATTCACTTGTCACATTGTATGACTTATTTCATATCGACTAGTCTAGTTCATAGGGGTCATGACTAAAGAGTAGTATACTTCAGTCTCTTGGTATTATTTCCTGACAGTCATCATTATATATTTACCCTGGTGAACTGTGTTCTCTCAAAGGTTTTAAATACATGTTCACAGCCAGGAACAGTACATCAGATGGTCTCACTGCACTTGGAGAAACAGACACAGGATGGACAACAAGATAAGAGCAAAAACAATTCTTTGAAAGAAAGCTGAGTAAGAGGATCCTAAGTTCACCTTGTCCCACAGATACAACTAGATTATACCCCCCATCAGTATAAATAACCCAGAAAATGATCAAAACACTGGCAGAACACTCTCCACAGCTAAATGTAGAGAAGAGGCCACACTGAAGAGGGTAGGAAGGGCAGAGACACAGGCAGGAGCAAAAGGGACCCATGGGACTATCTGCAGGAAGGAAGGACGCATGCCCCTATGGTAGGCGCATAGGGGAAAGGAGCAGAACCAAACACCAGGCAGCACAGGCATGGGAGACCCACACTGGAAGATGAATACCCATAACATGTGGCTGTGAAAACCAAAGGGGCTTAACTTTGCAAGTTCTTAGAATCAGTGGAACTTACCACATGAAGCTTTAAAAACCAGCAGGCTAGGCTCTAGGAGAGCCAGGAGTATCCATCACTAAAGACACAGCACAACAAACAGCCCTGCTGAGACACAGCTCAGAAGTGGCAATGTGGAAAACACCTGGGCTACACAAGAGGGAGATTTGTTTACTAATCTCAGAGTGTATGCTGGAGGGGCAGGGATCCTTGGGAGAATTCCCCAAGAATAAAAAGGCTGACAGGTGTCATTTTCCTCCCCCGTGCTTGAGCCTAGATACACAAACACCTGCAGGAAACAGCATAGCACCCACAATCTCCACCTAGCTTATTAAGAATGTGCACCACCCCCACATGCTTCTGTGTGTCTGTGCCCACTAACCCAGCCTCCACAGGAGTCTTCCTAGGCAGCTGCAGGCCCCCTCCCACAGAAGACCTGCAGGGGCCTGCAGGGACCTCGCTGGAACCAAGCCTCCTGCCCCACATTCTCCTGCAGACATGCCCCCTCCAATACGCCCTTGGCTGGAGCCCATTCAAATTGGTGCCACAAGCCAGGCAGTGTGTAAGCAGACCAGACCAGGGCCAGCACCAGTCCAAAGTGACTCCTGCCCTGAGGAGAAGGGACAATAACCACACACACCAGTCCAACTACAACCCTGGCAGCAGGCTGGGGCAGACATCTGGTCTGACTGCAGGCCCCACCCACCAATGAAAATTTCTCAGAGAATAAGACAGGGAAACTACCCTGCAGTTCAGGGCTACTAAGTCAATGGCAAAAGCCTCGTCTGACTCAACCCAAGCCCAAGGCAACCCCAGAATGGCCCAATAATAACACAGGGATCAAACTCTGCCCACAACAGGCAAAAAGAGCCATTGTAGATGACGGGACTGAAGGCAAATGCGGCTCAGCCACAACAGAAAGCATGCAACACACATAGGAGAACTCCTGAAGTGCCAGGTTCTGGTAAACAGTGGACACTGCACTACAGGGCACTACAAAAATCTGTTCTTCATAAGGCCAAAATTTCAAGAGCAAGAGACATAGCTGACTTTTCTAACACAAAGAAACAGACACAGAAAGGCAGACAAATTTAGGAGATAGAGCAATATGTCCAAAATGAAAGGAAAAGACAAAATCACAGTAAAAGAGCTAAATGAAAAAGAGATGAATAAAAGGCCTGATAGGGAATTTAAAGTAATGGTCATAGGGGCACCTGGGTGACTCAGCTGATTAAGCATCTGACTTCAGCTCAGGTTCAAGGTTTGTGAGTTTGAACCCCTCATCAGGCTCTCTGCTCTCAGCGTGCAGCCAACTTCAGATCCTCTGTCCCTACCTCTCTCTGTGTACCTCCCCTGTTTGCGTGTTCTCTGTCTCCCTCAAAAATAAAAAAATAATAAACATTTTTTTAAAAATATAATGGTCGTAAAGATACTCACTGGACTGGAGAAAACAGCGGAGGACCTCAGTGAGACCTCAACAAAGGGATAGAAAACATAAAGAAAAAAAACAATCAGAGATGAACAACTCAAATAAAATTAAAAGTACACCAGATGGAATGAACAGCAGATTACAGGAAACAGAAGAATGGATTGATGACCTAAAGAATAGAGTAATGGAAAGCACTCAGTTGAATAGGAGAGAGAAACAAATACTAACAAAACATGAAAATAGACTAAGGGAACTCAGCAACACCATCAAGCATGATAATATTCACATTATAGGGATCCCAAAGGAGAAAAGAGAAAAAAGTAGGCAGAAAATTTATTTGAAGAAATAATAGCTGGAAACTTCCCTAATCTAAAGAAACAGAAATCTAGATCCAAGAGGGACAGAGGACCCCCAATAATATTAATCCAAAGGGGTCCACACCAAGACACATAGTATTAAAATGGCAAAAAGTAGTTATAAAGAGAGAATTTTAAAAGCAGCAAGAGAAAGGAAAACAGTTACATAGAAGGGAAAACTATAAAGTTATCAGCTGATTTTTCAACAGAAACTTTGGAGACGAGTAGGGAGTGGCATGACATATTCAAAGTAATGAAAGAAAAAAACCTGAAGCAGAGAACACTCTATCCAGCAAGGGTACAATTCAGGATAGAAGGAAAGATAGAGTTTCCCGGACAAACAAAAGTTGAAGGAATTCATCACCACTGAACCATCTCTACAAGAAAAGTTAAGGGGGTGGGGGAGAGGGCACCTGGCTGGATCAGTTGGTGAAGCATGCAACTCTTGGTCTCAGGGTTCTGAATTTGAGCCCCATGTTGTGTGTACAGATTACATAAAAATAAAATATTTTTTAAGAAAAATAAATATTAAACAGACTGAGTGGAAAGACCACAAGCAGGAATAAAACAAGCAGCAAGCACAAAAGCAGTAAAATTAACCATCTCAATAAAAATCAGTCCAGGGATTCACAAAATAAAAGGATGTAAAAGGATGTTATGTATGACACCATAAACCTGAAATGTGGGGAGAGAGGAATAAAAAATGGGTTCAAACTTAAGCAACCACCATCTTAATATGGACTTCTATGTGTATAAGATGTTATATATAAACGACATGGTAACCACAAATCAAAATCCAGTAATACATATGCCTAAAATAAAGAGAAAATAATCCAAAGTATATCACTAACAAAAGACAGAAAACCATGAAAGAAGAGAACAAGAAAGGAACACAGAACAATTATAAAAACAATCATAAACAAATAACAAAATGGCAATAAGAACATACCTATCAATAATTACTCTGAATGTAAACAGACTAAACACTCCAATCAAGAGACGTGGGGTAATGGAATGGATAAAAACGCAAGACCCATCTACATGCTGCCTATAAGACACTCATTTTAGATCTAAAGACACATGCAGACTAAAAGTGAAGGGACAGAAAAGCATTTATTATGCAAATGGAAGTGAAAATAAGGTCAGGGTAGTAATACTTGTAGAGGACAAAATGGACTTTATTACTATTTTTTTTTAATGTTTATTTTTGAGAGAAAGAGAGAGACAGAGTGCAAGTGGGGGAGGCACAGAGAGATAGAGAAGGAAACACAGAATCTGAAGCAGCCTCCCAGCTCTGAGCTGTCAGCACAGAGCCTAATGTGGGGCTTGAACTCATAAACAGCAAGATCATGACCTAAGCCAAAGTTGACCGCTTAACCCAGACGCCCCAAGGACAAAATAGACTTTAAAACAAAGACTGTAGGGGTGCCTGGTCTGTTAAGGATTTGACTGTTGGTTTCAGCTCAGGTCATGATCTCACAGTTTGTGGGTCTGAGCCCCGCACTGGGCTCCATGCTGACAGTGCAGAGCATGCTTGGGATTCTCTCTCTCTCTATCTCTCTCTCTGCCCCTCCCCTGCATGCTCTCTCTCAAAATGAATAAATAAACTTAAAACAAAACAAAGACTGCAATACAAAAAAGAAGGACATTAAATAAGCATAAAAGGGACATTCCAACAAGATGTTAAAAAAATTGTAAATATTCATACACCCAATGTGAAAGCACCCAAATAATTAATAAGAGACAAAAAGATAGTAATCAATAGTAATAGAACTTTAACATCCCACTTATATCAATGGATAGACCATCCAAATAGAAAATTTACATGGAAACACTCTTTTTTTCTTTTTTTTTTTTTAATTTTTATTTTTTTCTAATTTACATCCAAGTTACTTAGCATATAGTGCAACAATGATTTCAGGAGTAGATTCCTTAATGCACCTTACCCATTTCGCCCATCCCCTCTCCCACAACCTTTCCAGTAACCCTCTATTTGTTCTCCATATTTATGAGTCTCTACTGTTTTGTCCACCTCCCTGTTTTTTATTATTTTTGCTTCCCTTCCCTTATGTTCATCTGTTTTGTATCTTAAAGTCCTCATATAAGTGAAGTCATATGATAATTCTTTCTCTGACTAATTTTGCTTAGCATAATACCTCCTAGTTCCATCCATGTAGTTGCAAATGGCAAGATTTTATTCTTTTTGATTGCTGTGTAATACTCCATTGTATATATATACACCACATCTTCTTTGTCCATTCATCCACCGATGGACATTTGGGCTCTTTCCATACTTTGGCTATTGTTGATAGTGCTGCTATAAACATGCGGGTGCATGTGTCCCTTCGAAACAGCATACCTGTATCCCTTGGATAAATACCTTAGTAGTGCAATTGCTGGGTCGTAGGGTAGTTCTATTTTTAATTTTTTGAGGAACCTCCGTACTGTTTTCCAGAGTGGCTGCACCAGTTTGCATTCCCACCGGCAGTGCAAAAGAGATCCTCTCTTTCGGCATCCTCACCAACATCTGTTGTTGCCTGAGTTGTTAATGTTAGCGATTCTGACAGATGTGGGGTGGTATATCATTGTGGTTTTGATTTGTATTTCCCTGATGATGAGTGATGTGGAGCATTTTCTCATGTGTCGGTTGGCCATCTGGATGTCTTCTTTGGAGAAGTGTCTATTCATGTCTTTTGCCTATTCCTTCACTGGATTATTTGTTTTTTGGGTGTTGAGTTTGATAAGTTCTTTAGAGATTTTGGATAGTAACCCTTTATCTGATAGGTCGTTTGCAAATATCTTCTCCCATTCTGTCGGTTGCCTTTTAGTTTTGCTGATTGTTTCCTTCACTGTGCAAAAGCTTTTAATTTAATGAGGTCCCAATAGATCATGTTTGCCTTTGTTTCCCTTGCCTCTGGAGACGTGTTGAGTAAGAAGTTGCTGAGGCAAAGGTTAAAGAGGTTTTGTGTGCTTTCTCGTCAAGGATTTTGATGGCTTCCTGTCTTACATTTAGGTCTTTCAGCCATTTTGAGCTTATTTTTGTGTATGGTGTTAAGAAAGTGGTCCAGGTTCATTTTTCTGCATGTCGTTGTCCAGTCTTCCCAGCACCACCTGCTGAAAAGACTGTCTTTATTCCATTGAATATTCCTTCCTGCTTTGTCAAAGATTAGTTGGCCATATGTTTGTGGGCCCATTTCTGGGTTCTCTATTCTGTTCCATTGATCTGAGTGTCTGTTCCTGTGCCAGTACCATACTGTCTTGATGATTACAGCTTTGTAATACAGCTTGAAGTCCAAAATAATCACCTTCAATGACACACTGGACCAAATGTATCTAACAGATATATTCAGAACATCCCATCCTAAAACAGCAGAATACACATTCTTTTCAAGTGAACATGGAACATTCTTTAGAAAGGAGCACATATTAGGCCACAAAACAAATCTCAACAAAGTCAAAAAGATCAAACTGTACCATGCATCTTTTCTGACCACACTATAAAACTAGAAATCAACCACAAGAAAAAAAATCTGGAAAAAGCATAAATCATGTATTTTTGAGGTTAAATAGTATGCTACTAAACAATGAATGGGTCAAGCAAGAAATCAAAAAGGAAATCAAAAAATACATGGGGAAATATGAAAATAAAAAAACAACGGTCCAAAATCTTTGGAATGCAGCAAAAGGGATTCTAAAGAGGGAAAGCTTATATCAATAAAAAAAGTTTATAATGTCAAGATAAAAAATCTCAAATAAACAACCTAACCTTGCACCTAACAAAGCATGAAAAAGAAGAACAAAAACCCCCTCAGTAGAAGAAAGGAAATAATAAGGATTAAAGTAGAAATAAACAAAATAGAAACTTAAAAAAAAAAAAAAAAAAAAAAAAAAGGAACATATCAATGAAACCAGGAAGTGCTTCTTTCAAAAGATCAACAAAATTGGGGCACCTGGGTGGCTCAGTTGGTTAAGTGTTCAACTTTTGGCTCAGGTCATGATCTCAGGGTTTGTGAGTTCAAGCCTCATGTTGGGCTCTGTGCTGACAGCTCAGCTTCTGATTCTGTGTCTCCCTCTCTCTCTGCCCCTCCCCTGCTCATGCTCTTTCTGTCTCTCAAAAGTAAACATTAAAAAATTAACAAAATTGATAAACCTTTAACCAGACTCATGAGAAAAAAGAGACAGAGGGAGAACTCAAACAAAATCAGAAATGAAAGAGGAGAAGTAACAACTGATACCACAGAAACATAAAGGATTATAAGAAAAGATCATAAATAATTACATGCCAACAAACTGGACAGCTTGGGTGGAATAAATTACTAAAAACATATAACCTCCCAAAATTGAATCAGGAAGACATAGGGAAAAAATGGGGTTTTTTGTTCTGTTTTTTAGAAGTAGAAAATTTGAACAGACCAATTACCAGGAAGGAAATTGAATCAGTAATCAAAAAGCTCTCTACATACAAAAGTCCAGGATTAGACTGCTTCACAGGTGAATTCCATCAAACATTTAAAGAAGAATTAATACCTACTCTTCTCAAGCTATTCCAAAAAAAAAAAAAAAAATAGAAAAGAATGAAAACTTTCAGTTATAAAATTAGTAAGGGCTGAGTATCAAATGTATAACAAGGTGACTATAGCTGATATAACACTGTATAATTGAAATCTGTTAAGAGAATAGAACTTAAATGTTCTCACAAAAGGGAAAAAGAAAGGGGGTGGGGGGCAGGAGGTAAATATGAGAGATAATAGATGTGTTAATTAACTAACTCAATGGAGAGAAATCCTTTCACAATGCACACATATCAAATCATTACATTGGGGGTGCCTGGGTGCCTCAGTCGCTCAGTCAGTTGAGCAGTTGAGCAACAGACTCTTGATTTCAGCTGAGGTCATGATCTTAGGGTTGTGGAACTGATCCCCATTGGGCTCCATGCTGAGCATGGGACTTGCTTGGGATTCTCTCTCTCTCTCCCTCTGCCCCTCTGATTGGCTCTCTTTCTTAAAAAAAAAAAATCATTACATTATCTACTTTACATATCTTACAATTTTGTCAATTACATTTCAATAAAGCTGGAAAAAGGAAAGAAAATACTTTGACAGTTTCTTTTTTTTTTTAATTTTTTTTTTAATGTTTATTTATTTTTGAGACAGAGAGAGAGCATGAACAGGGGAGGGTCAGAGAGAGAGGGAGACACAGAATCTGAAATAGGCTCCAGGCTCCGAGCTGTCAGCACAGAGCCCGATGCGGGGCTCGAACTCACGGACTGCGAGATCATGACCTGAGCCGAAGTCGGTCGCCCAACCGACTGAGCCACCCAGGCGCCCCAACTTTGACAGTTTCTTAAAAAGTTAAATATGGGGCGCCTGGGTGGCTCGGTCGGTTAAGCGACCGACTTCGGCTCAGGTCATGATCTCACCCTCCGTGAGTTCGAGCCCCGCGTCGGGCTCTGTGCTGCCTGTTTCAGATTCTGTGTCTCCCTCTCTCTCTGCCCCTCCCCTGTTCATGCTCCGTCTCTCTGTCTCAAAAATAAATAAACATTAAAAAAAAAAATTAAAAAAAAAAAAAAAGTTAAATATGTACCTACCAGATGACCCAAGTCACTTCACTCTTAGGTATTTTTTTTCTTAAATGTTTATTTATTTTGAGAGAGAGACAGAGACAGAGAGAGACAGAGAACCCCAGGCAGGCTCCACACTGTCATTGCAGAGCCCAACAAGGGGCTCAGTCAGTTAAGCATCTGACTCTTGATTTCAACTCAGGTCATGACCTCAGTTTGTGGGTTTGAGCCCCACATTGGGCTCTACACTAACAATGCGGAACCTGCTTGAGATTCTCTCTGTCCCTCTCTCTCTACCCTTCACCTCACTCTCTCTCAAAATAAATAAATAAACTTTAAAAAAAAAAAAAAAAAGCCCAACAGAAGCTTAAACTTCCCAACTTTTTAAAGTTTAGTATATAAACCTTTTATCTGTGGCTACTGAGTGAATTACAACTGAGCACTACCACATCAATGGCAAATAAAACTTGTCTTTTCTGTTAATCTATCAACGGATTATCTATAATATCTATAACTGCCTATTGTCAGTTAATTGGCAGACCTCCAAGCAACGGACCAAACTAGAACGTTGGAAGAGGTAAAGTTTCCCTCCCATCAGTTCTGGCAACGAGGATGAAATTACTGGAACTCCTTGCTCACTCTGGAGACTGCAGCTGCGATCTCAAGCACTCTGACCAAGCTCAGTAAGGTAAACTTTTTTACTATTCAGACTCCCGTATCCCTACTAAGGGTCCAACGAGCAAGGATGGCAAAAGCCTTTCCTGGTCTTTTCTAAAAGGAATTTTTCAGAACTTAGATTTACAAGAGGAAATACCTGTAGAAACTAGTTCTTTGGTAATGTTAACTCTTTGTTTGAGTAATTTTGTTACAGATCCATTACCTCCACAGCCACTGTGGCCCATCTGTTTTGTTTTGTGTCCTGAGAGCATGACTTGGATCCAGTGAGAATGCTTTGTCACTGATTTTCCACCTTCTGCAGGGTGCAGATTGTTGGGTATGTGTCTACAAGCAGCCAACCATCAGATGAGGGCCCAAGACACTTTCCTACTACCTGTGTTGCTCTCACAGGAGTTTGTCTAAATAAAGGGTCTCGGGCCCAAAGGACCTGTATCTTCTGTCTTCTTACGGAGAAGTCCTATCTGAGTATCACTTGTCCAGTGTCACAGATTAGAGGATCAGTGATCAGATGTGTCTCATTTTTGTGGGAGAATGAAGACAGGTTTTCACAAATAGTAGTCTTACTGCCTTTGGCACCGGGGTCTTTGCTTTCTCTGTTTGGCTATCTTTGAGAATGAGTAGATCATGGAGGCTACACCTTTTTTGAGGATGTCTCTTGTATCCATGGGTAAACCATAAAAAGGCTTACGGTTTCAGTCACATTTTATATGAGTACACTCTCCGAAGCTGGGTTACAGTCCAAGGCTTCTTCATTTGGAAGTTACCTCTTGGGTTCCAAGTTCTTCCCGGCTTTGGTTTCAAGGCCTCTCTGTTCTTCTCTCAGGTTGCAAGTTCTTTTTGGATTTTTGCTTTAAGGCTTCTCTGTTCTCCCTTCTTGATCCTGCTCCTTTCGTCAGAACTTGGTTAAATGAAATCCTCCTTCTCAAACTTCTGCTGACTACATTCTCTGTCACTACAGCACTAATTCTGTCTGCTTCCTTTCTTGTTGGCATGACTTTACTAAGAATAACTTATAACTTAATTAAATGGCTTCTTTGAGAAAACTTAAGCTGGCTCCTCCAAGACCTTTCTCTCCCCACTCCAGCCCCTCAAATCCACAGAGTCACTGGAACTGTAGTCCCTGATCCCTCCCTCTAGGGACTCAGGAACCGCCCCCCCCCCCAAAAGCAACAGCCTAGGTGAAAAGGTTAACTGGAACAAAATTTAGTCCAAAGCCTCCATAAGATCACACATTAGGAAAAAAGAAAACCTTAAAAATCTCCTCCACAAATATTGATAATAAACTTTAGCCTTTATATTGAGCACGTAACAACTTATTCCATCGACTAGAAATACAATTTAGTTAAAAATATAAAGCAGGACAAAGATGAGAACCAACTATTATATGTAAACCAGTGACTGTATTGTATTTATGCCTGACACATGGCTAAAAACTTTAGAAAGAAAGTCATAAACATCTCTATTTGTGTATGTCTACATATTTTTTCCTACCTCTAGATGGTATTACTAAATTAATAAAAGACTATTCTAATTGGCTTAGAGAAAAGTGCCTATACAAACTATTCTAAAATATATACTGCCTAAAATATAGGCACTAACCCAAAGGTACTTCAGGTTTATGTGATTTGGATAAAGCTCTGGTAAACAACATTAGTTTAATATTGTTGGTTTAGTAAAATAGGAATGTCCTTAGAGTTATTAGCAATAAGTATAATGCATTAATACATAAATTTTATTCTACTTGGATTTAGTAATCAAATAAGCTAGATTATAAAACTAATAAGGGCATCTGGGTGGCTCAGTCAGTTAAGTGTCCGACTCTGATTTTGGCTCAGGTCGTGATGTCACAGTTTGTGAGATCAAGCCCTGTGTCAGGCTCTGTGCTGAAAACGCAGAGCTTCCTTAGGATTCTCATTCTCGCCCTCTCTCTCTGCCCTTCCTCCACTCATACTCTCTCTCTCTCAAACTAAATAAATAAACTTTAAAAAGAATATATTTTTAAAAGCTTTATGAAGCTAATAGTTTTAATTTTAATCAAACTGAGTCATTGTTCTGACAAACTTTATTACCAAAATCTTTTTGGTAACTTGAAACTTAAAACTATCCTCAGTTACATTAAATGCCAGATATTTACTGAATATCTAGATTTCTTTTTTTGTTTATTTTATTTTTGAAAGAGCATGAGCAGGAGAGGGACAAAGAGAGAGGGGGACAGAGGATCTGAAGCAGGCGCTAACAGCAGCGAGCCCAATGTGGGGCTCGAATTCACAATCTATGAGATGATGACCTAAGCCAAAGTCGGACACTCAAATGACTGGGCCACCCAGGTGCTCCCACATCACTTCTAAATAAGATAAGACACTGAAACATTAATTACTAAATATAAGTTTAAAGTTTTGTTGGATTCTTTGTTTTTTAAGTAAATTCTATGTACACCCAATGTGGGGCTCAAACTCAGGACCCCAAGAGTAAGAGTCACATCCTCTACCAACTGAGTAGCCAGGTGCCCCTAAGTTTAAGTTTCTATATTTTTGGATTCTAATTTTTTACAGAGAGACTGAAGATATTTAGGTCTGTAAATAAACATGCGGTTTTTTGCCACATTTTGAGACGTTGTACTGTGAAAAATATATGTGTAGAATTCATAAGATTGTATATTTATAAAATGGGTTAATCTGCTACAAAATGCCAATATAGGACAGGCAATTCAGTTGTCTACTACATCTGTAAAATAAAGGTTGCTAATAGTTTAAATATATAATCTATTTTATATGTAAATGGAATTTCTAGTAATTCTAGAACAATTCTAGAATACCAGAAACAGTAAGGGTTAAGGAAAATATCTCTGTATGAAAAGTATTCAAGGAGGGGCACCTGAGTGACTCAGTCAGTTAGGTGTCTGACTCTTAATTTTGACTCAGGTCAAAATCTCCTGATTCATGAGACTGAGACCTATGTCTCAATCTTGGGATTCTCTGTCTCCTTCTCTCTCTGTCCCTCCCCTGCTCGTGCTTGTGCACTCTCTCTCAAAATAAATAAATACATATTTAAAGAAAAAAAGAAAAAAGTTTCTTAGATTATTGGTCTGCTCTTAAGAGAATATGAAAGGTTCTTCTTGAGCTTGTAAGTAATTCACCCAATTAAGCAGATTCTGTATCTTACTGGGATAATTTCTGGTGCTTGATCATGTTTCCAATCATTTAAAAGAATGGAATCTTCTTTTAAAAACTGATCTGTGATCCTATTAAATCAACTGTTCAAACCTTTTGACATTTTGACAACTTTGATATTTTGCCTTCCCCAAATCAAACCCTATATAAAATCTTGATCTTGAATGGATTTTGAGATTTCCAGGAGAGCATCTGGAAAATCTCAAAGGGTTTTTTTCTTTCACCTTTTAAGAAGAGAAATGTTTAAAATAATTTGGTTTACTTGATATGTTAAACTGCATGGGAAACACTGTCACATAAAAAGTGATGTTTAACTTTCCCTGGGTTATATCTGTATGGGTAAGTGTTATTATATATGTACTTCAGAAATTATATGAAGTTCCTAGAAACTTTGTCAATGCTCTTAATGTCCGTGATATAATGGTATTAGTCATAATTCCAATTATTATCTTCAAAACATGTTGGTATGTTTCACAGAAACAACCAGATTTCTTGTGAACTGCATTACTTTTATAACGAGCTCTCATAAAATCTTTAATCGTGACTACTTTAGGTCCTTTGTCACTCATAAGTAGTTGTCTTATTCTGATGCTTTCTTGAAAGTTCTTCAGTCACCTACAAACCAAAATCCTTCACCTTCAACAATGGGACTGTTTTACAGATCCATGGAAAAAACTAGGACAAGTAATCTGAGTACAGACTTTTGATGCCATTGCTAAATTAAATAATTATGAGATTACACCATTGAACTGAGAAAGGATTTCCAGAACTCCAGTAGAGAAGATGATGGGTTCATAAAACTGATAACTCAAGATTAAGCAAAATGACCCCCCGCCCCGCCCCGCCCCCTTCGGCCGGGGTTCCCGAGACGTTGCACCGCGACCCCGCACCTCTGCGAACATGGCGCTACGAGCGGTGCGGAGCATGCGGTCTGCGGCCTGCAGCCTGCGCGCCGCCTCCGCGCCCGCCGCGCCCTGCCTGCCGCGGCCCTGGGGGCTGAGGGCGGGCGCCGTCCGGACGTTGAGCACGGGCTCCGCTCTGCTGTCTGTGCGTAAATTCACAGACAAACATGAATGGATAACAACAGAAAATGGTATTGGAACAGTGGGAATCAGCAATTTTGCACAGGAAGCTTTGGGAGATGTTGTTTACTGTAGTCTGCCTGAAGTTGGGACAAAATTGAACAAGCAAGAGGAGTTTGGTGCTTTGGAAAGTGTGAAAGCTGCTAGTGAACTCTATTCTCCTCTATCAGGAGAAGTAACTGAAATTAATGAAGCTCTTGCAGAAAATCCAGGACTTGTCAACAAATCTTGTTATGAAGATGGTTGGCTGATCAAGATAACACTCAGTAATCCTTCAGAACTGGATGAATTGATGAGTGAAGAAGCATATGAGAAATACATAAAATCT
Source organism: Panthera leo (assembly GCF_018350215.1). Classification (NCBI taxonomy): domain Eukaryota; kingdom Metazoa; phylum Chordata; class Mammalia; order Carnivora; family Felidae; genus Panthera; species Panthera leo. The sequence continues at coordinate 79,699,036 of NC_056681.1, read as the reverse complement.
ATTGAGGAGTAAAAATGGAACCCCTAAATAAACTAGTATGAAACAACTTAATCTAGCATAGTTGTCTTAAATTAATGGTGCACAGAGGATTTAAAATGACAACTCTTAGCAATACCAGTGCAAAAAGAAACTACTTGCAACAATGTTAATGAAAGAAAACACCCCTTAACTTTCTAACGATTGCCTATAAACACAATATGTATATTTTTTGCAACACCCTATGATTTTTAGGCTAGGCTCCGGTTATACTATTCAGAATCCTGAAATTAGCTGTGGTTAGAAATTAGTTATAAAAACTATGTAATTCCAGGATAACAATGTCATCTTAAACCTTTGGGAATTTTCACTTGCTTACATCTATACCTGGATTGGGGTCAGAATACTTAAATGATCTGTCCATTGGAAATAAATGGCAGTGGAGAAAGGTCTGTTAGTTGTATAGTGTCAGATAAAGAACAATATTATCTTAATTTTGTAATATACTGTGCTTGCTGGTGCTATTTTTATATGGTGAAGCAACAGCCTTGAAGGAAGATAGTTTAATAAAACATTCAACTTCAAAAAAAAAAAAAAAAAAAAAAAAAAAAAAAAAAGATTAAGCAAAATGAGAATTAATTACATGGAACTGAATCAACTGATGAAAAGTGATTATAATTGTTATGGCTTTTTTTGTTTGGAACATTGCTGGTTATTTAACATTCTATGCTCTGGATTTAAGGAATCCCTTTCTCTTTTCTCTTAAGTTACCAGTAACTCACAACAATTTAGTAGATTGCACCTTTGTAAACAAGAATGAAACACTTTCCTTTTTCTCCCTACCTGATCTTTCCAGATCTTGGAAACTCTTATTGAATGTTCTTATTTTCATGGCAATATAGTTATTTTCATAAGTTCAATAAGTTTGTTCTTCTTGTATCAGGACACAACTGGAAACACTGGTTATATTACCGAGACTTGGAATGGAACGCCATGTTTAGGAATGATGTGCATAGGTGGCTCAAATGGTTAAGCCTCGAACTCTTCGTTTTCAGCTCAGGTCATAATCTCATGATCTCCTGAGTTCAAGCCCTGCGTCGGGCTCTGCACTAATGATGTGGAGTCTGCTTGGGAGTCTCCCTCCTCCTCTCTCTGCCTCTTTCTCTCCAAGTAAGTTAATAAACTTAATTTAAAAAAAAAATGATGTGGTCAGATATGACCAGTTTTAAGGAACTACAGCAGACTTTATAGAGCCAATGCTTATAAAAAAACCAGCCTAGTACCTTACTTATAAGGTTCCAGACTTACAGGTGACTAAGGAAATGTCCCTGCTGGCAAGCTTAGGAACTTTCAGATATTTTGGGGACCTCAAGAAAAGAAGAATTCATCTAAATCTCTAGATTACTACAGATAAAGTCTGAGGGGGAGTTCTTGGCTTGACTTCCTAGCCTTGAGAGAGTTTTAAATCTAATCTAATCTGAGATTCCTTATAAAAGTCCCAGCAAAGCAAAGTTAAAAAGGCCTGTGTGGCCAGTTATTATTCTTGCTGCACTTACATATATAATTAGTCCAGATTTAATGAAACTGGAGTTATTTTATAAAAAGGATTATCTTAGTTTGTTATAATTGATCAAAACAGGGTGACTGTGGAGGAAAATTTTACTATAGAAAACTTTTCAGTAGAAAACTATAACCCAGGGCGCCTGGGGGGCTCAGGCAGTTAAGCACCCAACTCCTGATTTGGACTTAGGTCATCATCTCATGGTTCATGAGGTGGAGCCCTGCATTGGGCTCTGCACACAACAAGGAGCTTGCTTGGGATTCTCTATTTCCCTTTCTCTGCCCCTCTCCTGCTTGCACTCCCTCTCAAAGAGAAAGAAAGAAAGAAAGAAAGAAAGAAAGAAAGAAAGAAGAAAAATATAACCACAAGATATCAGATACTAGTTCTGTTCATTGTCTTTGAGCTATTTTTCATCTCCTTGTAAAAGAGATACTGCCATCTTGCACATTTTGTCAGTAATTAATGTTTACAATTTTTCTGTCACTCTCTTGACCTGACATCACTGAAGCTAAAACCTGACTGCCCAGATCCTTATTTAGGCTCTAAGTTGTCTTATCCCAAAGGCCTGCAAACTTTTGATGCTGGATGACTTGGTATTAACTTCAAATAACTTGTTACAACAGTTTGGGCCACTCAGGAAGTTCACCAAACACCTGTACCTTCCATGCTTTGCTCTGGGAAATAACCAGACACTGATATCTTACTCCACCACCTAAAAATCCTTTGAGCCCAACATGTAGAAATCTCAATTGGCTGCCCTCTGGACTCAGAAAATGGATTACAGTCTATTTCAACCATTAATCTTTGTTTTTCTTTTTGTTTCCTCATTCTAATCTATGTTGTTGTTTTTTTTTTCTCTTTGCCCATCTCTTGCCTCTCCATTTCTAACTCAAATCTTTTCTCCATAGCAACCAACCTAGCTTCTTTTTTTTTTTAGATGAAACTTCTAGGGAAGTTTCAGATGGAAGAAATGTGGAGACCCACTCAGACCCTCAGAATTGCTGTAAAGATTATATTAAAGTGAAAACATTTGAGCTAAAGAAACTGCAAAAGGAAATCTTATCTAAATCATCCTTATCTGACTTAAAGCAGAGCCTCCTGCAAACACAGCTACCATTAATCCAGCTCTTACCACCCCACGCCCCAAGTTTACTGCAATTACAGCTGCCATGGATATAAATGTCCATTCCATTAGTATCAAAAAGTCCAATGGAACCTTCCACACCTTTCCAGTAAAGCCCTGAAGACCACCACCACCACCTTTAAGTTTGGTATCTAAGATTTTTCTCTCTGGCTATTGAGCACTCCCTCAGGAATGTCACGCAAGCCCAAACAAACTTAGTCTTCTGTCCTGTTAATCTGTTGTCAATTAATATGCAGGCCCCAACGACTGCACCCAAGTTTAAGTTTTACTCTCAACATCAAGCAATGAAACAGGAAAGATATTCTTCTCAATAGAGTCTAGTCAATACAAATAACATCAACACTCTGAAAACTATGAACACTCTGGAGAGTAGTATTTGACTCTGGTGGGTCCTTCACTAATTCATACTAAGGCAAACCAGTAAATGATGCAATACCCTAGCTGTTTGTCTATCTTGTTTACTTCTCAGTTTCATATCCCTGACTTATATCATTCTCCTTTAATTGAAATTTTCAACCCATAATTGTTAAGACTTTTAAAAGGGAAAAATAAGTCTCATTCATGAGCTTATTACTTCATTTGATTGCCTGAGCACAAGCCTGAGACTAAACTCATTTAATGTGTGTGGGACGGGCATGCCCTAGTTCTCTTTATAAGGCAGCACTCCGATGGTCCCTCCAGGGCAGCTTTCCCAACTGTCCCATCTAAGGGATAAGCCTACTAATAAGTAAAATGTATTTTTCACTCTACTTCTACATCACAGTCACGTATACACACATACACACACCACACACATACATATACAATACCCCTCAAATTCATTTTGCCTTTATTATCTTTTTTAAGATTTTACCTTTAAGCAATCTCTACACTCAACATGGGGCTCAAACCCCCAACCCCGAGATCCAGAGTCATATGCTCCACCAACCAAGCCAGGCTAGCCAGGCAGACACCTTCATTTTTCTTTTCTTTTCTTTTTTTTTTTTTTTTTCAGAGAGAGTAGAGACAGTGCTAACACGTGCGCAAGAAGGGGAGAGAAGCAGAGGGGGCAGGGGAGAGGGAGAGAGAGAGAGAGAAAGAGAAACTTAAGCAGGCTCCACACTCAGCACAGAGCCCAACATGGGGCTCAATCCCATGACCCTGGGATCCTGACCTGAGCAGAAATCAAGAGCTGGACACTCAACCAACTGAGCCACCCAGGCAACCCTTCATTTTGCTTTTAAATACATAGTTGCTTATGCTTAAACTGGACGTAGGTATTTTAGCTTTATACCAAAAAAGAAAAACAAAAGTTGTTTTTCTTTGCTCCTCAGACTTAGTGCCAGCCTCAACAATGTCTACGGTAAGGCAAGAATTGAAAGGAGAGAACAGAGTCCATAGAGCCAATCAGTTAATTCACCTTTCTCATTTGAACTCCATGCATGGAATATAGCTGCCTGTTTTACTACTGAGAGGTCTATAAAACATGAGTGGTATTTGAATCTCTTAGCAATTCAGACAACTGAAATAACAAGAAAATGCCAGGAATGAGTATACCATTTTATAGAAATCCACTTGTGGCTTTCATGTACATTATATCCAAAGAACTTTGCAAATTTAGACATTACTGTCAGATAAGAATCAAGATGTCAGCAGAGAAGGAAAAAAAAAATTATAGCCAATTTGACAAAGGAGACAAGCTCTCCTACATTGTCAGGGTTTGCAGAGAAGGTGGTTTTCATTCCCATCAACGTCAAATTCCCGAAGTTAAATAATAAGAGAAAGACACAGGTTTAGTCTCTGCAATGGTACCTCGAGTTTCTATGTACATAATGGATAAAATAAGGAATTTTTAAATCATAATAAATGGGGAAAGAGAGTGCTTTCTGTTAAAGGAATATATTGTCTTATTTATAATCTACTAAACTTTAATTTGAAAATAACCACACAAACGTGATTGTTCACACTGAAATCTAGGGACTTATTCTAGGAAAATGGAGAAGCTGATTCTGGGGATCTGGAGACATGTATTTTGCCTCTGGAACAATACTAGTAGACCCCAAGATCTTGACATGGAACAGAAACAATGGAAGACAAAAAGAGAGTTATCTGAACCAAGAAAGGTCATAAAGCTATGAGTATGTCACTATCTACTACAAATTAAAATGTTTAGTTATTCATTTATCAAATGCTTGAGTATTTCTGTTGTTCAAACCACAGAGCTTGGTAAAGACCATGGTGTGTTTCAAGGGTCTTAGAGACACACAATCATGATAGAAATCTTGCAATGCCCAGTTACATTCTCAAATACCAAGTTCCTTTGGCACATACCTTCTCAAGATTTTAATTCCCCAAGCTGCCTTTCCTAAACAAAGCTAACAACACTTTTCACCAAGTCTTCTGGAACTTTATCCAATACTCAATCGAGTCTCTTAGATCCTCAGCATACCTAACACTTGGTTCTTCTCCAAAGAACCCAAAAGGACCACACTGCCTCAACTCCCTCAGCTGCAATGCAAGCAACCATCCCATTACTATCTTAATGCTCCAGGTAACACCATGTTGGAAAGAGGAGTCTTGAATGATGGACACAAAGATTTGTAGTCAATGGACAGCTGAGCTCAAACAAAAGCTGACCAAAAAAAGAAAAGAAAAGAAAAAAAGCCTTCTGGCAGTCTCCTAGAAGTCTACTTAAAGCATTCTCTGAGAAACTGACCAGTTCTGGATGCCAGTAACGTGGGAAACAAAGACAAAAGAAAAAATTAAATTTCCTTACTATCTACAACCCATTAACAACTCCTTGAACAGGCAGAGTCACCTTCCTTTGGGAGCTCAACTGCCTCAATGTTGACAACTTTGCTAAGGGCAAAAGGCAATCTTAGCTTAACATTATCCCATCCTCCATCAAGCACCCCCCATCCCCCCCCCCCCCCCCCCCCCCCGCTTCCTGTAAGTCCAGTTTAACATATAAAAATTCCTTTGGAAACTTCCTTTACCTCTATCCCCAAGATACATGTTAGCAATCGTCCTCCAAGCAAATGGCCAACTGATATATATCTGAAGGGTCTCATGACTGAGGATTTACCAGAGTGTAGTAAATGAACTTTTCCTAACAATAGCTAGCCCCCTCAAGGTACTGGAAACCATGCTTCCAAAATTCCTTAGAGACTTACACTATCCCTAATCCCCTCCCAACTTCAAAGTATATAATCAGTCACCTGTCACAACCCCAGTGCAGCTCTCTGTGCCCAAGGGTCCTGTCCCCATGCTTTAATAAAATGACCCTTTTGCACCAAAGATGTCTTAGGAATTCTTTCTTGAAAGACTGCTCCAAACCCCAACATTTCCACATCACCAGGGCAAAAGAGAAACATATGTACGGTATCAAGGCTGACTCCTGAGGACTATTCAAGTTCTGCCCTGCAAAAATGACTGTCCTGGAAGTCAGCCAGCTTCTGTCTATTGGGTAATTCCCACTTTCCTCGAACTTCAGTAGCAGTCACTTGGAACTTTAATAACGTGTGGTTTTGATTATATAGATAAGGTAGTACTCCCGAAAAAGCCAATAGTATATGACAAATTCCTTCTCCAAAACTGAAAATTTTAGTTAGCTCTTTTGGATATTGAAAAAAGATATTAAATTGCCCCTACCTGCATCTTACTTAGCTTCTAATAGGACTATTACCATTGTGCCTAAAACTGTACATTGTAGATGGACATGGCTCTCAAAGACAAATAACTAAACTGTAACCATATAATGAGGAAAGTCTTACTTGTACATTATTTATGCAAATGCTTGTGTTTAATTTTAAAAACACTCTACCACCGGGCTCTTCTTTTAGCTGTCGAGGACGCTTGTAATATATTCTGTATCCAGGGGATCTAAATTCAGATCCCTGAAATAAATGACTTTCCTAAAGGAGTAAACAGAATTAACACTTTACCACACAGTAGAATTTGAATAAATAACAGATGCAATTATTAAATATAAACCATAGGCCAAGTACTATTTAGGAAGTGTATGTATATGTATATATATATATATATTATTACATATATTAGTAATTGCAACCGAATCAGAAATTATTTTTCTTATTCTGAATGTGAAGAAACTGAGGCTAATATTAAATAATTGTCTTTATCCAAATAACGAACTATAGTATTGAGGTTTTTAACTAAGGTCTTGCTGCTTCCTAGATCCTATTATTTCTATAGTAACAAACTGCCTCCTAAGATTCACAAATTCATAAAAGGAGTTAGGTGACCTCCAAAGCTCTTATTCAGTCACCAATGGAATATATTCTTCTTCTAAGTACGAAGATGGGAGTTCCAGACATTTCTTTTTACTTACTGTTTCCCAAATACCACATGATCTTTTACATCTCAGTGCCATGACTCATGCTGCTTCCTCTGGCTGTAATACCCCTTACAACCCCCATCTTTTCTCCAACTCCTTTAGAACACAGCTCAGGAAACCAGTGGTTTCCTCCTTTATCTACACAGTACCATCTCCATATCTCTTATAAGTGATTAAAACCACAGATTAAGAGTCAAAATAACCTGTGTTCAGCATTAATTCCACTTCCCCAAGTAAGATGTTGGGCAAGTTATTTATCTACTCTAAACCTCAATTTTGTCATTTCTTATATGGAGATAACATCTCCCTTATTGGACTGCAGACAGAATTGAGGAACACAGAACAAATCCTATGCATCCTATGTATCCTTTACAGCACACTCTTCCAGGTTATCAGATTCTAGTCCAGTTCAATGCTTGTGAGCTATCTAGCAACTCTTTGTAAGTGATAGATTACTGACAGATATATAAATTATGTCCTGGCAAATAGTAATTTGACATCTCCCCTCCTTCCTAGGGGAGCAGGAAAACATCAGGTTTTGTCTGGTCTCAAATGGCAATTCATCTCCATTCATTTACTCTCTATATAAATGAGTGTTTTTATTTCTTCCTTTGAATATGTTATATCTGCCTAGTGCCTCATATGAGTAAAATAAATTCTTTAACATGTATTCATTTTGTATCTAGGAGTCCAATTTGACTTTTTTTGGAAAATTACATTTTAACAGTACTATCATCATTGTTATCATGATGACTTCCTATCTTGATCTTTCCTAAACTCCATATTCCTTATATTTAATTAAGCCCACTAGAATCTTCACTTGAATATCCCAAAATAAATGGTTTTCTTTGTTTAGAAAACTTGTTCCACCTTACAATAGCCAACCTCCAAGATTACCCCCTTGATCCTGTCTTCTCCTGACTTTTTGAAGACTCTAGGTTGGCTGTTTTGCAAGGATTATTCCTCTTTAGAGTCAGTTTATATATTTTTTGAATAGAAATATATAGGAAGCACAAATGTCAATTTGTCTCTTGAGGATGTTGAGTTCGATCATCTGATTAAGGTAATGTCCATTATTAACTCTCAATGACTCTGTTGCTAGGCTTTCTCATTCACCAAAGCTGTCTAGTTATCTAGTTCTCCATGTCTAAAGTATGTATTCTAAGTCTTTTCCAGTCTCGCTAGACTCCAAACCCTCCTTCCTACTCCTCAGTCTCTGCAAGGAATCCAGGTGCTACTTCATCACTAAAATCCCAAAATGGCTCCCTCAGCCTCATCTTCTAAATTTTCTTGTAGACATAGCAACCAAATGCAGTGCATAGTCTGGGGTCAGATACTCTTTGAATAAACCAGCAATAAAAGACATGTCTAGGGGTGGGGCACCTGGGTGGCTCAGTCAGTTAAGCACCCAACTTTGCCTCAGGCCATGATCTCCCGGTTGGTGACTTTGAGCCCACATCCAGCTCGGTGCTGCCAACCCAGTGATGCCAACCCTCTTCGGATCCTTTAGCTCCCTCTGTCTCCGCCCCTCCCCTTCTCATTCTCATTCTCTCTCAAAAATAAAGAAACATTAAAAAAAAAAAAAAAAGATATGTCTAGGGGGCAACTAGGGGAACTCTGAATATTAAGGAATTATTGTTAACGTGTCAGTTATATACTCATATTCATGTGGAAAACAAAGGCAAATGAAAAATTAAACTTCCTTACCACCTACAGCCCATTGACAGATGGGTGACAGGCAGAGTGACATTCCTTTGGGAGCTCAGATGCCTTGATGATGACACTTTGCTAAGGGCAAAAGGCTATTTTAGCTTAACATTTTCCTGACCCCCGAGGATCCTGTAAGTCTACTTTAACATATAAAAATTCCTTTAGGAACTTTCTTTATCTCTACCCCCCCCCCCTACCAAGATATATGTTGGCAATCATACTCCAAGCTTATGGCCCAATGATATACATCTGAATGGGCTCATGACTGAGTTTTTACTAAATAGTAATAAATGGCCTTTTCCTAACAACCAGACCCTCAGGATTCTGGAAATCTTGTTTCCAAAATATCTTGAAGGCTTGTGCTGTCCCTAACTTGAAAGTATATGATCAATCACCTGTCACAAGCTCAGTGCAGCTCTTTCTGCCCATGGGTCCTGTCACCATGCTTTAATAAAACCAAATTTTGCACCTCAGATGTTTCAAGAATTCTTTCTTGGCTGTCAGCTCCAAACTCCAACATTTCCACGTCAATATTATGGTTATATGGTTTAGAGACACACACTAAAGTTAAAGTTAAATATCATGACATATACTTTAAAATACTTCAGTAAAAACAAAGAAAATAAAATATAGCAAAATGTTAACAATTGCTAAATTAGGTGAAGGATATACTATTCCCTATTCTTATGTTTGAAATGTTAAAAAAAGAAACAAGGCACAAAATGGAGTCACTTGTGCTAAGCCTCATATCAGAAAAACAAGACTTAATATGTAACCTAACTGCAGTTTCAGCCTCTCCCAGAAATGTAATCTGTAATCTGTAACCAGTCAATCTGTTATTACCTGGATAGCACAAGTGAGATAATCTACCCAACAGATCCTTTCCATGCCCCATAGGAAGGTAACCTTGTCTGAAACAATCTTCTCTTTCTAGAAACTTCCTTTTACTGCCCCCTTCTGCCTATAAAAACCTTCCATTTTGTTTTTGGGTTTTTTTAATGTTTTGTTTTGTTTGAGAGAGTGCAGCACACATAAGCAAGGTAGGAGCAGAGAGAGAGGAAGAGGGAGAGGGAGAGAGAGAATCCCAAGCAGGCTCCATGCTCAGCCCCAGAGCCTGATATGGGACTTGACCCCACCACTACAAGATCATGACCTGGGGACACTGAACCAACTGAGCTACCCGGGTGCCCCCAAAACCTTCCATTTTGTACAGCTCCTCAGAGCTCCTTTCTATTTGCTAGATGAAATGCTGCCCGATTCATGAATCGTTGAATAATCTTATTCTGAAATCTTTAAATTTATTCATTTTTTTAAAAATTGTTTTAATGTTTATTTTTGAAAGAGAGACAGAGCATGAGTGGGGGAGGGGCAGAGAGAGAGGGAGACACAGAATCTGAAGCAGGCTCCAGGCTCTGAGCTGTCAGCAGAGAGCCCGATGTAGGGCTCAAATCCACAACCTGCAAGATCATGACCTGAGCCAAAGTTGGACACTTAACTGACTGAGCCACCCAGGTGCCCCCTAGATCTTTAAATTTATTCAGTTAAATTTTATTTAACAGATTTTAGAACTCAAAATTTTTGTTTCCATCTTTAAAAAACTGAAGCACAGATTAAGTGACTTGCTTAAGACCACAAGCTGTAAATGGCACAGCTAGATTCTAATCCAAATCTGGGCTAGCTCCAAATCTGGGTTCTTAGCTTTTACACTACACTGCCTCTGGTTCCACAGGTCAGTTCGTGAGGCACTAGTACTTGGGGTAGGGAGAAAAAGAAGATAGGAGGCATAGCAAAGTTAATTTATGTAAAGCACTTGAAAGAGTGCCCTGCATACAGTAACAACTATGTAAGTGTTAACTATTACAGACCACTTGTTCCACAGAAAACTGTGGTTGCTATGTGGGAGAAAAAAAAGGAGGAATGGTTCCACTGATCAAATAAGTCTGAGAAATCCTGAGTCAAAGAAAGTTAAACATGCTTTTTTTTGAGAGAGAGATAGCAAGAGTGAGTGCAAGCAGGGGAGGGGCAAAGGGAGAGGGAGAGAATCTTAAGCAGGCTCCACGCCCACCACAGAACCCACCGCCCAGCACAGAGCCCAGGGCAGGGTTCGCTCTCACAACCATGATACCATGACCTGAGCTGAAATCAAGAGTCAGACATGTAACTGACTGAGCCACCCAGGAGCCCCTAAACATGCTCCTTTAGGCAGAATGTCTTGGTGTCTTTAATATGTTAATGCCCATCTCTGAGAAAGGAATACAATATGTAGCATATTCCAATGATAATTGATCATTGAATGTTTTTTTCCAAAAGATAACTTAAAAAAATCAGGTCCTCCATAATAAAGCAATAAAATTTCAATGGTTAAAAGGAATTAAATAATAGACAAATCTGTAATGTTTTACTGAACAAACACAATGTTCTTTTTCAAATGTTTGTTATTAGTCTGCCTACCTAACAAATAGTCTTTTTCAAGTTTGCTAACATAAGACTACTGGCTCTGTCCCTTTTCCAAGGCTTAGTATCCTTGTCCTCTACATGAGATTCAAGTTTCCTCTTTCCTACCTGAGGGCAGGAAATCAATTCACTCTCCATGCCCCCATACACACATTTAAAAAAAGTCTCCTATTAAAAAAATATAATTTGTTATACTAAGGAAATGAGCTGGTAATCTTCAACCTGTAACTGGTATGCACTCCCCTGCGTCCTTCATGCAATGCAGTCCTTAAAATAAAATCTTTAGGGCACCTAGATGGCTTAGTTGGTTGAGCAGCTGACTTCAGCTCAGGTCATGATCTCACAGTTTGTTGACTTTGAGTCCCGCATCAGGCTCTCTGCTGTCAGTGCAAAGCCTGCTTGGAATCCTCTGTCTTGCTCTCTCTGCCTCTCCCACACTTGCGCTCTTTTTCTCTCTCTCAAAAATAAATAAACATTAAAAAAAATGTTTTTAAATAGCAAAATCTTTATTTTTAAATTGTTAACCCGTGGTCTCTTTCTCTTGCAACAAGACTTGGCACACTGCTGACATAATTTGTTTTCAAGTCTTATTCTTGCTTTGTTTGAAGAAAAACACAATCCAGAAGAACATCTGACAAATTTCAAAGGAACCTAAAAATACATGTAAGAGTGGAACGTAAGAATTTTAAGGTGAGAAGTCATTAACAACCTGAATTACAAACCCAAGGGTATGGTATTTTAGGCATCATTAATATTTTAAATGTACAAAGTCGTTAAAATCCATGGTAGCCCATATTCCATTTTTTTCTCAAGTTGCCACATTTCTGGAATATAATCAAACATACAGTAAAAAGTGACCAAGTTTTTAAAAAGATTTTGCAAATGTGTATCTACCACAAACAAATGTCACAAAGACTTCACAAATGGCCTGAATTATAACTAAAATCAACTCAAATATCAAATATTTAAAGCACATGCTAAAAGGTAAACTATTCAAGCTTCTCTTTCCTTTACCGACTCTAATGAAAACAGAAGGTAGGCCAGCAAATCACTTTTTTAAGTTCCCTTTTAGGTCTTATCTATATGCACATAAGATATGTAATCAAAGTACAGATATACTCTAGAGCAATATAAACATTTAGACACAACCGAAGACTATTTGGCACTTGCAATTAGATTCTATTCTGGGTAAATACACTTGTCTATGTCATGAAAAAAAATTTTTTAATGTTTTTAAAATTTATTTTTGAGAGAGAGAGACAGAGCATGAGTTGGGGATGGGGGGAGTGGGCAGAGAGAGAGGGAGACACAGAATCTGAAGGAGACTCCAGGCTCTGAGCTGTCAGCACAGAGCCGACAGGGGCTCAAACTCACAAACCATGAAGATCATGACCTGAGCTGAAGTCAGATGTTTAACTGACTGAGCCTCCCAGGTGCTCCGTCATGCAAGACATTAATAACACTTTTACACAATTAAGCAGTCTCCACAACTTTCAGAAATAAACCACCAATCCAAAAGTTAAAGCAATGCACCTATTAGGATGGACAAAATCCAGAACATTGACACACCAAATGCTGGTGAAACAACATGAGCTCTCATTCATTGATGGTAGGAAATCAAAGTGGTACAGCCTCATTGGAAGACAATTTGGTGGTTTCTTAAAAACTAAACACACTCTTTCCATATGCAATTTCCAACAATTGCACTCCTTAGTATTTTCCCAAATAACTTGAAAACTTATAGCCACACAAAAATCTGCACACAATATTTATAGCAGCTTTATTCATAACTGCCAAAACTTGGAAGCAATCAAGAAATCCTTCAGTAGGTAAATAAACAGACTAGTATATCCAGACAATGGAATATTATTCAGTACCAAAAAGAAATGAGTGCTTTTCCTCTTAAAAACAAAAACCTAAATTATCAAGCCATGAAAAGCCATGGAAGAACTTTAAATGCATATTACTAAGTGAAAGGAGCCAATCAGAAAAGGCTACATATTCTATGATTTCAATTATAGACATTCCATAGAAGGCAAAATCATAGAGACAATAAAAAGATCAGTGACTGCCAAGGGAGAAAGAGGAAGGAGAGATGAACAGATGAAACAGAGGATTTTTAGTGTAATGAATCCATTCTGTATACTATAATGCTAGATACACATCATTATACATTTGCCAAAACCAATAATGGGGATGGCGGGGAGCACCTGGCTGGCTCAGTTGGAAGAGCATGCGACTCTTGATCTTGGGGTCAGGAGTTCAAGCTCCATGCTGGGCATAGAGCTTACTTAAACACACACACACACACACACACACACACACACACACACACTCATAATGGAATGTATAACACCAAGAGTGAACTCTAATGTAAACTATGGTCTCTGGTGATTATGATATGTCAACATACGTTCATCTATTGGAATAAATATACCACTCAGAAGTGGGATATTGAGAATAGGGAAGCTGTGCATGTGTAGGAGCAGGGAGTATATGAGAACTCTGCACTTTCTGCTTGATTCTGCAGTAAACTTAAAACTCTTCTAAATATTAAATCTATTTACATTTTTTAAAGTAACAGTAATGTGTTTTAATGATGCCAGTTACCACGAAAAAATTAAATGCATGTTTTAATATCAGGAGATATACATGGTCAAGAGAAAAATTTCCATTGTTTTATTTTTTAAAGAGAGCAGGGGAAGGGCGCCCAGCTGGCTCACTCAGGTTAAAAAATGTCAAACTCGTCAGCTAAAAGATTCTGATGGCTATTAACTTCCCAGGGAGAAATTTATATACAAATTAAACAGTAAGTATAAAGATTAATTTCCTCCTCAAGCCTACAGTATCAAAACAACTTATTATTATGGAGGCAAAACGTCTGCAGTGTGTTATGAACTAAACGTGTGTATTCTCCCAAAATTCTTATGTTGAAGCCCTAACCTCCAATGTGATGGTATCAGAAGATGGGGCCTCTATGTGGTAATTAGGGTTAGATGAGGACACACGGTGGGACCCTCATTATGGAATTAGTGCCTTTATAAGTAAGAGACACCAGAGAGTTTGCCCTCCCTCCCTGTCTGTGTGCACAAAGAAGAGGTTATATATGCACAGTCAGATGGCAGTTGCCTGCAAGCCAAAAGAAACCTACCTTACTGGCACCTTGATCTCAGACTTCCCAGCCTCCAGAACCATGAGAAACAAATCTCTTTTGTTTAAGCCTCCCAGTCTATGGAATTATGACAGCCCGAGAAGATTAAGGCATAGAGAAAACTAAATGCAAATTTCCTTACTGGCTTGCCCCAATTACAGCCTAATCCAAGCCACTGACTCTTCAGGCCCAGGACTTCCAGATCTATACCCACTAATTTTTTAATTTGTTATACAATGGACACAAATTCACAATAGGGCAGGAAATAAATGTAAAAGGTACTAGGGTAATCAAAAATTCACTATCTTGTACTGTGCAAACATCAACTTCACAATTCAGGATCAATCTCCCATCTTGTGGATTGTATCAGTTGCTTTGTTTCTTTTTGCTGCAGCCAAGTGACCATGTTGTTATTTACTGAAAATCTGGGCTGAGTAAGTAGGAATCTGGGCTTACTAATTAAGATGTGGTGAAATGTAAACTAATTTTGATACTTCTAAGCAACTTTAATGATGCAAATGAAGCTTTACTGATGCAAACGTGGCAGGTCAAGTGTTTTAAACATTTTTAAATCTGGAATGGTGATGTGAGTCAATGTAATAGGGCAATAGGGCAGATATGTGCTAAGAATTAAGTTTTAGGAAGAGAAACAGTGGTGGCCAGAAAAAGCCAAGATGAAATGTGTTTGCATTTTTCTCGTGCATTACTTGGCCACTTTCCCTCAGAGAGATTCTGTATCCTTTGCTAAGTAAATCAGGAATTTAATCTTATAATGAGTAAGGGTGGGTGGGTCATATGGTCTACTCACCAATAAGCAAAGCTACCACAAACACTAGAGAACTATACATCATTTGATGGCTACACTGAAGTAGTTCATGCTTTAGACTACTTAAGAAGCTTTCTTTCTAAATATAAATCTGATTTTATGTCACTTATCCAATCACAATCTTTCACTGGCTCCTTGCTGATGAAGTTTTATAGTGATGATGGAGTGCTCCAGAGCTGACGGCAAAGAAGGAATTCTTGAAGATGTCAAAAAGGTGCAAAAAGGTGATTTTATTAAAGCACAGAGACAGGACTCGTGGGCAGGAAGAGTTGCACTGGAGTTGTGACAGGTAACTCATTATACACCCTCAGGTTGACAGGGGTCAGGGATAGAGTAAGTCTCTAAGGAATTTTGGAAGCAAGGTTTCCAAGACCTTGAGGGGCGAGCTGTTGCTAAGGAAGTGCCATTTATTACTGTTTAGTAAAACCTCAGTCATGAGACCCTTCAGATGTATATCAGGGGGCCATAAGCTTAGAATATGATTGTCAGCATATATCTTGGGGCAGTTGAGATAAAGGAAGTGGGCTTACAGGATCCTTGAGGTTGGGATGATGTTAAGCCAAGATTCCCTTTTGCCCCTAGCAAAGTGTCATCCTTGAGGCAGCTGAGCTCCTAGAGGGAAGCCATTCTGCTGGTTTCAAGGACTTGCCAATGGGCTATAAGCAGTAAAGGAATTTAATTTTTCATTTACTTTAGTTTCCCACATCACCATGGCAAGCACTTTAACCCCTTTCCTTCATTCTTGTGTGGCCAGGAGTGTCTGAAGAATATCACACATACTATACCTGAGGGGCGGGGACGCTTGGGGGCTGGGGGGAGCGGGGTGTTGTTAACCTTTACTGTGCCCTCAGCTTGCCCCAAGCTCCTTCATCACTTGCTACCCACAGAATAAAGTCCAAATGTATTAGCAGAGCAGTCTTGACAATCAGGTCCCCTTTATCATGTTTTACCTCACATGTCTGAGAGTAACCTTGCCAGTCCTTGAACTCAACACACATTTCCATATTTACATGTCTTAATGTGGTTCTCTACCAAGAACCCCTTATTCTGCTTGTGGCAACGTTAACTTCTAGACCAAACTTAAATGCTGTTACATTCTAATAGCTGAAACTAATTATAACTCACTGATTATGCTTTATATTTTGCCTTTAATTCTTATCATTTACATAACTGTTCACCTACCCCAGTAAACTACAGGCTCCTTGTGAAATACATACCATCTCACTCATTTTATATTCCCAATACTGAGCGCAATACTTTGCACATAGTTTAATGAATATAGGAATGAATGAAAGACTGCATGTACTTGTTTCATCACCTGATTAAAATGAGTTAATTCTGCATCATCTATCATTCACCTAGACAGAAGAAAATTAATGCGTAGGCCTAACCCAATGGAGTACTAAAAGAGTTTACAATTTAATAACAAATTTTGACGTATACTCTATAAAAAGTGATGTTTTCAGTTTTCGAGTCCACTAATCAAGTCAGCTTTCAAATCTTAATATTCTGAATGCGCGAAAGAGCAGCCTAGTATCTGCTTCAGCAAAATCTCTTGGGGCCATATATCCTGAAAGCAATTTGCTGCCTTCCATATTACCAAAGTCTAATTACAGAACACCACATTAAGATTATATTAAATTACATTGTTATTCAACAAAAAGATCTACAGTTTTAGTCACTCCAGAACAAATTTACATACTAGCCCAGTAACCATGCAAAGCAAAGTCAATGGTGATTCTATGAATTTGATTCTTAATTGTTTTCCTCCAAACAGATGTCTATCCCTATCTTAACCTTCTCCTACATAGGTACTATGCAATCTTTGGCTAGATGTGTATAAAGGGTCTTTTAAAGAAATTATAATTAATAGCACTTCTGGAATTACTCCACATTTGTTTATTTTAATTAAATTCAATTTCCCTAAAATTCTAAAAAGAAAAAACCTAAGCCACACGGACTTTTATAAGATAATAGCCACAAAGCTATATAAATAAGATAGAAACAGAACCTTAAAAACCAGACTAAAAATTTAATGGGGTGCCCGGCTAGCTCAATCAGTAGAGCATGCAATTCTTGATCTTCAGGTTGTAAGTTCAAACCCCACACTGGGTTGTAGAGATTACTTAAAAATAAAATCTTTAAAAAAAAAAAAAAAACCCAGACTAAGAGTTTAAGGTTCTGGTTTCAGGGCAAATTCTCAGAATGCTTCCTGCATTGGGCCAGATTCCTCCAAAAAATAACCCCACATCAATTTTAAATGCCCCAAATCACCAAGTTTTGTAATGTCATAATACAAATTATAAACCAAGATCTGGTCATTTTCTGTATTAAAAGAGCTATAAACCTAATTACTATCTTCTATATTTCTTCTTATATAATCTGTTATTATAGTAAGAAGATAACAAATATAATATTCAAGTCCAAAATGCTCTACAGAACCCGTAACAAGAAAAAAATTAAAAGTTAAATAAAGGTTCAAAAACCTAAATTTCAGGGCATCTGGGTGGCTCAGTCAGTTAAACGTCAGACTCCTGATCCAGGCTCAGGTCATGATCTCACCATCGTGAGATCAAGCCCTGCATCAGGCTCTGCACTGATGGCATGGAGCCTACTTCGGATTCTGTCTCTCCTTCTCTCTGCCCCTCCCCCACTTGTGCTCTGTCTCTCAAAATAAATAAATAAACTTAAAAAAAATTTCCAATTTGTAACTATGTAATTGAGAAAACTTAGTAAATTAATAAACAAAATAAAAGAAATGGTAGTACCGCCAACTTTGGACTACTTCTTAGAAATCAAGATGAAAAAACTTTATGCAAAACAAGTACATTAAGAAAGGTAAAGCAAATTAATCAATCACCCTTCCTGCCCAAAATAATATTTGTTGGTTAGACTAATTCTCAGAAACAATGACCAACAGGATGTATTTATACGACACTTCAATACTTCTGTAAATAACTAAACTCAAGAATTTAACACATTTTAAATGATTACAAATGTTTACCTTCCACAAATATAACTGAAGAAAGAAAATATATTTTTGAGTTAACTCAGGATTTTTTTCTAGTAAAACTCTTATAGGCTCAGGATTCCCTCTATAACTCACTGGAAAATCAAAATGATGTGGATCTGTTGTTAAATGGCTGTTTATGCCAGAAGAGAAGCACTGATGTTCTAGATACTTCTAAATTACTCTCTTTAGTAGTAGAAGCTAACTGTTACTAACTAGCTTTCATTCTGTCAAGTTACTTTTACCCAGTAATTTACTGATCATCTGTATTCTTCTAGTTTGGGGTAGGACTCCAATCTCAGCAAAGGAAAAAAATCCATGATGAAGCACAATGAATGTTTCCTCCTACTGAATACTCCAAGCAACACATTAGCCCTTCTTTAACTTCATGGAGAAAGAATTTAGCTTTTTCTCAAAGAACATTTTGTGGCCAGCTCAAAGACATAAGTGTGGGAAAGTCTCCAGAAGCAATCAAACTAAAAAAATACCCCTCTTCACTTCCTCCGCAGTACTATTGACAGACCATAAACCTTTCTCTTGGGAGAGAGCACATGATTAGTGTAGTATCCAACTCAAGTGCATAAATTAATATTTATGTGAAAAAAATTACTGGGGCGCCTGGATGACTCAGTCAGTTAAGTATCCAACTCTTGATTTCAGCTCACGTCATGATCCCAGTGTTGTGGGATCAAGCCCCATGTGGAGCCTGCTTAAGATTTTCTCTCTCTCTCTCTCCCTCTGCCCCTCTTCCCTTCTTGTGCTCGCTCTAAAATTTAAAAAAAAAAAAAATCACTGTTTAAGGAACCAAATTGTTTAGAGGTCATCTCTTAAAACCAGAGTCCCACTACCAGCTTAAATTCATAGACCTGCAATAAGAGAGGCAGTCCTAGCCTGTAGAAATTTAAATAACTTAACAATTAAGAAAAATAAGAATGAGAGAAAACACAAAAATGCCACACTAGCTGTACTAGTGAAGAAAGGCCATTAAAGTACTATTGGACAAGCGATAAAATGTATGACAAGAGAGAGGAGAGTATAAAACTTAAGAAGAATAATGACTTAATTATTTGCAGCCTCAAAGGAAAACATGTCTCAGGTACACAGGAGTTCGGAAGAAATACAACTCAGGGCATGGTTCCTACGTGCAATCTATTTATAAGGACAAACCAGAGCCCAAAGAAACTATATAAAAACTTCTCAAGAGACACCTGGGTGGTTCAGTTGGTTAACTGTGCAACTCTTGATTTCAGCTCAGATCATGATCTCACTGTCATGAGATTGAGCCCTGCATCGGGCTCTGTGCTCAGCATGGAGCCTGCTTAAGATTCTCTCTCTCCCTCTCTCTCTCTGCCCCTCTCCAACTCATGCTCATGTGTGCTCTCTCTTTCAAAATCAATAAATAAAACATTTTTAAATTAAAAATTAATTAATTAATAACACATTTTTAAAAAATTATCAAATCAACCTGTGAATAGATCAAACATGGTTCTCATACAACGGAATACTACTCAGCCTTTAAAAAGAAGGAAATTTTGGGATGCATGGCTGGCTCAATTGATACAACATGTGACACCTGATCTAAAGGGTTTTAAGTTTTGAGCCCTAACTGAGTGTAGAGATTACCTAGAAATAAAATCTAAAAGAAAAAATTTTAAATAAGATAAAATCTTAAAAAAAAAAAAAAAGGACATTTGGGGCACCTGGCTGCCTTAGTCGGTTGGGCACGCAAACCTGATCTCGGGGTTTTAAGTTCAAGTCCCACAGCAGGTGTACAGATTACTTAAATATAAAATCTTTTTTAAAAAAAGAAGGAAATTTCATAATATGCAACATCATGAATGAACCTCGAGGACAATATGCTAAGTGAAATAAGCCAGTCATAGAAAGATTAACACTGCATGATTCCCCTTATATAAGGCATCTAAAATAGTCAAATTCATGTAATCAAAGTATCAGAGTGGTGGTATCAGACTTGGGGGGCGGGAAAAATGGTGAATTACTAATCAACAGCCATAAAAGTTTCAATTAAGCACAATGAATAAGCTCTAGACATCTGCTGTACAACACTGCACCTACAGTCAGCAATACTAAAATTTTTATTAAGCTTTCTTATGACAATAAAATAAAATAAAAAATAAAAATAGTTCTCTACTCATGGAAGATACCTAATAAGAAAATAATGACTAAAATTTAAGGATTAAAAAGTAGTCTCCTCTATTCATAATAAAGCAAAAACCAAAAACTTTTGAAATCCCCATCAACAGTACAATGGATAACCATCTGTGGTGTTAGAAGTTAGTAAAGTGGGGGGCACCTGGGTGGCTCATCGGTTGACTGTCTGACTTCAGCTCAGGTCATAATCTCGCGGTCTGGTCCGTGAGTTCGAGCCCCACATCAGGCTGACAATTCAGAGCCTGGAGCCTGCTTCAGATTCTGTGTCTCCCTCTCTCTCTGCCCCTCCCCCTCTTGCATTCTGTCTCTCTCTCAAAAATAAATGAACATAAAAAAAATTTTTTTAAAAAGAAGTTAGTAAAGTGGGGAGGAGCTAGTGACTAGTAAAGAGCATAAGGGGGTTCCAGGATGCTGGTAGCATTTGGTTTCTTGATGTGGGGGCTCGTTACATGCATATGTTCAGTTTGTGAAAATTCGTTAAGGTGCACACATGTGGTCTGTGTATATTTCAGTATATATGCCATATCCAATAACAAGTTTTTAAAAATAAAATTAAAGTGTTCTCTCTATAGAGAACTAGCTAAATACCCAGAAATGATACAAAGACTTTAGGGACAGATAATTAAAAATAATCTAAAGGAAAGTAAATTAGATGTATGATATATGAGTGGGAAAGGAACCCTCAGTGTAGAATTCTCAATTAAAAAATTGTCATTTTATATTTGTATGTCAAGTAATCTATTTTATACGGAGCAAATCTTGATGATTAAAAATAAAATACTAGGAGATTTGTTCCGAACATCAAATTTAAATAAAATATATTAACATTTATCACCTTGATTGTAAGTAAAGTTTTCCTTTTTTTTTTTTTTTTTAACATTTTTATTTATTTTTGAAGACAGTGCAAGCAGGGGAGGGGCAGAGAAAGAGGGAGACACAGAATCTGAAGCCGGCTCCAGGCTCTGAGCCGTCAGCACAGAGCGTGATGCAGGGCTCAAACCCACAAACCATGAGATCATGACTTGAGCCAAAGTCAGATGCTTAACCAACTGAGCCACCCAAGGACCCTATAAGTAAAGTTTTCTTACAAGCAAACCAAACATACTAATGACACAAAACTGATTATCCCCAGCAAATGTTTGTTATTGATTTTTTTAAGTTTTATTTGATTACTTGGATGGAGAGAGCGATGGAGGGGCAGAGAGAGAGGGAGAAACAGAGAATCCCGAGCAGGCCCCATATTGTCAGCCCAGACCCTGATACGGGGCTCAAACTCACAAACCCATGAGATCACGACCAGAGGTGAAAACCAAGAGCAACTCGGCCACCCAGGCACCCCTGTCTGTCACTGATTTTAAGGGATCAAAAAGATTATCAGAAGTAAAGGTAGAGAAGTATGTAAAAACGAATTAATACATTTTCTGCCCTCATTCCTTTATGCACACATTCTTGTTTACTATCAGGATACCCCTTCCCTCCTTGAATGACAAGTCTAAGAGATAGGAAAATTCTCTGTTTGATTCATTGATGTTCCCAGTGCCAGGCACAGGACCTGGCATTGTAGGTGCTCAATAAATGTTCACTTGAATAAATGAATGCATTTTAAATAAATGATAAATGATTTGATTACTTCTCAAGTAACATACCCTCAGGATAAACAAAATGGAAATTTAAGGATTTCATAAATGGTACCACGATCAGATGTCATGACATAGAATAATATACAGAATACTATCTTTCAAAGACATTTTCCATACTCGCATACAAAAACATTAAAAGTTAATCATACATATGGGGCACCTGGGTGGCTCAGGTGGTTAAGCGCCCAACTTTGGCTCAGGTCATGGTCTTACAGTCTGTGAGTTCAAGCCCCACATAGGGCTCTGTGTTGACAGCTCAGAGCCTAGGGCCTGCTTCAGATTCTATGTCTCCCTCTCTCTTTGCCCCTTCCCCACTCACACTCTGTGTGTCTCTCTCTCCCTCTCTCTCAAAAATATTCTAAAAAATTAAAAAACAAAAAGTTAATCATACATAAAGCACACATAACACAACCCATACCAAAATTTCTTTAATTTAGTATAATATGGCACTTTTCAAGGAATCAGTTGAAACAAATAATGAAGTCAAAATTTGTAAAAATTATGTTCTTAAAAAAAAAATTACAGGAGCGCCTGTGTGGTTCAATTGGTTAAGCGTCTGACTTCAGCTCAGGTCATGATCTCGCAGTTTGTGAGTTCAAGCCCCACATCGGGCTCTGTGCTGACAGCTCAGAGCCTGGAACCTGCTTTGGATTCTGTGTCTTCCTCTCTCTCTGCCCCTCCTCCACTTGTGCTCGCGCTCACTCTCTCTCAAAAATAAATTAAAAAATGTAAAAAAAAAATTTTTTTAATTACATTCTACCTTAAGACAAAGCCAAAAAATGAAGATGTTTTATTAGGACCAAAAAAAATGATTTTTCATATTTCTATAATTTTTATTTTATTTTATTTATTTATTTTTTAATATATGAAATTTACTGTCAAATTGGTTTCCAACATATTTCTATAATTTAAAATAAGGATCCACTTCACCTTTATACCTTTCTTATGGCATTTACCATGTAATACAGGATTCTTTAAGAAAGGGACTGTGATACTCACTTTTGTGTACAGAGCCAGGTATATAGCACATTAAGGGCTCAGTAAATATTTGATAGCTAAATCAAACAGAGAAATTGTCTTTAAAATCTCTCTACCCAGGAACTCCTTCAACCCATAAAGTCTGCAGACCCAGAAAGCTTTCAGAGGAAGAGATTCAAAAATAGATCTTCAATTAATCTTTTTTTTTCTAAGTTTTGGGTTTTTTAAGTAATCTATATATCCAAAATGGGGTTCAAACTCACAATCTGAGATCAAGAGCTGCATGTTCCTCCAATTGAATCGGCCAAATTTATAGAACACCTCATAGAAGTCATTTGATTTCTCTTTATTTTTTTTTAAGCAGGCTCCATGCCCAAAGTGGGGCTTGAATTCACAACCCCAAGATCAAGAGTCTCATGATCTACTGGACTAAGCCAATCAGGCACCCTTCATACCAGTCATCTGAGCCCATTAAAATAAACTCCAGCTGGTAATCTGCAATTGCTGCTTTTATCATATGATGTCCAGTGACATAAAAAAAGTAACATCTTACTAAACAGTTGCTTGCCAATCCTTCACAGAAGCAGAACTGCATCTCACAAGTTACCATCTAAATTCTCAAAACTATTCAATGAAATTAGCAACATTTAGTGATACAAAAACTAGGGAACTATAGCAAAATGAATGTATTTATAGAGCTTTAAATTTTCCAGAAAATGGTATTTCTAAATTCAAGCTATCAAACCAAGTATTTTACATTCCTTTTGGATAAGAAATTCTTATTGTTGAGTAGCCAACTTTGTTTTCTTAACTAGAACATTCAAGAGAAAGAACATTTGAAACATTGTTGCTTCCAGCAGTGTTAGCAAGCCAATATTCTACTGCCACCTAGCACAGAAAAGCAGAACTACTACTGCTTATAGTTAACACAATGATGAAGACAAAAGACAAATCAATCTGAAAACATGTCAGAATAAGTCAATATTTCAGTCTCTTCTATTCAGGTCTCTTAATCTACACATTTCAAGACCAGATATTTTGCATTCTTTTTTAAAATCAAGTTAATTTATTATTTAGTATTTGCTCTCTGAACCGTATATGGGTGAAGTTCATTCTTAACACTGAAGTGTCAGTGAAGACAACTGCTTTATACATTTTTCAATTGTAAACTCAGACCAATAATGTATTAAAAAGTATCTTACACAGTAAAAATTTCTACGTTATATAACAAATGCAAAAACTCTATTGCAAACACAAAGCTCAAAATTTAAAAGGATTCTGAAAAAAAAATTTAATAAAAATAAAAAGTATTCTGGCTTTTTCAGGGCGTCTGGGTGGCACAGTCAGTTAAGTGTCTTGACTCTTGATTTCAGCTCATGTCTTGATCTCACAGTTCATGAGATCGAGCCCTGTGTCAGGGCTCTGTGCTGACAGTTCAGAGCCTACTTGGGATTCTCTCTCCCTCTCTCTCTGCCCCTCCCTCACTCACACTTGCTACCTCTCTCTCTCTCTCTCTCTCTCTCTCTCTCTCTCAAAATAAATAAATAAATAAATAAGCTTAAAAAAATTTTTTTAAAGTATTCTGGTTTTTTTTCACAAGAATGAGGTATTAGATACATTTCACAAGATAAATCTCAAAACAGAAGCTGAGGGGTGTCTGGGCAACTTAGTTAAACATCTGACTTTGACTCAGGTCGTAATCTCATGATCTCATGGTTTGTGAGTTTGCCCCCCACATTAGGCTCTGTGCTGACTTGGAGCCTGCCTAGGACTCACTCTCTCTCACTCTCTCTCTCTCTCTCTCTCTCTCTCTCTCCACCTCCTCTACATATTCTCTCTAAAAAAAAAACAAAAAACAAAAAACAAAAAAAAAAAAAAACACAGAAGCTGAAGATACCATTCTTTGATGATAAAAAAAATTATCAGGGTGCCTGGGTGGCTTAGTCAGTTGAGTGCCAACTTCAGCTCAGGTCATGATCTCACAGTTTGTCAGTTCAAGTCCCACATCAGGCTCACTGCTGTCAGCACAGAGCCCACTTTGGATCCTCTGTCCCCCTCTCTCTCTGCTCCTCTTCCACTCATGTGTTCTCTCTCAAAACTAAACAAAACATTTTTTTAAAAAGTATCACTACTGGGCAGTCAACTCATTCATTTTACAAACCTAATACCAAATACACTTTTAAGCTTCTGCTTTTATAAAAAAAAAAAAAAGAAAGAAAGAAAAGAAAAGAAAAAGCTTCTGCTTTTACTATAAATACTTACCACAAAATTTTCCAGGTTATTTGGAAACTAGGATTAAAATGTGCTTTAAAAATAATATAAACAGGGCGCCTGGGTGGCTCAGTTGGCTAAGCATCCGACTTCAGCTCAGGTCATGATCTCACAGTTTATGAGTTTGAGCCCCGTGTCAGGCTCTGTGCTGACAGCTCAGAGCCTGGAGTCTGCTTCAGATTCTGTATCTCCCTCTCGCTCTGCCCCTCCTGAGCTCGTGCTCTGTCTCTCAAAAATAAACATTATTTTAAAAAATTAAAATGATATAAACAAATATTAAAAACCAAAAATATACACCAGAGTTTGCAAAATATTAAACTACTGGAATATTAAAAAGATTAAGTAGGGTATCCCTCAGCCAGAATTTAACATTTTCTACTTACATCATACCCCAAAACATCTCAGCAATACAATGTTCATTAAAAGCCTCTGAGAAAAAGCTTTTACCCATGCTGAGTACAAGTGTACCAAATTCCTAATACTGAAAAATAGCATATAAAAATCACTCATGGTAATTTTTTTTCTTTTTTGAGAGAGAGCATGCGAGCAGGGGAGAGGGGCAGAGGCGGGAAGAGAGAGAGAAAATCTTAAGCAGGCCCCACGTTCAGCAAGGAGCCCAACCCGGGGCTTAATCCCACAACCCTAGCATCATGACCTGAGACGAAATCAAGAGTCGACACTCAACAAACTGAGCCACCCGGGCACCCCATAAATAAATTTTTTTTAATTCAAATGAAGAAAATTATGTATTGTATACACCCCCTTGTGTTTTAAAAAAAGAGGAAAGACTGCTGATGATGGGGCTCAGGGCATGCTACCCCAAAATACAGCTGGCATAAGGATTCTTGGAAAATGAAGTAGTTGGAGAAAAGGCAGAGCAGGAAGGTCTCTGACCTTCTCCCCCACTCCTTTCTCACGAAATAGGTCATAAAATCCACATGTGAGAGGTGCCCTCTCTATACCCAGAAGAAAGCAGCATCCTTATCTCCAAAGACAAAGAGATGTCAAAAAGAACCCTACAAACAGGCCTTGCTAAAGTTTACTCCAGTTTACTACAATTACCTCATACTCCCCTACTCCTCCTGTGACCTCTTCACCAAACCCAGCATAAAATACTCAGGTCTAACTGTTTCTTTGGGTCTTCATTTCCTTATGAAAGCTCCTGTGTCATGCAAAACTTATATGAAATAAATTTGTATCCTTTTCTCCTGTTAACCTGTCTTTTGTCAGTTTAATTTTCAGATGTGGCCAGGTCCCTAAGAGGATCAAGAAAAAAACCTTTTTCTCCCACATGTTGACTAAACATAGTAGTATACTGTCTACATCAAAATAAAATTCCTGGAAATTAAAAACATGATCAAGTGAAAAATTCAATTAAAATGCTAGAAGATAAAGTTTAGGAAATCGATCAAAAAGTAGAACAAAGAAAGAAATGGAAAATAGAGAAAATAAAAGAAAAATTAAGGATTCAGTCTAGAAGCTCTAACATTCAAAATCAGAGTGCTAAAAAGAGACTAGAGAAAAAAAGAGGGAAAAAAATCATCAAAGTAGGAATACAGCATTTCCCAGAACTAAAGGTCAAGTCTCCAAATTCAAAGGGTCCACAGTGGCCAAAATAATGAAAGAAAAGAAAACCACAAACCAAGGACACTCAAGGAAATAAAGGATAAAAAGAAAATCCCAAAAGCTCACAGAGAAAAAGTTCACAACTTCAAAACTGTGAGTCAATTTCACAACCTAGAAATACATTTTCAACCAAACTAGCAATTAAGTATGAGACTAAAGATACTTTTTTAAGACTTAAAAAGAAAAAAGTGACCTCTCATATACCTTTTCTTAAGGAGGAACTACTTGAGAACATGCTTCAAGATCTGAGAAGAGACACAGAAAGCAAGCTGAGCCCAGCAAGAAGACAGAGCTACTTTATGGGTGCATCCTGGACTGTTCAGGTGATGTTCTGACAGCTAATAATTAGGCCCTAAAGACCAAGTCAGGAAACTTAAAATAGGGTCCCAAAGCAGTCCAATCCTCATTTAGGAAAGATATTATCATGATCGTAGTCAACTATATTCATGAGAAACCCCAACCTTGGGACCAGAGGTAAATTACTTTTGTGCTGTTTCTCTCCTTTCCTTTTAGTTCATTGTACTTAATAAGTAGACCTTTCCCTGCTTTTCTTTCTATGTTCATGTTGTAGAGTGGGCTAGGAACCATTCTAAACTGCCTATAATCTGCATCAGTTGGCACACTCTGGCTGCCTTTTCAAAAGGTAACCCCTGGCTTAATGTCTATATTCCTCAAGAACTATGTATTCCACAAGGGCAGGGACTATAGCTGTGATGTTTACTGCTGTATGCTGTATCCCAAGCACAGGGCATGGCATGTATTAAGATGCTTAATAATATCTGTGGTATACGTAAATGCACAAAAACATTAACACTGGTTATGTCAACAGATAGTATGTTTTTACACATCTCACATTTCTAAACTTTCTTTAATGAGACTAAATATTTATAATAAAATTAATAAGGGAAAACATACAGGTAGCTCAACAAAAAACAAATTAAACCGAGCACTTCAGATGATACACATGAATTACATGATATACAAAACCTGTATTACCACAGGTCCTTTCTTTCCAGTCAATCTAATTCTCAAACAAATTATAAATTTTTATGGCTTCAAGAAGAGAAACAGAACCAAGGATTTAAAATAGAAATATATAAAATAGAAATATTTTTATAGCTTTTTACTATTACACATTTTTTTTAAGTTTATTTATTTATTTATTTTTAGTAATCTTTATACCCAACATGGGGCTTGAACTCACAACCTCGAGACCAGAGTCGCATGTTCTTCCAACTGAGCCAGCCAGGTACCCCTTAAATATTTCATTTTTTTAAGTAACCTCTACACCCAACATAGGGCTGAAACTTAAACCCCGGGATCAAAAGTCTCATGCTCTTCCAACTGAGCCAGCCACCTGCTCTTCAAGTCTTAATATTATACTATCTATAAGTTATTTTCCAATGTAAGTTTAAACCAGTTTTCACGTTGATAGTTTTTACTTGATTTGCCCGCTCATAACATTATGTTTTATATTATCTTATATTACATTAATAAACACATAAATTTCACATACTCTGAATATTAAAAAAAAAAATCCAAATTCAAATTCTATGTCTTATGAAGAACACACACTTATGGGGCGCCTGGGTGGCTCAGTTGGTTAAGCGTCCGACTTCAGCTCAGGTCATGATCTCACGGTCCGTGAGTTCGAGCCCCGCATCGGGCTCTGTGCTGACAGCTCAGAGCCTGGAGCCTGTTTCAGATTCTGTGTCTCCCTCTCTCTGACCCTCCCCCTGTTCATGCTCTGTCTCTCTCTGTCTCAAAAATGAGTAAACGTTAAAAAAAAAATTAAAAAAAAAAAAAAAAGAACACACACTTAGTACCACGGAAACATTAAGGCTCATTTCTTATTTACCACAGATCTCATGAACCTAAAGAACAAGAAGTAAAGTTCCCCAAGAGGACAGAACACAAAATAATCCCTATTTCCAGCTTCCAGATTTTTTATCAAGTAACCAACTTCTAAACATAATTTATATAGTATATTGTTTCAGGGTGCCTGAGTGGCTCAGTCACTTAAGCGACCGACTTCAGCTCAGGTCATGATCTCCTGGTTCATGAGTTCGAGCCCCGCATTGGGCTCTGTGCCGAGAGCTCAAAGCCTAGACCCTGCTTCGGATTCTGTGTCTCCCTCTCTCTCTCTGCCCCTCCCCTGTTCACACTCTCTCCCTCTCCCAAAAATAAATAAACATTAAAAAAAAATTTTTATATAGTATATTGTTTCCAAATATTAAACAAGAGTTTAAGGGTAACCTGGGTGGCTCAGTTGGTTAAGCATCCGAGTCCTGCTCTCAGCTCAGATCTTGATCTCAGGGTTGTGAGTTCAAGCCCCACATTGGGCCCACACTGGGCACAGAGCCTACTTGAAATTTTTTTTTAAATAAAAAAATAAATTAAAAAAACAGGAGTTTAAGAATAGATGTTTGAGACAGAAATCAGCACATTTTTTCTGTAAAGGTTCAGATAGTAAATATTTTAGGTTTTTTAAGGCTGTATCTCTATCACAACCACTCAACTGTTATTGTAATAATGCAAATTGCTAAAGACAAAATGTAAATAAATAAGCATGCGACAAAAATGGCAGTGGGGTCACCTGGCTGGCTCAATCAATATAACACGAGACTCTTGATCTCAGGTTGTGGGTTCAAATCCAGCATTGAGAATAAATACTACTTAAAAATAAAATCTTGAGCTTGGGTGGCTCAGTCGGTTAAGCATCCGACTCTGGATTTTAGCACAGGTCATGATCTCACAGTTCATGGGATCAAGCCCCACATTGGGCTCCAGTCTGGCAGTGCAGAGCTTGCTTGGGATTCTCTCTCCCTCTCTCTCTGCCCCCTCCCATGCTCTCTCTCTCAAAATAAATTAATAAACTTAAAAAAATAAAAATAATAAAGTAACTTTAAAAAATAAAAATGGCTGCAGGCCAGATTCATCCCATGGGCCATAGTTTGCTGACCCCTGGCTTAGAATATTATACCTTCCAGCTCTCCCCATATAGATAAATGTGTAGGTTTCTCTCATGCTTATCTTTTTAATGGCAATCTCCATATTTAAGCACTAGCCACTCATTCACTTAGTCTACAGATTTTTACTACCACATGCTAGAAACAGTATTAGAAGTTAGGAATAAAAAGATAAAAATAATGAAGTCCTGCCCTCTTAATGCTTACATTCCAACAGGGAAGTCAACAAATAAGCTAATAAGTACATAATATAATTTCAGGTAGTACTGAGTATGAAGAAAAGTAAAGCAGCGTAAAAAGAGTAGGGGAGGAAAGGTGAGACTCTTTGGATAAGTCAGGGAAGACCTCACAGAACAGCACTTTTAAGTAGAGAATGAATGAAGCAAATGAACACTCCATATGAATATCTGGCAGATTATTACAGGCATATGGAGGAACAACTGCAAAGGCCCTGAAGAGTCAGAAAGCACCTGGCATGTTTAAATAAAGACAAGAAGACTAGTGTGGCTAGAAATGAGAAAATGTGATCAGAGAAACAGATACCGAGAGATCATAAAGACTTATGGACAACAGTAAAAGGACTGGATTTTAAGTTTGATGTGAAGCCATGAATTTGGAATGGCTGAAAGCCAGAAACTAAGGAGATACAATGCATGCTTTAAAAGCATCACTGGTTTACTTGTCAATTACATCTCAATAAACCTTGGCAAGGGGAAAAGGATCACTGGTAGCTATTAATCCATAAGCTATTGCTTGCATTTCAAGACTTCTAAAATAGGATCTAAACCCGTGTGCCCGGCTGGTTCAATGTGCAGAGCACGTAACTCTTGATCTCAGGACGGAGTTCAAGCCCCAAGATGGGCATAGAGTCTACTTAAAAAAAAAAGAAAAAAAGACCTAAACATATTTTTAAATTCAAATCATAGAAGAAAAGAGAAATAGATAAGTTAACTTTTGACTGTAACTTGACTTTTGTTGTATAGGAGTATGTCAACAATAGATAAAAACCAACAGAATTCTCATTAAAAATTTTTGTTTGGATGAAGCTAAAGAGTATAATGCCAAGCAAAATAAGTCAGTCAGAGAAAGACAAATACCACATGATTTCACTCATACGTGGAATTTAAGAAACAAAACAAATGAGCAAAGAAAAAGAGAGAGACAAACCAAGAAACAGACTCTTAACTATAAAGAACAAACTGATGGTTACCAGAAGGGAGGCAGGTGGGGAATGGGTGAAACAGGTGATGGGGATTAAGGAATGCACTTGTCATGATGAGCACTGGGTAATATATGAAATTGATGAATCACTATGCTGCACGCCTGAAACTAATATGTAACACTGCATGTGAACTACACTGGAATTAAGATAAAAATTTAATAAAATTTGTTTTTTGTTTAGTATGAAATTTCAGTGAGGGAACACAAAATTATCACCAACAGAGGGCAGTAGTGAACACAGAACATAAGTATACAAAAAGTGATCTAGCTTCAGTTAAGATCTTCCTCTAGAATTCCAGTAAACTAGAACAAGGAGCATCCCTGCAAGGTTAACAGCAGAAGCAAGAAATAGAGAATATGCAAATACATATCTAGAAGAAACTGAATTATAAATATAAACCAAAAAATAGGTTAAAATGGCAGAGTATTTATACACAATGTCATCTCCCTAATTAAACACACCACTCTCAATTCACTGGTTTCACTGCTCCTCAGAAGCTACCATAAATAAAGTTAGAGCAAATGAATGGCCAGCTTCATATATGTATAAGCAGAAGGAAGGTTTGCCCTTTTGTGAGCAATAGGTAATGCTCAAGAGGATCGATGTCCCAGCCAAGTAGGGTAGGAAAGCTCCATCCAAGTGGAAAACAGAGACCACTACAAATGCCAGCAATCACTGCATTACATCTGGGCACAGTGTGAAGGTTAAAGGGAAAGAGTGCAGCTCAGGTTATCTGAAACAGCCTATGAATGAATGCAGGCAGCTGGCAATAAGGAGTCTAACATGTATACCCGTTGCCTATACCGTGCAGGGAGTTATGCATCCTTTCCTTTCTTTCCTCCAACCTCTGTTGTCCATCTTCATTTTCACTTTCTTCACAGAACTGGATTCTCTATAGATGACTGAAAGCTATGGCACCAAATGAGATGAGGTACTACTCACTTTTATCCTCAGTTTGTTTCTCTTTGCTTAGACTCCTGCATTTTTTTAGTATTTTCCTCTCTGCTCTTCTAGCCTGCATGCTCTTCTAGCCTGCATGTTGAATTCAAGATAGCTGAAACTCTGTGGAGTTTCAATCAAAGACAAAAGAATAAAATGTTTTGACTTCTACTGTCATCTATATGTAAAAATGTATATACCTTGACCACTTCAAACTCATTAGGATGGCTAGCATCACAAAACAAAAACAAAAACAACAAACTATCAAGTGTTGGCAAGGATATAAAGAAATCAGAAAGTCAGAACTCTTATGTACTGTTGGTGGGAATGTAAAGTGGTACAGCCACTGTGAAAAAAGAAAAATTACATATAGAATTACCGTATTATCCAGCAATTCCACCTCTGGCTATATATCCCAAAGAATTGAAAGCAGGGTCTCAAAGAAATATCTGCACTCCTGTGTTCACAGCAGCATAATTCACAATAGTTAAAATATGGAAGCACGCCAAGTGTCCAAGGACATGAATGGAAAAAGCAAGTGTGATATACACGTACAATGGAATATTATTCAGCCTTTAAAAGGAAATCCTGCCATATGCAACATGAACCTTGTTGACATTATGCTGAGCAACATTAATTCAGCCACAAAAAAGACAAATACTGTATGATTCTACTTACACGAGATACTCAGAGTAGTCAAAATCATAGAAATAGAGAGTAGAATGCTGGTTGCCAGAGACTTATATGGATGGTGGCGATGGATGAACAACATTATAAATGTATTTAATACCACTGAACTGTACACTTTAAAATGGTTAAGATGATAAATTTTATAAGTATTTTGCCACAGTAAAAAAAAAAAAAAAAAAAGTATGCCTTGCTTAAGAGCAGGAATTAAGGTTAACAGGAATAAAGAAATAAAAGGTTGCTTCATTTTTTTTCTTGGCTCCTCCACCAATACTCCATATTGGGTACCACTATGCTATGGTCAAATTGGACTATTTACCATTTCCTGACCCTGCTCTACATTCTCCTAGAATGCCTGGAATGCCCTATACACTGCCCCTCACTTCAGTCTCTATTCTACACTTTATTCAAGAGCAGCAAAAATGGCATCTCCAAGAAACCTGTAATACCCCTTTCTGTCCACAGTTTACTCAGTCCCCTATTTCCAAATACTGCAGCATCCTTGCATCATGACTGTTTGTGTACATTCTCTTTTATTGCAGAAGGTCATGCTCAAAGCCTTTTGTTTAAAAATCTTGTTTGCAGGACTCCTGGGTGGTTCAGTTGGTTAACTGAAGGCGTCCCAGTCTTGATTTCAGCTCAGGTCATGATCTTATGGTTCTTGGGACCAAGCCCCGCATCTGGCTCTGTGCTGACAACACAGAGCCTGTTTGGGATTCTCTCTCCCTCTCTCTCTGCCCCTCCCCAATTTGTGCACTTTCCCTCTCTCAAAATAAATAATCATTTAATAAAATAAATAAATAAATAATAAAAATAAAAATCTTGTTTGCGTATGTTTTCCTAAGAATTAGAGAAATGTTTATACCTCAGTGTTGCTTAAAAAGGTAAATGAATATTGGAACTAGATGCCATCTAGAACTAGATGTCATATAGTTTCAGTTCTAAGTCAAACAATCAAATGCTTTTCCCCTGGTTATCTCAATCAGTTATACCGAGGCTGTGTTGCAAAGCAAAGGCAAATCTTGTTCTACTCCCACCACTAAGTGAGCCGTGCTAGCTCTTCAGCGCAGAATTACTCAGAAAACTGAAGTATTCCATCGTCAGGCAGAGGACTGAAAGGAGAGAGAGCAATACCTGGATATTATTCAGCAATATATTTAAATGAAAACAAGGAAGACAGTTTCTAGGCAGTGTCTTCTCTGGGTATCCTGCAATTTGTATCTCATAATCAAACAAAAGAATCAAAATATTGTCCACCCAAAGACCAGCAGCCCCCAATGTTTGGAGCTCCTAAGACACTGGCTACACACATGCTGTTCTTACTTCCTGGACCGCAGTCAGTCATCCTCATCCCCCCCACAGGCCTAGCAAACACCTCAAAAACCCAGGTAAGAAGTCAAATTCTCTAGGAAACCTTTTCTGCCCACTCAGAGAATAAGATTTGATACAAATAAAAGGCATTCATTAGTGTTTATGTTATCAACTAAAATTACTCAGAATAGGGGTTCCTGGATGGCTTAGTCAGTAGAGCATGCAACTCTTGATCTAAGGCTGTGAGTTCAAGCCCCACATTGGGTGTAGAGATGACTTAAAAATAAAATCTTTAGGGGCACCTGGGTGGCTCAGTCAATTAAGCATCAGACTTCTGCTCAGATCATGATCTCACAATTCTTGGGTTCAAGCCCCCCATCAAGCTCTCTCTGTGCTGGCAGCTCAGAGCCTGGAGCCTGCTTTGGATTCTGTGTCCCTCTCTCTCTGCACCTCCCCTGCTGGCGCTCTGTCTCTGTCTCTCAACAATAAATAAATGTTTAAAAAATAATAAAATAAAATATTTTTTAAAATAAAATACAGGAAACCTAGGTGGCTCAGTCTGTTGGGCATCTGACCAGCTCAGGTCATGATCTCACCACTCCCAAGATGGAGCCTCGAGTCAGGCTCTGTGCTGACAGCTCAGAGCCTGGAGCCTGCTGAGGATTCTGTGTCCCCCTCTCTCTCTGACCCTCCCCCATTCACACAAATAAATAAATGTTTAAAAAATAAAGTAGGGGCACCTGGGTGGCTCAGTTGGTTGAGCGTCAGACTTTGGCTCACGTCATGATCTCTTGGTTGGAGAGTTCAAACCCCGCATTAGGCTCTGTACTAACAGCTCAGAGCCTGGAGCCTGCTTTGGATTCTGTGTCTCCCACGTTCTCTGCCCCTCCCCCACTCGCATTCTCTCCCCCCCTCAAAAATAAAAATAAACATTTAAAAAATTTTAATAAATAAAATAAAATAAACAAAATTACTCAGAATGTCCAGGATCACACCTGAGATATCACTCCTAATATTTCCATGCGACAATGTGTGTACTTTTTGTGAAATAATTGCTTTGTTTTTTTTTTTCTGGATTCAAATCCTATACGCAAAAGCAGTTAAAAAAAGAAAAACACAACTGCCTTTTTAAAGTCTAAGCAGTTTTGAAACAAACTGATGCAAAAACAGCTGAAATTTCAACATTGCCTTTAATCAAAGTGCGATTTCAGACCAACTAGACTTAGACTCCCTGAGCCTGTTTCCTATTCTTTAAAATGAGTGTCCACCTAGGACAGTTTCTAACACATAGGAAGCCCACAAAAATCTAAAATCATTTTTATTGCCTATCTCTCGAGTATATTTTGGCACTGGATTCATTCCTATGACTAGTTCTCAGTCTAAACCAGTGCTGTTCAATATAGTGGCTATATGTAACCACTGGTCGCTTGAAATCTGGGTAGTACGAATTGATATGTGCTTTCAGTGTAAAATACACATAATATTTCAAAGACTTGGTGAAAAAATAAAATACCATATTAACATTTTGTGTATCGATTACACAAAAAGATCATACTATGGATACACTGAGTCAAATGAAATAAAACTGATTTCATCTGTTTCTTTTTACTTTTTTAATGTTGCTTTTAGAAATTTTTAAATTATATATTTAGCTTTCATTACATTTCTATCGGACAGGTTGACTTACACTTTGACTTCAAGCTGGTCAATGTGCTCTCTTAACCATACAGTGCACTAGTTCACAGGGGTTCGCTCCAGCCAATCCACCCCATCCCAGCATACAGTGGCTCACTTAAACACTCCCCACTTCCACAACCCGGGAAAGCTGATTTAGCAATTCTTTAATTTTTAATTTTAATCTGGAGCGCACAGATCAGCCGAGGCAACTCGAAATTGTTGCCCACACAACTACAGAGGAAAAGTTGAGGGAAAAACCCAGCGTCCTCTTCGGTGCGTGTTGGTCAACACTGCTGCGAGGCTGGGAGCTTGAGCAGAAAAGGGTCACCCCTAAGAAAGTGAGAACGGGCGACAGGGCAAGCGCCTCGGATCTGAAGGAACATAACGTAGAGCCCACGGAGTGGAGGTGTCAGAAGGAAAGCCTTTTCAACTTCTGGGGAACCAATCTGAGGATGGAAGGGAAGGAGCTGGGTTCCGTGGCCGCGGCAGGGAGGATCGATACCTTAAGAATCCCTCTCATCTTAGCCAGAAAGGGGCGGAACTCCTCCAGTGACACGTCTGGATAGAGCTGGCTCCGCAGCAGCTCTTCTGTGATGCCTTGATGCCCGTGGAAAGCTTCCTGGGCCAGGCCGCTCAGCAGCCCGCTCAGAGGCTTGGAACCCTCAAGCTCGCCCGCCATGGTCAGCTGCGGGCCCGCCCCCCAGCAGCTGAGCGCAGCCTCGCTACGGCACCCGGGATGGGCCTAAATAGCCTAGGCAAAGGCGCGCGGGACGAATGAGGGCGAAATTCCGCCAGCGGTCGGTATTGGTAGCCAACAGATTTGCTCTGCAAAACCCATCGCCTAGGACTGCCACCGTGGAGCTATCCATAAAGTTCCAGAAGAATCACTTTACTTCCGCTGATTCCCTTCATTACTTCAGGGCCTACTGAAAGGAAAGATCACTGGGTGAAGACCACCTGACATGGGGAACTATTCTATGAATGAAGGTGGTAGTTTAACTTTGGAAAGGCTGCATCTCACCCCAGGCCTTGCCAATCCACTAACTGAATAGGATCTATCACTCAGATGTAATCTCTGCCTGATCATTACCTGTCTACCTTTTGTCCAAGAAAAGTTAACTAACGCCTAATAACATAATGTGTTTTCTAGGATTGTTATTTGCCTTTATATATATGCGTGTGTCTTGTGTTTCCAGCTAGATCAGCGGCTCAGCTCCGAAGCTCCTTTTTATAACATTCTGTTAACACCTTCTTTACAATCCTGAAATGAAATGCATAGGTTATATAATTTTGTACCCATATAGTTTCAAAAAACCAATATATTATTCACCCATGAGAAGGAATGAGGTACTGATACATGCTACAACATCCATGAATCATAAAAACATGTTAAGTGAGGGGCACCTGGGTGGCTCAGTCAGTTGAGCACCCTGAACTCGATTTCAGCTCAGGTCATGATCCCAGGTTCATTGGATTGAGCCCCGGATATGACACCAGGCCAAGCATGGAACCTGCTTAAGATTCTCTCCCTCTCCCTCGCTCTTGCTCTCCACCTCTGCCCCTCTCCCCCGCTTGTTCTCTCTTGCTCTTTGAAAGAAAGAAAGAAAGAAAGAAAGAAAGAAAGAAAGAAAGAAAGAAAGAAAGAAAGAATTGCCTAAGGCAAGGCAACAGCAAAAGAAAAGACTCTAAAGCCCTGGCTCAAATGGAAAATATGAAAACCTAAGATAGCCTTCCCAGAAAACAGGTTTCCTTTTCATTATGACCAAATAGGTTTACATTCTAAGTTCCATTAAGCAACTGGTCACTTCTCCTCTTACACTACTCCTTTTATGGCTCACAGACTTTTGATCTCAGGCAAGAAATAGGTGTTTTTTTTTAAGATTTTCCATCTCTAAAAGTGTTAAAATAAGAAATGTGGACTGAAATAAAGGGCAAACACAAGGGCCCCAAAGTTTTGCAATAAACTCTTCCTGTTCTCTGTCTCTACTCCACCTTTTCAAATTCACTTTAATTACCATTCACTCTCCAATCAGCCAGCCACTCAACAGCTATTAGTGGAGAGTTTTGTGCCAGTCATTCTGCTAGGCTTTAGGGGATACAAAAATGAATGTATCCTAAAATCTTACATTCTGGTAAGGGAAGATGATATATAAATGAAGGGGAGCAGAATATGCCACCCTAAAATATGCCATTTTGGCATAAGGATTATTTTGAGCTAAAGGCAGTGAGAAGAAACAGATATAAGAAAAGCTTCTGGCCCTATTTGCCTAAAAGAAGGATGTAAATTTTCAAAGGTGTCCCACCTCTGTCTACCAGGAAAGACAAAAGTTAATTTCAGGAGACAACTGTAGGCTTTACTAATGAAGAAGGCATGGAATTAAAACTGGCTAACAAATCTTACTCTTCTTTCCCGTGCTTTTCCTGGACATCTGCCCATAACAGGCCTTCCTTACAACTTTCTTTCTTTTGTCCTTAGTTGAAGATGGTATATAAATTGGAGTTCTAAGCCATCACTTTGAGTTACTCATTTTTCCCTGGGTATCTCACATGTATACATTAGGGATACATGTTAATAAACTTGTTTTGTTTTTCTCATTAATCTGTCTTTTGTTTTAGGGGTCCCAGATAAGAACTTACAATAATAAAGGGAAAATTATTTTTTTACCCCTCTACTTAAACAAATGATTAAAATACAATGAACTAAGGGTTGCTACTACTCAGTACCTAGAAATAACTATCAGATTTGGTAGTAGAAAAAAGAAGATTGATTAACTCAGCTTGTGTAGATCAAGGAATGGCTTAATGGTAAATAGTGTTAAAGAAGCTAATCAAGAGGACATGATACTAGTTGACCCACGAGCTGGACCTGGAATATGAGAGTCTCCTCACCCACTCCCCTGTCCTTGGAATGTACATTCTGCCAGTTCCCACAGGGGGAGCTATTCTAAGGACATAGTCTATAGAGAGTAAGGTGTTGTTCAGACCATCTGGATGGTATATGTGACTGAGCCCAATTAAGGCCTCTATATAAACTTTAAATTATTCATGCAGAGATCTGCTTATCTTGCAGTCATCCAAGACAAGCCTCATAAGTAAGTTCCCTTGCTTATTAAAACTGCCACCTACCAGTTTTGAGTGGTCTGCCTTTTTATTCAGTCTCTCCTGCCCTCCATGTATGGGACCTGGTTTGAGATTTCACCCAGGAAGCTCCAAAGGCTGCAAACCAACAAAAAGCCAGACATGTTGCAGGGGAAACAGCATGTTCCTATGTATGGAGACATGAAACAGAGTGGTGTTTTGAGGTACACTATGAACCCCATAGTGCAACAATAGGGTTCAAGATATTCTACCCCAAAATATGGAACTTTGGCATATTGAATATTTGAAGAAACGTGAGAAACAAAACTTGGAAATAACAGGTACAGGAAGGACTCCCTGATCTCCCCCCTTCTCTTGTGAAGCAGGTCAGAAGACTCTCATGTGAGAGTTGCCCTCTCTATACCCAGAGCATTATTATCTCCAAAGATGGAGGGGTGCCAAGGGAACTCTGAACAAACAGGTTTGCTGAGTTTTCCCAGTTTACAACCCTTAGCTCATACCTTTTTGTCGTATCACATTTTTTCCCACAACTTTCCATTCTTCATCAAATCTAGCATAAAAATACTCAGGTTTAACCACTTCTTCAGGTCTTCATTTCCTTATCAAGTTTCCATGCCACATGAAACATATTAAATAAATGTGTATGCTTTTCTCTTGTTAATCTATCTTTTGTTACAGAGCCCCAGCCAAGGAGCTAGAAGGGCAGAAGGAAAAAGATATTTTTCCTCTTCTAGAGTAACAAGAGTAGAATGAGGAACCTATGGTAATAAATCTGGAAAGATAAACAGCCTGTGTCACAGAGATGGAAAGTTTACACATAATGCTGACTTTTATACTCGGTCATTGAGGATAACTGAACAGTTGTAAGCAAAGGAGTAATAGGAAGATCAGATTTGCCGGGGTTTTTTTTTTTTTTAATGTTTACTTATTTATTTTTGAGAGAGAAAGAGAGAGACAGAATCCCAAGCAGGCTCCATGCTGTCAGCACAGAGCCCAACACAGACTCGAACTCACAAACCATGAGATCATGACCTGAGCTGAGGTCAAGAGTCAGACACTCAACCCACTAAGTCACCCAAGCATCCCCAGATTTGCATTTTTAAAAGATTCCTCTATGTGACAGTGTGGCAAATAAACTGAAGGAGCAAGGAAGGCCAAGGCTACAGTATCATAGTAAGCAAATAGATGTTGATATGGGTCTGATCTAAGGCAGTGACACTTAGGATAGAGAATATAAGAAAGATTCTTGATTCAAAGAAGGTAAAATTTGTAGGCTTTGCATGAGGGAAGAGAGGAAAAAGTGAAAGGAATGATTCCCAGTTTCTGATTTAGGTGACTGAGTTGTAGATGATGGTCTGGAGCATACAGGGGCTCAATTTATTCATGTGCTAATCCTCCACATAGCTTGTGTGTCCTTATATCCTTCAATGAGCTTTATGAATCAAGTGGCACCTGGGTGGTTCAGTCAGTTGAGTGTCTGATTCTTGATTTTACTCAGGTCATGATCCCAGGGTCATGGGATCCATACTGTGAATGGAACCTGCTTAAGATTCCCTCTCTCTCTCTCACTGCCCCTATCCCCTACTGGCCTTCTCTCTCTCTCTCTCTCTCTCTCTCTCTCTCTCTCTCTCTCTCTCT
This sequence comes from Panthera leo, assembly GCF_018350215.1. NCBI lineage: Eukaryota > Metazoa > Chordata > Mammalia > Carnivora > Felidae > Panthera > Panthera leo. Next base: position 79,658,639 of record NC_056681.1, on the reverse strand, counting down.
CAAATAAATAAATAAATAAATAAATAAATAAATAAATAAGTTAGTTTGGAGGCACCTGGGTGTCTCAGTTGATTGAGCATACAACTCTTGGTTTTGGCTCAGGTCATGATCCCAGGGTGGTGGGATCAGGCTCCACACTGAGCATTGAGCCTTCTTGAGATTCTCTCTCTTTCCTTCTGCCCCTCTCCCCTGCTCATGCTCTCTCTCTCTCAAATAAAAAATAAAAGAAAAAAATTTAAATGAGTTGTGTGAATCAAAATAACTATCATAGCAAGCATTTGGAATGAGATTGCCACAGAATAAAACTCTCATTCTGCATTTTGAAATATTTTAATTCAGGAGTGTCTGGGTGGCTCAGTCAGTTAAGTATCTGACTCTTGATTTGGGCTCAGGTCATGATCTCACAGTTTGTAAGTCTGGGCCCCACATCAGGCTTTGCACTGACAGCATGGAGCTTGCTTGGGATTCTCATTCTCCCTCTCTCTCTCTCTCTTTTTATTTTTTTAATGTTTATTTATTATTTTTGAAGGAGAGAGAGAGCAAGGGAGGGGAGGGGCAGAGAAAGAGGAAGACACAGAATCCAAAGCAGGCTCCAGGCTCCGAGCTCTGAGCTCCCAGCACAGAGCCCAACCTCACAAATGGTTCCCATCATGTCCCCATCACCGTTTCAACAAATACCAACACATTGCCTATCTTGTTCCAACTCTATTCTCATTTACTTCCCCCTTACTATTTTGAAAAATCCCAGATATAACTCTTTATTGGTAAATATTTCAGTATGCTTCTCTAAAAGAGACACTTAAAAAAACCACAATTATTCCACATAAGAATATAACTTTCTTAGTAGTTGTTAACTATAAATCCATATTCAAACTTCTGTCTCACAAACTTCATATTTTTTAATTGTCTGAGTATTTAAGTATTGACTAGCCAGCAAGCAACAATTAGTTCTCTTCTCCTTTGCACTAGTTTGTTACTGAGACCATGGTTAAGCCCTATTTTACTAAGCCATCTTGCTTGTATCATATTTTTAATTTTTTAAGTTTATTTACTTATTTAAGCATTCATTGCACCCAACACACAGCTCGAACTCAGAACCCCCAGATCAAGTGCCACACACTCCCCTGACTGAGCCATCCTTGTGCCCCCTTCTTTATTTATCTGAAGTCTCTTTTAATCTATACATTCCCCTTCCATCTTCATGGTTATTTTCTTTTCTCGCAATTTATTTGCAGGTCATTTTTCCTGAAGAGTTTCCCACATTCTATATTTTATTGATTGTATCCTCATGGTATCATTTTTAAAAACTATATTCTGGGGCACCTGGTTGGCTCAGTTGGTTGAGCTACCAACTCTTGATTTCATCTCAGATCATGATCTCATGGTTCATGAGATCAAGCCCTGCATCAGGCTCTGTGCTGACAGTGAGGAGCCTCTTGGGATTCTCTCTATCCCTCTCTCTCTCTGCCTCCCTTGTGCTCTTTCTCTCTCTCTCAAATAAATAAACTTAAAAAAATAAATAAAAATAAAAACTATATTCTATCCTTGTATGTTCTATTAACCTGTAAATTAGAAATTAGATCTAGGGAGGTGTCTGGGTGGCTCAGTCAGTTAAATGTCTGACTCTGGATTTTGGCTCAGGGCATGATGTCACAGTTCCCGAGTTCGAGTCCTGCATCGGGCTTACTGCTGTCGGAGCAGAGCGGGCTTCAAACCCTCTGTCCCCCTAGCTCTCTGCCCCTCTCCCACCTGTTGTCTCCCTCTCTCTCTCTCTCTCAAAAATAAATAAAACATGAAAAAAAATTATAAAAAAATTTTTAAAGAAAGAAATTAGATCTAGGAACTTGATTAGATTCAGGTTCAATTTTTTTTCCAATGGGAAGTACCGTTTTGTGTTGTGCCCGACATCTCGATGCCCAAAACAACAATCATTTATTTTTCCCACAAATTTGCAGTATTTATAGCTCTTGATAATACCACAATAGTTAAACATTAGTTCATTCCTATTTTTAAACAGAAAATCTGGTTTACTTACAACAGGTCATGAAGCTTCTAAGTTTGCCAGGCACCCCCTTTTGGTTTTTCCTCTTCCCATTTTCAGACAGGGATTTTTTTCACTGGGAAGCTTACAAAGTGATAAAAATGTGAACTAGAAATCCTTCAGGAAAAATTAGGAAAATCAAAGTATATTTAAGGAAAACAGGCCTGTGCTTCATGTAATGTTGTAAGGTAAACAAAAAAAGTTTGATGCGAGCAATATGGCTGAGGAAAATAGGGCTTAATTGTGGTCTCAATAACATAAACTAATGCAAGGTAGAAGAAAAATAGATAATACATAATAACTATTGTTTTCACACTGAAGTTTTTACCATTGTCTTTTGTGTGGAAAGAGGGAATATATACACATCCTTCCCTCCTTTTCCAAACCCTGCCAGTGCCTCATTCAGTCTTGTTACTAGGGGCTTAGTGAGTGGTTCAGTATCCATCCTAGAGAAGACAATCCTCATCTGGATGATTGGCTAAGTGTTACTATTTTATAAAATCTACTTTACAAATCATTAAAGAATCTCCATAAGGCTATTACTATTGTCAACATTCTCACACTTTGTGTCTGCTTGGATCTGATAGGATTTTTTTCAATATTTTCATCCTTTGCTATTAACAATGCTTTGCATAGGATACAAAAGTTTGCATATTTTAATACTTACTGTAATCCAATTCTAATTAGGAATTAATGTACATCAACACTTTTAAGCAATCAAATCTTCAGCATTGATCTATTGTATAAGTCTGGGGTAGGGGGAGCTAAGTAATTCCAATTTGTTACAGAAAAAGAAAAAAAAATATTTATAACTTGAAAGCTTTAGGATAATCAAAGCAATTGTCTTACTCATGGAGACTGTCCCAAAAAGCTAGTAATGGCATCTTCCAAATTCTGCTCTGTCCATTACAGCTAATAGGTCTACTCCTTACACTAATAAAATTGGTAGAGTTTAACCCTTTAGAGATCATGTAATTCAATCCTATTATACAGCTGAGGAAAATGAGATCCAGAAAACAAATGACTTGCCTAAGATCACATAACCAATTAGTAGCAGAGTAGAAGAACTCAAGGCCAGGATTTTAGATCCCCAAATTTATGCTATTTCCATCACCACACAACAGTTGTCTCAACAAGTAATCATAGGACATTTATGGCTACATGGAAAAAGTCTGGATTTTTTTTTTTTTTTTTTTTTAGTTTATTTTGAGAGAGACAGCACGAATGGGGGAGGGGCAGAGAGAGAGAGAGAATCCCAAGCAGGCTCCACAGTCAGCACAGAGCCAGATGCCATGCCCGGCTTGAACACACTACCGGTGAGATCATGACCAGAGCTGAAATCAAGAGTGGGGGGCTTAACCTACTGAGCTACCTGGGTGTCCAAGAGTCTGGTCCTTTTAAAAGAGAAGTCAGCATCAAAAGCATACAGCTCAGAGAGCACCCAGGAAGACTTATCTTCTAGTGCTAATTTCCTGAATGCGTGTGATCACAGAATTAAATACTACTCTGGAACCTATCCCAAGCAACCGCCACTTTTATGGAAGCTTAATAATCACTCGTGAATAAACATTGAATGAACTTCACCTACATGAACTTCCATAATAAAACACAATGGTCATAGAAGCCCAACCGTTTTAGTTTTTGACGGGGGAAGTCAGTAGCTCTGTATGGGAACACGGTTTCAATCTATTTACAGGTACCCCTTGGGCTTCGGTTCTTTGTTTTGGTTCCCTTATCTACTAAAAAAAAAATAATAATAATGGCCCTCACTTCACAGAATTATCGTATTGTGAAGGTTAATGAGATAAAACGTGTAAAGCGTTTAGCAATGCACCTAGCACATAACTGAACTAAATGATCGTAATTAAAATTCTTAGGCTCCCTGTGTGTGGCTCATGTCACGTGTAAGAAACTAGTACACAACGAGAAGGTTATACTAGACAAGGACTGCTGGTTTGGCAGGCAATCATAGCTTCAAAACGTGTAAGATTCCCTGGGATTTAATGACGGTACACTTAATCTCTACCACTCAATATCAATCAATAGGAGACAACACTTCAAGCATATGAAAACAGATACCCATTCCAAATCTCTCTCTTCCGACTCTATCTCAAAATGAACAAAACCGAATATTCATTTATTTCAAAATGAATAAAATACAAGACTAAGCGACCCAGCAAAAAAGGGCTCAGTCCCGCCCTTTCAGGAGTAACCAGGGAGACCACAACGCCTCGCAGACGCTTCTAGTTTGAGTTAACGGAAGGGACCTTACAGGCGAGCACAGAGCCACCGGCGACGTGGGTGGCCAACACCCGCCTTTAAAATCACGGGATGATCGGTCGGCCTCGCAAGGGTCCTCCCCGACCATGCCTCCACCCCCAGGGCCCGGGGCCAAGACTCCTTGTAAACCCCCAGCTCCCTGCCGCAGCTGCCTCAACAGGCGCGCGGCGGGCAGCCTGCTACGTCACGTCGGCGCCGCACCACTTGGCAGGCCCCCTTCTCCACCTCCTCCCCCCGGCGCCCTCGCCGCTTTCTGGAAGGTTCGTGAAGGCTGTGGGTGCCTTCCGTTATTCTGCGGCCGTCCGGAATCCGGCTCCATCCGTCCTCCACAAGCCCACGCAGACCCAGCCGACCTTGCCATGCCGGAGAACGTGGCTCCCCGGAGCGGGGCCCCCGCCGGGGCTGCCGGCGGCCGCAACAAAAGCGCATATCAGGACCGTGACAAGCCGGCCCAGATCCGCTTCAGCAACATCTCTGCGGCCAAAGGTATCGCTCCCAGGGTCTGACCTGCGGCCGTGCGGGGTCGAGTTCTGTCTGCACTGTCATTCTGATCTTGGGTTGCCAAGGCACATTTTCTGTTCCTTGAGATGATCTCGTCTTTCCAGTGATAGATGGAAAGATCCCTCTTTGGAGGGATCTGTGCTGTTTTTTGCCGGTAATTCCCAGTGCCTAGTATGGAGACCTTTGGACTGGCCCCATTCTGGGTCTCAGACGCCCGTAAGTTTTCATCCTCGGTCGCTCATCACACTCCAGTAGAAAGCAGCCGAGGCCCGCACGTGCGGCTGCAGTCCTTTGGGATCTGACACAAGAGCCCTATCGCTTATCTGCTTATTGGTTCCATTGGTAGAATGTTGTTTGCATAATCCATTTTAGTTTTCTTGCCCTTGAAAAGTACCATTTAAGTAAGCTCTTGGCGCAACTAATGAAACGAATTGAGAACTTAGTGCTTATATTGGGGCGGGGACCTTTGTATTGCGCTGTGGGAAAGACTTAACCGTCCTGTTCAGGAATATGGAAAGATCTAGGCTGTGCTTTTATGTTCTCCCTGTATGTGCAACGAAACACAAACAAGTCTAGAAATATGGACAGTTTGTTGGCGTTTTCGTTTTATAGAATATTTTGGTGTATGGTAGAAATGAAGACCTGAGTTACAATTCTCTCGGTGGCTTTCGACCTCTAGCCAGGGTTTTCTCCCCCGTAAAATTGAGGCTTTTCTTTTTAGAGTTATGAGAATTAAGAATAGTCGAGTTGAGATAGAAGAATCTGGAAGGAAAAATGAGAACAAAGGCTTAGAGATGTTACCTAGTGTGTATTGAATATTGAAACACAGTGAGCATTCCATCACGGCATAAAGTGCATGAAGAAGCGAGAGGTGAGATTGGAAGGGTAAAATGGGGCCAATCTTGAAGGGTCGGTGAGCAGAGGCCACATGAATTATCTGTGAACCTGACCTTGAAGAGAACTCAGAACAGAGACTACTAGTCTTTCCAAGTCAGACAAAACTCAACAAACTTGATCGAGGAAAGTTGCTTTAGTTAGGTGCATTTTCGGTTTAATTCAGGGAGCCAGTTTTTTATTTAGATGTTATCCAAAAAATGCCCCCCCCACCCACCCAGATTGGTTGATAATGTGAAAAAAAAGTCTAGTATTATTCAGCATGAGTCATTTAACAGACTGTACTGTGTGCCACACAGTATGTTAAACATCTGACAGTTTTGGAAATGTAAGCAGTCTAAAAAATCTTTTATTTTTTTTTGGATAATGTGTGTGTTATCTAACTTTTTGCAGGTGAATGTCAGAGCCTTTTTTTTTTTTTTTTTTTTTTTTTTTTTTTTTTTTTTTTGCCTTTTTTAAAATAGCCCCAGCGTGGGGCTTGAACCCGCTACTCTGAGATGAAAGTCACATATTCTCCATACGGAGCCAGCCAGGTGTCCTGAATGTGAGGGCATTCTTAAAGTGAATTGGTCTGCTTGTAGAATCATGGCCATGTCGGTACACTACAGTAGCCTGAAAACGTAATATTGACTGGATAATTAGGAACAGCAGCCTAAAATTACAAAATAAAATTTTAAATTATAGCAAATATTTTCTCTAAAGATCTTTATCATTCACACAATAAAGGAGGAAGTATTATGCTGGTTGTGGCGTATACAATGATTAGGTCACAATCTCAGCCTTGTGTATATGGGGTGAGGTGGTAGGTGAAGGGGAAGGCCTAATTATTTGTCTTAGGCTTGTCAAAGAAAAGGGGATTTGACTTGACTGTTCATCACATCTAATTTTTCTTAGAAAATAGTAAATGGACTATTAAAACAAACATCCTTAGGGACAAATAATTAACTTTGGAACAGTAGACTGTATATCCAGATATATTTCAAGTATCCACTTTTGTTTTTTTAAACGTTTATTTATTTTTGAGACAGACAGCATGAACGGGGGAGGGTCAGAGGGAGGGAGACACAGAATCCGAAACAGGCTCCAGGCTCTGAGCTGTCAGCACAGAGCCCGACGCGGGGCTCGAACTCATGGACCATGAGATCATGACCTGAGCCAAAGTCGTCCGCTTAACCGACTGAGCCACCCAGGCGCCCCAGATATATTTCATAATGTATTGATGATGACTGAAAGCTGGGGTTTTAGTTTTGGGTTTTTGTTTGGGTTAAGATTTGGGCTCTTTGTTTTGGTTTATTTGGTGACAGGGTTGGAAGGTGTCCAAAGGGTATTTTACCGTGGGCCATATATATATACTGGCCTCACGTTAGCGGACAAAACTCTTTGCCCTCAGAAATTACTGTTTAGGTAGGAGAGACAGAATAGACAAATAAATGGAATTATATAGCATATTAGGAAGTCTTAAGGAATGGAGAAAATACAGTCTTCATTCAGACTACATTGTATTTATTTTGATATTTAGGGAAAGATTAGGTAAATTCTTAAAATGTATTCTGCCATAGGTAGGGCACAAAGTTATTTACAGTGACTTGTACCAACAAAAGATGAAATGTCATACAATTAAAGGAATTACTGTTTCCAGTAGATTATTATTAGACAATGAATTTTCTTTAGTGGACACAGTATAAACAGTTGTATACCATATCCTAATAAGGACAAAATGATCATTTGAAAGGAGAAATACTTCATGGGTTTTTTTTGTTTCATTTTGTTTTAAGAGCCTTGATTTTTTCCTTCTGTTTACAGCTGTTGCTGATGCTATTAGAACAAGCCTTGGACCAAAAGGAATGGATAAAATGGTAAAAACTTGAACTGTTTGTTACAGATTGAGTGCTATTGTCCACACTGCAAAATCTCAGTAGAGGGTTAGGATGTGCTGCTTAAAAAATAAAAAGTATTAGGAAGGTACTTTGAAAGTTTAGAAGAATAACAGATTGCTTTGGAGTGAGTAGGACTTAACTATAATTCATATTTTATTTGACACTTTTAACATTGAAAGTATGTCCGCCAGAGTAGTTCTCTGTTGTTTTGTTACATGGAAAGTACAGTAAGGCTATAGCTATGAGCGCTTGAGTTCAGTGTTTTCTTATTGGTAAATAACTGTGACCCTCTATGGGTCTGTAGAATTTCACTTGTTCTTCCAGCAAGAGAATACTGCTAAGTTGAGAATACCAAGAAATAAGTTACTATTTCAACTGTGAGAAGTGTGTATATTATGTTCTTGATGCTATCTTTTTTGGAGATCCATAGTGTCATTTGTTACTATGGATATGAACCCAGGAATAATAGTAATTATATCCAGTGTCTAGATTCCTTCACTTCGAACAAAAAAAAGCTAGAGTAAAGCCAAGTATTGCACTTGTAAAGTTAAGCTGTTGCTGTATATTCTTAAGTCAGTATACTAACATAAGGGAAGAGAATTTAAAATTAAGCACAGTTGTAAGCTATGCAAACGTAAATTAACTTCTCTACTAAGAAGTTTTAAAGTTAGAGCTTTTAGGGTGTCATAGTGCTGGGTAAAGAAAACAAAATTTTTGAAGTACAGTGTTTTCAAAAAACAAAACTTTCCAGATTCAAGATGGAAAAGGCGATGTGACCATTACAAATGATGGTGCCACCATTCTGAAACAAATGCAGGTGTTACATCCAGCAGCCAGAATGGTAAGTATAATTTTAGATGAGTGGGTTTTTTAAGTGTATTGCTTGATATTTATAAAGAGTTAAATTTGTTTCTTTGATCACATTGTATTTAAGCATTGTGAATTTATTTTCTTTAGGTTAAGCAGGCATGTTTTTAGGATGCATTGTGTGCCTAGCATTGTGCTCTTCAGTGCAAGGTTGTAATAAAACATGAATCTCCTTGTCCACAGGAATGTGCCAGGTAGTTGAGGAAAAAGGAGATAAAAACATGAAATGCCGTGAATTATTAGCTCAGTGGGTGTTAGTTGGAAGGGAGCAATGTAATCTTAATTGTGTGCAAAATAAATCACATGTCTAAACTTTACGCTGGTGTTTATTAAAAATAATTACCAATTCAGCTAAGTGTGATGATTCCAGTGTCAAGTGAGAAGACACCATATCTTTGAAAAGAAATTCCATCAAAAAGTTACGTTTAATTATGTAAAGTTGACTTTTGAAGTGAATCAGATTCTACTTACACAGAGTCATTTCAGATAAGCTTCCAGAGGACTCCAAACTGACACTTGTGTCATCTAGAATGCTGCATTTTTTTTTAGCTTCCAAGTCTACAACATTATTCTTTCCGACAGGAACTTTTTTAATAGCTGGGGAGAAAAAATTTACAACCCATAGTCTGAACCAGAAATCATAATACAGCTTCTTATAGAGAGTATACCTAAGCAGAATTTTTTGTGTCACAGATATATCAATCATTTTAAAATGAAACCCAAGAAGTCAAAAATTTTGTTGAATCTTAGAGTGTTGATAATAGTAGTCAAGTTGTTTGTGACACTGATCAGAAAGCCATTCGTTTTATATTTCAGTTAGATGTTACTGGGTCCTCACATTTCTCATTGAGCAACTTAGCATGTTCTGTTTCCTTAGCTGGTGGAGCTATCTAAGGCGCAAGATATAGAAGCAGGAGATGGCACCACATCAGTGGTCATCATTGCTGGCTCTCTCTTAGATTCCTGTACCAAGCTTCTTCAGAAAGGTAGGTAGGACTTGGGACATGTTTTATTCCTAAATAAAGGGCAAAAAATACTAAGTAATAGGAGATATGATAGTTGATTTGGAATAACGAATCTTATTATTAGGAATTTTTAGGTTAAATTTTGCTTGGTTTATCATATGAATAAGAAATTTTTTTTCTTTTTTCTTTCTTACTTTTTTTTAAACCAAGCTTTATTTTGAATGAAACTTGATAGAATTTTGCTTTTCTAAAATAAGTTGTGGTGGTGTTACTAATCTTAGGCTCTAAATGAGAATAGTGATTTGGGAGAGATTGTATAGGTTCTTCTACTGGTAAATAGTGCTTAATCATAGTAGTAACTCTCCAGTCACTTATTCTACTTCTTAGAATTGTGATGTTTTGGAAAGTATATAATTTGGCTTCAGTCTTAAAGTATCATGAGTGCAGCATTGATCTGTTCCAAATTAAATGGAAATAAATTATTAGCCATAATAGCAGCTAAAGTTGTTCAGACTATTTTATTTATAACTGAAGCCTCAGTTTATTTTTTTATTTTTCATTTTTTTTGTTTCTTTATTTTTGAGAGACAGAGCATAAGCAGGGGAGGAGCAGAGAGAGAGGGAGACAGAATCTGCAACAAGCTCCAGGCTCTGAGCTGTCAGCACAGAGCCTGACGTGAGGCTCAAACTCATAAACCGTGAGGCCATTGACCTGAGTCAAAGTCAGATGCTTAACTGACTGAGCCACTCAGGCACCCCATGAAGCCTCAGTTTAGATAATTTAAAAAATATGTCTGCTTTGGGGTGCCTCGGTGGCTCTGTCAGTTAAGCATCCAACTCTTAATTTCAACTCCGGTCATGATCTCATGGTTTGTGAGATCAAGCCCCACATCAGGCTCTGCTGACAGCATGGAGCCTGCTTCGGATTCTCTCTTGCTCTCTCTGCCCCTCCCCTGCTTACACATGCTCTTGTGCTTTCTTTATCCCTCTTCACTCTCTCTCAAAATAAACTTTCAAGAAAAATTTAAAATTATGACTGCTTTGAAATTATAATGCCTGGAAAGTTTCTATTTTTTTTTTTGAAAGTTTCTGTTTTTAATATGTGTCATATATGTAGTTCATGTGTTATAATAACGAAATTTTAACAAACAGGGATTCATCCGACCATCATTTCTGAGTCATTCCAGAAGGCTTTGGAAAAGGGTATTGAAATCTTGACTGACATGTCTAGACCTGTGGAACTGAGTGACAGAGAAACTTTATTAAATAGTGCTACCACTTCATTGAACTCAAAGGTGAGTCCAGTACTAAGGGATCATAGAAAAATCACATTTTAAAGTTTAAGAATTGCAACTCTTACATTGTGATTTTTGATGTTAAACAGCTCATAAATGTTAGGTCTGGAGTGTCTAGATAACTGAAGTAATTTGTACAACTAAATTAAAGTCAAATTTCCTCCTTCAAAGCTTTCAAATAAATTGTATCCCCATTTTACATATGGGGAAATAGATGTAGTGAAGTTAAGTAACTAACCCAAGACCTGTCAGTAAGAGGTAGGATGAGGGGCACCTGAATGGCTCAGTCAGGTAAGTGTCCGACTTCAGCTTTGGTCATGATTGTTGAGTTTGAGCCCCCAAATCAGGCTCTCTGCTGTCAGCACAGAGCCTGTTTTGGATCCTCTGTCCCCCTCTGTTTCTGCCCCTCCCCCACTCATGCTCACTCTCCTAAATAAGTAAAAAATAGGGGGTAAGTTGAGATTGGAACCAAGGACAGGTTTGCCCATCCATAGTCCCTCTTACCTAATAATCAATGCTGCTTTTTTTAATTTTCAAATTTAAAGCATTGATTTTTTTTTAATTTTTTTAATGTTTGTTTATTTTTGACAGAGACAGAGCATGAGGGGGGGAGGGGCAGAGAGAGGGAGACACAGAATCCAAAGTAGGCTTCAGGCTCTGAGCTGTCAGCACAGAGCCCTACGCGGGGCTCGAACTTACAGACCGCGAGATCATGATCTGAGCTGAAGTCAGACGCTCAACCAACTGAGCCACCCAGGCGCCCCAAGCATTGATTTTTTTTCTAAGAATTTCTTGTGCATTTAATGTTAATTGTTTTCTGTCACATTCTCTTCATCCCTCCTGTATTTTCCCCTTTTTTTCATCAGCTTTATATCAATACATTCATTTTATTTCAATGTTACATGGGGAGCTAGCGTTAGTCACGTACATGATACTGTTAAATGTCCACAGTTGTAACACAGAATAGTGTGGTTACAGGCATTGGTCATAGAGTCTAGAATACTTGGGTTTAGTGCTGGGTTCATCACTAAACTAAGCTGTGTGACTCTTCAAATTTCTTCATCTGAAGATTGAATGAGTATGTAAATGATAAGGGCTAAGATCATTTTAGATAAGAATTGTCTGCATAAAGTTAACTTGGTTTTTGGATTTCCTATAGAATTATTAGTAATTCAGACAGTCCGTTTACTAAATTAATAAAACAGGAAAGCAAGCAGACACATTTTGTGCCCTTGGTGACTGACAACATGACTGACAAGACAGTTTATATGGAATGTTGTCTTCGTGTTCCCACTCTTCCTTTGCAACCCAAGAAAAATGGTTAAGATTACTTCTTGAATATCTTTGTCATTAAAGAACTAAGATTTTTTTCTGTTGTGAAGTTGATTTTATTATTATTTTTTTAATTCTAGGTTGTCTCTCAGTATTCAAGTCTGCTTTCTCCAATGAGTGTAAATGCAGTGATGAAAGTGATTGACCCAGCCACTGCTACTAGTGTGGATCTGAGAGACATTAAAATAGTTAAGAAACTTGGGTAAGCATGTCTAATTTTAACTTCAGTAAAAATAAGGGGTACCTCAGTGGCTCACTCGGTTAAGCATCTGTCTCTTGATTTCGGCTCAGATTATGATCTTATGGTTCATGAGTTCAAGCCTATGTTGAGGACGTCATCACAGAGCCTGGTTGGGATTCTCCTGTCTCCCTCTCTCTCTGCTCCTCCCTCAGTTGCTTTCAAAAATAAATAAGCTTTTTAAAGAAAAATTAATTTTAATAACTTGTATTAATATGGGAATCTCAAGAGTTTGTTTATATCCTTTTACGATGGCAAGGCAGTAGTGTGATCAGAGTTCAGGAATGGGGCACTAATAAATGATACCTGTTTTATTCGACTGATGATTTTTAATCTATTAGTGATCTATTTTTTTAATAGTTATTTCTCCCAGATTTTATTTGGCTCACTGTATTTTTTTTAATGTTTGTTTATTTTGAGAGAGGGAGTGGGGGAGAGGCAGAGAGAAAATCCCAGGCAAACTCCATGTTCAGCATGGAGCCTGACATGGGTCCTCGATCTCATGACTGTGAAATCATGACCTGATACCACATCAAGAGTCCGTCGCTCAACCAACTGAGCCACCCAGGTGTGCCCTGATTGGCAATCTGTTAAACTTAACAGATTTCTGCCTGTTAACTGTCGTCTTCTTGTTTTCTTTTCTCTTAGTGGGACAATTGATGACTGTGAGCTGGTAGAAGGGCTGGTACTTACTCAAAAGGTGGCAAATTCTGGCATAACCAGAGTTGAAAAGGCTAAGATTGGGCTTATTCAATTTTGCTTATCTGCTCCCAAAACTGATGTAAGTAAGAACTAAATGCAATTGGTTCCTTGTTCATGTGTTTTGACTTTTTAATAGCTCAGACTTTTGTTTGTTAATACAAAAACAGAAAATACACTAGTAATAAAAACCATAGGTTTCAAAAGAATTTGTGAGATTGAGGGTGCCTGGGTGGCTCAATCGATTAAGCATCCAACTTCAGCTCAGGTCAAGATCTTGTGGTTCTTGAGTTTGAGCTCCGAATCAGGCTTTGCTATCAGCGCAGAGCCCATTTTGGATCCTCTGTTTCTCCCCCACTCTCCTTCTCTCATAAAAATAAAATACTAAAAAAAAAAAAAAAAAAAAAGTGAAATTGAGACAAAAGTAGAAATTGTTGATGACAGACATGACAAATCTGTAGCTTCAATTGACTGTCATTGAACTAAGCATTGACTTCATAGATAAGGCAAATAGCAATAGAGGCTATGTATGAAATAGGTTATGGAAAAGTTACAGTGTAAGTAGAATTTCTAAATTCTTTCTAGGTTTCTGAGAAACCTCCACCCACCCTATAGCAACAGACAGATCTTTTGTCCTATATTAGCACAAATGAAACTAAACCAGGTTACTGTTTATACTCTAAAGAAATGTTTTTAAAGGTGTTTTCATATCTTTTAGTCATAAGTGCTATTTCCAAAAGTGGGTGGTTGAGCTTGTCACTTCTCTCAGGTTTGTTTTCTTTACAGTGTATTGCATTACACATTTTTAGTCCTGTGTTTCCCAAAAGTTTAACCCATAGAAAAATTAATTTTGTTTTATACACCACTGATTAACAAGATTTGTCCCTGGTACCTCCTTTCAGCATGCCAGTTTTGTTTGTGTTTGTTTGTTTTAACAAGCCATAGAGTAAAAAGGATGCAACTGAAATTATTTCAGGAATGCATATACCTGTATGAAGAAAATTGACACATTCAGGAAATAGGATAATCATTTCACAGTTACCAAAAATGTACTTGCAAAAAATACAAGACAGCAAGGTGTATAGATAAAAGTTGAAGACCTGAGTTAATGTTGGTTTTCATCTTCCTAGATCTTTTCTGGGTGTGACAGTATGATATCTTACTTGGTATGATTTTGGTTGAATATACATGATACATGATATTTGCATTAAAAGTTTGTCTTTCTCACTAAAAAAAATTAAAGGCAAAAAAAAAAAAACTCTTATAAGGCAATTTATTATTATGTTATTCTTTTTCTCAACAGATGGATAATCAAATAGTAGTTTCTGACTATGTCCAGATGGACCGAGTGCTGCGGGAGGAGAGAGCCTATATTCTAAATTTAGTGAAGCAAATTAAAAAAACAGGATGTAATGTTCTTCTCATACAGAAGTCTATTCTGAGGTGTGGAGCTATTTCTTTTGTTCACTTTTTTATTTTTTTAATGTTTATTTTTGAGAGAAAGTGTGTGAGAAGGAGAGGTGCAGAGAGAGACAGAGGATCCGAAGCAGGCTCCATGCTGATGGCAGCACAAGGTGGGGGCTCAGACTCACAAACCATGAGATCATGACCTGAGCTGAAGTCCAGGACTCAAAACGACTGAGCAACCCAGGCAACCCTCTTTTGTTCACTTTTTTTTTTCCTTAATCTTTTGTTCACTTTTTAATGACATTTATTTTTGATCCCTTATAGCAATTGTTTAAGAAACATTCAAAGTGAGTAAACCACTGGAAATCTAGGATGAAACTGCATTGGTGGGACAGCACTGTATTCTGATAATCCTCTAAAGTAGGTTCTCTTCCCATTGTGATGATTTAAATATGTGGGATATACAGTTGACCCTTGAACAACTTAGGTTTGAATTGTGTGGGTCCAGTTATATATGGGTTTTTTTTTTTTTTATTACAGTGCTGTCAGGTGTATTTTCCTCGTGGCTTTTTAAAGTTTTATTTAAGTAATCTCGGGGTGCCTGGGTGGCTCAGTCGGTTAGGCATCCGACTTCAGCTCAGGTCATGATCTCACAGTTCGTGGGTTTGAGCCCCGTGTCTGGCTCTGACAGCTCAGAGCCTGGAGCCAGCTTTGGATTCTGTGTCTCATTCTCTGCCCCTTCCTCGCTTGTGCTCTGTCTCTCTTTCTCTCTCAAAAATAAACAAACATTAAAAAAAAATTTTTTTTTTTAATTAAAGTTTCATTTAAGTAATCTCTACACCCAATGTGGGGCTCAAACTCATGACCCTGAGATCAAGAGTTGCATGTTCTTCTGACTGAGCCAGCCAGGCACCTCTCCTCGTCGTTTTCTTAACGTTTTCTTTCCTCTATTTTTATCATAAGAATACAGCATAGGGGTGCCTGGACGGCTTAGTCAATTTGGCATCGGACTCTTGATTTCAGCCTGGGTTGTGAGCTTAACAGTTCTTGGGTTTGAGCTCCACATCAGGCTCTGTGCTAACAGGGCAGAGCCTGCTTAGGATTCTCTCTCTTCTCTTTATCCCTCTCCTTGCTTGCACGCGCTCTCTCTCTCTCTCAGATATTTAAAAAGAATACAACATATGCTACGTGTAACATGCAAAATATCGATTAAGTGTTTATGTTATCCATAAGGCTCTGATCTTTGGGTTATTAGTAGTTAAGTTTTGGGGAAGTCAGGGCATCTGGGTGGCTCATTCAGTTGAGTGTCCGTCTCTTGATTTTGGCTCAGGTCATGATTCCAGGGTTGTGAGATCAAGCCCTGCATCAGTCTCCGCGCTGAGTGTGGAGCCTGCTTGAGATTCTCCCTCCCTCCCTACCTCTCTTTACCTGCCCCCCTCCCCTTCTCCTGTGTGCTCTCTCTAAAAAGGGCAGGAGGAGTCAAAAGTTGTATGCAAATTTCGGGGAGTGTCTGGGCAGCTTAGTCGATTAAGTGTCCAACTCTTGCTATCAACTCAGGTCATGATCTCATAGTTCATTAGTTTGAGCCCTTCATCATGCTCCGTGCTGACAGTGCAGAGTCTGCTTGGTATTCTCCCTGCCCCGACACAGCTCCCCCACCAATAAATAAATAAGCTTTAAAAAATCTTTTAAAAAAATGACAAAAAGCAGTTGAATGGCAAAGTGGTTTTTATTTTAACCTAGCATTGATATAATCCCTGATTTGTATTTCAGAGATGCTCTTAGTGATCTTGCATTACATTTCCTGAACAAAATGAAGATTATGGTGGTTAAGGATATTGAAAGAGAAGACATTGAATTCATTTGTAAGGTAAAATATTCCTAGCATCTGTGTGAAAATACTGTCTTAATCAAATGTCTTAATTTGTGGATTTGATTTCTTTTCCCAGACAATTGGAACCAAGCCAGTTGCTCATATTGACCAGTTCACTGCCGACATGCTGGGATCAGCTGAGTTAGCTGAGGAGGTCAATTTAAATGGTTCTGGCAAACTGCTCAAGGTAACAGTATTATAATAAAGCTTTTTATCTGGATTTTTTGTTTTCACCCTTATTTCAAATACCTAATTTGGAGTTTGTTTACTAAAGATTACAGGCTGTGCAAGCCCTGGAAAAACAGTTACAATTGTTGTTCGTGGCTCTAACAAATTGGTGATTGAAGAAGCTGAGCGTTCCATTCATGATGCTCTATGTGTTATTCGCTGTTTAGTGAAGAAGAGGTAATAGAAGTTACTGAGTAATATTTTGAGCATTAAATTTCTTTACTTTGACTTTTTAAGGTATAAATAGTAAGTTATTAAGAATAGCTTTCTGTTGGATAAAATAAGCTAAAAATGTATTTGTGAATTTCAGAGCTCTTATTGCAGGAGGTGGTGCTCCAGAGATAGAATTGGCCCTACGGTTAACTGAATATTCACGAACATTGAGTGGCATGGAATCCTACTGCGTTCGTGCTTTTGCAGATGCTATGGAAGTCATTCCATCTACACTAGCTGAAAATGCTGGCTTGAATCCCATTTCTACAGTAACAGAACTAAGAAACCGCCATGCCCAAGGAGAAAAAACTACTGGCATTAATGTCCGAAAGGTAATAATTTAGTTTCTTAATTATTGCAGAAAATGTTGATTAAAATGTTAAAAGCTTCATAATCATCTATTGAATGAAAAGCATTCTAATGAAAAGTAATCTTGGATTTTGGGGCACCTGGTTGGCTTAGAAGAGAACGTGACTCTTGATCTCTGAATCGTAAGTTTGAGCCCCACATTGGGTGTAGAGATTAACTTTTTAAAAAAATAATCTTGGATTTAAGTATGAGATCTGCATGTTAATTAATTTAGGCCATTGAGTAAGAATGAAGATGATGCCTTAACTGAAAAGTATTAAGTATTTGGTACTTATGGATTGTGTGACTGTTAGTGAATTAATTGGCCTGTGTTTCACTTTCCTCAGTTGTAAAAACAAAGACAGTTAATAGTTTCTTCAAAAGCCTGTTGTGAGGATTGAACATATTACCAACTAGAAAGCTTTTACTAAGTTGCCTAGCATAAACTGTAAATGTTAACCATTGCTGCCGTTGTGGCCAGCAGCCAAGTATGGTTATATAGGGTAAATACAACAGTAATAATTGCCCTTTTTGTATTAATGTCTCCTTTTATTGAAGAGACAAATTAATATATAATGGAAAAACAACTGTGAAGATCCAAAGTAATATTTTCGGAATGATACAAAATTCCAAAGGAAGGGCACTGCCTGGTTAGGGGAAACTTCATGAAGACACATCTTTGGTAGGGAATGAGATTTTAGGTGGAAAAGCAAATGGTTTACAGGTGAAAGGGACCAGGAAGTGACTCATTTTGTCTTGTGGGTTATATGTTGGTGATACACTGGAATTTAACTTTAGGAAGCTTAGATAAGAGCTAGAATATGCCTTTGAGTATTGGGGCAGATATGTGGGAGGGGGGTTGTTTTCCAATAGTTGGGAGCTACTAATTTTTTTTTTTTTTTTTTTTTTTTTTTAATCAAGAAGCTAAGATGATGTAAAAGTATTTTAAGGGGGAAAGACTGGAGGCACGGTGGCCTGCTATGGCCATCGTAAATTAATGCAGTAATCCTGAGAGAAAGGGGACCGAGATAGTGGCAATAACAATTTAAAAGTAGGGTTTAAGAGAGATGTAAAGGAAGAGCAGACCAGATTTGGCCAGATTAGGATTAGGATTCAGGGATGGTTTAAGCATTAAAGATCTTACAGTTTTTAATTAGTATGATTAATTTTTGCCCAGATAATAGGAGTTATTTTGGGATTAGGATTGGGGGGATCTAGCATTAATTTAGTTTTTCCAAATTTTAGTTAAGTACAACCTACAATACAGAGAAGAGTTTAGTAGGGAATATTTTACTTTTGACTAGGGCAAGGGAGAATGAGGTTTAAAAGGCCTTATTAAGTCAAACTTGTAACAGTGTAGTTGGTGATGTAAGTAATAATTATACTAAAAGCAATCTGTGCTATTTGGCAGGGTGGTATTTCCAACATTCTGGAGGAATTGGTTGTCCAGCCTCTGTTGGTTTCAGTCAGTGCACTGACTCTAGCAACTGAAACTGTCCGGAGCATTCTGAAAATTGATGATGTGGTAAGTATAAATAGATTGTGGATTTCCCTATAAGGTCAAAAAGGCATATTTTTAAAAGAGTTTTGGGAGGGGAGCAGGGTGGTAAATGATACTTTGTTGGTCCTCAGGTGGTAACAGTTCATACTTTTACAGTCTTTTCTCACTTGTAAAAATAGGAGTGATTTGGTAGTTGCCCTAAACCAGTGTTAAAATTTTATCATTACAAGTTGTGGAACTCAGGTTTTTTTCTTGTCAGGTAAACACTCGGTAATCAAGTAACACTGGCCAACTGGCACCATCACAGCCACTAAAAGTGTGTCTGGAGTGGAAGATCTCCTTGCTGTTTGGAAGATTGTTTTCCTCTACAAATTCCCAGGCTTGGTCTTCCAGTTGGCACTTGCTTGAAATTGTATTGACATAATTAAAGTATTAAATGTTTGGTTTCAAAAGGCAGATTAATTTATCGTCCCTTCTACCCCCAACAGTCTGTTACTTCTGATATTCTTGACAGACCTGTAGAAGAAGAGAAAATGAATTCACATTCACTTATGGATTCGTTTAGGTCTCAATCCTGGGTACTTTAAGTTTGTTTGTTTTAAACAAGTTTTGAGAATTTTAAATGGCCCAGTATGCTCATCACCCTGATAAATCCCCATTTACACAAAAATATCAAAGCCCTGTATATGCTGTTCTAAAAGATAACGGTGTAAGAAGATACAAAGTGAAAAATGAAAAGTCCCTTTACCCTATCATCCTAATCCCTTCCTCCAAGAATATAACCATTATTGCGAAAATTGGGATGCCTTTTACAAATAAAACTATATGCATATATGTATCAAATCTTATTTATACATAGGGGTTCATAATGTCATTTCTTCAGTGGTTTACAATATCTTTATTGCCTCTGTCCTGATCCAAGCATCATCTCTTGCCATGAGCCATGTAAAATCTCCGAATTAAATTAGTCTCTGTCCTTGCTTTGGCTTTCTTCCAGTTAGTTTGTTCACTCTAGTGATTTTTTAAAAATTGTCAGGCGCTCCCATTCATAAGTTTTTGTCACTTTGTCTACCTTTGGATAAAGGCCAGACCTTTGATGTGGACCATAAATGGCGCCTACACAATCTGGTACCACTTGGCCCACCATCTCCTGTGTTGTATTTCATAAGGATTATTATGAAAACAGCTGGGGCCCTCCATATTTGTGGAGAAGTAATTGCAGCCAACCAGTTTGAAGTGTGTTTTACATCTGGTAACTCATTTAGTAACTAATTTGATAAATGGTAAGTCTTAAGTCAAAAAATTTCTCTAATCCAGGGGTGCCTGAGTGGCTGTCAGTTAAGTGTTCCACTTCAGCTCAGGTCATGATCTCGCAGTTCGTGGGTTTGAGCCCTGCGTCGGGCTCTGTGCTGACAGTTCCAAACCTGGAGCCCACCTCAGATTCTGTCTCCCCTTTCTTTCTGCCCCTTACCCCCTCACTCTGTCTTCTGTCCCTCTCTCAAAAATAAACATTTAAAAAATTTTAAAAACATTTTTTCTGTAATCCAAAAGGCTTATATTTGAACTTTTTTTTTTTTTTTTCAATTTTTTTAACATTTATTTATTTTTGAGAGACAGAGCATGAGCAGGGGAGGGGCAGAGAGAGGGAGACACAGAATCCAAAGCAGGCTCCAGGCTCTGAGCCATCAGCAGAGTCCAACGCAGGGCTCACACTCATAAATCAGGAGATCATGACCTAGGCCAAAGTCAGATACTTAACCGACTGAGCCATCCAGGCGCCCCAACTTTTATTTATTTATTTATTTATTTATTTATTTATTTATTTATTTATTTATACACACCATTATATATTGATATATAAATAAATTTGTAAGTATTGAGAGTCCCCCCTACCCTTTCTAGTCCTTCCTTTCGTTTCTTTTTTTCTTTCCTTTCTTGCTGGCTAGGACCTAGAGTACAAATGCAGAAAGGAAATGATCACAGTGGGTGTGAGAGCCAGCCTCTGAGGTAGCACCCAATAATTCCTGCCTTCTAGTATTCACAATCTTGTGTAACCCCCACCATCTCCCACATTGTACCAGGGTTTAATGATAGCATATGATCAATAAGCATGGAACAGAAGTGACCGGTCACTTCCAGGATTAGATGATAAAATACCGTGGCTTCTGCCTTGGACACTCTGGGTTTTGCTCTCCTAAATTACTTGATCTGAGAGGAACAGGTTGCTATGTTATGGAGAAGCTTTATGGACACAGGCTTTCAGCCAATAGCTAGCAAGGAACTAGGGCCTGTCAACCATTACATGAGTGAGCTTGGAAGCAGATTCTCCAGTCTCAATAGAGCCTTGAGATAATTGTATCCCTGATCAACAACTTGACCCCCTTGCAAGAAACCCTGAGCACGAACCATTCAGCCAAATTTCTCAAATTTCTGACTCTTAGAAACTAGGTGATGTAAAAATGTTTATTGTTTTAGGGTAGTACATTACACAGCATGACATAAATAACTAATACAGTGGGCATCTTTGTTTTACCCATCTTTTCACTATCAAATATAATTGCTATTTTATTTTTGTTTTATTTTTTGTTTGTTAGATGTCCTTTAAGGAAATTTCCTTTTATTCCTAATTTCTTTAGAGTTTTATTTTAAACATATATAGATGTTGGGGCACCTGGGTGGCTCAGCTGGTTAAGCATCTAACTCTTGGTTTCAGCTCAGGTCATGATCAGTGGTGGCTTAACGGACTAAGCCACCCAGGAGCCCTCTCCCCCATATATTAACATCACTGACTTCAACTTACTTATTACAACAAATGTTACAAAGTTCAAACACATTTTTGCTATTTCAGTATTGAGTTGCATACAGACCAAATAAACTTTACATAATGACAGACATTTCCATCTATGACTGGATACACTTGAACCTTCCACATTGATCTCAGGGCCTACACAGGTGATTTTAAAGTTATCAAGGTTATCCTCAGCTTCACTTTAAGTCTCCTTAGTCTCTGGCTCTGCTCCTCGTTCTTCCTGTGCTGATGTGGCTGTGGGAACAGCAATGGCTGCAGGAATTAAAATAGCTGTAGCAGCTTGCAACCATAGCCTCTTCCTTCTGTTTTTTTTTCTACTTGTTTTACTCCTTTTATCCTTTTGTGGTTCTTGTCCTTTTTTTCTTTCTTTCTCTTTCTTTTTTTTCTTTCTATACCCTTCTTTGGAATTCCTTGCCAGTGTTGGGTCTGATGGTAGGCTTTTAGTCTTTTTGATCCGTAACAAAGGTGACGTGCTTAGGGTGACTAAGACTGGACAGGGAATGGAGGTGCTTGGGGTTTTTAGCTCCTGGCTCAGGAGACTGAGCCAAATGGGGATAAGAACTTGAAGTCTGCAGAGCTGGAGACCACCAGGAGATGGAATGCTGTTCCCAGGTAGATTGGCTCAGGGAAGACCTTTTCCTATGCTTTGATACCAATGCAAAGTGTCGTGGTGACTTCTTTGAGAGGTGAAGAATGGGAGCCCCTGTGCTTTGGGTGGACATAGTGATGCCCTTTTTTAAGATGGGGAGAAGAAGGGTATCTCCTGTGCTTTAGAGGAGACCATTCTTGGGAATGTTGAATACTGATGTGGGGTACGAGAAGGGGGTGCTTCCCTTTGTAGTGTTATGGAAGACCAGCACCTGTGAGGAGGAGAGAGAAGGAAAATGGAGTCCTTTACTGGGTGAGAGGAGGGACTTCCTCTACTTCAAGGAAACCCTCTTCCTTCCCCTTTTGCTTGTGTGGTGAGAAAGGCCTTCCTCGAAGTCACCTACCTCACCATTTCTCAAATGGGACCTCTTCAGTAAGTAACTCATCATTATTTTCTGAAGAGGAGGAACAGAGTCAGATGAAGACTGCTGGTTTTGTCATCTGGTTTGGTGTCTCTACTGCACAGAATCTGCAGCAGCCGTTTCGCCACCGTTACGGTGTTTAGATTCAGAAAAATCTACTTTTCTCCACTTCGGGGCTGATGAGAGGGCCTCTTTGCTTATTACCTTTATATTTTGTCACTTTACCTGAAGTTCTCCTTGGAGATACAGAAACACGAGTTTTTCTGATATAGCCTGGCTGCTGGGGTGTTGGGGAATGATGAATTTTTGGCGGTGGAGTTGGTGGAGGTGTTGGCCGGTGTCTTCACTTGGAGGGCTTGCTGAAGGATATAACCTACAAGTGTTTGAGGGACCTGGATGCTCTCTTGGGAGGCTTCTTTCTGATTGGACAAGACAAAGTGGACAATGAGCTACTCCTAGACAAGGATGCTGATGAATCCTTTTTTGTGTCTCACTGGAGAGCTTTCCCTCTCCAAGAACGCCTTGGTGGAGTTCTTCAGGGAAATAGATTGCCACCTCCTCAGGCATGGCGGTCTTCTAGATGAATATAATCGTGATGGGATCTGTGCACCCTCTAGGTGGAGTATGAGGAGAGTGAGATCTTGGTCAAGTCGTCTTTTTTTCCTTTTCCTTTCCTCCCCCATCCCTCTGAAAAGTTTCATAGGCTCTGGTACAGGTTTCGGCAGGGGAACTTTAGGATGTCACCAGTAGAAGTGGTGACTTGTACTGAAGGTTCTTTTTATTGTTCCTAAAGGTTCTGAGAGTGCTGGAGTTTTCTATTTTCCTGGAGCAAGGAAGGACTCTTGGTCCTTGGCTCTTGGTTCTGATGGGGAGATTGAACATGACTACACGTTATCTCATGACTGGGCAGGATTGTCTTCTAGGGAAAGGAGACATGGATTAGAGTCTTTTTGGGTTTCAAGAAGCATTCTCTCCCTTTTCTCTCTGCTGCTTTTTCTTTTTTTTTAATTTTTTATGTTTATTTTTGAGAGAGAGAGAGAGAGTGTGTGTGTGTGTGTGTGTGTGTGTGTGTGCGCATGCGCGCGCACACGCGCATGAGTTAGGGAAGGGCAGAGAGAGAGGGAAACACAGAATCCAAAGCAGGCTCCAGGCTCTGAGCTGTCAGCACAGAGCCCAATGTGGGGCTGGAACTCATGAACTGTGAGATTGTGACCTGAGCCGAAGTAGAATGCCTAACCGACTGAGCCACCCAGGCATCCCTCAGCTGCTTTTTCTTCCTTATCTCTCTTATCTTTGTTTTCATCTTGCTTTTTCATAGATGCCTGTTTTTCATTCTGTCTCTGTTTTATTTCTTCTTTAGGTCTGGGAAAGCAGATGGTCTTGTAGGATGATGGGCCACAGTTCTCCCATAAACTTAACTCTCTAGCACTTTATTTTCCATTCAAAAGCTCCATCAGGTTGATTTTCATAATTCTGGGTTCTGGATTCTCCAAATATACCCAAGGAAGTTGGGCCAGAGCCACAATGGGATGCTCACTCTGCTATAACCTAATAAAGTGACGGTACTATGTACTTCAGGTGCAAGGAATATCTTCCATTTTGGTTCAGTCCTTCACTTCCAATCGATTGGCTCAACTCAAATTACAACATTCTCATCAAACCCAAGGATTTCTTTTACTCATTTTGTTCTCCAAGCCTTTGTAACTTCCAAATTTATTTTGCTCATATCTGCCAATTTTTCTAGGCATATTGCACATTTCAGCTACTTTAGTAGCTTCTGTTTGTTGCTGAAGCAAAGATCTTACTTTGCACTTGTTCTGCAGAATTGCAGGGTCATGTTCTGACACCACTCCCCTATTCCAAAGTGCACCAGGCTAGATCTTTATGAAGTTATTTTATATACTTAATATATAATTTATATTTAGTGTATATTTTAATTGGTTTAAAGCCACTTAATATATTAATATAATTATATATTAACTTACAGTAACATTCTTATGGTAACAATTTTAATTTTTTTTTTTTTTAAACAATTTGTTTAAAGTTTATTTTGAGAAACAGCATCAGCAGGGGAGGGGCAGAGAGAGAGAGATTGAGAATTTCAAGCAGGCTGCATACTGTCAGTGCAGAGCCCAATGTTGGGGCTCAAACCCAAAAACCATGAGATCATGATCTGAGCCAAAATCAAGATTTGGATGTTTAACCG
This sequence comes from Panthera leo, assembly GCF_018350215.1. Classification (NCBI taxonomy): domain Eukaryota; kingdom Metazoa; phylum Chordata; class Mammalia; order Carnivora; family Felidae; genus Panthera; species Panthera leo. The sequence continues at coordinate 79,634,056 of NC_056681.1, read as the reverse complement.
ACTGAGGCACCCAGGTGCCCCTAATTTTTTTAAGATTGTATTTTTAAGTAATCTCTACACCCATCTATCTCTATACCCAATGTGGAGTTCAAACTTACAACCCAGAGATCAAGAGTTGCATGCTCTACTGACTAAGCCAGCCAGGTGCCCCTATGAATTGGTCTTTTAAAGTGATGGAGAAAATGCTAATAATGCAGAAAAACTTAAAAGTCTGTGGTGACTGCAGCTATTACATTGTGATTAGCACAAAAAAAATTAAGGAAAATTCTTCCAGTATTAAAAAAGTATTTAATCTACTTCAGCAAAGAAGTTCTCACAACTTTGACAAACAAGTGAAATTGTGACATACATCTTGAACGGTTCACTTTCATCTCATTAAACGTAAGGATCAACCAACATTCATGTTGGAACTACACTGTTGATCAATTGCAACTGTAGGTAGGCTACAGACAGAAGAGTTAAATATATGGCACAAAAACAGACACGCAGATCAATGGAACAGAATAGAGAACCAAGGAATAGACAAAACGTATGGCCAACTAATCTTTGACAAAGCAGGAAAGAATATCCAATGCAATAGACAGTCTCTTCAGCAAGTGGTGCTGGGAAAACTGGACAGCGACATGCAGAAAAATGAACCTGGGCCACTTTCTTACACTATACACAAAAATAAACTCAAAACGGATGAAAGACCTGAACATAAGACAGGAAGCCATCAAAATCCTTGACAAGAAAGCACGTGAAACCTCTGACCTTTGTCTCAGCAACTTCTTACTCAACACGTCTCCAGAGGCAAGGGAAACAAAAGCAAAAATGATCTATTGGGACCTCATTAAATAAAAAATCTTCTGCACAGCTAAGGAAACAATCAGCAAAACTAAAAGGCAACCGATGGAATGGGAGCAGATATTTGCAAACGACCTATCAGATAAAGGGTTACTATCCAAAATCTCTAAAGAACTTATCAAACACCCAAAAACCAAATAATCCAGGGAAGAAATGGGCAAAAGACATGGATAGACACATCTCCAAAGAAGACCTCCAGATGGCCAACAGACACATGAAAAAATGCTCAACATCACTCATCAGGAAAATACAAATCAAGACCACAATGAGATACCACTTCACACCTGTCAGAATCGCTAACATTAACAACTTAGGCAAGAACAGATGTTGGCAAGGATGCGGGGAGACAGAGGATATCTTTTGCACTGCTGGTGGGAATGCAAACTGGTGCAGCCACTCTGGAAAACAGTACAGAGTTTCCTCAATTAAAAATAGAACTACCCTATAACCCAGCAATTGCACTACTAGGTATTTATCCAAGGGATACAGGTGTGCTGTTTCGAAGGGGCACATGCACCCCAATGTTTATAGCAGCACTATAGACAATAGCCAAAGTATGGTAAGAGCCCAAATGTCCATCAATGGATGAATGGATAAAGAAGATGTGGTGTGTATACACACACACACACACACACACACACACACACACACACACACACAATGGAGTATTACACAGCAATCAAAAAGAATGAAATCTTGCCATTTGCAACTACATGGATGGAACTAGAGGGTATTATGCTAAGTGAAATTAGAGAAAGATAAATATCACATGAATTCACTCATATGAGGACTTTAGGATACAAAACAGATGAACACAAGGGAAGGGAAGCAAAAAGAATATAAAAACAGGGAAGGGAACAAAACATAAGAGACTCTTGAATATGGAGAACAAACAGGATTACTGGAGGGGTTGTGGGAGGGGGCATGGGCTAAATGGGTAAGGGGCATTATGGAATCTACTCCTGAAATCATTGTTGCACTATATGATAACTAACTTGAATGTAAATTTAAAAATACTAATAATAAATAAAAAGAATTCAATATGAAAAAAAATGAAAGTAATATTAAAGAGTATAGTGTATTTTATTTAGAAGTTATGGGCTACAACCCTTTATACAGGCATACCTTGGAGATATTGGACCACTGCAAAAAACAAATATTAAAATAAAGCAAGTCATGAATTTTTTGGTTTCCTACCTAGTACATATAAAAGTTTCATTTAAATAAATAAAATAAAAGTTATATTTACACCATACTGTAGTCTATTAAGTATGCAATAGCATTGTCTTTTAAAAAGTATATACCTTAATTAAAAAATACTTTATTGCTAAAAAATGCTAACCATCATCTGAGGTTTCATGGAGTTATAATCACTGATCACAGATCACCATAACAAATATAATAGTTTTAAAAGTTTGACATATTGTTAGAACACAGACTTGCTCAATGCAGGACTGTAATTTATAAAAGTTGTAACACACACACACACTCTCTCTCTCTCTCTCTCTCTCTCTCTCTCTCTCTCAATCACTTACTCCCCTTCCCCCGGACAGGTAGTCATTAACCATTTATCAGCATTCCAGCTGGCAGCCAGCCATGGCACTTCACGATTCTCCAAAGTGTTCGATCCCAAAACATGCTCTTTCCAGGGAGCTCTAGCCAATGATTGAGATGGCAGGACTAGTGGGGTCTGGTCATTTCTGAACTCTTCCATGAACAATCTTTATGCTGGAGCTCTCTTTTTAGCTGGCTAAGACTTTCTCAGCATTACACTGCAGTTTTAAACTCCTCCTACATAATTATTCTCCTTTCCTGCTCTTTCCTAAAGTATCAGATTGTATCTTGGCCTGAAGACTTTTCCTACTCCTTCTTTTATCTTTCATAGGAATTTTCCCAGTAAATCTCTTGCATTTCTAATTCCTTTTTGGTGTCTGCTTCTTGTAAGAACCAAACTAGGAGAGAAAAAAAAAAAAAAAAAAGAAACAACCCAAGTAACCATCAACAGGTAAATGGATAAACTTTAAAAAGTGAAAAAGAGGGGTTCCTGGATGATTAAGATGGTTGGGTGTCTGACTGTTGAATGATTTCAGCTCAGGTCATGATCTCATGGTTTGGGGGATCAAGCCCCAAGTCAGGCTCTGCGCTGACAGCGAGGAGCCTGCTTGGGATTCTCTCTCTCCCTCTCTCTGTCCCTCTGTCCCTCTCCTGCTCATGCTCTCTCTCTCAAACATTTAGGAAAAAAAGAAAAGCATACAAATTAATTTAAAAAAAAAACAAAAAACAACCCCTAAAAAGTGAAAAAAGACAATGCTAATAGGGCAGATTAAATTTAAGAATATTCCTTATCTGTAACTATTACATTATGGACAGCACAAAACAATTTAAAAATGAAAATACTTCCAGTATTGGAAAACTATTGTCTCTTTCAGTAAAAAATACTATTCAGCATTTTAAAAGGAACAGACCGCTCATATACACAACATGAATGAATTTAAAAAGAAATTAGTATGCTGAGGAAAAATTCTGAAAGCCCAAAAGAGTACATACTTTATGATTCCATTTATATGAAGTTCTAGAACAGTCAAGGGGATGGAATGGACAATAGGCTGGGAAGGGGCACAAGAGAGCTTTCTGGGATGATGGAAATGTTCTATATCTTAATAGGGGTATGGTTTCATGAGTGTATGCATTTGTCAAAATTCATCCAACTATGCATTAAGATCTATTCTTTTCACTAGGTATGTTACCTCTCAATACAAAAGTATGAAAGTTCTTCCTGTGATGATGTAAGATTTGTTATTCTGTTCTTGTAGATCTGTCTGTCCATTTCTGCTCTATATACTTTGCAGCTATATCATTAGATATCTTCAAATTTAGAGTATTGTTGGTGAGTGGAAACTTTTCCGCTCTTCTACTTAGATACATGACAGTGTCCTCCACACTCATTCCTTCTATTATATTCTAATCTTCCACTTGCCGTGCTTCGGTATGGAGTCTTGTCTTGCTGTTTGGGGTCAGGCTTACACCAAATCCCAAAAGGGGCACCTGTGGCCATAGAACCATCTGCATGCGAATGACTAGAAGTCCCTATTCTGGTCACTTGGGGCTTCCATACCTTATGAGCTTCTAGCTCTGGCTTCTGCTCAGAATCCAGCCAGCATCTGTTCCAGTGTGCAAAGCAAGTCTTAGCCAAAACAAAGAACAGCCTGAAGGAGGTGGGAAAGTGGGGGATTTTGCAGGTGCTCACACTCCAGCCCCGTCAACAAGAAAGGCTTGGTAAAAAAGGGTTCAGGGGCACTGGCTCAGTAAGGAGAGCCTGCCACTCTTGATCTTGGGGTCATGAGTTCAAGCCCCACGATGGGTGTAAAGCTTGGTAGAAAGAAAGAAGGAAAGAAAGAAAGAAAGGAAGGAAGGAAGGAAGGAAGGAAGAGAAAAAGAAAGGAAGGAAGGAGGAAAGAAAGAAAAGATTAAAAAACAGGGCTCAGACCTTGGAGATACGTAGGTTCTAGATATCACTATACCTTAACTTCATGGTGGCTATGGCTGGTTGTAGGGCTGGGGCTGAAGGAGGCTGAAGGATAGGAAGGTGAGGGTAGGAGCAGCCTCAGACTGAGGTAGTAGGGACTTAGACTTCAACACACCTGCTATTTTAAGGCTAGGCCTCTCTTACAGCCACCTGACGTAGAGGGAAGTCACCATTTGAAATGCCCAAATACCAAGTGGGAGCTGTTGATGGGGTGTGTTTGTGGTTAGTGTTCGGCATTTGCACCCTTCAACCCCACCACGATGAAGGGGATGGAAGCAACCAGCGAACACCTGGTTCCTGCCCCTACACGACCACTCACTGTTGGGTGGGCCAAGCCCCACCCAACTCTGGACTTTTATTGGTCAAACCAAGAAAAAAACCCATGTGGTAACTAGAAGCCTCCTTCGGATTGGTTGATTGCTGCTAGCGCTCAAGTCAATCAAAGTAGAATATACCTCAGTCCTTCCCAGTCTCTGGCTCCCAGGGGAGCCGTGTTAGATTAACAGATGCAAACATTGCCTCTGTTCTGAGATTGCCACACAATAACATCTTCTGCTTTCCTCTTCAGACGCCGTCTCCTCCTAAAGTGTTATTTCAATGAATGAAAATGCGTTTTTTTTTTCCTGCAAAACGAGCTGGTTCATTGGTGTAATAATATGAGAAGTGTGCATTTAGGCGGTGAAGCGCGAAGCTGGCGAAAAGGTGCCCTGTTCTGCCCGCCAACCCTCTAAACCTTCAAAGATTTAGTACTCACTCCCACTATCCAGAGACGCTCATCTCGGGTTTCCCGCAGCCAGAGGGGAGTTTGAAGGACTTTTGGCCCCTGGCGGTCCCTGTAGCGTCCCTAGTTACCGAGCCCTTAGTAACCGCCCGCCCCCAGGAGCCGCCCGGTTGCCGGAGGCCGCGCCAGCTTCTCCACTGCAGGCCCGCGCGGGCGCACAGGCCTCAGCGGGGAGGGAATGGCCGCCTCACACCGAGCGGCGAAGCTGGCGGCCTCCAGTCTCCAAACCCCAGTAAATCCCAGCACCGGAGCGCAGGTCGCCCAGTACGAACGCGAAGAGCCTTTAGAGGCTCTGGGGACGGAGGCCGTGGAGGAGGAGAAAGACGAAGAGGAGGAGAAGGCAGTGCGGCCGGCGCGGGCGCGGGTAATGCGGGGGCGGGACGTGGCAGGGGCTGGGCGTCAGCCTGGTGCAGGTGGGGGTTGGTCGGCGTTCCGGCAAGGTGAAGGACAGGCTGGGAAACGCGGCGCCCTGTCCAGCTCCTCCCTACACAGTAAATCTGGCCCGCCACCTTCTTTCTGCCCCCACCCCACCCCCACCCCACGGAAAATACTGTAAACCAAGGCGTTGGGAAATCTTTTAATTTTCACCGAAGAGGTTGTTGTAAAAATTTCTTGGAGAGCATTTACTTTATTTCTAGAGAGTACAAAGTACAGAAGTTTACTCCTTTTGCTCCAGCATCTGTTGGACATAGTTATTTCTTTTTCTTTTCAACTTGGGGAAAACTGATGTCCGCAATAGCGGATAACCCATAAAACTCAGGTGAATCCGCTGTGCTGTCAGGTGTGTTTAACTGTCGCCTTAAAGTCTTGGTTATTACTGCATTGTAACACTACCCATGAGAGGCGGTGTTTAAAACCATTGAAGAGTTCAGTGGGCAGATCATATACAGATTAAAGTTAAGCATCCAGAGAAGCGAACTACCGAGGTTCTAGTTTCCTAAACAACTCCTCAGGGTGAGACAGGCTTTCACTGACCAATTTTCAGCGTCACATGTGTCCTGAACCTGCCCATCAGGTAGAGGGCCGAGTCTGCCATTTATTCTCTTCGCTTAAAAGACTGGAACATTGAATTTTAATTCTCATGTGCAGATATTAACCTCCTTACCCCCAGTTAATGATTCTTAGCACTATTTGTCTAAAGATTCTCAGATACAAAACATTATGGCCTATGACTAATGAAAATCACTGGATATTTTGGAATTCTAACCTTTTTACACTAAAACTGTTAATAAGAAAATCTGTAGCAACATCTTTTATGGTCAGTATTTCACCAACAGATAAACTACTTGAGGTGGTCCAGAGTAAAGCAGATTAAGACCCTGAACAAGAACCAGCGTCAGAGTCCTGGGAACAGTTTCACTCATGATAAAGTTTCCCCACAACACAAATCTCAGTAGCCAGCAAAGGGGGCAAAGTGATGGAGGGAAAAGATTTGAATAGAGGAAAAGGATTGGGAGTCCTGGATTAGGATCCATTCTCTGCCATTTGCTAAGTGATATTGCGATGTAACTTTCTTTCTTGTATGTAAAAAAACTATAATATCTCTTTTGTCTCACCAGGATATTAGGAGAACCAAATGAGAAAATGTGTGTCATATCTAAAGAATGATTTATGTAAATTTGTATTAATAATAACAACTGCCGGTGAGACTGTCATTTGAACAACTTGCCCAAAGATGAAATTCTCCTTTGGCTTGCTGTGGTATAGGAGTCAGTCATTTCTGTAGTTGCAGGTATACTTCCTGTGCCCATATTGGGCTCTGAGGCCAGTTCTCTGAATCTAGCTTCAGTTGGAGATAGCACTTCATAGGCCCTGTTTTGTGATTGATGATGACATGGGTAAAACAATATTCTTTAATTCACATTTAACCTTTTTCAAAAAATATCAAGCAGTTATTAAGTGCTAGTCACTGACTATTTAGTTGTGAATGAAACAGACATAGATCACATTGTCACAAATACAAAATGAATAGTCAAATGATTGTAAGATGAGAAATACCAGCTAAGAAATGAACAGGCTTCTATGATTAAAAAAAGAAGTAGCCGGACACCTGCTTCTGCTTAAATGAGTTAACATTTAAGTTGATGCCTGGTAGATGAGAAAGAGCAACGATTTGAAGAGTAGGGGCAGAAAAAACATTCATTCCAGGCAGAGGGAACAGCGTGTGCAGATGCCCTGAGACTGAAAGAGAAAGAGCTTTGTGTTATTAAGGATCTGAAAAGAGAGAGTGGGAGGTGGGAGCGGAGAGGAGAGGCAAGGAGAGATGAGGTTGGAGAGGTTAGCTGGGCCTGATCATTCAGGGCCTTTTAGACCAAGATAAGTTTAGTGTTTATTGTTGGTACAGCAGGATGTCCTATAAGACTTAAGAGATCTGGCATGTTTCTTTTTACATTTTTAAAAGATGACTTGGTGGCTTTGTGGAGAATGATTGGAGACTTTGACAAAGCAGAAATAAGGGATTGGTTAGGAGGCTGTTGTAGTGATTTAGGGGCCAAAGGTGGTAGCTTGGACCTAGGCCAGGGGACATGGCAAGAAGTGGACAGATTTCTCTAGAATGGATAGGATTTACTGTTAGATCGGATGTGAAAGCTAAGAAGGAGGAAGAAATCAAGAATGCTCATTCCCAGGTTTCTGGTTTGACCAGGTGTATAGAAAGGAATGCCATTGTTTAATTGGGGATAACTGGAGAGGAATAGGTGTACAGGCTGGGTGGGAACTGAGATTTCCTTGATTCTGAGATGCCTATGAAACTACCAAGTGGAAATGTGTAGGAAGCAGTTGGGCCTATGAAACCATTGTCCTGGGGTCTGCACTATAGATTTCTGTCTGGGAGTTTTCAGCATTTTAAAGACAATGGGAATGGATGAAGTCACTAAAGGAGAGAGTACAGAGAAAGAAGAGAAGGGGCCTAGTATAGAACTCTTAAGAACCTAGCATTTAAGGGGTATCTGGGTGGCTCAGTCAGTTCAGCATCCACTGGCTCAGGTCATGATATTACGGTTTGTGACTTCGAGCCCTGTATCGGGCTCTGTGCTGACAGCCTAGAGCCTGGAGCCTGTTTTGGATTCTAAGTCTCCCTCTCTCTCTGCCCCTCAGAGAGAGAGAGGGACAGAGTGCCACCAGGGGAGGGGCAAATGCACATTCCCTAAGGTGACACAGAGACTTTCAGTCCCTCCTCCCTTTGTTCTTTGGCACATACTCACTGTAAAGCCTGTGAAAATAAGCCCATGAAATGGAGAAAGGAAAAAGAACCATGAAATGAAGTGAAGGTTTGGGACTCCATTGTCGGGGAGGGTTCGTACATATTTTCGATAGGTTGTAAACCTACTGTTAACAGCTCAGCTTTTATTTGGTATTTCTGAAAATGAATCATCTCCCTTCATATATATATATATATATATATAAAGGAGCACCTGGGTGGCTCAGTCGGTCAAGCATCTGACTCTTCATTTCAGCATTTCAGCTCAAGTCATGATCTCAACGGTTCACACTGACAGCGCAGAACCTGTTTGGGATTCTCTTTCTCTCTCACTGTCTCACTGTCTCACTCTGCCCCTTCCCTGCTCATGCTCTCTCTCTCAAATAAATCAGACTTTGTATAAAAAAAAAATATATATATATATATATATTTTTTTTTTAAACAAGGGTGCCTGGGTGGCTCAGTTGATAAAGCCTCCGACTCTCTTGATTTGGGTTCAGGTCATAATCTCACAGTTTGGTGAGTTCGAGCCCCTCATTGGGCTCAGCGCTGACAGCATAGAGCCTGCTTGGGATTCTCTCTCCCCCTCTCTCTCCCCCTCCCCCGACTCATGCTGTCTCTGCCTCTCTCAAAATAAATAAATAAACTTAAAAAAAAAAAAAAGAACTTAGCATTTGATAGGTAGAGAAAAAGGGGGCAAAAGAGATTAAGGACCAGCTACAGTGGTCAGCAAGGTGTGCAAGTTTCCTATTCATTGGCTTTGGTGATGAGCGAAAGGGTTAAATGCTGCTAAGGGAAGGGAAATTTCATCCCTGAAACAGGAGCGAAGGAGAAAAAGGGCACAAAAGTGGGCTGTTTTGTAGGTGGGAAGATGAGTGAACTTCCCTCTGATGGTTTCTGTCCTCTTAAAGAAATAGAAGAGTTATCATGGGTAGTTGGGGGCTGGGTGTGAGAGTAGTAGAAGAGCAAGGGAAAGAAAGGTAAGCAGTATTGCTGGGGGAGGACAATTGCTGGAGTATTGCTCCAGGAGTATGTGTGGAGGTGCCAGGCACACCAAGTATCCATTAGAAATTGTCCAGTTTTACTCTAGTATTAGTATTCACAAAACCTTCATTTTATTTTTTTAAGTTACATTTTAATTATGGAAGTAATACATGAACACGTTCTCCTTTTAAAATTTCAGCTACAGGGCACCAGGTTGGCTCATTTGGTGGAGCATCCAACTCTTGATCTCAGGGTTGTGAGTTCGAGCCCCATGTTTGGTGTAGAGATTACTTAAAAATAAAATTTTTTTCAGGTTTATTTATTTATTTTGAGAGAGAGAGAGCACATGCAAGCAGGGAAGGGGCAGAGAGAGTGAAGAGTGAGAGAATCCCAAGCAGGCTTCACATCGGCAGTGGCAGCAGGGAGCCCAATGTGGGGCTTGAACCCACAAACCACGAGATCTGGACCTGAGCTGAAACCAAAAGTTGGATGCTTAACTGAACCACCCAGGTGCCCCAAAAATAATATCTTAAAAAATATGTCTATCAAATGCTACAAATAAGGTGTAGGCCCTTTTAACACCTCTCCCCACAAAAAGAAAATCTGACTACCCCAACCCCCATTAGTAGCTACTGTTTTAAAACTGATGTATAGTTGGGGCACCTGGGGTGGCTCAGTCAGGCGTCTGACTTCAGCTTAGGTCATGTTCTCACGGTTCATGGTTTGAGCCCTGGGTTGGGCTCTGTGCTGACAGCTCAGAACCTGGAGCCTGCTTTGGATTCTGTGTCTCCCTCTCTCTGGCCCTCCCTTGCTCACTCTCTGTCTCCCTCTGTCAAAATAAACATTAAAAAAATTAAAAAATGAAACTGGATGTATAGTCTTTTGGGCTTCCTCCTATCTCCTATGTACATAATATTTTAATATATGGTCACATTTAAAAAAAAATTTTTTTAATGTTTATTTTTGAGACAGAGAGAGACAGAGCATGAACGGGGGAGGGTCAAAGAGAGAGGGAGACACAGCATCCAAAACAGGCTCCAGGCTGTGAGCTGTTAGCACAGAGCCCGACGCGGGGCTCAAACTCACAGACCGTGAGATCCTGACCTGAGCTGAAGTCGGAGGCTCAACCGACTGAGCCACCCAGGCGCCCCTATATGGTCACGTTTTATTTATACATATTGTTCTGCAGCTTGCTTTTTCTCTTACATTAACTGGGGGGTTTATCCATGTTAGCATATATAGATCTACCTTATCCCTTAGAAATCTTTTCAGTGCAAAAAAGTTTTTAAATAAAAATTCCGGAACTGCAGATGATACTAGATAGAATTATAGCACAAAGATAATTGACAGTGCTAGTTACTAATGAAGCAACATGTGCTACAAGGAGTCATCATCTAAATAGGTCAAGCCAATCTAGGGAAGATTATCCTCTAATCTGGTGGCTGCTGCATGTACAACATTCCATAGAAAGCTGAACAATTAAAGGGAAAGGGTACTATTTTAGGTTCTTGGAAAGTAATGTCCTTGGCCTAGGTTATTTGATTTACTAAATATTTTCTATATACCAAATATTGTATGGAGATGATTAGAAGTTGCTTATTAACCATTCATCTGTTTTTGTCTTAAATTTTTTTTAATGTTTATTTATTTTTGAGAGAGAGAGAGAGACAGAGTGTGAGCTGGGAAAGGGGTGGAGAGAGGAGACATAGATCCAAAGCAGGCTCCGGGCTCCAGGCTCCAGGCTCTGAGCTGTCAGCACAGAGCCCTATGCGGGGCTCAAACTCATGGACTGTGAGATCGTGGTCTGAGCCAAAGTCCCATGCTTAACCTACTGAACCACCCAGTCGCCCCACCATTTGTCTGTTTTAGATAAAATGTTTTGAGATCAGTTTATCTGAAAAGTTTGAAGTATTAAGCTGAAATGGAGTGGATAGTATGCCAAAGTCAATGCCTAAGTATACTTTGTAGAGATTACTTTGTAGAGATTACGGTTCCATCTTGTTAGAAGCTAGTTAATCCTTCTATAATTTTTCAAACAGTTTTTCCAGGTCCAAATACATTTTATCCTTTTTGTGAAAATGATTCTTATAAGGCCTCCTTTTAAGGCACGTTATAAAAGAATGAATGAAGAGCACATGGATGTTTTTGCCTAAAAATAGTTCTTTGGAATATTAATTGTAGTCTTTGGAAAATAAACCCTTTCCTTAATGTGGATTAGAATATAGCTCTTTAGGGCAGCCAGTATTTCTTCAAATGATTCAGTCCTATGTGAGGGAATACCTGTCTTCCCTCTGTGTAAACTTAATTTTTTTTTTTAGCTTATATTCATTCATCCAACAAATATTTCTTGAGTATCTGCCATTGGCCAAATACTTTTCTAGACATTGGGAACACAGCCACAAACAAAACAGATAAATCATTGCCTTTGTGATACTTATTTTTTGGTAGGGAGGCAAGGTATATGGTACTCAAATAAGTAACTTCATGTAGATGTCAGTTGGAGGTGAATATTTATGACAAAAATAAAGCAGAAAAGGGAGGCCGACAATGAGTGGGGGGGGGGTTGTAATTTCAAATAGGGTAGTCAGTGAAATCTTGTTAAGAAGATGACATTTCATAAAAGCGGAGGGGCCCGACAGAGTGTGTTCGGACAGCAAGAGGGATTTGACATCTGGAAGGTTATAAGCTAACAGCTCTGCTCGGAGAACGGGAGGGCTGGAGGACAACCGGAGGGAGAGTTGTTGAGCCCCGGATGACAGAGCTCAGCTTGGCAGGGAACAAAGGCACTCGCCAGAGCCATCTCCCTCGCCCATCCCACAGCCAAAATCCCAAAGGGAACCAGTTCCTGCCCTGGAACTTGCTTGCACCGCACAAACACCCAACGCTGTGAAAAAAAAAAAAAAAAAAAAAAAGAAGATGACATTTCATTAACACCTGAAGGAGTGAGCAAGTGGGCTGTGCAAATACCTGAAGGAAGAGCATCCCAGGGAGAAGGAACACCAAGTGCAAAGGTCCTGAGGTGATTTTGCTGATTCTGTGAACATTGGAAAAACTGCAAACTGGAGTCAGTTACCGCTGCTAGAATGAACTACTGCTAGGGAGACTCAGCAGACAGAGAACTAACAGAAAGGGATAAAGTCCCTTCTTCCTCCTCCAGCTTTGCAGTTTCCCTCTAGTCTTATTTATTTATTTTTTTTTAGAGTCTACTGGGGAACAGCTGGCAAAGCAGAAACATTCTTTGTGGAGTCCCATCCCCAGCATCACATAACAGGGTATAGAATTCTGGGTGGCATTGGAGCCAAGAAACAATAGTTTTAACACCTGGCACATCTATTTTATGTATCATAAAACTGATAGTGCCCATGTCACAGAAGTGCAGAACCTAGGCTTGGATTAGAATTCTGACACCATGCCTATAATCTTTCTCCCAAGGCATGATAAAACTGAAGTTATTTAACTTCCATACAACTGTTTCTTATTGAAGGATTATAGGGGGGCTGAAACCAGGTGACCAGTGAGTGGTTAGGAGCCAGTAGTTAGATGAGAAGTGGGAACCATTTCCTGCTTACCTAACCTCCGTTTTCAGGCTTTGTCCCCAAAACTGCTTTATGCATTTTACTCCCCTCTTATCCTGCACTTTGCTCCCCACCATGTTACCTACCCCTGCTGCTTTGGCTAATGTCATTTATTTTTTTCTATTTTTTATTTATTTTATTTTTATTTTTTATTTTTTAATATATGAAATTTACTGTCAAATTGGTTTCCATACAACACCCAGTGCTCATCCCAAAAGGTGCCCTCCTCAATACCCATCACCCACCCCGCCCTCCCTCCCACCCCCCATCAACCCTCAGTTTGTTCTCAGTTTTTAACAGTCTCTTATGCTTTGGCTCTCTCCCACTCTAACCTCTTTTTTTTTTTTTTTTCCTTCCCCTCCCCCATGGGTTTCTGTTACGTTTCTCAGGATCCACATAAGAGTGAAACCATATGGTATCTGTCTTTCTCTGTATGGCTTATTTCACTTAGCATCACACTCTCCAGTTCCATCCACGTTGCTACAAAAGGCCATATTTCATTTTTTCTCATTGCCACGTAGTATTCCATTGTGTATATAAACCACAATTTCTTTATCCATTCATCAGTTGATGGACATTTAGGCTCTTTCCATAATTTGGCTATTGTTGAGAGTGCTGCTATAAACATTGGGGTACAAGTGCCCCTATGCATCAGTACTCCTGTATCCCTTGGGTCAATTCCTAGCAGTGCTATTGCTGGGTCATAGGGTAGGTCTATTTTTAATTTTCTGAGGAACCTCCACACTGCTTTCCAGAGCGGCTGCACCAATTTTCATTCCCACCAACAGTGCAAGAGGGTTCCTATTTCTCCACATCCTCTCCAGCATCTATAGTCTCCTGATTTGTTCATTTTGGCCACTCTGACTGGCGTGAGGTGATATCTGAGTGTGGTTTTGATTTGTATTTCCCTGATAAGGAGCGACGTTGAACATCTTTTCATGTGCCTGTTGGCCATCTGGATGTCTTCTTTAGAGAAGTGTCTATTCATGTTTCCTGCCCATTTCTTCACTGGGTTATTTGTTTTTCGGGTGTGGAGTTTGATCAGCTCTTTATAGATTTTGGATACTAGCCCTTTGTCCGATATGTCATTTGCAAATATCTTTTCCCATTCCGTTGGTTGCCTTTTAGTTTTGTTGGTTGTTTCCTTTGCTGTGCAGAAGCTTTTTATCTTCATAAGGTCCCAGTAATTCACTTTTGCTTTTAATTCCCTTGCCTTTGGGGATGTGCCGAGTAAGAGATTGCTACGGCTGAGGTCAGAGAGGTCTTTTCCTGCTTTCTCCTCTAAGGTTTTGATGGCTTCCTGTCTCACATTCAGGTCCTTTATCCATTTTGAGTTTATTTTTGTGAATGGTGTGAGAAAGTGGTCTAGTTTCAACCTTCTGCATGTTGCTGTCCAGTTCTCCCAGCACCATTTGTTAAAGAGACTGTCTTTTTTCCATTGGATGTTCTTTCCTGCTTTGTCAAAGATGAGTTTGCCATACGTTTGTGGGTCTAGTTCTGGGGTTTCTATTCTATTCCATTGGTCTATGTGTCTGTTTTTATGCCAATACCATGCTGTCTTGATGATGACAGCTTTGTAGTAGAGGCTAAAGTCTGGGATTGTGATGCCTCCTGCTTTGGTCTTCTTCTTCAAAATTACTTTGGCTATTCGGGGCCTTTTGTGGTTCCATATGAATTTTAGGATTGCTTGTTCTAGTTTCGAGAAGAATGCTGGTGCAATTTTGATTGGGATTGCATTGAATGTGTAGATAGCTTTGGGTAGTATTGACATTTTGACAATATTTATTCTTCCAATCCGTGAGCAGGGAATGTCTTTCCATTTCTTTATATCTTCTTCAATTACCTGCATAAGCTTTCTATAGTTTTCAGCATACAGATCTTTTACATCTTTGGTTAGATTTATTCCTAGGTATTTTATGCTTCTTGGTGCAATTGTGAACGGGATCAGTTTCTTTATTTGTCTTTCTGTTGCTTCATTGTTAGTGTATAAGAATGCAACTGATTTCTGTACATTGATTTTGTATCCTGCAACTTTGCTGAATTCATGTATCAGTTCTAGCAGACTTTTGGTGGAGTCTGTCGGATTTTCCATGTATAATATCATGTCATCTGCAAAAAGCGAAAGCTTGACTTCATCTTTGCCAATTTTAATGCCTTTGATTTCCTTTTGTTGTCTGATTGCTGATGCTAGAACTTCCAGCACTATGTTAAACAACAGCGGTGAGAGTGGGCATCCCTGTCGTGTTCCTGATCTCAGGGAAAAAGCTCTCAGTTTTTCCCCATTGAGGATGATGTTAGCTGTGGGCTTTTCATAAATGGCTTTTATGATCTTTAAGTATGTTCCTTCTATCCCGGCTTTCTCAAGCGTTTTTATTAAGAAAGGGTGCTGGATTTTGTCAAAGGCCTTTTCTGCATTGATTGACAGGATCATATGGTTCTTCTCTTTTTTTTTGTTAATGTGATGTATCACGTTGATCGATTTGCGAATGTTGAACCAGCCCTGCATCCCAGGAATGAATCCCACTTGATCATGGTGAATAATTCTTTTTATATGCTGTTGAATTCGATTTGCTAGTATCTTATTGAGAATTTTTGCATCCATATTCATCAGAGATATTGGCCTGTAGTTCTCTTTTTTTACTGGGTCTCTGTCTGGTTTAGGAATCAAAGTAATACTGGCTTCATAGAATGAGTCTGGAAGTTTTCCTTCCCTTTCTATTTCTTGGAATAGCTTGAGAAGGATAGGTATTATCTCTGCTTTAAACGTCTGGTAGAACTCCCCTGGGAAGCCATCTGGTCCTGGACTCTTATTTGTTGGGAGATTTTTGATAACCGATTCAATTTCTTCGCTGGTTATGGATCTGTTCAAGCTTTCTATTTCCTCCTGATTGAGTTTTGGAAGAGTATGGGTGTTTAGGAATTTGTCCATTTCTTCCAGGTTGTCCAATTTGTTGGCATATAATTTTTCATAGTATTCCCTGATAATTGCTTGTATCTCTGAGGGATTGGTTGTAATAATTCCATTTTCATTCATGATTTTATCTATTTGGGTCATTTCCCTTTTCTTTTTGAGAAGCCTGGCTAGAGGTTTGTCAATTTTGTTTATTTTTTCAAAAAACCAACTCTTGGTTTCGTTGATCTGCTCTACAGTTTTTTTAGATTCTATATTGTTTATTTCTGCTCTGATCTTTATTATTTCTCTTCTTCTGCTGGGTTTAGGCTGCCTTTGCTGTTCTGCTTCTATTTCCTTTAGGTGTGCTGTTAGATTTTGTATTTGGGATTTTTCTTGTTTCTTGAGATAGGCCTGGATTGCAATGTATTTTCCTCTCAGGACTGCCTTCGCTGCATCCCAAAGCGTTTGGATTGTTGTATTTTCATTTTCGTTTGTTTCCATATATGTTTTAATTTCTTCTCTAATTGCCTGGTTGACCCACTCATTCGTTAGTAGGGTGTTCTTTAACCTCCATGCTTTTGGAGGTTTTCCAGACTTTTTCCTGTGGTTGATTTCAAGCTTCATAGCATTGTGGTCTGAAAGTATGCATGGTATAATTTCAATTCTTGTGAACTTATGAAGGGCTGTTTTGTGACCCAGTATATGATCTATCTTGGAGAATGTTCCATGTGCACTCGAGAAGAAAGTATATTCTGTTGCTTTGGGATGCAGAGTTCTAAATATATCTGTCAAGTCCATCTGATCCAATGTATCATTCAGGGCCCTTGTTTCTTTATTGACCGTGTGTCTAGATGATCTATCCATTTCTGTAAGTGGGGTGTTAAAGTCCCCTGCAATGACCACATTCTTATCAATAAGGTTGCTTATGTTTATGAGTAATTGTTTTATATATTTGGGGGCTCCGGTATTTGGCGCATAGACATTTATAATTGTTAGCTCTTCCTGATGGATAGACCCTATGATTATTATATAATGCCCTTCTTCATCTCTTGTTACAGCCTTTAATTTAAAGTCTAGTTTGTCTGATATAAGTATGGCTACTCCAGCTTTCTTTTGGCTTCCAGTAGCATGATAAATAGTTCTCCATCCCCTCACTCTCAATCTAAAGGTGTCCTCAGATCTAAAATGAGTCTCTTGTAGACGGCAAATAGAGGGGTCTTTTTTTTATCCATTCTGATACCCTATGTCTTTTGGTTGGCGCATTTAATCCATTTACATTCAGTGTTATTATAGAAAGATACGGGTTTAGAGTCATTGTGATGTCTGTATGTTTTATGCTTGTAGTGATGTCTCTGGTACTTTGTCTCACAGGATCCCCCTTAGGATCTCTTGTAGGGCTGGTTTCATGGTGACAAATTCCTTCAGTTTTTGTTTGTTTGGGAAGACCTTTATCTCTCCTTCTATTCTAAATGACAGACTTGCTGGATAAAGGATTCTCCGCTGCATATTTTTTCTGTTTAGCACACTAAAGATATCGTGCCAATCCTTTCTGGCCTGCCAAGTTTCAAAGGAGAGATCAGTCACGAGTCTTATAGGTCTCCCTTTATATGTGAGGGCACGTTTATCCCTTGCTGCTTTCAGAATTTTCTCTTTATCCTTGTATTTTGCCAGTTTCACTATGATATGTCGTGCAGAAGATCGATTCAAGTTACATCTGAAGGGAGTTCTCTGTGCCTCTTGGATTTCAATGCCTTTTTCCTTCCCCAGTTCAGGGAAGTTCTCAGCTATAATTTCTTCAAGTACCCCTTCAGCACCTTTCCCTCTCTCTTCCTCCTCTGGGATACCAATTATGCGTATATTATTTCTTTTTAGTGTATCACTTAGTTCTCTAATTTTTCCCTCATACTCCTGGATTTTTTCATCTCTCTTTCTCTCAGCTTCCTCTTTTTCCATAACTTTATCTTCTAGTTCACCTATTCTCTCCTCTGCCTCTTCAATCCGAGCTGTCGTCGTTTCCATTTTGTTTTGCATTTCGTTTAAAGCGCTTTTCAGCTCCTCGTGACTGTTCCTTAGTCCCTTGATCTCTGTGGCAAGAGATTCTCTGCTGTCCTGTATACTGTTTTCAAGCCCAGTGATTAATTTTATGACTATTATTCTAAATTCACTTTCTGTTATATTATTTAAATCCTTTTTGATCAGTTCATTAGCTGTTGTTATTTCCTGGAGATTCTTCTGAGGGGAATTCTTCCGTTTGGTCATTTTGGATAGTCCCTGGAGTGGTGAGGACCTGCAGGGCACTTCCCCTGTGCTGTGGTGTATAACTGGAGTTAGTGGGCGGGGCCGCAGTCCGACCCGATGTCTGCCCCCAGCCCACTGCTGGGGCCACAGTCAGACTGGTGTGTGCCTTCTCTTCCCCTCTCCTAGGGGCGGGATTCACTGTGGGGTGGCGTGTCCCGTCTGGGCTACTTGCACACTGCCAGGCTTGTGGTGCTGGGGATCTGGCGTATTAGCTGGGGTGGGTAGGCAAGGTGCACGGGGGCTGGAGGGGCAGGCTTAGCTCGCTTCTCCTTAGGTGATCCACTTCAGGAGGGGCCCGGTGGCAGCGGGAGGGAGTCAGATCCACTGACGGAGGTTTGGCTCCGCAGAAGCACAGAGTTGGGTGTTTGCGCGGAGCGAGCAAGTTCCCTGGCAGGAACTGGTTCTCTTTGGGATTTTGGCTGGGGGATGAGCGAGGGAGATGGCGCTGGCGAGCGCCTTTGTTCCCCGCCAAGCTGAGCTCTGCCGTCAGGGGGCTCAGCAGCTCTCCCTCCCTTTGTCCTCCAGCCTTCCCGCTTTCCGAGCAGAGCTGTTAACTTATGACCTCCCAGACGCTAAGTCGCGCTTGCTGTCGGAACACAGTCCGTCCGGCCCCTCCGCTTTTGCCAGCCAGACTCGGGGGCTCCGCTTGGCCGGCCAGCCGCCCCTCCGCCCCGGCTCCCTCCCGCCAGTCCGTGGAGCGCGCACCGCCTCGCAGCCCTTCCTACCCTCTTCCGTGGGCCTCTCGTCTGCGCTTGGCTCCGGAGACTCTGTTCTGCTAATCCTCTGGCAGTTTTCTGGGTTATTTAGGCAGGTGTAGGTGGAATCTAAGTGATCAGCAGGACTCGCGGTGAGCCCAGCGTCCTCCTACGCCGCCATCTTCCCTCCTCCACCGCTAATGTCATTTAACTTCATCTGGAATACCCCTTTCCTTTTTCCCCCTTCACTGTCTTTGACCCTCTGGATTCTTCCATTCTTTGACTCATCTCAAATATCACCTCTTCCAGGAAGCCTTCCTTTATCTTCCAAACTCAAACCAAACTAAAGCTCCTTTTACTTGAATACCCTTATCACTTGGTCTTTGTGTCACTTTCTCCTTTATATCAGTCCTCCTCTCCCTGCTTATTTAAATGTTGGTGTTTGCCAACATTTCCATCCTCAGGTTCTTGTCTCTCATCGCTCTGCAACCTTATCCACATCCAAGGCTGTACCTGTCACTTCTGTGTGCATTGTGGTTTCCTGGACATCTGGCTGCCCTACTCTCCCCTCAAACTTAGTGTGTCTAAGACAGAGATTAGTTCCCTTTCCCTAAAACACTGTCTGCCGCGGTATTCCCTGGTGTCTTATATAGTGACATACATGGTGACTCTTCTGTCTCCCTGTTCAACTGAACAGGAGTCAAGAGTTCTGTCTGTCTCATTCAGTCTGCTATTGATTTGTGTACATGTCCTCTGGTAAACTAGCCAGAAGCTTCTCTAAGGTAGAGTTTTTATCTGATTTGTATCTTTAGCAGCCAGCTGAATGCTGGTTGTCTCCAAAAAGTTAATGAATGAGGAAATTAACAAAGTTCTCATCCCCACAGCTAAGTAATGGTGAGGAGCACATACAGAAACAGCAGAAGATATCAGAAAACTCTCTTACTTGAGTTGTAGGGCATATATAAAGCAATTCTTTGAGTCATAAATTCGTTGGTAATGAATTTCTGCTTACCAATTCTTTCAAAGAAAACTTGTTTTCCTTCATTTGTTTTAGGTTACCCCAAGTGGTACAGCACTGGCCTCTTGTACACTGTTTTTAGTCCATTAAAAAAAAGCCCATACCTATAACTATTTGTAGACAGCTGATTTTATGAATTTTTCTGTTGGGAGAAGCTACTCACTTTTCTAGAATCTTATCAGATTTGATCTATAGTTTTCTATGGCAAGCTGCTTTTTTCACTTTCAGTCTATTTCATGCTCTGGGTTAAATTTAAAACCATGATCAGCAGTCTTTTATGCATAGCATCATAAATAATTTCACCTGTATCTCAACTGATATTAAAATTATTAAAATATTAAAATTATTTTCTTTACAGAGAAAATGGGGTTTTACCTTTTTAGTTGTTGAAGTTAAAGAACTTTGGAAGGTGTGTGAAAAGAGTGAGGGAGGAAGACCAATCAGACCCTTCTAGACATGACCTGTATATAGCATAGCTGTGCTATGTGTAGTTATGATAATATACTGCTCTTGTTCTCTTGTCACTCTGACAGTCCTTTTCACCCATGGGAGCTATTGCTTTTGTTGCCCACAGAAGTTGCTATTCTGATGGTCTCTCCTACCCGCCCCCCTCCCCTTCCTGTTTTGTCCTGAGGCATATAGGTGTCCTTCTCTCTGGCTCCTTAGTGAACCAATGAGAAGTTCCCTCCATTCCCCTGTCCTCATTCTCCCATTTCCCTGACTTTTCCCTTTCCCTATTTTTTCTCCAAAGGCACACCCTCAGGGCCAACACTGTAGGAGCCCAGCAAGGGAAGGGTTTGGGGCTGTTTTGGCTGGTTTGCAGCAGGAAGAACTGTTTTTCTTCATCTCATTTAGTTGGTTAAGCATCAGACTCTTGATTTGGGCTCAGGTCATGAGAAGTGGGAACGAACCATTTCCAGCTTACCCTAACCTCTCTTTCCAGGCTTCTGATCCCATGGGATCGAACCCCACATCAGTTCCGTGTTGAGTGTGGAGCCTGCTTAGGATGCTCTCTCTTTCTCCCTCTGCCCCTCTCCCCTGCTCACATGCTCTCTCTCTTTCTAAAAAACAAATATAATAAATAAAGGACTTTCCTTGAGAAAAAAAAAGTATAATTCAGAAGGAGGTTGTTTATAAAGGATGGTTTGGTTCTATTCTATTATCGTATATGAGTTAGTACATGACCTGGGAATCTAACCATCATTTATAAAATGAATTAAATAGCATTTATTTTCTGGCAATTTGATATCTATCTATCTAATTCTTTTTTTTTTTTAATGATTATTTATTTATTTTGAGAGAGAGAGTGTGTGCGAATGAGCAGGGGAGGGGCAGAGAGAGAGAGGGAGAGAGAGAATCCCAAGCAGGCTCCATGCTGTCAGCATAGAGCCTGACTCAGGACCAGATCCCACAACTCTGAGATTATGACCTGAGCTGAGATCAAGGGTCAGATGCTTAATTGACTTAGCCACCCAGGTGCCCCTCTTTCTCATTCTTAATAAAATGTCATTAGGGGAAAATGTACATAGCCCACAAGTAACTTAGAATCCATTATATGTATGTAGCCCACAAGTAACATATAACCTAATTAAGTGTACACTTTAAGAAGCAGCATTGGGAATTGGTGTCATTTTAATTTGTCTTTCAATTTGAAATACCACATAACAGGTTTTTTTTTTTTTTCCTTCCTACCAGACTAATTTTAACACTAACTTTTCCGAGGTGGATGGACAAACACATATAAGTGGTGAGGACTTTGTGGACTTCTCTGATGTTTACCACTCTAATGAAGACTATTTTAGGAAACTAGAAGAGCTGAAAGCTGCCCACTTGGAAACTATGGCAAAATTAGAGAAAATGTACCAGAATAAATTAAATTTAAAGGAAGTTCAGCCAGTGATCATCAGGGAAGAAGCTTCTAGTGTCTCTTCCAGGTAAGTTTGTACATGTATTATTTGTGGGCTGTAAAATGTATACTTAAAAGTGCAGAACAAAACTATCTCAGAATATCTTCTCTCTTGGGGCGCCTGGGTGGCTTGGTCGGTTAAGCGTCCGACCTCGGCTTAGGTCATGATCTCATGGTCCGTGGGTTCGAGCCCCGCGTCGGGCTCTGTGCTGACAGCTCAGAGCCTGGAGCCTGTTTCGGATTCTGTGTCTCCCTCTCTCTCTGCTCCTCCCCTGTTCATGCTCTGTCTCTCTCTGTCTCAAAAGTAAATAAACGTTAAAAAAATTAAAAAATAATAATAATAAATAAATAAATAAATAAACGTAAAAAAAAAATTTAAAAAAAAATATATCTTCTCTCTACTGTCCCTTTGTACTTTTAATGATATACAGAGGTTGGATTTTATTCAAAACGTGTAATGGCTTATCCACCAATGGCTTCTTGTTTTGAGAGTCATTTGGTGGTCATTTAGTTTTTTCTCTCTGACCTGCCACTCACAGAACTGTAGCTATGTATCAAAATATTTAGTCTGGCCATTTTTAAATGATAAAAATTAAAATTTAATTTTAAAAGCCGTTTACAGTATGTGGATTAACATGAGATCATTAAAAATACAAAGTACGACTCTGCTCTCTCTCTCTTTATCCCCCTTAATATATCAAGAGTTGGGGCGCCTGGGTGGCGCAGTCGGTTAAGCGTCCGACTTCAGCCAGGTCACGATCTCGCGGTCCGTGAGTTCGAGCCCCGCATCAGGCTCTGGGCTGATGGCTCGGAGCCTGGAGCCTGTTTCCGATTCTGTGTCTCCCTCTCTCTCTGCCCCTCACCCGTTCATGCTCTGTCTCTCTCTGTCCCAAAAAATAAATTAAAAACGTTGAAAAAAAAAAATTAAAAAAAAAAAAAAAAAAAAATATATCAAGAGTATACTTTTCACTTTAATAAACTTTCCAGCTTCTGGTACTTAAAAAAAATTATATATGTATATATATATATATATATATATATATATATATGTATATACACACACACATATATGTGTATATATATATATATATGTATATACACACACACATATATGTGTATATATATATATATATGTATATACACACACACATATATGTGTATATATATATATATATACACACATATATATGTATATATATTTATAATATGTATGTGTATATCTGTGTGTGTATAAATATAAAGTACAAAGTGTTCAGGTCTAAGATATAAATCTTATTCAGGTTTTCAAAATAGTCTATAATTCCTGGACCCATTTCTACTGTAAACTCTCTTGTTTTGAAACTTGAGGCAAGTCTCTTAACTTATCCAGTTGGTCAGTGCTAATTGTGCATCTCCCGTGTGCCAGGTGTTGCCTGGCCCCTGAGGAGCCAAAATTGAGATGCCCTCGAGGAGCTCAAAGAACTAGCTGAGAACCAAAAATTACAATACAACATGATGTAACAGTGTTATAGAGACAGAAGAAGAAACAGTTGATTATGTTATGGTGTTGGTAGAGGGATGCAGGCAGGAATTTTCTACAGAACTGTCATATCTAAGTTCAGTCTTAAAGGAGGCATAGCTGTAGCAGATGCAGGAAGCCAGGAGTGGGCTTCTAGGCAACAGAAACCATGTGTGCAGAGGCGTGGCAGCATGAGAAATCACGGTGTGTGTGAAGAACTTCATGTGATTGGATATAACTTAAGATTAGAAACTGGAGGGGCACCTGGGTGGCTCAGTTGGTTGTGTCCAACTTCAGCTCAGGTCACGATCTCGCGGTTTCTGAGTTCGAGTCCTGCATCGGGCTCTGTACTGACAGCTCAGAGCCTGGAGCCTCCTTCAGATTTTGTGTCTCCCTCTCTCTCTGCCCCTCCCCTGCTTGTACTCTGTCTCTCACTCTGGAAAATAAAATAAACATTAAGAAAAAAATGTTTGGAAACTGGAAGTAGAGAGAAGCAAGAGGTGAAACAGAAAGGCAGACAGTGGCTAGCCTTGAAGGGCTTTATAATCTAGACTTGACTTTGTTACAATGACAAATCATAGAAAAGTTTCAAGAAGTGGAGTGACATGATTATATGTATGTTTTAAGATGGTGACTCTGGAAAACGTGTAGAGAATGGAATAAAGTTTACACCCAAGGAGCCTCTGCTGTCTCAGGTTCCCCTGTAATGTGAGGGAGTTGAATTTTAGATAATTTATAGGCATCTCTTAACTCTATTCTAAATAAAAGTGATAATTAGAAGCCTTATCTATAGGCTCTTATCTTCTAACTGATTATACCTTGATCTTAGAAAATATATAGTGCACAGGATGCCTGACTGGCTCAGTCGGTTAAGCATCCGACTTCAGCTCAGGTCATGATCTTGGCAGTTCACAAGTTCGAGCCCTGCGTCTGGCTCTGTGCTGACAGCTCAGAGCCTGGAGCGTGCTTCAGATCCTGTGTCTCCCTCTCTCTCTGCCTCTCTCCCACTCATATTCTCTCTCTCAAAATTAAACATTTAAAAAATTTTGTTTTAAATTAAAAGAAAAAACAGAAAATATCTAGTTCTTAATTTGTATATTTGGTCACGTGCAACTGAGAGCATAATCTAATTATTCTTCTCATTTAGGTCTGAATCAGAAAAGAACTCCTATCACCGTATCTCATTAATGACATCCTTTTCAGAGCCTGATTTAGGGCAATGTTCCTCCTTGATTATGTCTTCCTCTGAAGATGAGTTGCCCAACTTAGAAAAAGAGTGTCCTGAGAAAAAGAGAGTGATGAGCTATGCTAAAGAACTGATCAACAACATGTGGACAAACTTCTCTGTTGAAGATTATATTCAGTGTGGACATGCTGACTTCCCAGTTGAAAAAACAAAGAAGAAACCAAGAGAATGGGTACCAAAGATTACAGTACCTGAACCTTTTCAGATGATGATTAGGGAACAGAGGAAAAAAGAAGCAAACATGAAATCTAAGCCAGATATTGAAATGGTACACCAACTGCTCAAAAAACAAGAGGAGGAATCAGAGTGTAAGAAAAAATTCCGAGCCAATCCAGTTCCTGCATTTGTCTTTTTCCCCCTTTATCATGACATAGTCAAGCAAAATGAAGAACGCAGGAGATATATGAAGGAGAAAAACAAAGAAGCTCTTTTGGCCTCACAAAAGCCATTTAAGTTTATCGCAAGGGAGGAACAGAAGCAAGCAATCCGGGATAAGCAGATGAGAGACTTGTTTAAGTCTAAAAAGAAAACAAATAGATTTAAGGCCAGACCTATACCTCGGTCTACTTATGGTTCGGTTACCAATGGAAAGTTAGAAGAAGAGCCGTATAGAAACATTAGGATGCAACTGAGAGCCCAAGAGCTTTTACAGAATTCATCCCCTCTGCCTCACAGATCAGGTCACAGAAGTTGTGCTGCAAGGAAGCTCAAGGGTCCTGAACAGGCTGAAAAGTTGAAGTGTAAACACAACTTTAGGTGGCAAACTGCTGATTTTGAAGACCTTCCCGAGAGATATCAGAAACGCCTCTCGAAACAGAAGTTTTCAAAATTCCTAACTGTCCGTAAACCATCTGATCTTCACGCAGCCTCCAATGCATCCACTCAGAGAGAGAAAATTTTGGCAGACGTTGCAGCAGATGAAGAACATTTAAAAGAAACACGGGCTTATCTGTCTCCAAGGCACAAGTCACCAGCAAGAAGTGCAAGTGCAAAGCCTGTGCCTTGTTACTGCAACCCTCCAATGCCCACAGTGTCTTCCAGAGGAAGAGAACAAGCCACAAGGTAAATAACTAGGATATCGTACCAGCTGACTCGCGGTTGCTAAAATCGTGTTTGCAGCTCTGTTGATTTTATGTTGGTGAATTTGAAAACGTGAAAAAATTATATTTGGTGATATATTTTACCGTATAATATAGAGTATTTTGCCAGAGGGTGTTCTGCTAAGAAATGAATGTATTTTGTATTTTATGAATCTTTGGGGATAGAAAAGGTTAGCCTGTTGATTTCTAGTTGTGCAAGTCAGAGCCTTCACAAAAGGTTGCCTTTTTTCAACCTTTGAATTTTCCCGTGTTAAATCTATGCTAAACAGCATTCTCACTGGCCTAAAGTGAATTAAGCCTTAGTTTGTTGCCCTCAGGAGATCACTTGAGGAAAAGAAAATGTTGGAAGAAGAGAGAAGTCGGATCCTAACTAAGCAGAAGCAAAGGATGAAAGAATTGCAGAAACTCCTGATGACCCGGGCTAAGGCTTATGACTCACATCAAAGTTTAGCTCAAATGTCTAAATCCAGAGTCATGTCTCTCAGGTATCATAAAAGAATCCTGAACCTCCAGATCACTGGTTTTCAAACTTTCTTTCAGTGGATACGATATATGAACAGATTGATTAGTATTTTAGTTTCCGGATTAAGTTGCCATCGGTTACTTAAATTCAACGTACACACATTCTCATTCACACTCACCTCATGGTGAGAACCACCATATGTACTCACCTCATGGTAAGGACCATAAAGCCATATTGATGAATTGAAACATTTCATATTGATTGTGGCCATAGTTCATAGTTGTAATTTTATGTTAGTATCTAATCTTTTTTTATACTTTATACTTTTTTTTTTTTTTTTTTAAGTAGTTTCCATGTCCATTGTTGGGCTTGAACATGATACAACCCTGAGATCAAGGGTCGTATGCTCTACTGATTGAGGTAGCCAGGTGCTCCTTCTTTATACTATTTTTGATTGCACAGTACAATATTGAGAAAAATCTTTTTTTTAAGTTTTTAATTTTAATTTCAGTAAACGTAGAAAAATTTTGATTCACACAAAGCTCTTTTTTAATAGCTTGCCATGTAATCCTAAGAATATTCTTCAATAAATAGATATGTCACAGAGCTTTGTTCTGAGGTCTGCGTGAAATCTAATATCACAAATTAACACACTGATGTTAAATAACATCAGTTATGTGTGTCAGTTAACACGTGTGTATAAATGTTTAGTGGTGTGTATTGCATTCCGTTGCAGTTTGAATATAAATAAATAAAGATATTTGCAGAACCCCTTCACAAACACTGGAATTCTGCAGCACAAAGTTTGAAAACCAGTGTTCCAGAGGAACATTTTTATGTAAAAATGTTCATGTTTAAGTAGGAAAATATCTCCCCCTAAGCTGGGTAAGTAATATGATTAATTAATTTTTAATCTGATTTATAAGTACCCCCCAAATTATATTTGCTTTTATTTTTTATATTTTATTTATTTTATGACTTTATTTTAGAGAGAGAGTGCAGGAGTGGGGAAGAGAGAGAGAAAGAATTCTAAGCAGGCTTCAGATTCAGCACAGAGCCCAATGCGGGACTCAATCCCACAACCCTGGGATCATGATTTGAGCTTAAATCAAGAGTCGGACACTCAACCGACTAAGCCATATGGGCACCCCTGTATTTGCTTTTAATTATGAGTATTCCTTTTTAATTGTAAATTTTTATTTATAATAATAATTATATTCTTTTATAATGTATATTATGTTTATATCCCTTATAATATATATCAGTGTAATTCAGTGATAGAGGGAGCTTAATTTGATGAACTTGAGCAATAATTTTTAGAAATATACTGTTCACCCTAAGAAAGCAAACTGGATTTTTCATAATACCAATCTTGTGTATAATTAAGCATAATTAGCATTTTATAGTACAATTATTTCCTCTAATCCATGAAATCTTATTATCTTGGTAAAGTTAGTATATTTTACATAGAGGAAATAGCATAGTTTAGTTCATTATAGGATCTTATCCAAGTAGTAAGTACATTTATTGTGAATTTATGTATTTTGCTTCCTTTTTTCTATATGTTCTATTCCCATAGTCCCCATTTCTCCCCTGACCTACTCCCATTTAATTCACTCTGCCACCGATTTATAGGAGATCTCACTTATGAGGAAAAAGAAGGAGCAAGGTCTTGTTTTTCAGAAGAAATTCCTTAAAGAAAAGATATCTAATTTGAACTAAATTTTCTTGTTTTTTTTCACTTACAAATGAGATAAGAGGGTGTTCATTCATCTCTTCAGGCCAGTTTGAAGCATTTTAATACATAATTTTTTAAAAATCTTGAAGATTTCAGAAACATCAGAGTATCCAGATTGTTCCCAGTATGTAAAGGTGTGTTCTCACAACCTAGGATTTTTATTCTGCAGTCCATAAAAATTTACCAGTGTAGGAAAGGAATTGTGGTAAACTGTAAACTGTGCTCATAATTTAACTTCTGATCTGTCGTCTAAGCTAAATGTTATATGTGCAAGTTATTATTTCTTTTTAAAATGCTGTTCCTTTTATTTGATTTTAGAAAGAGTGAAAAGGAAAGGATGAGAGAATACCAACGAGAACTAGAAGAGAGAGAAGAAAAATTAAAAAACAGGCCGCTACTATTTGAAAGAGTTGCTCAGGTTGTGTTTGTTGGAATTTAAGAGCTACTGTCAGCCTTTTTTTTTTTTAATTTAGCATCTCTAGCTCCTAATTTATAGTCCATTTTTCTTATATGTTGTATACAATTTATTGAGACATATTATTGTTTCTGTGACAGCTTCATCAAATCAGTCAGGTAAGTTTTTGCTCAAATCTGAGCATTGAATCTTGTTGATAAGACATGTCGGCTTGATAACATGCTGCTAATCCAGTCATATTCAAAATGTTTCACAGCCTGTTTTTCATGGCTGGTCTTTTCTTTTTAATACCAACTTAGCCGGATATTAAGGTGAGCCTTCATGATACGATTTGTAAGTCTTTGAAGAATTAAAAAATGAAACAAAATGCTAATGGAATCAGATTTATTTCTGCCAGTTTTTTTTCCAGTTTCATTGAGATATAATTGACTTAGAGCACTATATAAATTTAAGGTGTACAGCGTAGTGAGTTGGTAAACATATATTGCAAAATGATTACCACCACAAGTTCAGTTAATAACCATCACTTCATGCAGTCACCAAACTTTTAGGATTCACTAAGATCTAAACTTTTAGGGGTTACTCTCTCAGCAGCTTTTAAAAAAAAATAATATATATTTTTAAAGTTTATTTATTTTTGAGAGAGAGAGAGAGTGAGAGAGTGTGTGTGAACAGGGGAGAGGGTGAGAGAGAGAAGGGGACAGAGGATCCGAAGTGGGCACTGTGATGACAGCAGAGAGCCTGATGCAGGGCTCGAACTCACAAACTGCAAAATCCTGACCTGAGGCGAAGTTGGAAGCCTAACAGACTGAACCACCCAGGTGCCCCTCTTAGCATCTTATACCTTAGCATATATACCATACAGTGGTATTAACAGAGTCATCATGTTGTACATTACATTCCCAGTACTTATTTATCTTGTAACTAGAGGTTTATACCTTTGACCACTTTCATCCAACTCCCTTGGTAACCACAAATCTGATCTTTTTTCTATGAGTTTCTTTTGTTTTTGCTTTTAGATTCCACATATAGTGAGATCATACAGAATTTGTCTTCCTCTGATTTATTTCATTTAGCATAAAGTCCTCAAAGTCCATCTATATCGTTGCATATGCCAGGATTTCCCTTTTTACGGCTGAATAGTATTCCACTGCATATATACCACATTTTCTTTATCCATTAATCTTTTGATGGACACCTATTTTGTTTCCATATCTTGGCTATTGTAAATAGTAATGCATTGAATGTGAGGGCACAGATAATCTCTTTAACATGGTGATTTGTTTCCTTCAAATAAATACCCAGAAGTTGGACATTGCTGGATTCTATCATATTTCTATTTCTATCTTGTTTATTTTAATGTTTATTTATGTATTTTTGAGAGAGTGAGAAAGAGCAGGGGAGGGGCAGAGAGAGAGGGAGACAGAGAATCCCAAGCAAACTCTGCATGGTCAGTCCAGAGTCTGACATGGGGCTCGAACCCACAAACTACAAGATCATGATCTGAGCTGAAGTCAAGAGTCGGACATTCAGCGAACTGAGCCACCCAGGTGCCCCTCATATTTCTATTTTTAATTTTTTCAGGAACCTCTGTACTGTTTTCCATTTACAGTCCTACCAACAGTACACAAGGGTTCCCTTTTCTCTACCTCCTCACTAGCATTTGTTATCTCTTGTCTTTTTGATATAGCCATTGTGACAGGTGTGAGGTAGTATCTCATTGTGGTTTTGATTAGTATTTCTCTGATGACTAGTGATGTTGAGCATCTTTTCATATATCTGTTGGCCATTTGAATATCTTCTTTGGAACAATATTCGGATCATTTGCCCATTTTAAATTGGATTATTTGTTTTTTTGCTGTTGACTTGTATGAGTTCTTTATATATTTTGAATGTTAACCCCTTATCAGATAAGTGATATGCAAATATTTTCTCCATTCAGTACATTGCCTTTTCATTTTGTTGATTTATTTTTTAAGTGAGTCTGTAATTTTCATTCTTACCTACAATTACTGAAAGCACTTCCTTTTCCCTGGAAAAATAATTAGATCGTATGGACAATGAACGCTGATTTTACTAAATTTGTACTCGGTTTTATAATCTCCCCCTAAAAAATATTTGTCAATTTCACATCCCTCTCAAAAGGGAGGTGTTCTAATGGGTGACATAGCTTAACAATAGACAGAATCACTGGAGGTTACAGGTGTGAATTTCAACCTGTTACATTTGGAGCTTCCTGTTAGCATTATAGGATTCTTCTTCTCAGTGACTCACTGAGGACAGAGACATGTATTGTAACTGAATTTACACATTACAGCCTCTCAAAGTTATGGGAACCCTTTACTTACAGATTTGTATATAATTTTATGTAATGCTTTTCATTTTAAGGGGTGGGTTTCTTTTTTTAAAATCTCAGTTTCAACTTGGAAAAATCATCATAAGCTGTTCTATTTAGCATAAAGTGATTGACTTTTAGCTCCTAAAATACTTATTTCCAGCTCCCAGCTGCAGGTTTTTATGTCTTTGTCTGGTGGCTCTGTCTACAGAGATTTCCCACAGGTATCTTACATTCATCTTGCCTGAAACTAGATCTTCCTCTTTGATTTCCTATTTTTATTGGACCACAGTTTTGGTGATTGGGAACCACTTTGCCTCTCCCTCTTTCAGTTGCTACTGAGAGACCTGGAAAGTTTTCTTCCTAAATAATATTTGGACCTGCCTTTCTCCATTCCCGATGGTGAAATGTGAGGTGAAATCTCTATTGTCTCCTGTGTGAGTTATTGTAATGGTTTGACTCATTTTCCTGCCTTGCTCTTTGCAAAGCCACCCATTATATCTTCACTTTATTCCCGTTCCCTTGCCAAATCTTAACCCTGAATATGTAGTAAATAACCTCTGATAACGATGATGATCATCCATTTTCACTGATTCCACTCGTTCTCATTTTCAGTGAATGGTATCAAGAGATCTTGGGGCACCTGGTGGTTCAGTGGGTTAAGTGGCTAACTCTTTCTTGGTTTTGGCTCAGGTCATGTTCTCCTGGTTTGTGAGTTTGAGCCCTGCATCAGGCTCTGCACTTAAGTGTGGAGGCTGCTTGGGATTCTCTCTTCCCTCTCTCTCTGACCTTCCCCTGCTTGTGCCCTCTCCCCCTCTCAAAATAAACTTTAAAAAACTAAAAAAAAAGAAAGAAAGAAAGAAATCTTGTCACCGACTTCTTCAAACAATATTACAAAGTGGGTATTCCTTTTTTGAAAGTTTATTTATTTTTGAGAGAGAGAAATGCAAGCAGGGGAGGGGCAGAGAGAGAGAGAGGGAGACCCAAGATCCAAAGCAGGCTCCACGCTGTCAGCACAGAACCTGATGCAGGGCTCGAACTCATGAACTGTGAGATCATGGCCTGAGCCAGTCAGAGGCTTTGGCCTCCCAAAGTGGCTATTCCTATATTACAGAGGAAAAAGCTGAAGTTCAAAGAATGTAAGTAGTAAGATTCATAGTTAGTAATGGAACTAGGGTTGGACCCAAGTCAGTCCTTCCAAACACTTAACACTAAGCTGTCCTGCTTTCTCCCAGAAGATAACCCCATGAATCTTAGCATGTATAGATCCTCTACTTTCTGATCCCTGTTAACCTCTAAAGAGGTTAACTAGTTTCTTTCAGAAACTTTTCTTTCAGATCATACCAGACTACTAGCTTCAAACTTGAAATCTTTGTTGATGCTGTTTCTGAACACTCTTAGAGCTTCTTCCTATTTTTCCTCCTGATCTTTCAAGTCTTCCTATAAAATCACTTCTTGAATTGTTTCCCAGGTTGGATTGAGTACCCTTTCCTCTGTTTTTTTTTATTACCCTCAGCATACCTCTGTCTTTGCTCCTGCTACATTGTGTGGGAAATTATCTGTTTCAGGATCTCTCTTCCCTTCTAGCTAGTTACTTTTGAAGGTTGTGGTCAAATCTTTGTATTCCCAGCACCCAGCACCTAGGAGAACATCTGGCACAGAGATGTTAAGCATTTGTTGAACCAAAACTGAACTGTCATGATCAAATTAGCCAGATAATGACTTCTCATTTTGGCTGGGGGGGGGGGGGGGGGGGGAGGAGGGATTAGCCCAGGCTGAGAGCGCTGCCCTGAACTATTAGTGATGAGTCTCCGCGTGAGTAAGCCGTTTTGCCATGCTTTGAATTCCCAGTTTCTAAGCACAGAGAAAATGAGGCAAAGTAAGTAGTCATGTGAAATTAAACCCATGAAGAAGTTTTAAATGTTGAAAACATAGGTCAGTTTCATAGCTGATGCTACTTCCACCGCTTCTGGCCCTAACATACGCTGTTCCCTTTGTCCAAAACACTTTCCTGTGTCTATACCCACTACCTTCCATGAGGACTTGTTACAAAATAAGTATTCAGTAATTAAATAAATGACATAATTGATATAAATGAAACTTATGGTTATGAAAAATAAGTACTTTCCCCCCTTCAAATGAGGGCACTGATTTGTAGACAAACTCATCATTGCATGTTATTTTGGTTTCCTGTAGAAGAAACACTAGTTTTCTTTTGCAGTATTTGGTAGTAAAATAAAATAATCATAGTTATTTTAATTGCTCCTTTTATTTCATTGTCTATAATTCTTTTGCATGGTGAAATGCAAGGAAGAAATGTTTATTTCAAAATTTATTTTTTTATTTTTTTTAATGTTTTTATTTATTTTTGAGACAGAGACAGAGCATGAGCAGGGGGAGGGGCAGAGAGAGAGGGAGACACAGAATCTGAAGCAGACTCCAGGCTCTGAGCTGTCGGTGCAGAGCCCGACACGCTGCTTGAACTCATAGACTGTGAGATCATGACCGAGCTGAAGTCAGACGCTCAATGTACTGAGCCACCCAGGCGCCCCAGAAATGTTTGTTTCAATTAAGAATAATTATACACTAGGGGTGCCTGGGTGGCTCAGTCAGTTAATTGACTCTTGGTTTCAGCTCAGGTCATGATCTTGTGGTTCATGAGTTGGAGCCCCACGTTGGGCTCTACGCTGGCGGTGTGGAGCCTGCTTGGGATTCTTTCTCTTCCCTCTCTCTGCTTCTCCCCTGTTCTCTCTCTCTCCCTGTCTCTCAAAATAAGTAAATAAACTTAAAAAAAAATTTTAAAGAATAATTATACACTATTCACCATGATATAAAATATTAAAAGGTAATTAATTCTATATATAGAGTGACTGGCAGTGACTCACCATTGCTTTGGTTTTGTTAACATAAATTAGTACAATTTTTTTCTCGCTGCCTGTTTTGCTGTGACTTTTGCTGCTAATTAACAGCTGTTATTTCATAAATTCACTCACAACTTTATGCATTATCCCCTTATTAGGGCTAATTGTGGTCTTGCTGCTGTTGAGTTATTCTCTAGCAGAGTAAGCCTATGATCCAATGCAGAACAAACCGTGTTGTCCTGTTTCTTGGAAATCACAGGGTTTATTAACTGAGTAGATGTTAAATTAAATTCTAAGTCAAATTCAAATGAAGACTTATGAGTACTAACTTTGGTATCATTTTAATATCTCTTGTATTTAATTTGTTTAGATCAGCATATACTGTTCTTAATGCATTTAAAGTTAGGTCTGGGGTTTCCTTATTCTGCTTTACATTCTTTGGGGCATAGTTCTTATCTTCTCACTTTGCCATGACTTTCAGTTCCTTGAGGCTTGTCTGTTGATATTCATAGCCTCTGAATGCATTTTTATTTACTTTTCCAAAAATTGTTTTTAATCATAGTGGGTGGATTTAGTAGTACTTTTTCAGTTTTTCAGAGCATCAGGAAATCACCGGTGGTAGTTTATCCATTGTAATCGGTCTTTGCTATTTTGGTTTCTCCCACGAAACACGAGATGCCATGTTCCCTCATTATACTGGAGTCCGTAGACACCTGCATTGCTGAAGTCAGGTTTAAGCCACCTTCAAACTCCAGGATGACCACTATTACTTAGAGAAAGCAGCATGGTGGAGTGGAACAGACCTAGGAACTGGTCAAGAGACTTGGTTCTATCACTCATTATCCTTGTGACCTTAAGCAAACTGCTTAACCTTAGTGGGGGTGGAGGGAGTGTCTTAATTTCTTTGTTTGTTATATTTGGGGGTAAGACTGGGTACTCTCCCACACTCTTTCCAATATGGGATGCCACTGGGGCACTGGAACTAGTGTATTCCTAGTCACCTTGCTTTAGTTGGAGGTCCAGATGGCAATTTTTTCCTTTCCTTTCCTTTCCTTTCCTTTCCTTTCCTTTCCTTTCCTTTCCTGTCCTGTCCTGTCCTGTCCTGTCCTGTCCTGTCCTTTCCAGAAAGAGAGCATGGGTAAGGGGGGGAGAGAGAGAGAAACAGAGAGAGAATCTCAAGCAGGCTCCATGCTGTCAGTCCAGAGCCTGACACAAGGCTCCAACCCACAAACCGTGAGATCATGACCTGAGCTGAAACCAAGAGTCAGTTGCTTAACCGACTGAACCACCCAGGCACCCCCCAGATGGCAATTCTTGGCCCTATACTAGTTCATATCCGCTCATAGGAGGTAAAAGTTGACTAAAACTGAGGCACTAGCGTGAACCCCAGTCATCTTGTGACCCTGGAAAGCCTGTGGTCTCAGGAACTGTGATGACTCCTAACTTGCTTCAGGTATGAAAGGGTCATCTTAGCTCAGCTCCACGGGTCCCAAAGCCAGGAAACAACATTCTGGAGATTTGAACACAGATCAAAATTCTTATCCTTCTTGCTGTATCCATTGCTTCCTCCAGAGTAAAGACAAGAACAGTGATGATTTTATCATCTTTGATGGATTAGAGATGTGGCATGTAAAAAGTAGAAATTACAGGAGGTACATAAAATGAAAGAAACCTCTGACAACTATCATGAACTTCTTTTCTTCCTGATTTTTCCAGATATCCTTGAACATAAAAGCCTATTTTTAAAAATATATAAAACGGGTATAGTGTAAAGAATAACTATAGGTCAAAATTCATGTGGCTACCACCCAGGTTAACAAATAGAACGTTGCCAGCCCAGAAACCTTGTGTGCCCTTCCCAGATCAAAACCCTCCCCCACTCCCCTGGAGGTAACCACCATTGTAACTTCTGAGATAAGCATTTCCTTGTTTTTGTCATTACTGTTGTTGTGTTTTTTTTGTTTGTTTGTTTTTGCAGTTTTACCTTCCTATGTACCTATCCCTACAAGTATAGTTTAGTTTTGCCTGTTTGGGAACTTTATGTAAATGAATCATACATTCTGTATGTATTGTCTAGTGGTTTACTTCTTTTGTTTAGTGTTATGTTTGTGAGATCAATCCATGTTGTCATGGACAACTAGAGTTCACTCATCGTCATTGCTTTATTTTACTCTGTTGTGTGAATAGACCACTATTTAGCCATCCTGTTATTGATAGGTATTTGGGTTGTTTCTGGTTTGGGGTTGTTACAAACTATATTATCTGGAACGTTTTTGTACATGTCTTTTGGGGCACATCTGTAGGACTTTCTCTGGGAATATGCCTGCAAGTGGGTTTGCTCGTCAGAGGGTCTGCCTGTTTCCAGCCAACTGTGATTATTGAATTTAATTTTCACTGGAGCTTTTAACCCATACATCTTTAATGGAAATTTAAAGTCTTTTGTTCTCATCTAAAAAGGTTTGTCTTTCCTATAGAAAAATGCAAGAATGGCAGCAGAAAAGCATTATTCTAACACCCTAAAAGCAGTAGGACTATCTGATGAGTTTGTTTCAAAGAAAGGCCAAAGTAGAAAAATATTTGAGTACTTCAGCAATCAAGAGATGAAAAGTTTCACTGAAGATAAAGAAAGGTAACATATATAAGATGTCTAAATGGTTTACCTTTGAAATAATTCTTACCTACTGGAAAGCATAAAACTGTTCTGTATTTTTAAAAGATCTCTTAACCTAACATATGTGAATTGTTGTAAAACATTGATATTTTAACATTTGACACATTCAGAACATTACATGGTGATGAGGTATCTTGTTTTTAAAGCAGAATAATTTAAATTCTGACTGACATAAATAATGAAAATAGTTAAGATGCTTTCAAATGGAGTTTTGAGAGTCAATCAAGGTTTGAAATAAGTTAGTTCCCAATTGACACTTTTATAGAGTTTTCTTGATAAATCGGAGTTCGTACACTTGAGGAAGACTGACTACTTGATGGCATACATTGCAAAGAGTTTGTTGACCTTTAAACCAGATCATTTTTCCTGTGAAAGACTGATACATTTCTTCCTCCAGCCTTAATGAAGAAGAAAAAATAGAAGAAGGAGAGAATGGGGAAGAAAATTATTTTATTGATACCAACAGCCAGGATTCTTACAAGGAAAAAGAGGAAGCTGATGAAGAGAGTGGAGAGGAGAAATCTGTCAAGGAGTAACATGGAATCAGTAGGGTCTCCTGTCTGAGCCCTGCAGTCAATTACAGCCTTGGGCATTAGCATCCATGCTCGTGGTGTTCAGAACATCAGTGGGAACCTTGTGATATGTACAGGGCTCTTGAGCAAAGTCATGTGTAGCCTGAAAAGGCCAAATCCAGCCAAATGAATGGTTTTTGGGTCAGTTAGAGTAAAGCTTTGGCTATTCAGGTTTTTTAATCGCTATATATAGTCTGTAACTTTGATCTCACTTGTATTTTTAAAAAGCATTTGAGAATCACAGCTGTCACAAACTGATTAGTTATAAAAATATATGTTACTTCCTTATTTGGGGTGGAAAAAAATGGCTTAGCATTGAGAGCAGAGAGAAGTATTGGCTTTTGGTGTTTTGAAAACATTTTTCTTGGAAGCCTGAATCAATAAATATCTTAAAATTACACTATTTGCCCATTCTTTTCCTCTGCAATACATCTCACAAAATGAAACCTCACACTTGTTTTACTGGGTATTTTAAGTCTTATCTGAGCCATTTTTTTAAAAATAATAAAATACAGAAAAAATACATACTTGCAAATTTGCATACATTTCTGCACTGAGAGTTTGCTGTTAAATTATCCATACTATATCATTACTTTTTCTTTTTATCCCTAGTCTTATTCCAAATTATTTTTGATGTGTAAATTATTGGAAAAGTTTTTATATCAGTATTTTTTTAATTCTGTGTATTATGATGGAAATAATTGTAAGCATCTGAGTTATAATCTTAATTGAAGGTAAATATCAACCCTGTTGTGTATATGATGAAATTGTGCATAATAACTTGTTCAAGGAAAATCTCCAAAGAAATTCATATTTAACTCCTTTTTATTTTATTATTAAAAAAATAATTTTTTAAATGTCTTATTTATTTTTGAGAGAGCACAGTCAGGGAGGGGCAGAGACAAGGGGACAGAGGATCTGAAGTGGGCTCTGTGCTGACAGCAGCGAACCAGATGCGGGGCTTGAACTCACGAACCTTGAGATTATGACCTGAGCTGAAGTCGGACGCCCAACTGACTAAGCCACCCAGGTACCCCCAGATTTTTTTTAAAATATTTTTTTTAATGTTTATTTATTTCTGAGACAGAGAGAGACAGAGCATGAGTGGGGGAGGGGCAGAGAGAGAGAGGGAGACACAGAATCCAAAACAGGCTCCAGGCTCTGAGCTGTCAGCACAGAGCCCGACGTGGGGCTTGAACTCACAGATCGCAAGATCATGATCTGAGCTGAAGCCGGACACTCAACCAACTGAGCCATCCAGGCACCCCAAGGTACCCCCAGATTTAACTCTTTAATACTTGACCCAGTTGTTCTCAAATTTATATACACAATTGCAGACATATTTTGTCTTTCTGCAATTATGGTAATTTGAGTTTATGAATCTATCATTTTTCCTCTCTAAGCAAATTTTTGTTTTAAAACTTCAAACCAGACATAAAGATGTGATAGGATAAGACATTTTCTTTTCTAAAAACAACCTCTTTTAAAGAGGATGAACTAGGGGCGCCTGCATGGCTCAGTGAGTAAAGCTTCTGACTTTGGCTCAGGTCATGATCTTGCACTCTGTGAGTTCAAGCCCTGTGTCAGGCTTTGCGCTGACAGCTCAGAGCCTGGAGCCTGCTTCAAATTCTGTCTCCCTCTCTCTCTGCCCCTCCCCGACTCATGCTCTGTCTCTCTGTCTCTCTCTCTTTCTCTCTCTGTCTCTCTCTCTTTCAAAATTAAACATTAAAAAAAAATTTTTTTTTAAGATGAACTAATTAAGGTGTATAGAATAGCAGTGATTCCCAACTGGAAATTTATGCTTTTAATTAAGAAATAAGGTGATTTTTCTCAAGGGCACATGTTTACTTATAATCCCTTTCCTATCATTTGTTCCAAAACTATTTGTCACTATAATTAGATTGTAAACTCTTTGAGAGTTGGCACCATTTTAAAATTCATTTTGTATTCCTTTA
This sequence comes from Panthera leo, assembly GCF_018350215.1. Taxonomy (NCBI): domain Eukaryota; kingdom Metazoa; phylum Chordata; class Mammalia; order Carnivora; family Felidae; genus Panthera; species Panthera leo. Next base: position 79,595,481 of record NC_056681.1, on the reverse strand, counting down.
ATATTTTGTACAGGATTGTGCATATGGTAAGCACTTAATAAAGGCTTGAATAAGTAGATGAATATGGTTTTTAATTATAATTATTTTGGCATGAGTACACAAGGGATTTAAAGCATCTCCCTTCTAATTTATTGAAAGCCTGTGAAACACAATCCACATGTTGTAATATTTAAAACATGACTTGCTTCCAAGGATTTTCTCCTCATTCTGTTCCTTCTCAGTTTCATGGGGACACTGTGGGACTTGGTTTTAGTACCAATGTTCAGCTTTCTTTTCTTTAAAAATGGGAATAATGTCTATTTGGGTAGCTGTAGGAGGGACTGGATGAAATCATGTATGGAAAAAGCTCTTTGGAAACCAGGCTACTCAAATGATAATGTCAGAAGACAGAATATTCCTGAATAAACTTTTAACTTTAACTAACCATACTTTTATTTCAACTAGCTACAAAATGATTTAAGTATTGTATTAGAAATGATGTTTGGGGGTGCCTGTCTGGCTCAGTTGGTGGAATGTGCAACTGTTGATCTCAGGGTACGAGTTTGAGTCCCATGTTGGGTGTGGAGATGACTAAAAACAAATAAACTTGAAAAAAAAATGTTTGAGCCATTTTTTTAAAGACAGTAGTCTGGTAAACATGGAGCCAAACTTAAAAGACACTGGCAGTTTCAAATCTGTATGTAAAATCACAATTTTTCTTTTAGAAGACATCAAATTGATAGCTGCTGGAAGATTTCTTTAGTGTGTGGCATTACACAGTGATGGGCACAAATCAGTCTTTTAAAAAAAAAAAAAAAAAATATATATATATATATATATATATAAATTTTGTTTGTTTATTTTTGAGAGAGAGCAGGGGAGGGGCAGAGAGAGAGGGAGACAGAATCAATCTCTGGCAGACTCTGTGCTGCCAACACAGAGTCTGACGTGAGACTTGAACTCAGAAACTGTGAGATCATGACCTGAGCTGAAAACAAGAGTCAGACGCTTAACCAACTGAGCCACCCAGGTGCCCCACGAGTCAGTCTTAATGATTAAGTCAAATATAGTTTTCACGTGGTAGGTAACTGGAAATGTGCATTTGGATCATCAGAATTTGCTCCACAATTCTATTCACTTATAGGATTGTCTGTTATTCATGATTAGCCGAGCATCAAGAAGGTGATCTTTTCCCCTTAAATAAGAAGAATACTACTGGGTTACCTACTGACCTCAAACACATATTTCTTCAGAAGAAATCATCTGGGTAATGGAGGATTAGGTGATTCTCTCTCTCTGTATATATATACATACACTTAATATAATTAATATACTTAAATATACATACTAAATTTTTATATTCATATAATATATAGTATATTTAAATTTATACTGTGTATACTTCATGGCACACACATATGTAGATATATATGTATGTAGAAAAATTGAGAAATTTTAGCCACCCCTGGTGGCTCAGTCAGTTGAATGTCACACTTCAGCTCAAGTCCTGACCTCATAGTTCGTGAGTTCAAGGCCTGCATCAGGCTGGCTGCTGTCAGTGTGGAGCCTGCTTTGGATCCTCTGTCCTCCTCTCTCTCTGCCCCTCTCCCACTTGCGCTTGCTCTCCTCTCTCAAAAATATATTTTTTTTAATTACTTTTACTCCCTTTATTAGACTATACAATAAAACAAATTCACATACCTTTAAGGATACCAGGCATTCTATCCATGGACAATATTTTTAAAGTTATCTCTAATAATTTGAGAGTAGCAAAGATTTCAATATTTAGACCTAGGCAATAAAAATCATAAGTGTTGGGGCACCTGGGTGGCTCAATCGGTTGAGCATCCAACTTCAGCTCAGGTCATGATCTCACGGCTTGTGAGTTCGATCCCCGTGTCGGGCTCTGTACTGACAGCTTGGAGTCTGGAGCCTGCTTCAGATTCTGTGTTTCCCTCTCTCTCTGCCCCTCCCCTGCTCATGCTCTCTTTCTGTCTCAAAAATAAATAAACATTACAAAAAATTTTTTTTATAATCATAAGTGTTAAAATATTGCCTTACTGCTTAAAATTTTTTTTTTTTTTTTTTTTTTTTTTTTTTACCCTTCTCCACCATCATATGCCTATGTGTAGATGTGTGTTCTCAGTGGTTGTTTCAGAAGGAAACAACGTCTTATGAAATGAACTTTTAGTCAGTAAAATTTTATCAGTATATTAAGGTCTAAAGAAAGTGATTACCTTGTCCTAAATGCTCTAGGTATTCTCAATTTTTACAGCTTATGAGTTATCCTGATGTGGTCTGTGGTTGGCCAATTTACCTGCATCATCTTTTAGAAAAGTTAAAAGGGTAACTTTCATAGACATTTTTTTGTTTGTTTCTACAGAGGAAAATAATCCAGGGTCCCAGTATACAGTATGTTCTTTTAATTCTACTTTTAAAAAAAATCCCAATATCCGGAATCTGCTTAGCAACTAATATAGATTGAATAAATGAAAGAACAAAACCATGGTTTGTAAGATTTCCTAACATTGAAAGCAGATATGTTAATATTTAGAATATCTACTTCTCTAGTTATTTTGTTATTTTTTTAGTCTTTTTTGTTTTATTGTAATAAGGTCTATGTTGAGCTCTGTATAAGTTTAAGGTATACAGCATAATGACCTCCATATATTGTGAAATAACTACCACAATAAGTTTAGTTAACACTCATATGAATACAAAAAAAAAAAAAAGTTTTTTTTTCTTTGTGTTGAGAACTTTTAGGATTTACCCTCTTAGCAACATTCAAATATACCATATAGTACTGTTAACTATAGTCACCATATGCATTATATCCCCAGTACTTATAGCTGGAAGTTTGTACATTAAAAATTTTTTTAATATTTATTTATTTTTGAGAGAGAGAGAGAGAGAGAGACAGAGCATGAGTGGGGAAGAGGCAGAGAGTGAGGGAGACATAGGATCTGAAGCAGACTGCAGGCTCTGAGCTGTTAGCAGAGAGCCCAACACAAGGCTCGAACCCACGAGCCGTGAGATCATGACCTGAGCTGAAGTTGGACACTCAACCGAGCCACCCAGGTGCCCCTGGAAAGTTTGTACCTTTTGACCAGCTTTCTCCAATTCCCCCACCATCTACTTTTGTCCTTTCTGTAAAAACCAAGACTTTGTGGTCTTTACCAAGTTCTAAATCTCAATAAGAGAAGGAGATAAAAATTTGAGAATAAAAATAATAAAATCTGACATACAACTGTCAAGAGTCAAGAAATAATATACGTGTTTATATTTAACTCTGAAAAGATGGTATTACCAAAAAGTGGTAGCAGAATTTGCCTCTGGAAACAGTCTGGGTGTGGGCAGTGAAAGACTTATTTTTTTTTTTGTTTTGTTTTGTTTTCCTTTTCAAAATATATTGAAGAAAAATATAAATGAGTCTTTATCCTTGTTCGAAGCGATTTTCTAGTCATAGATTTAGAGTATCCTGGTATCAAGAAAAGAGTAAAACACCTATCTTTTCTTGATACTAAAAAAAAAAACTTTAGAATAAAATATTTTGGGCATATACAAAAGTGGAGTGAATGGTCACAAACCCCACATCCCCATCAGCCAATTGTCAATAATTATCCACTCACAATTATTTCTTCTATACTCCCATCCACTACTCCCTAATTGTTTTGCAGCAAATCATAGTCATATTTCATGTGTACATATTCCAGTATGTATCTTGAAAAGGTAAAAACTCGGGGCGCCTGGGTGGCTCATTCGGTTAAGCATCTGACTTCAGCTCAGATCATGATCTCGCAGTTTGTGGGTTCGAGCCCCGCATCGGGCTCTGTGCTGACAGCTCAGAGCCTGGAACCTGCTTCAGATTCTTTGTCTCCCTCTCTCTATGACCCTCCCCCACTTGCACTGTGTCCCTCTCCCTCTCAAAAATAAATGAACATTTTTTCAAAATTAAAAAGAAAAGGTAAAAACTCTCCCTGTAAAATAATTCTCATGCCTTAACACACATACAAAATGCATAATTCCTTAATACCAGTTATCTACTAGTGTTCACATTTAACCTATTGTCTTACACATTTTATAGTCTATTTGAATCAGGATCCAAACACTGCAGTTGGTTAATAAGTCTCTGAAATCTCTTTTAAATACATCTCTTTTTTACTTACAATTTTGTTGGTGAAGAGACCAGGTCCTTTTTTGTCCTGTAGGGTATCCCACTATGAATTTTGTCATTTAATGTGTTCCTCTGTTCTTTGTAAATTTTTTTAATGTTTTTATTTATTTTTAAAAGAGAGATCATGGGCATGGTAGGGACACAGAGAAGGAGACACAGAATCCGAAGCAGGCTCCAGGCTCCAAGCTGTCAGCACAGAGCCCAGTGAGGGGCTTGAACTCATGGACTGTGAGATGCTGATCTGAGATGAAGTTGGACACTTAACTGACTGAGCGACACAGGCACCCCTGCTCCTTTGTTCTTTGTCTTTCCTGTAAATTAGTGGTTACATCTAGGCTTGATCAGATTCATATTTGATGTTTATTTATTTAATTTGAGAGAGGATGTGTGCATGAGCAAGGATGGGCAGAGAAAGAGGGAGAGAGAGAGAATCCCAAGCAGGCTTTGTGCTGTCAGCGCAGAGCCCAATGCTGGGCTCCATCCCATGAACTGTGAGATCATGACCTGAGCCAAAATCAAGAGTTAGATGCTCTACTGACTAAGCCCCATATTTGATGTCTTTGACAAGAATACTTCATAGGTGGTGGTGATATCTAATGATCTTTCCTTTGGCAATGTGATCCACCATTGCTGATTGTTGCTATAATTCCTCATGCCATTGTCTCTTCACTTGCTTTGGTTATCTGAAGCTCTCATCTCTGGTAGATTCCTTAGGGGAGGGCTTATGGAGGGAATATTCTCTGATTCCTTAACATTTTTTGCAACTGCTTGTCTATGGTGTTCATATTTGAAAATCAATTTGGCTGGATATAAAAGCTTTATCTCATAAAGTGTCTTAAATATGTCTCTGTTGTCTTCTGGAATAAAATATCATATGGTCTGATAGAAATCTTATTTTCTTGCCCTTGTATATAACTTTGTCTTTTTGCCTGATAGCCAAATTTTTTGTTTTCGTTGAAGTCCAATACTTTTACTATACTGCATCTCATTGTTGGCTTCCTGACCCAGTTTCCCCAGGTATATGGTGTGCCTTTTTCTTTTTTTAAGTTTATTTTTTTTTAGTAACCTCTGTACCCAACCTGGGGCTCAAACTCACAACAACTCAAGAGTCACATGTTCTTCTGACTGACCCAGCTGGGCGCCCCTGTGGTGTACCTTTTTAGTATTTAGTTTCAAGTCTTCTTCTGTCTCAGAGAAGTTTTCTTGGATTATAGTTTTTAATATTTTTTCTATTCCATTGCTTTAAGAATCTCTTTATACAGGTGCCTGGATGGCTCAGTCAGTAGAGTGTCCTGCTCTTGATTTTGTGATCCCAGGGTCTTGGGATCAAGCCCCCTTTTGGGCTCCGTGCTGAGCGGGGAGCCTGCTTAAGATTCTCTCTCTCGCTCTCTCCCTGTGTTCTTCTTGCCCACTCACTCTCTCAAAAAGAAAGGGAAAAAACCTCTTTATATATGTTGGGGTGTGTGTGTGTGCACACCTTCTAAAGATTTCATTTCTTCATGAATTTTTTATTTTTTTCTCCAGTTTATTTTTAACATTTTTCCCATTTTTATTTCCTATTTATTTTAATACATTTTTCAAGATTTTATTTTTAAGTAACCTCTACACCCAACACAGGGCTCAAACATACAACCTCAAGATCAAGAGTCACATGCTCTACTGACTGAGCTAGCCAGGTGCCCCTTAACACATTATTTTTTTTGTATTTATTCTCTCTGGTCTTCATTTTTGAAATGATTGTTTTCATTTACTTCTGATCTTTCCTGGGTTTTTAACCTTTCTTTTAAAATCTTTTTTCATATCACTTTATTTCAGAATTTTTCTCATTGTAACTAATATTTTCTCTTATAGCTTTTAGCATTTTCTTTTAGCTCATTCTGAAATATGATGGCTATAGTTTTCATTTCCTTTGTGGAAATGAAATGTGTATTTTTTTTCTCATGTGCCTTTATTGTCCAAAGAGACATTATTCTTCTCTTGTTCTTTTATTTAAAATGAAACAAACAAACAAAAAAAAACAACTTTGAATAGGATTCAATTGTGATCCTTTTCCTTTGCTAATATTTTAAGTGACATGAGTTATATCATACTCTTAGGAAGAGAGAAGCAACTCAGGACAGCTTTTCTAGCTTCTGTTAAGAACTGTGCAGGGTCTAGGATTTTACCCTTCGTATATGTTAATGAGTTAGCATGTCACAATTTCATGGATGCTGACAGAAGACATGAGAATCCTGGGTCAAAGACAATGGACTGTTACTCATGGTGCAAGCAATAGCTGAAGTGTCAGCATGATGTTCATTTGAGCTGGCTCCCTTTGTCCCCAAGTTCCATGGGGAAGACCCAGAGGGACCATTCTGTGTACCTTCACATTGCGGTGGCCCGTGTTATAAGAGAAAAACACTGACGTTGGGGGAGTTGCAACTTTTGTAGTAGGTGGAAACAAGACTGTAATTTGTCTGGAGGTAGAGGTGGGAGAGACATTACTTCACCCCTCAAGGTTGCTTACTGCAAACAAAACCCTGAGAAAATGACCCGGGTAAAGAGTGGTCAGGACGCTGCATTCTGGCATGTCTAGCAAGAATGTGTTTGGACTCAGGGCCCGGGGCAGATCGCCTCCTCCAACAGATTTAAACTCTGTTGTTTGTATGATGTTATTAAAATAAAATAAGGGCTTGAATTCTCTGAGATTTTCTACTCTGGTTACCCATGAGCTTCTATCTGGATCTTCTGTTTCCTTTGCTCCTGTTGTCCCTGCTCATAAAAATTTCCCCTCGGGCTCCTGGCTGGCTGAGTCGGTAGAGCATAGGACTCGGGGTGGTGAGTTCAAGCCCCACATCAGGGGTAGCGTTTACTTAAATTTTTTTCTCCTCAACATGGGACTTTTTCCTGGGAGGATCCTTTGGTCATATCGGGCCCGCAAATCACTCCAGCATTCTCAGACCTTCCTGTCATCTTCGTACTTACCTTCATATGGGAGCCTGCAAATTCTGTCCTCATTTCTTGTGCTGTTCTCAGAACAGCCTGCTCAATTGTCAGGTAAGTACCTGATGGCAATTTTAGGACTCTCAGATCCTCAGTGCCTTCAAAAGTGCCTTTGACTTCTCTACTTCCTTTTACAGTCTTCCTGACAACACGAGCTTCTTTTTCCATTTTGGAATCTGTGACTGTATCTTATCACCTGATTTTATTGTAGATGTTAGCTGAAGGTTTTTGGTTTTGTCATTGTCTGTTTATATGGGTGGATACGGGGGGGGCGCCTGGGTGGCTCAGTCGGTTGAGCGTCCGACTTCGGCTCAGGTCATTATCTCTCCGTCCGTGAGTTCGAGCCCCGCGTCAGGCTCTGTGCTGACAGCTCAGAGCCTGGAGCCTGCTTCAGATTCTGTGCCTCTCTCTCTCTCTCTGCCCCTCCCCCACTCACACTCTGTCTCTCTCTTTCAAAAATAAATAAACATTAAAAAATATTTATGTGGGTGGATATGGAAAGATTTAAACACTAGACTACTGCCACTACCTCTTCTCCAGACCCATTTTCCCTGTGTACTTTTTGAACTGTTTGATTTTTTTTTTTTTCACTGTATTACTTAGAAAAAAATAATTAAAAGTAGATACTGGACTGGAGTAAAAGTGTTAGTCACCTTTTACCACTGAAATGAAATGAAAGATGGTGATAAATTCCAGTGCTATAGGTAACAAGCAGAGAAGGGAGATGAGGGGGAGCTCAAATTTATTTATTTATTTTTTAAATTAAAAAAAAAATTTTTTTTTTTGAGAGATTGACAGAGCATGAGCTGGGAAGGGTCAGAGAGAGAGGGAGACACAAAATCCAAAGCAGGCTCCAGGCTCTGAGCTGTCAGCACAGGGCCTGACATGGGGCTCGGAACCACAAACTGTGAGATCATGACCTGAGCCGAAGTTGGACACTTAATGGACTGAGCAACCCAGGTGCCCCTCAAGCTACAAATTTAAATGAAGTGGTTAGACTGTGTGACCTTGAAACAAAACCCTGAAAGGGTAAGGGGTGGCTCCAGGGGTTTTCAGCCGGGAAAGTACTGCAGGTAGGGAAGAGCCAGTGCAGAGCTCTTGAGAGGAGTGTGCTTGGATGTTTGAAGAACAGCCAAGAGGCCAGGGTGGCTGGAGCAGAGGAGGAGGAGGAAAAGGCTGGAGATGAGATGAGAAAGACATGGGGCAGGGGGTGGGGCACAGAGAAGGAGGGGATCTTGGAAGCATTGAGTGAGATGGGGAGCCACTGGGTAAATGACATGACAGCATTTAGGGTCATTCTGCAGCTGGATGAGAGTGGTCTGTAAGTGGCAAGGGTAAAAGCAGGAAGGTCACTTGTGAGACTTTGTAAATAGCCCACAGTGCAAATCCAAGTGTGTCTAATTTCAAAGCCAGGTCTTCTTCCATTATGTACTAAAGTGCTCATAAGGGAGATTCTTACTTCTAACGTATGGGCTGTAATTTTTCCCCCCAAAACTATTCTATTACAAATAAGCCATGAAAATATCCTTTTAAAAGAAAAACAAAAATCCTGTTAAGACCCACTGATGAGTTTTGAGTATATAACTTTTCCATCAGAAACCATTTCTCAAAAAGAAGGATAACTGACTTGCTTTAGTGATAGCACTGAGAAATTCAAACCAGCCCCTACACCTCTGTCCACTAGGGACTGAAAGCAGCAGGCGGACCATTTTGTGAAGGTTATTTTTTGTAGTTGCTATAATTAGAAGATAACTATTAGGTTGTAGACATGGTCATGAAATAGTGATATTTTTCCAAAAAGAGGGTAGGGTAGAAACTGCCAATTGTTTGGCCAAGTATTTTCCCTTTCTTCCTAATTATTAGTCCCCTACTTTTGCTGGAGGTGGCAATAGGCCCAGGTGAAAATGAGACAAAACAGAATCATATTTCCCAGCATTCCTTGCAGCTAGGTGGTAATGTGATACCGTCCTATGCAGAGAGAAGTGAGTGGGTTTTTAGGAAAGGCCTTCAGGAGAGAAAGATTTGGTTGGCTTGGCCTTTTGCTCTTTGCCTTTTCTCTTTTTCTTCTTCTCCCTTCCTGGAACTTGAATGTGATGGTTAGAGCCAGCATATCTATGATCTATAGATCTATGATCTATGATCCATAGATCATCGTATCATGAGGAAAAAGCCAGGGATAATCTGAGAAACTCGGGTCCTCACACCTTTAAGCTACAGCATCAACTAAGCAACTGCTAACCTCGAGATACCGTGTTACTCTTGTTTAAGCCTTGTTGTTTCCTGTTTAAGCCTCAGTCATTTGGGTTTTGTCTTAACTGTAGCAGAACACAGTTCCTAATTCAAGAGATATACGCAACCCACCATTAAATATACTATGAAAAGAAGTAACATTTCTGAATTGCCACAAGCTACAAATGCCTGTGATGTTAAACATGTACACTGAGGTCAATATTTTACTTCTGCTTGAAGAATGCTTGCTTTTTTCCAGGAAGAAAAGTATTCCCCATGTTTATCTTTGAGAGAAGAAATGCAAAACAGGAAATCAACATTATGAAGAAAAAGGGCTCAAATTTCTTTGAGCCCTTCTCAAACAAATATTTCCATTCCTCCTGAATTATTATTTTTTAAGTAATCTCTATGCCAAGTGTGGGGCTTAAACTCACGACCCTGAGATCAAGAGTCGCCTGCTGTGCCGATTGAGCCAGCCAAGGTGCCCCTGATCATCCTGAGTTATTAATAAAGAGAAACATGGTGTATTTTATTATGGAAATGAGCTATCCTGCGGCACTGTAATAATGCTCAGATGGATTGAGTAAGCCACAGTGTCCTTTTGCCAACCTTAAACGTTATGTTCCTAAAAACCATGCCAAGAGAAAGTGTGGATGAGGGACTGAAATACTTCATGAGAAACATGGAGACAGAGGAACCAAAATAGGCCAGGAGGAAGCCAAATGAAGTACATTTCTAAAAATGTTCACCAATATAAAACAGCCCACTAAATAAAGGTAACATCAATGACATTATGAACATATTCGTGGAATTAATAATGAGTGCCATACAATCCATTTTCTTTGTTATTCCTTGCTCATCAAGACATTTTCAGAACTTCTCTTTGTCCTATATTTTTGATGAGATCTTGTCAATTTGCTTTATTCTCGGGGGAGTGGAGAGAAATTGTATTTTGCCTCAGCATTTCTTTCTCTCACAAGGAGACTGTGAACCAATATTTCATGCTGTTCTGCTGTTAGTTCCACCTCTTTCCAACCTCCCTAGTTTCTGATCCCAGACCACCTGGGTGAGTTCAGTAGTTGAGAAGGCTCTCCAGGCCCTACCGTCACTTCTGGAACCACTTGGAAAGTAGACATTTTAAGAAAAGAGGAAAGGAGAGTTTAAAAGCAGCAAATAAGAAACAAGAATCTTTTTGTTTGTATAACTGTAGTTTTTAAAGTATTTCACATTATATCAATGGATTTTCACATCCAACTTGTGGGGCAGGTAGAGTATCCTTTCCATTTTGCAGAGGAAGAAATTAAATAACCCAGGCAATATTATGCAACTAGTTAATGACAAAACCTGGACCAGAGTCCTCTGCTGGGTCAACTGCCCTACCCTACGCTTTAAGGAATGTTACCCTCAAAACAGAAGACACAATCAATTCATGTTCCAAGTTGACTTAGAAACAGAACAATAGTTTTGTTCAAGGAAGGTACAGGTTTTTTTGGTCTATAGAATAGATCCCGCTTAAGGTATGCAGGAACTTGTGTGTTCAAAAGCTTCAGAATCTAGAAAATTACACATTACCCCAAATGTAATGTTAGGTAGGTAAAAGTAAGAAAGTTGTTACAGTCATGATATGAAAACTATCAGGAGGAATTATTGAAAAACTTATTATTTTAAAAGTATCTTAGGTGGCGCCTGGCTGGCTTAGTCCGTAGAGCATGCAACTCATGATCTTGGGGTTGTGAGTTTGAGCCCCATGTTGGGCATAGAGATTACTTAATAACATCTTTTAAAAAGAGGTGGGGGGCACCTGGATGGCTCAGTTGGTGGAGCATGCGACTCTTGATCTTGGGGTCGTGAGTTCAAGCCCCGTGTTGGGCATAGAGATCACTTATAAACTTTATTTATTATTATTTTTTTATTGTGCTATACTTTTTTTTTAATACGAAATTTATCGTCCTATTGGTTTCCATACAACACCCAGTGCTCATCCCAAAAGGTGCCCTCCTCAGTACCCATCACCCACCCTCCCCTCCCTCCCACCCCCCATCAACCCTCAGTTTGTTCTCAGTATTTAGGAGTCTTTTTTAAAAAAGTATACTTCATGTTCATGGTAAATACTCTCAATAATATAGAAGGGTCTAAGTTTTTAAAACAGCTTTGTGTGTACTCTTCCAGAAATGTTACATATATTTATATAAATATTCTGTAATATATTCTATAATGTATAAATTCTATATTATATCCCATGAATGATGTCAGATTTTGTATATACCTGCCAACATCTGCATCATTCTCAGAGATGTCACCTCTTTGCAGACCACCTGTCCTTTCCCAGACCTCTTAGACTTCAGACCTGCACTGCCTCATCTCTCCTGAGACTCCTCTCTTCCACCTCACTTAGAAATACCAAAATCATTCATTTGCACCCCACACTATGAAGACCACAACTGCTACTGACCTCTACCTTAGTTGCTACATCTCTTTTCTGTTTACATCTTTCCAAATGTTGTCAAGGTCTATCTACATTCATCCCCACTTGCTTCTTTTCTTGCTTTCTTTGTTCTTGTGGTTTTATACTTGTTTTATTCCTTTAATGCCATTTTGGTGGAGTTTCAGGAGACCAGATGGCCAGAGAATTTCTCCTTCCATAATGTTTTTCTCTTCTCTTGGGTATTGTCCTGGTTTTCTGCTTTCTTTGCCCTCTTTTGTATCCATAGGTGATACTGTCCTTTCCCATAGTATCTACAGTTGAAAACTCTCAAATCTGTACCTCAATCTGAGACCCCTCTCCAGAGCCTTACCTTTTCATGACTCAAATACATGTCAAATGCAACATGTCCAAAACTAATTCAGATTTTCTTGCTTTTCCATTAGGTGGCATTGCCATCCTCCCAGTTGCTCAAGTTAGAGACCTGGGAATTTTCATCCTTGGTTCCTGCTTTTTTCTCTCTTACCTCCTATATCCGGGCCTTCAGCAAGTCCTATTGGAACTCCCTCCACAATATATCTGAGATCAGGTTGCTTCTTCCCATTTCCACTGCTCTGGCTCTAGTCCAGATCATTGTCACCTCTCACCTACAGCAGTGGAATGCAGCCTTTTATGATTGTGGGCCCTATGAGGAAAAGGAATCTCCATCTCCATGCATCTCCAATGTATTTTCATTTTTATATACTTTACATTTAAATATTACATTTCATTTCATACTTATAGCTTATAAATATTTTTTTATATATTTTTTCAGATTTTATTTTTAATCTCTGTACCCAACATGGGGCTTGAACGTAAAACCTCAAGGTCAAGAGTTGCATGCTCTACAGACTGAGCCAGCCAGGTGCCCCTATTTTATATATTTATATTTTTATATAATGTTTATCATGTGTGCTACTATGCTAACATATAATTATGAAACGTGTACAAATAGATATTTAAAACATTAAGATTAGAATATAACATTATCCTAAAAGTAATTTTTTAATGTAATAATCATGTAAAAACTTTTGCTCTGTGAGAGGAAGGTGATTGAATATGGTTCCTTATTTCTGGAAATGTTGGTTGAATACTTGGTGACAAAACAATTTAAAAGATTGGTTCCAAGTTGAGTGCATCTCAGTGCTGGGCTTAAATTTCTGTCTTGCTAAGAAAGATACCCTATAAGGCTCAATGCTCAGTATCCAATATTCACATATGATAAATTTTGTTATTGTATTACAGTGGATATGACTCCTTATTTCACTAGTCTTCTTGATAATTTTGAATTTTTTGGCTTACTCTAAGAAAGACTGATGAGATCACCATTGTTTTTGCCCCCTATGTGGCTGATTAAGAGATCATATTAGGTACAGGGGAATATAGGGTATTTTCTTGTTCCTTTGTGCTTGTGTTAAGAGTATTATCCTTAATTGGAGGTTTCTTTGCAGGATTTTCTTTTAAAGCTGCTTGTCTGTTTTGTGAGGCTTGGTTTTGGAAAGCAGCTAATATAATCTATGAAGCTACCTAACAGTGCACACACAAACTAAGACACATAGCCACAAGTTCCACGTGAACAAAATTTTTAAAAATATTTCTATATTTTTGGGGAGAGCACAAGCGGGGGAAGGGCAGAGAGAGAGGGTCAGAGGATCGGAGGCGGGCTCTGCACTGACAGGCCGACAGCGGCAAGCCGATGTGGGGCTTGAACTCAGGAACTGCGAGATCACAACCAGAGCCAAAGTCAGATGCTCAACAGACTGAGCCACCCAGGTGCCCCACGTGAACAAAATTTAAAGGTGCTGTCCCATTGCGGCTCTAGGTGTCCAAGGACCGGACCATGTGAGGAGCCGATGACAATCCACATATTAAGTTTTGGTAAAGCTTTATTTCTTTTTAAGACAAAATTAGTAGAAATTTTCTAGCAGTAGTTTCTCTCTGCACCTGTGGGGTGTCTTGTTCTCCCCCCATTCCAGTGTGTGCATCCCATTTTGGAAGTGACTGGTCTGGGCCCCTGCTTTCTCTCTTGCTCTGGCTGTCAGTGTGGCTGGCATAAAGAGGGATTGTAAGAATGTGGTTGCCAAGCAAATGGGGCAGACAATGAAGAGCCACTTGTTCTAAGTCAAGAAGGGTGCACATATCATCAAAGTTGCTGATAAACCCAGTTTACAATGGGGCAGCCTAGAGGTAGGGTCAGCCAGAGTTCCCCAGTCCACCCCTGATCCTGGTGATACTTAGGGATTTGGGCAAAGAATGAAAAGATGCCTTTGTTGCCATTCAAGGTCAGAGTGCTTTAATGTGACCCAGGCAAGGGGGAGGGCAAATAGAAAGTAATATGATGAGGAAATATGTTAATAGGAATAAGACTTCTTTGTGTAGATCAGATGTGGGTCTTCAGAAGAACATGTGTCTTTAGGTGTGGAGAGGTGTTTGAGTCTATGCTCTGGAAAAAGCCAGCATGGAATGGATCCAGAGCTTATCCCTCCTCAAGAGGTGGGCGTGGGAGAAGAAGCAAAGCCTGAGTTCCCCTTTCCTCTTTGTAGATCTGGAAGAAATGGGATTAAGGGCTCAGGAGAAGACACTGATTTTCAGGAGAAGCCCAAGGATGCAAAATTTGCAAGACAGAAGAAAGAAGGTGATAGGAGTTCCATTATTTTTTGTTGGGAGTACTGGTTTGCCCTGGGTAACAGAGGGTGTAGGGGGGAAGAAGGGACAGAAAATAGGGAGAGGTTAAAGGAGGGACTTTGGGAAATAAGGGAAAGAAAAGCTGAAGAACCAACATTTACAGATCCAAGACAGCATGGCTTAGGGCCTGATTTTCCATTCCCTGCTCTACTTTACTTGGAAAAGAACCTTTTAAACCTTGTCAGGGGCTCTCTGTGCGTGTTTTTCCACCACGGAGGTAATCTATAAACACTTGCCAAAATTCCTCAGTTAAGCCTAATTTAGTTCTTTCTCCCCCCTGCCCCGACCATCTCCCTTAAGAAAAATAATATGGTAGAATTTTCAGGACAGCATGAGACCTAGAGACCAGTCAAAGGATTATTCAGTTGTTCTGCCTTACCTACACAAAATATAGTACATAATGTTTGGATTTTACCACCTGGTTTCCACTCTCTGCCGAAAGATCGGTTTATCATCAAATGTCTGAATAGATGTAGAAACGCGCACACACACACACACACACACACACCCCTTTCACAGGGTGGGCACATGGCTTCAGAGAGGAGAGGCTTCTGACCCATTGTGAGTGCTCTCCTGGGGTAGGACGATTGGTCTCCAAGATGTTAGTCCTAACTGATCCCCTTGTTCAACAGACAGGTTCCCTTCTGCTCTCCCGGCACATGGTAAAGCAGCACGCTGGTGTGGTTTGTGGACAAAATTTTTTCCACATAACTTTGTAATTCTATGGAATCTGAGAAAGTTCCCCCCAGAACCTGGTGTGACTTACTAGAGAACAATAATTTATAGCTATAGTGTGCTAATCCCCCATGTATCCCTAGAGGGAGGAAAAATGTTGATTGTCTGGAAAGTGAAGAGATTTCAGGCCTATGTAGAGTCAACCTAGGACTCTCCCTCCCTGCCCCAGGGTCATCTTTAAATGGTCATTCTGGCTGTTCCATAGGAGACCACTGAGATGGTAGCTGCCATAATCCAAGTGAGACATGATAATGGCTTCGACTAGAGTTGTAGTTGGGGAGATAATGAGAAATATTTGGATCCTGGATCCGTTAAAGGTAACATTAAAAGGATTCTAGTGTGGAGTGTGAAATAAATTGATGAGTCCAAGGATGGAGTTTCTACCTTGAGCAACAGGAGGATGGAGTTGTCACTTACTGGATTAGAGAAGATTTGGGAAGAATTGGGTTTGGGGAATTAGACCCTATTGATGCCCTATTCCACCTCTCCTTGGCCAACTTCTGAGTTCACTTGCAGCTTGGCACACAGTTCGCCCTCACCCCTCTACTTCCCTGCCTCAGGGACTCCTCCGTTGCCGGGGGACTTATTCAGCCTAGCTAAAGTGCTGGGGAACTCACCCTCCCAGGCATGCCTCTACCAGTGAGGAATGGGAAAGGGGTTATTGGATAAATAAACTAGCTTCTCTCTTCCTGGATGGGACAGTTCTGAGATGCCTTCTACAAGATTTCTCAGAGGGTGTCCAGCTAGGCTGAGCTTCAACTGCCCACAGTAGTAACCTGCTCCTTAAAACACCCTTTATTAACTTTTCTCACTCCTCTTTTTTATTTCCTCTATTTCTTTGCTTATACATCCTGAGATAACCTCCTGTATAAGTTAGCTTTTGCTGCATAACAAACTGCCTCAATTTAATGGCTTAAAACTATTATTTTTGCTCACAATTCTGTGGATCAGCAATTTGGTCTGGACTCAGCTGGGTGACTCTTCTGCTGGCCTTGCTGAGGTCACTTCATGCCTACAATCATCTGGCAGCTTGAATAGTTTAAGATGATTTCTGCTGGTAGATGGTAGATGCTAGTTGTCAGCTGGTTGATTTAAGAGGCTTCAGGTTGAGTGGCTCATCTACTCCCCATGCCTTCTCATCCTCCACTAGGATAGACTGGGACTCAGGGCGCCTGGGTGGCTCAGTTGGTTAAGCTTTGGACTCTTGATTTTGGTTCAAGTCATGATCTCACAGTTCGTGGGATCAAGCCCCACATTGGGCTATGTAAGCGCCGATCTCTCTCTGCCCCTCCCCCATGTGTGTGTGTGCTCTGTCTCTCAAAATAAATAAACATTGGGAAAAACATTTTTTTAAAGGATAGACTGGGATTCTTCACATGGCAGTCTCAGGGCAGCGTCCTAAGGGGTCAAAAGTGGATGCCACAAAGCATCATGAGGCCTGGGGTCAGAAGTCTCATGGTGTCACTTCTACTGAATTCTTTTGGTCAAAGGAAGTCACAATGCAGGGCCAGATTCAAAGGGTGAAGTGATAAATCCCACTTCTTAAATTTTTTTTTTTAACGTTTTATTTATTTTTGAGACAGAGAGAGACAGAGCATGAACGGGGGAGGGGCAGAGAGAGAGAGACACAGAATCGGAAGCAGGCTCCAGGCTCTGAGCCATCAGCCCAGAGCCTGATGCGGGGCTTGAACTCACGGATGGTGAGATCGTGACCTGAGCTGAAGTCGGACGCCCAACTGACTGAGCCACCCAGGCACCCCAGACAAATCCCACTTCTTAATGGAAGGGACGTCAGAGTCACATTGCAGAGGAGCAGACATACAGGAAGGGATCACGATCATGATCTTTGCAAACAATCTACCCATCTTCCCCACTCCCCAAGTCAGCTACTGCTCTAAGTCCTTGTCTTCAGAGTCCACCCTTTGGGGAATTAAAACTAAGATGGGGTGGGTAGGAATCAAAGGTTTGGACATGCAAAGTTTGAGATGCTTATTGGAGAAATCCAAAGAGAGATTTTGAATTTGCAGTTGGATATATGAGTCTGGAATTCAGAACAGAGGTCTGGCCTAGAGATACTCAGTTTGGGAGTCACTGAAATACACATAAATATTTAAAGTCATGGGACTGGACAAGAGCATATAGGGAACATGTGTAGAGAGAGAAGAGGTCAGAAGACTGAGTCCTGGGCTACTCCAGTGATGAGAGGTTAAAGAGAGGGTGAGGGGTCAGCAAAGGACGCTGAGAAGGAGCAGCCAGTGGTGCCTTAGAGGCCAAGGAAAGAGTGTTTCCAAGATGAGAGAGAAACAGTGACAGGGAGGAGTTTCCATATACTCTGTATAATGTGTCCTGGGGTCATTGTTTCATATGTGTCAGCATTTTCTATTGTTAAAAAAAAAAAAACCCACAGGCCCAAAGTGGCATTACTTAGTCTGAGTTCCCACACTGGTGCTTAATACATAATCTTTTTTTTTTTTTAATGTCTATTTATTTTGAGAGACAGAGAACAGGTGCGTGGGCAAGTGGGGGGGGGGGTGCAGAGAGAGAGGGGGAGAGGGGATCCCAAGCAAGCTCCACGCTGTCGGCACAGAGCCCGAGGCAGGGCTCCATCCCATGAAACAAACTGTTAAGATCATCACCTGGGCCGAAATCAAGATGCTTACCCAACTGAGCCACCCAAGCACCCCTGAATACATAATCTAATTGCAATTTCAACCTCCCCCAGAAACACAGTCTTAACCTGTTGGCAGTGGCCAGGAATGTTTCAGCCCCTGCCAGTGAGTCTGCCACCAGGGCCCCTCCATCTCCCAAAGAAGATGAAGTCATCTGCATGATAAGACACCATGCTTTTCCCTCTAAAAAGCAGCCTCTCCTGGAACAGTTCTTTTCTTTACCAAACATCTTTCTTACCCCCACCCTCTTTCTTTTTTTTTTTTTTAATTTTTTTTTATAACGTTTTTATTTATTTTTGAGACCGAGAGAGACAGAGCATGAACAGGGGAGGGGTAGAGAGAGAGGGAGACACAGAATCTGAAATGGGCACCAGGCTCTGAGCTGTCAGCACAGAGCCCGACGCGGGGCTCGAACTCACAGACCGCGAGATCATGACCTGAGCCGAAGTCGGACGCCCAACTGACTGAGCCACCCAGGCGCCCCACCCCCACCCTCTTTCTATAAAAACCTTCAATTCTGTGTAACTCCTTGGAGCATGTCTCTACTCACTAGATGGGATGCTGCCCAATCCATGAATGGTTTAATAAAGCCAATTAGATCTTCAAATTTACTCGGTTGAATTTTGTTACTTAGCAGTATCCATCTTCATTATTTTTATTAACTCACTTATAAGTGAGTTATTTTACAGCTCAAAGACAGAGATGAGCAGAACATTTACATTTGGGGGCAGGTATGTAAAGATGGAGTTGAGAAGGAAGCCAAGGAGGGGCAAAGGTCCGCAGATTCAGCACAGTACCGGGTCCTAAATCCAGGAGCTACCAGGGGCTCCTGGCTGGCTCAGTCGGAAGAGCAAGTCAGTCTCGATCTTGGGGCTGTGAGTTCAAGCCCCATGTTGGTGTAGAGATTACTTAAATAAATCAGTAAAAACCTTTAAGAAACGAAGTGAAGGATCAAACCATTTTAAATTTCACACTTAAGAGAAAACCAACATTATATTTCTTGTTTACAATTAGTTGGTGATCAGGTATTACCACCACCCACCAAATTTATTCTGCCAAATCCTGTTTGCCATTCATCTTATTTTAAATTAATTTTTGTCAAAGATCTGAACTCATGCCTTTCTTGGCCTGTTTGGGGATAGGATCGAACCTGCAATGTTGGTGTTGTCAGCATCACATTCTACCCAAGTGAGCTACCCAGCCAACTATGTACCTCATTTTCTTTTATTTTTAAAATTTTTTCAATGTTTACTTATTTTTGAGAGAGAGACAGAGTGTGAGTGGGGGAGGGGCAGAAAGAGAGGGGGGACACAGAATCTGAAGCACGGAGCTTCAGATCTGAGCTGTCCAGCACAGAGACCCACACAGGGCTCAAACCCACAGACATGGGATCATAACCTGAGCCGAAGTGGGAGGCTTAACCAACCGAGCCACCCAGGGACCCCTGTACCTCGTTTTCAAGTGGTTTTGTCCTCTTCCTTTGCCTGGAGTAACAATTTACCTTTCCCCTTCCATGTCTTCCCAAACTTATTCTTGTCATGCATTTCAGATATAATAATACTATAATTTGCTGAATAGGACATACCATGCCTAAAAGAAAGAGCCTACCTTAAATCCTGGGCTCAGAGCATTTTTAGAAAACTTTTTCCATTATTGGGGCGCCTGGGTGGCTCAGTCGGTTAAGCGTCCGACTTCAGCTCAGGTCATGATCTCGTAGTCTGTGAGTTTGAGCCCCGCATCGGGCTCTGTGCTGACCGCTCAGAGCCTGGAGCCTGTTTCAGATTCTGTGTCTTCCTCTCTCTCTGCCCCTCCCCCATTCATGCTCTGTCTCTCTCTGTCTCAAAAATAAATAAACGTTTAAAAAAAATTGTTTTTTAAAAAGAAAACTTTTTCCATTGTCTGTAAACAATTATTAAGAAGCTTTAAGTACATTTACTGTTAATAAATGAAACTTCAAAGTACTTCTTTTGAAAAGACAAGGCAATTTCCCCTCTCCCTCCTTCCAGATGGCAGCGGCCGCATGGCTTCCCCACTTCTTCACAAGTTCTTAGAATCCCCTCCCAAATAAACCCTTGCTCCCAAATCCCTGTCTCAGGCCTTGCTTTTGGGGGAGCCCAAACCCAAACAGTATCCTTCTGAATACCTGAAACGTCTACCAGTGCTGAGCTCAAACTTCACCTGACAACAAACAGTGGTGTCCAGAGGCAGCTGACCCTTCCATGGCCACATGTGCCCGGAATCTGAACAGCCGTCTCTGGGATAGGCCAAATAGACATCTGGGCTTGCAATCCTGCACATGTAAGACACAACTAAGGTGAGTTCTCCTTTCCTTTTTACATTTTTTAAAAAAGATTTTACTTCTGGGTGCCTGGGTGGTTCAGTCGGTTAAGCATCTGACTTCAGCTCAGGTCATGATCTCATGATTCATGAGTTCCAGCCCCGCGTCGGGCTCAGCGCTGGCAGTGCAGAGCCTGCTTGGGACTCTCTCCCTCCCCTCTCTCTCTGCCCTTCCCCTGCTTGCGCTTTCTCTCTCCCAAAATAAATAAACTTAAAAAAAAAAAAGATTTTATTTTTAACTGATCTCTACACCCAATGTGGGGCTAGAACTTCCAGCCCTGAGATCAAGAGTAGCATGTTCTACTGGCTGAGCCAGCCAGGTGCCCCTCATTTTGACATTTTAAAGCAGTGAGAGAAGAGACACAATGAAAAGACACACATTTTACAACTTCAAAACCCATTTGTACAATCTTTGCAGTGCATGTAATTGAAAAGCCAAATAGGTAATTAAACAAGAAAACATTCCCTTTCATGAGTGCCTCATATTCTGTCATTTTTTTTTCTAATTTCTTTTTCTTTTCCTGCTCTTTTATTTTCTCAACGTGGGGTTTCAAGAGTTTCATTTCCAGAACTAACTTTCTTTGCTTAATTTTTGTCCTCGGGGCTTTTGTTACTTCATTGGGTTTAGTGCTTTCAGGAGGACGTTTAATGCTTCAAGTTCAATTAGCAAGCTCTCCTGGAAGAAAACACAAACCACTGTCATTTCTAAATTAATTCTACAACCTTACAAAATTTGATTTCCACAAAAGAATGTGAAAATCATCTTAGATAATTTAGGTAGCAATTTCATCTGACAAATGTGAGATTCAATTCTTTCAAACAAGAAGACGTGAAAGGTAAAATTGCTTTCAGATGAAAAATACATACCCATGATTTAAACTGTTTAACATCAATTACCCACAAAATCTTCTTTCCCTAGATTTACTTCTAAATAAAATCTGAGAATCAGTATTAAATATTCAAGGCTGCTGGTCTTCTACCTGATTTTAAGGCATGGTTAATTTTCCCATTTCCCAGGTGTTTAAATTGAACATTTCACAATGACAGGGATAGAATAAGAGGAGCCAACTACTGTCAGAGCCACATCTGAAGCCCACTCCTTGTTTTTTTTTAAATTTTTTTTATGTTTATTTATTTCTGACACAGAGAGAGACAGAGCATGAGTGGGCAGGGGCAGAGAGAGAGGGAGACACAGAATCTGAAACAGGCTCCAGGCTCTGAGCTGTCAGCACAGAGCCCGATGCGGGGCTCGAACTCACGGACCGTGAGATCATGACCTGAGCCGAAGTCGGAAGCTCAACCGACTAAGCCACCCAGGCGCCCCTGAAGCCGACTCATTGTAAAGTAATGCCGGATTCGTAAACTGGAACTGAAAAATTATGTAAAATTTTAAATAGAACCTCAGCATGCACTTAAATTGAAGTAGTGGTGGCTCCTTCAAAAGAATGGAAAGAATGGTCCTCAATATATTTTGGGCCACTGTGGATCAAAACAGAAACATCTTTCTGGATTGAAATTGATTTCTGAGCCCAGGGTGTATTCTTTTGAGTATCTCAGTAGTGCTACGTATTTCTTTTTTGAGAACGGGTTAATTTAAAAAAAAAAACAAAAAACTGACCGAAGTGGAGCACCTGGGTGGCTCAGTCGGTTAAGCATCTGACTCTTGGTTTCTGCTCAGGTCATGATCTCCCGGTTTCGTGAGTTTGAGCCCCATGTCGGGCTCCGTGCCGACACTGTGGAGCCTGCTTGGAATTCTCTGTCTCCCGCTTTCTCTACCCCTCCCCCACTCTGTCTCTCAAAATAAATAAACTTAAAATCTTTTAATAAAAAAAGAAAAAATTCAACTCTATAACAACTTCTCTTCAATGAAATGTAACTCATGAATCAGATGGGTGATCATACCAGTGGCATTGGCTTAGCAAAAAAAAGCCTAGCGGTAAAAATAATGAGACTGGTGGTGTTCCCGCCTTGCTCAGACACTGCCTCTGAGATGAGTCTGTGGTGCCCAAAGATTTCTGGGCACTGCAGCAGCGTCACTGGCAGCTGCACCTCCCCCAGGGCAGTGTCTGTAAGCAGTTTGCCAATTACTGTACCCCTAGTACCTACTCTAGTGACTGGTGCACAGCGGGTGCTCGATAAACATCGGTTGAATGAATAAATAAGTGCAAACGTCCACAGTGGTACGAATTCAAAGATCCTGACATTCACTTAGTGCATCTATTTGAAATACTTGTCTTTCAAAATAGTTTCCATAATTTGAAAATACAGTAATAATATGATAGTTTATAGGAAATGCCGCAAGCTACGCAATCTAATCTTATTTTATTTATTTTGGCATAATACCCCCTTCTAGATAGAGTCCATTTTTTAAAAATAAAACCGCACTTTTACAGTGATTATGCTGGATAGATAGGGAAGACAATATCACCCCCATTTTAGAGATTAAACATTGGGATGCTAGGCAGTTAAGTAATTTGTTCAACATTCATGTTATTAGTTAGAATGTATTTGGCCACTAATAATAGAAATCCTGTTATACTGACAAATGCCCATTTCTGACCAAACCACTCATGGTGCTGGGCATGGAGTTGGCTGCTCTTAAGGCACCAGGGCTGCAGGGGAGGGGCAGGACAGATGCCTAACTAAGACTGGGGTGCTACTGGGATAGAGCAAGGTGAGAATGCATCCTGGGTCAGTACTGTGTTCCCTACAGTCACCAACTGATTCTCAAATCTAGTTCTCTTAAAATCAAATGTAGTTTGTTTTAAGGGAACATGCTATAACAAAGTTACATTTGAGAAGTTCATTTTAAATGTTTTTTTTTAAATTAATTTTTGAGAGAGAGAGAGCCAGTGGGGGAGGGGAGCAGAGAGAGGGGGGGGGACAGAGGATCCAAAGCAGGCTCTGCTCTGACAATAGAGAGCCCCATGCAGGGCTCGAACTCACGAACTGCGAAATCACGACCCGAGCTGAAGTTGAACACTCAACTGACTGAGCAACCCAGGCACCCCAGAAATTCATTTTATAGCAAGTTTTCAGGGATTAGTAAATTTTACCCAGAGAACATGTTAGTAGTTTTATTCTGGTTGAAAGTTCAGTTTGATTTATGTATCTTATGTATTTTGATTCAGTTTAATACAGTTCATAAATACGGAGTTGTAGGGAAAATGCAAATTATACAAGTTTTTGTGTGTCATTTCGATTCTGAATTTAAAGTTATGTTACATTCCTATAGTCCTGGTGACACTGCTCTAAGTCCCTTATCAACATTAGTTGAGTCTGCAGAATGTATTCCGGTAATTTTTGAAGTGGTGTTCTTTAATGTTTCCCCACCGAGAAGAATTAATGTGTCCTGTGAGCTTCTACCCTAAGTCCTCCTAAGAAATTCGAGTTCAATAAATATGAGATTTGTGATTAGCATCCTTAAGATACATACTATGCCAGTGTGGCAAACATTGTAAGTGGCTTGCCCAATAGCCATTGTTTTTATTCACAGTACAATTCTATTCTGGGCCCAGTTAAAATAGTGAACTCTCAGACTGTCTGGTAGTTGTGGGTACCATATAACATGGTTCTGGCCAATTCTCAATTCTATAAACAGTGGACTGGGGACATACCCATTGCCTTTCCCCTCTTCTTCCTGCCTGACTCATGGACATGATGCTTGACAGTGGAGCAGCCATCTTGCCACCATCAAGATGAGAGAAACATCCTAAGAGTGGAGGACCACGGAGCTAGGAGAAACCTGGGCCCTTAGTGACTTCCTTGAGCGGCTGTAGCAGACTGGACTGCCCACATTTTAACTCTTACCATGTCAAAAACAAATCCCTATTTGGTAAAGCCATTTGTAGTTGGGTGTCTGTTTACATGCATCCAGATGCAGTGCCTGACAGACATATTCAGCATTTCCATTTTTTTCATTCTTTAAAAAATTTTTTTTAAATATTTATTTATTTTTGATAGAGAGAGAGAGTGAACATGTGGGGAGGGGAGAGGGAGAGGGAGAATCCTTACCAGGCTCCACGTTGTCGTGAGATCATGACCTGAGCAGAAATCAAGAGTTGGACGCTTAACCAACTGAGCTGCCCAGGCGTCTCCAGAAATGACTTTCTGTAATACAAGTAGTGGCAATTTAGTGGCCTCAAGGGCCACAATCTTTCCCTAATGTTAAACTATCCTTGAAAAGGTGACTAAAGGGCAGTTGAAGAAGCTGGGCATACATGTACTTCATTTAATTCCAGAAGAGTTGTTTCCTGTGGTGAATATCTCTAATTTCATCATGTATCTACATCTCAAAGGAGGCCGTGTGAGCCCCTGGGATTGGTGCTACAAAAACTGACAGGGTATGCAGGTGGGTGCAGATGCACAGGCAGATTGAATGTGCTAATATTTTTTTTTATCAGAATTCTTATTGTTTTCACTAGTGCTCTGGTTACAACACTGTATAGAATTTTAAAAATTTACACCAGGCCTGGAGTACCTGGGTGGCTCAGTCAGTTCAGCATTTGACTTCTTCTCAGGTCATTTCATGGTTTGTGGGTTCGAGCAACATGTCGGGCTCTGTGCTGACAGCTCAGAGCCTGGAGCCTGCTTAGGATTCTGTGTCTCCCTCTCTCTCTCTGCCCTTCTCCCACTTGTGGTCTCTCTCTCTCTCTCTCTCTCTCGCAAAAATAAATAAACATTAAAAATTTGTTTTAAATTTACACCAGGCCTGTTTTCCCCTAAGTCCAGGTGATTTTAGAGCATGATCTTATAAAATTCAATTTTTAAAAAAGGAATATATATATATGTGTGTATATATATATATATATATATATACACACATATATATATACACACACACACACATCCACTAAAGCAGAAATGTCTGATTCTTAGAAACAGATATTAACCCTTGCCAAAACTGCCATTAATAGTCTGGGTAGATTTAAAAAAAAATTGTATCATTAGGACTTCTAAAAAATGCACTGAGTAATGGAAATAATACTGTGATGTGAGTGGCCTGGCCACAGAGAAAAGTCTTGTGCATAGTAGTGTTTTCTATATAAAGGAAGTCATTTCACATCTTTGCAAGTAACCATATGTTCTATTTGCAATGAATTCTGGAAACAAATTACCCCACAGAGCAAGTCTTTTCTAGTTCCTATCTCCCTAAATAATCTCTAAACAAAGCAAGCAAGCATGGGCTGAGCAGAATCTTTCATGCATCTTTAATATGTCATGATAAACAACAGTACTACTCATTTAAAGACAACACCATTACCAGCCTTTGTAAGTCCAAGCTCCACTCTCACTAGAAGAAACAACCTAGGGGCACCTGGGTGGCTCAGTTGGTTGAGCATCGGACTCTTGATTTCAGCTCAGGTCATAATGATCCCGGGGTTGCGGGCTGAGCCTGTGTCAGGCCCCACATTGGGCCTGGAACCTGCTTGGGATTCTCTCTCTCTCCCCCTGCCCTTCCCTCCCACTTGTGTACTCTCTCTCTAAAATAAAATTTACAAAAATTTAAAAAGGGGTGCCTGGTTGGTTCAGTCGGTTAAGCATCTGACTCTTGATTTCTGCTCAGGTCATAATCTCATGGTTCATGAGTTCGAGTCCTATGTCAGGCTTCGTGCTGCCAGTGCAGAGCCTGCTTGGGATCCTCTCTCCCTATCTCTCTGCCCCTCCCCCACTCTCTCTCAGAATAAACTTTAAAAATAATTAAAAATTAAAAATTAAAAAAAAAAGAAACAATGTAAACTCACCATCCATCTGTAAAACTGAACAGCATACTAAAAACTTACAGCCTGGAAGAAGAAAAGAGTGTGGATGGAGAAAGGTAGATACATAAAACCTCTCTGTTTCTTTTAACTAGATAAAGTTCAGAAAATTTGGGATCACTTATAAATTCTTTGTAGAAACTTGATGTCATTTTCTTCAGCCAAGTCCTAACCAAAAATGTCCCTTATGATCTGGCTCCTGCCCTGCCCATCTCTCTGATCTAATTTCCCACGGTTCCACTGTTACACATTCCACTCCAAAGCCACACTGGCCTTTCTGTGTTCGTCTTGCTCCTCTTATACACCAAGTCCTATCCCACTACAGGGCCTTTGTACATGACTATCCCTCTGCTTAAAACACTTTTTCCTCAGATAATCACCAGGCTTGCTCTCTCGCCTCATTCAGACCTTTGTTCAAATTATCACCTCCTCTGAGAAGCCTTCCTAACTCCCATATCTAAAATGGTGCCACCTCACAATCCCAGTCATTCTCTGTCCCCTTACTGTGCTTTTCCCACATAGCATTTATCATTACTAGGCATTAGGTCATATATTTATTTGCTTATTTATTATCTTTCCTCCACTAGAACAGAAGCTCCACAAGTGTAGAGACATCATCTATTTTGTTCACTGCTATATCCTAGGGCCGAGAGGAGTGGCTAGCAAATATCATTCAAAAACATTTACTGACCTGGGTGGCTCAGTTGGTTGAGCGACCGACTTCAGCTGGGGGTCGCAATCTCATAGCTCATGAGTTTGAGCCCCGCGTCAGGCTCTGTGCTGACAGCTGGGAGCTCGGAGCCTGCTTCAGATTCTGTGTCTCCCTTTCTCTCTGCCCCTCCCCCACTCACATTCTGTCTCTCTCTCAAGAATAAATAAACATTAAGAAAATTTTTAAATAAAAAAAAAATTACTGAACATCTTCTAGATGCTGAGTATATGCTAGTGAACAAAACAGGAAAATCTCTGCCCAATGGAGCTTATATTCATAATAAGTGTGTGGTAAATATTTGTTGAACAAATCCTCAGGACTGTAATCCAAATCCACTAAAATAAACATTTTTCCCCAAAAGCTCATTAAAAAAAAATTTTTTTTAATGTTTATTTTTGAGAGCGACAGAGAGCATGAGCAGGGGAGGTGGAGAGGTAGAGAGAGAGAGGGAGACACAGAATCTGAAGCAGGCTCCAGGTTCTGAGCTGTCAGCACAGAGCCCGTCATGGGGCTCGAACTCACAAACTATGAGATCATGACCTGAGCCGAAATCGGATGCTTAACCAACTGAGCCACCCAGGTGCCCCCACCCCCACCCCGTAAGCTCATTATAATGCATGTTAATGAAACCCTAGTTGTATTAGTGCCCCATGGCAGTATACCACAAACTGGCTTAAAACAACAAAATTTTATTTTTTCACAGTTCTGGAGGACAGAAGTATGAAATCAGTATCACTGGGCCCAAATCAATGTGTCAGCAGGGCCTTCTCCCTCTGCAGGCTCTAGCAGAACCCATTCCTTGCCTCTTCCAACTTCTGGGGGCTGCTGGCCTTCCTTGCTTGTGGTGACATCACTCCAGTCTCTGCTTCTGTCTTCATATCACCTTCTCCTCTATGTTTACATCAAATCTGTCTGCCTTTATGGTATAAGGAGGCATGCGATGGCATTTGGGGACCACTGGATAATCCAATAATCTCCCCATTTGAAAAAAATCACATCTGCAAAGACCCTTTTCCTAAATATGATAATATTTGCAGGTTCCAGGGAAAAGACCTGGTATCTTTGGGGGCCATCATTCAGCCTACTGCACTCCTGTTCTTGCAGCTGGAGGGAAATCCTTATCAGGAGAATACCAGGAGGTATCTTTTCCTTACTGCGTTTGTCTTTTCCCCTCCTTGGAAAACAGTGCTTATGTCTTGAAAACTCAGAAAGGCAATGACTCTCTATTTGCCTATGTAACAATAGAACTATATTTTCCAGAGAACCAGTGTAATAGTATTTGTGACTCATTCATGAAAGTGTTTGATTGTCTTCCATCAAGAAACTCCCACAAAATTAAGTTAATGAACAGTGGGGGTGGCAAAGCAATATTTGAGAACAAATTGTTTTATATCTTGTACCATGAGATCCCATCATGATTTGCAGACAGAATATGAAATCCTCACCATTCATCACTTAGAGTCATTATCTCCACATCACAAAAGCAGCCTGTGACCTCAGGGTCCTCATCAAATGCCAGTGGACAAAGTAGTGTCCAGCTTCCCAGGAAGACCTGGAGCTCTGCAGCCTTTGGTGTGTTTGGGAGCCCCTACAATAAAGGACGAACAGACATCATTAAGCAAATAAGCCCATTTTAATGCAATAATGTCTCTGAAATTTGATTTGGAAGCCCAGAATTTATACTTGCCCTGCTCTTTGGCTTCTGAAAAGGAAGAAAGTATGCCATAAACTTTTTTTTTTCCCTACAACTTTATTTAAAGTATTTTCACTGCTT
This sequence comes from Panthera leo, assembly GCF_018350215.1. Classification (NCBI taxonomy): domain Eukaryota; kingdom Metazoa; phylum Chordata; class Mammalia; order Carnivora; family Felidae; genus Panthera; species Panthera leo. The sequence continues at coordinate 79,566,985 of NC_056681.1, read as the reverse complement.
CTTTAGTGGGAAAAAATATTCTTAGTGGGATTTATTTCCATATGGTCAAATTTAATCAGTATGTAAAGTCACACTTATTTTTCATAGTAGTATTTTGCTCGTGTAAAAAAATCTCATTATTAACTAATATATTCTATTGAGAAAGTCAGGTCTAACAACAACAACAAAAAGATTTGAATGATTCTCATGAATCTTATTTCACTTATAATGAATTCAGGGGAACATCGTAATTTTATTTAATTTTATATAATTTTGCATTAGTATTTTATTTATTTGTTTTTAAAAGTTTTTAAATGTTCATTTGTTTTGAGAGAGAGAGAGCATGAGCAGAGGAGGAGCAGAGAGAGAGAGGGAGAGAGAGAGAATCTCTAGCAGGCTCTACTCTGTCAGTGCAGAGCCTGACGCAGGGCTCAAACTCACAGAACTGGGAGATCATGACCTGGGCTGAGATCAAGAGTCAGACACTTAACTGACCGCGCCACCCAAGGACCCCTATTTATTATTATTATTTTTATTTTTATTTATTTATTTATTTTTTTAATTTTTGAGACAGAGAGAGACAGAGCATTAGCAGGGGAGGGTCAGAGAGAGAGGGAGACACAGAATTCGAAGCAAGCTCCAGGCTCTGAGCCATCAGAATAGAGCCCGATGAGGGGCTTAAACTCACAAACCGTGAGACCATGACCTGAGCCAAAGTCGGATGCTCAACCGACTGAGCCACCCAGGTGCCCCTATTATTATTTTTTAAGATTTTATTTTATTTTATTATTTTTTAAAGATTTGTGACCCCCCAAGATCAAGATTCACATTTCTACCAACTGGGCCAACCAGGCACCTCTACCACCAAAAGATTTTAAAGAAAGGCAGTGGTGTGCTCAAATCTGCATTTTATAATGATCATTCTAGTGGAAGGAAGAGAATGGGTTGGAGGTTGGCAAGACTGGAGGCAGGTGTCTATCAGGATGGGGTGCAAGAGGTGCACGGGACAGTGTAGTTACCTAAATTGGAGCTCAGTGAGGAAGTTGACAGATTTGAAAAATAATTTCCCCTAGCAACATTTTTTTAATTGAAAAAAATTTTTTAAGTATTTATTATTGGGGCGCCTGGGTGGCTCAGTCGGTTAAGTGTCCGACTTCGGCTTGGGTCATGATCTCCCGGTCCGTGAGATCGAGCCCTGCGTCGGGCTCTGTGCTGACCGCTCAGAGCCTGTAGCCTGTTTCAGATTCTGTGTCTCCCTCTCTCTCTGACCCTCTCCCGTTCATGCTCTGTCTCTCTCTGTCTCAAAAATAAATAAACATTAAAAAAATTTTTTTAATAAATATTTATTATTTATTTATGAAAGAGAGACAGAGACAGAGACAGATTGCAAGCAGGGGAGGGGCAGAGAGAGAGAGAGAGAGAGACACGGAATCCGAAGCAGGCTCAAACTCACAAACCTTGAGATCATGACCTGAACTGTGAGATCATGACCTGAGCGGAAGCCACAGCTTAACCGACTGAGCCACCGAGGCACCCCTCCCCCAGTAACATTCTTAAAACAAACAAGAAAGTTAAGTGCTTTTGTGTAACCGTGAAAAGTTTGAGTGGTCTGTGGTCAATGAGTTTTCAAATCTCTTGCTTATTAGCCTAATTTTATATCACTAAAGATCAGGCTGGACAAGAGCTTTCTGTAATTTTTATTCCGAAGTCACCTGACATAAACCTAAATAAGTAAACCTAACCTGCCTGCCCACAGAGTATAGAAACATATCGAAGCTGCTCTGATCCTAAAAATGTAGGTATTGCCCTGGCGCTTCTCTTGGCTCTCAGAACCAGCTGGTGAATTCATCTGCTGTTATCCCGGATCATCCTGCTGCCCACCTCAACACCTCCCATCCCTTGAGATAAAGGGATGGATGCAGGTTGCAGGACACGCTCAGGAATGGAAAAGTCAGAGAACCTACTTCTCCCTGAGTCCAACCACACACATTCCTCTGCCTTCACCTGGGACAGTATGGGGCTACTTCTTTGAGGACACGGAATGATTTCCATGCCAGCGTTCAATTGCATTTCTTCTCTTCTCCAGCAGGTGGCAACAAGTAAGTGACAAAACTCCCAAAGAGAACAATTCACAGCCAAAGCCAGAAGGGCACTGGATGCTTAAAATTCTTAACTAAATGCCAACTGTTGAAATATTTAAATTTTGTTCAAATTGGCATAAAATGGAAGGCCTACATAAGGTCCTTGGAATTATAAATAATTGTGGCAGAAGCAAACATCTTAAAATTTTTACAAAAACAATCCTAAATTTTATGGCTTTTTCTATAAAAAGGTGATGCTACTGATCCGTATTTCTATATTGTTCTCAATCTTTTCAATCTCTTGCTAGTATAAATAATGCTACAATAAACATCCTGTATGTATGTATGTGTGTGTGTGTGTGTGTGTGTGTGTGTATATATATATATATATATATATATATATATATATGCATGCATATGCTCTTGAATGATTATTTATATAAGATCAATTGCTGGAGGTAAAATTGCTGAGTCAAACAGTATGACTATTTGAATTTTAACAGATATTGATTTCCAAATAGTCCCGCAAAATGTTTGAACCACTAAATGTTCTTGTATAAATACTATATCAGGCTAAGGCAGTGATTTTCAGACTATATACTGTGGGAACCCTTTCTTTGAAAGAAGTCCGTTTCAGAATCCAGACTGTAAAGCAGAAAAGGAGCTTTGTTTTGGTGGAAGTTGATACAGGGGTGGGAGGCCTGCAGCTCTGCCCCCTTGGCCCTCACCTTAGCCTGTATGGCAGCCCCATGCAGCCTCCTGGAGCACAAAACAATATAGGCAGTTCCTTTCTTTCAGGCAATGTGTCCTCAAATATGTATGACTGGCTGAAAGTAGCACTAACATGATTGAAGACCTAAATGCCGCTAGTAAGCCCCTAATAACCCTCGGTTTCTAACTCAATTTTCAGTAATTTAGCCCTAGCTCTTGATATGTGTGCTTTCACTGCTTTCTTTTCCTTTACTATGAACGTTTGATTATGGCTAAATTCCTTTTTTTAAAAAATATATATATATATTTTTAAGTAATCTCTACACCCAATGTGGGGCTTGAACTCACAACCCTTAGGTCATGAGTTGCATGCTCTACCGACTAAGCAAGCCAAGTGCCCCAATTATGACTAAGTTCTGTTCTTTTTATTTTATTTTCAATTGTTTAATTTTTTAAAATGTTTATTTTTGAAAGAGAGAGAGAGACAGAGCACAAGCGGGGGATGGGCAGAGAGGGAGACACAGAATCCGAAGCAGGCTCTAGGCTCTGAGCTGTCAGCACAGAGCCTGAAGTGGGGCTGAAACTTATGAGCAATGAGATCATGACCTGAGTTGAAGTCGGACGTGTAACTGACTGAACCACCCAGATGCCCCAGTTCTGTTCCTTTCTGATAGTCAAATGATTTCCATCTTTGTCGTAATCATACTAAGCACATGAAACCTAAACTTGCTGTCACTGGGATCAGTGCTTTTATTATTTTTTTCCTCTTCATTTTATTTATTTATTTATTTATTTATTTATTTATTTGAGAGAGAGTGTGTGTGCACTCATGCACATGAGCGGGGAAGGGGGAGAGGGAGAGAGAGAATCCCAGGCAGGCTCCATGCTCAGTGAAGAGCCCATCACAGGCCTCCATCTTTTGACTCTGAGATCATGAGCTGAGCAGAAATCCAGAGTCACGTGATTAACCAACTGAGCCACTCAGGTGCCCCTGTTTCTCTTCATTTTAGTAAGAGAAGAGCAAGATGCAATAAAATACTCAAATAATTACACAAACTCATCAACAAACACAGTGACCACAACTGTCAAAACAGAGATGAAGCTCTTGGCTGTCTTGCCATATAACATTTCAAAATATTAATTCATTAACTGACATTTAAGAACCTGAACCGAAGGGAAGGTGGGTTGAGGTACAATACATAGAAATAGGGTACAATACATAGAAATACATAGGTGGGTTGGGGTATGATTCATAGAAAGACGGGTGATAAAAATGTGAAGATCTCCCTACGTATTAAATGATAAAAATGTAAAGATCCCCTATTCAGGGGTTTCGAAGCCTAGTTTCACTGTTTTCTGAACAGATTTAACAAATCTATGTGCCCAGGCAAACGACGAAAGAAGAGTGTGCTGGGGAAGAACACAGAGATGTCTGCTGAGGCTGAGCTGTCATTAGTACTGGTCCTCTCTGAGAAGCAGACATCCCGCTCAGAGCTCTCTGAGAGAGTGTGTGTGAGATTCCTCTAAATAGAGGCCTCTGCTTCCCCTGCCTTCCCAAGAGAATGCTCATCTCTCTCTCTCTCTCTCTCTCTCTCTCTTTTTTTTCCTCTACATCTTTTCACTTTTATTCTCATTTTTGTCAGATTGAAACCATCCAAGGTTTATTTCAAGGTTGCTTCACATAGGCATAATTAGGCTTATTATTTTGAGCCAACCAGGTATTGTCCCCCTTTTCACAATTATATAATGCTTCTTGAAAGCATCCAGAAATCCTGGCTCTTAGAGACAAGGATGGAACACATTCAACCGTCTAAAAGAAGCAGATCTCTAGCCTCAATCAGAAGCTTATTGTGAAGGAAGAAACAACTCAGTAAAAACCACACAGAATGCTAGAATGATTTTATTCATTGAGTCAACAAATACGCGAGGCCCCGGGAAGCAATGTGCTAGTTGCTAAGAGAGTACAAAATGTACAAACCGCGGTCACTACCCTGAGCCTATGATCTCACCAGGGCAACTAGGCATACACACCCAAGAAGTTACATGATCATAAGGTAGTTTTTGAATAAAATGTGAAATGGGTGGTACAGATTATGGTTGCTGTGGAAGAGCCACCCTTTCACAGTCTCAGTTTATTGGCGCCCTTAGAGGTTCCCATGCCCTCGTTCCTGGTCTAGCCACTTTAATTACATCAGCATCTCTGAATCCTTTGCCCACTTGATCTTTCATATCTGCGTTATCAAGCCTCAATCCTGGGTAAATTCTACTATCTGCTTTCTCAGCTTACTCTCCCCGGGTGCTAAGCATTGCTAGAAAGAATGATGTCTTTGCTTTCCCTGATTCTCAATGTGGTATCTCACAGTTGTTTTCCCAATTTGTCCTACTCTCCTGGAGCTCCTGGTCCCAGAGGCTTCTTCATCTCAGCAGGTGACATGACCTCCTGTGTAGGAATCAAAGATGTCTGGCTTGATTTCACTTTCCATCCTTCTGATCTGAAAATTTTTTCTGATGCTCACTCGTCCTTTCCAAAAATAACTTCTCCGTCCTTTCCTGGTGATCCTCTCCCCTACAGACTTCCTCCAGAATTTGACCTAACCATGATTTTCCCTCTCCTGCAGGATCTGCAGTCTTTCAGCCTCTACTGGCTTCTTCTCAACCCACAAACATGTTCAAGACTGCCCTATTCTCTCACCTCCTGCATTAGTTAATTACACAACAAATTACCTCAAAATTTAACAGATTAAAACAACAAACACTTGCCTCACAGTTTCTGTAGGTCAGGAATATCGGGGCGCCTAGGTGGCTCAGTCGGTTAAGTGTCTGACTCTCGGTTTTGGCTCAGGTCATGATCTCACGGTTCATGAGACCGAGCCCCGCATTGGGTTCTGTGGTAACAGCGCAGAGTCTGCTTGGGATTCTTTGTCTCCCTCTCTCTCTGCTCCTCCCCTGCTTGTACTGTATCTATCTCTCTCAAAGTAAATAAACATTACAAAAAAAAAAAAAAAAAGATCCACTTACTTGGTCATTCTGGGTCTGGGTCTCTCAGGTAGCTACAGTGAAGATGTCAGCCAGAGTTTGGCTTGGGGCTGCAGAATCCACTTCCAAGGTTGAGTTTCCTCACAACATGGCAGCTGGCTTCCCCTAGAGCAAGTGATCCCAGAAAGCAAGAAGGAAGCCCCAGTGCATTTTAGGACCTGAATCTCAGAAGTGGCATACTGTCACATCTGCCTTATTCAGTTTACTAGAAGTGAGTCACCAAGTCCAGCCCACACTCAAAGGAGCAGAATTATTTCCACCTCTCAAAGAAAGGAATATCAAAAAAGTTGTGGACTTATTGTAAACCTACCACATCTCTCAAATAAGCCATTTTTTAAGCCTGCTAGTTCTTCAAGCTACTTCACTGCTTCCTTACTCCTTTCAGTGCCATGTTTCTCCAAGCAGCGATCTGTTCCCTTCCCTTTCTGTCTCACCACCCAATATTCAACTATTGACAGTCCAGATGATTATTGGCTAACTGAACACTGCTGCTGTTGGGCATAATATCTGAATTAGCGTGGCATACAAGGCCACACAACACCTAGCCACAGCCTACCTTTTTATTTCATCTCCCCCAGTTTCCCTTCCACCTCAGCTGGGTGGAGTTCTCATCATCATTCTCCAAACATGCCCTCTGCTTCCCATTTCCGTGCTTTTGCTCAGATGGTTTCTCTCACTAGAAAGGTCCTCTCCTCACTTTCTCATTGTTCAAGACACAGTTTAAATGCCTTTTCATCCAGGAAGATTTCCTTGCTCTTCCCGTCCTTCCTCTCTATTCCCAGAGCACATTGTCATTCCATTTTACACCATTATTGTGTTGGTACACATCTTTGTATTCCTTTCAGCACCCCAACAATACCTGGTTCATACTAAGTCCTTAATCTTTTTTGAATGAACAAATTTACCTAAATCATTAAGATTTAATTTTACTCTTATCAAAAGGCAAATTAAAGTCCCTATAATCTCTAACTCTATTAGGCTAACATAACATATTGAGCTAAGGGAAATTGCAGAATGGTCTCTGCTAAAGAGGAATAGTCTTCTTTTCTATTATTCGAACAATTTTAATGGAGTGACTCAAATTAAATCACGATTATTCTCCAAAAAGGTTTGCTTCTGAGATATGTTTGCATATAGTATTTTTACAATTCCTGGTCAACACGAAATTTCCATGGAAACAGATCACACACACTGGAGAAGAAAAGAATTGAATTGTGTTTGAGCTGCATTTTGTCATCTCCATGGAGCTATTTGTGCTAAATATTTGAGTGCGTAGGGAAACTATAATTTAAAATCACCAAGTAAAGACATAATATTTAATGCTTTTTAAAAATGATAATATCTGCTACTGGTTTTAAAGATTTTTGTTAATATGTGGAGATAATATAAAAAGAAGGTTCGAGTATTTCTTAAATCATACGTTAATATCAGATAAAATACCCTTTTGCCTCTTTGCTAGTGCAGAAGAGGGGAGACATTAAATGCTTAGCTTGGAAAGGGTGACATCGCTGGTTTTGGTCAATAGATAAAATAATTTCTAACAATGATCTATCTAACAATTTTAATTCTGATATGACTTATCAAATAGAGACAATTTAAAATATACATATAGAAACTAAAAGACAAAAATAATTTTCACTCACCAAATAGTACTGTAAACCTTTATGATTTGAGAAATGTATTCTTTTTCTAAGCACTATAAAAACCTCCCCAGGAACTTAAAATCACTAGAAATACTATATCTTGAAGATTATCTTTTTCTAATCTGTCTTTGGAATATAAATCTGTCTTCATACATCAAAATTATTAGAAATTTATTCAAACAACTAAAAATGTTCAAGAGGAATCAGAAACATCTCAACATTTTCTTTACATTTTCATTCAACATCACCAGTTGACTTTTATTTTCATATTTCAGTAAGTATAATCAGAACAAACATAGCAGAAAAAAGGAAAGAATTACAAAAGCTGTACATCCTGTTCATTAAAAATGTGCACATAGGCTATTCATATGAAGAAATGACATCACACTTCACACATCACTTGCTCCACAATTACAACAAGTTTTGGGGTTTTTTTTTTTGTTTTTTTCTTAAAAAAATTTTTTTAATATTTATTTTTGAGAAAGAGAGAGAGAGAGAGAGATGGAGTGCAAGCAGGGGAGGGGCAGAGAGAGACACACACACAGAATCTGAAGCAGACTCCAGGCTCTGAGCTGCCAGCACACAGCCTGATGCGGGGCTCGAACTCATGAACCATGAGATCATGCATGACCTGAGCTGAAGTCTGATGCTTAACTGACTGAGCTACCCAGGCACCCCACAAGTGTTGGTTTTTAATGTTAATGAAAGAATGTATTGGTAGAAGGCAGTTTTAATGTATTAGTAACACACTTAGCTTGTTCTTTATAGATCAACTCTCTATGCCAAAATTTGTCTTACAAAAAAAAGACCATGTCTCTTACTTTGCCAGGGACAAAGACTGTGAAAAAGCAAAAAACGTAAAAAGTCAAAAAAGCAACAGAAAGCTGTCAATGGATTATCCCTTCCACGTAGCCAGTTTTAATTATTTTCTGATAGTTATGCTCCGGCGGAAATTTGAATGAAGCCTCTACCTAGTCGTCTGAGGGATAATAACCCCCTCGGATAGGTTTGCTTCAAGCAAACTGTCTCCAGTTGGGGGAGAGCCGGCTTCCAGGGCTATGATTCTGTTTCCTCACGGGCCTGGAGGACTGCCTACACCTCCAACTACATTACTGGCAACTGTGCTTACAGGCCGAGGAGCTCTAGCTATAGGCTTTGTCCTCCTTATAGGATCCAGCTTTCCTTTTCTGGGGCCGCTGTAGCTTTGACTGGAATAAAAGGCAGCTCAGAGGTGATTATACGTTGACTCTTCCACAGGGGGTGTGACTTCAGTGGATGGAGGGCCACATGCCCAAAAGAAAGGTAAGCCTAAAATCCAGGGTGTGATGATGGAGGCAAAAAAAATGGTGAAAATGCCTGGAAATTGACATTTTGATGAAATTTAATGAGAATATACACACCGTAGATAATCTATTTTTCCCTTCAGATTTATTCTGCAACCTACTCTGTGCCCTGAGAGGTTGACCCAAATGAACTGCAGCACTGGGCCGGTTTGGGTTCAGAGGATGTGGAGGGGGCTGCTCCTGGGAGGAAATTGGTAAGAGAGGAAGGATGTTTATTTCCCTGGCTCCCTCCCTGCCACATTGCCGTAGGTTGACTGTTTCCCTTCACCAAAATTACGGCTCCTGTTAGGTGCCCTCACCACGAAGCTCACCCTCAAGGGTTCAGCAAGCATTCCTTCCCCTTGCCCTTTCAAGCCTAAGTGTGGAAATTTCTCCCCGCTGTTACAAGCCTTGGGGCACTACAACATCCCTTCTTTTTCTCCCTAAATCTTGCCTTTATAAATAACCCCTTTATTAAACTCTCCTTAATTACTCAGTTTCATGGTGCCATCTGCTTCCTGGATCCTGACTGATACAGATGGTATTGATTTTCAACAAGATATCTCAGAAACATAATTCTACATTGCAATTTGGCTATACAATAACATTCATATTATGGGCACATTTCCTTGTCCAGGCATATTTTATGACTAAAGCCTTCCTAAGCCTCCAAGCTCATCCTTGAAGTACACTGCTTTCTCTCTCTGCACAAGTGAGAGGGATTTAGAACAGTCCTACCTTCCATTCTGAGAATGAACCAAGACTCTGGGCATATTCATGAACAAGGAGTCTGTAGCTTTCCCTCAAGTTGTGGCCAATCTGACTAACCTTCAGTCCTGTTTGTTTTCAAATTAGCCTCCCTGATGGAACTGGAGCCTGACCTTGAATCCCAGCCTTGTAATTCTGGCCAATACTTTCCCTAGACATTTGATTCCCCCACCACCACCACCATTGTCTTTCAGCTGGCTGCTTCCTATGTCACCAAGATGGACCTTCTTGTCACTATGTCTTTGGCCTGCTCCTGAACCTAAAAATAGTCTGACTCAAAAATCCCTTCTGTTATACTACCCCTGTCCCTCGGATACGAGTCATATTCACTGATTCTCCTAGAATCTCCTATTTGGACTTCTGGCGCCTCCTTGGAGGCTATGCCTGTTGAGCGTATATTCATTCCCTGGCTCTCATGCCTCCAACATGCACTATGGAAGTGGGATTCTGGAGTAGTTCATGGCCACACTTACATCACTCATGATCAACACAAACTGAAGGGGAATGGACAATTCAGTGTTAAAAATAGAGAGTAGCACAAAGCAAGAATCAGGAAATGTGCTTTTAGCAAAGATACTAAGGATAATGCATTCTAAGCAACCAATACACATATTGCTCAGTTTATTAATGAATTGGCATTTTGATTTACAAGTCATCCCTTATAAGTCAATTCCCTAAGGCTTAATCACCTTAGATAAACTTTCAAAATAAGGAATTTAAAAGCCTGAGGATCAAGATCCAGAAAAGAGAGTAATAATTCTTGGACTCCAATGTAAAGACTCTGCCAAGGAACAATCTTAAATGTCCAAAAATAGGGGAGAAAGTTTAAAATTATGGTATTAATTACAGCTACTTTGTGGGACACCTACATATGTCATTTTAACTCTTAACAATCCTGAAATTTTGGTATTTTACTAATGACCAAGACTGAGAAAGGTTAACTGCCTTTAGTCATACTGCTAGTATTTGAGGAACTGGAATTTGAATTCAGGCTTGTTTAAAAGCTCCTTCTTCTATGTTCTGCTAATACATCAATATGATCCAAAGCAGACTCCACCCCAAGAGTGGAGAGCCCAATGTAGGCTCGAACTCACAAACCATAAGATCATGACCTGAGCCGAAGTCGGATGCTTAATTGACTGAGCCACCCAGGTGCCCCTAAGTAGTTGCTACCTTAAAGCAATGGGATTATGTTTTGATAAATTTATACCTAAGTATTTCTTTTTTTTTGAGCTATGAAAAATATTATTTAGCAGTTTTTGGTTTTCAATTCTTAGTATATAGTAACACAATTGATTTTTGTGTGTTGACCTTGTATCCTGCAATCTTGCTAAACTTAGTTATTAGTTCTAGATTTTCTTTTTTGGGGGTAGATTCCTTGGAGTTTTCTTTGTAGACAATCAGGTCACCTGCAAATAGGAAAGATCTTATTTCTTCCTTTCCAATCTGTGTATGCCTTTTATTCTTTTTTCTTACTTCCACTGGCTAGGACTTCTGGTATGTTTTTGAATAGGAGTAGTGAGATGGCCAGCTTTGACTTGTTCTCCTTATTAGGAGGAACCACGCAGCCTTTCACCATTAAGTACAGTGTTAGCTGTAGGGTTTTCGAAGATGCTTTTATGTTGAGGAAAGTCCCTTCTATTCCTAGTTTGCTGAGAGGTTTTTTGTTTTTTTGTTTTTAATTTGTTTTGTTTTGTTTGTTTTTCTAGAGAGGTTTTTTTTTTAAAATCATGAATTGATGCTTAATGTTGCAAATTCTTTTTCTGCATCAATTAATATAGTCAAGTGATTTTTTTCTTCTGTAGGCTGTTAAACCGATTATATTAATTTTCTAATATTAAACAAGCTTTGCATTCTCAGAATAAACTCCAGTTGGTCAAGCTATGTTATTCTGTTTTTATATTACTAGACTCAAGTTTCTTTTCTTTTGTAAGATCCACGTCTGCGTGGGGCTTGAACTGATAACCCTGGTATCAAGAGTCACATGCTCTACCAACAGAGTCAGCCAGACGCCCCTATGGGATTCAGTTTTCAAGTATTTTATTGAAGATTTTTCCATGTTCATGAGGGACATTGATAGATAGTTTTCTTTTCTTGTAGTGATTTGGGTTTTACTACCACGGTAATGGTATTTATATCTCCTTTGTTCTTGTTGATTTTCTGTTTGCTACTTTATTATGAAGAGAGGAATATTGAAGTCCCCAACTATAATTGTGGATTTGTATATTCTCCTTCACTTCTGACAGATTTTGCTTTATGTATTTTGAAACACTTTGGTTAGATGCATAAACAATTAGAATTCTTATGCCCTCTTAGTGAACTGACTCCTCTATTGTTATGAAATGACCTTCTTTATCCCTGGTCATTTTCTTTGCTGTGAATCCTACCTGTCTGATATCAATCTACCCATTCCAGTTTTCTTTTGATTAGAAATTTTCAAAGTATGTCTTTTTTCATTTTTAAACATTTAATCTCTAGATCATATTTGAGGTAAGCTTCTCATATATAGCAGATGTTTTTGTTGTTGTTTTATTTTTTGTCCATTTTGACAAATCTCTCATATTTCGTTGCCTCAAATTCCATTTTAGCCAAGGAAATCCTAGGCACTGATTTGCTTAAGCCTGGCAATTATTGTGACAAAAGGGATAAAATCACCTGATTGGATAACAAATCAGAGAACAAATCAATAGGTAGAATTGTGTCTCCCTTATCCCATAATCACATGGCTGCTACACCGCTGGGGAGACACACAACGTCCAGGACAAGCTTCAACTAACACAACACTAGAAACATTTAGCATTTATAAAGTTGAACCCTTAAATGATACCAGCTGACTTTGTATCCCAAGAGAAAAACAAAAGTTCTAGAGAGGGGAAATTGTTCTCCCATACAAAAATGTTTTAACAGATATTTTTGCTGAGATAATATCTCAAGGACAGGCTGGCACAAAATTAACTCTTGTATTCACACAACAATAGCAGTTGTATCTCTTGATATTATTTTATTTGCCATATCCTGAGGCTGAAGACAGCAAATAATTTGGACAAAGCATTAGTGCTGAAGTAAAGTGAGGTGTGATTTTAAGCGGTCTCATCTACAACTGCGGTCTTTATGTGTAGATTTTGTAGTATTGTCTCATACTTGGTGCTCTTTTTTATGGTGCCCCTCCCACAGGAGAGATCAGGCAGTGATATGATTTGCTTTGACTAGTGAAATGTGGGTGAACAGGACACAGTCAACTTACAGGAGGAAGTTTTAAGAGCCAGTGGCTCATGTTCTCTTTTTTCTCTGCCATGTAGTATGAGTAAAGAACAAATCTGTAAGTCCCTGAGATCTGTTACTACAGAATAATTAGCCTATCTTTTTTTTTTTTTAAGTTTACTTATTTTTGAAAGAGAGAGAGCGAGACAGAGCGTGAGTTGGGGAGGGGCAGAGAGAGGGAGACACAGAATCCAAAGCAGGCTCCAGGCTCTGAGCTGTCAGCTCAGATATTTTTTACATATGCTTTACTGCCTTCAAAATTTACCAAGTCTTGTCTCTCTCCTGCTTCCATGTTTCTGTGCTTAATTTCTCCCTTTTTATACCTTTACACTGCACCACAATCCTGTCCTTGAGAATTTGTGTTTTTTTAAATATTCATTTATTTATTTATTTTTGAGAGACAGAGAGAGAGGGAGAGAGACAGAAGCCCAAGGAGGCTCTGTGCTGTCAGCACAGAGCCTGATTTGGGACTTGATCTCACAAAGATGAGATCATGACCTGAGCTGAAATCAAGAGTCAGACACTCAACTGACTGAGCCACCCAGGCGCCCTGATAATTTGTTTTTATTTTTTATTTATTTACTGTTTTAACTGTCCTTGAGAATTTGCACCAACAAAGAGCAGAGAAAGAGTTAACTAACCTGGAGGCTTGAAGGATTTTCCTCTGGTCCTGGAAAGTTCGGGTGGTTTTTAAAAGAATCTTAGGCTTAGCACCATTTAGACAGAAAACCAGAAACCTGAGAATTAAACATTTCATATAATGTTTACATTTAACTAGCATTATAAATCCTTATCCTTAGCTAGCTTTTTATTATTGACTTTATAGTAAATGTTTAATATAAATTTAAGGCAATTTAAATGATATAACCCCAACAATTTAATTCTGTTCTCTATAACAATAATACTAATATAAAGTTTAAAATGAAGGCTTTGGGGTCCTGGGTGGCGCAGTCAGTTAAGTGTCCAAGTTTGGCTCAGGTCATGATCTCACAGTTTGTGAGTTCGAGCCCCTGCTTTGAACTCTCTGTCTCTCTCTGTCTCTCTCTCTGCCCCTGCCCCCATCAAAAATAAATAAAAAATAAAACATTTAACAAAAAAATTAAAATAAAATGGAGGCTTAAATTTTTTTTTAACACTCTGGTCACTTGCAGAAAGAGAATGTCAACAATTAAACCTTAAATTTTCTTCCAAGCTCATAAGGAGTAAAATCCGCATGCATCCCATATCACTTTCTGAGTTTATTGAAAGTAAAGATTCCTGTGTAGCTCTCCTAGAGATTCTGATTCAGTATGTAGTTGGAAACTACTGCATTAAATGGTAGTGAATCCCTAGTGTAACTGGCACAGAAATGTTTCATCCTCAACCCGCAAAAGCTGTACTTCCCTTTTAAGTATTAACTAGGAATTCTGGAACAGCTGATGCAATGGACTGAATGTTTCTGTCCCCCCAAATTTCATATTTTGAAGCTCTAATCCCCAATATGATGGCATTTGGAGGTGGGTCTTTGGGAGGTAATTAAGTTTAGATGAGATCATGAGGGCAAGAGTCCCCATTATAGGATTAGTGTCCTTATAAGAGGAAGAAGCCAGCGTTTACTGTCTCTACAATGTGAGGACACAGTGAAAAGACTGCTGTTCGCAAACGAGGAAGAGGGCTCTCACCAGACACAGAATTTGCCAGCACCTTGATCTTGGACATCCAGCCTCCAGAACAGTGAGAAATAAGTGTTGTGTAAATATGGCATTAACCTTAATAAAACTGCCAGTTATTTTACCACCAAAAGATGGGTTTACTTGGGAAGAGTGGAGAACTGTAATCCGGGAGAGCCAAGCAGAGGCAAAACTGTAGGCAAGTCCTGAGAACAAAGGAAAGGTGTATTTTTTCATGGAGAGAAGAGGTCAGTTGGGACGGCTGTTATAAATTAAAAGTCCATTGGAGTAAATTGGGAGTTTGAAATATAGTGGCTTCTCATTGGCTGAGCTATTGCTGGGGGTGGAGAAGGAACACATCTCTTCCTCCCTTCGTTCTCTTCTTTCCTACTAAAGGAGTGTCTTTCATTATGTTAAAATAGTAACTATTGAACCTCACCTAACGGTGGGGGCTGGTAGCCAGGAGAATAGCTATGTGCTTAGAAGGTTGGAACTTTCAGTCCTACTCCCCTGACTTCCTGGGAGGTGAGAGGGGCTGGAAGCTGATTTCATCACCAGTGGTCAATGATTAATCAATCATGCCTATGTAATGAAGCCTCAATAAAGACCCAAAGGATGGGGTTTAGAAAGCTTCTAGGTTGGGGAACTTTCACGTGCCACTGTGCCAGGCCCAAACTCCACAAGGACAGATGCTCCTTTGTTTGGGAAATGCATCTGATTTATAGCCAGTCAGTCAGAAGTACAGGTAATAACATAGGTTTGTGATTGGCATCTGAAATAGAGGTCAGTCTTATAAGACCGAGCCCTTAATGTGTGGAATCTGCTATCTGTGAGTAGATAGAGTCAGAACTGAGTTAAATTGTGGGATGAATGTTTGTGTCCCCCAAATCAAAATGTTGAAGCCCTGACCACCAACATGGCTGTTAAAGATAGGGCTTTTATGGAAGTAATTAAAGTTAAATAATGTCATAAGAGTGGGGCTCCGATCCAATAGGATTATAGGAAAGATAGGATTCAGTAGGCAGAGAGGAAAAGATTAGGACCTGAGGTCCCTAGGTGGGGAAATACACCTATTTTGGAAGAATGCTGGGAGTGTCTGACCACAGCAAACCCCTTTAGTTGTAAGGTTCCTCTTAAGAATGTAACAGAACCCACGGAATCCCCTTAAGGTTTCCCTTGGGAATTTGACTAAAGACCTAACTAAAAATAAATAGTAGACCATAAAACCTGTGACCCACAAGGAATGATATGGCCATAGACTACCCCTCATACAATGGAAACAAGCCAATCAGGAATGGACAACCCAACACCCAGAGCTATCAAGCCAGTGAGGGTAGGACCTGAGAAGGAATGAGGGAAAAGGGAAAGGGTAGGGGGGGGCAACCAGAACCTTATAAAACAAGCACCTTTGCCTGTAGTCCTCGGGCATTCACTTTTGAATGTCCTCTCTCTGTAAGGAGTTTTTCTACGGTTCTTCCTAATTTTATACTCTAGTAAACTTTTGCCTGCTGCTCATTTTGTGTCCACCTCTTCATTCTTCAAAGCAGCGAGACAACGGAATCTGGGTCTTGTGGTAAAAAATCCTGCAATAATAAGATTAGTGTCCTTAGAAGAGCAAGAGACTTCAGAGAGCTCCTTCTCTTTCTTCCCGTACCATATGAGGACACAGCAAAAAGGTGGCCATCCACACACCAGGATAAGAGTTCTCACCAGAAAATTACCATGCTGGTTCCCTGCTCCAGGACTTCCAGCTTCCAGAACTGAGGGGAAATAAATTTTAAGCCATCCAATACAGATTTTAGTACCAAGAACTGATATATTGCTGTTGTAACAACCTAAAAATATAGAAGTGGCTTTGAAACTGGGCTATGGGGAGAGGCCAGAAGAGTTTTGAGGTACATGGTTACAAAAAGGCTAGATTGTCATGAAAGGACTTTTGGTAGAAATACATATGTTAAAGGTGGTTATGGCCAGAGCTTAGAAAGAAAACAAAGGAGCTGGAGAGAAAGCCTCCATCTTCTTAGAGAGTAAATGAATAGTCACGAACAGAATGTTAGTAGAAATATGAATGTCAAAGGCCACTCTGTTGAGGGCTCAGAAATGAAGAACAGATATTGGAAAATGGAGAAACGGTGATCCCTGTAATAAAGTAGCAAAGAACTTGGCTGAATTCTAGTGCTCTAGAATTGGCTGAATTCTTGGGGTCCTCCAGTGTTTTGTGGAAGACAGAACTAGTGAAGACAGAAATTCGATATTTGGCTGAGGAGATTTTGTAGCAAAATGTTGAAGGTGTAGCCTGGGTCTTCCTGAATACTACTAGTGAAGGGTGAGAAGAGAGAGGTAAATCAAAGAAGGAATTGTGAAACAAAAAAGAGCCAGAACTTAAAGCTTTGGAAAATTCTCAGCCTATCCATGTTGCAAAATAGGAGAAGGCTTGTTCTGAAGAGAACACTAAAGGTGTGGCTGACCGACCATCTGGTAAAGAGATTAAGATGGGTGTGAACCTTGAATTTAATCAGCCACCTCAACAGACAGCCAGAAACAGAGATGGGATTATATCAGCAGAGACAGTGCCAGTTTGACCTAATGGGGATAAAAAAAAAGGAGGAAATGAAGGAAGACTGCTGGGCTTCTCGTATTCTACAAAGATAAATAATAGAGCTATTCTGCTGTGAGCCTGGTTTATCCTTCAAGAAAAAGGAAGGATGACCTTGAAGGTAGTTCAGAGTTCAGCAGGGCTTCCGTACCCACCATAGGCCCAGAGTACAAATTTTCTTCCTCCTAGGTTTCAGAGGGTGGTGTCCTTGTAGAGCAGCAGAGCATTGGACCAAAAAGGATTATTCTCAAGCCTTAACAGCTAATGGAATTATATAAAACAAATAAATCCTGGGAATGTAATATACAGCATAGTGACTATACAGAATTGTATATTGGATAGATACTGAATCAGTAGATCTTAAAAGTTCTCATCACAAGGAAAAGAAATTATAGTTATGTATGGTGATAGGTGTTAACTAAACTTATTGTGGTTATCATTTTGCAACATATACATATATCATATCATGTTATACGCCTAAAACTAATACAATGTTAAATGTTAATTATATTTCAATTTAAAAAATCTGTTTTAGGGGCGCTTGGGTGGCTCAGTCGGTTAAGCATCCGACTTCGGCTCAGGTCATGATCTCACAGTTTGTGGTTCCAGCCCCGCGTTGGGCTCTGTGCCAACAGCTCAGATCCTGGAGCCTGCTTCAGATTCTGTGTCTCCCCCTGTCTCTGCCCCTCTCCTGCTCATGCTCTGTCTCTCTCTGTCTCAAAAATAAATAAAAACATTAAAAAAAATTAAAAAATCTGTTTTAATTAAAAATAAGATCTAAAGGGATTTGTCTTGCTAGGTTTTAGACTTGCTTAGGACTCACCAACCCCCTTTCTTCTTTCCTTTTTCTCCCTTTTGGAATGAGATGTCTATCTGTCCCATTATTATACTTTGGAAGTGAAAAACTGGGTTTCATAGATTCACAGCTGGAGAGACATTCTGCCTCAGGATGAATCATACCTCTTGAGTCTTACCAATATCTGATTTAGGTGATATTTAAATGAAACTTTGTACTTTAGATTTTAGAGTTGATGCTGAAACAAGTTGAGATTTTTGGGACTGTTGGAATGGACTGAAGGTTTTTGCATGCCAGAAGGATGTGAATTTGGGGGGGCTAGTGACAGACTGATGTAATAACTATCAAATTGGTTTAGGGCAAGAGAATATTAAAAGATGAGAGAAAAAAATGTAGATATCTAGAATTCTGAGCTCAGATTGCTCTGTATCTTTAAGTTGTGAACCCACATGGAAGACACTCAAACTTGCAACAACAGACAATGCATTATGGGTATGGTTTATGGAGGTGTACTGATGAACTGTAATCAGAACCCAAATTCAAAAAGTCTTGGACCCTAATATCATTGGATAGAAGAGCATCTACTCTACAGCCTATTCAAGTGGGATATGTGGGTTGCTCTGATCAGATGGGGGCCACCACATTGACAACACCAAATATGGGGCACCTGATTCCCAGGCAGTGAAATAATTCATCTAAGGCAGAACAAAAGAGATAGAAATTTATTGAATACACTGGAAGGGAGCAGTGGGCAGGAAAGCAGAGCAGAGACTATGACAACAAGGCAGGGGTGAGGGGCCACAGTTATAGGGTGGAGTGAGTATTGGAACATATAGAATTTTCCTTTAAAAGAAAAGTTTATTTATTGGGGTGCCTGTGTGGCTCAGTTGGTTAAGCGTCCGACTTCAGCTCAGGTCATGACCTCATGGTTTGTGATTTCGAGCCCCGTGTCTCTGTCTCTCTCTTTCTGTCTCTCTCTCAAGAATAAATAAGCATTAAAATGTTTTTTTTTAAGTTTATTTATTTATTGGGGGGTGGGTAGGGCAAAAAGAGAGGGAGAGAATCCCAAGCAGGATCCAGGCTGTCAGTGTGCAGCCCAATGTGGGGCTCAATTCCAAGAACCATGAGATCATGACCTGAGCCCAAACATGCCACCCAGGCACCCCAATTTTTCCCTTCTTTGGTAATCTTAGGAACTGTGTTGTAAGTGGTAGTTAGGGCCTATGGTTATTTCAAGGTGGGTCACTTAACGAGCTTGTTTGCATTGCCTGTTTGCATTCAGCTCTGTGGTTGCTGTGGGCCCTTTTACCTTACTCAGGTTTCCATTGCTCAAACTGGTTGCCTAAAAGCGGCCTTTACTGGATACTGCAACCCTGATTGGATTACTTTTTTACTCATGTGGCATCCAAAAGGATGACTCCAAAGGACTCTCAGGGGGAGTCTGAAAATATGAGACTTGAAGGTTGGTCAGAGTTAGTGTTAGAGATGTTAGAGATGCAGATCTGAGTGAGTCCTAACCCATGGCACAGTCTGTTGGATTAATTCATAGAAAGGTAGAAAGAAAAAAGCCTAGGACATCAGCTTAAACAATTATAGTTAACCGGAAGAGTGAAGAAAATAAAGAAAAATCAGAAAGGATAGGAAGTTTTACCATAAAGATGAAGAAAAATAGGGTGATCAGCATCAAATGAGATAAAAAGGTGAATGCAGATTCAGAGAGCATGCAGTGGAAAGGGGCTGGAGTGGGTCTCACTATTCAGTATACAGACTTCCTCATTTCATTGTTTTTTTGGTTGACCTGGTGTATATGAATCTGGGACCCCTCTGGTTCAAATTCTCCAGCAACTTAACCTTTTGTTTTACAGAAGTGACTAGGGGTAAGCTATTCACTTGACTATTTGTTCTAAGGATGGAGACCTAGACCTATAAGTCTAACTACTCTGTACACATTTTCAATCAATCCTCTGGTCTTTCCCTCCATATCCTCCCATTGATGTGGTATCTGCAATTTATGAGTCTGTTGTATAATAAAGCATGTATTGGGTCTTTGTCTCCAGTTGCTGGCAAAGAGCTCCTATAAAACCCTTGGAATTTCCTGAGTGATAGGAGTATCTTTTGTTATTCAGAAGGCTCCTCTTTTGAGCACACTTTGTTTATGTTGATGAGGGCCTGTCCATAGCCTCAGGTCACCAGAAAGACCAAGTGATTAGAGGGTTGGAACTTTCAGCCCCACCCACAAACCTCCAGGAAAGGGAGAGGAATTAGAGATTGAGCTCTATAAAAACTCTTAAACAAGGAAATTTGGTGAGTTTTGGGGTTGGTGAACATCGTGGAGGTGCTGGGAGAGCGGTGCGTAAGGAGATGGCATGGAAGCTCTGTGCCCCTTCCCCTCCTCTTTGCCCTATACATCTTTCCACATAGCTGTTGAGTTGTATTCTTTCTAACAAATCAATAAATGTAAGTAAATTTCTTTAAATTCTGTGAGCCATTCTAGCCAATTACTGAACCAACAGAAGGAGTCACCATGTGAACTTCAATTCATGACTATTTGGTCAGAAGTACAAATGACAATCTGTACTTGAAATTGGCATCTGAGGTGGAGGTAGTCTTGAGGGCTGAGTTAGCGTTCTCCAGAGAAAAATGAACAATAGGATAGACAGGTAGAAAATAGAATTTTCCTTTACAGAGCCTTCCTGGAGTTCTGACTTATGAATTACTGTACTTCTAATTGCCATTCCCCTCTGCATTCAGCTTTCTTAGCTCCAACAGTTTCTTCATCCTCTTTCCTCCTTCCAATAAGAACATATCAACATCTCTCATTCCCTTCTGTTCTTTTCCCACTTTCTTAGTCTTTGTGGGTTTTTATATTTTCTCATTTCATTGCAGTTTTGTAGCGAAACAAGACAAACGTATGTTTAATCTCTCATGTTAAATCAAGTCACTTTGTAGACTATGTTTTCAAAATTATGAATTCTTTTAATTTTTTTAACGTGTATTTATTATTGAGAGACAGAGACAGAGCATAAGCATGGGAGGGGCAGAGAGAGAGGGAGACACAGAATCTGAAGCAGGCTCCAGGCTCTGAGCTGTTGGCAGAGAGCCCGACGCGGAGCTCGAACTCACGGATTGTGAGATCATGACCTGAACCGAAGTCGGATGCTCAACCAACTGAGCCACCCAGGCGCCCCAGAATTATGAATTCTTTTAAAATAAGTTACACATTTATAAAGCACTTAAGTGATATCCTTTCTTTTCAATATAGTAGCCTCCCTTATCCATAGTTTTACTTTCCAAAGTTTCAGTTACTGAGCTCAACCTCAGTCCTGAAGCAGATGATGCTTTTCCTGATATATAGTCAGAAGGTCAAAAGCCTAGTGCCACATCACAATGCAAATATCATTCACTTCACTTCCTCTCATCACATAGGCATTTTATTTCACATCTTCACAAGAAGGGTGAGTACAGTATTTTGAGACCAATATTCACATAACTTTTATTACAGTATATCTTTATAATTGTTCTATTTTATTATTACCTAGTATTAAAATTTTTCTTAATGTTTTACTTTCGAGAGAGAACAGAGTGTGAGTGAAAGAGGGGCAGAGAGAGGGAGACACAATCTGAAGCAGGCTCCAGGCTCTGAGCTGTCAGCACAAAGCCTGATGGAGGGCTCGAACTCAGGAACTGTGAGATCATGACCTGAGCTGATGTCAGACGCTTAACTGAGACACCAGGGGTCCCTATTATTACTTAGTATTAATCTCCTGCTGTACCTAATTTATAAATTAAATTTTACGTCGGCTATATATGCTTGGGAAAAAGAGTACATACAGGGTTTGGTACTATCACCAGGCATCTACTGGGGGTCTTGAACATATACCCTGCAGATAAAGTCAGAGTACTGAATCTTTGTTTTTTTCTGATTAGAAATGTTTGCTCATTATAATAATCCAAATAATACAGAAATATCTAACAAAGGGAAAGTCCTTTGTAGTCATAAGCTTTAGATAAAGTCACAGGTTGATTTCTAAATATACTGTTTAGTGATTCTATATTTGTAATATATGATAGGAAAAAGCAACAGAAAGATAACATTAAAATATTAACAGCAGTTAACTCTGGATAGTGAGATTAATGGATTCCACCACCCCCCCCCTTTTGATTTATTTGTATTTTCTTTTTTTAATGTTTATTTTTTTGAGAGAGAGAGAGAGGGAGAGAGAGAGAGAGAATGAATGTATACAAGCAGGGTAGGGGAAAAGAGGGAGGGAGAGAGAGAATCCCAAGTAGGCTTGGCACTGTCAGCACAGAGCCTCACTTGGGGCTCAGTCCAAGGAACTGTGAGATCATGACCTGAGCCAAAATCAATTAAACTGACTGAGCCACCCAGGTGCCCCAATTTATCTGCATTTTCTAACATGTGCCTAAATTAATATCTATTAACCTTTTTCAAAATTTTTTATTTAAAAAACCTTGAAATGTTAAAATTTGTCATTTCCCTTAAAATAAATGTGTGATTATACTCAAGCTTTTGCAATCTTTGCTTTAAAAAAAAAGTTTAAGTTCTTTTTAAATTTTTTAGTGTTTATTTATTTTTGTGAGAGTGCACCCATGTACACGGGGAGGAGTAGACAGAGACAGAGACATAGAATCCCAAGCAGGCGCCACACCATCAGCCCAGAGCCCAACATGGGGCTCAAACCCACAAACCGTGAGATCATGACTTGAGGCGAAATCAAGAAGCTTAACCGACTGAGCCACTCAGGAGCTCCAAACTTTTGCAATCTTTGAAATGAAAATTTCATTTCATTTAAAATATTCCAAGAATAAAAAATAAACAGTATTCTAAGAATAGTAAAAGGCTCTCTGATATCTATAGATTAAAATAATTTTAAAATTATAAAAAATATTAACCAATGGGCAATACAACCTACCATACAGTTTCTATCACTTAATTATGCAATTTGTGTTTAAGATAAACAGGTATTGGGGGCGCCTCTGTGGCTCAGTGGATTAAGCATCCAACTCTGGATTTCAGCTCTAGTCATGATCTCATGGTTTTGTGGGTGCCCGGAACCTGGCTCTGAGCACAGACTGCCATAGCCCTCCGGGGATTCTCCCTCTCCCTGCCCCTCCCCCGCTCACACTCTGTCTGTCTCAAAATAAAAAGACTTTAAAGAAAAAAAGACAGGTACTTAAACCTCGAGTTTCACAGAAGAGCAAACTCTTAATTTTTCCTTTTAACATCATTCACCAGATGGTCTAGAAATCTTTGATCTGGAAGCCTTAGCTGGTTTCCAGACCTCTGGCGGAGGTATTACCCTCCTAAAACTTGTGTCATTTCTTGTCCACTCTCTGGGACTGAATCATTAGACTCTTACAGTAAAGCTACTAACTAATCACCAGAATGTTAGATAATCAGCCAGATAGGACAGAATGAATTTTGCAACACAAATCAGGGACCCATTTCCTACAGACTAATTCACAAAAATTGCCTTACAGGAGCTCCCATCAACATTTCTACCTAAATGTCCTGATACCGCAAGCCCAACGACCATTCATTTTGAATTACATTCTTTCAAAAACTGGTTATCAACTTCCATCCCAAGTCAAGTCTATCTGGTTCCCACGCGAGTACTGGGGCGTGGGCCTGTTCATCTCCCGGGCCTCCCCACCCAAAAGTCTCCCTTAGTTTCGATGTCCAGAGAGGTCTCTAGCAGTGTTGTTCCGTGCAGTCGGTCTCTAACCTCCCGCCTTGCCAGCCCTCGGCTATCCAGGCAACTGCCCGCCGCTGACGCGACCTTTCTGCCCGGCCCTCGCCTCCCCTTCTCCGCAGTCCCGCGTCCGGCGTGGCTCCAGCCTCAAGGGAAAGCGTCAGTTGACTTATGCAGCCTGCTAACTACGGGTGCGAGGAAGATTAACCCGCTTCCAACTCAAGGGCCTCCCACCACCCAGTTCCCAGACAGTCGCCCCCAAAAGCATAGGAGGGAGACAGGCCAGCACGCACGCGCGGGACCCCGCCCGTTCTGCCCGCGCGCGCCCGGCCGTAGAAGCCGCCAACCAATCAGAAAGTGCCCAGCCTCTACGCCCCCAGGTCCGCGCGCGTCTGTCCTTTAAGGGCGGCATTCGAATACAATAGCCCGCTAGCGGACATTCCCTTCGCTTAGTGTCTTTCAGTCATCGCCCCTAGAGACGCCCTTTCCAGGGGCGGCCTCAAAGCCTCTCCCAAGGGAGGGAAAGTGGGTGGTGGAGGAAGGGTGGGGAGTGATGTAGGGTTTTTCATTGTCAAGAAAACCCCTTACACTCTCCAGGCTTCCCCCACTCGCATCTCAGGATAATGAAACGCCTCTTGGCTGGGCTTAAGTTAGTAGCAGATGTTGTGTTAAACGAATGAGGCATTAGTTCTTTCAAATGGTAAGTTCTCCTCGTGAGGTAATGCACATCCGCGCGCTACCCAGAATTCCCCAGTTCCCGCGTGGCGTGTTTCCGGTCTGCGTGCTGCGGGGGAGCTGCAGGGCGAGGCTCCAACGTTCGGGAGCCACTTCAGCGTGCCCCGCCCCTGCAGGTCCTAGCCCGTTTTCTCCCCTCAAATCAATAGTTTCTTTGTATTTTATGATTGTAAGAAGAAAACTGCTTTCAAAAAGTGCCTGCTCCCTGCAAAACTGATAGTAAGTACATAAACGTTTATAAAAGAAAGTTAAACTCACCCACCATCTCGCCACTCAGAAGTAACAGTATTAACACACTGCTATGTAAACTTGGAGACTTTTCACATATACACATAAAGTGTTTTTTTTGTTTAAAAAAATTTTTTTTTAATGTTTATTTATTTTTGAGAGAGCGTGAGTGGGGTAGGGGCAGAGAGAGCAGGAGACACAATAAGAAGGCTCCAGGCTCTGAGCTGTGAGCTCAGAGCTGGACGCAGGGCTCGAACCTGTGAATCCTGAGATCATGACCTAAGCAGAAGTCAGACACTTAACCAACTGAGCCACCCAGGCGCCCCTATTTTTTGTTTTTAATAGAAAAATGTGAGCGTGTTACGGTGTCCCAAAAGTGTCTATCTTTCCAGGTAAATTTAAGTAGATAATCATTTTTAATTCTGTGGGGATGTAATGGCATTTAATGATTTTACGTGTACAAATTTGTTCAGCCAGTCCCTAAATTCTTGGACTTCTACAGTTTTTCACGTGTACAAACAATACTAAATGATTATTCGCGTACATAAATCTTTACATACCCCTGATTATTTCCTTACAGTAAACTCATAGAAATATAATTACTGGATCAAAGGGAATGCACACTTATAAGACTCTAGATGATGTTACCAGACTCTCCCCTGGCAATGTATTTATTACTTTTCCACCGACAAGAGTATGTAAATGACACCTGTGTCTTCATCTTCTTGCTAATCTTCAGTATTGTTAATCTTTGAGATCTTTATCACCTTTTGAACATTTTTATCATCTTTGTCTTCTTGTTTTAATTTGCATTTTGTTGACTAAGTGTAAAACTGAACATCGTTTATATATTTATTGGCTCTATTTTTGTGAATTGCCAGTAAATTACTTCTGCCTATTTTAAAATTAAAATATTTACATTTAACAAGTTACAAGTGCTTTTTGTATATCAGCAGTATTAACGTATCTGAAATATAATTATAAATATTGTTACCATTCCTTAATTCATGTTTTAACATGGCCTGTGTTCATTTGCCGAAGGAAAAAAAGAAATGTCTCACAAAAAGGAAGTATATATGATGCCAGATGGACTAAGATAGCAAAGAATACAATTCATCTGTAAGTTATTAATATACTTACAGTTTAAATTAAAATACAACAAAAATATACTTTATACATCTCATGAAAATGATACTAAAATTCACTTCAGAAAAGATACAGTTGATCCCCCTTGAACAACACAGATTTGAATTGCATTGGTCCACTTATCTGTGGATTTTTTTTTCAATAATGTAGTACTGTATCATAAATGTATTTTCCTTATGATTTTCTTAATATTTTTCTCTGGTTTACTTTACTGTAAGAATACTATATATAATACATGTAACATACAAAATATGTGTTAATCGGCAGTTTATGTTGTGAGTGAGGGCAGTCAACTTAGACTATTAATAAAGTTTTGGGGAGGAGCACCTGGATGGCTCAGTCGATTGAGCCTCCGACTCTTGATTTTGGTTCAGGCTCAGGTCATGATCTCATGGTTCCTGAGATCAAGCCTGGCATCCAGCTCTGCACTAACAGGGCTGTGCCTGCTTGGGATTCTCTCTCTGCCTTTCCCTTGCTTGTGCACTCTCTCTCTCTCTCTCAAAATAAATAAACTTAAAAAAAATTCTCTCTCTCTCCCTTTGCCCCTCCCCTGCTTGTGGTCTCTCTGTCTCTAAAATAAAATTTTAAAAAAGCTTTGGGGGAGTTAAAAGTTATGTGTGGATTTTCCACTTGGGAGGGGTCCCTGTCTCCAACCCCTGTGTTGTTCAAGGGACAAATGGTCAGAATATTCAAAGAACGTCATTTAAAAGGGAGAGAGGGAAGCAAAGTGGAGGAGAATGGACTCTCTTGACATGATTTGTAGGCTAAATTTAAAAATAATTAGGAGTACAAGAAAAAATACACTATGTGGTAAGTTATATAAAGTATATACTATAAAATTATACAATTTTGTACTGTGTAAAAACTCGGTTTATGTAGAATTAATCAGAATCAGAAACCATAAGTAAGTGCAAATGAATAGAAGTTTAAGGTGATGGAATTGTTGGGAAGTTTTTCATTTTTATGTAGGCATATATTTAGTTTTTGCCTCTGTTTCTAGCTTTGATATCAGGCTTACCTGTGTATTTTTTTTCTAGCATTTTTAGGTACCCTTAACATTTTTTTCAATATTTAATCCATCTAAAGTTTATTTATGAGGAGGAAGGGAAGGATCTAGTTTGATTTTTTTTTTTCTCCATGACTTGCTGGTTGCCCACACACCATTTATTGAATACTCAATCTACCCTATAGATTTAAAATTGTACTTATGTACAGCACTAAATTTCCAAATGTACTTTATTTTCTGTTCCATTGATTTATTTGTTAACTGGACAGCAATATTATTGTTTTAATATATTTTTTAATTGTTTTTATATTTCTGGTAGGGTAAATTCCTGCTTAATAGACTTCTTTTTCAGAGTATTTACTTAAGAACTGTCTCTTATAAATCTATTTGATAAAATCTAATACATATAAAAGAAAATTTTGTAATATATGTAAGTTAAAAAAACATGAAGCAAACTGCCAACCTCAGAGCTCGAACATTACCAATAACTTGCAGCAATCTGTGTATTCTTCCCATTCTACCTTGTCATCCTTGCCATAGATATATTGTTTCTTTCATAGTAACTTTAAATTTATTTTGTCAAATTCAAAGAGTTGTGATTTTTATTGGAATTTCATTAATTTCATAGATTAATTTAGGGAAAATGGACATCTTTATAAAAATAATTCTATAGTTTTTACTGAGTGCTTTGTTTGTGTTAGTCATTTAATCTTCTCAACTCTATTATTGTCACCCTCATTTTATAGATGAGGAAACTCATGTGTAAATAACTTGTTGAAGGTCAGGAAACTAATAGATGACAAAGTCAAAGGTCAAACTCAGGCAATTTTGGCCCCAGAGGCTGTACTCTTTTTTTTTTTTTTTTTTTTTTAATGTTTATTTTTGAGAGAGAGAGGGAGAGAGAAAGCAGGGGAGGGGCAGAGAGAGAGAGAGAGAGAGACAGAATCCAAAGCAGGCTCCAGGCTCTGAGCTGTCAGCACAGAGCCTGACCTGGGGCTCAAATTCAGGAGCTGTGAGATCATGACCTGAACTGAGACCAAGAGTTGGAAGCTTAACTGATTGAGCCACCCAGGTGCCCCTGGAGGCTATTTTCTTTACCTCTATGTTATATTGTCTCTTCACAATATGGAATCTGCTCATCTATAATGGACATGCCATTCAACTTGCCTGTACCACTCCCCCATGTCCCAATATGCATCTTTATCTTCTTTTAATGAGTAGATACCTTCTTGATCCTCCCCTCCTCTGCCATAGCTGATTGGACTAGAGGGTAGGTAGAAAAGCTGGTCCAATCAGATTGTTTCTCCCAGAAATTAGTAAATAGTCTTACTTAAGCTCTTGACCTAGAAAGTGATGACACAAGGGCAAAGCAGGGAGAGATGTTTGACCCACAAGTAAGTAGGTAGTGCAGACAAAGCAGGCTTGTGGAGAGGCAGTCAGAAAAGAAGCAGAGTTAAGAAGCCCAGAAGAGGGTGGAGGGGTAGCTGCCTGGGATTCTGGAGCTTTCCAGGTCCTGGTTTGCTCCTACTAAGGCCTTACATACTGCCTTTTCTGTTCTTGGGGATCTATACCAGTTACCTCTCTTCCTTTAAATAAACTTCTCTTTCAGTTTGAGCTCACCTGAATGACTTCCCTTACTTTTGAAACCAAGTATGCCATCTAAAAACATGCCCATTTTCAATTTACCCATTTTCTTTTGGTTTCCCAGTAGCATTTTCTTTACATAAATCCTTTACATTTCTTGTTCAGTTCATTCCTAAATATATTTTTGTTGTTTTTTGCTCTTTACAATGATAATCTGTTCATTGTTGTCCCCTTTATATCTTTTTTTTCCCTTTATATCTTTTTTAAAAAAATGTTTATTATATTTGAGAGAGGGAGTGTGCTCACGAGTGGAGGAAGGGCAGAGAGAGGGAAATAGGATCTGAAGTTGGCTTTGTGCTGACAGAGAGCCCGAAGTGAGGCTCAAACTCATGTACCTACCATGAGATCATGACCTGATCCCAAGAGGTTCACTTAGCTGACTGAGCCATCCAGGTGCCCCTACATCTTAATCTATAAAAATTCTACTTCCATTGGGGCGCCTTGGTGGCTCAGTCAGTGAAGCATCCGACTTCAGCTCAGGTCATAATCTCATGGCTCATGGGTTGGAGCCCTGTATAGCCTGGTTGGGATTCTCTCTCTCTCCCTTTCTCTCTGCCCCTCCTCTGCTCACACACACTCTCTAAATAAACTTAAAAAAAATTCTGCTTTCATCAACTGAGACTGCTAAATGTCAATGGTTTGTAAATGTGAATTATTCTTTTAAAATAATGTTTTATCTATTAAAATAATGTTTCCTACTAGATATATCTGTTCTCTGCTTTCATTTGTTCTGCTGATGATTCATGTGAGGATGATGATGATTCATCTGTTGGAAATGAGCCACAGGGATCCCAAAGAAGTATAGAATTTTCTGTAACCTGTTTTGAAAAGAAAGTCTCATATATGAATAGAAACATTGAGTTTTCAACATCTAGCTGATATGAAAACATAAAATGAGGAAATCTATTTTTAATAAGACC
Source organism: Panthera leo (assembly GCF_018350215.1). NCBI lineage: Eukaryota > Metazoa > Chordata > Mammalia > Carnivora > Felidae > Panthera > Panthera leo. The sequence continues at coordinate 79,537,750 of NC_056681.1, read as the reverse complement.
AATTTCTCAGATATAAAATAATAAGACAATAGAGGGCATTATCTGGGTATATATTTTGTTTTTTTTAAAAAAAAATTTTTTTTGATGTTTATTTATTTTTGAGACAGAGAGAGACACAGCATGAACGGGGGAGGGTCAGAGAGAGAGGGAGACACAGAATCTGAAGCAGGCTCCAGGCTCTGAGCTGTCAGCACAGAGCCCGACACGAGGCTCGAATGGACCGTGAGATCATGACCAGAGCCGAAGTCGGACGCTTAACTGAGCCACCCAGGCGCCCCTGGGTAAATATTTTGAATACAGTAGACAACAAAATAAAGATTAAGAGAAATTGATATCTCACTCTTAATATAGGCATATTATCCTTTATCCAAAACCTTTGGCCAGATGTGTTTCAGAACTCAGAATTGTTAAGACTTTAGACAGGAGTATAATGCACATACCATATTTTCTGTAACACCTCAGCACGGTCTGGAGCAGCATCTTATAATCAAACATATTAATAGTCATGTAACAAAAATACATTAGTATGAACCCTAAGCAGGATAAATAAAGGCTATATAACCTATATAATATCCATATATATGTTCAGGTCAGATTTGCTGCCAAATGAGTTTGACTCAGCCTTATGAAAAACTTTAGGTTTCTAAAGCTTTTTTAGATTTTGGAATTTTATTTTATTTTATTTTTTAATGTTTATTATTTTTGAGAATGAGAGAGAGACAGAGAACAAGCAGGGAAGGGGCAGAGAGAGAGGGAGACACAGAATTGGAAGCAGGCTCCAGGCTCTGAGCTGTCAGCACAGAGCCCGATGCAGGGCTAGAACTCACAGACCTGATCATGACCTGAGAGCTGTAGTCAGCTGCCCAACCGACTGAGCCACCCAGGTGCCCCAGATTTTGGAATTTTAGATAATGGCTTATAGACCTGTGTAAGCAGATATGTTCAGATTTCAACATCTGGCCAGCTCTGGGGGTCAATTAAAGAGTTCTTTGAAGTCCTGGCTATGTTAGATAGTCCTGTGGTTTAGGATGTTTAGTCTAAAGGCAAAGGAGTACACTTTTAGAAGGACAAAATACAGACTTTGAAGTAATTATTGAAAAAGTAATGGGTTAAGTATCTTGACTTGCATTCTTAAGCTTTGTCTTCAGTCATTACTTCAGTGTGTGGTGCTTTGGTTGAAAAGAATTTCACTAACAGTGCCTAGAAAATCTTAACATAAAAAGTTGCTGTATTTTTCCTTAGGCCTATCAATGAAGGGATCCTTGATGTTTTTATTTCTAGTACATAGACTCCCTTCCCTCTAAATATCCTGACTGTGAAGATAATTGTTTCAGTTGAGTCTTTTAAAGTACCCGAATTAAGGAACCTATTCAGTCATCATATACATTGAGTGCCTACTCTGTGTCAGACTGTGCTAGATACTGAGGATGTAGTCTGGTGGCAGAGAAGCACACATCAATAGGACATTACAGTATCATGAGATAAGTGATGTGAAAGGGTAAGTACAGTGTGCCATGGAACCCCATGTTCTGGGGAGAGGGAAGGACTGAAGGCTGAGTAAGAAATTAGGCAGGTGAATGGGGGAGGGAAATAAAAAATGTTCTGACAGTGATTTTCTAAGTGTGGTTGGTTCATGGACCAGCAACATCAACATCACCTGAGAACTTGTCAGAAATGCAGATTCCTGGGCCCTATCACAGATCTACTGAATCAAAAACTCTGGGGGTGGAGCCTATCAATCTGTGTTTTAATAAGCCTGCCCATCCAAGTGGTCTCAAGCCCACCAAAGTTTGAGAACCACTGTTATAAACAGCAAATATGATAAAACCAGAGTGTGTAAGCGAGATGTTTAGTGTGTCTAAATGGCACTATTCACTAGCATATCTGTATTGGAGTGGGGTGGCAGAGTAGGGGGATCATGGAAATGACAGATGAGGTTGGAAAAGTAAACATGCTTCACTTGGGGGTTTTATGCGCCATGTTAAAGAGTTTGGGCTTCATTTATTCAACAAATATTTATTGCCATGTCTACATTATAAGTATAGTGTACAAAATGGATTCCCCTCTTGTCAGGGAACTTAGCCAAATAAGCAAATAAATGTATATGTCGGGTGGTAAAAAAAAATGTTATGACACAACAACTTGGATGAATCTCCAGAGAATTATGCTGAGTAGAAAAAGGCAATCCCAAAAGGTTAATACTGTATAATTCCATTTATATAACATTCTTGAAATAACAAAACTATAGAAATGGAGAACAGATTAGTGGTTGCCAGGGGTTACAGAGGGGGTGGAGGTTGGAGGGAGGTGGGTGTGGCTATAAAAGATATAAAAGAGTAACAGGAAGCTCTGTGGTGATGGAACTGGAAATGTTCTGTATCTGAACTGTATCAATGTCAATATCCTAGTTGTGATATTGTACTATAGTTTTGTAAAATGTGACCATTGGGGGGAACTGAGTAAGGGGTAAACAGAATCTGTCTGTATTATTTCTTACAACTGCCTGTAAATCCATAATTGATTCAAAATAAAGTGTTTTTTCAATGCTATCAATATAAATTAGGTTAGAGGATTGAAAGAGATGAGAGGATTTATTTTATATGGGATAGTTAGGAAAGGCCTAAAGGAAATAAGAGAATTACATATGAATATCTGGAAACTATTAGAAGTATGAAGGCCCTGAGAGTATGCTTGGTGTAGGGACACTGGTGGATACAGTGGGGTGAGCAAGGAAGAGAGCAAGGGGAAATGAAATCAGAGAGTTGATAGAGATGGTGGTTGTAGAGACAGATCATACAGGGTCTTGTAGGTCATAATTAAGGACTTCTCATTCTGAGTAAAATGGGAAGCTATGGAAGAGTTTGTTTTGTTTTGTTTTTATTATTTTGAGACAGAGAGAGAGAGAGCAAGGGAAGGGCAGAGAAAGAGGGAGAGAGAGAGAGAATCCCAAGCAGGTTTCGCATGGAGCCCAATGAGGGACTTGATCTCACAAAGTGTGAGATCATGACCTGAGCCGAAATCAGCAGTCAGAAATCACGGAGCCATCCAGGCACCCCTAAGCTATGGAAGAGTTTTAAGCAGAAAAGTAACATGATCTAATTTATGTTTTAAAAGTATCACTTCACTGTAAAAAAATTGAGTGGGGGGAGTATGAGATTATGGGGGTTTGGACTAAGGTGGCAGAGGAGGAGGTAATAAGAAATAGTTTCATTGTGAATAAGTTTTGTGGGTCCAGCTAATTGGATATTCTGATAGATTGGATGTGGGATGTGAGAGGAGAGGAGTCAAGAATGATTCCAAGGTTTGGGCCTGAGCAAGTGGGAGAATGGTGTTACTACTTTTATGAAAGAAGAGCAATATATGGCAGAAAATGAACAGTTTAGGTTTGGGCTTTTTGAGATGCCTGTAGACATCCCAGTGGAGATGTTATATAGCCTATTGGATAGGTAAACATGTCTGGAATTTGGGTAGGAGTCAGGCTAGATATATGAATTTGGGAGGCAGTAGCACATAGATATTTAAAGTCAGGGTCTGGGTGAGAACTCTAATGAGTGAGTATATGTAGATAGGGAAGAGAAGAGGTCTGTGGAATAAGACCTGGACACTCCAATTTTTGGAGATTGGAAGATAAAGGAGAACTTAACAAAGAATGCAGAGAAGGAATGGCCACTGGGGTAGGAGGAGAACCAAGGGAGAGGGGTATCTTGGAGACCAAGTGAAGAAAGTGTTTTAGAAAGAAGAGAACAACCAAATAAGTCAACTGCTACTGATAGGAAGAATGAAATAAGAACTGAGTTTGTCCTTCAGACAAATATATATTTGGCAAAAAAAAAAAAAAAAAAAAACAAAAAAAAACAAAACAACCCGAAAAAAAAAAAAAAACGAAAAAAAACCCCAAAAAACAAAAAACCACCTTTAATGTAGATTAACCTTAAAATATTCCTTGGGATGCCTGGGTGACTCATTTGGTTTAGCATCTGACTCTTGATTTCGTTTCAGGTCATGATCTCAGGTTTATGAGATAGAGCCCCATGTTGGGCTCTGTGCTGGGTGTGGAGCTGGCTTAAGATGCTCTCCCTTTCTCTAAGAACAAAACAAAACAACAAAACAAAACAAAACAAAACAAAACTGTCCTTGGTTCCAGAGAGAAATAGAGAAGTAAAACAAATTTTACTAATTACTTTCTAAATTAGACCATTATTTTATTGGTTAGAATGCTGCTTTTAGGGGCGCCTGGGTGGTTCAGTTGGTTAAATGTCTGATTCTTGGTTTTGGCTCAGGACATGATCTCACTGTTCGTGAGTTTGAGCCCCACATGAGGCTCCCTACTGACAGTGCAGAGCCTGCTTGGGATTTTGCCCTTCCCTCTCTCTGTGCCCTTCCCCTGCTCGCTCTCTCTCTCTCTCTCTCTCTCTCTCTCTCAAAATAAATAAATAAACATTAAAAAACAAAGAATGCTGCTTTTAAGGGATTAGTCTCTCTCTCTCTCTCTCTCTCTCTCTCTCTCTCTCTTTAATGGACTAGTTGCCTAAAAGGTACAGATGTAAAAACTACAGGTGGGAGGAAGGCGGGATCTTGTGAGGCAGGAGTTTTGGATATTTCTGCCATGTGGGCTGAATAGTATATAGGCCAGTTTTCAGAGAAAATAGTTCTATGTAACACCAAAAATTTACTGCTAAGCTACCAGGCTCTATGCAGAGAGGTAACCTGCCCAAAGCCCTAGCTTATAGGTAGTAGAATTGGCATTTGAACCCAGGCAGTCTGGCTCAGGAGCCCAGGAGTTTCACCACCACTCTCAGCAGATAAACAGAAATTGAGACAACAAATTGGGCAAGGGTACTGCTTAGAACTGTCTAAGCAGAAAGCAAAAAGGGAAGTAATTATAAAAACAACAAACCTGGATCCTCCTAGGACCTAAGAGCAGGACCAGGGCAAGGTCTCTGGAAGGACGGTGAGTTGGTAATTCATCAGGAAGCAGGCAGGGTGATCTAATTCCCAAATGGCAGACTCCATATATGCTGCATGCAGTGTATGTTCTAGGCTTCTACAAATAAAATGTTTTATCTTCAATTATGTTCTTTTCCATAAATTTACAACAGCATAAACAGGCACAGATAACATATTAAAGCATAGACTTTTATCAAGTATAAGAGGAGCACCAGCCTAGGAGTCTAAAGAATTGGGTTTTGTTCATTCATAAATGCTCATGGAAACTTTCAGGAGTGATGGATATATTCGATATATTGAATATCTTGATTGTAGTTTTAGTCTCACAGATGTGTACATATGGCAAAACTTAACACTTTAAATATGTACAGTTTATTAAAGTCATTTATACTTCAATAAAACTGTCTAAAATGTTTATGGAGTTCCCACAGTGCTGGCACTAGGCTATAAAAAGGATATAGGCAGAACCCCATCCCTCAAAGGATTTTTATTCAAGTCTGGGGCCCAGACATGGAAGCACACGGGTCAGAGAGCAACAGAGGTTGCAACATAGAGACCATGTGCTATGCCTCATTTTCCTTTTCTAGAATGTCTGCTTGCTTGCCTCAGAGAATATGGGCAAAATCCAATGAAAACACTTTGTGATAAATGCTATAAAAATATACAGAAGTTGTTTTCAAAACAAGATGATTCCTGTTCAACAGCCTATTTAGAATCCTTGCTGAGCTATTTTCAAATAATGCCAATATAAAATAATTACTGAAGGTGTTGTATCTATACACAAAATAATGAAAAATTGTCAGACTTTACTTGCCATTATTATCATAGTAATGTCATTTGTGTGACTTTGGGTAAGTAACTTCTCTAAGCCTTCTCTATAAAATGGAAATATTAAAATTGACCTCTAATGTTGTTTTGAAGATTAAATAATGTGTGTTAACTGTTTAGTACAGAGTGATAACAAAAGGTACCTCTGATTTGAATTTTTTATTTTATTTTATTTAAAAATTTTTTAAATGTTTGTTTTATTTTGAGAGAGAGAGAAAGAGAGAGAGAGAGAGAGAGAGCGAGCAGGAATGGAAGAGGGGCAGAGAGAGAGGGAGATACAGAATCCGAAGCAGGCTCCAGGCTCTGAGCTGTCAGCACAGAGCCCAATGTGGGGCTTGAACCCACAAACTGTGAGATCATGACCTGAGCCAAAGTCAGCCGCTCAACCAATTGATGCACCCAGGTGCCCCTTATTTTATTATTTTTTAATGTTTATATATTTTTGAGAGAGAGAGAAAAACACAAGTGGGGGAGGGGCAGAGAGAGAGGGGGACAGAGAAGCCAAAGTGGTCTCTGTCTACTGTGGGGCTCAAACTCACGAACTGGGAGACCATGACCTGAGCTTAAGTCTGATGCTTAACCAACTGAGCCACCCAGGTACCCCTGATTTGAATTTTTAAAAAAAATGTTTATTTATTTATTTTGGGTGGGGGGAGGGGCAGAGAGTGAGGGAGAGAGAGAATCTGAAGCAGGTTCCATCCTGTCCACTCAGAGCCCGTCTTGGGACTCAAACTTGGAAACCATGAGATCATATCCTGAGCCAAAATCAAGAGTCCAGTGCTCTGAATGCTGGGTGTCTTAGTTGGTTAAGCATCTGACTCTTGGTTTCGGCTCAGATCATGATCTTACGGTTCGTGAGTTTGAGCCCCGCATTGGGCTCTGTGCTGACAGTGTGGAGCCTGCTTGATATTCTCTCTCCCTCTCTCTCTGCCTGTCCTTTGCTTATGCATATGCACACTCTCTTGCTCTCAAAATAAATAAACTAAAAAAAAAAACAAGGCGGGGGGAAATGTAATAAAAAGCCTCTAGACAGAGGTAGATTTAATTTGAAGCAAATGAGGATTATGTTTCAGGACTTCTCCAGCACAGGCTCCTTCTAAGGCTCAGTGAGGTCTCCTTGTAGTGAGGAGAGTACATCAGTAGTCCCAACCCTGTGAAGTGCTGCCCCACCGGGGGTACCTGCCTATGCTATCTAATTCTCCTTCACTTCCCTGTTTCTGTTTCTTCCAACTGCAAAAGGAACTTTAGACAATACCAGCGATCAGCAAGATTTCAGAACAAGGATAAAATTGATTTCTGTGGGAAGATCTCAGTATACCCCACAAATAGGTAATTCTTGTTATTCTATTTTACTAGTGTTGAAACCAATACCCAGAGATTATATGATCTGCCTCAGGTCACAAATCAGCAAATAGAAGCAGCAGCAGCAGCAGCAGCAGCAGCAGCAGCAGCAGCAGCAGCACAGTAATAGAATCTGTGAGTCTTGTCTTACACCCTTGTGCCTAAGCACACGAATATATCTCCTGAGCGACTATGAAGGTCTGCGCTGGCTGATCATACATAAACTCCAGAGGATGGTGCCACTGACCTTCCAAAACTTGCACCATTCCTTGAGTAATTGATATGTCCTCAGGCTTCACTAGCTTGTGACCTCAGAACAAGGCCATGCACCTAAATATCCAAACCACACCTCTGAGCCCATGGAACTGGGGAGTCTATTCCTTTGCTGAATTCACATGCTCCTCCCCACCTGCCCCAAATCCAAGGAGCAGTTTTTTAGGAAGGCTTGTTATTTTCATCAGTCCCTTGCTTCCAAAGTGGCTTCTTCCAAGGCCCTGGGAGAAGTCCTAGCAGTGCATTCAAATGGGTGTATGTTTTGGTAAAAGTTGTAAGTGTTTTAACTGCGATCATTTCAGATTTCTGTCTGTTTCTACTACTACTTTCGCTCCATTATACTCTCCCTGTCTATGGTGGTATTGGAGTGACTGTGGGCCTTTTTATAGGATCTGGCTAAGAAGAAGTGAATACTATATATGTTGTGCTTCAAAAAAAATTTTTTTAAGCACATTAAGTTGAAAATACACTGCTTCTAACACCTTTAATGTCAGAGATTGACATACAATAAAGGTTCATATTTAAAGTGTACAATTTGATATGTTTTAATTTATGTATAGCCTGAGAAACCATCACCAAATCAAGATTATGAGCAGACCCATCACCCTCAAAAAGTTTCCTCATGCTTCTTTGTAATTCCTCCCCCCTGCTCTCATTGCCATCCTTAACCACTAATTTGTCAGTTTAGTTTGCATTTTCTATAACTTTCTATAAATGGAATCATATAATATGTACTCCTTTTTGTCTGGCTTTTTTCACTCAACTGTAGTTGTTTTGGGATCCATCCATGTTTTTTTGTGTGTATCAGTAATTTTTTCCTTTTTACTACTGTTGTATTCCATTTTGTGTATATGTTGCAATTTCCTTATCCATTCTACTGTTGAGACATTTTGGATTGTTTCTAGTTTAGGGGCTATTATTACAATGCTGCTGTGAAGATCTGCATATAATTCTTTGTATGATCCTGTACTTTCATCTCTCTTGGGTAAATACCTGGAAGTAGAATGGCTGGGTCAGATGATAGGTTTATAGTTAATTTTTAAGAAATTGCCAAGTTTTCCAATGATTGTGATGAGATGTTGGGGGGTGATTGTGGGGTTTGTGAGGTCTGGAGCCGATGGCCAAGAAAGAATTCTTGAAGTCGTCCTTGGTGCAAAAAGGTGATTTTATTAAAGCACAGGGACAGGACCCATGGGCAGGAAGGGCTGCCCCTGACCCTGTGGAGAGACTGGTTATATATTTGGGAGTTGGGGGAGGTAAAGTCCAGGGGAAATTTCCAATGAGATTTTCATATGCTAAAGAAGACTCAGAGGATACTTGGAGGCCTAGGTATTGTCAAGCGAAGGTTGTTTTAATATTAAGACGTAGGGAGTTCTGGGAGAAACCTTTTACTTTGCCAGCCTGAAGTATTTGTCAATGGGCTGCAGGTTATAAGGAAATGTAATTCTATCTGCCATTTCCTTCTGCCTTTGTTTCCCACATCAATTGTATCATATTGTGTTCCCACTAGCAATGTATGAAAGTTCTAGTTGATCCATATGTTCTTGCTGATTCTTAGTACGGCCAGCTTTATATCTTAGCCATTCTAATAAGGGTAGCAGAATCACTGTGATTTTCCTGGATATTTCCCTAATAGTGAATGATGTAGAGTATATTTTCAGTGTGCTTATTTGCCAGCTTTAGATCTTCTCTGTGAAGTGTCTTTTCAGGTCTTTTGCCCATTTGAAAATTTTTTGTGTTGTTTGTTTACTTATTATTGAGTTTTAAGAGTTCTTTATATATTTTGGATATTCCAAGGTGTGGTCTGACTCCATATGGTCAGGATAAAGCAATCACTATGAATGACAGACTACTTCCAAAGCTGATAACTGTGTCTTGAATAATGCTACTGGGGACACCCCCTACCCCAATCTGCCATGTAGTTCATACAACACTGGGCCAAACTACTCTGTATGGGAAAAATTCTCTCTGTTTTTCCTCTGCTCGCACTCTACTACCACACTTCACTTCTGACACCAGATGTGTGGGTTTCCCACACATCAGGCAATTCTCTGACACCTGCTGAGTATCCCATAATTTAACTCAAATATGACACTACTTGAAGTTAATGTCAGATCCCATAGGGTAAGGGCTCAGCCCCACAAGACTGACCACCCCCCCTTCAGATGCCAATCTCAGTTCCCGGTTGTCATTTGTACTTCTGACTGATCATCTCTGAATCTCATGTCATATTCCTTCGGTTTGATAATTTGCTAGAATGACTCACAGAACTCAGAGAAATACCTAATTTACCTTTACCAGTTTATTCTAAAAGGAAGTGATAAAGGATACAGATTAACATCCAGATGGAAGAGATGCCAAAGACAAGGTATAGGGGGAGGGGCACGGAGTTTCCATGTCTTTGCCAGGTGCCACCCTCCCAGTACCTCCATCCTCAGTCCTCCTTGTGTTCAGCAAGCTGGAAGCTCTTTGGACCTCATACTTTTGGGACTTTTATGGAGGCTTCATCATGTAGGCATGAATGATCATTAACTCTATTTCCAGCCTCCTCTTCCTAGAGGATGGGGGCGGGGGGGGGGGGGCGCTGAAAGTTCTAAGTTTCTAATCATGGCTTGGTTTTTCTGGTGACCAGCCCCCATCTGGAGCCCACCAACCATTGCCTTATTAGAACAAAAGATACTCCTATCACTTAGGAAATTACAAGGCAAAAGTTTTAGAAGCTCTGTGCTAGGAACCGGAGGCAGAGGCTAATATATACATTTTCTGTTATTTCCACACTCTTAAGTCCTTTTCACAGCTTTTCTTCTAGCGTGGGGGAAAGAGAAGTTCAGACCTGCATGTTAGCCTTCCTACAGTGTAGTCTTAAAATTTCCCATGGGCAAATGCTTTAACAAAAATACAATACCTCTTGAAAGAACCATCACTTTCAGGGACATTCCAGTCTACATAGGCAATTAGAAAAATAAAAATCAAAAACAGCTCTCTTACTCAGAAAGCATGTAGTCCTGCCAATAATACTCCCAATTTGTGTCCCTGAAGGAAAGACTTAACATTTTAGATTTTCAAATGCTTTACAATTGCCTGTACTTGGCTTCGCAGTTGTCTCCAGGAATAGTAGATGGATTCTTGCTTGTGGTTTACATTTTGCAGGTTCCATTTTGACAACTTTTCCCCAAAGCAGAGATTTTCATCTCTACTTCTAGAACATTTGTAATAAATATCACTTTTTCACCTTCTCAAAACACTAAACTTACTTATCCACTAGACACTGAAATACATTTAGATATGTATGGGTGTGTGTGTAGATACACATATGTATATACTACTTTATATATATGTATATGAGTTACAAGTGTTCCATATAGATAAGTATATATATTTGCATCTTTCTCTTCTAAAGAACTTCTGGTAGAGGAGGGCTTGGGAAGTCTTTGAATCAATGAACAAGCATTTTGGAGGCTCCTAATGCTCCTAAATGTGTGAGCCTAGCATTTAGCCATTTCCAAACACTGGTAAACTGATAAAAGAGTGAGGGAGTGACCATAAATGGAGCCAAGAAGTGTATGGCAGAATGTTCCTTCCATCCTAAACTTGTCCTTGCTGCTATAACCTTTAGTTATGCAAAAAACAAAGGTTTTATAGAGGGATGTAGAATAGGAAATTTTATTGCAGAATTTTGAAAGGCTTTGGAAACTAAAACCAAATCAACCAAAGGAATTTTTAAAATCCCTGTTGTTTGCAGAACATTATAGGATCAAAAAGCATTATACCTCTCATTATCCTCTGATTGCCTTGTCCTATTCAATATAGCACTGTCATCATCCTCACCGTCATTATCACATAACATAAGTATTGGTCTTACTTATTTGCATTAATCATCTGCCAGGCACCAAACTATGTGCTTTATACATTTTATCTTTCAGTAACTCAGAAGGGCCCTATGTGTTAGATATTATTATCCCTTTTCACAGATTAAAAAAAAAGCACAGAGAAATTAATCTCCTCTCAGTCATAAACTAGTAAGTGAAGTTAAAAATCAAACATCCATTGAACCAGAGTCATGCTCATAATAAGCTTACCATATTCACTCAATAATTAATATTTGTAGAAGCAGATTTACCATGAACTAGTGAAGCTTAAGTTGCAGGCCCCTTGAGTTGTACAACTCCCTTCCAAAGCCTTGGGTGTGGGGTCCCTAATGATGTGTTCACATGGCCATGTGCTTTTGTAAAATGAGCTATCAGTTAAGATGCTTTTTTCTTCTAACTCCTCTTCCATCACACTTTCCCTTACATCATGGGGCATTAGAATGGCTGTGGAAATTTATATACTGAATTGGGGATTTAGGGATACATTTAATTTGGATTTTGTGTGATATTTAATGTAGTACAATCACTTATGTACAGTTGAGTGACTGGCTTTTAGTAATACTCTAGCCACTGATTGTGCCAACTCACCTACTATTGTGACATTGGAACTAAAAGAGTTAAAAAGTGGTGGGGGGGAACCAAAGAAAATGGAATTAGAGCAAAAATTACATTTTTTGACATCTCAAATTTAACTAGTATAAGAACTCATAAATCTTAAAATTAAGCTCCTTACTATTGGAGTTAGCTCATTAAGCCATTAAGGAAATTAGGTACAATATAACTTTTTATTACATTTTAGAGAGATTTTTATTAAGTGGTTTATATAAATGAGCATCATTTTTCTGAGTAATGTGCTTATATAAAGCAGCTCATTCCCCTGTGGTGCCTGATGAAGCATAAATTTGATGAGAAAGAACCCTGGCATATGATCACATGTGATGTGTGATGAATTTATAACATTGGCCCTCCCAGTTTGAATTGTCAGATGAGTAGTGAGAGACCTATCTGGCACATACTTAATGAAGCATTTGTCAAATGAATGAGCAAATGAATGAGTGAGTGAATCATTAGATTTATAGCATTTATATATCATTGGATTTACATGATCAAGACCTGTTGGTTCAGAGAGGCTGAGTGATTTACTTCCTAACATTGAGTGGCAGGGTGAGAGAAGGACTCAGGTTTCCCGACTTTCAATCCTGTGCTCTTTAACAAGATTTCAGATTGTGAATATTTTCTAGAAGGCTTTAAATAACCTCTACCAATTCCAACAACTAAAGTACCTCTTTTATATCTTGGAGATTGTTGTTCAATGGAAAAGGATTCTTAGAAAATCCAAGAACTTAGACAGTGATTGTTTTAAAGATGCCTTCATGTTATCTGACCTGGTTCTGATAAATAAGATGCCAAAAGAGTCTTGGGGGCTCTTTAGATCAAGGGTTTTCAAACTGAGGGTCTTGGCCTATTAGTGGTTAGTGAAATCAGTTTAGTGGCTGATTTTTTTTACTAGAATAAAAAAGAAAATATCAGATTGTATTGCCATGTGGTAAGGAACTAAGTATTATTTAGGAAAAACTTTTGTATGCACCTTGTCACAATATAAAATGTTTTTGGTGTTTTGTTTTGTTTTGTTTTGTTTTGCTGTGGATGATAGTCAAGATTAAAAAAACAAAAAGCAAAAAACAACTAGAGGTGGTAACCCAAGTTTGGAGAACAGAATAAGAATGTAACATCAGTGTAATATGAATTTGGGAGGAATAAACCTGGGGTGTAAATGTAATTTTTTGGGATTGAAGAGGAGGGAGGACTACCACAGTTAGGCCAGCACTTAAATGATACACGGAGGAGGAAAAGCTCAGAGCCCCTGTGGTATGACTGGAGGTCGGGGTCTGGAGGTCTCCACATAATTGGTTGGAGACTTAGGAGCATGGGAAACCTCTCACTGGCTGCAGGTTCAGCCTGAGCTTGGGCCTGTAATAGATTCTGACGTGGTCAGGCTTCCAAGGGGCCAGTTTGGGGCAGAGGATCTCACTGGGCTTGGGGGAAGATCAAGGTTGTTGACTTTAAAGTTGGTTGAGCTCCAGTTACAAGTGTAGTTGGTTTTATTCAGTGTTAGATTTTGAAGGAGAAGCATGAAGGGATATGTCTGTGGAGTTGTGGAAGATCCTATAGGCTATGGAGTGGGGGATAGGCAAGGATGGGTTTAGGAAGGTATCACTATTACCTTTTTTTCTTCAGATTGCTTAGCACATAGAACAGTTATATATTTATAATAGTATAGTGCTGTATGGAATAATCTCCAAGTAGAATAGTGATTATGACAGTGCTATATCCACTTTTCATTAGCATTTTCCTAGTGAATCTTTTTCAATTCCTTTATTTTTGACATTTCTTTGATATGTTGTTTTAAGGGTGTCTCTCATAAATAGGATAGAGTTATTATCTTTTTAAAGGTGATTTTATTTTATTTATCTATTTTTTTAAATGTTTATTTATTTTTGAGAGAGAGAAGTGTGAGTGGTGGAGGGGCAGAGAGAGAGAGGAAGACACAGAATAGGAAGCAGGCTCCAGACTTCGAGCTGTCAGCACAGAGCCTGATGCAGGGCTTGAACTCATGAACCATGAGATCATCACCTGAGCCAAAGTCAGACGCTTAACTGACTGAGCCACCCAGGCGCCCCGGGATATAGTTATTTTTAATTAAAAATATACCAAATGTTGGGGTGCCTGGGTGACTCAGTCGGTGTGGCATTTGACTTCGACTCAGGTCATGATCTCGTGGTTTATAAGTTCAAGCCCAGAGCCTGAAGCCTGCTTCAGATTCTGTGTCTCCCTCTGTCTATGCCCCTTGCCCACTCACACTCTGTCTCTCTCTGTCTCTCAAAAATAAATAAACGTTAAAAATTAAAAAAAAAACCCAAATGTTAAACAGTATTTTTATTAGGAAGGTGAATACCTGTCAAGATTCAAATATCTAAAAGAAACAATTATAAGAAAATAATTTAAAATGTTAATTGTAGGGGTGGCTGCTTGGCTCAGTTGATAGAGTATGAGACTCTTGACCTTGGGGTTGTGAGTTTGAGCCCCACTTTGGGTGTAGAGATTACTTAAAAATAAGATCTTAAAAAATATGTTAATTATAGGGGCGCTTGGGTGGCTCAGTCAGCTAAGTGTCTGACTCTTGATCTCAGCTCAGGTCTTGATCTCAGGATCATGAGTGGAGGCCCTGCATTGGGCTCTGCACTAGGTGTGAAGCCTACTTCTGGATTAAAACAATTAATTCACCAAGTAGTTTGAAATATAACTCAGAAATCTGAGTTATAAAATTATAGTTACTAGAGTAAGTGACCACCAAAAAAAAAAAAAAAAAAAAAAAGGAAGGGTAGGAGCAAATAGCACTATCAGGTTTTATTAAACCAATTCCAGATTATTAAGGATTTGACATCTACCAATTTAACTGAGAAGATAAAAATAATAAAAAAGATATTAAAAACAGAAAAATTAAGAATACAAAGAGTTAAGTGTAGTTTTGTGCCTGCTGTTTTTACTTGTTTTATCCAGTAGTAGGATAGATTTGGGTCGAATATTCATGCTGTTTTACCTGATCCACTTTGTCATGTCATGAAAAAGGCCGGCTAAAGATCAGAACCAGGAAAGTCACCTGGCCCACACTAGCATCAAACTTGTGGGATTACAAGCATCAGATAATTTATCTGAATGGGCCCACTACAAATAGCTGTGAATTACATTATTATGCACACTGTCATTATTCCAGCAGCTGCATTTTCTGTTCTGATTATTTTTGCAGAGGATAAATTTCTTCTCTGTTTCAGTGTTAACAGAAAGAGGGTTAAAATTGGATGGTCAGTGTGGTTAAACATGGACCAACCCAATGGGGGCAACAGATACCAAATAGGTTCATTTTCAAACCCAATATTAGGCAAAACTTAAAACTCATAATTATCATATTTCCAGGTAAAACAGAAGTACTTTGTGGGCTATAGTGAGCTAACTTAAACAGTAGCATTTAATAGTATATCAAATGTCCTATGTAACAGCCATGGTTAATTAGTATATGGCAATAATTATGCCAATGATATGGAAACACCAAGATAATATCTGAATTAAGTAGTAATTATATCAGAAAGGATTTAAGAGATAACTCCATCAGAAATTATGTCATCAGACTTACTGAGAAAATGATCATTGTTGAAGCTGAATGATACTCAGAGGTTCTGTTCTCCCTACTTTTGTGTATCTTTGAAAATTTCCATTATAGAAGTGATAAACAAACAAACAAACAAATGAAAGTGTGGAAAAACCAAATCACTGTTTTATTTCTGTAGAAGTAAAAATAAAGCTTTAAGTGACAGGTTATAGAAAAATTGAATACTACAACGAGTGTCTGGCCTTTACCACGAATCGAATTTGTATTTATTAAGTGTTTTGCATTCATTTTTCTGTGTATATGTATGGGCTTCAGTGCTCATGATATATGTGATAAGTTTGAGAAAAAAATTTTATAGGGTTTATACCACAATGTAAATGTCAGATATTCTTATTTACTTTGAAAATAGCCAGTGGCCAATGTCACTGAAGCTGATAGATAAAGGGCAGCATGGTCTTGTCATTTTAGTAACAGATCCTAAGAAATGGGCTGTGATCTCAGTTTTGCTTACTAAAAAACAAACCAATCCATTCATTATCTAAGTGACACTTAATAAGGGTTCAGCACTGTACTGGAACAGTGTGATCTAACAGTTACAGTAAAATGGTAGATCTGGAGTCACACATGGGCTAGAATCCTGGCTTGGCCAATTATAGCCATGTGATCTTGGGCAAATAACTTAAACTTACTAGATCAAGCTCAATTTCCTTTTCTCTAAATGGGAGCAATAATAGCTAACTCAGAGGGTTGTTGTGAGGATAAAATGAGATACAGCTCATTAAGTGTCTAGAACAGTGTCTGGCATATAGCATGTACAATAAATGGTGGTTATTATTATTTTTTAAAAGTTTATTTTGAGAGAGAGGAGAGGGAGAACATGAGTAGGTGAGGGGCAGAGAGAGAGAGAGAGAGAGAATCCCAGGCAGGTTCTGCACCATCAGAGAGGAGCCCGATGTGGGGCTTGAACCCGTGAACTGTGAGATCATGACCTGAACTGAAAGCAGGAGTCAGACATTTAACCTACTGAACCACCCAGGCGCCCCAGTGATGATGATTATTATCTATCTGCCCCATTGAATATGATATATTCTCTCCATGGTGGTAAGTAGAATATAGAAATATTCATAGTGGTAAGTAGAATATACACATAGAAATATTTTTTTCTATTGCACTAGGCATTCTAAGATAGACCATGTATGCAGGACAACCTAGTTCTTGACAAGAGCAGCATTATTCAGGTGCAGTTTTCTTGTGTCAACCTATCAGGCTCCTGTACTTTTGGGTATCTAACATCTAGGTGCCTGCAGCTTCCTGAGACTTAACATTTTGAGGAACCAGCTAAGTGGGAAGCAGGCCTGCTGAAACCTTGTTCTGCCCTCTAACTTTGCACCCGACATCTCCACAGCAGGATTGCTCTTCTAGGCACCCTCAATTCCAACTGATCTGAGTCCAGGCTTGCCTCTAGCATCATGACAATTGCCCAGAGCTCCCAAAATCAGATGTCCCCACTCCTGTTTTACCCCTCAGATCAGAGCACCTCTCCTTGCATGCCATTGTGTGAGTGGAGTTTAGCCACTATCCCTGGGCTTAGGTGTTAAGACTTCTATACATCTCTCCAGCTAAGAGAGGGTCCACCTTTTCTATTAATTGCTTTCCTGCTGCTGTCTTCTCCCAGGCTTTGTTTCCCACATACCCCAACCTATCCTAGCATGCTGCATGACACAAATAAGTATCTGTCTTGTAGAGGATATTCACTAAGTATTTGTTGAATTAATGATGTTCATGTTAATGATGGGGATGGGAGGGTATTCAGCTGGTATGGGCATGGGTGTGGGTAGTTCTATAAGTAACTATTTATTTTTAATGTTTTTTTTTTTTAACGTTTATTTATTTTTGAGACAGAGAGAGACAGAGCATGAATGGGGGAGGGTCACAGAGAGAGGGAGACACAGAATCTGAAACAGGCTCCAGGCTCTGAGCTGTCAGCACAGAGCCCGCCGCGGGGCTCGAACTCACGGACGGCGAGATCGTGACCTGAGCCGAAGTTGGACACTTAACCAACCGAGCCACCCAGGCGCCCCTTTAATGTTTATTTTTGAGAGAGGGGTGGAGGGGCAGAGAGAGAAGGAGACAGAGGATTTGAAGTGGGCTCTGTGCTGACAACAGAGAGCCTCATGTGGGGCTCAAGCTCACCAACTGTAAGATCATGACCTGGGCCAAAGTCAGATGCTTAGCTGACTGAGCCACCAGGTGCCCCAGTAATTGACTATTTAATACTTAGCACCAGACCTTATCTTGATGTTTTTATAGTCACTTTGATTATCTGAATGTCATTCTCTAGTATATTCCTGGGAAAGGCACATGAGAACAGCATTCCTGATAGCAATTTATTTGTGCCCTTTATATTTGAATCAGTTTTGCCCACAACAGTCATTTCAGACGTCAACATCTCAAACTTCTCAAAGCTCTGATCACTCCCATCTACCCTCATTGGCAATAGCAAATCTCACCTCCTACATGATAGAGGTAATAGAAGCCCCATTTTTTTAAATATAAAACATATAAGCCTACTTTCCTCCTTCCTTTCGTTACAACAGAGAGCCTATCCTTATTCGTCTTTAATGTTAATCCCTCTTTGTTTAGATTTCATTCCCTCTTTCTTTCTAAGGAACATTACATTGTCAGTTATCCTTTTATATCCTTGTATGTTCAAACATTCTCTCTTTCTCCCGATTAGACCCTTCTTATCAGGTTTTAAATACATTCAAGTCATCCCCAATTAAAAAAAATTTTTTTTAATGTTATTTTATTTTTGAGAGCAAGAGAGAGAGAGAGACAGAGTGTGAGTGGGGGAGGGGCAGAGAGAGAGGACACACAGAATCCAAAGCAGGCTCCAGGCTCTGAGTTGTCAGGGCAGAGCCCGATGCAGGGCTCAAACTCACGAACCATGAGATCATGACCTGAGCCAAAGTCAGACACTTAACTGACTGAGCCACCCAGGTGCCCCAAGTCATCCCCAATTTTTTAAAAAGGTCACTCAAGGGGCACCTGGGTGGCTCAGTTGGTTGAGCATCTGACTCTTGATTTTGGTTCAGGTCATAGCCCCAGAGTCATGGGATTGAGCCCATGTTGGGCTCCTCACTAAGCGTGGAGCCTGAGATTCTCTGTCTCCCTCTTCCCCTTTCCCTGCTCATGCTCTCTCTCTCTCAATAATAAAAAATAAAAAGGTCACTCAATCCCACATTCCCCTCTAGCTGTCATGTTATAATCTCCTTCCCTTGTGGACACACTTTCTCCACATGTGATTGTACATGCTGTGTAGCTGCTATGGGTGACTTCTCAATATCCATCTCCCATGTTTTCTACAGAAACTGATTCTGTTAGGAACGGTAATGACTCAAACTAAAGAGCTACATTTCCTAGCTGCCCTTATAGCTAGGAGAGGCCATATGACACAGTTCTAGCTAATGATAAGTAAGCTGAAGTCAGCTGAGGATTTACAGAAAATTTTTGCTTTCCTGGTATAGGTACCAGACCTTTCCCCTTGATATTTCTTTCTTCTTCCTATCTGAAACACTGGCTTAAGAGTTAGCAGCTGTCTTACATGCACAATGGGGAAAAAACCATATACTGGGGATGATAGAGCATAAAGAAGGACTCTAGGACATTGATGACATCATGGAGTCACTGCACCAGCCTTAACTATCTCCCTCTGTCTTTTTTGTTATATGAGGGAAATAGCCTAATTTAGTTAAGCAACTGTCATCAGGCTCTATTACATGTGACCAAATGCAATTCCTAATCTATACTCTCGCTCCCTACAATTCCTCACCTTCCACTCACTCTCAAATCATTCCATTCTGGCTTCTGGCCCATCATTCCTCTGGGCTCACCAGTGACCTGCATGTTGTGAAATCCAAGGGATATTTTCAGTTCTCATATTTCTTGACCTCTCAGCAGCATTTGACTCTTGGCCATGGCCTCCTTTTTGAAACACTGTCTCCCCATGGCTTCCATGACCAATACTCTGAGTTTGCTCCTTCTCTGTCTTCTTGGGGGGTTATTCTTCCTCTTTGAGCCACACTCACTGGTTCTTGGCCTCTAAGACATACTACGGCTTTAGGCACATGCTCTTCCCTCTGTCACGAATGCTCTCCTTCCTTTTGCCAACTTAGCCCTCCTTACCCTTCAGTTCTTCATCCATTCTTCACTTCCTTTTTTTTTTTTTTTTTTTTTTTTGAGAGAGAGAGCACAAGTGAGTGAGAGGCAGAGAGAGAGAGAGAACCCAGGAGGGGCAGAGGGAGAGACAGGGGGTTGGGGGGGGGGGGGAGAGAGAGAGAAGCAGGGCTCATGTTTGTTTTTTTTTTTATGTTTATTTATTTTTGACAGAGAGAGAGAGAGACAGAGCACGAGCAGGGGAGGAGCTGAGAGAGGGAGACACAGAATCTGAAGCAGGCTCCAAGCTGTCGGCACAGAGCCTGACGCGGGCCTCGAACTCACGGACCGCGAGATCATGACCTGAGCCGAAGTCAGATGCTTAACAACTGAGCCACCTAGGCACCTCATTCTTCACTTCCTTAGGGAAGCTTCCTCTGACCTTCTTGTGAAGTCATATTTCCTTATTGTATATTCCTTCATAGCTCTTATATAGTTACAACTTTATCTTTTTTAGTGTGACTCTGAGTAAGCTGTCTCCCTCAGAATGTAGGCTCCATGAAGATAGGGACAGCTACTTTTGTTCATCATTGTATCCTGAGAAAGCAAAATATTCTCCCAATACATAATATGTGCTCAATAATTAGTTCCTGGATGCATAAATGGATGAATGTATAATTATATGGCTTATTTGCTTATCTGTTTATGGTCTATATTCCTCCAGCTCCATGAGAGAAGGGAACATATCTATTTTGTTCTCAACCACATATGCATTATCTAATACGTATTGCATGGCATAAAATAGGAAATGTAACAAATTTTAATGAACTAAAGAATTAAAGATGTTCCAGGAGAGACATTCCAATAGTTCTATCCCTAACATGTCAATGTTTGGATATTATTTTACTATATTTTTCTTTTTATTATTATTATTATTTTTTTTTAGTTTATTTATTTATTTTGAGAGAGAGAGAGAGAGTGTGTGAGCAGGGGAGGGGCAGAGAGAAAGGGAGAGACAATCCCAAGCAGGCTCCACACCATCAGCATGGAGCCCGACGCAGGGCTCGAGCCCATGAACTGTGAGATCATGACCTGAGCCGAAATCAAGAATCAGTTGCTTAACCAACTGAGCCACCCAGTCACCCTTATTTTACTATCTTTTGATAAAGTTTCTGTTTACAAGAGAGCACCAAATAGCTCTATTATCTCTAGAGAAGAGTCTTTTGGAAAATATCTGCTAGCATGTTCTCCTTACTGTACATCATGCCTAAAATAGATTGTCTATCAAGATCTTGAACCTATACACTTCTTCCCCTCTTCATTGCCACCACCCTAGTCAAGTTCACTATCACATTTCCCCTTTCCTTAAGCATGATTTATTAAACTATATATATATTTAGATGGTTCCAAGTTTTTATTGTATCTTCAGATCAAGGATCATATCTGTTTATGTTATCTCCTAAGAAAGATAAGTACATATGGCACATACATAATTTTTCATTTTGTTGTGGCAGAGAATTATTTCTTTTCTACATTTGACAAAATATTTCATTTACTTAAGGAAACGAAGTATTTTTCAACTAGCAACAGATCTTTGTTTTCAAATTACCAAACTGAAAACATTCAGAAAAAGCCAATGACTTTTTAAGTCCCCCTACTTCCCTGCCCCATGAATTCTTAGTCATTGAGGTACCTAAAATGTTCAATGAAGTTGACAAGAAGAGTAATTGATGCAGTTGTGATGGACTTGAGAATGCCCCCAACACTGTAGTCAGTATATCTGGATCCTGCTGTTCCTCCAAGGTCAAGCACCTGTCTTTCTTCCTCAACAAATCTTCTTTCACTCACTCTTAGCTCTGACACCTCAACTTATTATATATGTCTAATAAACATATGTATGTATATATCCTTTTTCTCCAAAAAGCCTGGGAAAGATGCAACACATATCTTACACATTATTGTATCCTCAGGACCTAGTACAAAGTCTCGTTGGTATATGTTCTGCTCTGCTGATGCTTATTTTCTTTTTGTTAATAAGAGTTACTGAGCACTTACTATTGTGCCACGCACAGCATTATGCTCAGTAGGTGCTATTATTGTCCCCCTTTCACTGATGAGAGTTTAAATAACTTGCACAAGTCTTGTAGCTAGTGAGGAACAGACGCAGGGCTCAAACACAGCTTACCAGAATCCAGAGCTAGTGCTCTTAACCACTAGGCAATCCTGCCTTCCATGAATATTCGTGGGTAACAAACTCCAACCAGGCTGCATTTGCTCCTATATTTAAGAAGGCACCAGGTGATCAGCTTTGCTTGCAGCTAATCAGGAGCCTTTCAAGTTGTTTTCAAATGAAGTTGTAAGTCTGCAGATAATTAAGAAAGAAACCATTTTGGAAACAGCAGGAAGGGGGGATGTGTAGAGGCCCACGTTGACATTTTGAAGTGCATTTAAACATACAGCTCAGGGCTATAAAAAGTCACTACACCGAGACTGCAGAAGTATTAAAAATCAAATTGCCTTATTAATTTTTTTAGAAAACTGTATATGACGTCCTTTCATCTCTAGGGAAATCCTTCCCTAAAGCACCAAACCTCTTGGATGAATGACTGGGTGACTGGGATGAATAAGTTGGCTTTCTTCCTTTTCATTTATCCACTCTCTGTCCCAGAGGGTCAAAGAAAATCATCTCATTTTAAAATTTAAGCTTTATTTGTTGAGGTTTCTAGCTAAACTGGGAGCAAGAAAAGCCATTTCATGTTGGCATGGTAGTAGAAAGCATTTAGCAACATTCCAGCTTAATGATGGAAGACTAGTCAAGATTATTATTAAGTTTTAATCTCCTCATCTAATCGACAAGGTCAGTTAATACTCTTCGACTCAAGGGAAAAAAAAGCTTTACAAAGTCTTGACCATTGATACTTTAACCAGCTTCCCCTTTCATATTTTGAGTGAAAGGCTCTATATCATGAACCATTGAGTTTCCTTGAAAGGTCCAGAGAATAAACAGTTGCAGAAAAGTCCAGGAGTAAGATAGCCCAGAGACTTGAACCTGCAGCAAAATGGAGTTTCTCCAAATTAGGCATCAGGAGAAGCAGATAAGGGGAACTGGCAACTGGAGATATCCTTGTTATTCTCTGGGCCACCATCATGCTGGCAGAAGCTTAAACTAACTAAATTTACTTGTGAGTTCTCCGAAGGGAGTGACTGTGTTGCACCAGAAACATTTTTCATAACACTACTTTGCAAACAAGTTTCTAGGACCTTTTAAATATTTGACTTATGAAACTCAATATAAGTATTAAAATGCCAGCATGTTCATTACATATCCCAGCTACAAAAAATATGAGTTTCACTATTCACTGGAAATAGAAACTCCAATAATATTTATGCCTTATTAGAGCATACAGTCTTCATTTTTAAAGACTTAAAGCCTCTAGGGTGTCTTTATCCAAAATTAACATCCAGTAACAACACCTTGGGATATCCCCGTTTTGGCAGGCTCTGTAGCCAGATCTGGTTACAGTTAATAAACTAATGCTAGAGCTGCTGACCTTAGGAAGACAGGTGTCTTCTGTAACATCAGGTCCATATTCTGGTCAATAAGAAATTTACTTGCTTGATTAAACTGGCCTGAGGCCTGGTCTGTTTGCTTGGGTATCCGGCCAGCATTGTAGCCTCCTCACAAAGAATTAATGGAGTTTTCATCTCTTCTCCAAATACTTTGCTCTGTAATTAATTGAGCATTACATTTTCCAAAAGAAATATTGCTTTGTGGCTAAATACATAATACTCTTCATTAATTTGTTAATTAATCCAATATATATTGAATACCTACTATGTGTCTCAACATATGTGAGACCTATGTGGCAGGTCTTGGAGGTACAAAAATTAATGACAAGGAATCTCTACTAATAGCTCAACTTAGTAGCCCAAGAATTGTTTGAAGGATCCCCATCTTCTGTCTATATTTTATCTACACAGCCCAATCTGCAAAGCCCATTTCAGGTCTTATCTCCTCATTCATCCATTTAGGAAAGCTTTATTAGGCTCCCTAAACTGTGAGGCACAGGAATGATGAAGAAGAGGAGAATACAGTTTCCATCACCAGGACCTTCCAGCTTACTTGTAGGGAGGAATGCAAGGTTGGCAGAAGCAGATGATGGAAGACATTGTAAGTCAGGCTAACCAAGGAGTATGGGTTTTATCGTCCAGCAGTGAGGAGAGCTATGAGACAGTCTTAAGGAAAACAGAAGGGTGATTAAATGTGCATTTTAGAAAAATCAGTTTGACAATGACAAGGGAGGTGGATGGTAAGGAAGAGTGGCCGGAAGGAAGGAAATCAGAGAGGAAGAAAAATAAAATTCCAAAGCAACTGAAGAAACAGAAGTGACAGCATTTTAGTAACAAATTGAATGTGAAGATTGAGGGAGAGGATGAAGTCTAGGATGACTTCTAAGATTCTGGTCTGGATGGTATTAGCAGCTAGAGAAGGAGGAACAGAGTTAGTAAAAAAAATGAGTTCAGTTTTGAATGTTTTGTTGCAGGTGCCTTTGGAACATCCATGTGTCAACATCAAGTTTGCTGCTGTAAATGTTTGTCTGAAACCCAGGAAAGAGGTAGGGCAGGAGGTAAGGACTCAGGAGTTATCACCTTATAGATTATAACTAAAATATAATTACATTATGAATAATATTGCCAGTTCTGTAGCCATCCCATACTACTCCCTGGTCTCAAATGCCTTGTACTCATATAGCATTCATTTTTAAATGAATTTATTATTCATTGTTTCATCCTTCATTTGGTTGACTAATATAGAAGGCACTCCAATGTCATATTCCCAATGACATGAAAGACTCTGGGTGTACACAGATGAAGGATTACCATAAAGGATTTCATAACCTGGCTGTTGATTATACATTGACTAATTCTGTGTGTCTTATATCCTTAAGAAGAGTATAAACTCTCAAAGTAAAAGACACTCTCTTAGACTCCTTTAACAAAAGAAACCGAAAAGGTGCCTGGCTGGCTCAGTTGGAAGGGCTTTCTACTCTTTGTCTTGGGGTCATGAGTTTGAGCCCAACATTGGGTGTACAGTTTACTTAAATAAAACTTAGGGATGCCTGGGTGACTCAGTCTGTTAAGTGCTGGACCCTTGGTTTTGGCTCAGGTCATGATCTCACAGTTTGTGAAATAGAGCCCCACACTGGGCTCTGTGCTGACAGCATGGAGCCTATTTGGGATTCTGTCTCTCCCTCTCTCTCTGTCCCTCTCCAGCTCCCCTGCATGCATTCTCATGCACACGTGCTCTCTCTCTCTCAAAAATAAACTTAAAAATAGATAAAACTTAAAAAAAATCCCCATAAAGACTTAGCACAAGTTCTGTTCTTTGTAGATGCTTAATATGAACCTTGAGTAATAGATTAATTTTTTTTTTAATGTTTATGTATTTATTTTGAGAGAGAGTGGGGGGGTGAGGGGCAGAGAGAGGATGAGAGAGAGAATCCCAAGCAGGCTTCATGCTGTCAGTGCAGAGCCAAAGGTGGGGCTGGAATTCACCAACTGTTAGATCATGATCTAAGCTGAAATCAAGAATCAGATGCTTAACTGACTGAGCCACCCAGGCCTAAATTACTTATTTAAAAACATAGACCACTTTATTTATTTTTAAATGGTTTTTGAGAGAAGAGTTCTGACTAGAAAAACATTATATTTTAATTGTAAAAAATTAAAAACATAAATACATTTAAATTAAAACATAACATTAAAAACATACAGAAAGTAATAATCATTTTAAACATATTATCCAAAGACAACTACTATTAATATTTTATGTAAAATATTCTTAATCCTTGTTCTAAGTATAAACATGTGGATTTGTTAAATTTTTGGTAAAAGAGATCATATTGAACATATTTTTGTGACACTCTTTTCATTTACAAGTGCTATATCATGAACATAATCCTATGTCATTAGATATAGGTTTTCAATATTATTTTTAAACTGTTTCATTGTATTCCATTGTTGTACCATAATTTATTTAGCTGATCCTGCACTAATGGACACTTAGGTTGCTTCCAAATGTTCACTATATAAACAGTGTAATGATGAATATCTTTATACTTAGAACTTTACATTGTGTGGTCTTTTCTGTACAAAAAATTCCTTGAAATGGGTTAACATGTTTGTAAGACTTGAAGGATATGTTGCCAAATTGTCCTTTGAGTATGAAACTATCCCCATCTAGGGTTTGAGTTTCAAAATTCTTTTTTTTTAACGTTTATTTTTGAGACAGTGAGAGAGCAGAGAGAGAGGGAGACACAGAATCTGAAGCAAGGTCCAGGCTCTGAGCTGTTAGCACAGACGCAGGTCTTGAACTCACAAACTGTGAGATCATGACCTGAGCTGAAGTCGGATGCTTAACCGACTAAGCCACCCAGGTGCCCTGAGTTTCAAAATTCTAACTGAAGTTCTTTAGAGGCCAAAGGCAGAGACCTATGACTTTTTAAAAATAAAAACATAACATGTATACATAAAAGTTCATAAAAATGAGCTTGATAAAATTTTATAAAATGAACACACATACATGAAACCCAGACAAAGAAACAGATAATTAAAATCCCAGAAGCCCTCTTCTGCCTTCTAGTTACTACACACCATACCTACTTTCTTTCCAGGAAGTTCTCTGTAAATGCCTAAGCATGGCATAGGTACTAATGTCTGGACATTTCTGTCCAATATAGGCCCCCTCTATGCTGGCCAGGATTTTCTCAGAGCTACACCTCTGTCTGAGGCTCTTCCTATTCAGTCCTCTTTACTTTCCCCTCTCCTTGTCCACATGTCAGACCTGCATCATGGTCTAAAAATTTACTCTGACTACTCCTTTAATAGATGTTACCAGCAATAAATCTCTTGCAATTCTAACTCTGCCTGATGTCTGCTGCCCAGAGAACCATCAACACAGATGGTACTAGAATTGATCTAAAATGACAAGCTCAGTTTGGGGACTGGACCACATACCTCCCTGCTGGCACGGAGGACCCCATCTAAGTGGTATGTGGGCACAGACAGTCTCAGACAAAAGTGGTTGCCCAATTGTTAAAAATAGTATGTCACTCCCAGTAGTGACTTGGGAGTGACATCCCAGTGGAGAATACCCTGGTGGGTGAGATGATTTGAACCTTTTTAAATGCAGGCTGTCAGAGGAGGGAGAGACTACACATAAGGATAGTGGAATTGGCTGGATACTAAACAGTTGCATTGACATCCTACAGAGGAATAATTGAAAATGGAGGGCAGCTAACAAACATTTATGGCTAAATATGACAGCCAGCAGGCCTCTTTCATAGCTTATAAAGTAGAAAAGCTAGTGCAACCCAGGACCAAACTCAGGACCTAATAGTTAGGATCCCCCAAAACAGTGGAATGCTGTGCCATGGTAGGTCTGTTATACCCTGGTTCAGAAAACCTGGGACCCTGAGACATGGGATGGGAACATCTGGATGGATATCCTCAAAGATACTGGCTCTGCTGTCTTCCCTGAACCTTCAAAATCTATAGATGTGACCAACCCCTCTTTGTGCAGGAGGATATTGCAGAAGCCTCTCATCAAGGCAACAGATGCCCCCTCCAGAGCTGTGTCCACCTCCTCTTCTGGCTGCCAGGTTGATAATTACACTTATATCTCCACATAACTTGACTGGGACAGTGGACCTGATGAGGGCACTAGAGTTACTCCCTCAAGCTCATACCTCTGGCTGTAGTGGGCATCCAGTATAATCAGCTGAAGGAGGAAAAAGTCCAACCTTGGTTTACAGATGGGTCAGCTCAATTGTGGGTGCAAGCTTTGTCATTGGAACTGGCACAATGGATACATGAATGGAGTGGCCATGGTGGCAGAGACAGAATCTATATATGGACTTAAAAGCATGGACTCCCACTTAGCAAAGCAAGTCTCATTATTACCGCCTCTGAATATCTAACCTTTCAGCAACAGAGACCAACACTCATCCCATTATATGGCTCTATTCCTTGAGGAGACCCACCAGCAATAAGTAGACTAAATGGGTGAGAAGAATAAGAAGGATGGAGAGGAAGAAAGAATGGAGAGGCCTAGAGTAGTAAAAGGCAGGGGGAAAGGCTTTCAACCCCTCCACTTAATGGAAACTTTAGTACCAGGACCTTACCTTTAGATCAAGGCTGTCCAAAAGAGATATAATGTATGTCACACATTTAATTTATGTTTTCTAGTAGCCACATTAAAATTTGTTTTCTAAAAACAAGTGAAATTAATTTTAAATAATATATATTTAAGCCAACATATCAAAAATATTGTCATTTCAACATGTAGCCAATTAAAAAGTAATAAGCTATTTTACATTCATCTATTTTATGTCTTTGAGATCTAATGTATATTACATGGACAGCAAATAACAATTCAGATGCTCATTCTATTTATATTTCACAAAATTTTAAATTGAAAAAGTAGTTTCATAAATATACTTAAAATTTTTCAATAACTGAATCAAGTATCAGTTTTTAAATTTAAAGTAAACTTAGGGGGCACCTGGGTGACTCACTTGGTTAAGTATCTGACTCTTAACTTCAGCTCAGGTCATGATCTCACAATTCATGAGATCAAGCCCCACTTCAGTGGTGTCAGCACAGAGCCTGCTTGGGATTCGTTCTCTCTCGCTTTCTACCCCTCCACTGCTTACTCTCTCTGTCAAAATAAATAAATAAATAAATAAATAAATAATTAACTAAAATAAAATAAAAGTTAAATTTAAAAAAACTAATAAAATAAAATAAAAAACTTAGTGTTTCAATCACAGTAACTGCATTTCAAATGCTGATTAGCCTTGTGTGGCTAGGGGCAACCATGTTAGCACAGAGAACATTCCATCAGCACAGAGTGTTATAGGACTATGCAGGTCTAGATGATTCTAGCCTTTGGTGTAAACTTAACTCACTACTTAGTCAAACAGAATCAGGGAAATGAGTTATGTACATAAAACAGGTTCCTTAACTTTCCAGAAACCTGGGGATGCCTCTCCCTTGACTCTCAAATGAACTTCTCCAAGTGCCTTCTCCCACTCTACCCCACCCACCCTGAAGCCAATAAAGAGCAAGGGCTCTGGAGTCAGAGATATCAATTTTAATCTCAGCTCATCACTTAGTGGTTGACTTCCAATAGTCAGTTAACTTTTTTGAGCCTTAGTTTTCTCATTAATAAACTGATGACAATATTTTAAAGGATTGTTGTACGAAGTAAGAGAGGTAATGTGCACAAGACTTTTAGCACACTGCCTGCCACTCAGAAAAGAATAAATGGTAGTTATTAAACAAAAAAACTCACTGTATATGCTTTGTATATGCTTCCACCACTTCCAGCCACCCGTGCCGGGTTACTCTTTGGTACTCTTAAGCAGGGCAGGAGTTAGCGAGGGTGGCGGTGAGAAGTGGGGCAGGGCCCTGGCATCTAGGTGCTGGCATGTGCCACAAGTCAACACTGTGGTTTAGGAACAGTGTTTGCTGCTACTGTTATCCTCAGCTCTTCCCTCCCCCTTATCAGTCAGATGGCTTTTGCTCTAGAACTCCAAGTCCCACATGGCCCCCCTCTTTCTACTCTGTACTAGAACAAATGATTAACCACACGAAACAGCCATCTACACTCTTTCCAAGGACATCAGTGGCCTCATTAAGTCCAAGCTAAGGGGCACTCTTCTCTTCATCCTCTCTGCAGTGTGTGACACTGTTGCTTCTCCCTCCCCACCCTGGTTCTCTTCTAACATCCTGCAGATCATTCCTCCTCCTCCTCCCCCCTCCTTTGGCAAAGGCAAATCTCTTTACTGCTCCCCAGGCCTGAGCCTTCCCCAGGGCACAGTCTCATTTACTCCTGGGCTCGATTCCCCTAAATGGATGGCTCCTAAATCTATACACCAGCTTCCACTTCAACTTCAGGCCTAACTTACTGCTCTCTGCTAGCCTGTCCTCCTGTAAGACCCACCTCTGAATTCATCCTTGCTCCCCTCAAACAAAATTCCCAGGTTGCTCTCAGGGGGGAAAGAACACACACACTGATTCCAAGCTCCTGTGTCCATACCCTGTGGTAGGTGCTTCATTTAATCTTCACAACAACTCTGTGAGGAAGGAACTGTGATCTGCATTTTATAGCTGGGGGGGAAAAAGACTCAGAAGAAGAAGAAACCAAAATCTAGGTCTGTCTGAATCCAGACTCCATGTTCTTTCCAGTCCATAGGACCACCTCCCATAATTCATTCAATGAATTGATGTTCTCTGCCAGGATAAGTAATATACCACCTATCCCCTAATGATTTGTGGTTTAGTGACAGAGACAGAGAAGATACAGGAAAATACAGTGGTGTGGTAGTAATATGATAGGTGATGTGGTTTGAAGTGTTGGGGCTCGAAGCCAATGGCCAAGAAAGAATTCTTGAAATGTCTTTGGTGCAAAAAGGTGGTTTTATTAAAGCACGGGGACAGGACCTGTGGGCAGAACGAGCTGCACTGGGGTTGTGAAGAGTGGCTGATTATATACTTTCAAGTTCAGAGGGGCTTAGGGACAGCACAAACCTCCAAGGTAATTTGGAAACAAGGTTTCCAGAGTCTTGAGGGGGCTAACTGTCATTAGGAAAAGGTCATTTATTACTCTTTAGTAAAAACTCAGGCATGAGACCCTTCAGATTTGTATCAGTGGGCCATACATTTGGAGGACAATTGCTAACATATATTTGAGGGGTAGAGATAAAGGAAGTTTCCAAAGGAATTTTTATATGTTAAAGTAGACTTATAGGATCCTGGAGGTCAGGATAATGTTAAGCTAAATTTGCCTTTTGCCCTTAGCAAAGTGTCATCAGCAAGGCAGCTGAGTTCCTAGAGGAAGGCCACTCTGCCTGTTTCAAGGACTTGTCAATGGGCTGTAGGCAGTAAGGAAATTTAATTTTTCATTTGCCTTTGTTTCCCCCATCAATAGAGGCCTATGGTAATGCACAGAATTGGAACCTAACTTGGGCTTTGGGGTCAGAAAAAACCTCTACCAAAGAGAAAATACCTCTGCTGCATCAAGAAGGACTAGTAGGAATTACAAAGGAAGAGAACAGGGCAGGAAGCATGATCTCAGGCAGAGGGAGTAGTGAGAGAAAATATCTCAAAATGAGGGAGAGAGAGTTGGGAAGCTGCAAGCAGTTAATTATGGCAGGAGCCAGACCAGAGGTACTGTGAGACAGAGGTGAGCAGAAGCCAGCTGGAATCTAGGTGAGGTTACAGGAAACCATTAAATCCTTTTAGCAGAGGAGAAGCAGGTTCAGATTTGCATGGGAGAAAGAATCACTCTGTCTGCAGCCTAGAGAATGGACTCAAGAGGTAACCCAAGAGGGGAGGGCAGGGAGACCAGTTAGCAGGTCACAGTCATAGTCTAGATAAGAGATGAAGACAGTGCAAATAAAGGTAGTGGCCCCCTACATAAGAAGGAATGGAAAGAAATTCAGGATGGAGACTACATGGGACTTGATAGTTGTTGATTAGATGTCATAATATGTGGAGGACAGCTAAGGAATCAAGGATAATATTCAATGTTGGAATATTGGGTAACTGTGTGGATGGTGATAGAGTCATTGAAAGAGAGATACACAAGAAAAAACAAGTATGAAGGAATGTTGATGCATTTCACTTGAGATGTGTTGAGTTGAGGTGCCATTGGGACACCCAGATCAGGATGTCTGATAGACAATGGTCTGTCGGTTTCTAGCTGAGGAGAAGGAACTGTTGGGATAGAGACAGAGGTTTGAGTTTCATCAACAGTAACTTAAGCAATAGGAGTATATGAATACTCCAAAAGAATATAAAATGAAAGGAAAAGCAGGTTGAAGAAGGAACTGAGACATACCGATATTTAGGAGGTGAGTAGGAGAAGAAAGACCTTAAAGGAGACTGAAAAGAAGCCAGAGAAGCAGAAGGAAAACCCAAGAAAGTACATTTTTGTGGAAGCAAAGGGAGAATAGTAGAGGTAAAGATGCTGACAGTATAACTAGTTTCAACAGTAAGGAGGTTATGGGTACCCTTATTGAGAGCAATCTAAGAGTGTCTGCAGTGAGTTGATATTTGGATGGTAAGCAAATGTAGACGGTGAACGTAGAACACTCCTTCAAGATATCTAGTTGTGCTAAGTTCACTGTAAAGGTTAAATGAGATGATGAAAGTATAGCAATTAACAGCCCATGGCACATCACAATAATTCAGTAAATGTTGGCTACTACTACTAATATTAAGGAATATATCTTAAGGAAGAGAAGAGACAGTAGTAGCCATAAGGAGGTGTAAGTTTAGGGAGGATATTTTTTAAGGCCTCTCTCTTTACCATATTGAAAAAAAAGGGGAAAAAAAGCTTTTAAAACCTCATCACTGGCACCTGGGTGGTTTAGTCAGTTAAGCGTCTGACTTCAGCTCAGGTCATGATCTCACAGCTTGTGGGTTCGAGCCCTGCAGCGGGCTCTGTGAGTACAGCTGAGAACCTGGAGCCTGCTTCAGGTTCTGTGTCTCCCTCTGTCTCTGCCCCTCCCCGACCTGTGTTCTCTCTCTTTCAAAAATAAACAAACTTAAAAAAAAAAAATACCATGTCAAAGAAATACATGCAAATGATCCAAAGAAGCAACAATCTCTGAGCCACTTTTTGCCAGCCCAGAAGAAACCAATTTGAACTGCTTCTGTGTTATGGTAACCTCCTTATCACTAATTAACCTCCTAATGACTGTTTCTTGATTTATCATTCTTAAACATTATCTGTTAACTTCCTGCTATGCTGAGTGAGAATTTAGTTCACTTATACCTCTCTGTCATCCAGAGTAGTTATGTCACTATCCACTGGCCACCTTCAAAACCTACATAAGCTCTATTTTTCATTCCATTAATCACAGATAGCATTTCTTGACTCCCAATGTTTAAGATGAGGTTGTTAGTAGCCTACTCTTCCCACCATCTCTCAATGGGAAAGATTTGTTTTTGTTTGTTTTGTGTTTTAAATATGAGAGATTATGAAATAGGATTAAATGGAAAGGAATCAATGAAAGTGAACAACTGAAGATAGATGGCAAAACAGTTGTTGTCCTGAGGTGCCTGGAGAGGTAGAAGAGGATGAGTTCAGAGTCCAGTATGGGACATCTTGTCCATAATGGCACCACCAATGTCCTAGCACAAGTCTAGGAAACTTCTGGAATGTGTGGAACTCCTTTCACCCTAGATCCAAACAGCTATAAAATTCCATAGATTCCAACTCTTCAGTTACCATCTTTCTATTCATTTCTCTTCTGCCTATGCTTTTAGTTTGGCCCTTCAATATTTGTGACTTGGACAGTAGACTTCTAACTGATGTCTCTTTCTCCTCATTTCCTCATTCACACAATGTGTCCCAGCCCAGCATGGGGTATTGAAAAGGTCACCTGAGAGGAATGGGGTGGAGGCCAGTGCATAGTTTCATAGAAACATAGTTTCTCAAGACTGCCCAATCATCAAGAGCTTCAGGGCCTGACCAGAAGAGGTAAAGACTGGTTAGGCAACCCGAAAGTGTCCATTGCAAAGTGAAATAACCATAGCATGGGCTCTGGTTGAGAAATTCTCTTAATGTTTCCTTCAGAAAATCACAAAAGAAGAAATACAATAGCCAATAAACATTTAAAAGCTCAACATCACTAATCTAGAGTGACAGCCATGAGAAAATGTGTGTGCTGTCTTTTTAAAGGTCTTCCTTTGTGTCCATTATTAAATTAAATTAGTAGCTGGACAGTTTAGCTGGCAGCTGCTTTCCCCTCCTCCTCTGGTCTCAGTCCTTTGGGAACTGGATATGCCTGGCATAGGGCACTAACTGTGGAGAGCATGTGAGGCATGTACCTCTGTGTCACGGAAGCTCTGACAGTGAGCAAGATTATTTTTAGAGGTGACCTTCTAGGTACCAAGGAAAAGCAAACAGACAGATGCACATGATTTCCTCTGAGAGACTCACAGTAAACAAATTGGCATGTGTGCACTTTCTATTATCCCGTGTTCTGAATTCTCATCTCTTAAAGAGCAAGCTCAGGTGAAAAGCTTTATTGAAAACTCGAAAGCAACCAGAATGAAGAAAGGGGTAACTGAGTGAAAGTTCACAGTTTCTAGCTACTGGGTCAGAAAACCGTAGATGAAATGCCATATCTAGTCTAAATGCTTGGAAAACATGTTATTTAAATTTTTTTTAAGTTTATTTATTTATTTTGAGAGAGAGATAGAGTTGGGGAGGGCCAGAGAGAGAGAGAGAATCCCAAACAGGCTCTACACTGTCAGCGTAGAGCCCAATGTAGGGCTTGAATTCACACTCCATGAGATCATGACCTGAGCCAAAACCAAGAATTGGATGCTTAACTGACTGAGCCACCCAGGCACCCCATGTTTTAAATAAAGTTTCAATACTTTCTCATAAAACATTGCTAAAACTTACTTAACTTAATCACTTGTTTTTATTTTGTATTATTCTGTTTTACCTTTGTTGATTGTGCTGTGTGATGTTTATTATCTTTAAGTGAATGTCTGTGTCACTTAAAAAAATGTAAAAAGAAAAAAATGTCCATAATCCTGCCTGTTATTAATACTTTGCTCTGTATCCTTCAGATTTTTTTTGCACATACTTCTATCTATATATCAACAAAAGAAAAACATACTGTCATTTATAACTTTCTTTTGTCATCCAGTACTATATCTTGCCATCTTTTCATGTTCATATATATAGGTCTTTCTCATTCTGTTGATGGATGTTTAGGTCATTTCCAGTTTTTCACTGTTACAAACAATGCATAAGTAGGCATTTTTGCACAGATACCTTGAAGCACTTGCATGAAAGTTTCTGTTGGACAGCTTGTGGGAAAGAATTTCTGGACCAAAATGTTAACATATTTTTAAAGTTTTAGTTTAGTTATTGCTCTCTACTTGTCCCCTGAAACATGAAAATAAGTTAATTGCTCATGAAGACTTAGCACCTAACACAATGCTTGGCACATGTTCATTAACTGCTGGTTATAGTAAAGCAACAAATATTAGTTATTGTGAAAAAGTGATGCCTTTGACACTATTAAAACACATTTCCCTGCCTGTACTCTTTTCTTGGCCTAGACAACTGAGGTAAAATGTTAAATTCATAGTAGTTATCATCATAATAAATATTATAAAAAATAAGTGCATACCAGAATACATAGCACTTCTGATTGTCTCCTTGGTGACAAGCCATTGTTGTCACCTGAAATCATGGCATTCAATCATAGACAAGAGTCTAGACATCAAATAGTGTATTTTTAAAAAAATATATATAAATAAGTGAAATCCCAGAGAGGTAGTGATTGGTCAAAGGTTTGAGAACTAATAGATTCTACTTAAAACACCTCTTATTTTCCACTGTCCTTTCTTTACTTGAATGCACATATTTAGTATAATTTTATTACATTTGACTAGGTCATATAAACAAGGCACATTATTGACTGAGATGTTTCCTCAAGTCTTCTTGGTTCTGTCAATTACCTGCCTAGAGCTTTCTTTCTTGCCCTTCTCTAATTTCCTACTTCAAGTTAGTCAAAGATTGGAAATACGATAGGCTTAATAGAATGATATGTCAAGTGGTGGGATCTGCATGTGAGTCCAAGGTTTTCCTATGAGTGAAACATGGGAATCTTAGCATAACTTTTTGTCAGTTATTTTAGCTACTCAGGAAAGCTTGTATGTGTGTATGTGTCTGGGTCTGTGTGGGGATGTAAGTACACATGCACTTCCCAAGTTTTATCAGTTTAGGAACATGTTGCCATGTTCTGGAAAGATGAGATGATATTGTATATAAATATTTATATAGCATATAATACCTGGAATATCTGGAAGGTACTCAGAACCTTTTAGATTTTTTTTGTATTTTTTCAATTTTTTTTTTTTTTAATTTCTTTTTGAGAGAGAGAGAAAGTAGGGGAGGGGCAGAGACAGAGGGAGACACAGAATCCAAAGCAGGCTCCAGGCTCTGAGCTGTCAGCACAGAGCCCGACGCAGGGCTCCAACTCACAGAGCACGAGATCATGACCTGAGCTGAAGTCAGATGCTTAATGGACTGAGCCACCAGGTGCCCCAGAACCCTTTAGAATTAAAATTTTGCCTAATTAGGGGCACCTCAGTGGCTTAGTCAGTTGGGTATCCAACTTTGGCTCAAGTCATGATCTCCCAGTTTGTGAGTTTGAGCCCCATGTCAGGCTCAGTGCTGACAGCTCAGGGCCTGGAGCCTGCTTTGGATTCTGTGTCTCCCTCTCTCTCTGCCTCTTCCCTGCTCGCATTCTGTCTGTCTGTCTCTCTCTCAAAAATAAACATTAAAAATTTTTTTTTTAATTTTGCCTAATTCTAAGGAAACAAATAGCCAAAGAGTTTGTTTTCAAATGCTGTTAGCATTTGGCCAAGGTCTATTTAAAGGACAGTGAAATAATCTTTTTCCATCCCTTTGCTGATATATAATGCCAACTTTGATTTCATCATCAGTAATTTCAGGAATAGTATCTGTGGCAGGCAGAATAATAGCTGCCCAAAGACAACCATGTCCTAATTCCTGAAATCTGTGAATATGTTACCTTACGTGGCAAAAGGGACTTTGCAGATATGATTAAATTAAGGATCTTGAGATGGGGAAATTATCCTGGATCATGCAGGTGAATCCAGTGAAATTACAAGTGTCCTTAAAGAGGGAGGCAGGAGAGTCAGAGTCAGAAAAGGAAATATGTTGACAAGAGCAGAGGTCAGAGTGATACTATTGCTGGAGGAAAAGACCATAAGCCAAGGAATGCAGGTGGCCTTTAGAAGCTGGAAAAGGCAGGGAAATGGATTCTCCCCTGAGAGCTTCCAGAAAGGAATGCAGTCCAGTGCCAACACCTTGATCTTAGTTCAGTGAGAACTTTTTAGATTTCTGAACTCCACAATTGTAAGATGATAAATTTGTGTTTAAATCCCTAAGTTTATGGTCATTTGTTGTAGCAGCAATAGGAAATTAACACAATGTCTTACCATAAGGTAGTGCAAGTTTGAATTTTGACTGAAGGACAGCTGTTCTTTTTGCATTTTAATAAAATATATAAAGAATGTTTAAAGAAAAAAAAGTTGAAAAAATAACCATATGATAATAGTTAGTATTTACTGACCACTTACTATAAAACTGACCACTTACTGTAAAAGGGCACCTGGGTGGCTCAGTCGGTCAAGTGTCTCTTTTTTTTTTTTTAAGTTTTATTTACTTATTTTGGGAGAGACAGAGACAGCATGAGTGGGGAAGGGGCAGAGAGAGAGAGAGAGAGAGAGAGAGAGAGAGAGAATCCCAATCAGGCTCTGTGTTGTCAGCGCAGAGCCCAATGCAGGACTTGAACTCACAAACCGTGAGATCGTGACCTGAGCTGAATCCAAGAGTCAGATGTTCAACCAGCTGAACCATCCAGGTGCCCCAAGTGTCTGACTCTTGAATTTAATTAACTTTAATAAGCAAAGAGATTAGCTGAACTCTCAAGTCGAAAGTACAGAACTCCATCTTCTCAAATTAAGCATGGAAAAATTGAAAGTAGTTACCATAAAAATTAGGCAAAGGTAAAATTTACAAGGGATAGATGATGCCCTGGGTTGTAAAAACAAATCACATCTGAAACAGTTTGCGTTCCTACTACATAGTAGACAGTTCCCAGCTATTACAAAGGCCCAGCTTGTTAACTGGGAGACTGGGTAGAACCCTCAGAAGGTACACCCCTTCCTCTCCCACCTAATCTCCCCCCATCTGGAATTTTTGACCAATAACCCTGAAACCATACATAACCCCATCTCAAGCCTTTGACTGACAACCCTGAATACATCAGGTTAACAGTGCCAAAATAAATCTGTTCCCCTCTCCATTGGATAATGTACTCGGTAATGATTGCAACCCCAAATAACATACACATGCTGAAGAAATTATGATCATTTTAATGACACCTTGTATTTATAAGATGTAGTAACTTTTAACTCACTTGTTGCTTGTGTATATATTCTCTGTATTTACTATTATTTGATACATTTTAGAGAATCTCACAGGTTGGGGAGAAAATCTGACATTACATTGATTTTTAATTGAAATACTTAGGGTTTGACCAATTAGGCATATAGTGAATATTTAAATGCTTAAGGGATATTGACTTAATGTATAGGTTTGATTTTTATGCTGCACAGATGCCTAAGAGAATTTGATCTAGTAGATTTACACTAACACTGTAAAATCTGTTGAGCACTTATTATCTGCCAGGTACTGTTTTAAGTGCTTTGCATGCACTAACTCAGGTAAGGCTCACAACAACTCTGAGAGTTGTGTACTCTTGCTACCCCCACTTTCAGGTGATAAAGCAGAGGTACAAAAAGTTACATGACTTAACCAAGGTCACGTAGCCAGTTAGTAGCAGAGCAGTCTGGCTGGGAGCCCACACTCCCAACCAGTGTCCTTTCAGTGCTCAGGAAGACTCTTAACAGGAATACTCTATAAGTGCTCTAGACTGGGCAGAAAATGGGCCAAGATGATTTAGGGTATAAATCTGCCTTGTTAGGAGTATGAAGTACCTGAGACAATCAGATACAGCACTGTGTGAACTTTACATAATTTAAGGGAATTTAAAAATTAAGTTTATAAATAGCATAAATGTGTAAGACAGTTTGATTTGTTGAATTTGTATGCTTTTGTTACTTTAATAGGTAATGCTTAAGAAAATTCTATCACTTATAAATAGTGTTTAAATGAAAAGTCTAATATTCAAATTAATAAGCTTACTGAGGGGCACCTGGGTGGCTCAGTTGTTAAGCATCCGACTTCAGCTCAGGTCATGATCTCCCGGTTTGTGAGTTCTAGCCCCGCGCTAGGGACTCTGTGCTGACAGCTCAGAGCCTGGAGCCTGCTTCAGATTCTGTGTCTCCCTCTCCCTCTGCCCCTCTCCTGCTCACGCTCGGACTCTCTCTGTCTTTCAGTAATAAATAAACATTAAAAAAATTTTTAAAAAAAGTTCACTGAGCATTGATCAAAGAACAAGTCAAAGTGTTTCATTTTTAACACAAAATTGATAGACTTATAAATGAATTTGAGATTTGTGTTTACATACTTAATAACAGTTTGGCTTAAAATTTACAACACTAATAAATTAAATATCAATTAAAAACCAAGCAGCTTTATGGGCTCTTTTCCATGCACTTTTGCGCAAAAAGTCCACTCTGATATTTAAAATCTCCACTGACAGTTGGTACAGTTATAGACCTATTTTGCAGAGGGGAAAACTAAAATAAAGAGAAGTAACTTCCCAAGTGGGAAGTGGCAGATCCTGCATTGCAGCCCAGGCAACACCAGATTGCCAAAGCCTGCACATTCAACCATTTTCCCATACTGCCTCAGTGTATGGAGAGTCCATTTTTACACAAAACAATGTCAGTTCCGAATATATAACCCGGAGAAATATACACTAATATAACAACAGTGGTTTTGCCTGAAGTGGAATTCTAAATGGCTGTTATTTCAATTTCTGTGTCACTGAAGATTTGAGTAAAAGGAGTTCTCTACCCCTTCACCCCATTTTCAACTTACCTCTTTAAAATTGATAGAATTCTGTACCTCTTTGTATTTTAATTTCTTCTGTTTCAATCAGCATTTTGTAGTCATTTATTGATATCTACCTCATGAGCTTTTTAAAAATTTTTACATTTCTCCTTGTGCTTCATATACCCCATCAAATGGACACCATTCCTGAGTTAAATCCTTTCTTATGCCGTTATCCCCATAACACTGATAGAATTAGTCACTCCTTCAGTTAGGCTACTTTTGTACCTAGCATATGCTTTTATTAAACACGTAACACTGAATTATAGTTGTTTTTTCTATTTTTCTGTCTTCCCTATTAGTGTCTGTGATATATGTCTCTTTTCCCTGGGTCTAGCACAGAATTTGGTTGGTTAAACCAAACATATTTTGCAGTTACAGAAGCTGAAGTATGCTTCAGTCAAGAAAGCTTAAGTATGAAGTATTTTGTTTTTATTTTTTTTTATTCTCTAGGAAGATTCTTTCCCTTTTATTAAACTCTCTGAATTATATATATATATATTATATATATAATATATACATATATATTATATATATATATATATAATATATATATTATATTTTCATCAGGGTTATTTTGGAGTCTGTTCAGAGCCAGTAACCAAAGACAATGTGGCTGTGGTTTATGAGGTATTAGAAGAGATGCTTAACAGTGGGTTTCCATTGGCTATTGAGTGGAACATCCTCAAATCCACTCACTATCCTTTGAGCAGTTGTCAACTCCATAATACGTATGGAGGAAAGGGAAATCAACAGAAAGCTGCTGCTTAGTCCAGTGTGGCTTAGTCCAGTGTTGTGCATTGTTTCAAGTGCTTGTCTTTGGGAGTCTCAAATGTCAGGTGCTTTAATTTTGCTCTTTATAGTTTTTGAGTTGAAATGTGCACAAAAAAACTAGTTTTTTCCCCCCTTAAAAAGCTTATTAATCTGGGGCACCTGGGTGGCTCAGTAGGTTACGCCTCAGACTCTTGATTTTGGCTCAGGTCATGATCTCATGTCACAGAGCTTGCTAGGGCTTCTCTCTCCCTTTCTCTGCCACTCCCCCACTCACGTGTGCTTTCTCTTTGTCTGTCTCCCTCTCTTCTCTCTCAAAATGAATACACAACTTAAAAAAAAAAAAAAAAGAAGAAGAACCAGGACATCCTGACCAAAATGTATATTAAAAGAAAAAGGGATGGAGGGGTGCAGCGATGGACCTCAGCTCAGGTCATGCTCAGGTCATAATCCTGGGTTTGAGCCCCAAGTCAGGATCTGTGCTCACAGCACAGAGCCTGGAGACTGCTTCAGATTGTGTCCCCCTCTCTCTCTGCCCCTCCCCAGATCGCGCCCTGTCTCTCTCTCTCTCTCTCTCTCTCTCAAAAATAAACATTTAAAAAACTTAAAAAAAAAAAAGGATTATTAATCTCTTTTGGTCCTTTGACTCTGACTCTGGCTTAGCATTGGGGTAGGTGATACAATCAAGACTTAAGTTGAACTAAAAGTGGAGGAATTCAGTTATGCTGTTACAAAACTAGAAAAATTGGATTATCTGAAAACAGGTATCATTTGTAAGGAGAGTGGAGCCAAATCACATTTTAACAACTTGGGAGGGAGGAATCTTGTCTTTGCTTTCCTGAGGTGCACCATGTCCAGCTATTTTCAAATTAGCCCACCCACCACATCTGGTATGTATTTCTAAGGGTCCAGTTTTCTACTTCAAAGAAGAAAAGGGCAGTTAATCACGAAGAATATTTTCAGATAGGTCAGATAGCTGGGGACCGGGAATACTTCAGTTACTTATCATGACCCCAGTATATTTGCATTTTATCCCGGACTGCTTCATTGGTGGAAACCGTGGGGTAGAGTTTTGGATGGTACAGCCCTTACAGACCAACTAGCCACCACACCACTGCCCCTGTGGAAGTGGTGACACGGGCGCTGGTCCTAGCCACTTTCTCCGCTCCAAGTCTGCGGGCCCCATAGGGAAAGTGAAAATGGAAACTGAAGCTACCCTGACTGTCTACGCTCGGGCTGGCGGCCCGTACTGGTCCCTTAAACTATGTGGGAGGATGGGAAGCGCCGCGAGTTCACGGGCTGATGACCCTCTTAAGAGTCTCCCTTTTCCTCTGGATAGTAGTAAGTCTCCTTTCTTACTTCGCATACTAGTGCAGCTAGCACGCCCATTTGGGGCTCTGAAGACCCCCGCTCCAGCAGGCTGGCTGGTTCCCGCCCCAATGAGTCTCCACCCCGAAGAGGTTCCGCCCGCCCTCTGCTTCCGCCCCCGAGGCCACGCCCCCTGGAGGCCAAAGGGCACGAGGGCCCGACCAGCGCGGGCGGGGCTTCAACAAGGGCACTTTCTTTTCTTCCTCCTCTCCGGTTCTCTCCTCCTTCCCGCTACGGTGGGGTCGCGGGATCCCGAAGGCCTGGCAGAGACTGGGTCCAGGCGAACCCAGAGTTTCTCATTAGGGCCCTGTCCAGGCCTCGCCATCCCGCGGCGGGTGGCGTTGGCGTTGAGCGTTGAGTTTCTCCCGGACCCATCTCTGCGCCGAGAACCTGTCCGGGAGGGCGGATCCTGAAGAACCGCTTGGGCACTTCTTCCTGGTGCGCCGGCACCACCCAAGTGGAAGTGTTAAGGGAAGTAGGTAAATAGATTGTTGAAAGGAAAAGAATGCCCCTGAATTACGAAGTGCCTAGCCGAAGAAAAATCCGAGAGCAAGGACATGAGAGTGCTA
Organism: Panthera leo; assembly: GCF_018350215.1. Taxonomy (NCBI): domain Eukaryota; kingdom Metazoa; phylum Chordata; class Mammalia; order Carnivora; family Felidae; genus Panthera; species Panthera leo. The sequence goes on along the minus strand of NC_056681.1, from coordinate 79,495,813 downwards.
AAAATATTTGAGGCAAATTCACAGTTAAAAAATACAAATGGTTAGAATTACCATTTCTAACCGCCTGATTTCAAACCGCCTCTTAATTAATTACAACTAACAGGACGCCTGTTAATTACAGTAGACACCAGGACTGATACTTACAGACCAAGCTCCGATCGGATTATTTAGAGAAATGCAGGTACGAAGCAGGAAACTGGGGTATTCATGTTTTCAGAATTCCTTTCAGGATTCTGAAAGATAGCAGGGCGGTGGCGGGGTGGGGGTGGGGATACCGCCAATGAATGTATACCCCAGACATAATCAGGAACAACCTAAAGGCACCATCATCTACGTTTCTCCATGTCTCACATCAGATTGTATTTATAAGTTATTCATTGGCTGGTGTGAGCCCTTACGATCAAAATGAAGCCAGATGATTTAGCACAGTTGTTTGCTTATGTTCTCAGATGCTGAAGAATGTTGCGTACACATTTGTAGGGAGTTTAAAGAGAAACACCTGCTTCATGTGCTCAGCCTTGTACTTGAACAATTATAGAAGCTATCACTTAGCTTCTGTGAATTTTTGCCCAAGTTAATGTGTAGTTGTGAGATTTACTTCATAATTACCTATTCCTAGTGAAACTTTGTCCTTTAGAAATTTTTTGGCAGTGGTAGCAGAGTGAAAGGTACACACAAATGTATCATATCTGTCAGTGCTAACTAGGACACACTGAACATTCTGAGAGTTGTGGGTAAATGATATATAAGATCATGCTATGTGGGGCACCCAGGGGTGGTTCAGTTGGTTAAGCATCTGACTCTTAATATCAGCTCAGGTATTGATCTCAGGGTCGTGAGTTCAAGCTGTGCATTCAGCTCCACACTGGATGTGGAGCCTACTTAAAAAAAAAAAAAAAAAAAAAAAAAAATGCCATTTCTCCAGTTCCTTCTGCCTCTGACATAAAGAGTAAATGAATATGGCAGTCCCAGGAGCTTCAGGAGCCATAGGCTTCATGCAGACATGGTCAAGTCCAAGAACCACACGATACACAACCAGTCATGAAAATGGCACAGAAACAACATCAAGAAACCCCAGTAACAAAGATATGAGTCTCTTAAGGGGGCAGACCCCAAGTTCCTGAGGAACATACACTTTGCCAAGAAGCACAACAAGAATGGCCTGAAGAAGATGCAGGGCAACACCATCTAGGCCATGAGTGCTCGTGCTGAGGCTATCAAGGCCCTAATGTAGCCCAGGGAAATCAAACCCAAGATCCTAAATGGCTGCATCCACAAGTGCAATCAACTTGCCTACATTGCTCACCCCAAGCTCAGGAAATGTGCTGGTGCCATATTGCCAAAGGCCAAGGCCAAGGCTCAAACCAAGGCCCAGCCTATGGCTGTGCCTCAGGTCTCCAAAGGTGCTCATGCTCCTATGAAGGCTCCAGTGTAGCCTTGGTTTCTCTCTGCCAATGTAAGGACTACAGGTCTGGTGTGACCCCCTGAGCTTCTGACTGCATGGGGCTGGTGTCCTCCTGTGCTATTTGTACAAGTAAACATGAGGCAGGATGTGCCAAAAAAATAAATTAATATGGCGAACACTCAGAAGTGAGGAAGAAACGATGAGTTCATAAATTTCCATTTGAAAGAACCCAGGTAGAAATTTAGAAATACAAAGTTAATTTTGTATCTTACCTAGTTATAAAAGGTGAATTGAGAACAGACTGTATTCTAGACACTTACTGTTCATTATTTCACTGTATCTTTACAATGCTGTGAGATCGCCTTCATCGTTGTTTTACAGAGAGAAGAATCAAGGCTTTGAAAAGTTAAGGTAACTTGCCAAAGGTGACTAGTAAGTGACCAGTTTAGGATTGAACTCAGGTCACCCATCTCCAGGTTAAAAACCATGCAGCATGTGGGTGTATCATTTATCTAAGTTCATCACAATGTACAGTTTAAATGGATACAATTTATATAAATTATACCCATAAAGTTAATTTTAAAAAATAATGCAGAGTGAATGTAATGTTTTTATGATAAAGAAACAACATTATGGGGGCGCCTAGGTGTCTCAGTTCATTAAACATCTGTATTTGGCTCAGGTCATGATCTCACGGTTCATGAGTTCAAGCCCCACATCGGGCTCTCTGCTGACAGCTCAGAGCCAGGAGCCTGCTTTGGATTCTGTGTCTCCCTTGCTCTCTGCCCCTCCCCCCCTCCCCACCCCCCAAATAAACGTTAAAAAAAAAAAAGAAACAACATGATGATTTCATACATGACAGTTTCAGAGGAAAAAGAGATGGAGGTAATATATATATATATTTATATATATTTATAAATATATATATATAATTTATAAGTATATATATATATTTAAGATATACAGTGAAAGATTGATGATACTATAGTCAAGGATTGTTCATTTAGTTGACCTTCCTAAACTTAAGAAACAGATTTATAGAAATATCAGCGAGGATGCTATCGTGGGTAAGGGGCATGCAAGTCTGTTGTGGAAATGAATCAAGCAAATTTTTCTACAAAATTAAAAAAGACATCTGAAGTATGTGATACCAAGTTTGTCTAACAAAAATATGTTCAAGTACAGTACATTAAAAAGTTAGCTGTCTCTCAAAATAAATTAATAAACTTTAAAAAAAATGTGGGGTTCCTGAGAGGCTCAGTTGGTTAGGGGTCAGTCAGACTCTTGATTTCAGCTCAGGTCACTATCTCAAGGTTTGTGAGTTAGAGCCCTGAGTTAGGCTCTGTGCTAGCAGTGCAGAGCCTGCTTGGGATTCTCTCTCTCCCTCTCTCTCTGCCCCTCCCCTACTCATGCTGTCTCTGTTTCTCTCAAAATAAACAAATAAACCTAAAAAAAAAAGTTAGATATTTTTGCTGGTGGTATGCATTAAGGTCACATTTTCTTTGTATAATAATGTTTTATACTAAGCATTGTGATTATAAGCTGTGCAGCAGAATTTATACATTTTTATTTTCAGTGAAAACTTACTTGAAAAGTTTGTCACAACAATCAAGGCACAAAACTGCTTTTGTGTTTAAAGACTGTATTGGGGTGTTTCAAGAGAATATATTGACTCCTTTTTCATTGTATGATGTTCCATTTTGAAGTTTCACCAATTTCAGAAACATGTTGAATTTAAGGCTTTAATTAAAATTTACAAATCAAATATTTTGTGAATTGGGTATTCTGAACAATTATAGTTGCCCATACACATGTAGAAACGGCACAAAATAGCTCAGTTCCTTCCAAACTTCCTAGGATGCTTAAACTGCTCGTGACTACCCCCACCCAATACAGATATTTAACAACCCCAATAATGGCAAACTCCACAAGGCCTCAGAACAAGATGTGTCCAGTGAGATCCCACTGTTAGGAATTCTGCACAACCTTGAGTTTTCCAAGAGAATATTCTCTTCATTGGCCATCATGAAAACAGTGACCTATCTTGAGTGAAAAAGAAAACGATGGTGAGAGAAAGCATGAGTCTTAAGGCAATTTTATCAGGATGCATATTTAGCACCCTTTGTGAAATGCAGGAGGAAACTGACCCAGCAGCTTCCATCAGGAGAGTGTGTGAGTTTGAGCGTAACAATAGAAAATCACCACTCTTGTTAATTAGATATAACCTGGATGGATTGTTGGGGATTAGCACAGAGCCTGAGATTTCTGTGCGGAGTGCACCCAGCCTTCCTGATGGTTGTTACTCTCTTTACTATTTTATTTCTTTAACATCTGTTTAAAATTAGTACAGCTTAATGACAAAGAAAGCAGCTGTGTCTTCTCAGACATGAATAAGCCTATAATTGATAAACTACTAAAAATGTTTCTACTCCAACTAATTTCTAGTATAGTTTTCTTAATTTATTCATAGAATTTATAATCATTAATTCCAGAAATATACAACTTACTAGAAACTGAACTGGTGGCAGCAACTTTAATACATGGACATGTTATCCATAATAAATGCACATTTTTTTCCCCTTTCCCCAGCATACCACCTTGAGTTCCTATATCTGCATGATAAAAATTGAAATAAAGTTTCAAAACTATACTTTAAATTCTTAAGCTACTTTTTGGCAAGGTATATTAAGAATCTTGGGGCACCTGTGTGGCTCAGTCGGTTAAGCATCTGACTTCAGCTCAGGTCATGATCTCACGGTTCAAGCCCCGCATAGGGCTCTGTGCTGACAGCTCAGAGCCTGGAGCCTGCTTTGGATTCTGTGTCTCCTCTCTATGCCCCTCCTCCGCTCATTCTCTCTCTCTCTCTCCCTCTCCCTCTCTCTCTCTCTCTCTCTCTCTCTCTCTCTCAAAAATCAACAAACATTGAAAAAATTTAAAAAAGAAGAATCTTTAGGGGTGCCTGGGAGGCTCAGTTGGTTAAGCATCTGACTCTTGATCTTGGCTCAGGTCATGACCTCACAGTTCATGGGATCAAGCCCAGAGTTGGGCTCTGCACTGACAGCGTAGAGCTTGCTTGGGATTTTCTGTCTCTCTGTCTGTCTGTCTCTCTCTGCCCATCCCACACTGGCTTTCTTTCTCCAAATAAACATTAAATAAATAAGTAAATAAATAAACCTAAAAAGACATTATAAATAAAAATATAATTTATGGAAATTTAAAAATGTGTTTCAAATTCATGTAATCTTACAGACTATCATCCTAAATTTGTAAAAATGCATATATATGCATAGAAAAAGAACAAGAAGCAACTACATAAGAATATTATCTGTGGTTATTGCTGAATAGTAAGATTATGGGCCACTTACATTTTCTTTATCTTTTAATTTTTTTCATACTCTTCATAGTGAACATTAATTTTTATAGTCAGGAAAATAACAAGTGCTACTCTTTAAAAAGAAAATGATTAGAGGGCTTAATAAACACTTCTTGATTCATAACTAATAGAATGAATTATTAGTGCTTATGCAGGTAAATAACCCAGAAATAACCTCAAACAATGACTACTTTAGAAATCAACTAGTATCCAGGTGCCTGGGTGGCTCAGTTGGTTGAGTGTCTGACTTCAGTTCAGGTCATGATCTCGAGGTTTGTGAGTTCAACCCCCTTGTCGGGCTCTATGATGGCAGGTCAGGGCCTGAAGCCTGCTTTGGATTCTGTGTCTCCCTCTCTCTCTATCTCTCTACTCCCCCACTCATGCTCTCTCTCTGTCTCTCAAAAATGAATAAACATTAAAAAGAATTTTTAAAAATATTAACCAGTCTCACTCTGCCTCCTCCCTTCATTCATTTAAAAAAAAAAAAAATTAACATTTATTCATTTTTGAGAGACAGAGACAGAGTGTGAGCAAGGGAGGGGCAGAGAGAGGGAGATGCAGAATCTGAAACAGGCCCCAGGCTCTTAGCTGTCAGCACAGAGCCCAATGCAGGGCTCAAACCCACAAATCACAAGATCACCACCTGAGCCGAAGTCAGACACCTAACCTACTGAGCCACCCAGGCGCTCTCTCCTTTCATTCATTCTTATCCTGGTCTAGTTGTTATAAAAATGTTTCCTCTGGTTGAAAGCCTATTCCTACCAAAGTAGAATAGTATAAAATGAATTAAGTCCAAAAGCTTATACCTACATAAACCTAAAGTGCTAACTTAAAAAAAGATTAATAACACATGCCCCCAAACACATGTTATGTATCATGACATGTTTCCTTCTTTCTCAAAAGCCTCAAGGCCCTGTGCTGAATACAGCAGAATTGCCATAACTGAGGTCTTTTTCTATTAAAATACTCATATACATTTACTTTTAAATGTGTCCTAGGAAAATGTCTGGAAGGCTACACTTTGATGTCAAGGTGCATTAAGTCTCGGTTGGTAGAATCATTAGTGTTCAGGACATTTTTTCAGTATTTTCAGATTATTCTATAATGTGCAAACATAGCTATTTGTGGGGGGAAAAAAATATTACCCAGAGCTGTCAGAATTAGTCTCTTTGAGACCTTCCTAACTTGCAATTAGGAAAATAAATGGCCAATTATACTATGGAGTTTTGACAGACTAAATAATATAGCTTTATATTTGGTATCTGCCCAGAACTTGGGAAGAAAAAGAAATAATTCCTTTGCATTTATCTATGAAACAATTTAGGAAATCCTCTTGGAAAACTCAGTTGTGCAACAACTATTTGAAGAGATTAAATTAACATCTTCCATTGGCAGTTGTTTCAGTAGACGCATACATTGATGAATGATTTAAAACAAAACAGGTACTCCAACAGAAAATTAAACAAACACAAAATACCATAGGGAAACAGACAAGTTTCCTAAAAGAACAACATCAAGTTAATAACTATAGTGTTTAAATAAAAACATCTGGGACAATTTTGCATGTCAGAGCTTTTAGAGATGGAACATTACCAGTGGGCTGGTAACAAGGTCCATTTTACAAAGTATATTAGCACAGAGTTTGACATAAAGTAGATGTTCAGTATCTTCTTATAAAAATCTATTTTGTTCAAACCTATGCCATAGAAAGTGATTCCTAAGTTTAGTTGACAAATTAAGTTTGATTATTCACTGAACAAAACATATGGTGCTAAGTTTTTTCCCTAAATTTGAACATCTGGAGAAAAATTTTCAATCAATTTAGTACACACCTAACAAAATGAAACAAAGCCATTAAGATGGAGGCACTATGAGGGGCACCTGGGTGGCTCACTTGGTTAAGTGTTGGACTTCGGCTCAGGTTATGATTTCATGGTTCATGAGTTCCAGCCCCACATTGGGCTCTCTGCTGTCAGCGTGGAACCCCTTCGGATCCTCTATTCCCACTCATCCACCCCCGCCCCTCCACTGCACATGTGCGTTCTCTCTCTCTCTTTCTCAAAAATAAATAAACATTTAGCAACAACAACAACAACAAAAAGATCAAAGCAATATGACACACTAAAAAACACCTTGAACACTGGAATCTACTCCCAACTTCACAGCTAACTAGCTTGTAACCTTGAGGTTCATTTGCTACTACAGCAAAGTAAGGTGATTAAACAGGATCATCTCCAAAGATGTTTTCATTTTTTAAGTTTGTAATTTGAAAACAAACATAGGAATTTTCCAAAAGGTAGAGGGACACCTGGGTGGCTCAGTCAGTTGAGTGTCCAACATCAGCCCAGGTCATGATCTCATGGTTTGTGGGTTCATGCCCCATGTTGGGTTTTGCACTAACAGCATGGAGCCTGCTTTGGATTCTTTGACTCTCTCTCTCTCTCACTCTCTCTGTCTCTCCTCTGCCCGTGAATTCTCTCTCTCTCTCAAAAATAAACATTTCAAAAAAAATCTAAAATGTAGAGAGAAGGTAGATTAACTAGAGACGTTGGGACCCAAGACACAATAGAGGGATGAGTCTTCTGGATTATCTTTCTGCCTCATATAACCTATACTTGGAGCTATAGAAACTAGCAACTAGCACAAATTAAAGGAAAACCCCAGGGCTGCCCAGCTGGCTCAGTGGGTATAGTGTGCAACTCTTGATTTGTGGGTCCTCAGTTCAAGCCCATGTGGGGTATAGAGATTATTTAAAAAAAAAAAAAAAAAAGGGCACCTGGGTGGCTCAGTCGGTTAAGCGTCCGACTTCAGCTCAGGTCACGATCTCACGGTCCATGAGTTTGAGCCCCGCATTGGGCTCTGTGCTGACAGCTCAGAGCCTGGAGCCTGCTTCTGATTCTGTGTCTCCCTCTCTCTCTGCCCCTCCCCCGTTCATGCTCTGTCTCTCTCTGTCTCAAAAATAAATAAACATTAAAAAAAAAAAAAAAAAAAAAGAAGAAGAAGAAGGAAAGCCCCACCAAAACCTTCTTTCTTTAGCCAAAGGACCTGAAAAAGGGCAGCCTAGCAAGACAGAGCTTTAGGCAACAAGAGCTCTATTCCATCCAGACTCCAGCCAAACATGATAATAAAACAGTTTGGTCCCAATCCCACCTATATTAGTAGAGGCCAAGTGGAGAGTTCAGACTTCTACTTTTGCCAGGCTGTAATGAAGTGGCTTAACCCTGCTCCTGCACCACCACCACCAGTGTGGAATCAGAGGAAGCCTAGTGGAGAGTCAGGACTTTTATAACCACTGGTAGTAATGAGGCCAGAGGTCACTCACCACACTTCAGTGGTTGTCAGTGGAGTCCACATGAGGAGTAGTAAGGCCTAGTAAAGAGCTGGAACTCACATCTCCCCCTATAAATAATGAAAATCACCTCCACCTCAGGTGCCAACACAGGCTGAGTAGAGGCTGAGAGAGTCCAGTACCCAGTCTTCTACCCCCCAACTGGCAATAATGAAGTGGCCACTCCCCTATCCCCATCCTTCTCCTGCTGGAGCAGTTTCAGAAGAAGCCAGCAAAAAACATAAGGTTTAAATGAGATCCATATGGTCTCCTTTGAAATACAAAAGTTTTAAATTTTGATGAAGTCAAATTTATCTTTTTTTTTTTTCTTTTGTTGCTCATGCTTTTGGTGTCATATCTAAGAATCCTTTGCCAAATCTCAAATCATGATTTTCCCCTATGTTTTCTTGAGAGTTTTATAGTGTTACCGCCTACATTTAGGTCTTTGATCCATTGTGAGCTAATTTTTGTGTATGGGGTAAGGTAAGGTTCCAACTTCATTCTTTTGCCTGTGGCTATCTAGTTGTCTCATTATTTGTTGAAAAGAACATTCTTCCCCATTGATAGTCTTGGCGCTCTTGTCAAGTCAATTGACCATATATATGTGATTTATTTCTGACTATCAATTCTATTCTATTGATCTGTGTGTCCCTTCTTGTGTCAATACCACATTGTCTTGACTACTGTCAGTTTGTAGTAAGTTTTGAAATTAGTAAGCATGATTCTTCCAACTTTGTTCTACCTTTTCAAGATTAATTAGGTTATTCTGGGTCCCTTGCAATTCCATATGAATTTTAGAATCAGCGTGTATTTTTTTTTAATGTTTATTTATTTTGAGAGAGGGAGAGAGAGAGAGAGAGAGAGAGAGAGAGAGAGAGATCGGGGCAGGGGCTATGCTGTCAACGGAGAGCCTGACATGGGGCTTGAACTCACTAGCTGTGAGATCATGACCTGAGCTGAAATCCAGAGTCTGTTGCTTAACCCACTGGGCCACTCAGGTGCCCCTAGGATCAGCTAATAAATTTCTACAAAGAAATCAGTGGGGATTCTGATAGGTATTGAGTTGAATCTTAGGTCAATTTCAAGAGTATTGCATCTTAACAATGTTGAGTCTTCTGATCCAAGAACAGGCATTTTTCCATTTCCATAGATTTCCTTTTATTATTTTCACCAGTGCTATTTTCATAATAGAAGTTTTGACCTTCTTTTGTTAAATCTCTTCCTAAATATTTAATTATTTTTGATGCTGTTGTTAGTGGGATTTTTTTCTTAATTTCATTTTGAATTATTCATTAAAATTGTATAAAACTACAGTTAATTTCTGTGTAACAATCTTGTGTCCTGTAACCTTTTGAAAATTTTTTCTAGTTCTAATAGTTTTTTAGTGAAGTCTATAGGAGTTTCTATATATAAGATTATGCCATCTATGAATAGAGATAGTTTTATTTTTTCCTTTCCAATCTGGATGCATTTTATTTCTTGTATGTATGTATGTGTGTATTTTTAATTCTATTTATTTATTTTAAGTAATTTCTACACCCAGTGTGGGGCTCAAACTCATGACCCTGAGATCGAGAGTCACATGCTCTTCTGACTGAGCCAGAATTAAGAATTAAGACACCCCAGTTTAGTTAATAGTTTTTTTAACGTTTATTTATTTTGAGAGGGTGAGAGAGAATGTACGTATGAATGGAGGAGTGTCAGGGAGAGAGGGAGAGAAAGAATCCCAAGCAGGCTTTGTGCTGTCAGCACAGAGCCCCACATGGAGCTCGATCCCACAAACCATGAGATCGTGACTTGAGCCAAAAACAAGAGTCAGATGCTTAACTGAGCCACACAGGAGCCCTAGTTTTTTTGTTTGTTTGTTTTTGTTTCTTTAAATTTTTTTTAATGTTTATTAATTTTTGAAGGAGAGAGAGAGCGAAAGAGCGAGAGAGAGCAGGGGAGGGGAGGGGCAGAGAGAGAGGGAGACACAGAATCCGAAGCAGGCTCTAGGCTCCAAGCTGTCAGCACAGAGCCCGATGCGGGGCTCAAACTCAGGAACGGTGAGATCATGACCTGAGCCGAAGTCGGACGCTTAACCGACTGAGCCACCCAGGTGTCCCCCTAGCTATTTTTTTTTAATTGACTTATTGCCCTGGCCAGAATCTCACAGTGTTGGATAAACTGGTCACAGAGTGGAAACCATTGTCTCATTTCTGATCATAGAGGAAAAGCATCTAATATTTCACCATTGAGTGTGATATTAGCTGGGATTTTTGTAGATGCCCTTTATCAAGTTGAGGAAGTTCTCTTCTATTCCTGCTTTGCTAAGTGTTTTTGTTTGTTTTGTCTTGTTTTGTTTTGTTTTATTTTGTTTTGTTTTGTTTACAACATGAAAGGGTGTTGGATTGTGTCAAATGCTTTTTCTATATCTGTTCAGGTTGCCTTAGTCTGCTTGGGCTGCCATAACAAATTACCATAGATTGAGTGGCATTAACAAAAGAAATTTTTTATCTTAGATCTCGAGGCAGGGAGTGTAAGGCAGCAAGATAGGTTCTGGTGAGAGCTCTCTTTCTGGCTTGCCTTCTTGCTGTATCCTCCCATAGGAGAGACAGACCAATTCTCTGGTGTTTCTTCTTATAAGGGCCCTAATCCCATCATGAAGGCCCCATTCTCATGACCTCATCTAAACCAAATTACTTCCTAAAGGCCCCATCTCCAAATACCAACACTTTGGGGGTTAGGCCTTCAACATGTGAATTTGGGGGAGACTCAATTCAATTCATAGCAGAGATGATTATGTGATTTTTGTTTTTTATTTTATTTAAATTTTATAAAATGATTATTAGTTGATTTTCAGATGTTAAACCAACATTATATTTCTGGGATAAATCCCATTTGGTCACAATGTATAATTCTTCCTATATGTTGTTGAATTAGCTTTGCTAGTATTTTGTTGAGGATTTTTGCATCTGTATCATATGAGATATTGGTCTATTCTTTTCTTGTGATATCTTTGTCTGGTTCTCATATAAGGGTAATACTGGCCTCATAAAGTGAGTTGAGAAGTGCTCCCTCTTCTATTTTTTGAAAGATTTTGTGAAGAATTGGTATTAATTGTTCTTTAAATGTTTGGTAGAATTCAGTGGTGAAGCCATTTGCTTCTGGCTTTTCTTTTTATTTTGGTCTTATTAATATACACATTATTTCAGTTTCAGGTGTACAATATAGTGATTTAACAATTCTATACATGACTCAGGGGTGCCTGGGTGGCTCAGTCGGTTAAGCGTCCGACTGCGGCTCAGGTCATGATCTCACGGTCAGTGGGTTCGAGCCCCGCGTCAGGCTCTGTGCTGACGGCTCAGAGCCTGGAGCCTGTTTCAGATTCTGTGTCTCCCTCTCTCTCTGACCCTCCCCCGTTCATGCTCTGTCTCTCTCTGTCTCAAAAATAAATAAACATTAAAAAAAAAATTAAAAAAAAAAAACAATTCTATACATGACTCAATGCTCATCACAGTAAGTGTACTCTTAATCCCCATCATCTATTTTACTCATCCTCCCACCTGCCTCCCCTCTGGAACCACAAATTTGTTCTCTATAATTAAGAGTCTGTTTTTTTGTTTGTCTCTTTTTTTCTTTGTTTTGTTTCTTAAATTCCACATATGAGTGAAATTATATGGTATTTGTCTTTCTCTGAGTGACTTATTTCATTTAGCATTAGATCCTCTAGATCCATCCATGTTGTTGCAAATGGCAAGATGCCATTCTTTTTTTTTTTACAGCTGCATAATATTTCATTATATATATGTGTGTGTGTGTGTGTGTGTGTGTGTGTGTATGCACACACACATGTATATATCACATATTCTTTATCCATTCATCTATCAATGGACACTTGGGTTGCTTTCATAATTTGGTGATTGTAAATAATGCTACAATAAATGTAGGGATACAGGTATCTTTTCAAATTAGTGTTTTCATATTCTTTGGGTAAATACCCAGTAGTGGAATTACTGAATCATATGGTATTTCCATTTTAAATTTTTTTAAGTTTAATTATTTATTTTGAGAAGGGCAGGGGCAGAGAAAAAGGGAGAGAATCCCAAGCAGGCTCTGCTCAGAGTGGAGCCCAACATGGGGCTCAATCTCATGACCACAAAATCATGACCGAAGCCAATATCAAGAGTTGGATGCTTGACAAACTGAGCCACCCAGGCACCCCATTTGTGATATTTTGAGGAAGCTTCATACTGTTTTCCACAGTGGCTGCTCCAGTTTGCATTCTCACCAGCAAAGCACAAGAGTTCCTTTTTCTCCACATCCTCACCAACACCTGCTTCTTATGTTTTTTATTTTAGCCATTCTAATAGGTGAAAGGTGGTATCTCATTGTGGCTTTGATTTGCATTTCCCTGATGACGAGTGATGCTGGGCATCTTTTCATGTGTCTCTCACCCATTTCTTCTTTGTAGAAATGTCCATTTATGTCTTCTGCTCATTTTTAAATTGGATTGCTTTTGGTAATGAGTAGTATAACTTCTATATTTATTTTGGATACTAACCCTTTATTGGATATATCATTTGCAAACATCTTCTCCTATTCCGTAGGTTGCCTTTTAGTTTTGTTGATTGTTTCCTTCACTGTGCAGAAGCTTTTTATTTGGATGTAGTCCCAATAGTTTATTTTTGCTTGTGTTTCTTTTGTCTCAGGAGACATATTTAGAACCATGTTGTTATGGCCAATATCAGAAATTACTGCCTGTACTCTCTTCTAGGATTTTTATGGTTTCAGATCTCACATTTAGGTCTTTAATCTGTTTTGAGTTTATTTTTAGATATGCTGTAAGAAAGTATTCCAGCTTTATTTTTTTTGCATGTTGCTGTCCAGTGTTCCCAGCACCACTTATTGAAGAGGCTTTCTTTTTTCCATCGCATATTCTTGCCTCCTTTGTCATAGATTAATTGACCATATAATTGTGGGTTTATTTCTGGACTCCCTATTCTATTCCATTGAACTTTGTGTCCACTTTTATGCCAGTACCATAGTGTTGTGATTGCTAGAGCTTTGTAGTATATCTTGTAATCTGGGATTGTGAACCTTCAGTTTTGTTCTTCTTTCTCAAGATTGCTTTGGTTATTTTGTGGTTTCATACAAATCTTAGGATTATTTTTTCCAGTTATGTGAAAAATGCTGTTGGTATTTTGATAGGGATTGCATTAAATCTGTAGATTCCTTTGGGTGGTATGGACATTTTAACAATATTTGTTCTCCCAATCCATGAGGATGGAATATATTTCCATATGTTTGTGTCATCTTCAATTTTTTTCACCAGTGTTATAATTTTCAGAGTACAGGTCTTTCACCTCTTTGGTTAAGTTTATTCCTAGGTATTTTATTATTTTTGGTGCAATTATAAATGGGATTGCTTTCTTATTCTCTTTCTGGTGCCTCATTATTATTGTATAGAAATACAACAGATTTCTGTATATTGATTTTGTATTGTGAAACCTTATTGAATTCATTTATCAGTTCTAGTAGTTTTTTGGTGGAGTCTTTAGGGTTTTCAATGTATAGTATCATGTCATCTGCAAATAATGAGTGTTTTAGTTCTTCCTTACCAATTTAGATGCCTTTTATTTCTTTTTATTATCTGATTGCTGTGGCTAGGACTTTCAGTACTATGTTGAATAAAAATGGTGAGAGTGGATATCCTTGTCTTGTTCCTGATCTTTAAGGGAAAAGCTTTCAGGTTTTCACCATTGAGTGCAGTGCTAGCTGTGAGTTTTTTATACCTATCCTTTATGATGATGAGGTATGTTCCCTCTAAACCTGCTTTGTTGAAAGTTTTTATCGTGAATGGATGTTGTATTTTGTCAAATGCTTTTTCTGCATCTATTGATCATGTGGTTTTTATCTTTTCCTTTGTTGATATGATGTATCACACTGATTGATTTATGAATATTTAATCACCAAGAATAAATCCCACTTGACTGTGGTGAATTTTTTTTTTTTTAACACATTGTTGAATTTAGTTTGCTACTATTTTGTCAAGAGTTTTTCCATCTATGTTCATTGGCAACATTGGCCTGTAGTTTTCTTTTTTTGTAGTGTCTTTATCTGGTTTTGGTATCAGGGAAATTATGGGTTTATAGAATGTATTTGGAAGCTTTCCTTCCTTTTCTGTTTGTTGTTGTTGTTGTTGTTGTTGTTGTTTTGTTTTTTGGGGTTTTTTTTGGTTTTTGGAATAGTGTGAGAAGAATAGGTATTAACTTCTCTTTAAACCTTTGGTAGAATTTGCCTATGAAGGTCATAGATGTTTGTTTGTCCCGGGTTTTTTGATTACTGATTCAATTTCATTACTAGTAATCAGTTTGTTCAAATTTTAACTTTCTTTCTGATTCGGTTTTGGAAGATTGTATGTTTCTAGGAATTCATCCAGTTTTTTCTAGGTTGTCCAATTTGTTGGCATATAATTTTTCATAATATTCTCTTATAATACATTGTATTTCTGTGGTGTCAATTGTTATTTCTCCTCCTTTTTCCCCCATCTTTTTCTTTTTTTTTTCTTTTTAGTTTATTTATTTATTTTGAGAGAGAGAGAGCACGCCCGTGTGTGTGCACACAGGGGAGGAAGGGCAGAGAGAGAATCCCAAGCAGGCTCCACACGGACACTGGGCTAGATCTTATGACCCTGAGATCATGACCTGAGCTGAAATCAAGAGTCCAGGTCTTAACTGACTGAACCGCCCAGGTGCCCCACCCCACCTTTTTTCTAACCTCATTTTCCACCAGTCATCCCTGTACACTGTTGCATACTGTCTTTCATGCTATTTTTATACACCAAGCATATCCATCTCTTAGAACCTTCATATTTTCTGTTCCCTCTGTGCAGAAGACACTTCCTCTAGATATCTGCAAAGTTTCCTCTTGCTTTCAGGTCTCTGATAGAATGCGATGACTACCCTATCAACCTAGTTGCTTTCTAGCTCCCTGTTTCTACATAGCACTTACCAACACCATTACATATCTGTTTGCTTATCATCTACCTCCTTTACTAGATATTAAGTTCCATGAGGGCAGGGATTTCATTCACTACCAAATCCCTGGAGCCTACGATGGTATTTGGAACATACAAGATGCTCAGTATATATTTAGTAAAGAATGAGTTAAGATAATAGGGGAAATGAAGCACTAGATTTTCCATAGAGGCTGCCAATCAGAAAGAAAGAAGTGAGAAGAACATGAAGGAAAAATCATACCAATATGCATTGAATATGCTTAAAGTGAGCAGACTACTGCCTGAGTATCAAAGGTCTTGTTCCTGCCCTAAAGTTCAGGAGTTGACAAGATAATAGCCTGATAATATCTATAACAGAAGTAAGACCAATGTATAGAAGTAATAAAATTTTGTGAGACAATGGAAGTATCTGTGTTCATGTTTTTAGTAAATATTTCTATGAAAGTAGAAATGGAGAGGTATGAGGAAAAAGCTTATTTTTGGTTTATATAATATTTAAGACAATTTGGTGTGATGGTTATGGCCATGGCTTGACATAACCTTTGGTCACATTTTCTGAGTAGTTTTGATTCCTTACTAAGGATTGTGAAAGCAAGTTTGATTGATTTCACTAAAGTGACACCAGCTTCCTAAGACAGCAGTAAGCCACCTACTTCATACCAGCATCACCTACTTTTAGACTAATTTCTAGGCAGGTGGATGGTATTAAGGTCCTCCTGCGGGTGATTCTTGGACTTAGTATATTTATGACTGCTTCTGATACCACATTCCAGCTCAGAACTACTGGAATACCTCACAGCCTTAATATTCGATGTCCAGTCAAGCAGTAAATGTCATAGAACCTCTGAATCTGGAGGATCCAGAGCCAGGATCTAACCCAGTTGAGGAGTATAATTGACTCAGATGGCTCAGCAGCAGCTCTGTTTAGAAAGGGAAGTGATTTGACCCTGCCCTTATATTACTTAACTCTCCTAACCTTCAGCAGTTCATTAATGATAAGGTAAAGTATAAACTACAACATCAGGCTTGTTTGTACCTATGGCACCTATGTTTGGTGGAATTCAGTAGTGAAGTCATTTGGGTCTGGGCTTTTCTTTGTAGGTAGTTTTTATTACTAATTCAATCTGTTCACTTGTTGTAGATCTATTCAAATTGTCTGTTTCTTCTTGAGTTAGTTTTGGTAGTCTGTGTCTTTTTAGGAATTTGTATATTTCATCTAAGTTATCTAATTTGTTGGCATACAGTTGTTCTTCCTCGTAGTATTCCTCCTCATCATTTATGGCTAAACTGAAATAAATATTCCAAAAAATGGCCCATGGCTTCCTGCCCTTTCATTTTTTGCACTTGGAATGCACTCAACTTAATCTCTACCTATTAAAATGTATTGGATATCTACTGGGACCAAAACATTCTTCAGAGTTCTCTAGGGAATGCATGAACAATAGTTATGATAAGGTTTTGGCTTTGTTATAGATAGCTGTCAACAACGTCAAGTGCTGCAGAGAGGTCAAAGAGGCCAAGAAATGGCATTTAGATTTAACAATCTTGAAGTCAATGTCAGTTTTCAAAAGAACAATTCCAGGACAATGGTGGAAGCAGATAAGAAGAAAATAATGAGTAAATAGAACAATACATGAGCTCCAAGAAGTAGGGATTTTTGTCCCTTTTATTTACTAATGTTCCCCATCCTGTAGACTATACCTGATATATTGAAAGCTCTCCACAAATATTAGGTGAATATTAAATAAGTGAATTAATTAATGCATTGATAAGTGGTGGTAAAAAAGAAAAAAGTAGAGGCAATGGGAGTAATAAAGGAGAGACTAGAATAATGATGTAGTTGAAGAAAGGGGCAAGTTGAACATGCTTTTAGGTGGAGGACTCCAACAGAAAAGTGGAAATCAAAGATGTAAAAAAAAAAAAAAAGGTAAAATAGTTGGGGTGCCTGGCTGGCTCAGTCAGTAGAGCATGCAACTCTTGATCTTGGGGTTGTGAGTTCGAGCCCCATGTTGGGGCTAGAATTCACTTAAAGAAAAAGATGCAAAATAGTGGAAATCAATGCCACACTATCGTTAGAGCAACAAGGTCACAAATAGGAATACAAAGAGGCAAGTTGGATGGGAAGAGGCAAGTCCCACTTAATGTATGAAATGGACTCAGTTGCGACTCTTTGCAAAAAAAATTATTCCTCATTATGGGTTCCATATTGTCATTAACTGTGTGAAAATCCACTCAAGCATGCAAGCTAGAGACTCCAGTTTTCTTTAACACCTCCTTCTCTTTCATCTTCTTCAGTGCTTATAAGTGCTTTCATCATCTCAATTCCACTTCTGTAATGCTCCATTTCCACTCCCATCTTCCATCCACACTGGCCCTACCCTATGTAAGTCATTCAACATTTTCATGCCTGGAATGTGTTAATGATTTTCTGAACTATATTCTGAATTCAGAAGCTTTCAGCTCTCAGTCCTTTCTTTATACTGCCATCAGAACTACGGTCTTAAAACACAGATATGATTATACCATTTTCCTCTTCAAAAGAGCAGCAATGAACCATTCCTATCTATTATATTTCTTCATTTATTGAGTGCTTTGCATATGCTAGGTGCTGGGGATACACTGGTGAGTTATAATAAAGGGGGCATTTCAAACTGGGGGCAAAGAAATAAAATGGCCACAACAAAATGAAAATACACTTAAGAATGAAATGTCATGGGAATGCAAGCTGGTGCAGCCACTCTGGAAAACAGTATAGAGGTTTCTCAAAAAATTAAAAATAGAACTACCATACGACCCAGCAATTGCACTACTAGGTATTTATCCAAGGGATACAGGTGTGCTGTTTCAAAGGGACACATGCACCCAATGTTTATAGCAGCACGATCAACAATAGCCAAAGTATGGAAAGAGCCCAAATATGTCCATCAATGGATGAATGGATAAAGAAGAGGTGGCACACACACACACACACACAATGGAGTATTACTCAGCAATCGAAAAGAATGAAATCTTGCCATTCACAACAACGTGGATAGAACTCGAGGGTATTATGCTAAGTGAAATTAGTCAGAGAAAGACAAATATCATATGACTTCACTCATATGAGGACTTTAAGAGACAAAACAGATGAACATAAAGGAAGGGAATCAAAAATAATATAAAAACGGGGGGGACAAAGCATAAGAGACTCATAAATATGGAGAACAAACAGAGGGTTACGGGAAGGATTGTGGGAAGGGGGATGGGCTAAATGGGTAAGGGGCACTAAGGAATCTACTCCTGAAATCACTGTTGCACTATATGCTAACTAATTTGGATGTAAATTTTAAAAAATTAAATTAAAAAAATAAATAAAATAAAAGGTATTGGAACAACAACAACAAAAAAGAATGAAATGTCATTTTTTTCTCCTATGAGATCAGCAAAGATGAAAAAGAATGAAAATAGTCATTGTTGGTAAATATGTAGGAAAACAAGCAACCTTATTCACTATTGGTGGAAGTTATTAGATACAAACTTTTTAGAGGGCAATTTAACATTATTTGTTAAAATTCTGATAATACCAAATTACCCTAACAATAGTTATATACAGGTTGTGGAATTATGAAAGACTAACTTTCTACTTCTCACAGTATTATTCACTACTCCTCATAGTATTTAAGTATTTATAATGTATATTTATATTTATGTTTTCATTTTAAAAAAGGTGTGGCACAAAACTGGAAAAATATTTCTTTCTTTAATGGATTCACACTTTTTTTTAGGTCAACATTCAAAGCTGCTCAAAATGAGTCCCTTAACCAGTCCAGCCCCACCTCCACCATTCCCATTTTTTACCAAGGACTGCCCCAGGTAGTGCTTTTCACTCTTCTGTGCCTCTGATGTGCTTCTAACTGGAATGCCTTCCTCCTCTTCTCTATTAATCAAAACAGTACTCATCTTCCCAGAGCAACTCCAGAGTCACTTCCCTTTCTCTGTGGAGCTTTTCCTCCCATCTGGTTTAAATTGCTCCTCCTTGGTGCTGAGGGGGTAGTTTGTTTACACTTCTAACAGCACAGCTTGGCTTGCCTTGTTACTTGTGTCTGGTGTCTCCCTTGCCATCTTTTATTATCTACTTTATCTGCCTTTTCTGTGAAATAAATGTTAATTTCAAAATATTACTCAGATTCCTGTATGTTCCGTACATAAATCCACACTTCAACTATACAATCTTTGGAGATGCATATCTCAGCCATGTGGGTAATTTCCTTCAAGTCGCAAAATGCCACTTTGTATTAATTTGTATTTGAAGAGAGTGTAGGAATTAATTAAACACGTCTATAGATGCCTGGTGTTTATTCACTGACAATGAGCCGGAATTATTACCTCACTTTAAGCCTTTCTCTAGTGATTTGTTGACAGAGAGTTGTGCTAAATAGCTGAATTGTTGTCATGACCCTTTGCCTAGATCTTTTCAAAACAGTCATTAGACTTGAGTTTTACATAACACACACACACACACACACACACATACACACACACACTCATATCAGAGAGAGAAACTGAAAACATTTCTTAGAATTTTAAGCTTGAGCTGCATTAAGGTTGGACTTATAGTAATAGGCATAGCCCATAATTTTGTAACTCAACAACAATTAAATCTGACCATTTATAAGTGCTGAAGTGTCTGTGGTTGCCAAACTGTGATAAAGTGTAAAATGAAGTAATGACCTTCCATGAACTTGATCAATAGGGCTCGTTTCAGTAAACCAAAGAATTAACCACTTTTTGCTTTTTGGTGACTACATAGTCACAGGTTCCCAAGTGGGAGTAGCTCTTAAAGCAAAAGTGGCAGCCCCATTATCATTTGTAAATTTCCACTAACAAGCCAGCCTTGCAGTGTCTGTTTGCTGCGCAGGCTGTGACCTTTCTAACAGCATAGTATTTGTCATTGTTTTGCTTAGGAGCATCTATATATGCCGTGGAAATTCTGGGGAAAGTTTCAAAAAGAGAAAACTGAAACTAAGAAGGACATCAAAAGTAAAAAGCCAGAAACGACTTCTTTAGCTCTTTCTTTATGATCTCAGGACTTCAGGGACCTTGAAAGATTGATTTCCTCTCACTCAAGTTTCTTATAAAATTAGCTTTGGCTCATACATTTGTAACACAGTAGTTAATTTTACAAGATAAGCAGTACAGGGGAAATGTATCTGAGGGGAGAATCAAGTGCTGGGAGCTCAAGAGACACTTATAAGGTCACAGAACAAAGCTGATAAGTAAAGTGGTCCTACCATAGACCTGCAAATAGCAAAGGGTCTGCTTTGGGTTAATTTCAGTGTATCTTTCATCACATTTCACTTTTCTTCTCAGCCAGTATTAAATATAAGTGGGCCTACTCAAACCTGTTCCATGAGAGTCTTTTGAATTACTCAGTCACAGAGCAATCATGATTTAAGTCATGAAATTTGAACTTTGTTTTAGCATCTACTTCTCTGTAATGGTCCCAGACGCTGTACTAGCCACAGTAATGAGTGTATTAACCAGGAATTCATGTTCACAGTTATTTATGCCATTTCTAGAAACTAAATGTGCTTTTGGATAAGCACCATTGGTTATCTGAGCTGGAAGGAATATTACAGTCTTTTAATTCAATCCTTTCACTTTATAGAAGAGGTTTCTAAGGCTCAGAAAGACTCCTAAAGATGAAGTAGTTTGCTTAAGAGCAAGGCTAGAATTAGAACCAGGTGTCTCAGCTAATCTAGATTCCTAATCTAGAGCTCTTTATACTCACAGTGAGTAAACGCCAGAATAATTTCTCACTTATACAGAGAAAGTCTCTATGAATTAATTAATCTTTTTATTTGGATATGTTAATCTTTTAAAATATGCAGAAGACTCATTTCAATATATGTTAGCACTGGGAAAATGCTCATAAATAAACTGCCTTAGGAAGCATCCTAAGAGATCCCTTCTGGGGTGCCTGGGTGGCTCAGTTAAGTGGCCCACTTCGGCTCAGGTCACAATATCGCAGTTTGTGAGTTGGAGCTCCGCATCGGGCTCTGTGCTGACAGCGTGGAGCCTGGAGCCTGCTTCAGACTCTGTGTCTCCTCTCTCTGCCCCTCCCCAGCTTGCAGTCTGTCTGTCTCTCTCTCTCAAAAATAAATATACGTTAAAAAAATAAAAAAGAGAGAGATGCCTTCTAAGTTAGATGGGGCTGGCGTGTAATACGGTCCAATAATCCACAAATTATGAATTTTCAAGAGAACATTAACTGGGACGATTACATTTCTACCTGATTATCGAACTGCTGTGTTGATTAACTTCATCAAAATTCCCTTCAAGTCAGTCATATCACTGAAGTTCCTCTCTATTGTACTCCAACTGGATGCAGCAGTTCCCAGGCAAGTTCTGAGAGGTACAGAATTCCTGTGAAACACACGAGGCTACTTATCCTCACCTCATCTTTTTATTAATTAATTAAGTAGTTAATTAATTTTTAAATTTACATCCAAGTTAATTAGCATATAGTGCAACAATAATTTCAGGAATAGATTCCTTTCTTTTTAGTATATGTGCTGTCAAAGCGAGCACTCAAGAGTGGATTCCTTAATGCCCTTACCCATTTAGCCCATCCCCCCTCCCACAACCCCACCAGCAACCCTGTTTGTTTTCTATATTTAAGTCTCTGGTGTTTTGTCTCCTTCCCTGTTTTTATGTTATTTTTGCTTCCCTTTCTTTATGTTCATCTGTTTTGTATCTTAAATTCTTCATATGAATGAAGTTATGTGATATTTGTCTTTCTCTGACTAATTTCACTTAGCATAATACCCTCTAGTTCCATCCACGTAGTCGCAAATGGCAAGATTTCATTCTTTTGATTGCCGAGTAATACTCCATTGTATATATATATACCACCTCTTCTTTTTTTTTTTTTTTTTTCTCAACGTTTTTTTTTTTTATTTATTTTTGGGACAGAGAGAGAGACAGAGCATGAACGGGGGAGGGGCAGAGAGAGAGGGAGACACAGAATCGGAAACAGGCTCCAGGCTCCGAGCCATCAGCCCAGAGCCTGACGCGGGGCTCGAACTCACGGACCGCGAGATCGTGACCTGGCTGAAGTCGGACGCTTAACCGTCTGCGCCACCCAGGCGCCCCTATACCACCTCTTCTTTATCCATTCATCCATCGATGGACATTTGGGCTCTTTCCATACTTTGGCTATTGTCGATAGCACTGCTATAATATAACATTGGGGTGCATACGCCCCTCAGAAACAGCACATCTGTATCCCTTGGATAAATACCTAGTAGTGCAATTGCTGGCTTGTAGGGTAGTTCTATTTTTAATTTTTTGAGGAACCTCTGTACTGTTTTCCAGAGTGGCTGCACCAGTTTGCATTCCCACCAGCAGTGCAAAAGAGATCCTCTTTCTCCACATCCTCGCCAACATTTATTCTTGCCTGAGTTGTTAATGTTACGATTCTGACACGTGGGAGGTGGTATCTCATTGTGGTTTTGATTTGTATATCCCTGATGATGAGTGAAGTTAAGCATTTTTTCATGTGTTGGTTGACCATGTGGATGTCTTCTTTGGAGAAGTGTCTATTCATGTCTTTTGCCCATTTCTTCACTGAATTATATGTATTTTGGGTGTTGAGTTTGATAAGTTCTTTATAGATTTGGGATACTAACCCTTTAATATGTCAGATAAGTCAGAAGACTGATCTTCTCTCATTCCCTCGGTTGCCTTTTAGTTTTGTTGATTGTTTCCTTCACTGTGCAGAAGCTTTTTATTTTGATGAGGTCCCAATAGTTCATTTTTGCTTTTGTTTCCCTTGCCTCCGGAGACATGTTGAGTAAGAAGTTGTTGCAGCAAAGGTCAAAGAGGTTTTTGCCTGCTTTCTCCTCGAGGATTTTGATGGCTTCCTGTCTTACGTGTAGGTCTTTCATCCCTTTTGAGTTTATTTTTGTGTATGGTGTAAGAAAGTGGTCCAGGTTCATTTTTCTGCATGTCGCTGTCCAATTTTCCCAGCACCACTTGCTGAAGAGACTGTCTTTATTCCACTGAATATTCTTTCCTGCTTTGTCAAAGATTAGTTGGCCATACGTTTGTGTGTCCATTTCTGGGTTCTCTATTCTGTTCCATTGATCTGAGTGTCTGTTTTTGTGCCATATCCTCGCCTCATCTTATTACTTTTCCCTAACACATGGATTTGGCATTTCCCAAGTGTGTCCCTTAAAATGTTAACTTAAATTTGAAAAAAATGGTTCAGGGGCTCCTGGGTAGCTCAGTTGGTTAAGCACCCACTCTTGGTTTCCTCTCAGGTCATCATCTTATGGTTTGTGGGCTTGAGCCACACATCGGGCTCTGTGCTGACAGTGCAGAGCCTGCTTGGGATTCTGTCTCTCTCCCTCTCTCTGCACCTCTTCTGTTCACTCTCTCGCTCTCAAAATAAATAAATAAATAAGCATTAAGAAATAAAAAAAGGAGCACCAGGGTGGCTCAGTAGGTTAACCGTCTGACTTTGGCTCAGGTCATGATCTCTCAGTTTGTGAGTTCATGCCCTGCATCGGGCTCTGTGCTGACAGCTCAGAACCTGGAGCCTGCTTCGGATTCTGTGTCTCCCTTTTTCTCTGTTCCTCCCCTGTTTGCACTTTGTCTCTATCTCTCTCTAAAAAATAATTAAAAACATTAAAAAAAAATTTTTAAAGAAAGAAAAAAGAAAAAATGGTTCCATGATCAAGTAAATTTAAGAAATATAGGGGCGCCTGGGTGGCTCAGTCGGTTAAGCGTCCGACTTCAGCTCAGGTCACGATCTCGCGGTCCGTGAGTTCGAGCCCCGCGTCAGGCTCTGGGCTGATGGCTCAGAGCCTGGAGCCTGCTTCGGATTCTGTGTCTCCCTCTCTCTCTGCCCCTCCCCCATTCATGCTCTGTCTCTCTCTGTCCCAAAAATAAAGAAACGTTTAAAAAAAAAATTTTTTTTTTAAAAGAAATATAGTTAACTTAGGGGAGCTCCAGGGTGTCTCAGTTGGTTGAGCCTCCCACTTTGGCTTGGGTCATGATCTCATGGTTAGTAGGTTCCAGTCTGACGTCAGGTTCTGTGCTAACAGCTTGGAGGCTGGAGCCTGCTTTAGATTCTGTGTCTCCCTCTCTCTCTGCCTCTCTCCTACTCGTACTCTGTCTCTCTCTCTCTGAAAAATAAACATTAAAAAAAATTATGGAAATATAGTTTACTTAGTTTCTTTTATTATGCTAATATGACTTATTCATTGAAAAAAATATTTATTCAGTACATACTATGTGTCATGCACTGTTTTAGATGCTTAGGATACAGGAGTGAAGGAAAAGGACACAATTCTCAGTCTTCACAAGACTCATAGACAACATGATGTATGTAGCTTTTTTTTTTCTTTTGAATTAATTCTTAAGTTAGTGCCCTCTTAAGAGTTAATTCTGTTAAGCATCTGACTCTTGATTTAAGCTCAGGTAATGATCTCATTATTCGTGAGTTCAAGCCCTGCATTGGGCTCTGCACTGGGCATGAAGCCTACTTAAAGAGTTAAAAGAAAAAAAAGAATCCTTAAGTTAAAATCCCAGAAATGAGACGATGAATTGCATAATTAATAATTTGCAGTAATGATAAGTGCTATGACAGGAAAACCCAAAGTGGTATGGGAGGATATAATAGAATTTATTAAGGACTTATTACCTGTGGAGGGTTTCTCCCCTCAATGAGATTCTGAATCTGCCTGTGGGTAAAGAGAACTTGGTATTTTAAAAGCCCCTCCTGATGTTTCTGGTCCCTTCCACAGCCCTCCTTTCCTCTGTAAGAACCCTCCACCACATCCTGGAACTCCATTCCTTGGCAGGGTAAAACCCCAGCACAGCCAGCTACTGTGGCCTCAGGAGTTTCTTGCTACCACCAGCTATTCTAGATGAGCAACCAATAACAATTGGCCCTGAAAGCAGGGCCAAGTGACAGAAATTTAAGCAGGAGAGAGTGACTCAAGGCTCTCACCATTAAAGACTGACATTTCTTTTGATTTAAAAAAAATTTTTTTTAATGTTTATTTATTTTTTAGAGAGACAGAGACAGAATGTGAGTGGGTTGGGGCAGAGAGAGAGGGAGACAGAATCTGAAGCAGGCTCCAGGCTCCAAACTGTCAGCACAAAGCCCAATGCGGGGCTCCAACTCACAAGCCATGAGATCATGACCTGAGCCGAAGTCGGATATTTAACCGACTGAGCCACCCAGGCGCCCCTGACATTTCCTTTCAAACTTGACATCTAAGCAAACTTCTTCTGAAATGTAAAAAATATTCACTTTTGTGTCACAAACCATGGAAGTGCTCACACCCTTTGATTCAGCAATCTCACTCCTGAGAATTTCACTTGAAAATTAATTTAACAGAAGAATAAAACTACATATACCAATCTGGTCATTGTAATGTTAGGGATAATAATAATGAAGGAAAAAGCAAACAATCTAAATATTCTGCAGCTAGGAAGTTGTTAGATTGTGTTATATTAACTTGTGGCCATTCTGTGAATGGTGGAAAAATATGAATGAAGTAATGGCAAAATTATATGCTAAGGAATGTAAGCTACATAAAAATGGGTATATAAAACATAGGTGGCAAGGTAAAATGGAAAAGTGGAATCAATTTACTCGGGTAGTAGGACAACAGGATAGAAACTCATCATGAACTAGCTTACGCAAACAGGAGAAAATTCATTGGCTCAAATTACCATGTTTTAGGTAGAGCAGGGGTGGCACTGGCCTCAGGGATGTCTTTGAAAGAGGAACACATTGTGTCAGTGGGACTTTGTATACCCCTCTTTCTATTTTTCTCTATAGGGAAAGCTTTTTTCTCTCAATCCGGCTTCTTCCCAGGATGAGATCTTTATCTTTCCACAATAAGTTTTGATCACCCTAAACTCACACTCATATCTTCCAACTAGGATGAGTTTAAGAGCAATTTAAGAACTCCAGTTTAAGAACAATTCTGGGAGTGGGTTGTGATTGGCCTGGCTTCAGTCATATGCCCATCCCTGGTCCAGTAATGGCCAGGTTATCACGATTGGTACCCACCTATCAACCTACCATATGGTCAAAGAATCTGGGTCATTTAAGAAGACAGTCACTTCTGTTAGGATCCTGTGTCTAGAAGAAGAGGGAAACATTATCCTAAAAGGAAAGAGGTGCTAGTCTCAATGGAAATTAATTTGCCTGTTGTTCAAGTTAACATTTTATTTTATTTTTTAGTGTTTGTTTTAGAGAGAGAGAGAGACAGAGGATGGGGAAAGGCAGAGAGAGAGGGAGATAGAGAATCCGAATCAGGCTTCAGGCTCTGAGCTGTCAGCACAGAGCCCGACGCGGGGCTTGAACTCAAGAGCTGTGAGATCATGATCTGAGCCAAAGTCAGACGCTCAACCGACTGAGCCACCCAGGCACCCCTAATTTAACATTTTAGAAAGATACCTTATTCTGTTAGTACTATTCCCAATAGCAAGTTGTGATTTCCTAGTGCAGCATGTTTTATTATAAGGCCACATGGTACAGCAGAAGGAGGACTACAGTGAACACCAGGAAAATGGATTCTCCTAGCTCTACTATGAATCATCTGTGTGTTCTTGGACTAGTCCTTAAACTTCAGAATGGTGTCATCTCCATGAGGGCAGGAACCAAGTCTGTGTGAAGTGGAGATTTGCATTTTGTAACAACCTCTGGGGCTTGGGTTGGGCAGAGGAAGAAGCTGAACTATGATATGGTTGCAACAAAGGCCTCTCTCTAATAGTCATGGGGAGCCCTGGACTTAGGACCACCTTTCATAGTGGTCACAGATTTCACCAAGTGGGCCTACTTTATATCCCCATTATAGACCAGATGTGCATGGTCCTTAGGGAGGGACCTTAAACTTGGGTGAGGCAATTTCTTGAGGTTTACACAGCCCTGGAGAAGGATTCAGCTGAGAGCTGTTGGCAGTTGATAACCCCAGCTGCTGTTAGAATGAGTGCCTTGGTCCTGAAAGAAGATCTGAGCACCACAGTATCTCACCTACAACAATCAATATATTCATAGCACCAATAGGTATAATGCCGGGCACAGGGTAGGTGCTCATTAATTATTTGTTAAATGAATAAATTATGTAAAAAGAAGGGTGTGGATTAGATAATCCCTCCTGGAAATATTGTATACCTCTGTTTGTCTCCTAGAGGATATATGGAAAGGGTGGCTAATTAGAATCTTCACAATTTTTGTTATTGTTCTTTTTAAATAAAGGAGTGGGAATAGAACTAGGAGAAGAATGTTTACTAAAATTAATGTTGACTGACCTGTTTGGCTAGAGAGAATAAAACATTCTTTGTGACTGAGTTAGTAGTAGAAAGCATTAAGGAAGCAATTACTGTAGATACTACATAGAGCCATACTGTGCTGTCCAGTACAGTAGCTTCCAGCCACAGGAGGCTATTTCACTTAAACCAATTGAAATTAAATAAAATAGCGGCGTTCACTTTCAAATGTCCCCTCTCTGTAAAGAGAGCTTTCCTACTATTCTTCCTTTCTAATCTTATACTTTAATAAACTTTTGCCTGATTCTCAAATAAAAAAAAAAGAAGTTAAATAAAATATAAAATTCATTTTCCCAATCATCTCACGTATGAAGTGCCCAGTAGCCATATATGGCTATTGGCTATCACATTAAACATGCAGAATGTTTCTGTCATCACAGAACATTCTACTGAACAGCACTGGTCTACACTGAGTAGTTAGTTCGTTACCTCCATTCAATAAAAATCTAATTTACTCTCATGAATTCCACTGTTCGTTATAGTGATTGCTGGAACTGGAGGCAAAACTTTGAAAGGCTTGGTTGAAAAGGATTGCCCTATATCCGTGTTTCTTTTTGGAAATACAAATAGCACAGGACAGTATTAAAATGGAATATTTATTGTCATTTCATCCTGTTCCTGCCATCTGCATCATCTGGATGTAACTGGAACTAAAGCCCTAGGCTGTGCTCTGCTCCTGGCTCCCCACAGCAAGGGAGACATGAGTGCTCCTTCAAGCCTCAAACTGTCCAGATTTAGACATTCAATAACCAGATTTGTGTTCTTTTTAAAATCTCTCCTAGGAACACCTGGGTGGCTTAGTTAGTTAAGCATACCAACTTATTTTTAGTTAAGTGTCCAACTCTTGATCTTGGCTCAGGTTATGATCTCACAGTTTGTGGGATTGATACCATGTTGAGCTCCCCCTTCCACCCCTCACAGAGTAGAATTCTCTCCCTCTATTTCTGCTCCTCCCCTGCTCACACTCCAAACAAATAAGTAAATAACTTTAAAATGCCTCCTAGAATCTAGGCATTAGTTCTGAGTCTGATATATTGAAACCCAGAGAAATGTTGTACCTTTTTTCTCTATTAATTTTTTGACCTGTTATATTATTGAAAATTTTGGAACATGTTCAAAAGAAGTAGGTTCATATAATAAATTCCCAAGTACCCCTCCAACAGTCTTAATAATTATCAACCTGGGGTACCTGTCTGGCACTGTTGGTAGAGCAGAGCATGTGACTCTTGGTCTTGGGGTTCTGAGTTTGAGCCCCAGGTTGGGACTAGAGTTTATTTAAAAAAAAAATAAATGGGGTACCTTGGTGGTTCAGTTGGTTGAACATCCGACTCTTGGTTTCGGCTGAGGTCATGGTCCCAGTGTTGTGGGATCAAGGCCTACATGCTCAGTAGGGAGCCTGCTTAAGATTCTCTGTCTTCCTCTGCCCTCTCCCCTGCTCCAGCTCTCTCTCTCTCTCTCTCAAAAAAAAAAAAAAAAAAAAAAAAAAAAAGATATATATATATATATTTCTCTTTCCACCCAGACTTAATTAATTTTTTATTTTTTTTAAGTTTATTTATTTTGAGAGAGAGAGAGAACACGAGCAGGATCTGCACTGTCAGTGTGGAGCCCGATGTGGGGCTCAGATCATCACCTGAGCTGAAACCAAGAGTTGGGTGTTTAACCGACTGAACCACCCAGGCGTCCCTCCACCCAGGATTAATTTAAAGTTAATTTCAGACATCATATTATTTCATCTGTAAATGTTTTCCTATATATCTTTAAGAGATAAAGATGTTTTTTAAAAATAATATTAACAGCAATACTACTATAATGTCTTAAATTCCTTAATGTCTTCAATATATTTGGATGTCTTCCAGTCATCCAAACAAGGTCCATCTAATGCAAAATGGTTGATATGTCTTTTAAGTCTTTATTTACTTTTCTTTTCTTTTTTTTTTCTTTTAAGTCTTTAAATCTTTCAGTTCTCTCCCATCTCTCATTTTATCCTTCCTAGGACTTTTTGCAGAGGAAATCAAGTCTTATGTCCTATAAACAGAGCTGGGACTTTGTTCATTGCATCCCCATAGTATAATTTAATATGTACCTCTATCTTCTTTATTTCCTGTAAATGGGTAGTTGGACCTATCTCAGATTCAGGTGTGACTTTTTTTTCTTGAAAGGCATTTTTATACATTGTGTGTGTCCTTCTGTTTGGTTGAAATACCACATAATGATGTTATCAGTTGTTGCTAATCATTGCCTGGATTTGTTAATTCCATTTAAGCTGCCAAACTGTGATATTCTAATGGTATCATTTTCTTCATTAGCTGGAATACATACATAAAAAAGACACTTCCTCTTATTAACTGTTCAGTTATCCAGAGGTAAAGTTAATATTAGAAAGCTAGAATAAATGCTTGATTTTTTTTTTTTCTCTTCATTGCCAGTTTTCAAAGAATAAGTTTATTTTGGGGGAGCCTGGGTGGCTCAGTCAGTTGAGCATCTGACTTCGGCTCAGGTCATGATCTCATGGTCTGTGAGTTCAAGCCCCATGTCGGACTCTGCTCTGACAACTTGGAGCCTGGAGCCTGCTTCAGATTCTGTCTTCCTCTCTCTCTACCCCTCCCTCACTCACACTCTGTCTTTCTGTCTCTCAAAAATGAGTAAACATTAAAAAAAAAGCTATGCCAAAAAAATTATTAAAAAGTCAATCTTAAAAAAAAAAAAGAAAGAAAAAGTTGATTTTTTGCCATCCTCCAGAAGATTACTGTAAGTTTTTATTCTCTTAGTATCAGAGGTTGTAACATATGTAACATGTTTGGTATGTTTTAATATATTGTAGTTACTTTTCTTACACAAATTGTTCCATCTTTGGCCATTGGGAGCATTTTCAAGTTGTCTCTAAAGTCCTTCTGGCATGACCTCAGCAGTCTTTGATAATTCTTTGCTATGTGTTGTAACAATGTGCACCATTTTCTAATCTGTTTGCTTTGATATCATCCCATATTCCTCTGCAAAGACACCAGTCACTCATGACTGTGCAGTCTCAGAAACCTGAGATATTTCTTGTATAAGAACATAGAGATGCAGTCCTTGTATCTTCAATACATTATGAATAATTCATATTCATTTATTTAACAAATAGTTATTGAGAATTGGCAATGAATCAGGCACTAGTACAATTCTCAGTCCATCAGGAAAGACAATAAAAAATTATGTAAATAATTACATGTAATAGTTATATGCAAGCATGTTACAGTGACAGGCACTATAAAAGAAAAGGAGAGGGCAAAATGAGAATGCATGGTGCTGGGAAAGGCTTTCCTGCAGAAGTCACAGAGAAGCCGAAATGTGAAGGGGAAGTAGGATGATCCAAAGGGGTAGAGACAGAATAGCATGTGCAAAGTCTGGAGGTGGAAAATACTGTATTTGGGGAACAGGAAGGCTGGCACGAGTTGGACTGTGGTGAGGAAGAAGAGGTACATGATGGAGCTGGAAATGCACACAGAAGTCAGATCATTCAGGGCCTTGTAGATCAGGGTAAGGATTTTAGACTTCATCCTAAAAAGGATGGGATGCCACTGGAGTGTTTTAGGAGAAAAACAGCGTGATCAGATTTCCGTCTTTATGAGGCCACTATACCTGTTGTGTGGAGAATGCACTGGTAGGGGCAAGAATGAAAATGAAAATTGAGGGTAATTACTGGTGAAAAATCATAGTGTTTTGAAATAAGGTGATAGCTCTGGAAAACAGTGTGGAGGTTCCTCAAAAAATTAAAAATAGACCTACCCTATGACCCAGCAATAGCACTGCTGGGAATTTACCCAAGGGATACAGGAGTACTGATGCATAGGGGCACTTGTACCCCAATGTTTATAGCAGCACTCTCAACAATAGCCAAATTATGGAAAGAGCCTAAATGTCCATCAACTGATGAATGGATAAAGAAATTGTGGTTTATAGACACAATGGAGTACTACGTGGCAATGAGAAAGAATGAAATATGGCCCTTTGTAGCAACGTGGATGGAACTGGAGAGTGTTATGCTAAGTGAAATAAGCCATACAGAGAAAGACAGATACCATATGTTTTCACTCTTATGTGGATCCTGAGAAACTTAACAGAAACCCATGGGGGAGGGGAAGGAAAAAAAAAAAAAGAGGTTAGAGTGGGAGAGAGCCAAAGCATAAGAGACTCTTAAAAACTGAGAACAAACTGAGGGTTGATGGGGGGTGGGAGGGAGGGGAGGGTGGGTGACACGTATTGAAGAGGGCACCTTTTGGGATGAGCACTGGGTGTTGTATGGAAACCAATTTGACAATAAATTTCATATATTAAAAAAAATTAAAAAAAGAAAAAAGAAGAAAAAAAATGAAATAAGGTGATAGCCATGAAAATAGAGAGAAGCGGATCAAGAGATTTATGGATGTCCAAAAGCCAGCTCTGTGCTTAATGGGGAAACAGCAGAAGCATTCTAACTAAACTGAGTGTTTTTAACTGAGTGTCTTTTTTATAGGAGTAGAGACAGAACAGCATGTACAAAGGTCTGGCGGTAGGAAATACTTTGTCACATTCAAGGAGCCGTAAGGCCTGCTTGAAGGCCTGTGATAAGAAAAGGAGAGAGGGTCTGTGTTGAAGCTGGAAAGGTAGTGAGTCCATAAGTAGTGAATAGACAGTGAGGCAGTGGAGGCCGGGAATTCAGGCAGCTCTGCCAGGAAGAGTGGCGCTCGGGAGTAGGGTGCTAGCTGGTATTTGCTTAGTGAGGGAAGAACTCAGCCCCCCCCCCCCCACTACCCTCCCAGAATCCCTCCAAGAGGGCAGCAGGGATTCTTCCCTGCTACCTTCAGGGCAATGCTGTAGACAAACCAGACCTTCACAAATGCCTCCTGAGATCACTGGGCTGAAGGGCCTTGCTCCTTCCTGGCTCTCACTGGAAGCTGGTGATTTAGTAGTGTGTTTCTCAGCCCTTCACAGGATATATGCTGTTCTCTTCACAAGACATCCCCACATTTGACTTAATACCAGCAGGGGATGAACTTGGCATTGTTTATCCAGGAATGGGAGGCGTGCAAGAAACTCCACTCTCTCCAGGCCAGCCCTGCAGTGCTGAAATCTGCTGTACATAGACCCGAAAGCTAGCTTATCCCAGGGTGCAGACTGTGGTTGGGAATAGAGGAAAGCTAACCTGATGGTTGAACAAGACCCTAACCTCATTAACCCAGTATCCTGTCCAAGAGAGTTAACAAGGATGTAGCAGTGTAGACCTAAGAAATGCAATTTAACACACCTAACTAATGCCTGATTTCCTGTCCCAGAGAAACTTGGGCCCTGGGAAGGTGACTTGAAATCCATTTCCTGAAACAAAGGCACACAGCAGTCCTGCTTCTTGAGCTGCCAAGTAAAACTATCAGAATCTATTTAAGAAAACCAGGCCAGTCTGGTTGTGTTTATTGAGAATAGCCATATGAGACAAAGAAGAAAAGAGTTTTCATTCAGTTCATTCATAGATATTTACCAAGTGCCTGCCATGTGCCAAGTCTTGTTCTAGCTGGTAAACTTGGAGAAATGAGCCAAGTAGACAAAACCGTTGTCCTCACAAAGCTTATGTTCTACTAGGGGGAGAGACACAACAAAGATAAGAGACAAAATATATATATATTAGGATGTGGTAAATGCTAAAGCTTCAGTTAGCATAAAAAAGTATATTTAAGGGGTGCCTGGGTGGCTCAGTCAGTTAAGCATCCGACTCTTGGTTTCGGCTCGGGTCATGATCTCACGGTTTCATGAGTTTAAGCCCTGTGTCAGGCTCTGTGCTGACAGCTCAGAGCCTAGAATCTGCTTCGGATTCTGTATCTCCCTCTCCCTCTGCCCCTGCCCCACTCATTCTCTCTCTCTCTCTCTGTCTCTCTCTCTCAAAAATAAATAATAAACATTTTTTAAAAAGTATATGTAAAGCATTTTTAGGACACAAATGGATATTGGTAAAGAGTATAGATAAAGTGAATATTAGCTATTATATTAGATATTAGAGTGGTCAGTGAAGAGCTTCCTGAGAAGGCAATATTTAAGCTAAATCTTGAAAGATGAGAAACCAGCCTTGTGAAGAGTGACAGAGAGGGAGAAATGTTACAAAATCCTGCGTTAGGCAAGAACTTGGAATGTTCAAAAGGCAGAAAGAAGGCCAATTTCTGCAGTGCACGAAGCTAGGGGAGAGATCCTAAACAGAGGACTGGGGAGGCAGGCATGCCATGATAAGGCATGTGGGTTTTTCCTAATTCTCTGTGCTTATTGTGGCATAATTAT
Organism: Panthera leo; assembly: GCF_018350215.1. Classification (NCBI taxonomy): domain Eukaryota; kingdom Metazoa; phylum Chordata; class Mammalia; order Carnivora; family Felidae; genus Panthera; species Panthera leo. Next base: position 79,462,089 of record NC_056681.1, on the reverse strand, counting down.
CTATTCCACTGTAACACTGCCTACTCAGAATTCACTGGCAAGCTCTGCTGCCTGGCCTTACCTCAGAGAGAGGACATCTTAAGAAAGTCCCAAGAATGGCCAAAACAGACATAATAAAGACCATACACAACATTCCTGGGGAGCTTCTGGGATTTTCATTCAGGTTCTTTACCTTCCTGTTGAACATCCTTTTAATAAATTTCCTTATCTGATTTCTAAGCCCGCAGCAGATTAGAAGGGTAGGGAAGGGCAGGCACTCTGCTCAGTTGACATTTTAATTCAGTGAGTCATTTTGCTTGGAAACCACCTTTCCCCATGACTGACCTCATCCTGTACTGAAGGACTCCAGGATTCATCCGAACACCCTCATGACATGTACATTTACTACACCATGATGCAGTGGTAAGAACACTGATACACATTAGTCTTGGACACAAATCCTGACTCCATCATTCATAATTCTATATCCCCACTAGATTGTGAATGATTTAAAGACATTGTGTCTTAGTCAGCTTTGAATTCACCCATAACCCATCCCCCTACTCCAAGCTTGGGGTATTGCTAGTCATGTAATAGTACTTGATAAATGGATCTTGAATGAATAAATTAAAGTATGATTGGATAAGTTTTCCTCTCAGATCCTCAATTGCTTCATCTATAAAAGGATGAGCTTCCTTGGAATGTTAAATAACAATATACGTAGAAAGCACAATGTAAAGTGTAATGTGCAATATAAATGCAAGGTATTTTGCTACTCTGGGCTGAATCAGAGGTGTCCTTTCAAAGGGTCAAGGGAACCTTTAGGTCCTTGTGTCTATGACATGAAGTAGTTGCCACTAGATGGCAATGTTTTCTTAAGGCACATGAAGCCATTTTTGAGTCTACCTTAGTGGCCTTAAAACTGGGGGTTCTCACACCACTGGGAATACAAAATGCTTTCCAAGATGTGCTCAATTATGGATTGTTTTTCCAGTTCTCAACTTCTGTGTGTCTTCTTTCCTAAAACTAAACTGCTTGGGGAAGTACTAACTTTTCAAAAACAAAGACATACCCATTTATTCATCCCAAATCATATTTTATGGCACTAGCAGGTGAATAATACCCACCAGGGCATCAAACAAAATGGAAGTCTCCTTCACTGATTAACAAGGAACCAGTGTTTCCCTATCTTTTACATACTTCTGTGAAGAGTGAAACTTGGCTTTAGAAATGGGGTATTTTGGAGCATCTGGTTAGTTGTCAGTGGAGCCTGCAACTCTTGATCTCAGGGTTGTGAGTTCAAGCCCCACGTTGGGTGTAGAGATTACTTAAAACTATAAAACCTTTAGAAAAAAAGTGTTACAGGAATGGGGTATTTGATTCATGTTGTTAAGGTCTAAATAAAATATATGGTACAGTGGGGTGATGGGAATAAGGTTTCTTCCATCCCCTAAGAATTATCAAAGAAAACATTACTGGGACACTTGGGTGGCTCAGTCAATTAAGCGCCCAACTCTTGATTTTGGCTCATGTCATGGTCTCCCGGTCGTGGGATCAAGCCCTGCATCTGGGCTTATGCTGATAGTGTGGAGCCTGCTTGGGATTCTCTCTCCGTCTCCCTTTGCCCCTCCTCCCTCTCTCTCTTTCTCTCTTAAACTAAATAAATTAACTTAAAAAAAAAAAGACATTTATTGTTTATGTAAAAAAAAAGAAAGCGTTTACCTTTAGGAAGCAAAAAGCACAGAGAACATCTTTTTTTAAAAATTCTAAACAGTAGGTTTTCACATTCTTAAAATATTGTTTTCATCTATTCTCAATACTTATTCCAAAATTATGTCATAAGCAGGAGAGAAATATGTTGGAATGGCCCAAGTAGTTGATTACTTTAATTTTTTTTTAAATGTTTATTTATCTTAGAGAGAGGGAGACAGTGGGAGTGGAGCAGGGGCAGAGAGAGAGGGAGACACAGAATCCAAAGCAGGCTCCAGGCTCTGAGCTGTCAGCACAAAGCCTGACACAGGGCTTAAACCCACGAACTGTGAGATCATGACCTGAGCCAAAGTCGGACACTTAACTGACTGAGCCACCCAGGCGCCCCAGTAGTTGATTATTTTAGATGTCACTAAAATATTTTTTAGGAAACCAAAATTTTCATGACCCATTAGCTAAAACCAAGTTTTTCAAAAAACCAACTCTTGGTTTCATTGATCTGCTCTACAGTTTTTTTAGATTCTATATTGTTTATTTCTGCTCTGATCTTTATTATTTCTCTTCTTCTGCTGGGTTTAGGCTGCCTTGCTGTTCTGCTTCTATTTCTTTTAGGTGTGCTGTTAGATTTTGTATTTGGGATTTTTCTTGTTTCTTGAGATAGGCCTGGATTGCAATGTATTTTCCTCTCAGGACTGCCTTTGCTGCGTCCCAAAGCGTTTGGATTGTTGTATTTTCATTTTCGTTTGTTTCCATATATTTTTAAATTTCTTCTCTAATTGCCTGGTTGACCCACTCATTCTTTAGTAAGGTGTTCTTTAACCTCCATGCTTTTGGAGGTTTTCCAGACTTTTTCCTATGGTTGATTTCAAGCTTCATAGCATTGTGGTCTGAAAGTATGCATGGTATAATTTCAATTCTTGTGAACTTATGAAGGGCTGTTTTGTGACCCAGTATATGATCTATCTTGGAGAATGTTCCATGTGCACTCGAGAAGAAAGTATATTCTGTTGCTTTGGGATGCAGAGTTCTAAATATATCTGTCAAGTCCATCTGATCCAATGTATCATTCAGGGCCCTTGTTTCTTTATTGACCGTGTGTCTAGATGATCTATCCATTTCTGTAAGTGGAGTGTTAAAGTCCCCTGCAATTACCCCATTCTTATCAATAAGGTTGCTTATGTTTGTGAGTAATTGTTTTATATATTTGGGGGCTCCGGTATTCGGCACATAGACATTTATAATTGTTAGCTCTTCCTGATGGATAGACCCTATGATTATTATATAATGCCCTTCTTCATCTCTTGTTACAGCCTTTAATTTAAAGTCTAGTTTGTCTGATATAAGTATGGCTACTCCAGCTTTCTTTTGGCTTCCAGTAGCATGATAAATAGTTCTCCATCCCCTCACTCTCAATCTAAAGGTGTCCTCAGATCTAAAATGAGTCTCTTGTAGACAGCAAATAGATGGGTCTTGTTTTTTTATCCATTCTGATACCCTATGTCTTTTGGTTGGCGCATTTAATCCATTTACATTCAGTGTTATTATAGAAAGATACGGGTTTAGAGTCATTGTGATGTCTGTATGTTTTATGCTTGTAGTGATGTCTCTGGTACTTTGTCTCACAGGATCCCCCTTAGGATCTCTTGTAGGGCTGGTTTCGTGGTGACAAATTCCTTCAGTTTTTGTTTGTTTGGGAAGACCTTTATCTCTCCTTCTATTCTAAATGACAGACTTGCTGGATAAAGGATTCTCGGCTGCATATTTTTTCTGTTTAGCACACTAAAGATATCGTGCCAATCCTTTCTGGCCTGCCAAGTTTCAAAAGAGAGATCAGTCACGAGTCTTATAGGTCTCCCTTTATATGTGAGGGCACGTTTATCCCTTGCTGCTTTCAGAATTTTCTCTTTATCCTTGTATTTTGCCAGTTTCACTATGATATGTCGTGCAGAAGATCAATTCAAGTTACATATGATGGGAGTTCTCTGTGCCTCTTGGATTTCAATGCCTTTTTCCTTCCCCAGTTCAGGGAAGTTCTCAGCTATTATTTCTTCAAGTACCCCTTCAGCACCTTTCCCTCTCTCTTCCTCCTCTGGGATACCAATTATGTGTATATTATTTCTTTTTAGTGTATGACTTAGTTCTCTAATTTTCCCCTCATACTCCTGGATTTTTTTATCTCTCTTTCTCTCAGCTTCCTCTTTTTACATAACTTTATCTTCTAGTTCACCTATTCTCTCCTCTGCCTCTTCAATCCGAGCCATCGTGCAAAACCAAGTTTTTACATGGTCTTTTTCAAAGAGACTGGTACGTTCTTCAATAAGATAGTTACAAACTATTTTTATCAAATCATGTGATAAAATATTTTTTCTAATATTGATGATTTTAATTTTATCTTATTTGATTTAATATTATCTATTTCCCATACAAAAATACAATTATGGAACACCTGGGTGGCTCAGTCAGTTAAATATTCGACTCTTGATTTCAGCTCAGGTCATGATTTCACAGTTTGTAGGATCAAGCCCTGCATCAGGCTCTGCGCTGACATTGTAGAACTTGCTTGGGATTCTCTTTCTTTTCTCCTCTCTCTCTGCATCTTCCCTGCTTGTGTTCTCTCTCTCTCTCTCAAAATAAATAAATAAACTTAAAAAGATACAATTCTATGTTACATGCAACTACAATTAATTTTTACAATCTGTACCTTCCATTTCATCAAATCATGGAAACATTTTATCACAATGTCTTATGAAATAATGGTGCTATTTCTTTTTAAAAATTTTTTAATGTTTATTTGTTTTGGAGAGACAGAGCACAAGTGGGGGAGGGGCAGAGAGAGGGAGACAGAATCTGAAGTAGGCTCCAGGCTCCAGGCTGTCAGCACAGAGCCTAATGCAGGACTCGAACCCATGAACCATGAGATCATGACCTAAGCTGAAGTTGGACGCTTAACCAACTGAGCCACCCAGGCGCCCCATAATGGTGCTATTTCGGATTTTTATCTTGAGATTTATTTATTGTCAAAAGCAGAACCTCCGAGTTTGAAACAGAGTTACACCTGACCAAAGAAATATAAGGATTTGTATCATACTCCTTACTTTATAAATAGCTTATAATTTGGCCATACATAACATTACAATATTACAAGTTAGGCAATGAAGAATAGCATATTGATTTGTTACTTTTTCTAAATTTAAAAGTTGATTAATTAAAAAAAGAGATAACTTCTATTAAATCTATCTTATATTAATCTTGACCATTTTTAATCCTTATAACAACCCTTGAAATAGGTCCTATTCTTTAAAAAAAAAAATTATTTATTCATTTTGAGAGAGGGAATGCAAGAGGGGCAGAGAGAGTGGAAGAAATCCCAAGTAGGCTTCACACTGTGAGCACAGAGCCCAATGTGGGCCTCGAACTCATGAACCATGAGATCATGACCTGAGCCAGAACTAAGAGTCAGATGCTTAACCAACTGAACCATGCAGGTGCCGCCTTCTTATTTCCCCCAGAGAGGTTAAGTAATTTATCCATTGTCACAAAAGCAAAAAAAAAAAAAAAAAAAAGGCCTCTGAGGAAGCCAATATAAAAGTTACCATTACTGTGTATTAAAACTTAGGCAAGTTATACTTTATATATTCCAATTTTACATAATAAAATAAACTTGATCATGTGGTTTCCAAGCTCACAGAAGAGTAGAAGAAAACTAGAAGTGGGGAGCAGATCTACTAGGGACAAACATTTTGGGACTAGTGAGAAATGATAGTCAATAACTAATAGCAAAGAAGAAATAAAAGAATGAAAGATAAAGCAATCCTCAAGATGAAAAATGGAACTATTTTAGTGATGGTACTAAAAATCCTACCCTATATTGTTGTCTTGAATTAATATTTAATATCTACATTATTATGACTATAGAAATATTTTTTATTCAAGATTTAAAAAAACTTATTTTAAGGAGAGAGGGAGCAAAAGCCAGGGAGAGGGGCCAGAGGGGCAGAGGGAAAGAGAGAGAATCTCAAGCAGGCTCCACACTCAGCCTGATGCAGGACTCCATCCCATGACCCTGGGATCATGACCTGAGCTAAAATCAAGAGTCATGTACTCAATCGACTGAGCCACCCAGGCACCCCATAATATTTTTTATTGAGTCAAGCACTGTACAGTTAATTAAGCTGGACAATTTATTATTTTCTCTGGAAGTAATAATTGCCTTATCTTTTCCATTATTTAGTTTTCTAGATACCTATTACTGATTAATTCTCAAACTCTGATGCTACTAGAAAATATATCACAATGCAATCAAATACTTGAAGTAATGTTTCATTTTTTTCTTGGAAACATCCTTCTGGAGACTTTCATTCTTCTGCTCCAGTATGGACGGGTTCTCTGCCTGTTACTCATCTTCCCTTCTAGGACTTATCATCACTGTTGTCCTATGCATTCTTTTATTTGTCCTGTGTTTAATCCTTTGTTTCTTGGATTCCTTCTATTTCTTGGCTTAATCTCTTGTTTTGGTGGAAGACATTGTCCAATATCTTCCTAAGAAATAAAGTGTAAGAGGTAATTTATTTGAGTCTTTATATGTCTGAAAACAGCTATATTCTGCTCTCAAACTTGTTTAATAGTTTAGCTGGCTATAAAATTCTTCAGAATTTTGATGGCCTTTTTCAGTTGCCTAATACCAGTATTATTTACTTTTAAAATCAGATGCTGTCCTGATTCCCAAGACTTTACGTGTTACTGTTTTTCTCTATGGAAGCTCCAGGATTCTGAAGTTTCAGGATGATGAGTCTTGCTTTATTGAGATATTATATACTCAATAAAAAATACTTTTATAAAATATACTGTTTAAAATACATAACTACAAGAGTTTTTTTAAGTTGATTTGAATTGTCATCTCTTTTTTTTTAAGTTTATTTATTTTGAGAGAGAGAGAGAGAATAAGGGGGGGGGGGGCAGAGAGAGGGGGAGAGAGAGAGAATCCCAAGCAGGCTCCATGCTGTCAGCACAGAGCCAACTCAGGGCTCAATCTCATGAACCATGAGATCATGACCTGAGCCAAAATCAAAAGTCAGACATTTAACTGACTACAGACTACAGGTACCCCTACAAGAATTTTGATACATGCATACAGTAATATAATCTCTACCACATCAGTGATATAAAACATTCCCAGCATCTCCCTTTGCAGTTAATCCCCTACTCCCAATCCTTGGTGCTTAGAAACTACCAATTAGTTTTCTATTACTATAGTTATGTCTATTCTAGAATTCCATATAAATAGAATCATGAAGTATGTAGTCTTTTATATATAGTTTCTTTCCCTTGGCATTCTTTTGAGATTAATGCATTTTGTTTTGCATATCAGTTGTTTCTTTACATTTGTTGCTGAGTAGTATTCCATTTTATCATTATACCACTATTTATCCATTCACCAGGATATAGACATCAGGGGTATTTCCAAATTTTAGCTATTATAAACATTCATGTATAAATCATTGTGTGAATCTGTTTTCATTTCTCCTAAGTAAATACCTAGGAGTGAAGTTTCTAGGTCATTTGAAAAGAATATTCTGTATATTTTTCCCCAAGTTTTTATTTAAATTCCAGCTAGTTAACATACATTGCAACAATAAGTATGTATTTAACTTTATAAGAAACTGCCGAACTGTTTTCCAAAGTGGTTATACCATTTTGCATTCCCAGCATCAATGCATGAAGGTTCCAGATGCTTCGCATCCTTGTCAATATTTGATATTGCAGTCTTTTGAGTGAAATATTTAGGGTGAGGTCCCCAAATTAAGGTGCTTCTGACCTTATGGATTTGGGGATCCAGTACAATGGCACATGAAAATGTTTTGGTTCCCCAACCTAGAAGCTCTCTGAACCCATCTTACAGGGTTTTTATGGAGACTTCATTACATAGGCATGGTTGAGTAAATCATTGACAGTTGTTGATTGGATCAACCTCTAGCCCTCCCTGCTTCCCAGAGGTCAGGGAAGGTGGAGGGTGGGAAGGAAAATTCCAGCTCTCTAATCACATGGTTTGTTCTCCTGGCAACCAGCCCCCATCCTTAGTTGGGGTCCCAAACTAACTCATTAACATAACAAAAGATACATTTGTTGTTCTGACCACTTAGGAAATTCCAAGAGTTTTAGGAGCTCTGTTCAAGAAGGGAGGACAAAGACCAAATATATATTTCTCATATATACTAGGAACTACCAGCAGCTAGAACAAGCAAGGAAGGGTTCTTCCCTGGAGCCTTCAAAGAGAATGTAACCTTGAGTTTGGACTTCTGTCCTCCAGAAATGTGAGGAAACATTTCTGTTATTTTAAACCACCTTGTTTGGGGTAGCTTGGTATGTCAGCCTTAGAAAACTAATATAGTTCAGGGGCACCTGGGTGGCTCAGTCAGTTGAGTGTCTGACTGTGGTTCAGGTCATGATCTTGCAGTTTGTGAGTTCAAGCCCTACATCAGACTCTGTGCTGATAGCTGAGAGCCTGAAGCCTGTTTCAGATTCTGTGTCTCCCTGTCTCTCTGTTCCTCCCCTACTCATGCTGTTTCTCTCTCTCAAAAATAAACATTAAAAAAACACCCTTTTTTTATTTAAGGAAAACTAATACAGTACAATTTATCCTTTTTTTTTTCTTTCATAGTTCTTGCTTTTTGTGTTCTACTTAAGAAATTTTTGCCTTACAAAAGTCACTAAGATTCTCTTTTTTTTCCTCTAGAAGTTTTATGGTTTTAGCTTTTACATTTAAGTCTATGATTCATTTCACATTAATATTTTTTTTTAATTAAAAAATTTTTTTGGAGGAGGGCACCTGGGTAGCTCAGTCGTTGGGTGTCCAACTTTGGCTCAGGGCATGATCTCACTGTTCATGGGTTCAAGGCCCACGTCAGGCTCTGTGTTGACAGCTCAGAGCCTGGAGCTTGCTTTGGATTCTGTGTCTCCCTCTCTCTCTGCCCCTCTGCTCTGCTTGTGCTCTGTCTTTTTCTGTCTTTTTAAAATTTTTTAATGTTTATTTATTTTTGAGAGAGACAGAGATCATGAACAGGGAAAGGGCAGAGAGAGAGGGAGACACAGAATCCCAAGCAGGCTCCACACTGTCAGTGCAGAGCCCTATGTGGGGCTGGAATTCACAAACTATGAGATCATGACCTTAGCTCAAATCAAGAGTTGGACACTAGGGGCACTCAGTCCCTGAGCTGGGTGACTTAGTCGGTTGGGCAGCCAACTTCGGCTTAGGCCATGATCTCACAGCTTATGGGTTCGAGCCCCACGTCAGGCTCTGTGCTGACAGCTTGGAGCCTGGAGCCTGCTTCAGATTCTGTGTCTCCCTTTCTCTCTGCCCCTCTCTTGCTCACACTCTCTCTCTCAAAAAATAAATAAACACCAAAAAAAAAAAAAAAAAAGTTGGGCGCTTTACTGGCTGAGCCACCTAGGCGCCATAATTTCATGTTAATATTTTATATGCTATGGAGTAAGAATTAGGGTTATTTTTTTATTCCAGCATTCTTAGTTGAAAAAATGTATCCATCCCCCATTGAGTTACCTAGGAAACTTAGTAAAAAGTTAATTAGCCATAATTCAGTGGGCTTATTTCTGAAGTATTTATTCTATTCCTTTGATCATCTTTCTACCAATATCACAATGTCTTGATTTCTATAGCTTTATAATAGGTTTTGAAGAAAAAAACAGACAGTATAAATCCCCCAACTCTGTTATTTTTCAAAATTGTTTGGAGTTTTTCTAGGTCTTTTGCATTCCCATCTAAATTTTATGAACGGCTTGCCAATTTTTATAAGTGGAATTGCATTGAATCAGTGGTTCTTAACTGAAGGTAATTTTATGCCCAAGGGGATATTAGACAATGTCTGGAGACGTACCTGGTTGTCATTTGGGACGTACCTGTCTCATTTGGGAGGTGCTACTGGAATTTAATAGGTAGAGGCCAGTGATGCAACTAAACATCCTACAACGTACAAGACAGCCTCTCATAATAAAGAATTATCTGGCCCCAAATGTCAATAGTTCTGTTGCTAAGAAACCTTGCATTGAATATACAGATCATTTTTAGGAGAAATGATATCTTAAAGATATGGAATCTTTTGATCCATAGGCATGTTGTTTCTCTCACTCTACTTAAGTCTTTATTTTTCTTAGCAATGTTTTGTAGTTTTGGGTATACAAGTCATGGGCATTTTATGTTAAATTTATCACTACCAATGATCACCACTATCTAGTTCTAGAACATTTTCATTATCCCAAAAGATCTACCCGTTACACATTTGCTCCCTCTCCCCCTCTATCCCCTGCCTCTGTCGACCACTGCTTTCTGTCTCTATGATTCTATACAAATGGAATCAGACAATATATGGCCTTTGGTGTCTGGCCTCTTTCATTTAGCATGTTTTCATAATTCATCAACTTTGTAGCATGTATCAGCACTTTATTTCTTTTATGGCTGAATAATATTCCATGATATATATACCAATTTTGCTTATCCATTTATTAGATGATGGACATTTGATTGTTTCCAGCTTTTGGCAATTGTGAATACAGCTTCTATGAACACTAATATTTAAGCTTTTGTTTGAATACCTCTTTTCAATTCTTTTGGGTATATACCCAGGAGAGGAATTCTTGGGTCATATGGTAATTCTGTGTTTAACTTTTTGAAGAACTGCCAAACTCTTTTCCACAGTGGCAGTACCATTTTACATTTCTACAAGCAATGTACAAAGATTCAGTTTTCTCCACATCCTTGTCAACTCTTGCTGATTTCCTTTATTAATTTTTTTAGTTTGTAAAATCAGGGCACCTGGGTGACTTAGTTAAACATCTGACTTTGGCTCAGGTCATGATCTCATATTCTGTGAGCTTGAGCCCCACGTCGGGCTCTCCACTGACAGCACAGATCCTACTTTGGGTCCTCTTTCCTTCTCTTTGCCCCTCCCCTATTCTCTCTCTCTCAAAAATAAATAAACACTAAAATTTTTTTAAATTTTTCAATTTTAATTTTTTTAAGTAAGTTCTATGCTCAGTGTAGGGCTTGAACTCACAACCTGAGATCAAGAGTTGCATTCTCTACTGACTGAGCTAGCCAGACCCCCATCCTTTTATTTTTTTAAATTGTCATCCTAGTGGGTATGACGTATCTCATTGGGGTTTTGATTTGCATTTACCTAATGACTAATGACGGTGAACATCTTTTCATGTGTTTATTGGAGATTTGTATACCTTTTTTTGGAGAAATATCTAGTCAAGTTTTTTGCTCATTTCTTAATTGGGTTATTTGTCTTTTTATTGTTGAATTGTAAGAGTTTTTTGTATATTCTATTTCTAGACCCTTATCAGACATATGATTTGCAAATATTTTCTTCCATTCTATGAGTTGCCTTTCACTCTCTCAGTAGTGTCCTTTGATCCACAAAAGTCTTTAGTCTTGATAGAGTCCCATTTATCTATGTTTTTTCTTTGTTATTTATACTTTTGGTGTCATATCTAAGAAACAATTGTCAAATCCGGGGTCAAGAAGATTTAGTCCTATGTTTTCTTATAGGAATTTTATAGTTTTAGTTCCTATATTTAGGTCTTTGATCCATTTTAAGCTAATTTTTGTGTTGTGAGGTAAGGGTCCAACTTCATTCTTTTACATGTGGATATCCAATTTTCCTAGAACCATTTGATGAAGATTATTCTTTCCTCATTGAACAGTGTTAACATTCTTGTTGAAAATCATTTGACCATAACTCTATGGGTTTATTTCGGGACTCAGTTCTATTCTATTGATCTATATGTCCATCCTTATGCCAGTACCACAGTATTTTGATTACTTTGAATATAACAGTACCACACTGTAGCTTTGTAGTAAGTTTTGAAATTGAGAAGTGTGAGTCTGTCTGTTTTGTTCTTTTTCAAGACTGCTTTGGCTATTCAGGTTCTCTTGCAATTCTATATGAATTTTGGAATTAGCTTTTCCATTTCTGCCAAAAAGGCCACTTTGATTTTAATGAATTACATTCAGTCTTAGATTGTTTTGGTTATTTTTGCCATCTTAACAATATTAAGTCTTCCAACCTATGAACATAAAAGTCTTTCTCTCTTTTTTTAATGTTTATTTATTTTTAACGGAGAGAGACAGAGAGCAAGTGGAGGAGGGGCAGAGAGAGAGGGAGACACAGAATCTTTTTTTTTTTTTTTTTTGAGACACAGAATCTTAAGCAGGCTCCAGGCTCTGAGCTGTCAGCACAGAGCCCAACAGGGGCTCGAATCCATGAACCGTAGATCATGACCTGAGCTGAAGTTGGATGCTTAACTAACAAAGCCACCCAGGCGCCAAGAAATCTACTTATGTATCTTTTCTTTAAAAATTTTTTAATGTTTATTCATTTTTTAATTTATAGTAAAAATTTTTTTTTAATGTTTATTTTTGAGAGAGACAGAGAGAGTGTGAGCTGGGGAGGGGCAGAGAGAGAGGGAAGGGAGACACAGAATCTGAAGCAGACTCCAGGCTCTTTGCTGTCAGCATAGAGCCCGCGGTGGGGCTTGAACCCAGAAACCTTAGATCATGACCTGAGGCGAAGTTGGATGCTTAACGAACTGAGCCACCCAGGTGCCCCTGTATTTCTTCTTTAATTTGTCTCTGTAATATTTTATAGTTTTCAGTGTACAGGTCTTGAACATTTTATATTAAATTTATCACCAAATGGTTCATTTTTGATGCGATTGTAAATATTTTTTATTTTAATTTTTTTTTGTTGCAAGTATATAGAAATAAAATAGCTTTTTGAATATTGACCTTGTATCCTGTGAACTTGCTAAATTCATTTATTAGTTCCAACAGTTTTTTGTAGATTTTTAAAGATTTTACATAGATAACAATGTCTTATGTGAATATAAAGAGTTTTACTTCTTTTTTACTTTGTGGAAGACAAATGGAAAAAATTAAATTTCTTTCTCTTTCTTTTATTTTTTCTTTCTTTATTTTTTTTGCCTTATAGAATTGTCTGGGACTGTCTCACAATGTTCAACAGATGGGACTAAAGTGGGCTTTCTTGCTTTGTTCTTGATCTCAGGGGGAAACCATTTAATCTTACACCATTTTTTCCTAATCTTACACCATTAAGTATGATGTTATCTTAGGTTTATCATAGATGCGCTTTACCAGGTTGGAGAAGTTTCTTTCTGTTCCTAATTTGCTGAGAAAATTCAGCCAAATAGAAGTTAAATTTGTCAAATGTATTTATTTTCATCTACTGAGATGATCAAATGTGGTTTTTTCTCCTTTAGTCTATCAATGTGGTGGATTACCTAATTGATTTTGAACATTAAATCTTATGTACCTGGTATAAACCCCACTTAGTCATAATGCATTATCCATTTTATATGCTAATGGATTCAATTTGCTAATATGTGTTAATGATTTTACATTTGTGTTCATGAGGGTTATTGGTCTGTAGCTTTCTTTTCTTGTGATGTTCTTCATAGTTTTGGAATCAGGGTAATACTGACTTCACTTTCCTAGATTGGATACTGTATTAGAAAACATTCTTCTTCTTTCATATTCTGGAAAACTTTGTGTAGAATTGGTATTATTTCTTCTTAAAAATCTAGTAGGTGTAGGGGCGCCTGAGTGGCTCAGTCAGTTGAGCGTCTGACTCTTGATATCAGCTCAGGTCATGATCCCAGGGTTGAGGGATCAAGCCTGGAGTCAGGCTCCATGCTGAGCGTGGAGCCTGCTTAAGATTCTCTCTCTCTCCCTCTTCTCCTCTCTCCTGCTTGTGCTCTCTCTCCCTAAAAGAATAAAATAAAATAAATATTTCCTAGGTTTCTCAGTGAAGCCATCTAGGCCTAGCATTTTCTTTGTGGGAGTTTTTTTTTTTTTTAATTTTTTTAACGTTTATTCATTTTTGAGACAGAGAGAGACAGAGCATGAATGGGGGAAGGTCAGAGAGAGAGGGAGACACAGAATCTGAAACGGGTTCCAGGCTCTGAGCTGTCAGCACAGAGCCCGACGCGGGGCTCGAGCTCATGGACCGCGAGATCATGACCTGAGCTGAAGTCAGACGCCCAACCGACTGAGCCACCCAGGCGCCCCCCCTTTTTTTTTTTTTTTAAGTTTATTTAAGTAATCTCCACACCCAACATGGGGCTTGAACTCACTATCCCAAGATCAAGAGTCAGATGTTCTTCCAACTGAGCCAGCCAGGTTCTCCTGTGGGAGGATTTAGAACAAATCGATTTCTTTAGTAGGTATAAGGCTAAATTATAGATTTTGTTTTTCAATGCACATTGGTACTTTGTGTCTTTAAAGGAACATGTACATTGTATCCAAGTTGTCAAATTTATTGGCAAAAAGGTTTTATGATATTATCTTATCATCCTTTTAATGTCTATAGGTTCTATAATGATGTTTTTTCTCTCATTCCTGATAGTGGCAATTTGTGCGCGCCCCCCCCCCCCCACCCCTTCCACCAACTCCTCAACCCCATGAATTTGGTTAGAGGCTTATCAGTTTCATCCTTGTCTCAAAGAATCAGCTTTTTGTTTCATGATTTTCTCTGTTATTTTTATTTGCTATTTTCCTGATCTCTGCTCTTATCTTTATTATTTCCTTTCTTCTATAACCTTTGGTTTTAATTTGTTCTTCTATTTCTAGTTTCTGAAGGTGGAAGCTGAAGTCATAGATTTAGGATTTTCTTTTCTAATATAAGTGTTTAGTGCTGTAAATTTCCCTTTAATACTGCCTTAGTTGCATCCACAAATGTTGATAGGTTGTCATTTTCATTCAGTTCAGAATACTTTCTAATTTCCCTTTTGCTCTCTTTTTTGACCCACAAGTTATATAGAGTATGTTTAGTTTCTAAGAATTTGGAGGACTTTACAGAGACCTTTCTGTTATTTAATTCTATTTTGGTCAGAGAAAACACTTTGTGTGAGTTAATTCCTTTTAAATTTATTGAGACTTGTTTTATGGCCCAGAAGAAGACAGGAAATATGATCCACTTAATAGGAGAAAATGCAGTCATTATTATGCTAATACAAGGACTAAGGTCTGAACAACAATTGAGCAACAATTTTCTCCTTCCTTCCTTCCTTCCTTTCTTTCTTTCTTTCTTTCTTTCTTTCTTTCTTTCTTTCTTTCTTTCTTTCTTTCTTTCTTTGATTTTATTTTTAAGCAATCTCCACACCCAATGTGGTGCTTGAACTCACAATCCCGAGATCAAGAGTTGCACACTCTACCAACTGAGCCAGGCTGGTGCCCCAATATGTTTCTTATCATAGGTCATATTGGAGTTTAGATTTTACACATCAGTCTGATCAGCTTAGTGAATATGAGTTCCTTACTGAGAGAACAAGCTACCTCTTGATGTTCACTACATACAATGGCAAAGATCTTAGGTGAAAACTGAACATTTCAATCTTCCAGGTATTTTCAAATATTCATATGTTTTTATTCATATATTTGTTTTATCTTTAAAACATAAATGATGATTTTAGGTCTCTGAATAAATTGTCCTTTCTTGAATTACTTTATTTCTCATCTGAGAATTGAAAATTAACTCAAGTAAATTTAATTTACTATATTTATACATAAATGTATTTTGAGAGGAAATGTGGTCCACGTGGCTCAGTATCACTGATTCAACAGCTTAAGTGGCCGGTAAATATGTAGAATTTGAGCCTCCTTGGAATCAGTCCCAAAGTTCTGTTCATGAATATATTGAAATTAAGTATTTTCAGAGCCATTAGATGGTATGTAAATACATTATTGACACAGGATATTTTTCAGTGAGCTATTAGGGGTCATAACCACAATATCTGAATAAAAATAATTGGCCTATTTAAAGAAGTTGCTGCGGGGTGCCTGGGTGGCTCAGTCGGTTGAGTGTCCGACTTTGGCTCAGGTCATGATCTTGCGGTCCGTGGGTTTGAGCCCCATGTTGGGCTCTGTGCTGACAGCTCAGAGCCTGGAGCCTGCTTGGGATTCTGTGCCTCCCCCTCTCTCTGCCCCTCTCCCGCTAGCACTCTCTCTCTCTCAAAAATAAATAAACATTAAAAAAAATTTTTTTAAAAAAGAAGTTGCTGGGGCACCTGGCTGGAAGAACATGTGACTCTTGATCTTGGGGGTCACAAACAAATAAGTACATTTTTAAAAAGTAAAAAATAGGGGCACTTGGGTGGCTCAGTCAGTTAGGCGTCCAACTTCAGCTCAGGTCATGATCTCACAGTCTGTGAGTTCAAGTCCCACGTCAGGCTCTGTGCTGACAGCTCAGAACCTGGAGCCTGCTTCTGATTCTATGTCTGTCTCTCTACCCCTCCCCCATTCATACCTCTGTCTCTCTCTTTCTCTCAAAAGTAAATAAACATTTAAAAAAATTTAAAAAGTAAAAATAAAATATTTTATTTTTTTATGTTTTATTTTTTATTTTCTAAAACATATTTATTTGTTTGTTTGCTTATGTAATCTCTATGCCCAATGTGGGGCTCCATCTCATGACCCCCAAGATCAAGGAGGCAAACCATAAGAGACTCTTAAATACAGAAAACAAACTGAGGGTTGATGGGGGTGGGAGGGTTGGGGGGCAGAGAAAATGGGTGATGGGCATTGAGAAGGGTTCTTGTTGGGATGAGCACTGGGTGTTGCATGTAAGGGATGAATCACTGAAATCTATTCCCAAGGCCAAGACTACACTGTATACACTGTATGCTAGCTAACATGACAATAAATTGTTTTTTAAAAAAATTTAAAAGAACCAGTTACATAACAAAACAGAACAAAAGAAGTTGTTGCCAGTGTCAAAAACCAAAGCAAGACAAAAGAAAACCAATGAAAAAAGTGATCCTCTGCTTCCCCCACAAAGCAGAGGGGAGTGGTCAGGGGAAGAAAAGCCTTGTCCTTCCTACACTGTCACTGTCCTCGCAGCCAAGATTTAGCCTCTTCAGTGTACCTCTAGCCCTCTTTCTTTACGTGACTGGGGTGCAAATTCTTAACTCTGATTAAGAGGGTATAGTGACAGTAGGATCAGTTTAACTCACCAGCCCTTGTGAAATTGTTTTCTCTTACAAGGCTATCTGGCAATTTCAGCTCTAATTTTCAATACTATTTTAATGTATGTATGTAGGGAGCCAAACACCCTACACTATAGGAGGCATTGGGTCTTTCAGTTGCAAACTGTAACACTATACAGAAACCTAAGTGGCACAGCACCAGCTCATAGGAACCAATCATCAGTTTGGGGAGGGGAAAGACTTTTGTTCTAAGATAACTACAAGTCTGGGGGCACCTGGGTAGTTCAGTGGGTTAGGCATCCTACTTCTGCTCAGGTCATGATCTCACCAATTGTATGAATTGTGAATTGGGCTCTGCGCTGACAGCTCAGAGCCTGAAGCCTGCTTCAGATTCTGTGTCTCTGTCTCTCTCTGCCTGTTCCCTGCATTCACTCTCTCTCTTTCTTTCTCTCTCTCAAAAATAAATAAACATTTAAAAAAATTAAAAGTAAAATAAAATGAAATAAACTAAAATAAGCACAAGTCTGGGGGTGCCTGGTTGGCTCAGTCAGCAGAGCACTGAACTGCACAATTAAAAATGGCTAAAATGGTAACATTTATGTTATTATATATTACCACAATAAAAAAAAACATGCCTGCACGTGAATCTCCCTCAGGGTCTTTTTCTCTGAGGAACCTAACCAAACAACCTAGGTGAATATGGCAAAGATTGCTAGCTTTCATCAATAGCTATCCTTTCTTTCTTCTCTAGTAATGGAACTCAGCCTGAGACTGCAGGCAGTCTTGCTGCTGGTCATGGGATGTCAGACATGTGACTAACTTTGGCCAATTGGATGTGAGAAGTGATAAGAGCTACTTCCTGGTCGTGCTCTTAAAGTAATAGGCATACCCTCCACTTGTCTCTGCACTTTTCTACTGGCTGTGATGCAAATGCAGTGGCAGGAGATGGAGCCAGAGATGGAAGCCACAGATAGAGGATGACAGAGCTACCCTACCAACCCGAGGCTGATTATCTCTGGCTGTTACAAGGAGATAAAAATCAACTTCTGTATTGTTTAAGCCATGGAATTTGAGGTGTCTTTGTTACAACAGCTCAGCCTGTATCCTGACACTTTGATTGACTCCAAAATCCATTTCTCTAATCCTAACTCCTTTTACATGCAGCTCCTATTTCACATCCCCAGTTTTGAAACTCAGCATGTCCACACCATAATTTATCCTAAACTCTGTTCCTTTTTTTGTTCTTAATTTCTAATAATGCCACAATTTCCTGCTTGGAAAGAGCCCTCAACATTCACACAGTGGAATACCATTCAGTCATTAAAAAGGAGGAGGCAGTAATCCAAGATACACTGATATGGAACAGTCCCCAAGATCTGTTAAGAAAGATCTGTGAAGAAAGCAAAGAGCAGTATGATGTCTGAACATACCACTATTTGTGTTAGGAAAAAAAAAAGACTACCTTTGTAAATTTTTGTATGTGCATAGAATATCTTGGGAAGGATAACCAAAGACTTGAGTTGCTGCTCTATTTTATTTTTAAATTTTTTATTTTTTATTTTTTTAAAGTAGTTTCTACACCCAACATGGGGCTCAAACTCATGACCCCGAGGTCAAGAGTCTTATGCTCCACTCACTGAGCCAGTCAGACACCCCTATTTGTGTCATTGCTCTAGGTAGGACAGCTGGGGGACAAAGTGGCAAAAAACCTAATTTCTTACATACACCTATTGGAACCTTTGAATTGTGTGCTGTGTACAAAGTGCTGCTAGACTGTACAACCCCAGGGTGCACTATTCAAATTCTAATTTGTGTAACTGGTACCTCTGGAGTTGTGCTGTGTGTGGCCTGGGCAGCTGTTCATATCAGTCTTGTTATGCATGTTTTACATACTCAAAAACAAAGCTCAAGAAAATACACTTACTCTTTGTTCTATAGTTTAAATAGCACAGCTATTTTCTGAAACTGTCTCATTTAAAATATCCTAGGATTTCATAGATTTCTGTCTGGATTGTTATTTACATCTCTGTTACCAACATCAATTTAAAATGAGCTTTTAGGGGCGCCTGGATGGCTCAGTCAGTTAAGCATCCGGCTCTTGGTTTCAGCTCAGGTCATGGTCTCACTATTCAGGAGAATGAGCCCCGTGAAGGCTCCTCGCTGCTTGGGATTCTCTCTCTCTCTCTCTCTCTCTCTCACAATAAACATTTAAAAAAATAAAATGAGCTTTTAATTTCATTTTAAGAGTTCCTATTAAAAAAAAAAAAAAGAGTTCTCACTCTTTTCAGGAACTTCCTTCAGCACCAAAATAACCAGGCAGCTCTTTCCTCCAAAGAACTCCAAGGTGAGATTGGGACCTCAAGATTTAACTCCCATAATTATCCTTCTCCTGGGAGCTATCAATGTTCAAGTATTTAACATGGACTGAGAACCTGAAAAATGTTCTTAACTTTTGATCCTGCAAATTCTGCTGCTATGAATTTCCCACATATCCTAAGGAAAGCATAGCCATACACACCAGATGTATGTACCAGAATGCTCACTGTAGCTTATTTCTCTTGTCTGAAAACAAACTAAAGAGCCATAGGTATAGGGTTAGTTAAATCTAGTACAGTTCATGTAGGTAATGGAATTCCAGATGTTAGAAGAATAATAAAACAGGGAAATGAGTATATTATATTGATAAATGATAAAAGCAAATTGCAAAGCAGTAGGTAAGGGTATTATCCTTAGACTATGCCAATGTTTTGTGTTTTTTTTAATTAAAAATTTTTTTTTATTTTAAAAAGGCTCCCCACCCAACATGGGGCTTGAACTCACCACCCTGAGATCCAGAGTCACAGGATATACCCACTTGAGTCAGCCAGGTAACTGCCCCCCCGCCCCTTTTTAAAGTAAGCTCTGGGAGCCTGAGTGGCTCAGTCACTAAGCGTCAGACTCTTGATTTTGGCTTAGGTCTTGATCTCACAGTTGGTGAGATCAAGCCCCGTTTTGGGATCTTCACTGACAGCATGGAGCCTGCTTGGGATTCTCTCTCTCCCTCTCTCTCTGTTCTCTCTCTCTCTCTCTCTCCCTCTCAAAATAAATAAATAAACATTTTTTAAAAAAGAATCTGTTTCTTAAAAACATGAATAAGTAAATAAATAAATAAACAAACAAGGAAATAAATAAAATAAAATAAAATAAAATAAAATAAAATAAAATAAAATAAAATAAGCTCCACACCCAACTTGGGGCTTGAACTCATGACCCTGAGATCAAGAGGCACATGCTCTTACCCAGTGAGCCAGCCAGGCACCCCTGCAATTTGTTTTTTAAGCAAAGTGTATAACTACATCTGGAAAAGAGATTCACCAATACGTTAATACTTCTTTGGCAATTGGGCTTATTATAGGTTACTTTAATTTTTTTCTTTGTGCTTGCCTGAATTTCTGAAGTTACAATTAATCCATTTTCTCTCGTAATTAAAAAGATATTACCCCCACCCAAAGTCAATTTGGGGGGTTCTATGAGCACTTCAGTGTGTCTCTCATTAGTCTCCCCTTGTACTCCGAGGCATATATACAAATTTTAAATGGGAAATATCGATTCTGGGTTATGTAGAGAATTTTTCCAATTCGATTATGTACTACAAGGAGGAGGTAAGTAGAGGGGTGGCAGATGGTAAGGGGGTGGGGGTGGGTAAAACAGCTTAAATGGTGTTGTTACCTTTGTTGTAAGTTTTCCTTCCAGAAAGAGTAACTTAATGATTTTCTAGCTAAATGAGCTACTTTACATTTGTAGAGATGACAAATTTCACTATTCACTAGGACCATATGCTTTTTTGGTATTCTTATAGGCTTTGAAGTCTAAAATACATGCTGTTTAGGAATGTTAGTCTAGACCAGAGAATAATAGCTCTCCCCTATATAATATAGAAGTATCTTTTTAAATTAGCCTTGGCGAGAGGAAATTTTAAAAATAGAAAATGTGGGTCAGAATCAAGTCCTATAAATTAGTGCATTCCTTATAAAACATTTATGGACTTGATTGATTATTTTAAAAAATTTTATTTAACATTTATTTATTGTTGAGAGACAAAGTGCAAGCAGGGGAGGGGCAGAGAGAGTGGGAGACACAGAATCTGAAGCAGGCTCCAGGCTCTGAGCTGTCAGCACAGAGCCCGACGCAGGGCTCGAACCCACGAACTGTGAGATCATGACCTAAGCTGAAGTCGGATGCTCAACTGACTGAGCCACCCAGGCGTCCCTGAAGGATTATTTTAGACACATTTGGTATAGCATAAATACAAATTAAATGTAAAAAAATTTAATAATGAAAAAGTGAGTCCTAAAAAGACCAGCAGGTGGCATAAATAATTTATTTAATCAAAACTACCCACATATATATATATATATATATATATATATATATATATATATATATATGGTAAAAGATACCCTCCCTGACCTTTCCCCCATGAAAAAAATCTCATGAATATTTAGACCAAAACAACCAATTAAAGCATCACTAAAAAGATTAACTTAGTTATAAATACAAAAATTAAAATTATAGGAGAGAGAGAGATTTCTTAGATATCAACCTGAAGCTAGATTGTAAACTTGTGTGCCCAGGTCTATCATTAAACTGAAACAACAACAACAAAAAAACACAAAATAATGAGAGCATCTAACCCGGGTGCTCCACCCAGCACACCTCAGCATCTCTGAAGTAGGAAGAGTGTGCTGACCTCCAAGACTCAAGAAAATAATGTTTTTAAAAGCTGTGTGGGTGTACCTTCCCCAGTTAATTACTCTGCAAGAACAACATTAAGCCTCTCCTCCTTTCAGATACAACTGTAATGTTGGTCTCAACATTCAGTCTTTTTTTTTTTCAGTTTATTTATTTATTTTGAGAGAGAGAGAGAGAGTGTGCATGCATATGAGTAGGGGAGGGGCAGAGAGAGAGGGAGAGACAATCCCAAGCTCACTGCGTGGAGCTCGATGCAGAGCTTGAACTGACAAACCACGAGATCATGACCTGAGCCGAAAGCAAGAGTTGGACACTTAACTGACTGAGCCACCCAAGCGCCCCTCAGCGTTCAGTCTTAACTGGGTACTAACAAAGTTCCAAGACACCCACCTATCAGATACCTGTTGACTGCCTTGTATCTGAAATAGGATATTTTCCTCATTCACCAACATCTGATAAAGTGACCAACAGGAAATGTTTGTCTCTTCTTGCTTTTGTACTTGCTCCCCTGAACGTAGCTCCCATCAGAGAGACATGTGCCAGAGATATAGTTGTCCATGTGGTGGGATTGGCCTTGAATTACACTAGAATAGGAGACTTTGTCAAGGATGGTCCTGCAGGTTCTTGATTCTCAGTAGCATGTAGCTCAGAGGCTCAAGTCTGTGCAGCCAACACATCACCTAAAACGTCTAGAGCAGCGCTTCCTGATCTGGGACCCTCAGCTGGAAGGCCAGGGGGCACAAACTTATCACCATAGGTTAGAATCCAGAATGTGTAAAGTTTAGAGCAAACTGTATCAAACTATTAATAATGCTTTCTCTGGAAGGTGACTTTATAGGATACTATTTTATGCTCACTCTTTACTGCCTTGTCTAGAGTCACATACTTTAAAAATTTTGTAATGTTTATTTTTGAGAGAGAGACAGAGAGACAGAGCGTGAGTGGGGGAGGTGCAGAGAGAGGAGGAGGCACAGAGAGAGAGATGGAGACACAGAATCTGAAGCAGGCTCCGTACTCACAGCTGTCAGCACAGAGCCTGACACAGGGCTCAAACTCACAAATGGTGAGATCATGACCTGAGCGGAAGTTGGATGCTTAACCGACTGAGCCACCCAGGTGCCCCCCTAGAGTCTGATACTTAGTAAGAACCAAATAAATACTTGTTGAATGAATGACTACTTTTCTGTAATGTTTTGATTTTTTTTTGAAATCCTTGTTACTTCTGAAATCATAATGAAAATAAAGGTTTTCTGGCATTCTCACACTTAAAAAGTAAAGAATCACTCTTTGAGAGAATTTTCCTCCAGTGAAAACTTCATTATTTTTCTTCCACAGTCTTTATTTGAATGAATTAAATTTTGAGTGCAAATATTACTCAATATTTACAAGCTTGACAAAACCCACCTAACCTAAAGAAGTGTCTAAATCAGATAACTATTCAATTATATAAATCACCAATGACTCATTTCAAAGACCTTCTGGGTTTCTCTACTACGTGTTTCAGTAATCATGCCCCAGTGTTACTACACTGTTTGCTTTTCTGGGGACACCTTACACACAGCTGCATTTTGAAGCATTGCCTCTCGCGGTCCTGGCCCCTTCCCCATATTTGCCAGTATCTTTCAATATTGAAATATGGCCGCTTTTTCTCAAGTGGGACATTCACTGTGCTATTCTGTGTTCCTTGCAACCTTGCATCCCAGGTAGGCCAGATATTAACTAGAAGGTGATTGGGTAGAGGGATGTAGAACAAAGTTTGCTTTAAAACTGTTATAAATAATGGGGCACCTGGGTGGCTTAGTTGGTTAAGTGGCCGACTTCAGCTCAGGTGATGACCTCACAATTTGTGAGTTCAAGCCTCATGTCGGGCTCTCTGCTGTCAAGGCAGAGCCTGTTTAAGATCCTCTGTCCCTCCCTCTCTCTACCCCTCCCCTGCTCACTCTCTCTCTTTCTCAAAAATAAACATTTAAAACAAGAAAAAAATTAAAAAAAAAAACTGTTATAAATGATTAGAATCCAAGGCCAACCCTCAAAATTTGAATTTACACATAATAAAGTTGAAACCGTTCAAATTTTGTGTATAGATAGAGTAGGCACTCAGTATGTATTTGCCGAATAAATGAATATTGGTAGTGCTTCTTAGCAAGAGGAATTTATAGGCTGAGCCTCAGTCTCACTCTGCCTGCTCAGGGAGGCACTGCCTTTGTTCTGAACACCTCACAGCTATTGATACTGGAAGGTATCACAAGGAATTGCAAGATGGGTGTTGATAACTAGGGAGATGCCTGTGTTGATTTCTTAGGCAAAGATCTTCTGGTTGAAAGTAACTTGAGGGGACTTACTTTAAGGGCACTCGCCTGGTGGTGCTCATACCTTCAGGTGTGGGCAGTTCTCAGAGAAGGATGGTTGTGAGCTGAAAAAAAAGAAGTATTTATTATATTTGGAGTTTTAGAGCATCACATCATTTTAGTTTAGACTCATTTGGTGTTAAGGAATTGAGATTCACTAGTGTTAGCTAAAATAAAGGGATTTATTGTAAGGAGTGATCACAAGTCTACCATTCATCCAGAAGGAATCATCACCAGGCTTCCTGTGGCTAGGGTGGAGTGTGGTTTAGGTCTCAAAGTTGTTCAGGAGCCCTCAGCTGCAGGGCCCTATGGCCTTTTGTGCTGATGCTCCTCCATTAATATGCTGTGAATACACATCTGCCCTGTTCCACCTGCCTCCCCTTAAAACTGGCAGGACCTATGGCATCAGGCAACAGGGTGAAGGTCATCGGTTAGCATGAAGATTGACAGCCCTCTCTGATGAATCAACCGTAACCCAATAGGACAGGGTGCATGGTCATGGAGAATAGATCATAGCTGTCTAGCAAGGAGGACTATGGGTGACCTTAATTTAATATCTCTCTTGAAACCAATAGAATGTGGCAGAAGTGACACTGCCTGACTTCTGGGTCAAAAAGACCATGCAGTTTCCACTAGTTCTCTTGGAACGCTTTCTCGCAGGATGATCCCTTTCCTTGTAGTTATGAGAAGCCAAGCCACATGGAGAAGCCATCATAGGTGTTCCAGTCTAGTGATCCCAGCTGAGGCCAGCCTTTGCATCATACCAGCCCAGGCACCAGGTATGAGTGATGGAACCTTCAGATTAGCACAGCCCTCCGCTATTCAAGTCACCCCAGGATCTGAGTTCCTAGCAGAGGGCCCAGGTACCATGCAGCAGAGATGTCTTATAAAATGTTTTACAAGACATCTCTGCTGCATCCGACCCACATTCCTGATCCACAGAGTTTGTGAGCATAATAAGATGGTTTTGGTTTTATGCCACTAAATCTGGGGTTGTTTGATATACAACAATAGAAACCAGAATATAAATCATGATACAAAGAGCCAAAAGAAAGTGGTATGGCAGACAAACGCAGGCTCTTACTGGATACCTGAAGTAACAACCATCTCTGCTGTTTTCTACTATGAGAAGTCAAAAATCAGATACGGAAGAGAAAGGCAAGATCATCTGAAACAGATGTGGTTGGGAAAATTACGGAGATGTAGCTTATACCTCTGTATTATCCCTAAACCAAGCAGAACACATTATTCACTTTCAGTCTTTCCCATTTAACGTAGAGATAAATACAGAGGCCTCTGGTTCTAGCCAGGTTTTCTCTACATCAGCCCTATAGAGCAGGGAGGGCCCCACCAGGGCGGCTCTCACCCCACTCTGAGCAACCACCCAATACGCATCTCAGCTGGCCCTCCACATGTCTCTGTTCTGCAGCTTGCTAAAGCCAGGCAGCTGCTGCAAACTCTGGCTGTGCGGCTGCTCCATCCCACCTCCAGCAGAATCACCACTCCCCCTCCTTAGTGGTCCTAGTTCTCTGAACACTGGAAAAGAAAAGGCAAGAAATTTTGTAGTTTCTTTTGGCCCAGATATGATTCCCCTGTCCCCTGGGCCATTCTACAATGGGCATCAATTTCAAGGACACCCTGCTGTGACTCACTCTACCCTATATTAATTGTATGGCTTTGTGTGAATTGTAAATCAGGAGGCATTAGATCTTTAGGTCATTTGCACATGGTTTTCACTTTGGAATGCACTCAGGGTGCAGGGCAAATGCCTGCTGACCCCATGTTTATTTTTTCAGCTGGCGATTGAAGTTCTGGTCCAGTTATAATAGATGGGAATGCCAATGTCTTGTCCATTTCCAACTTTAGTGCAAATCTTGCATTGCACAGGGATCATATTTCTACTCAGCATGTAAAATAGAAGTAATTTTCATGTATATGTTTCCAAAGTAAATATCATTGTGTTCACCCTTCCACCTCCACCCCTCTACATAGAACTGTTGTGTTGTTTTTTTTTTTAAGACATGAACACGGAAAAATAATATTCCAAGCTTCTGGAGGAATGTTATTAATATAGGAAGCTTTTCTTTTAATTATAAAGGCTTTTAAAATAATTTATTTATTTATTTATTTATTTATTTATTTATTTTAAGTAATCTTTACACCCAACATGAAGCTTGAGCTCACGACCCTAAAATCAAGAGTTGCACGTTCCTCTGACTGAGCCAGCCAGGTGCTCCATAATTATAAAGGCCTTTTAAAAAATATTGTACCCTAGGGGCGCCTGGGTGGCTCAGTCTGTTAAACATCCAACTCTGGCTCAGGTCATGATCTCAAGGTTCATGGGTTTGAGCCCCGTGTCAGACTCTGTGCTGATAGCTCAGAGCCTGGAGCCTGGTTCAGATTCTGTGTCTCCCTGTCTCTCTGTGCCTCCCCCTCTCTCTGCACCTCCCCTGCTCACGCTCTGTGTGTGTCTCTCTCTCAAAAATAAAACATTAAAAAAAATATTCTACCCTATAATCTGTGACCACTATTCTGCCTATAGTATCCCACACTTTCTTAATTGAATAGCACACTCATTCAACAAATATTGATTGAGTACCTACTGTGAGTCGCATATTGGAGATTCAAGAGTGATCAAGATAGACAAAATGATGTACTTGTCTTAATAACAATGGCATATTTGGGTTCAGGGAGACAGGCAGTAAACAAGTAAGTAAATAGATAAGGCAATTTATTTTTATTTTTTTTTAAGTAATCTCTACACCCAATGTGGGGCTCAAACTCACAACCCTGAGATCAAGAGTCACATCCTCTACCAACTGAGACAGCCAGGTGCCCCAAATAAGGTAATTTCACATTGAGAAGAATGCTTTGAAGAAAATAAGCAGAAGTAATGAACAACTAACATCACTTTAGGTAGAATGGTCAGAGAAGGCCTCTCTGAGTCCTAGAACGAACCTATGAAGGAACCAGTCATGCAAAGAGCCTGGGACAGGAGCTGCAGGCAGAGAGAACAGCAAGTACAGAAGCCCAAGAGTTTGGAAAGAGGTTGGAAGAAGTCAGAAGGAGCTGGAGAGGTAGGCAAAGGCCAGATCATGCAGGGTCTTATGGGCTTCCCCACTGAGGTGAATAGATCTATATTTTTATTTAGTTTTTCTTTTTTTTTCTTTTAATTTTTGAGAGAGAGCATGAGTGGGGTGGGCAGAGAGAGAGAGGGGGACAGAGGATCTGAAGTGGGCTCTGCACTGACAGCAGCCAGTCCCATGAGGGGCTTGAACTCACAAACCGCAAGACGACAACCTGAGCAAAGTCAGACGCTCAACAGCTCAACTGACCGACCCACTCAGGTGCTCCCAGATCTATATTTTTAAAGTTTCAGAGCTTTCTTTGGCTGATGTGAGGAATGGATGGGCGTAGGTTGGGGCTAATTCGGGAGGCTGGAGACCAGGCTGGAGACAAGACTACAACCATCCATAAGAAGAGGCTGCTTCTCTTGTGCCATCAGCAACGTGTATGCTTTGAGTGTTTTTAGGCAGTGTTACAGATTTGCATTGATTATTTCACATGTTGGCTACTGCTAGCTGACTAGTCAGTACTCAATACATGTTATGTCCCTTCTCTTAACATCTTTGGTTCTGTGTTTCACCAGCTGAACAAATCACCATCTTAAACTTCTGAAAATGCAATAAAAATATTATTTCAGTGCTACAAATGTTTTGAGCACCTGGTATGTGTAAGGCACTGTGTTAAGATTTGGATATTCAAAAATAAATGACACCTGATCACAGCTCTGCAGGAAGCTACAGTCTGAGAACAAGGCAGCCTACCGGAGGCAAGAATCAGTAACAAGATGGTGCTTTGCTTTCCTTGTGGGAGTAGAATAAACCCTTCAGAGCCCTAGGAGCAGAATGATTCTACAGACCTCTGGATGGGCTGGGGAGAGAAGAAGGATCAGAAAGACACAGTTTATGTCAGAAATGAAAAGAGAATTTGTATCCTCAACTTCATTTCATCTATGCAGCTCTCCATGGAGTGGAGCCCTTGCACACACCTGGTGTGATTTTCTTTTTACTTCTTGATATCTGGAATGATAGAATTCAGTGAAAAACAGAGGTTCTCTGGCTTCATGGAAGTTTAGAGCTGGCTCATTCATAAAAAGTGACTTCAATCAGGGGCGCCAGGGTGGCTCAGTAGGTTAAGTGTCTGACTTTGGCTCAGGTCATGATCTCATGGTTTGTGAGTTCGAGCCCTGCCTTTGGCTCTGTGCTGATATCTTGGATCCTGGAGCCTGCTTTGGATTCTGTGTCTCCCTCTCTCTCTACCCCTCCTGGCTTGTGCTCTCTTTCTCTCAAAAATGAATAAACATTAAAAAAATTTTTTTTAAAGTAACTTCAATCAAACAAAATATTTCCCACAATGCAATGCCACATGTGCTTCCCTTGTCAAATAAAAACTTCCACAAGTCATGACATTTAAAACATACTTTAAATAAAAAATGTATGGAAAAGCTCGTTTTGAAGAGGGACACCTCCCCAACACTACAGCAAGCTAGAAACGGAAGTCTGCCACACCCCTTTGCTCTTAGCACTTCCATGTATAAGTCTGTAAGGCAGAATTGAACTTGCAACAGTTTTTAACCCTGGCCACATATTGGGATCACCCACGGAGCTTTAGAAAAAATATTAATGCCTGGATCCCAGCCCCAGAGATTCTTTTTTTTTTTTTTTTTTTTTTAACGTTTATTTATTATTGAGAGACAAAGCATGAACAGGGGAGGGGCAGAGAGAGAGAGGGAGATATAGAATCAGAAGCAGGCTCCAGGCTCTGAGCTGTCAGCACAGAGCCCGATGCAGGGCTCAAACTCACAAACTGCAAGATCATAACCTGAGCTGAAGTCGAACGTTTAACCGACTGAGCTACCCAGGTGCCCCTAGAGATTCTTATTTAATTGGTCTGAGGTATGTCCTCAGCATCAGTATTTTTAAAACCTCTTTTCAGGTGATTCTAATGCACAGCCAGGATTGGAAACTACGGGTCTGCTAGCCCCTCAAAGAGTTGCTCTCAGGGCCAGAAACTAAAACTATAGACTCAAAATATAGCAGTTTGTTTCCACAGACTAGGTCTGGTTCTGCAGTCATCATGCACTTCTGTAATTCCCTGCAGTTTTCCTTCTTGGGATTTAAACAGTTTGTCTGTGTGTGTGTGTGTGTGTGTGTGTGTGTGTGTGTGTGTGTGTGTGAAAGAGAAAGAGAGATTGCTGGACTGTTAGTCTTCTCATTGGAATATAAGCTTCATGAGGGCAAGACATCTGTGTACCAAGGAAGTACAGCATTGTGGTTAAAAATACAAGTTCTAGATGGGTGCCTGGGTGGCTTAGTCTCTTGATTTCAGCCTAGGTCATGATCTCAGGGTCAGGGGATTGAGTCCCGCATCGTTCTCCGTGCTAGGCATGGAACCTGCTTAAGATCTCTCTCTCTCTCTCTCTCTCTCTCTCTCTCTCTCTCTCTTTCCCCCCTCCCTCCCCCTCCCTTTCTGCTCCTTTCCCTTGCTCTTGCTCTTGTTCTCTTTCTTTCTAAACAAACAAAGAAGTTCTAGAGTCAATCTGCTTTGGAATCTCAATTCCATCACTTACTAGCCGTGGGACCTTGGATAAATTTCTTAATTATCTGTATCTCAGTTTCCTCAGGTACAAAATGGGATTGTTAGAAAATTAGGGTAGTTGTAAGAATTAGATGAGATATGTGGTGGTTTTAAAATATGTCTGCAAATTCTTCAGCACTCTTCCCTTTAAATTATGGAGCTGAAGTACTCTTCCCTTGACTGTGAGTAGGCTACACAAGTAACAAATCGAATATGACAGAAGTGATAGTGCCTTTGAAATTAGGACATAAAAGGCATTGTGCTTTGGATCACTTGCTCTGGGGAAAGTCAGCTGCCTTCTTGTGAGGATTCTCAATCAACCAATGGAGAGGTCCATATTGTGAGGAACAGAGACCTCCTGCCAACAACCTTGTGAGGGAGCCATCTTGGAAGTGGATCCTCCATTCAGTCAAGCCATTAGATGTCTGCAATCCCTATTGACATCCTGACAGAAACCTCCTGAGAGACCCTAAACCAGAATCAACCTGCTAAAGCACTCCAAATTTCCTTGCCCATAGAAAATATGATAATAAATGTTTGTTGTTTAACCATTGTGTTTTAGGGTTATTTTTTACCCAGCATTAGGAAACTAATACAAGATGATAATGATAAAGCATTTAAACATATACAGTGAATATTCAGTAAATGTTAGTTATTGTTGTTGCAGCTTTGTTCTTCCTTTGTATCCTTACCACCTAACACCTGCTACCTGGTAAGAGCTTAAAAATATACAGCATGCGAGTGAATGAGTAAATGAATGGACACACAAAGTTAAATAAAGGATTGAGGCAATCATCCATGGCAGTTGTTTCTGATGTTATTTGAACAAGGACATTTCAAACAAAATATCATCCCATGTTATCAAGTCAGGGTTGAATAAAAAAAAAAACAAAACAGAAACTACTTTGGATATTTCAAACAGAGGAAATTTTTTTAGTTTTTTTTTAAAGCTTATTTATTTATTTTGAGAGAGAACGTTGAGTGGTGGAGGGGCAGAGAGAGAGGGAGAGAGAGAATCCCAAGCAGATTCTGTGCGGACAGGTCCCACGAACCATGAGATCAAGACGTGAGCTGAAACTAAGATTCGGACACTCAACCAACTGAGCCAACCAGACGCTCCTCAAACAGAGGGAATGTAATAGTAGGAATTGGTTACATAGGCAATGGAAGAGTTGAGAAGCCAAATGGAGGAATGAGGCAAACTAGAGATTAGCTAGAGCTAAAGAGACAATGAAAGGAGCTGATACTGCTAGTCCAGAAGTTGGAGCTATCCATAGTGATACCCTAGAAGGAGGGTTGTTGGGCCAGAGCCGTGAGAGAAAAGCCACCTGAGTCGGAGATAGAGAGGAAGAAACACCTTGGTTTCTTTCTTTCTCTTGCCCTCCAGTCTTTCACCAGTGCATCCCATTGGCCAAATTTCCTGGAAAGCAAGCTAGCAAAGAAGTTCTGGAAAATGAATGTATTTCCTATGAAGCAGAGCAAGAGAGGGAGAGGAATGGATCTGAGAGCAAAGAGCAAAGTTAGGTGTACCTAGTGATATTTGTAATAATACATGTATACTTGTGTTTATGTATATATATGTATATAAATATATAGAAAATGATAAAGCAAATGTGGAAAATGACCAACACACACCAAAAAAGAAAACAGATAAAAGCATTATTTTATTTTGTAGGTTAAAATGTAAAGTATTTATGCTTTTTGTACAATTAATGAGAACACATGTGGAGCACCTGTTTGGCTCAGTTGGTTAAGCGTCCGACTTTGGCTCAGGTCATGATATCACAGTTCATGGGTTTGAGTCCCACATTGGGCTCTGTGCTGACAGCTCAGAACCTGGAGCCTCCTTTGGATTCTGTGTCTCCCTCTCTCTCTGCCTCTCACTCTGTATCTCTCATTAAAAAAAAAAAAAAAAACACGTTGAAAAAAGAACACGTGTTAGGGTGCCTGGGGGCTCAGTTAGTAGAGCATGTAACTCTTGATCTCAGGGTCATAAGTTCAAATCCCATGTTAGGGTATAGAGATTACTTTAAAAAATAAAAATAAAAATCTTAAAAAAAAAAAAAGAGCACATGTTAATATACTGTTAGTCTCCAGTGTGTTAAATTTTAATATGTTGTATATTTGAATGTGTTTATAGTTTTTATTTTTAATTTTTCTGAAGACTCTATTTTTATTTATTTATTTTAAAGATTTTACTTAAAAAAATTTTTTTTAAGTTTACGTATTTATTTTGAAAGAGAGAGAGACAGAGAGACAGAGCACGCAAGCAGGGGAGGGACAGAGAGAGAGGAGAGAGAGAGAATCCCAAGCAGGCTCCACACTGTCAGCATGGAGCCCAGTGCAGGGCTCGAACTCACAAACTGCGAGATCATGACGTGGGCTGAAACCAAGAGTCAGACGCTTAACTGACTGAGCCACCCAAGCGCCCCTAAGTTTTATTTAAGTAAACTGTACATTCAATGTGGGGCTTGAACTCATGACCTCAAGACCAAGAATAGCAAGCCCTTCTGACTGAGCCAGCCAGGCACCCCTTATTTTTAAATTTTAAATATAAATCCTAGCTTTTGGAAACCACTGATCTAGATGACCAGTCAAAACATTTTTACCCTAAAAATTCTTTTTTTCTTTGGTGGAAAGTGACAATATTAAGATACTTGATAAAATTCAAATAAACTCTTGATTTGAATAAGAATATTATCAGGATATATTATTACTTCCTGATTTGTATAATAGTGCTATGCTTGTGTAAAGAACAACCTTGTTTTTTTGGATGTACACATTATTTAGGGGTAATGGAGCATCATCATATATGTATCATGTGTGTCAAACTGTTCAGAAACAAAGAGTATATATAAACGAAGTATAAATATATTTGAGTTTAAACAGATTTTATTTAGGTATAAATTTATTTTATAAAAAATATTATACTAAAAATATTTATGTTCGGTGAATCTGGTTAAAAGGAATTCTTGTACTATTCTTGCAATGTTTATGTAAGTCTGGAATCATTCCAAGATATAAGTTAAAAATAAAAGATTTTTGCTTAACTTGCATGTGATGGAGTTGGGGGGAGAGTTTGGGAGGGACTGATTAATAAACCTGTTAAGAAAAATAAGAGAAGAAAGGTAAACTTTTAGCCAAATCTGAAAGAGGTCCAGTATGGTGTCTTTCAATCTCTGGAAAGCCACATGGTGTCTGCAGCTTTTTTTTTTTTTTTTTTCTTAATGTTTATTTATTTTTGAGAGAGAGAGAGAGAGAGACAGCACAGGTCGGGGAGGGACAGAGAGAAGGGAAACCCAGAATCCAAAGCAGGCTTCAGGCTCCAAGCTGTCTGCACAGAGCCTGACACAGGGCTCAAACCCACAAACCATGAGATCATAACCTGAGCCCAAGCTGGACACTTAACTGACAGAGCCACCCAGGGGCTCCACGGTGTCTGCAACTTGCAGCTGATGGCCAGGGAAGTTCCTACAGCTGCTGACATCTTCAGCTCTCCACCAGCAAGCCTCTGAAAGGTGAAGATGGAGAGCAACAGCCTGGCAGGATTCACAGAGCATTCCAATGCTCTTAGCTCCCCTCCCTACTGACAAGTCTCAAAATGAAAGACACCAGACCAGAGGAAGAATTTTGAGAAATTTAGGACATTTGTAAATGTAAGAAGATGAAGGAAATATGATTCACTTGGCAAGTAGAGGGGAAAAATAACCATAAATGATCTAGTAAATGTGTAAAAATGTGGGATGAAGCTTAAAACTCCAGGACTAGTCTTCATAAACCCAAAAGGCCACCAGCATATTGTAAATAAAATTTCCTGAAAGATCATCCGGTATTGAACTAGTATCCAGCATATGTGAACTTCATATAGGGGCAAAGAGCTTTGTCTGCTATAGGTTAAGAATGTTAATCTAGAAGTTTTTTTTTTTAATCAAGATGTAATATCTGAAAGCAAGGCTCAAAAATTTATCAACCACTATTTACCAATCTTTCAGAAAATAATGGGCACCCAGAAAAAATGTACGAAGAAAACGAACAGGCAATTTACTAAGAAGAAGTGCAAAATGCCAAAAAAGACATAAACTTGCCTAATAAAAAGAAATATAAATTTATGCAATGATGAAATAATATTTTTATTAATAAATCAACAAATTGCTTTTATTTCTCAGTAAACTCTACACCACACATGGGGCTCACACTCATGACCCCAAGATGAAGAGTCACGTGCTCTACTAACTGAGTCAGCCAGTCCTTCCCCACCCAGGCAAACTGCTTTTTTAAAAATGTTGATATCCGGTGTTAGTAAAGGTGGGACAAAGGTTAACATACATACCAAGAAAGAGCATGAATTGGTGCTTTCTGGAGTGTAATTTTCCCAAATAGTGTTTTTTCCCCAAACAGAAAGAGCTGGAGATGCTTCTTAGGAAGCATGGGAGGGGCCACTTGGGAAGCTGAGGTCCCCAGCCCAGAAGACCAAGTCAATAAAGAGATGTAGATGGTGCAGGGTTTGGACAATTTGGGAAATTTTGAGAATTTATGAATTGGGAGAATCAGGAAATACAGTGAGCATAGGAATACTGGGATGCTCCCTCATTTAGGAAAAAGAAACTCAGGCCTTGACTTTTAAAATTGAAATCAAAGATGGGAGTGCTCATTATCATTCTTGGTACAAATCCTGAGTTTAATTGGCCTCTAAACTAGTTTAATGAAAACATATTTTTCCAAAATTATGTTACTAAAGTCTGAAAAGAAGTTAAGTGCTCTAAGTCTAGGAAACTATTCCCATACTTAACCGAGAGATCATATATAAGAAAGAATACGTTTTTTTAAAGGTTCACTTGAATAAAATCAAACCTCAAGTAGTACCAATTTATTTAGACTTCCAAAGAACAGAGAGAAACAACACAATTCATTTGGGGTCAGAAAACTTCCCTGGACCACTCATTCTCTGCCTGGTCTCTGAAAACCTTTCCAGACCCTTTCCAGAAGTCATCCTTTCCCAGCATACTCAGAGGTAGGGTGCTGAGGGGCAAGGCCTGTCCTTGACATCCTCAGAACTGTAGCCTAGCACAAACTTCTACTCAGAAAGAAAATCTGAGTATGATAGAAAAAGCTCCATTCATCCTGAACTGGAATCAGAAACCTAAGCCATTTCTCCATCTTGGAAGAGATATTCAGATTTCCCAAAGACATGCTTGAAGAAATCAATTCCTCAAAACTGAAATTGTTACCCTCAATCTGGGAAATTTAATTTCATGCTTCCAAATGGATATTATGCTTTTTTTTTTTTTTTGCAGGGCACACATAGCTCTAATTATACGGAAACTGTGCAAGAGGGAACCACATGGCAATCATCATGCAATTGGAGAGTAATTATCAGTTCCCTTCTGTTGTCTAAACCACCGCCACAAATAAAATATTAAAATTGTAAATAGTATAGTAATTAATCTGTCAACTCTTTGGGCAGTGTTTTACCAGGTGTATGTGCCTTGGGAGAGTGAAATATTTAATCATAAAAATTTCCATTTTCCCAAACAAAAGAATTTCAAAACAGAAGGAAAAAATCCTAAAATCCTACAAAGCATCTAGCTTAAAAAAAAAAAAAAAAAAAAAAAAAAAGCCGAACTGCCTGTTTTTTGCCTTAAGGAAACTATAAAGTATTAGACATCCAGCTTTGGAGACAATGGAACCAGAATGTTAGTCAACACTGTTAATTTTGCTAATTCATTCCAAATGAAAAGGATCCTACCCTGGAAAATGGGATCAGTCAAAACTGATTTGACAATTGAAGTGATTACTGTGTAAGCCTGCCTCAGGAGCTTTCTCCCTAAACTGTTTTCACACTCCTCTCAGCTCTCCAGATATTTGTTATTCAACAAATATTTGTATTAAGAACCTACTAAAATGTCAGGTAAGGAGATTCCTAGAGAATTGCTTTGATCCCTCCAATTGCCTGGTGCAGTGCTAAGCACAGAATAAGAGTCCCCAAATGGGTCATGGCAGGAAATTCTAAGATATCTGCTGTTAAGTTTCATGCCAGCTGTCTCAGTCACTGATTACATTAAGCAGTCGGTTTTCACTCTGTCTATCCTGGCCAAGCACTGTAGATCGATTGAGCCAATCAACTTGGCATTAGCTTTTTGGAATGTGGAGCTAGAAGTTAGACTTTTCTGTCAAAGCCTGCCTCTGATTCTGTGTCCTAGGCAGACAGCATGCATTAACAGGGCACCAAATTTGGCAGAAAGACCTGCATCATAGACATGCATGAGAGTAGAGAGACTGAAAAACATAGTTCCGATGCTGTAAGAGTTTACAGCCATGTGAGAGATTAAGAATTTGGGTACTGCTGTCAATTATATTACAGAAAAACTTAAAGAAAGATGGGTGCCTGGGTGGCTTAGTTGGTTAAGCACCTGACTCTTGATTTTGCTTCAGGTCACTCTCTCATGGTTGTGAGATTGAGCCCCACATGGGGCTCTACACTGACAGCATGGAGACTGTTTGGAATTTTCTCTCTCCCTCTCTCTCTGCCCCTCCCCAGCTCACTTGCACGCATGCTCTGTCTCTCTGAAGGGAGGAAGGAAGGAAGGAAGGAAGGAAGGAAGGAAGGAAGGAAGGAAAGAAAGAAGAAAGGAAGGAAGGAAGGGAGGGAGGGAGGGAAGGAGTTCGAGCCCCATGTCGGGCTCTGTGCTGACAGCTCAGAGCCTGGATCCTGCTTCAGATTCTTTGTCTCCCTCTCTCCCTGCCCCTCCCCCACTCACGCTCTGTCTCTGTCTCTCAAAAATAAATATTGAAAAAAAATGTTACCTTATCATATATCAAATCTCTATATGTATTTGAGCCTATTCCTGCACATTCTATTTTTATCCTTTGATTTGTATGTCTATACAGGAAGGCATCAGTGCCATAAATTGAATTACTGAGGCCTAATAATATGGTTCCTGTTCAAAATTTTCAATATTCTTCAATATTCTTCCTGTTCAGAATTTTCCTGGCTATTCATGTTTATTTATTTTTCTATATGAACTTTAGAATTGGCTTGTCAAGTTCCCGGAAAAATAACCCTCTTGGTATTTTTATTGGGATTGTGGTAAATATTTTTAGATTAACTTAGTGAAAATTGATATCTTTATGATGTTGAGTCTTCATTCCAAGAACATGGTAGTCCTATCTGTGAAGCCTTTTGATACTCTTTGAAGTGTTTCTAAGTTTTATTCAAATAGATCCTGTATATTTCTTGTTCAGTTTATTCCTAGGAATTTTATCTTTCTTTTTTTTCCTTTGTGCAAGTATAAATAATGTCTTTTCTCCTTAAATATTGAATATTTAGGACATATGTACATCTGTGACAATATTCTCTGATTTCATACTTTGTATTATATCTCTGAAGCAAGGTGCTATCAACGCCAAAGCCCTCCAGGGTGTCTCAAATTATGAAACTTTCAAAGTTTCAAGCTAAGTAAGTTTTAATTGATTTTAATTCTTTTAAATCCCCACCTGTTTAGAACCTGGCTTTAAAACTCAAGTGTAGGGGTTCCTGGGTGGCTCAGTCGGTTAAGCGTCCGACTTTGGCTCAGGTCACGATCTCACTGTCTGTGAGTTCGAGCCCTGCGTCGGGCTCTGTGCTGACTGCTCAGAGCCTGGAGCCTGTTTCAGATTCTGTGTCTCCCTCTCTCTCTGACCCTCCCCCACTCAGGCTCTGTCTCTGAAAAATGAATAAATCTTAAAAAAAAAATAAAGACTAAGAGACCCCTGGGTGGCTCAGTCGGTTAAGCGTCCGACTTCAGCTCAGGTCACGATCTCACTGTCCGTGAGTTCGAGCCCCGTGTCGGGCTCTGTGCTGACTGCTCAGAGCCTGGAGCCTGTTTCAGATTCTGTGTCTTCCTCTTTCTCTGACCCTCCCCCGTTCATGCTCTGTCTCTCTCTGTCTCAAAAATAAATAAACGTTAAAAAAAAATTTTTTTTTAAATAAAAGTCAAGTGTAACAACAACAAAACCATCTCTAGGTTAAAAAAAAAAAAGGTAAAATCAATGAAAACTTCCTTTTTTAAAAAATGTGGGATGCCTGGGTGGCACAGTCAGTTAAGTATCAGGCTCTTGATCTCAGCTCAGGTCATAATCACACAGTTCATGGGTTAGAGCTCCGCTTCAGGCTCTGCACTGATGGTGCAGAGCTTACTTGGGATTCCTTCTCTCCTTCTCTCCTTCACCCCTTGTGCTCTCTCTCTCTCTCAAAATAAATAAACTTAAAAACATAATAAAAAACCAAAATAAATAAAAATAAGTTTTTATTACCATGCCTCCAAGCATCCCTAGAGACAGGGATCTTCTTAAAATGTAAACTGGATAGGGGCGCATGGATGGCTCAGTCAGTTTAGTGTCTGACTTCAGCTCAGGCCATGATCTCACGGTTTGTGGGTTCCAGCCCCGCATTGGATTTTCCGCTTTCAGCGCAGAGCTCACTTTGAATCCTCTGTCTCCCTCCCTCTCTGCCCCTCCCTCGCTCATGCTCTCTCTCTCAAAAATAAATAAACATTGAAAAAAAAAACTGGACAGTTTGATTCCCATGCTTATCTTCAGTGGCCTCTCATTGCTCTGGAAATAAAATCAGTATCTAAGCAGACCTGCAAAATCCCATTGAAGATCAGCCCCTTCCTACCTCTTGAATTTCATCTAGCTTGTTCTTGCCTCAGATTTTTGCTTCCTACTTCCTGGAACATTCTTCCCCATACTACTCCTTTTCACTCATGGCCCAATTTAAATGTCACTCTGGAGGCTTTCTCTAACCACATCTAAGGAGATTATTCTCTCTTAATGCTCTATGGAAGCTCTTTGTTTCCCTCATCACAGGGATCACAATTCTTAATTACTTTATTTTACCTGTTGGTCTTTCCATTTATTCCTTGTATCTCTCTGGACTGCGAGCCTTGCATGAGCAGGGCCTTTTGGGTCTTCCTCACCCCTGTACCCTCAGCAACAAACACCTGGCCTCTAGTACGTAATAGGGGTTCGATAAATAATTGTTACAAAAGTAAATGCGTAGATTCTCAAACAGGTCATCCATTTCCATTCCTTGTTATTTTTACTCAACTTCTTCCTCCACTTTCCCTTTGCTGTCTAAACCCTGCTCATCCTCCAAGGTCCAGCTCAAAGGCCACCTTCTCCAGGACTCTGCCCTTGATGACTTGTTTACTAGACATTCCTATCCCCACTTTCATGCCAGCTGAAAAATTTTCCATACGCTTTCTTTTAGTCCCCATGACAGCTCTTTAAAAAAAATTTTTTTTAACGTTTATTTATTTTTGAGACAGAGAGAGACAGAGCATGAACGGGGGAGGAGCAGAGAGAGAGGGAGACACAGAATCGGAAGCAGGCTCCAGGCTCTGAGCCATCAGCCCAGAGCCCGACGCGGGGCTCAAACTCATGGACCGCGAGATCGTGACCTGAGTTGAAGTCGGATGCTTAACCGACTGAGCCACCCAGGCGCCCCCATGACAGCTCTCTTAACCCTTCACTACTTGTACAAGCTCCCAACCCTGTCGCCCATGGGAAGGACCTCCTACCTCTCTTAGATAATAGTTTTTAGGGCAAGGTCCTCTGAATATAGTAGTTTCTTTCAATATAATCATTCTCAAGTCTCTTCCATCATAAATACAAGCAAGCAAACATATAAACAAACCCTCTCTTTTTATTTGTTTCCCCCGTGTGTGAGTTATCCACTACTGTGTAACAAACTACCCTAAAATTCCATGACTTAACAACAATCATTTATTTTCTGCACAATGCTACAATTTGCACAGAGATCAGCAGGGAGGGATCATCTCTGCTCCATGTGGCATTAGCTAGGCTGGCTCAACTTGGGGACAGAACGGTCTACTTCAAGTTGGCATGTTAATGCTGGCTGTTAGCTAGGGCTATGAGTGGGGCCCTGGCTCTTCTCTACATGGACCACTCCACAGGCCGCTTGGACTTCTCACGAACATTGTGGCTTCATTCAAGAGCAAGTGTGTGAGGGGTGCCTGGGTGGCTCAGTCGGTTAAGCGTTCAGCTTCAGCTCAGGCCATGATCTCACAGTCCGTGAGTTCAAGCCCCGCATCAGGCTCTGTGCTGACAGCTGAGAGCCTGGAGCCTGCTTCAGAGTCTGTGTCTCTCTCTCATCCCCTCCCCTGGTCATGCTCTGTCTCTCTCTGTCTAAAAAATAAATAAAAACATTAAAAAAAATTTAAAAAAAGAGTGAGTGTGTGAGACAAAAAGTAGAAGATACCAGTTTCTTGATGTCTGAGTCCAGAAACTTACTGCATCACTTCCACCATGTTCTAATACTTAAGATTCAGGAGATGGGGTATAATCCTACCTTTTGATGAGAGAATTGTCAAAAAATCTTTTTTTTTTTTTTTAATTTTAGAGAGAGAGCAAGTGCACACATGAGTTGGGGAGAGTGGCAGAGGGAGAGAGAGAGAGAATCTTAAACAGGCTTCACACTCAGCGTGGACCTGGACTCAGGACTGATGCCACGATCCTGGGATCATGACCTGAGCCAAAATCAAGAGTTGGATGCTCAAACAACTGAGCCACCCAGGTGCCCCTAATTCTTCATTTAAAAAAATTTTTTTTAATGTTTGTTTATTTTTGAGAGACAGAGCACAAGTGAGGGAGGAGCAGAGACAGAGGGAGACACAGAACCCAAAGCAGGCTCCAGGCTTTGAGCTGTTAGCACAGAGCCTGGCATGGGGCTTGAACCCACAAACCGTGAGACCATGACCTAAGCTGAAGTCAGATGCTCAACCAACTGAGACACCAGGCACCCTCCTAATTCTTCAGTTTTAAAGCCATGACATCCTTCTACATAAAGCAGGTTCTCTCCCCACCCCTTTTCCAGCCAATCAGGGTAGAACACTCATGAATGGGATTAGTCTTCATATAAGAGGCCAGAGAGGTAGCCAGATTTCATTCCACCAAGTGAGGATACAACAAGGAGTCAGCAGTCTGCAACCTGGAAGAGGTCCTCACCAGAACCTGACCATGCTGGCATCTTGGTCTTGGGCTTCCAGCCTCCAGAACTGTGAGAAATAAATTTCTGTTGTTTATAAGTCACCCAGTTCATAGTAGTTTGTTATAGTAACCCAAAATGACTAAGACAGATGTCAAGGATCTAGCCCAGGTTACATAGCTGGTAAATAGCAACACCAAGAATCAACGCAGGCAATCTGGCTTTGGAGTCTGTATGCTTAACCACTACCCTGCACTGCCTTTCCAAATACCTTGACCATTTTAATAGCTAAATAGTATTCTAATGAGTTAAGAGGCAACAATTTTGGTAACCAGTCTCCTATCATTTTACACATGTGAAAATTAGCTTTCAGAGATGTTAATAACTTCTACTTGCAGCATGATTGGTGAAGGACCCGGCTCATAATAATAGCTCATGGTCATTATTTATTAAGTGCCTGCTATATGCCTGGCCCTTATTTTAGGCCCTTTGAATTCTTACTCTTCTATGTGATTAGTGTTAGATATAAGGAAACAAAACCCCAAGGAATTAAGTAATGCTGAAGAGCACACAGCTGGCAAGCATAACTTCCAGGATTAAATTCCAGAACCTGTGCCCTTTCTCTCTGCTACACCATCTCCCAGTTAATCACAGGCACTCTGCTTTTCAGTAACATTTTCATGAAGGGCCCTCTCTCATACAATGCTGGTGACAGTATAAATAGCTGCAGTCACCACGGAGGGCAGTTTGGCAATATCTGTCAAAATGACATATGTACATTCACAGCAGTGTAAATATACTTAACACTACTGAGGTGTACACTTCAAAATAGTTAAGATGGTAAATTTTAGGTGTATATTTTACCACAATAAAAAAAAACAGTAAAAAAAAAAAAAAAAAAAGACATACGTACATACCATTTAACCCAACAATGTAACTAGCAATTTATCCTACTGGTATACACCTATGTGGAAAATGATGTGTCTTCAAGAATATTCATTACAGGGGCGCCTGGTGGCTCAGCCAGTTAAGCATCTGACTTTGGCTCAAGTTATGATCTCACAGCTGTGAGTTCGAGCCCCACATCAGGCTCTGTGCTGCTAGCTCAGAGCCTGGAGCCTACTTCGGATTCTGTGTCTCCCTCTCTCTCTGCCTCTCCCCTGCTCACACTCTATCTCTCTCAAAAATAAATAAACATTAAAAAATTTAGAAAAAAGAATATTCATTACAATATTGTTTGTATCAACAAAAGATTAGATGTAAGTGTCCATCGGAGGGAGACTAGTAAAATAAATTATGGTCCACGATACAATGGAATAACATGCAGCCTTTAAAAAGGAACAGGAAGATGTTTATACTGATAGGGAACGATTGCCATGATGTACTGTAAAGTGAAATGAGCTAACAGTTGTATAAACAACAGGTAGTGGAAGATTAGGGGATAAGAAGGAAGGGGAAGAAAATGTATGCATATTTACTTGTTAGACCATAAATATAGACAGACAGTTTCTGAAAACACGAGAAAAAAATTTTTTAGCTTTTTTAATGTATATTTATTTTTGAGAGAGAGAGAGAGACAGCACGAGTGGGGTAGGGGCAGAGGGAGAGAGGGAGACACGGAATCTAAAGCAGGCTCCAGGCTCTGAGCTCTCCAAATCTGTCTTTAAATGCAGATTTTCAACTGGCTCATGATATTTTAGTAAGGATCAGACCTACCAAATACTGTGGAAGGATTGTTGACCACGTTTTCACATTCCTTCCATTAAATACTTTCCTGTGTTAGCTTTTGAAAGAAAATCTTTTTTCTTTCCAGAGGCAGCATGGAGTTGAGAAAAGAGAAACAAGTTTCAAATTAGGAGACCCAACTTTTGAATCTGCATCTTCACCATCTACTGGCTGAGTAGTCTTTCATTCATTTATTCAACACGTATTTGTTGAGCCTACTCTGTGCCAGGTACTGTTCTGGGTACTGAGGATAGAGCAGTTAACAAACAAAAGTCCCTACTCTCATGGAATTTACATTTGGTGGGGAGAGACCACCAATAAACAAAGTGAATAAGTAAAATATATGTCATCACCATAAAAGGTGATAAGTGCCATAGAGAAAAATAAAGAAAGGAAGATAGAGAGTATGGAGGGGCAGAGGGTGCAACTTTAAGTAGAGTCAATAACATTTTTCTTGACAAGACCAAACTGATAAAGTGACAATTGAGTTATGACCCAGTGGCTATGAGAGAATGAGTCATGTGGATTTCTGGGGACTGAGAGAGCATCAAGTGGAAAGGCTCTGGGGTTGTAAGTGGGCTTGATGAAGAAAAGCAAGGAACTAGTATGGCTAATGGGAAGTGAACGGGTGAGCAGGGCAGGGGAGTTCAGAGAGAGAGGAGGCTGTGAGGGGCTGGACAGTGACCTGTGACTGAGTGAATTAATTTCTCACAACTATAACAATTCCTTGTTCTCTGAGGTTTAAATAAAGTAATATACATGAAAAGTGTCTGTGGCAGACCTGAGCAGATGGAAATAAATTTAATTGCCTGCAAGTTTTTGCATCTGTTTTTCAGGTTGGGGGGATCATTTTTTTCTAATAATTTATTCCCTGTGATTAGAGAGATGTCTGTTCTCAAACATCTTCATAGATACAAAAAAACAATGTGGCTGATGTCAATTATGGTGTTGGCCTGTATCCCAGAGTTGATGTTTTACATCTAAAAGATATCTGCAGATTACAAACCCACTCATCTGTGGCAGAGAGAATGCTGCCAGGATACCTTCCTTTAACAGAAGCCAAAGGTGAAGGAATAAAAGAGAAACAGTGGCCCATGGTCACTGGGAAATGACACAGAGCAATGTAGTTGATTCAGTGGAACATCTAGTCAATGAATGTATCTGACAGATTAATTCCTGCAATGTGGGCTGAACACTTTATCTAAGACTAGAGTACCCAAACTACACTATTGCCTGACCAAAATGGGTTTTTCTCTACTACTCTTTCTGTTTATTTACTGAGAGCTCAAGATTTTAAAGAACAGGGAGAGTGGCAACCTGAGCCTTCAGCAACCAATCAAGAGACATTTGTCTGA
This sequence comes from Panthera leo, assembly GCF_018350215.1. Lineage (NCBI taxonomy): Eukaryota > Metazoa > Chordata > Mammalia > Carnivora > Felidae > Panthera > Panthera leo. Next base: position 79,418,593 of record NC_056681.1, on the reverse strand, counting down.
GAACAAAGATGGAAGGAAACCAATGGAAAAGCCTGTCCCTGATTTCCAGATTCTAGAGGGCACAACTGCTTTCAGTTGCTTCCTCCAAAAGCCCTTGTTTTCTGGCCTGTAGAATAGCCCTGCTGTTCTATCAACAGATAGAAACCTAGGTGGATTGAATTAATTTTGTTATCATCAATCCATCAATCTCAGGTCTGTTAAATATTAATGCCTCAGGCCAAGATGACTTCAAGTTCTCCAAGAGGTATCCAGGTAACACAGTTCAACTGCATCAGCAGCTAGAACCAACCTAAACACACATAGACACATGTGTGTGCGCACACACACACACACACACGGAGCTATGTTGACAGAGCATGAGCTAAAATTAGTTATTTTAGGGCAGTAAGATTATTTTATCCTCTTTTTCAAAATATTGCTTTTGAAATTAAAAAAAAAAACAAGGTTTTATTAAATATGGATTACCAAAAACATGGGTAATTAATTTGTCTTAAAACTCTAAACAGGGTGCTTGGGGGGCGCCTGGGTGGCTCAGTCAGTTAGGCATCCGACTTCGGCTCCGGTCACGATCTCACAGTCTGTGGGTTCGAGCCCCGCATCGGACTCTGTGCTGCCAGCTCAGAGCCTGGAGCCTGCTTCCAATTCTGTGTCTCCCTCTCTCTCTGCCCCTCCCCTGCTCATGCTGTCTCTCTCTGTCGCAAAAATAAATAAAAACATTAAAAAAAAAAAAAAAGTTTAAACAGGGTGCTTGGGTTGCTCGGTCAGTTAAGCATCTGATTCTTGGTCTCAGCTCAGATCATGATCTCACGGGTTCCTGAGTTTGAGCCCCACATCGGGCTGCACGCTGACAGCATGGAGCCTACTTGGGATTTTCTCTCTCCCTCTCTCTCTCTTCCCCGCCCCTGCTCATGCAAGCGCAGGAGCACTTTCTCTTTTTCTCAAAATAAATAAACTTAAAATTTTTAAATAAAAACAAAACAAACAAAAAAACCCTCTGCTTCCTACCTGTCTTCTCACTCTTAGCAGCTGATCTGATTTCAGAGAAAAGGACAATCCATTTAGTTTCCTGCATCCTTCCCTAACTTGTCTATTCTTTTTCGAAGGGAGCAACCCTATGTTTGCAATATCTGGGACATACGTACACTAAACAAATGATTCATTATTTATATCTGAAATTCAAATGTAACCGGGTGTCCTCTGTTTTGGGCAGCCCTACTGAAAACAGATTCTCAGCTATCTTTTATCCTAAGTAAACACACCAAAACAATCTTAATTCCTCATTCACCTCCAAAAAATCGATCACTGAACCAGGAGATGCCTATCATGCCTACCACACCCATGTCTCCTCCCAAGGAAAACTGTGAAGGCAAAACCCCCATCTCCTGTTGCCCTTGACAGTCCTGTTTGAATGTGTCAAAATCTGGCCTCCACAGCTGTTTGGAGACTGGTCTAAGTTACTGATGCCTCCACGTCGTCTGAGCACATTCACTATTCTGGCCAAACTCCAGCTGCACCCCCCCCCTCCAGGTTGTGGTGGTTTCAGTACACTAGAAGGCCCCCCGCCCCCCTCATGGGAGACCCAACACCCATCACCCTTGGTTACTATCAAATGCAGTCTCTGCCTGACTCAGCACCTCTCCTTCATAACCCTGATGCTCATAGCCCCAGGAAAAATGAACTTTGTCCTGGGCTTGCTGCCATTGTTAGTGAGGTGGGGGGATGTATAATCACCCTGGAAAGGACTGGGGCATAGTGAATATTCCTGGGAAAATGGGGTTTGTTCCACACCTTAGAGAAAACAGTATTACGCTTGTTTTCCACGTCTGTCTTTCCTGTTCTATACATTCCTTGAGAGCAGGAGTTTTAACTTTTATATTCATATGCTGAAAACAAGCCTGGATAGTTTTATCATGAATAAATGAATGAATCAACAAATAAACCAGCCAACAACAAGGAATAACTAAGCAAACTGTGACACCTTAGCTATGTGAGATACTACATATCTACTTAAAATAAGAAATAAATGTATACTATGTTAATACATAGAAATATATGTGAAATCAATTAAATTCAGAAAATAGAATGTTAAATCATTTGTATTCTGGTTATAACTATGCTAAAATCTGCATACAGACCACAATCAAGACTGGCAAAAAATTTGGAGTTGTAAATAGTTTAGAGTATAGTACTTGTAGGGGATTTTCTATAAATTTGCTTAATGTCAAAATAAATATTTCCTTACAGCTGAGAATCAAGAGGGACCTCAGCCCCTGAAGCAATGGTATAAATAAATATGAAGGTCTCAGAATTTGAGCTTCTATTAAAAATGGCTCAAGCTAAGATTTTCCTTTTCAGGGGGTACTGTTTGCTCTCATGCTGTCCATACACCAATGTGATAGAAACAGTATCTTTTCAACACAAAGGATACATCTAGCCATTACTTTGTTAGTTTGACCAGTAAAAACTCAAAGCGTGTATTTGCCTTTTACCAGATATTCCCTGTTGTCTTTTTGCATTTTATATTTGAATTTAGACTGTATTTAAGCAGTTAGCTTAGTTCCAGAACTATAGTCCCGTAGATTCATGTGAATCTCTCTCGACTGTTTTCCTCACGATCCTTTCCCAAAGCCCTTGATAGCTCCTGATTGCCCAATCCAAATTCTTTAGCCCAGCAGACTCCTACAGCAGCTGATTCCAATCTGCCCTTACAATCTTATCTTTCACTAATCTCTTCTGCTATAACTAAATTTGCCTCCAGTATTTTACTCATAGAAATGCCTGCTTTCTTTGTAAGCTCCTCTGGTCTTCCCAATCAGAAGAGACTTTTGGATCTCTCCTCCAAATTTCTCTGAATAGCATTTACTTCTGTATCTTCCTTCAGCCCTTATCATTCTTCTGGTTTGTATTGTTAATATTCTTTGTGTGTGTTCATTTGGTCTTTCCAAATAGACAATATCATCATTGAAGGTAAACAAGCTAGCAAAATGATCTTCACAAGGTGGATTAATGGACCACTGGAAAGGTAGAGAAATTCAATTATGCCCATACCCATAATCCAAGTAGCACATTACAATTTCCAGAGATAATCTATGCTCAAGTTCTAGGAGACTGAATCATGCTAACCAAAAGCTCCCAAGAAACTTTTGATAAGCCAGCTTCTTATTTTGCAGTGGGAATGGCCATTTGGGTAGGCTTCTTTCCTTCTGATGAAAACCAGATTCCAAGCTCTCTCTACACTGGGTTTGGTAAAAAAAGAAAAAGAAAGAAAGAAAGAAAACCAAATTATAGATGAGAAAATAAGTACCTAGTAAGCAGAGATAAGGAAAAGAAAAGGGAATTGCTTCTATAACCATGTATTAGTTTTCTATTGCTGCTGCAACGTTTCCACAAACTTAGGGGCAACACAAATTTACAATCTTACGTTTCTGTAGGTTAGAAGTCTGACCAAGTGTCATTGGATTAAAATCAAGATGTTGGAAGAGTTCTATTCCTTTTTGCAGATGATAGGGGAGATTCTGTTCCTTTGCCTGTCCCAGCTTCTAGAGGTGTCTGCATTCCCTTGGCTAATGCCCCTCTTCCTCCATCTTCAAGGCCCTCAATGTCATTGCTGATTTCTTCACACCTCCCCTTGCCACTTTTAAAATTTTGTGATTAAATTGGACTCGCAGTTGTTTTTTTTTTTAAGTTTATTATTTATTTTGAGAGAGTGAGCATGAGCGGAAGAGGGGCAGAGAGAGAGGGAAAGAGAGAATCAAAAGCAGGCTCCATACTGTTGGTGTGCAACTTGGGGCTCCATCTCACGACCTGTGAGATTATGACATGAGCCGAAATCAAGAGTCAGCCACTTAACCAACTGAGCCACCCAGGCACTCCTTACAGTTCTTAATCATCTGTAAAGTCTCTTTGCCCTGTAAATGAACAAAACTGCATTTTCTGGGGATTAGGACATAGACATCTTTGGGAGGCCATTTATTCTGCCCACCACAATCAAATTTCCAAAAATATATTCACATGAAACTTATGTATTGTATTTGAATTCTAACATATGTAAAATAAGGAAATATTACTTTTATTCCCAAATTTTGGCTCCCATCAGACTAAGGTGATGGGAAATTAATTAATAATCATTGTTGATTGCACTTTATGTTGTACCTGAAATGCCAAAAAAAAAAAAAAAAAAAAAAAAAAAAGATCTCGAGCCATGTGGTCCCCTAAAGTACAGTAGCACTCTATTCCCTGAGGTACAGGCATTTTTGCCCCAGCAGGACATCTTGGGGTTCTGTCATCCTAGATGCCCCAGTCCACTCTGAGGTGTTGACCATTTCCTGGGCCCCCAAAATAGTAATGAAATTCAGGCACCTGGGTGGCTCACTTGGTTAAGCGACCAACTCTTGATCTCAGCTCAGATCTTGATCTCAGGGTCTTAAATTCAAGCCCCATGTCGTGCTTTGAGCTGGGTGTGAAGCTTACTTAAAGAAAAAAAAAAAATAGTAATGAAGTTCATGGTATTCCAGTATTCCAGAACCTTCCTTTTCCTATCCCAAGCAGATGCCTCTCTCTTTCTTCCCTCCTCTTCACTGGGCTTACACTTTTATGAAAAGACCTGAAGAGCACTTGGCTTTAAATTGCTTTTGACTTTCCCTCTTGCAGAAATTTCCAGGAAAAGATTTACAAAAGACCTAGATACAGAGGACCTGTGAAGAGTGGGGTAGGGTGGGGTTGTATAGAGGCTGAGAAATAATATAGTGAGCAAAATACATTGCTACATTTAACAAATTAACATCTCAAAAAATGATCCTATTTCATAAACATAGCCTACTATTCCATCTTTTTCTATAAGGACCTATTTCTATTTAGATAATTTCTTCCATTTCATCTTCTTTATAAATAGTTCTGCAGAGGCACTGGTAAATTCTGACTCTTTAATGGTCTTTTTTTAAATTGAGGTATAATTGACATATAACATTATGTTTGTTTCAGGTGTACAACATAATGATTCAATATTTGTATGTACTGTGAAATGATCATCACAACGAGTCTAGTTACCAACCATCACCATACCAAATTACCAAAAACAACTTTTTTCTTGTGATGAGAACTTTTAGGATTTACTTTTTTGTCAAGTTTCTTTTTCTTTCTTTTTTTTTTTTTAATTTGATTTTATTTATTTTGAAAGAGAGATAAAGAGCAAGTGCCTGACGTGGGGCTTGAATCTGTGGGGCTTGAACTCACAAACCACGAGATCATGACCTGATCTGAAATCAAGAGTTGGATGCTTAACCTACTGAGCCACTCAGGTGCCCCTCTTGGCAAGTTTCAAATATGCACTATGGCATTATTGACTATAGTCACCATGCCATACATTACATCATTACATCCCATGACTTATTTATTTCATAGTCATGGTCTTTTTTTTTTTTTTTTAAGATCTGTATAAGCCATGAAACTTCTATTTACATATGTCATTTTCCTGTGAACATTTCTAATGTGAGTTTTTAATGATAGTTTAACCTAGCTTCCCCCTTAAGGAATTTGGGGACACTCTCTAATCTATTAGTGAGATATTTATAAACCAAAATTAGGATAGTTTGTTCTAGCTAAAGGTAATGAGTCCTTATTTGTGTGTGTGTGTGTACATGTGTGTGTGTCACATGTTTATTTTATTTTTAGATTTTTACAAGTTGTGGTAAAATATACATAACATAAAAGTTACCACTTTAACAATTTTAGAGTATTCAATTCAGTAGCATTAAGTTTTATGTTGTGCAACTATCATCACTCTCTAGTTGCAGAACTTTCCCATCACCCCAAATGGAAACCCTGTATCCATTAGTCACTTCCCCCTAATCCTTTATTTATAGAGTTTTTATGTTAATTTTTTCACTTGATATAATACATTCACAAACAATATAAAATGCATAAGCAATATAAAATGTAAAATAAAAAGCTCTTTCCTGTCCTGTCTTATCGGTTTCTCTGGAGTATATGCTTCCAGGGTTTCTTTATACATAAATAAGCAAATTTTCTCTCATTGTTGCATAGAATGTACCATTCTATAAATAGTTCTGTACGTTTCTTTTTTCTTTTTTTTTTTTACCTAAAAAATATATCCTTATAAATTGTTGTAAAAGCTAATATGTAGGGGATCATAAGTCCTAATTTGCTTGAAATAGTCTCTGTTATGCCTGTTTTACAGGTGTTTGGATGACAAAATATATGTTCATCATATTTATATGGAGTCTGTGGCCCACTTTTTACCAAATACAAATAATCATTTTGGGATAAGGTCCATAATTGACTAGGTAATATATATTTGTTGACTGATTCACCAAGAATCCCAGGTGATTCCTAAATCAGACTTTAAAAATGACTATTCTAGGGGCATCTGGGTGGCTCAGTTGTTTGAGCATCTGACTCTTGATTTCCACTCAGGTCATGATCGAGTCCCATGTCAGGCTCTGCAATGAGCAGGGAGCCTGCTTAAGAGCAGGGAGCCTGCCGAAGATTCTCTCTCTCCATCCCTCTATCCCTCTCCCCAGCTGACACTCATTCTTTCTTGAAAAGAAAAGAAAAGAAAAGAAAAGAAAAGAAAAGAAAAGAAAAGACTATTAAAAAAAAAAAAAAGATGGAAAGAGACTCTTCCAGTGAAATATATAGTGCACAAGTGATCTTTACTCCATCATTAATCTTATTTATTTATTTATTTATTTATTTATTTTGACATAGAGTGAGAGTGCAAGCAGGGGAGGGGCAGAGAGAGAGAGGGATAGAGAGAGAATCCCAAGCAGGCTTGGCATTGTCAGCTTGGAGCCCAATGTGGGGCTTGAACTCACAAACTGTGAGATCATGACCTGAGCTGAAACCAAGAGTCAGATGCTTTACCAACTGAGCCACCCAGGTGCCCCTGGTCTATCTTTAATCTTGAAAATTAATTGGGATGGGGCACTCAGCTGGCTCATTTGGTGGAGCCTGTGACTCTTAATCTCAGGGTTGTAAGTTGGAGCCCGACACTGGATATAGAGATTATTTAAAAATAATGCCTTAAAAAAAAAAGAAAAGAAAAGAAAAGAAAATGAAGTGGGATGTGTTATTTATCTACCGCACAGAGGGTCTCCAGAAACAAAGTATAAGTTATCAATTATATTTGAAAGTACTACTTTTTTCTGGAAGGCAAGTTGGCTATATTTATGACAATATTAAATACACATACCCTCTGATATTGGAAATCCTCTGTTAAAAATTTATTCCACATATATATTTACACAGATACTCAAATATTGTTAGAGACACAATCTACATGACCGTCAAGAGGGAACTGGTTAAACAATTTAAGATACTCAATGAAGTGCTATGGACCCATTAAAAAGAGTAGCATCAAGAGAATGAGAAGACAAGTCCCATACTAGAAGAAAATATTTGCAAAAGACACATCTGATAAATGACTGTTATCCAGGGTGCCTGGGTGGTTCAATCAGCTGAGTGTCTAACTTTGGCTCAGGTCATGATCTCATGGTTCATGAGTTCAAGCCCCACATCGGGCTCACTACTATCAGTGTGGTGCCTGCTTCGGATCCCCTGTCCCCCTCTCTACCCTTCTCCAGCTTGCGTTCTCTCAAACAAACAAACAAACAAACAAACAAACATTTAAAAATGACTTTATCCAAAATACACAAAGAACTCTTAAAAGTCAACAATAAGAAACTAAGCAACCCAATTAAAAAATGGGCCAAAGAGAGCACCTGGCTCAGTCAGTGGAACGTGCAGCTCTTGATCTCAGGATTGTGAGCTCAAGCCCCGTGTTGGGTGTAGAGATTACTTAAAAATAAAATATTAATAAAAGAAATAATGGGCCAGGGTGGCTCAGTTGGTTAAGCATCCAGCTCTTGGTTTTGGCTCAGGTCGTGATCTCGTGGTTTGTGAGTTTAAGCCCATGTCAGTCTCTGTGCTAATGGTGTGGAGCCTGCTTGGGATTCTCTCTCTTTCCCTCTCTCTCTGCTCCTCCCATGCTCTTGTGCTTTCTCTCTCTCAAAATAAATAATCTTTTTAAAAAAGTCAATAAAGGGGCGCCTGGGTGGCTCAGTCTGTTGAGTACCTGACTTCGGCTCAGGTCATGATCTCACAGTTTGTGGGTTCGAGCCCCACATTGGGCTCTGTGCTGACAGCTCAGAGCCTGGAGCCTGTTTCAGATTCTGTGTCTCTTCTCTCCCTGCCCCTCCCTCTCTCGCACTCTGTCTCCCTCTGTCTCAAAAATAAATAAGCATTAAAAAAATTTTTTTTAATAAATAAATAAAGTCAATAAAAAAATAATAATGGGCCAAAGGCCTGAACATGTGCCTCACCAAAGAAGATGTACAGATGGCAAGTAAACATATGAAAAGATGTCCAACATAATATGTCATTAGAGAAGTACAAATTAAAACAATAAAATATCATTGCACACCTATCAGAATGGCCAAAATCCAAAACACTGACAACACTAAATGCTGAGAAGGATGTGGAGCAACAAGAACTCTCATTCATTACTGATGGAAAATGCAAAAAGATACAGCCACTTTGGGAGAGTTTGGCAGTTTTTTACAAAACAAACATATTCTTAACATACGATCCAGCAATCACACTGCTTGGTATTTACCCAAGTGAGTTGAAAATTTATGCCCATACAAAAACCTGCACATGGATGTTTATAGCAGTTTAATTCATAATTGCCAAAACTGGGAAGAAACCAAGATGTCTTTCATCAGGGGAATGGAAAATAAATTGTGGTATATCCAGATAATGGAATATTATTCAGTACTTAAAAAAAAAAAAAAAGAGCTATCCTGCAATGAAATGACATGGAGGAGTCTTAAATTCCAACATTGAGTGATTCCAATGATTCTGGAAAAGGCAAAACTATGAAGACAGTAAAAAGATCAGTGGTTGCTAGGGGTTGGAGGAGGAGGATAGGTAGGGATGAATAGAGCACAGTGGATTTTTAGGGCAGTGAAACTGTTCTGTATGATACTATAGTTATGAGTACAGATCACTTGACATTTGTCAAAACTTATACAATATACAACACCAAGGGTGGAGCCTAATGTAAACTATGGACTTTGGGTGATAATGGTGTATCAGTACAAGTTCATTCTTTGTAACGAACATATTACTGTGTGGTGGGATGTTGATAGTCTGGGAGGCTGTGTGGATATGGGGATGGGATATATGAGAACTCTCTATATTTTCTGCTCAGTTTTGCTGTGACCCTAAAACTGCTCTAAAAAATACAGCTTATTAATTGAAACTTTTTTTTTTTGAGTGTGGCACACTGGTAAGAGCCATCCTACTCAAGGTACAGTGTTGCATGAATAAAGGAAGTTCAGAACCAAGCTTTTTGATGTATCTTCCTATTTTCTGTAGGAATAAATAAATAAATAAATAAATAGGGAGAGAGAGAGATTGAGAGAGAGAAATGAGGTATGCTTAAATACACCCAGAACATAGACTATGGAAGGACCTAAAAGAATTTGCTAGCAGGGGTTTCTTCTGGAGAGTGGGTTAGGGAATCAGGAATGGGGAATTTGATTTCCTTTAATATACAGATTAGAATTGTTTTGAAAGAGAGACAGAGAGAGACAGAGAGAGACAGAGAGAGAGAGAGAGAGAGAACTTTAAGCAGGCTCTACTGTGGAGCCTGACTTGGGGCTCGATCTCACAGCCACCCAGTTGCCTCTACAGTTTTAATATGAGCATGTAGTTCTGGCTTTCCCATGATTATTTACTTTAGTTATTTAAATAATAACAAGTGGATTTTTTTTTTTTTTTTTTTGTTTTGCAGAATATTCTAGCAATTCAGGTAGTGTAAAAGTGCTCTTGAACTTCCTCCACCTAGTTCTGTCCCCCTCCCAGGAGAGAACCTCTGCTAGCAGTTTATCTGTATCCTTCTTTTATGATTTTTAAAGGCATATGTAAATCACTTTGAGCTGCTTGAATCTCTGTGTTTACTATTAGTTGTAAAAGTCCCTAGTGACCACAGAAATACTCCTTACAGGGAAAGGGAAGTTTTAAAATAGGGGAGAGACAGTTTTTGTCACAAACCAGCCCAGCAGCAGGGAAAACCCCAGGCCTTTTTTAGATCTCGAGAGCAGAAGGATGGCTTGAGGTGATCGGCCAGGAGCTGGGAGCAGACAAAGAAAGGAAGCCCAGAACAATAGGGTCCCTCCACCTCTGCCCTTATGGAGGCGAGGCCACTAAGTAAGTGTGGAGTTGGCCTTATCAATGTAATTCAGGGATTAGAAAGCTGCCAGAGTTAAGATTTTAAGTCATTACTTTGAATTCTAAGGTAGGGTATAGTGTGAAGAGTTGAAAAGTCTGAGGGTCCAAACTCATCACTGGTGAGAAAGGGATATGGAAGATAGTGCCACTTCAGTTCCTTTGCTCCTTTACGATTGTTATAGGGGGTAAAAATACATGTGTTCTAGAATCCTGTCATTAAAGAAGTTGCTTTCTGGGGTGCCTGGCTGGCTCAGGCAGTAGAGCATGGAACTCTTGACATCAAGGTTATGAGTTCAAACCCCACATTGAGTGTGAAGTCTACTTAAAAAATAATAATAGGGGTTCTCGTGGTTCGTTAGTTCTAGCCCCGTATTGGGCTCTGTGCTGACAGCTAAGAGCCTGGGGCCTGCTTTGGATTCTGTGTCTCCTTCTCTCTCTGCTCCTCTCCCACTCACACTCTTTCTCTCAAAAATAAATAAACATTAAAAAAATAATTTTAGGGGCGCCTGGGTGGCGCAGTCGGTTAAGCGTCCGACTTCAGCCAGGTCACGATCTCGCGGTCCGTGAGTTCGAGCCCCGCGTCAGGCTCTGGGCTGATGGCTCGGAGCCTGGAGCCTGTTTCCGACTCTGTGTCTCCCTCTCTCTCTGCCCCTCCCCCGTTCATGCTCTGTCTCTCTCTGTCCCAAAAGTAAATAAAAAACGTTGGAAAAAAAAAAAATATTTAAAAAAATAATTTTAAAAAATAATAATTTTAGAAAATAAAGTTGCTTTCTGTGTCATTTTTGGATTATAAGGCCATTTACCCAAAATATTAATTTATTCTCCGATCATAAAAAAAAAAAAATCACTGAATTTTACCCTGTTCAGTAGATATGTCTAGAGAGCTGGGAAATTCCTAATAGGGGCCTCTGATTCAATGGGAAAAACTTGTGGCTTGGACCCGACTTCTGTCCCTCACTATTGTGTGATCTCTCACTGAATTGCTCAATGCTTCCTTCATCTCATCTGTAAAATGAGACTGTTGGTACAAACTATTTCTATCATCCTACAGCTTGAAAATCTATTAGTTGAACCCATCTAGTTAATATAAGACTGTCAGACTGAATCATACATTGAAAATGAAGTGGGGAGCTGGATCAATGGTATGGATCATTCTGGAAAAAAATAAAACATAAATTGGACCTTGATTAGATATGTTTCAGGCCAAATTGTGTGTTCTGTTTTATTTTTCTGAGCCATGAGACCAGAATCCTACCTGATGGATCAACACAACTTGCTTGTTCTCAGCTCCATTTCACCTAGGTTGTCCCCCCAGATATTCAAACATGTATACCTAAAAATGCCACGCATAGTTTGCTTGCTCTATATATGTGCTAGAAAAACAAATGCATTCTTTCAGCCTTAGTACTGACCAGGTCTCACATATAGGGTGTTTACCACCATTTAGCTAATCAGCCCTTCTCAAACTTTAAAGTGCCTATGAGTCACCTGGGAACCTTATAAAATGCAGATACTGATTCATTCGTCTGGGGGGAGGCTCGAGAGTCTGTATTTCTAATAAGCTCCCAGCTGCTGCTGCTGCTGCTCCTGCTGCTGGCCTGTGTTCTACACTTGAATCAGCAAGGGGCTAAACCACCAGCCCCTTTCTGTCTTTTATAATCTTCTTTTCCAAATGCAAGCTATTTTTGATGAAAAATAATTAACTCCTTAACTGATAAAACCAATGCTGCTTTCAGATAGTATTTGTGAAATAAAGCCAGAATTAAGGTCATTCCTAAAATAAATGTGTTGGGTCTGGATGCATAACACTTTGTTAATAGGATAGGAAACTTACAAGCCTGTTTCTTTTTCTTTCATTCTATAGATAGATACCGTATACAATAGCAGAGACTTATTAACATATATAAATCCCTTGCTCCAGAAAAAGATTCAAGGCAGTAGGCTGTGAGGATTACTGAGATAACCTATGTGAAAAATCTTAGCCTCGTGCCGAGTACTTAAACAATACCTAACCAAAAGCTATATAACCAAGTAAGGAAAAATATATGAAGGAGCATTTCATAGAAGAGAAATCCAGTACGGTCAATAACATATGAAAGATGTACAACCTCATTAGCAATCAGGGAACTGATGATCACTTTATGACCTTCAGATTGGCAAAATGAAAAAATCCATATACTAGCACATGCTGCTGAGTATGTATTATACTGCTTGTGGAATTTAAGTTGGCGCAATTGCTTTGGAAAACAATTGGGCATTACTTGAGAACGTTGAAGAATATAAATATCCAATGATCCAATAATTGTAATCATTGCTACAAATCTGAGAGAAACTCTTACACTATCCATCAGTAGACAAGCACAAGGAAACTCATAGTATCACTGTTCATAACAAAAAAATGGAAACATCCCAAATGCTCATTCATGGTAGGGTAAGTAGTTTTCTATTCATGTGGTAGATGTTACATAACAGTGAAAAGTGAAGGTACTACAGTCACATACATCATCATGGATGAATCTTACAAACTTAATGTTAGGGGAAAGAAAAGACAGAGAAGAATACATGAAATATGAAAAACACAAAATGAAAACATGAGTTATTTAAGAAGGCATATATATATATCATAAAACTGAAAGAAAGAGAATGTAAGTATAAAAATCAGAGTAATGGTTTTACTGGGGTAAGGAAGGCGACATGACTGAGGTTGGGCACCATGAGGCATTTCAAATATATTGACAATGATTGCTTTTTTAAATGTTGGGTGCTGGATACATACATTTTTCTATGCAATTATTTTTTTTAAGGTTTAAATAGACTTTATTGTTACAAGGAGGGCCCTACCAGGCAGGGCCTTATAAACCAATATATGTGGTCCCAGGATATCACCGTGGAGAAATCAAGAGGTCATGATTGCAGAAGAGGTCACTGCAATTGAAGGGCATGATCCAGGAAAGGCCGGCCAGGAATGTAGCAGACATGATCAGGACAGGACGGGGGTGGTCAGGTGACAGGGTGAGGGACAGGCCAGCCCCCTTCACTCCCACTTCTTTTTTTTTTTTTTTTTTCACTCCCACTTCTTGTAGTTCTCCAGATGTGACAGGACCCAGCCCCATGGTAAGAGGAAACACAGGAAGCAGGAGGTGAGCCCAATAGCGACATCCATGGTCCTGAGCTCCTCCCAGGATGGCTTGGAATAGATCTGGGCATCGGCAGCACCGGGAGCCACCGGGTTAGGCCTGTTAGGCCCCTCCACGGTGGCATCAGCCCAGACATGAACACACAGAATGACTGCAGACAGTGGCCAGCTACAAGGTCAGGAAGTCAAAATGACCTCTATGGCAATTCTTTAAAAAAAAAATTTTCTTTTAATGTTGATTTATTCTTGAAAGAGACAGAGAGAGAGACAGAGCATGAGCTGGGGAGGAGTAGAGAGAGACACACAGACACACAGAATCTGAAGCAGGCTCCAGGCTCTGAGCTGCCAGCACAGAGCCCAATGTGAGGTTCAAATGACCTGAGCCAAAGTCAGAAGCTTAACCAACTGAGCCACCCAGGCGCCCCCATATGGCAATTCTTTAAATAATACATGTATTTTTTTTTTTTAATTTTTTTTTTAACGTTTTTATGTATTTTTAAGACAGGGAGAGACAGATCATGAACGGGGGAGGGTCAGAGAGAGGGAGACACAGAATCTGAAACAGGCTCCAGGCTCCGAGCTGTCAGCACAGAGCCCGACGCGGGGCTCGAACTCACGGACCGCAAGATCATGACCTGAGCCGAAGTCGGCCGCTCAACCGACTGAGCCACCCAGGCGCCCCAATAATACATGTATTTTATTTGTACTCATATATATAATGTAATTCATAACAAAACTTTTAATATGTGTATAGCCATATATTAAAAACACAGAAAGAATGAAAGAGTAAAAATTGGACCTCCATAACTTTTGGTATCATTGTGGAATATTTTCATTTATTTTCTTTTCAAAAGTATAAATGTATGTTGAAGCTTTTCCTTCCATCCCCTGTGTGTGTGTGTGTGTGTGTGTGTGTGTGTGTGTTTTAAGATTTTCTTTTTAAGTAATCTCTACACCCAAAGTGGGGCCCAAACTCACAACCCCAAGATCAAGAGTTGCAGACTCAACTGATTGAGCCAACCAGGACCCCCTTGTGTGTGTGTGTGTGTGTGTGTGTGTGTGTGTGTGTGTGTGTGTTTTAATAATTATAATCAAGGGGCACCTGGGTGGCTCACTTGGTTAGGCATCCAACTCTTGGTTTGGGTTCAGGTCATGATCTTGCAGTTGGTGAGATCATACCCTGCATCAAGTTCTGCACTGACAGCATGAAGCCTGCTTGGCACTCTCTCTCTCTATCTCAAAATAAATAAACTTAGAAAAAACCACCATTCCTACTTATAAATAAATAAATAAATAAATAAATAAATAAATAAATAAAAATTAAGAGCGCCTGGCTTGCTCAATCAGTGGAGCATGCAACTCTTGATCTTGACCAGGTGTACTCTCCTCATTTTACATTCAGGCTTTCTAAAATAGAACTTATCATAGAACTGTCCCCTGTCTCCCACTTCCTACATTACAGGTAATAGAAATGTGAGAAACCCAGGATGGCCAAACCCTGGTCCTAATTCCTGGAAATATGCTGCCAGAGAGAGACTGTCCAAAGTGGAGATAGGATCTCTCTCAAGGGCCTAGATTTTCTTTGGAAAAGCACACCCTTTCTCATAGAAGAAGGCATTTTAACATTATAATCAATACTAATAATGAGCATTTAGTTGGCACTTATTATAGGTCAGGCACTACTCAAAATGCTTTACATTTATTAACTGTCAATTACTTCTAGAAACTCCACTATTTTCAAGGATTTGTAGAGCTTCAGTGATGATGCTAAAGAAAATATATGCTTCTCCCTTAATTAGCATCATTTATGTTACTGCTATTTTGGGCTGTGGTGAGCTTTATTCTCATATACGTGCATAATTTTAATTATAAACTCAATATATATTCATTACAGAAAAATCATAGGCAAGTCCCTCTCAAAAGACAAGCAAAAAATTTCACAACATTAAAAAAAAATGAGATCAAACTACTGTAAACAGTTTCTAAACTTTCATCTGTGAATATATATATATACTCATTTTTTCCCCTTTTACTAAAATGGAATCATGCTGCATAGACTGTTTTATAATTGCTTTTCCTACTTGAAAATTTACCACATCAGTTAATACTGACACTTACACCCTATTCTTCATAGGCCAGACCCTGTTCTAAGACTTTATGTACATCAGCTCATATAATCCACACAACCACCCCAGGAGGGTGGCTTATTATCATCTCCATTTCACAGCTGAGGAGATGCCGCTAGGAGAGGATCAATAACTCACCCAGGGCCATGAGGCTAGTTAAAAAGCAAAGACTGGGTTTGAACCCAGGGAGTTTGGCTGGTCCAGTGGCCCAGATTCTAAAGAACCACTGAACCTGACCTCTCCATAGGACTAAATTGTTGATTGTTCCTCCTTCTTGAAATTCTTCTCTTTTAGCTTCTACACCACCTTATTCTAGCCCCCATGCCCCCTTTTACTGCTCCATTTAAGTCTCCTTTCCTTGCCTCTGTTCCTCAGACCATCACTAAAATGTTAGTCTTCCTCAGGGCCATCTCGCCAAGATCTCGTTCACTCCATGATTCAACTGCATACAACAAAATGACCCCCAAATCTCTGACTTTATAGTCCCTTTCTGTTGAAGTCTGTTTGGGGGAGGGGGAGGGTTTGTTTGTTCTTTATGTCTTCCTATGTATCTTTACATCAAAGCGGTATTTATTAACTGTGTACAACATTAAAGTGATTATGCTCACTTACCAATCTCTATCCTTTTCTTCTTGTCCCAAGCTAGACAGTTTGTTATCGTTGTTTACTCCAACCTATGCCCACATCATATCTGTTTCCTGCATTATCTATCTCAGTAAGGACACCATTAATTCTGTCACCCACACCAGAAATTTGGGGGTTGGGGTGCCTGGGTGACTCAGTCAGTTAAGTGTCCAGCTTGTGCTCAGATCATGATCTCACGGTCTCTGAGTTCAAGCTCCTCATGGGGCTCTCTGCTGTCAGCATGGAGCCCCCTTGGGATCCTCTGTCCTCCTCTCCCTCTGTCTTTCCACTGCTCATTTCTTTCTCTCCCTCTCTCTCAAAATAAATAAACTAAAAAAAAAAAATTTGGAGGTCACCTTTGATTCCTCATCTCTACCTCAGCTACCATATCAATTATCAAGTTCTCTTATCTAAACATTTCTCTTCCTTCATTTCTGACCCCATCAGCACTAACATGTGTTAGGCCCTCAATCAAGGACTATTGGAATTACCTTCTAATTTTTCTCCCCAAGTCTAATTTCTCTCTCCAATCTTTCCCTCATCCATTTCTGTGGCCAATCTTTCTAAAGTAAAATCCATTATTATTCCTCCCCTAGAAATCTTTAAGAGCTCCCTGTTGTTTTCAGAATAAGAAGCATACCCTTGGGGCGCCTGGGTGGCTCAGTTGGTTAACCTTCTGACTTCAGCTCAGGTCATGATCTCATGGTCCGTGGGTTCAAGCCCCACATCGGGCTCCATGCTGACAGCTCAGAGCCTGGAGCCTGCTTCAGATTCTGTGTCTCCCTCTCTCTCTGCCCCTCCCCTGCTCACGCTCTGCCTCTCTCCATCTCTGAAAAATGAATAAACGTTAAAAAAAATTTCAAAAGAAGCACACCCTTTATCACGAAAGAAGGCAATTTTTTTTGTTTTGTTTTTTTTAAGTTTGCTTATTTATTTATTTATTTATTTATTTATTTATTTATTTATTTTGAGAGAGAGAGAGAGAGCACATGAGCAGAGGAGGGGCAGACAAAGAGGGAGAGAGAGGGAATCCCAAGCAGGCTCCATACTGTCAGCGCAGAGCTCCATCTCACGAATCATGAGATCATGACCTGAACCGAAATCAAGAGTCACTCAACTGACTGAACCACCCAGGCACCCCAAAGAAGGCGTTTTAACATTATAATAATTAATACTAATAACAAGCATTTAGTTGGCACTTACCATGGATCAGGCACCACTCAAAATGCTTTACATTTATTAACTTATCCTTACAACAACGCTATTAGGCAGGTGTTATTATTATTATGTGCATGGCCCATCATGGATGCTCAATAAATCCTGTTGGATAAGTGAATTCCTTTTTTACAAATGGGGAGGCAAGGCTTGGGATGTTCAGGTGCCCCAGATTTCATTGCTTGTAGTGGTAAATTAGTTACACAGGGCAGTCTGCCTCCAGGGCCTGTAAATGTCACCCACTATACCTCAAGTCTCTTTAAAATTGGACCTTAACCTACTTTTCTGGCCTCCTCTCTGGATACTTCCAGTGTTCTTTTTCTATCCTAATGACCATTCTACAAATTTATGAAGCTAGAAGTTCCTACTGGCCCATCTGTATTCAGGCTCTTGCTCCAGAGTGCCTTTCTCTTCTTGACTCCTGTTCAGAGGAGCTCTTCTCAACCTGTAATATCCAACTTTCTTATGCCTGTCTCTGAGAAGCCCTCCTTTGCCCTGAGGCCCAATTACTCTCTCCCATCCTTTTGCACCCATAACACTTTATTCATGCCTCTAATTACAGACACTAACACTATATTATGATTTATTTATATGTTTGCATTTCACCAGGTTGTGTTCTCCTTCAGAGCAGAGACTGGGTTTCATTCGTTGTTTGTATCCTCAGCCTGGCATGTAATCAGGATTCAATAAATATTTGTTAAATGAATGAATAAATGGACGTCTTTGATTTGACTTTGCAAAAGAAACAGGAAATATTTCTTTGAAAGGACATTTCTTATAATCACCTTTCTATAAAAGCTAAGGGCATAAGATTAAATCTTAATTTAGCAAAGGCTTTTGGCAGGAAACTATTTCAGTATCAACAAGGTTTCTTGCTTTCTGACATAACTTGATACAAGGGTAACAAGGAATAGTTACAAAGACAAATCTTAAGTGCACTTAAGTGGAGGAAGCTGAATAAATACATATGAATGGTGGGCTGATAGTAGAGTATAGAGAATGAAACTTTAGAGAATTTACAAGCCAAAAAAAGCCTCAAATATTTTATCTTTTAAATTTTAGACAAAGGAGTTGAGAATAGAGAAAAAAAAAACTACTAGGCATCTTTTGCTACATTTGATTTTATGACTTCTGGTTCAAATGCCTTCTCTAAAATATTTAGGACGTCAAGTCCCTTACTGTGGATTACGTTCCAAATCTTCTTTGTCTATGAGATGTGGATAGCAGCAAATTCAGTTTCAGAGACCATTTAGTAGGTTATTTGGATCCCTGGGTCTCTGACAATTGTTAATTCCTGCCAACCTGTCTTGCTAACTACCAGCTTCTCAAGAGATGCATCTGACTCACCACAGATCCAGAAGTTGGGCCAACCTCTTCATTGTTATCCTGGTATAACACTTGACAATTATTCCAATATTATTTTCAGTAACTTGGTTAAGTATTTCCACCTTTCTCCTCCCCACCTTTTTGTGTAACCAAAAACATCAGTGGAAAAACTGTCAAAAGAACCTTGTCTGGAGGCACCTGGGTTGCTCAGTCTATTAAGCGGCTGGCTTCGGCTCAGGTCATGATCCCACGGTTCATGGGTTTGAGTCCTATATCAGGCTCTGTGCTGACAACTCAGAACCTGGAACCTGCTTCAGATTCTGTGTCTCCCTCTCTTTCTTCCCCTGTCCTGCCTGTGCTCTCTCTCTCTCAGAAATAAACATTACACACACACAAAAAAAGAACCTTCTCGTAATTCCATTTCACAAACATGACCCAAAGCATCAACTCCATGGTGATTAAAAAGCTCCAAAAGAACTCTTTGCAGAGAGATTTCTTTTAGCTATTTGTCACTGTTTCTTTGGTAAACTTAATCGGCTCTCCAAAAAGAGCCAGAATAATGAGAAGAACGCTTAGGTCTGTGAACACAGGAGCGTCATGGACAGGAGCCTTCATGCTGACTCCATGGAACTGTTGAATTATAAGTGACCATGTTAAAGATTCGTGAACCAGAGAGAGATGCAAGATTCAGAGAGAGAGTTGATTAACAGGGCAAAGCCCAAGAGAAAGGGGGTGTGGTGTGTGATCCACAGCATAGGTGGGAAAAAATAGCCTTAATAGGTGGAAAGGAGGGATGTTATTTTGGTGGCAGGAAGTCGGGGGAGTTCCTTTTAGCATTCTGTTTTAGCTCAAGTAGGAGGTGAGGTCATTCTTGGAGAGTGAGGTGGGAGGGTCAGAGATTGTGGAGGTTTGAAAAGACTGTTGTGGATAATGGGAAACACTCACTTCAGCCTGTCAGCCCCAAGGGCCCCTTTGCAGGTGGAACCACAGAAAAACAAGGGAACAGAGGGGTCAAAGTAAAGGGCCAAGAGCTAAAGGCTGGAGAAAGAAGAAATAAAGGCAGAAGGAACTCTGCCAAAAGGAGGAGAGAGGGGAGTAGAGGTCAAAGAATCCTGGTGAAGAGCAGTTGAAAAAAGGACAGGGTTGGGGTGCCTGGGTGGCTCAGTCGGCTGAGCGACCGACTTCAGCTCAGGTCATGATCTCACAGTTTGTGAGTTAGAGCCCCGTGTCAGGCTCTGTGCTGACAGCTCAGAGCCTGGAGCCTGCTTCGGATTCTGTGTCTCCCTCTCTCTCTGCCCCTCCCCTACTCATGCTCTGTCTCTCTCTGTCTCAGAAATAAGTAAACATTAAAAAAGAAAGAGAGAGAGAGAGAAAGAAAAAGAAAGAAAGAAAGAAAAAGAAAGAAAGAAAGAAAAAAAAGGGCAGGGTGGGGGGAAGTTTGGTCAGAGACTAGGATGTCCAAATTATAATGATCATTGTAAGTGTGAAAAAATAGTATCAGTTTGAAACAAGATGAAATATATTGCAATTTTGTAATCCTGCATTTGAGTATTGGTTTTATTTGTGGATTGTGTTTTTCTTTCTTTTTTAAGTTTTATTTATTTATTTTGAAAGAGAGAGAGCAGGGAGGGGCAGAGAGAGAGAAGGAGAGAGAGAATCCTAAGCAGGCTCCACACTGTCAGCAAAGAGCCCGATGAGGGTCTCGAACTCACAAACCGTGAGATCATGACGTGAGCTGAAGTTGGTTGCTTAACCGACTGAGCCACCCAGGCACCCTACAAAACAACTTTTTCAGTCATCTACCTTGACAACAATATTGACAAGAAGGCCTTAAACATAATTCAAGGCAAATGTGGAGCACTTTATCTTTTTAAAATACTTTCACATACACAGGCTCAGTTGTCCCTCTAAGCGATCCTGTGCAGGGCTGCCTTATTCATGGATAAGGAGTCTGGGGCTCAAAGTGAGGGACATGACCATATACAAGACATACACTGGGGCACCTGGCTGGCTCAGTCTGTAGAGCTTGTGACTCTTAATCTCAGGGTCATGAGATTCATGTTGGGCATGAAGCCTATTAAAAAAAAAAAAAAAAAAAAGAGGGGAGCCTGGGTGGCTCAGTCAGTTAAGCATCCAACTTCAGCTCAAGTCATGATCTTGCGATTTGTGGGTTTGAGCCTTGCGTGGGGCTCTGTGCTAACAGCTCAGAGCCTGGGCCCTGCTTCAGATTCTGTGTCTCCCTCTCTCCCTCTCTGTCTCTCCCCTGCTTGAGCTCTGTCTCTCAAAAATGAATAAACGTTAAAAAAAATTTTAAAAAGACATATACTGACCAATGTTGATTATGTCACCCTTTTTCTGATTCCAGCTCCAATGCTCTTTCTGCTATCTCTAGCATAAAGAGTTACAACATTCAAAGAAGGCATAAGCCTGATGAAGAACTTACTATGCTGGTCTTTTTTTTTTCCCCCTCACTAGAGTTTGCTTTTAAAAACTCCACAGTTAAGAAATAAAGAGTGAAATCAACTCATAAGCTTTCTGATATTGGTAAAAATGAAAAAGATGAATCTGTCACCATGAGGCTTTATTCATAGGGACTAACCAGAATCAGAACTTAACGAATTCAGCAGCTGGAGTTGTCTGTCTCTCTAATATGATGGAGGTTAAGACATTCTTCTTTTTCAATGGATTTTTTATCATACTTTACTGAGTTAGTGAACTGAGTATTTTTTTCATTTCAGATTTTACCTAATGTAACTATGAAACTATGAGTTTGTTTTTTATAAGATTTTTTTTTTAATGTTTATTTATTTTTGAGAGAGGGAGGGACACAGTTTGAACGGGGGTGGGGCACAGAGAGAGACACACACAGAATCCGAAGCAGGCTCCAGGCTCTGAGCTGTCAGCACAGAGTCCAATGCTGGCCTTGAACCCATAAGCCGTGAGATCATGACCTGAGTCCAAGTCGGATGCTTAACCGACTGAGAGAGCCACCCAGGTGCCCCCAAACTTTGAGGTTGTTAGTAATGGGTTGGAGTTACTGTTTCAGCTTTGTAATGGCTTCCTACATATTCTTGTGGGAAAGGAGGAGTGACAGGGGTGTGTGAGGACTATGTGTAAAAATTTAAAATAAAGGAAAGTTGCTGATAAATACACTTTGTTTACTAGAATAGTTTTTAATATAGAGTTTACATAAGAGTTTGGGTTTACTAGCTCATTCCATTTGTTCTTTTACATATATATATATATATATATATATATATATATATACGCACACACGTACACATGTGTATGTATATATATATATATATATATATATATATATATATATATATATATATAAATATATATACACACACACACACACACTGGGGCACCTGGCTGGCTCAGTCTGTAGAGCATGTGACTCTTAATCTCAGGGTCATGAGATTCATGTTGGGCATGAAGCCTATTAAAAAAAAGAGAGAGAGAGAGAGAGGGGCGCCTGGGTGGCTCAGTCAGTTAAGTGTCCAACTTCAGCTCAGGTCATGATCTCGCAATTTGTGGGTTTGAGCCTTGCGTGGGGCTCTGTGCTAACAGCTCAGAGCCTGGGGCCTGCTTCAGATTTATAACGGATTTGTAATGTTTATAAATAATAAACATTAAATGAGCAGTGGAGAGGGGCAGAGGGAGAGATGAGAGAGAATCTCAAGCAGGCTCCATGGTGAGTGTGGAGCCTGATGCAGGGTTTGATCCCAGGATCCTGACCTCAGCCAAAATCAAGAGTTGGACACTCAACCAACTGAGCCACCCAGGTGCCCCCATTTGTCCTTTCTTGACAAACTTTATTCAATTCTATTGGCTGAACACTCTGCTGGGTATTTTTTCACCCTGCTGTTTTTAATAACTTCCATACACCTGAGAATCTGCATCTACACTGTCCCAAATTATTCTATTTTGTTCTTTAAATTATAAAAGGATTTATAATTGTAGAAGGCTTCAAATAACACAGAAATGTAGAGAGCAAAGCAAAGGAATTACATGGTAGAGGTTTTATGACATTCTATAGCAGACTTTCAGATATGCGTCATTGGGGCACCTAGCTAGCTCATTCGGTGGAATATGCAACTCTTATCTTGGGGTTGTAAGTTTGAGCCCCATGTTGGGTGTAGGGATTACTTTTAAAATTTTTCAAAAATAATACATCAGTATAGTATTTTTTGCCTGTATTCTTTTTTTTTTTTTTTTTCCTTTTTACAAACTGTAATCAGTTATCCTAGTTACAAATGATTAAGACCACAAACTCTGGAGCCAAACTGCCTGGGTTTAAGTCCTGCCCTGTCACTTTCTAGCTATATGGATGACCTTGAACAAGTTATTTACCCTCCTCGTGCCTCATTTTCCTCATTAGTTAAGTAGCATCTAATAGGATTAAAATGAAATGACAATTAATTGGATTGATATACTTAAGGAATTTAAAAGAGTTCTAGGCAGAGAGTATATTCCACATAAGCAATAGTTTTTATTAGAATTACAAAGTTTTCCCTATTATGTTGTTTACCTCTTGTTATTATATATCGTCTTCCTATTTACAGTTGAGTATATTTCTGGGCTACTGATTTATCTGTTTAATCTTGCACTTAAACCACACTATTTGATTTATTATTACATTATAATATATGTTAAAATCTGTTAGAGTGAAATCTACCCTTACAACTCTTTTGATTTTAGAATTAAAACACATGTATATGTGTATATCCTTGATTTGTTTTTTGTACATGAACTTAATACTTTCTCAAATTTTAAGTTATATAGTTTTGCTTTAATGGCATTAAACCTATGAAATAATTTGATAGGGGTGCCTGTGTGGCTCAGTTGTTTAAGCGTTGGGCTCTTGATTTCGGCTCAGGTCATGATCTCACAGTTCATGAGTTTGTGTCCTGCGTCGGGCTCTGTGCTGACAGCATGGAACCTACTTGGGATTTTCCCTCTCCTCTCTCTCTGTCCCTACCTCTCCTCGTGTGTGCACACACACATTCTATCTCTCTCTCTCTCAAAATAATAAATAAATATTAAAAAATAATTTGATAAGTGGTCACTTTCAAATATGTAATTTCCTCATCTAATAACCTGGTCTGCTTCTATTTGTGCAAGTCTTCTTTTAATAATGAAGACTTGAATAAAGTTTTATATTTTTCTTCATATAGGTCATACTCTTTCCTTACAAAATTACTTCTACTAGGTACTTTGTATTTTGTGTACTTATTATAAAGAAAGTCTCTTTTTCATGTTTTCTTGTTCCTACTACATAGAAATGGTCTTATTATATGTATTTTATCTTATATTCTTATTGGACCCAACACTATTTTCCATTTCCTTTATCTGTAAATATTCAATTGATTTTATTAATTTGAATCAATTTTTAAAGTTATCTAGCTACATAATCATGTTTAAATAATGATATATCACCTTCTCCTTTTGAATACTTTTATATCGTATCCAATACATGTTTGGTTGCCTTGCTTAGACCTTCTAACACAATATTATGGAAAAGTGGCTGCAATTTAGGGAATAGGCAAAAGCTAAACTCCTTTGTATAGAAAAAGCTCCTATTGAATCCAGGGGAAAAAAAACCAACAAGAGAAAAATGGACAAAGGATGTGAATAGACAGTTCAGAGAGAAGGAAATACAAAGTCTTAAACATAAAAAGAAGTTCAACTTTACTTATAATGAAAAGAATGCTGCAGTACCATTTTTCAGTCATTAGATTGGCAAATAACCAGAAGTTTCCTAACACTCTGTGTTGAGAGGCTGTGGGAAAACAGGTGCTCTCATCCACTGCGAGTAGGAATGTAAATTGATTTAATCCCTATAGAGGACAATTTGGCAATATCTATCCAAATTACAAATACATCTATCCTTTGACCCAGCAATAAACACTACTCCTAGGAATTAACTCTGAGGATATACTTGCACACGTGCTAACTGACCTATGTATGAGACTCTTCATTACAGTATTGTTTATAGTAGTAAAAAATTGGAAACAATCCAAATGCCTATCAATAAATAACTGGCCAAATAAATTATAGTGTATCCATGAAATGGAATACTATGCTGCCAATTATGTACTGATAATACAGAAAGATCTTCAATATATATGTATATCACTAACTGAAAAAATAAGGTGCAGAATGGTGTGTATGGTATACTATCTTTTGTGAGGAAAAAAAAGATGCCAAGTAAGAATATATATGTTTTTATTTGTACGTTCATACAAATAAAATACTTAAAAGA
The DNA here is from genome assembly GCF_018350215.1 of Panthera leo. Taxonomy (NCBI): domain Eukaryota; kingdom Metazoa; phylum Chordata; class Mammalia; order Carnivora; family Felidae; genus Panthera; species Panthera leo. The sequence goes on along the minus strand of NC_056681.1, from coordinate 79,393,644 downwards.
GGTATTACTTTTTTGGCAATCCGGGTTATGAGCCAATAGAAGACAGGATTAGGAGACTTTTAACTGTAACTGCTTACTTTTTTAAAATGTTTGAACCATGAGAATGCATCGTCTCTGTTCAAGAAAAACATGCAGAGGAAAAACATGTGAATGCATTACATACTCAACATCTAAATTTTTTAAATCAGTTTTTATATTGGCTATTATGGCTTTTAAATTGTTAGCAGAGCATAGAGAAGTGGCTGGACATACTGACAAGGACTCACTGTATCAGCTGTTGTGTCTCTGTGTAGCTTTCTGCGTTGGTGCCAGAAGACTGGATAAGCTAGGCTCAAATATTGGTTGTGGTCTTAGGCAAGTTTCTTACCACCACATGGGGTTGTCATGAGGATTGAATGAGGGAAATAATGTACCATATAGATTTTAGTTCAGAGCCTGGCATTTGCTAAGTGGAAATGCTTGATTTCATGTTTTCTGATAGTTGCAAGGTACCTGCTACCCACTTCCTTTCAAAGCAATTATGCTGTGTGGTAGCAGTTTGTTCCCAAGTCTGATCTCTTGAAGGCAGATCCGCCCCCCCCCCCCCCCCCCCCCCCGTCTTACTCAACTCTATTCCTGAAGTACGCAACACATCGCCTTGTACATAGTAGACTGGAGTGTGCATATAATAAACGTGTATTCCTTCACTCAACAAAGATTTATTGAGGGGCGCCTGGGTGGCTCAGTGGGTTGAGCGTCTGACTTCAGCTAAGGTCATGATGTCAAGGTTCTTGGATTCCAGCCCCGCATCAGGCTCTGTGCTGACAGCTCAGAGCGTGGAGCCTGCTTCCGATTCTGTGTCTCCCTCTCTGTCTCTGCCCCTCCTCCACTCATGCTCTCTGTCTCTCTCAAAAATAAACAAACATTTTGAAAAATTTAAAAAAAGATCTATTGAGTACATACTGTTTGGCCAGGTACTGCGCTTGCTGTTGAGCATTGAAGAGACATGTGGTCCTGTCAACAGTCCAGCAGAGAGACAGGCATTAGGCACTTGATTGCAGTGGGATGAGTGAGAAGTACAGTGTCTCAAGTACAACGAGACCCTGCAGGGAGAGGCTAATCTGGGAGAGTCTCCCTTAGGAACTGGTTTTTACAGTAAGAACTGAAGATAAGTAGAATTATTTCAACTAAGATTTTGAAGAAAGTGTTACAGCCAGAGGGAACTGCCTCCCCAAAGAGTTTTATGCCCTTAGGGAACCAAAAGGCCAACTAACCCTTAGGGATTGAGGGGAGAGAAGCATCTGCAGTGGCCCTGGAGGTAGACCTAATAAAACCAGTTAACATTGGTGTGCTTGATACTGAGAACAGTGGGTTTCCAGTGAAGGTTTTTAGACCGGAGAAAAAATTGACTAGATTTGCATGTCTTAAAATCTTTCCGGAGGCTCTCGAAAGTTTAAGAGGCTTTTATAATTGTTGAAGATAGTGATAGTGACGAAGTATTAAATAAATGAATAGATGAACACCAAGCAACAATTCATCACCAACTAATTCATATAGAATATAATACAAATTTATTGGTTAGCATGTTCTTTTATATTTCGTTGAGACCCTATCCTCTTTAGATCTGGGAATCCACAGATCTTTTCAAGCTACAGATTATTAACCATTTTTAGGGTGATTACCTCCACAGATGGATCTTATTACCTGTTGACATAATTGTGCTGCAGAGTAATCAAATCTTGAAAGTCTTGAAAGACCTTTCCATCTGCTCGTGTGCTCTGGTGGGTCCCACATGTCTTCTTTCTATCCTACCCCACCTGCCACAACCCCTCCTTGCTAGCACTGCATAGTTCCTCTACTCCTGAGAAGACTCAAAGGACTTTACAAGAAAAATAAGTGTGTAGTTCTGGCAGAGGAGCAAAAGCAAATGTGGAAACTGAGGAATATTGGAGTAAAGCCAGTTTCTATGTTAATTAGTGTGATTTTTACAGTAACTCTTTGGCTGCCTTAAGCATCTGAAATCTATCTGAATAACAGTTCAGAAAGTGGTACTCTTGGAATTCTAATGTCATTATAATGTCATTAGGGAGTTTCTTTTCTAACAATAGCTGTTAACTTGGCTAAAGTTAATAGAATTAAAATGATGTTAACAACAGATTCCATTCGTCTTAACAAAATAAAAATAAATTAACGCACAGTTTAAAACTCTGAAATCATTTTTATTCTGTACTTCATTTTATAAAGCATTTGACATTATAACATAGGTTAGCAATAGTTAATAATGTTTGGAATGTCTCTTTAGAAGGTTATGACTTTAGGGGAAAATATCTTTTTTTTTCTTCCAGTGACTTTCTAAAAAAGGGGGAAAAACTTTGTTTTATGATATAATTAGAGCTGTAGATATCAAATATGATACTTCAAGCTGTGTAAATCTGAATAAATAAAAATTCTAGGGGCATCTGGGTGACTCAGTGGGTTGAGCATCCGACTCCTGATTTCAGCTCAGGTCACAATCCCAGGGTCGTAACATCTAGCCCTGCATTGGGCTCTGTGCTGAGCACAGAGCCTGCTTGGGATTCTCCCTGTCTCTCCGTCTGCCCCTCTCCCCCACTCACACACACACTCTCTCTCTAAAATAAAATGTAAAAAAATTCCAAAGACAAAGATCAAGATTTTAAATGTCTTATTAAAACACATTTCCTCACCAGAGGGAAGGCTGTAAACACCATCCGAGCACTGGAATCTCCTGTCAGGGTGACTTGATGAGGTTGATAAGCACCCTCTGTGACAAAATCATTCTTTGAATCTGAGAGGTATCTATCTGGTATCATATAGAGGTTGGGGTTTTTTTTTTTGCTTTTAAACCAAGGGAAACTGTATTTTGATGAAGTGGCAAACATTATATCTTACTATTATATAAAAGCCAATTTGTCATGGTTATAATTCATCAACAAATAAAAGATGAGTCATGACAGCAGTGTGTCTTTGTAATGCCTGAGAGTGCCTGGTACCAGGGACTGTACACAGACATTCCGAACTGTCTATCCCCACCTACTGACTGGTAAATCATCATCATCATCATTATCATCATCATCATCATCATCGTAGTAGTAGTAGTAGTAGTAGTAGTAGTAATAAATGTATTGAGTGCTTAACAAATGATAGGTACTTTTTAAAGTTTATTTATTTATTTTTAGTACTCTCTACACCCAACGTGGGGCTCGAACCCACAACCCCGAGATCAAGAGTCACACGTTCTTCCAACTGAGCCAGCCAGGCACTTTGGTAGGCACTTTGATATAAATATTACAAGTATTACATGTGTTAACCACCAGTTCTCACAATGACCTTATGAAGTAGGTTTTGTTATTATCCTCAGTTTGTAAATGGGGAGGCTAGGTCAACTTGCACAAAACCACAGAGCTAGAAGGTAGTGGAGCTGGGATATAAAGTCAGACATCTGTCCCTAGAGTCTTTAATCACTGTACTGTTTCTTAAATGTGGGCTGACTGAAGCTGAGGTTTTTAAGCAGCAGGCCATAGCCCATCACTTCAGTGGGTCTTTTAAAACTGAAATTGGATAGAATAGAACTGAAAATATCAGAGTCCGTTGCAGTAAATGTGGAAAGCAATGTTTCATAGAACTACCATCCTGTTTCAGTCATTTATATGAGACATGTGGATTGGGTTACAATGTAAAATGTATTTTTTTTTCCTTACTGTGGGTTGAAGTAAAAAATCTTTGCAAGCCCACTAACCTCAAGTATGGTTGATGTTATTTTTGTAATTATCATATCAACAATATTGAATTGACTAGTCTCTTAAATTTTCTTTACAAAATAAATTGTAAAAAAATTGAGAAAGGTCATTTAAATTTAATCTACCATTTAAAAACTTGAGGGCGCCTGGGTGGCTCAGTCAACTGAGCCTCCAGTTCTTGGTTCCGACTCAGGTCATGATCTCATGATTTGTCAGTTCGAGCCCCACATCAGGTTCTGTCTGATAATGCAGAGCCTGCTTGGAATTCCCTGTCTCCCTGTCTTTCTGCCCTTTCCCGACTCATGCTTGCTCTTGCTGTCTGTCTCTCTGTCTCTCAAAATAAATAAACTTAAAAAATAATAACAGTAAAATAAGATAAAAACTGGAAGTGCCTGGGTGGCTGAGTCAGTTAAGCAGCTGACCCTTGATCTCGGCTCAGGTCATGATTTCACAGTTCCTGAGATCGAACTCAGTATCAGATGTGCAGCCTGATTGGGATTCACTGTCTCCCTCTCTCTCTGCCTCTCCCCTTGCTTGTGCATGCATTCTCTCTCTCTCTCTCTCTCTCTCTCTCTCTCTCTCCCCCCTCAAAAATAAATAACTAAACATTGAAAAAATAAAAATTTGACCAACTAAAAGTAAAAAAGCAAAAAATGATCAAACAAAAATGCTAGAACTAGGCAAAAAAATTAAGACCACAAAAATTAATAATTGAGAGTTGATATGGGGAAGCATTTATCTTTCAAATAAAACAAAAGTTTGAACATCATAGTCCAAACTGTTCCCATATTTGGTCCTTTTTGTGCTTTTTAATATTTTCAAGCAAGTAAAGTTGGAGTAATGCATTTTTAGGTTTAATTTTTCAGGTAAGGTAATGTAGTTGTGATAACTTCCCTTTTTGGAAAACTGATGATGTTAGGTGACAATTAAGTTTTATAATGTACTTTTTTTGTTTGCTACTGTGTGGTAGATTTTTTCCATATTTTATTTTTATTTTTTTAAATATTTATTTATTTTTGGGAGAGAGAGAGTGAGAGAGGGACAGAGAACAAGTGGGGAAGGGGCAGAAAGAGAGGGGGGACAGAGGATTGGAAGCAGGCTCCGCTCTGACAGCAGAGAGCCAGATGCAGGTCTTGAACTCGCAAACCAAGCCCATGAATGGAGCCATGAGATCTTGACCTGAGTCGAAGTCAGGGGCTTAAATGACTGAGCCACCCAGGTTCCCCTGCTTGTTTTAAAAATAATCTATGCTTCTTTTTCAATTTATCACCAGGAGTTATACAAATGGAAAAGATGAATTAGCATTTGTGACTTTGTTTCTTCTTTGTGTGTATGATTAATTAAGACCTTGTTTGAAATGTTTTTGACAGGATATTGAACTTCAAAATTTAAACTTTTGTCATCACTTCTTTGTGGAAATAAATAAGTAAAGGTTGAAGAATGAATGAAAGCTTTCATTATGTAGGCTAAATGTGTTTATTATGTTAATTGTTAAGATTGCTGATTTCCAAGAGCAGGTTATTGATTAATTATAATGACCTACCTCCTCTACCATCTCCGAAACATCTCTTTGTGGTTTGGTTTGCCCTGTAACTTCAGGAATTATGGTTCAATATTTTATGAGTTACAAGAAGATTTCCAGAGGGAATCTGAAAAATATGCAGGATTTTTCTCTGTGGAAAACACAGAACATCATTTCTGACATTTCTGACATATCTAAGTGACAGGATTTCTCCAAACAGATATAGCACACAGCATAGAGTAATAGCATACAATATACTTTCACATTGCTCTGGACAAGGAATCTCTATGTAACAGGATTCTATGTGGCCAGTTGCACAGACTTTTCTCTTGGTACAAATTGTGTAAAATGAGATCCTTTTAAGCATTTACTTTAAAATAAGAGTCTCCAGGGGTGCCCGGCTGGCTTAGAAGGAGCAGTGTGCGACTCTTGATCTCGAGAGCACAAGTTCGAGCCCCACGTTGGGGGTAGAGATTACTTTAAAAAATAAATTAAAACTTAATAAAAAAAATTAAAAAATAACAGTCTCCTTTCTTCCAAAGGGCAATAGGAAATTTTAGACCTAGATTATATTTGCCTTTTTTGACAAAAATACCCCATAAGCTAACCTTTTCAGTCCTCTTTTCAGGCCTAAGATGACTACTTTGATAAACATTTTTTTCAGTCTTTTCTAAATCCGAGTTGAGTTAGTTATATGTTCATTTGTTTGCTTTTTAAGAGTAAGGATTTATCAGTTCTACCTGTGGATAACTATAAAGTTTCATTCATTCATTCACTTATGTATTCAACAAATATCTATTGAACACCTAATCTACAGGTAGGCACCATAGGTAACTTAATGGAATAAAAAGACATATTCTGCAGTATTTCTGATCTTCAGAAGTTTATCACTCAGCTGGGGAGAGAAGATGTATAGCCAACACCACGTTAAGTTGACATAAATCCTTAACGTTTCCTGCCATCCCTAGAGGATGCTGCATCAGTTCAGCCCATCACCAGCTCTTCCTTGGTTTTCTGCAGTAGTCACTCTAACATACCTCCTTGTCCCCAGTCTTGCCTGTTTTTAATCTATTCTTTAAATGATCTTCCTTAAATGCTAATCTAATTACCCCCTTTGCCAAAACCCACTGGTGATTTGCTATTGTCCTCAGGATAAAGTCCAAATTGTCAAACTCCCTGGATCTCTTTTTGCTTCTCTCTTTTATCCCATTTCTAAGTATTCACCTTCTTCAAATATATTTTCCAGCCATTCTGAATTCCTTTCAGGAGCCCTAATTCACCATGCTTCTCTTCCCTCATGTTGTTCTCCCTGCTTGGAATGTCATCTGTAGATATGTGTTCATTAATTCATTTATTCACTCAAGACATCTTTTATTAAGGATGTCTACATGTCCAGTCCTGTGCACCACCCTGGAATTTCCCGCTGGAGTCAGGAGATAGATGTGGAAGCAGGACATTATACTGCAGTACGCAAGTCCCAGAATCGATGCAGGCACAGGAACCTTGGGGGTCATGGATGAACTCAAGTCCAGGGAATCAGTGAAGGCTCCGGAGGGAGGAAGGGAATGAAGAACAGTCTGGATCGAGGAAGTAGCACACATGAAGGCCACAGCTAAGAGACTGTTATTCTGGGGAATGCCAATCAGCATGGCCTGAGTAGATGGTGTGCAAACATCAGAGAATGAACAGATGAACGGGATGGGGGGAGGCAGGGCCCAGTCACCAAGGGCCTTGCCTGATGTGTTAGCGGGTTGGGGTTTCTTTTCTTGTGAGATATGGGGTCACCACTGAAGAATTTTCTTTCTTTTTTTTTTAACTTTTTTTTTTTTTAATGTTTATTTATTCTTGAGAGAGAGACAGAGTGTGAGTGGGGGAAGGGGAGAGAGAGAGGGAGACACAGAATCCGAAGCAGGCTCCAAGCTCCAAGCTGTCAGCACAGAGCCAGACACAGGGTTTGAACTCACCGAATGTGAGATCGTGACCTGAGCCAAAGTCGGTTGCTTAACTGACTGAGCCACCCAGGCGCCCCAAGAATTTTCTAAAAGTGGAAGGGCGCCGTCACATTTGTTTTTTAATGTTTATTTATTTTTGAGAGACAGACAGACAGACAGAGCATGAGCAGGGGAGGGGCAGACAGAGAGGGAGACAGAGTCTGAAGCAGGCTCCTGGCTCGGAGCTGTCTGCACAGAGCCTGATGGGGGGCTCAAACTCACGAGCCATGAGGTAATGACCTGAGCTGAAGTCAGATGCTCAACCTACTGAGCCACCCAGGTGCCCCTCCACTCAGAGCCTGCCTAAAATTCTCTCTTTCTCTCCCTCTGCCCCTCTCCCCGACTTGTCCACCCCCCCCAAATAAAAAAAAAAAGAAATATTTTCAAATACTTAAGCTTTCATAGATCTCAGGATAGGTTAAACATTTTCAAATATTAAAACACATTAAAATGCTTTTTTACAGAATATGTTCAATAGGATGGATCTCTATAGGCAAAGAAAAGTGTCATGAAATAATTATCTGGATAAATCAGGAAGAAATCATTTTAATTTGAATTTATACTGTCATACATTTTCTGTGTTCATGGAGTTATGGCTCAACCCAAATATCCCTGTATATAAGTATTTTTAAAATCTTGCTTTTTTATTTTTTTTATTTTTACATTATTTTTTATTTTTATTTTGAAACAGAGAGAGAGAAAGAGTACAAGTGGGAGAGAGGGGGGAGGGGCAGGAGAGGGAGAGAGAGAGAGAGAGAGAGAGAGAGAGAGAAAGAAAGGGAATCCCAAGCAGGCTCCACATTTAGTGCGGAGCCCAACGTGGGGCTTGAACTCTGGAACCGTGAGATCATGATCTGAGCAGAAATCAAGTCGGTTGCTTAATCAACTGAGCCATCCAGGCGCCCCAAATCTTGCTTTTTATTTTATCAAACATTCAAACATTTAGAAATTTGAGTTACCTCTGGCCTTATTTCTGACTTATCACTATTTACAAATATAAAGCATCTGGCAAATAATAGATACTGAAAAATGGTAAATTTACCAGGCAATTTTCTTATAAACAATTATTACTATTTGATTTCCAGCAGATGACTGTATCCAACTAGAAAAAACAGTAAACACTTTGCTATCTCCAAATGTATTGTAGAGATTTGTTGTTGTTGCTGTTGCTGTTGTTGTTAAGTGTTGAGTAAGAGGAGAATTTTCATCAGATTTCTTCAATTCCATGAGTGCCCTCTCGCTTTTTCTCTGGTTTTCTGAAAGTGTGAAGATGGAGAGAAAGAATGAATGTATGTATGTATAAAGATTTTTTCTACTTCTGTTCAATTGAACAATTGTTATTAAAGGAACTTGTAGAGGAGGATATTACGATCTCATGCTTACGCATATATATCATTTTCTGCATTTCTTAGGTAAGTGGCATACAGCCTCACCCACAGAGGATTGGAATTACTGAAATTATGACTATAATAATCCATATAGTTATGTAACATTTTTCACTTCTCTTTTCATGTGAAAAGTGGTTTAAATATTATTCATTTGAAAATCTTCAGTTTTTAGTTACATTACAAATAAAGTGTTGTACTGGCAAGTCATACCAGATCATTCTTTTTTTTTAAGCTTATTTATTTATTTATTTATTTAGTTAGTTAGTTAGTTATCTCTACACTCAACATGGGACTTGAACTCACGACCCTGAGATCAAGAGTTGCCTGTTCCTTTGACTGAGCCAGCCAGGCATCTCAAAAATATTGTATTTAAAAAAAATGTTTATTTATTTTTGAGAGAGAGCACAAGCGGGGAAGGGGCAGAGAGGAGGAGCAGAGAGAGAGGGGGACAGAGGATCCAAAGCAGCCTCTGTGCTGACAGCAGACAGCCTGACATGGGACTCAAACTCACAAACCGTGAGATCATAACCTGAGCTGACATCAGATGCTTAACCTAGACACCCCCAAAATAATGTATTTTTAATGAGCCCAGTATGAATTTGCACATACCATGCCCCAAACATTGTTTTGGGGACCCTCTCAGTACCAATTCTTAAGGAATCCCTGTCCCCATCCCACCCCAACAAGACACTACAATGGCATAATCTAGTGCCTTGTTACTCAAAGTGTGGTTCATGGACCATCAGCATTAGCATCAGCATTTCCTGGGAGTTTGTTACAAATGCAGAATTTCAGGCCTTTCCCCAAACCTACTGAATCATAATCTGCATTTCAATAGGATCCCCAGGCAATTCATACATACAGTAAAATTGAGAAACATTGATCTAGTTGAGGTTCAGCTTTTTCTTTCCTCCATTGAACCAGGATAACTTCAACTATTTTATACACAGATCAGGGTTCCTCAACCTCTGCGCTACGGATTTTTTTTTTTTTTTTTTTTTACACGTATGGTTGACACACAATGTTACATTAGTTTCAGGTGTTTCACAACACAGTGATTCCACAACTCTACACATTAGGCTCTGCTCACCACAAGTGTAGCTACCATCTGTCCTTACACACATGCACTATTGAGATTTGGGGCTGAATACTTCTTTGTTGTGGAGGCCCATCCTATGCATACAGGATATTTAGCAGCACCTCTAGCAGCAGCCTACTAGATGCTAGTAACACCCTGTCCCCAGCCACTTGTAATTACCAACAATGTCTTTGTATTCGTCATTACTGCACTTGTTTTTATTATTACCTTCACCTTCTGATCTATCTAGGCTTATAATGTGCTGTGCCTGATTCTGACATTGGCTGACAATGTTGTTTTGTGAGGCAACGTTTAATTGCTAAACAAAATTGCCCCCTGTAGAGAATCACTGAAATAGATTCACTAATTTTGCTAGCTTCTTCATGTCTTCTAAAGTAAAAGCATGTGACAGAACATTTTTTATTGTTGTTATAATCTGCTTTCACATTATTAGATGAGAAAAAGGTTTTGAAACTTAATTTTTAAAGGATATATATTTTTTTAAATTTTTTTAACGTTTATTTATTTTTGAGACAGAGAGAGACAGAGCATGAACGGGGGAGGGTCAGAGAGAGGGAGACACAGAATCTGAAACAGGCTCCAGGCTCTGAGCTGTCAGCACAGAGCCCGACGCGGGGCTCGAACCCACGGACCGTGAGATCATGACCTGAGCCGAAGTCTAGCTCACCACTATAAATAACCCACCAAACATGCTGCTGCCTCAGGCACTTCATTTTTCTATCTGCCCAGAAAGCTCTTTCCTAAATAGTTGCAAGGATTTCCCCTTTCATCTCCTTCATGTCTTTTTTTGAGTGTTATCTTTTAGGTGACACTTTCCCTAGCCACCTTGTCTAGGGACTTCCAACTCCTCATTTCAATACCTTGATTCATTTTTAACCTTAGCACTTATCTCCATACAACACATGATTTCTCTGACTTATTTGTTATTTACTTCCAGTGTCCTCTGTGAGACTAAAAACTCATTGAAGGTAGGGATTTTTATAGGATTTGTTTCCTCTCAAATCCTCAGCCTTTAGAACAGCGACCACTAAATACTCAATATAATATTTGTTGAATGAATGGATTAGTGTCACCTCATTTCCTTTTTTTAACTTTTCTTTTTTTTAATTACATTAAATTAAATTGTATTTTATTTTATTTTAAGAGAAAGACAGTGCAAGTGAACAAGGAGCAGACAGAGAGAGAGAGAGAGAGAGAGAGAAATGATGCTCACCCAAAGCGGGGCTCATGCTCACCTAATGTGGGACTCAAGCTCACAAACTGTGAGATCATGACCTGAACCAAAGTCAGATGTTTAACCAATTGAGCCACCCAGGAGCCCCTAAATTTTATTTTAGAGAGAGCACAAGCAGGAGAGGGGCAGAGGGAGAGGGAGAGAGAATCTCAAGCAGGCTCCATGCTCGGTATGGAACCCAACAATCTGTCTCGATCCCACAACCCTGGGATCATGACCTGAGCTGAAATCAAGAGTCAGACAGATGCTCGATAGACTGAGCCACCGAGGCACCCCTTAACTTACTTTTCTTATGCCCATTGCCTAATAGATAACGATACATTTGCATGTGAAAGAAATGGCATATCTTTCCAAGCTACAGGTACTAATTCCACCTTCCCTAGTGTTTTGTTTTATGTCTGACATATTTTTATTTTTGGCTTAGAAATACAGCTCTGTGGTTTCCTCTATTGTGCTTGAGAATGATCCTAGTTAAATGATATTTCATTTCTCATTTCTCCATGAGTAAGAGAGTCTGAGACCCATTGTTGAATGTCACCTAACAGAACTGTATAAATTTCTGACAGTCAAACTATAACTCTGAGACTTAGCAGCCTTGTCAGATTTTTTTTTTTTTTTTTGCTATGTTCTCAAAAAGGCAACAACTCACTTTCAGACAGTTGCTGATTCTGCTCCTGATTGATTTGAGGTTTCACAGACTGCATATAGATTATTTGCTGAGCTCTTGGACACAGAAGAGAATTTAGCTCTGCAAACAATTTATTCATAATTCTCCATAAACATTGTAGACATTGTAAATTGAGGTAGATAGGAATGGGGTGGTAACCTGGACTATGCCTTCCCAGGTTAATTTTTTCTTGAAAAGGGTATCCCTTCTCTCCCACCTCCATCTCTGAGCATCATACCCAATTATGCTGCTGTCCAAGTTACATGAGTAACGTTTTTAAATCTATGGTTGTGATGTGATGTACTATTTTATGAAGCATTTTTAAGAGTAAATAGAAAAACAATTATTGCCGTATAAGATATTCACAGAGAAATATTTCTTCCAGTGTTTCCTTTCAGGTCTTACAAATCTTAGTCATGCCCTAGAGATTCATTGGAATAGAAAGCCCATGGAATTGTCAATTTGTGCTCAATACATGAATACAACCAGTGAGTCACACTTGTGGTATATTCTGTCCAATGCCCATTTTTTGCTTCCAGTGTCCTCTGGTAGGAAGAAATGCATGTTGGAAGATCACTGCTGTTATCTCTGAGTGCAAAGTGGTATCAGTTTTCTCAAAAAGAGTGAAATGACCAATTCTATTTTAAGATAATATAGTTTTTCCCTATCCTTTAACTTTTTTTTTTTTTGCTGTATTATATGGACATTTAATCTTATTATTTATGCATTCCTTGAAGAGCTCACAGGGGAGATTGTCTTCAGAATCAAAAGTTTAAATTACAATTCAAAGATTGTTTATTTGACTCTGGTGTGATCATAATAGCAAATATTTATGGCTTTGACAGGGAATAAACAGGTAGTATTCACATACTGTGGTGGGTATGTAAATTGACACAACCTTTTCAGGGGATAACTTGGCAGTACCTATCACAATAACAAATATACATACCTTTCATATAGCTGTTCCACTTTTAGGATGTTATCCTAGAGATGTATTCACATTTGTGCCCAAAGATTAATGTACAGGGGACACCTGGGTGGTTCAGTCGGTTAAGCATCCGACTTCAGCTCAGGTCATGATCTCACCGTTTGTGAGTTTGAGCCCTGCGCCGGGGTTTGTGCTGACAGCTCAGAGCCTGGAGCCTGTTTCAGATTCTGTGTCTCCCTCTTCTTCTCCCCTACTCATGCTCTGTCTCCCTCTCTCTCTCAAAAATAAATAAACATTAAAAATAAAAAAAAAAAAGATTAATGTACAGGGATATTCATTGCAGCATTATTTCTAAGAGGAAAAACTAGAAACAGCCATTGGACTCAGTAGGGGAATGGTTAAATCATTTATGGTACTAAGAAGATGGGGAAGGCTATGGCACTGTTAACAAGGATGAGGTGGATTTATATATTCTGATCTTTTAAGTAAAAAGCAAGTCACTGAACAATATGTATGGTATGATGTCATATATATATTGAACAAAACACAAAGCAAATATATTTGTAAATGCATAGAAAATACCTCAAAAAACACACTACACACTTAACGATGATTATTTGTGGGCAGGAAAAAGAACTGGGGGGATACACAAAGGGAACTTTTACTTTTTGCTACAGATACTTCTTTATAGTTTGAGTTGTTAGCCATGCTCACATATTTTTAAATTAAAAAGTTTTTAAAAATAGAAATAAGTAGTGTTAAAAAGGAATTTATGAGTTTCCGTTTCTCTTACTTCCGATGAATGTTGTTTTGTAAGACAATGTGAACTAGTACAAAGAACACAAACATAGGTTCTAATATTGACTCAACCACTATGGGGTGGTGTGTACCTGTGTGTATGTATATGCATGTGTGTTTGAAGAGAGGGAAATAAGTGTGAAATTGCAAAATAATAACTATCTGACAGGATTGCTATGAGAGTTAAGTGAAATATTGTACAAAAAAGTCTCAGCCTGCTAGACAGCTGGCAGGCACTCAATACAGTTTACTTACATTTCCTTATTCATAGCCCACTCCAAGGTTTGAAATCTGTTTGATTCCAGTAAATGAAGGTAATGAAAGCAGTATCAAATGTGTCAGACCTTTGTTCTGAATCTGATCTTGAAAATACAGTCATCAAATATCTGCTCCTGTCACTTCTTTTTACACTTGTTAATAACAAGTTGATATTAAATACTCCATTTTGGTTAACTCCAGGCAAAAATGATGGGCTAAATATTTACATCTGATTCACAGAGAGGACCTCCTAGGGAGGTATGATTTAAAGATGGGATATAAACAGACAAAGGGAGGGGCGCCTGCGTGGTTCGGTCGGTTAAGCGTGGGACTTCAGCTCAGGTCATGATCTCACAGTCCGTGAGTTCGAGCCCCGCGTCGGGCTCTGTGCTGACAGCTCAGAGCCTGGAGCCTGTTTCAGATTCTGTGTCTCACTCTCTCTCTGCCCCTCTCCTGTTCATGCTCTGTCTCTCTCTGTCTCAGAAATAAATAAACGTTAAAAAAAAAAAAAAAAAAAAAACAGACAAAGGGACAGCAAACTGAGACTATTTGAACTTTACAATCCACACAGAACTTTATGGGTCACACTGCTTCTTCATACCCATTTGATCCTTACATGGATAAGACAGGCATTGATGATGTAAGCCTCATTAAATGGGTGAGATGGGTGAGAAGGAAACCGAAGCCCAAAGAGGTGAAGCGACCTGCCCAAGGGCACACTCTGAGTAGAGCCAGTTCTCACTCCCAGTTTTTATTCCTATTATTCTGCCACCTAACAACAACAACAAAAGTGGCCTGGTACAAGAGCTGAAAATGTGGAAGGAAAAAGTTTTTAAAAAACAGGACAGGGGCGCCTGGGTGGCTGTCAGTTGGGTGTCCGACTTCCGCTCAAGTCATGATCTTGGGATTTACGGGTTTGATCTCCGCATTGGGATCTGTGCCGACAGCTCAGAGCCTGGAGCCTACTTCGGATTCTGTGTCTCCCTCTCTCTGCCCCTCTCCCACTCTCTCTCTCTCAAAAATAAATGAAAACATTAAAAATTTTTTTAAAAAAGGACAGCTCCAGTTGTCCAGTTGTAATAGAATAGAAGTATTCCAAATGACTAGTGTATGTTATATATTATGGTTTGATATTATTCAGTTAGGCAGTGAGTAAAAATCTTAGGTGTGAAATATTATGTTGGTAAAATATTATTTTGGTAAATCCAAGAGTTGAGTTACAATTTTTCTTTATGTGAGGATGAGGGAGTTTTTCTTAAGTAGTGCATTAGTGTTAGCTATTGTTGATTGTAATGAATATTTGCTGTTGAAATTGTGGCTTAATAAATCATGATTAAACCTCTCGGTGGCACAATGGGCCTAGAAAATTTTGGTGGGTTACTTTATGCTTCTTAAGAAAAATCAGTAAAGCTGATTTGGAGGGCAGTTGGGGACAAACGAGAGGCAACCACGTGAAAGGCCACGTGCATGTGACTTTCAGGGAAAGTCACTATTTGGGATGATGAAGAACGTGAAGGGCAGCTATGTTGAAAAGAAAAGTCAAGGGCACCTGGTGGGAAGCTGTTGGCATGCACCCTAACCCAGCAAAAATACCGGTTACACCAATTACAGAAATTATAGTGTCTTAGTTTCTAGGAAGGGTTAGTCCTTGGAGCAAACTCCAGCCTGGAGACACCTCGTTAAAATTTGAAGGAGCCTTGTTCAAGAACCACTCAGGTACCTTTTCCAAGACTCTGAGAAGATCACCAGGCACCTAGAGTGCACGCCCCCATATCTCACCCCAAATTCATTCAAGGTTATTCTCCCCCTCAACTCCCTGGCCCAAAACGTAGGCCTTTAAAATGGATGAGAGGTCCGAGGCCTACAACTGCCCTCCCCTGCGTTCCTTTCGCTCTTTTTTGCCATCTCCACCTCCTCGATTAAAAAAGCAACTGAGTGTCCTCTCCATTCTCAAAGCGCTGCGAGGGGGTGGGTCCCGGTCACTGCGGGCTCGGGCCCCGCAGGTTGGCGGGAGCAGGCAGGAGCGGGCCAGCGCGGATCCGGAGAAAGCCGAGCGACTGCAGCCGCGCGCTGCGCTCAAACTCGCGCCGCCACCAGCTCACGAGCTGCGCCCCACCCTCTCCGTCACCAAAGGCACCAGCCAATGAGCGGATTGGAAAGGCCGGGCCTGAGGGCTGAGCTTTGGGAGGGGGAGCAGCGGGAGGGGAACGGGAAGTCGAGGGCGGGCTGCGTTTGATTGACAGGTCGCTCGAACCAATCCTCCGCGCGGCTTCTCTTTGCTCTCTTCTCCGCTGGGCACAGCTCTCCGTCCCACCTCCTCCTCTACCCCCCTCCTCACTCCTTTTCGACCCGCCCCACTTCCCTTCCCCCACTCTGCAGGCAAATCGCTGCTGGAAAGAGGCGGGGGCCGAAGCGGCGGGCTCGTGTGGAGACTTGAGGTGGAATTGACGGGGGATCTAGCCAATAAGAGGTAGGCTGATGGCGCGGCAGTGGCTGGAACCGGCCAATGGGCAAGCGGGCTGGGGGCGGAGGCCCAGGTTCCAAACGCTCCGCGGCGCCATGGGCTGAAAACTCAACCGAGATGGAATCTCCCAGTCTGAACCGGTTTCAACCGGTTCCGAGTTTGAGGCACTAGGAGGAGGGGGAGAAGCGGCTGCAGCGGCCGCGGCAGGAGCAGCGGGAGCTACAGCATCAGCAAGAGCAACAGTAGCTACAGCCCCGGCGGCGGTGCCTGTTCCAGTCTTTGCTGCTGCAGTCCGTGCAACCACCCAGAGGGGGAGGGGGGAACCACCAGTCGCTGAGGAGCAGGAGAAGGGGGGAAAGTTTAGGCGAGCCTGGGTGGGGGGGCCCAGCGCCGGAGCCGCGTGAGAGAGGGAGCCGTATTTTGGTAGGGGGGAGTCGGACTGCAACTGGCAGCAGAGCGTCCCCCGACGTTGTGGACTCTATACCCCCTACTCCTGCCGCTCCTGCTGCCGCCTGTGGCTGGAGGGTCCCCCTGGGGCTGAATCTTTGGGACTTGACCCCTTTCCCCTCCCCCTTCCCTCACTCCCCAGCCAGGCGCGAGCATTTATTCCACGGATTAATTCCCCTTCTTTTTTGGGGGGGGGCGGGTGGGTGTGTGTCGTGGGGGGTGTCCCTGAAATAGTAAATATTGTTGAGGTTTTTTTTTTTTTTGCCCTTATCCTCTTCGTTTTTTTAATTTCCTTTTTTAAGGTGGGAAAACTGTGAAACCCACCTTGATTTCCTCCCCTCTCCCCCCTCCCCACCTTCCCTCGCCCTAATCCCCCGACAAGGAAAGAAGAAGCAGTTGGTTCAATCTCTGGGTAAGTCGACTGTGTCTTCAGGGCCGAGGGTCGGGCGGCGGCCGGGCGGGAGGAGGCCGGCGTGGGGCGCGGCGGCGGCCGCGGGAGGCGAGCCCGGGAGGCGGCGGCGGGCCCACAGCAGAGCCTGCGATTGAATGGAGCCGCTTCTGCCGCTGGGGGATGGAGGCGGGGAGGCGGCCGCGGGAGGGTAGCGCTTGCTGGGTTATTCGCGTGTGCGGGTGGCGGTGGAGGAAGGCGAGGAGCGTGTGATAGTGAAGTGGAGCCGGCGTGGGGGTGGAAGGGCTTCCCCAGCCCAGGGGGCTGGGGAGAAGTTGGGGTGATTTCAGGAACATCTCTGTAAATTATTAGGAGTGGAAGTTTCCAGAAATATTTAGTGCAGCAGCATTGAAACGTCCGCCTGCATCACGTGGCCCCTCGGTGGAGAGCTTGGGATCGGGGGAGGGAGGGGCCGTTGAGTCCCTCCTCCTCCTCCTGCAAGGAAACTCAAAATCTTTCTGGTTTTTTGCATGGTAGGATTAGATGTAGGAGAGGTTAGTTGATTGTTCAGAGTCCTGCAATTGGGATTCCGTGCTGTAGTTTGTTGGGGGGGGGGGGTTGAGTGTGTTAAGTGATCGAATCGCTTGCTGCTGGCTTTGTACGGTGGATGATGCCCTGATTCTCCTTCATTTCGAGGTCTTCGAGTTTGGGGTGGGTGGGAAGAAGTGGTGTAGTAGAGGAAGCTTTAAAGATTTGCCCACCCCGGACCTCCTCTGATCACGCAGAGGCCATGCTGCATAGAGAATGGGGCGGTGAACTTCAGGCGCCTGGTCTAAATGCCTCCTCCGAGTATGGGCGGGGTGAGTGCGTGCTCCGGTATGCTATAGTTAGAAGTGCTGCAAATCGGTTCGGGTGGGAAGCGAGGGGAGGGCGGGCCTTAGTGAGGTGTGTTTCTACTGAATGAAGCAGGCAATTGCCCACACATCTAAGTAGCAGTCTCTCCTTGTAGCGACTTGTTTTTTGACCTACTATTTAGTAATCATAAAGCAACGGTTATAGTTTGGATGGGAGCTGGCAGTGTGTAGCTGCTTGCTTTTTCAGTTTGAAGTGGCACTGAAGGTATTTTGGTAGTCACTTGTAGAGTCACATTGCTGGATAATCCCTTGTATATGCTATCCAGTGAGTGGATTTTAGGATTGAGTGTCCCAAGGAGAAAAGAAAGCGTTTGTGGTTTCACCTCTCCAGCGATGGCTGTTTGCTATCGGGCTGATTGTGTATCGTAAGCGTGTGGGACACTGCTGTTAGTGGAAAGAATGTTTTGGAAGCTGTTTGATTTGGGGGACTAAATGTGCTTGGCATTGACCAGAAAGCCGCCATTTCTGTACAGTTCAAGAATAGGTAGGTCATTTCGAAGATAGTCGGTAGTTTTAAGGATGGCAAACTACTGTATTTAACACGAGCTTCTATTCTAACCCTGATTTTTCACAAGAATTTATCCACAAGAACTCTGTAAGGACAGTGTACTTGAAAGTGAAACTTTTTACAGTCAAATTGTTCTTTTTGTTTGGGTTATTAAATTATGATAGGACTACTTAGAAAAGTTCGTTCAGTTTTTAACCAAAAATTGAAAACTTTTGTTCTGTACATCTTGGTGCTTTGTGGGGGCATTGTTTTTCAGCCTCAATTTTTAGACTGTTCTGATCTTACTGTACTTGAAGGGAGGAAATTTACGTTTGTTGGTGGAATATATATATTTTTGCTTTGATATTAGTATTTTAGTATTTAGAGCAAAGATTTTCATTAATGTGTGTCAGGTATTCTGTTTGTATTGAAAACCTTAAATAAATGCTATAAAAATTTTTGAAATCTTATGAGTTTTTGCTGTCAGTAATGGGCTGAAAGGCGTCAGAAGAATAAAAATCCTTGAACTCTTCATTTTTACGTCATCTGTAACTTAACTGACTCATTTTTTACACTTCTGGGTTTTTTTGTAACTGGCATTATCATTAAGTAAAACATTTCAGTTAAAATTGAAATTGCTGCCATTGTTACGAACATTTTTAAATTGCTATCAAGTAGCCAAGAAATAATGTCTCTTTTCTACCAACCTACTTTGTACAAACATAATCAAGCCACCCACCCATTTCCTTATCCTGGAAGGTTTTTAAGAGGGGGAGAAGTGGAGGTGACCATCTGACCTTTTTAGGTCTAACTACAGTAACCCAGGGGTTCTTAACCTGAGGTTTCATGCATGGCTTTCAAGATGTCCTGCATTTTCTGTAATTGTATACAATATTGTGAGTTTTTAAAATTTGGCAGGCACCATCATGTTCTTCTGATTGTAATGCATCTTGGCCCAAAAAGGTTAAGGAGTACTGATTTAGTCAGTCAGACCTTGAGTAGCACTGGCTTTGAAGAAAAAGCAAAGGAAAGATCTTTATAATGCTGGGCAATAAAAATGTGAATGTGTGCCAGCATCTTGATTAGAATCCTCTTAAAAAGATAACGTTGCATATGAACTGGTAGGTTTTAGCCAGTATATTATGTGAGGTGAAGAAGCTCACTTTTCTGTTATCATAGAATTTGTATTTATTTGGCAAATAGTTGGCAGGCTTTTAATAGCTTTTCACCTTGCCAATGAATACCTGGAAGTTAAGAAAAAAATTCTTCTGACATATCATAAAGTATTTTTTAGACATACATATGTTCAAGGAATTTGTACACTTGTAATTTTAATCTCCAAAATCATTGAGGGTTGAAAGAAACAAAATATATATATAAATTTTAAGTATAAGTATACTGAGTATAAAAGTATAAGTAGACTGAGTATAAAAATTTTAAGTGCTGTTGAGTATAAGGGTACCATATTTGATTGACTTGTGGTTCTTGCTGATTATTGGTATATACAGTAGGAGAACTCGTATACCATGTTTAACTTTTAGCATCTTCCTGTTGTTCTTCCCAGCATATCTTAAAAATTAAGGTAGCATGCAATGCAGGGAAAGGAGTTTTACGGAATTAAAAGACCCTACTTAGGAAAGGGGAAATCCACTTAAACTTCATCTGTACCTAAAAATTTGAGATTAAGACTTCGAACTGTATCGATTTTTAGGGCCATAAATTCCTAATAGTTTCATTTAAAAATAGGTTGGGGGTAGTGTCTAGGTGGTTTGGTCAGTTGAGCATCCAACTTCAGCTTGGGTCATGATCTCACTTTGTTAGTTCCAGCCCCACATTGGGCTTGCTGCTGTCAGTGCAGAGCCAGCTTTGGATCCTCTGTCCCCCTCTCTCTGCCCCTCCCCCACTCCCACTGTCTCAATAAAAAAAGATTTAAAAAATAAAGTAAAATAGGTTAGGAGTAATTCTTTATTTTCATAGTTAAGGTTTATTTTGAGAGTGCGCACATGCATGAGCAAGGGAAGGGCAGAGAGGGAGAGAGAGAATCAGAGGCAGGCTCTGCACAGATAACGTAGAGCTCCATCGGGCTCAATCTCACAAACTGAGATCAGGACCTAAACGGAGATCAAGAGTCAGATGCTTAACCCACTAAGCCACCCAGACACCCCCAGGGGTAACTTTTTTTTAAATATGAGTAGAACAATAAGAGTTTTCTGTGGTCTTAAAATAGATCTTAATAACTAAAGCAGTTAGAGTATCTTCACCACTTATTTGCTTTTACTATTTATTTAGGTAGCCTTTAAAATACTTGTTAAAATATTTGCAAGAACATGGTTGAAGTAAAATAATATGAATAGAAAGTTCTTGACTGGTAATATCAAAACTTCATAGGCACCTTAAATTTTTTTCTTTATTTACAGTAATCTATGCCAGCAATTATGACAATGTTAGCAGACCATGCAGCTCGTCAGCTGCTCGATTTCAGCCAAAAACTGGATATCAACCTTCTAGACAATGTGGTGAATTGCTTATACCATGGAGAAGGAGCCCAGGTAAAGTAGCTGATCAAAACTTTATAACATTCTTGTAGTATAATGAAGTTGTTCATTTAGAATTAGATTTTAAATTATTACCTTTTTAAAAAGTGTTCCATAGTTTGTATTAACTTGTAAGTATAAAAAAGTGTTCCATAGTTTGTATTAACTTGTAAGTATATATCAACCAATGAGAAGTGATCTGGAGAAATTGCAGTATATTTTGACATGGTTAGAGTGAGATATTTTGGAATATTATACTCGTTCTATCTTTCAGAAACCTTTACCGCCATTTAATGAAAGACCCCCCATTTAAAATATTTATTAAATGCTTTGTAGATATAAAGGCTGTACATATTTTATGTGTGTAATATATTTGGAGTAAGGATTCTTGTATTTTTGAAATATGTAAATTACAGAAGTACTTCACAGGTAAAACTTGTTTTAAAATTCCCAACAATACAGAGCATCTTAAGTTATTTGAATTTAAGACTTGTAAAAGTGGTACTGTTAATGTAGGTAGTTATCTTACATATCCATGCTTTGAACAGTTGAAGGTTTGGGGATTTTTTTTGTTAAAAACACCCAGTTGAAAGAAAGACGAGAGAGGAATGTTCATAAATGTTTTAATTGTTTTACGTTACAAGAAATTAGGCAATCTTGAATCTTCACTGGAATTAATCACAAAGAGTTTTAAATCAGTAAAGTTTTCTGTTGTTGGATTTAAGTCTTTTAAGGTGATGTAACAAATATTAGTACAATTTTGTTGCCAAAACATTATGTTTCTAGTAGATAATGTCTAGTAGTTTTGAAGTTACTTATGTTCAAGAGATTAGTTTATATTTGTGTAGTTAAATCCTGACTACTATCATAACTTTACAAACCTGAAAGGTAGAAATTCTTTCTTTTATGGACAGTATGAAAAACAGGATGTATAAGTACCAGCCTATGCATAAGTATTTCCATTTCTTTTTGAAATCTAACATTTGTGGTTTCACTGTGTATAATAAAGAGAAAATTTAAAAAGGGGGCCATGAAAGTTGTATGAGCAGTAAAAACTATTCTGCAGACTTTGTAATAAGCTTGTTGGTCCAGTTTTATAACTCCTAGGGGCTTTTGGTCAGCATTCTTGTCTCCAAAAGTCTTCCTGAAAAGGTTATTCCATCCTTACCATGTAGTTGTTTCTTTGTGCTGTGCATTCACTGTGGAGCTTTAAGCTTCATTTCATTCTAACATGCACGTATGGAAAGCAGCTGCTTTTGGAAGAAAGTATGGAAGTAAGGTTGGGCTCAACTTTGAATGTATTCGAAGCACAAGTCTTGTCGCCTTTAGGAAGATGGGCATTTAATTTTGTCACGTTGCTCAGCTGCTACTGCTGTTTAAATCTTTGTTGTTTTTTAACATGGCTCACAACATCTAAAACTGTGATGGATAAACAAAGAGACCGGTGTTTTTCTAGGCTTAAAACTAAGAAGTAGCAGTAATTTTTTTTTTTTTTTTTTTTTTTTTTTTATCATGAAGAACATATTGGTACTGGGATACCTGGCTGGTTCCGTTGAGTTTAAGCCCCATGCTGGGTGTAGAGATTACTAAAAAAATAAAGATAAATACGTATCAGAGGTGATGCCACTTTTAGTAATGTTTCACAGTATTGAGAGTTAATGATTTGTTTTAAATTTGACTTTTGAGTAAAATGTAGGCTTAGAAAAGTTTTCATATTTTCTAATTTTTTTCTTTCTTTCTTTCTTTCTTTTTTTTTTTTTGGAGAGAGAGAGTGAGAGTAGGACAGGGATAGAGAGAGGGAGACTGAGAATCCCAACCTGGCTATCAGCACAGAGCCCGACTTGGGGCTCAAATAAACCATGAGATCTCAACCTGAGCTGAAATAGAGAGTTGGACACTTCTGAGCCAACTGGACACCAACTGAGCCACCCAGGCACCCTTAAATTTTCTATTTATCAAGGCAAAATAAACTTTCCCCAAAATAAGAATTTTATGTTTAGTTATATCATAAGATGAATAGGTTGCATAAAGATAATTGCAAACTGTAACATTGTAGATAAGGAAATGGAGGCTGAGAGCTTAAAGTCAGCTGAGAACTTTTTTCTAAAAGTCATGTTTTTTAAATTCTAGTTCAGTGTATTTTACATGTGCCACCTTTTGAGGGTCTTATTTTGAATAAAAAGAAGCATAAAGCTGTTGTGGAAAACATGTTTTTAGTGATAGAATCTTGATTTTAGTCCAGTAAGGTTTCTAGTCACTACTCTAGAGTCTCAGCCACAAGGTTACCAACTTACTGAAGACAAAGATAGTGGGGTTTGTAAAACCACCTGTTACAGTACCTGATACTTACAAGGCATTCTATTTAAAAGGTACTTTGGGAAGTATAATGAAGATTTACCATATGTGATGTAAACTCATTGTGTTTTTGTTTTGTTTTGTTTTTTTAATTTTTTTTTAACGTTTTTATTTTTGAGACAACATGAGCAGGGGAGGGGCAGAAAGAGAGAGGGAGACACAGAATCTGAAGTAGGCTCCAGGCTCTGAGCTGTCAGCACAGAGCCCAACGCAGGGCTCGAACTCACAGACTGTGAGATCATGACCTGAGTTGAAGTCGGACACTCAACCGACTGAGCCACCCAGGCACCCCTAAACTCATTGTTTTAAAATACAGTAAGGTTTCTTAATTTTTTCCAGTTTCAAAATAATGTACTAAAAAATGGCAACCAAAGGACTACATAAAAGTATTTTTCTATTTTTAGCCAAGTTAGGCAGCCAGGGGGGAAAAGATATATAGAAGAGTTGGGTGTTTTCTCCAGTATTGTGTGAGGTGACTTGAACTCAATCTATTGCTTAGCAACTAAAATACTTTCACCATTCAGTAAGTAACAGGGAGAGAACAAATTTTCTCTTCCTTTAGTTGCCTTTTTCTTTTTTAGCTCCTTTTGGAGTTTTAACTTAATAAAAAAATATTATAGAAGGATAGTGTGGTTGGGGCAAAATTAAGACCCTAAGATGCAAATACTAGAAATAACTTCAAGAGAGTAAAATGACCACTAAAAGGAAGGGACATGATTTATGCAGAGTTTTAATGAATGGTTAGTAGTGTAGGGAGTATTCACTACGTGCACAATGGTCATCACTTCAAAAGTTCTGACAGTATCTTAACAAAATATTATTAGGCATGGATCTTTGGTATTCTTATTCTCTTGATATTTGTTACTATTTTATGTGCAAGACTATAACTAGTTAGAAATGAATAGATCTAGTTAGATGCTCTCAGGGAGAGAATCAAAACATTTCTAAAGTGTGCTTTGGCCCTAGATAACTCAGTTCACTATTCTTTTAGCTTTTTGTCATCATATAGCATAATTATAACTCCATAAAACTATTAGTCCCTTAATGAAGTCAGATCCAAAATACTTACATAATAAGAATTTATACTCTGGCTCTAACCCAATGTATATTTTTAGGTTGGAACCCAGGCAACTGGTTTTCCTTCCAAGTTACATGGTAGTTCTGGTGGTGGTGTCAAGGTGCAAAACCACTACTTAACATAGTTGGGTGTATATTTCTCAGTTCTTCTAAACAGTAAGCAGTGTCTATTGCTGATTGGGCGGTAGGGAAAATCACTGTATTTGCTACCTCAGGAAAATAATGCTTAACATTAAAGCCAAAATAAGGAGCATGATTTTTTTTCTTCTGTAAGTTTGAATAAAAGCTAAGTTAAAGAAGATTATGAGGTGTTGGTCAGAGAAGGTTCCAATTGGAAGGCTTCTTTTCCCCTTTTTGATGCCTGCTTATAAACTCTTAACCAAGTTGAATCAATCTGACAAAAAGGTAATTGACATTCTTTTTTTTTTTTTTTTTAAATATTTATTTATTTTTGAGAGACAGAGTAAGACAAAGTGAGAGTGGGGGAGGGGCAGAGAGAGAGGGAGACACAGCATTGGAAACAGGCTCCAGGCTCTGAGCTGTCAGCACAGAGCCCGATGTGGGGCTTGAACCCACAGACCGTGAGATCATGACCTGAGCCGAAGTCGGACGCCCAACCAACTGAGCCACCCAGGCGCCCCAGTAATTGACATTCTAAAGCCATCAAACTTTTTGATTTCATGTGTTAGAAACAGGTAAGAGGTAATTAGGGAGGATCCAGTTCAGCTACAAAACTGCCTTTAAAGGTCAAAAGATTAAGCTCTTCTTGAAAAAAAATCAGAATTAACAGCCTTTGGTAAAATGTATTCATCTCCTGAAAAACTATAATGATTAAAATGAAGATACATAGTATCAATATGGCGAGATCTCAAACTCCATTGTCAGTCATACCTTGCAATAAAACTGAAGGAAAGTGTCAAATGAAAAGAGCAAATTGTAGGATTTTTATAGTATGTTATTTATGTAAAATTTAGTGACCACACAACTGTATTGTTTATGAAATTTATACGCATGCTGTGAAGACATGGACAGAAAAAGACCCCAAATTCATGAAAGTGATTACCTCTACAGAAGGAACAAAGGAAAGAAATGGCATTGGAGAAAGGTATAAAGGTGATTGCCAAAAGTTTTAGATCTTCTACATTTAAAAGAAAAACAGATACAAGTAAAACAAAATGTCAGTATTTATTCTAGATCATGGCTATATACTAGGTTTTTACTATTTCTGGGTTTGTATTGTAAAGATAATAAAACGAAGTTTTTGAAATAAGCTCGGATTTAATATGACATTTAGAGGAATTTGAGAGAGTGTAAAACAGATGTATTTACCATAAACTTAGACTTTTTAAAAAGGGTTTAAGGATCTTCATGTTTTATATATATCTATAGGTATTTGAGGTTTGTGGCCTTACTTAGACCTAGTTTTTTTCAGTCTTCCTATGAGATCTATTTTTATAGTAAAGTTTGTTAGAGGTATCTTGGTAACTTGTAAGGCAGAGTGTACCATTACATAATTTATCTAAGTATCTGAATTTTTATATGTTGCTTTTGGTTGATTGTAAATGCTGAGAACTCATTTACATTAGTCTTTGTTAGCATTGGTTGAACTTAAGATCCGTTTTGAGGATACCAAATAAAGTAGATTGCAAAAAAAAAAAAACCTATTGTTTCAAAGGGGTGAATATTCCCATTTTAAACTGAAATTTGGGATGACTAGGTGGTTCAGTTCTGCTCAGTTCATGATCTCATGGTTTGCTTTGTGAGTTCAAGCCCCACATCGGGCTCTGTGCTGACAGCGCTGAGCCGGCTTGGGATTCTCCCTCTCCCTTCCCCCATCCCCTCTCAAAATAAATGAATTAATTTTAAAAAAAGAAATTGGATTTTAAGAGTGATAATGGACATATTTATTTGTATATGGACTCATTAATTTCTTGTGTTTCAGAAAGTTAATAGAGTCACTGTCCCATTGGGATTTGTGCCTTGCTCGGTACCATTTTAATGAATGATTAAAAAGAACGAGTGAGCTTAAAATTATTTTCATGTAATATTTTAGCAAAGAATGGCTCAAGAAGTACTGACACATTTAAAGGAGCATCCTGATGCATGGACAAGAGTCGACACAATTTTGGAATTTTCACAGAATATGAACACGAAAGTAAGCAAGTGGTGGTTTTAAAATCCATTATTTCTTCTTTTCTTCCAGTCATAAACTTTGAGGAAGGTATCTCATTTTTAGTATTAGTGTTTGTTATCTCAAACATTTAATATTGTTAACTTATTTCAAAATTTAGTCTTAAACATAGAATTAATTCTTGCAAATAGTCCTAAGAATTATGAATGAAGTTTTGTAATTGGGACTAGAATGCAAGGTGGCTTTTTTTTGGTTGTTTTTTGTTTTTGTTTTTAGAATATGTATACAGATCTAAGTAGCATAAATTCTGGATGTTATTCAGATATGAAACATAACATCAGAGGAATTTTGGGCAAGTAATCAATATAATACAGGTTAGGCACCTCCAACACGAAGTTGTGTGGGCAGCAATAAAACCCTGCTCCATGGTAGCAATGCTCTTAATGGGACAGCACTCAGTTTTTATTTGCAATTGAAAAATGTTATAATTTGGGTCCTTTTTTCCTAGTTTGAACAGAAGGGTTGATCAAAATGTGTTTTGACTGTTTTAGGCTTGATGATTCACACTTCTCTTTAAACTGCCTTGAAGTAATAAAATACCATGCATGGCATTCTGTTTAATACACACAAGATTTCCACTTGGTATACATTGTGTTAAAACAGAAAATAGCCATTTTCACATCTGTTTCTGAAATCAGACTGTATTAATTAACAGTTTTAAAATATTGATTAGTTTTGACATCTTGTAAATTTTAGAGCAAAAATACAGTCCAGAACTTCCTCAAAGTGCTAACCTTAAGTAACATAATAGTGTTTGCCTGTTTGCTTGCCTGGTAAATTTTGCTTTTTATACTGACAGACATTACTAATGTTTAAGTTGATTTATCAACAGTATTTTTAAAAACTCAAATTTGTCTTGTGAAAAATGAGATGATTAGAGGAACAGAAAGAAAGCAACAGGTAAAGAATTCTTCAATTTACATAAATTACAAATGATTTGGTGCTAAATTTATGCACTATGACATTTGGCTTTTATGCAATCATTTTTTTTTCTTTAAAGATGTTAACACTACCTGATATTAATCATAATGTTCCATTATGTTGATTGCTTGTAATAGGAAGAAAAGGGGTGTCTTCCTGTGCAACTGACACAGCTAGGCTTTGACGGCAGGCCTCCACAAGGTCTACCCTTTTGATTCCCTTTAACTGAATTCTGTTCATCAATTGTTTTTGTTTCATGGGCGGTGGGAGGGGAAAGGGGAATTCAATGCATAAAATAAGTATTTCTAAGGGCTCAGTAGAAATTTCTACCATAGGGATCATTTCATGCATTTATTTTTTCATTTAGTCTTTGCTGTTATCTGTCCCTCATCTTCATAACTCAGCAGTGGATTTCTCAGGTCCTGAGATGTGACGCAGATACGTAAATAATTCTTTTGAATGATGTTTGGATTATTTATCAATATCTCCAAAGTAGTCTTTTACTATTGGCCCCCAGATTTGGCTAACACTTAAGATTTTTAATCAAAATACTCTTATTTCAAAAAAATGTGGGTTCTCTTCATATGTAGAGTCTTAAGGTCTAGGAGAGATTCGGTTTTGGGATATTATGATGATCTTTGTATCCCTTTGACTTGTGAAAGCTTTTATTGGGCTTAACTGCTTCAGCCAGGAGGGCAGAATGAGGAAAATATGAATTGTATCCTCCGCAAGCTTATGCTTTCTTTTTACAGTTGGGGAAAGGACTTAGAGGTTAGTAAATAGGTAACTTAGGTAACAAAGTAGCAAACATAAAGGAGGCAGAGTAATAGCCTTCAATTAAAAAGTGTAAGCTGGAAAATATGGGCTAAATAGGACAAAGTTAAGAGATTTTGCTTCTTCCTGGTATATTTATGGTGGATTTTTAGTTTTTTAAAGATCTTTTTAATTGCTTGAGAATTAACAATATTCCATGTAGTAAGAAGTGCATTGTTTTGACTTAGCAAAACGTTGACAGTCTGATTTCGTATCTAGAAAATTAAAGTTTTTAGGGTAGTATGTTCTTAAAAGTTAATTTAAAATTTCAGTCAGAATGTCACCTTTTTTTGCCTATTTTTCTGAGGTCTAGACCTATAAAGGAATTATAAATGAACAGGATAGAAAGTTTCCCTATTTACTGCTGATTATGAAACCCTTTAATGGTATCAAATTTGTAATTTCAGAATTTTGCTTTGGCTTTTTTATTTTGGAAGTCTTTTTAAGGAATGTTCTGCAAATGTAGGATTTTAGTTGAAATGGCAAAATTTTCTTGAAAAGTATGAAATAAAAAGAAAGAAAACAGCAAAAACGTTTACTATTTGAGCACAATGTAGTTTGGGACAGTCTATATTGTGCTTTGGATAAAATTAGCATTCACATGATCCCTTTGGTTGAAATACTAATGCTCCTATTTTATTGTGTGATGACTAACCATTTTAAAGATGAACTCTTATTCTCAGCCAAAACTTGCAATCTGAGGTTATATGTCTATATATGAATGAGTTTATCTTTCAGGTATTATAACTAATTCTTCCCTAATTCAACCAGTTGAGACGTACCACAACAGTTTGGTCCCTTTTCTTCCTCCTGTCTATCCACACTAATTGGTCATGGTAATAATTTTGTGTAGTAACTTGTATAGCATTATAAATTGTTGTGAACATTGTTGACTATTTAGAGTGAGTAATGAGCAGGAGGGACAAAATGGCTTGAAAGTGGTATCTGTATTTATTAACTTACTTATATTTTTAGTAATGACTTTTATATTTAGGAAGGAATACCTGAAAGATAAATACAGATTGCAACATGCGTTTGTGTATTATTTTTGACTGTGCACAAAAGTTTATCTTTAAATTAGTAGAAATAGCAACTGTAAGGGTGGGATTAAAATTGAAAATTAAACCCTTGGGCTGTCTTGCTGCTCCTTAAGTAACACACCAGTGATGTTTGTAAACACTTTCTATAAAAAGTATCTGTGACAATACTTTAATACTTGGCCAAGAGCTTACAACTCCTAGAGGATGGTAGGGAGCTTGAGAGCATCCAAGCTGCTAAATTCTTAGGAGCCTGGTCGTGTTAAAGTACGTGAGCCTATGAGCAGTCATTTATGCTGTGAATTCATATCTGGCTGCTACTTTTCCTTCTACAGATAAGCCCATTTGGCTGCTAAAGGGCTTTTTATTTGGTTCTTCCTCCTGGTGTGAGCATGTATAAACAGCAGGACATTAAATAGAGTAGTAAACAATAAAATGAGGAAAATGCATGAAAACTCAGTATATGGGTGAATAGATCCTTGTTTAATATATGTAATTAAACTTGGTAGCATAATGTTTTTGAAACTTTAGATGTAAATGTGTGAATGTCTGTCCATTTGTGAATCCTGAAAATTGCCAGTCTTATAGCAATATGTTCACATGGTTCTATTCTCCAATTTTCAGTATTATGGACTACAAATTTTGGAAAATGTGATAAAAACAAGATGGAAGATTCTTCCGAGGAACCAGTGTGAAGGTAGGAAAATGCTTTGAAGAATTGTAAATCCAGAATTTTATTATTTTTGGCATTTGTATTATAGTTGAATATCAGATGGGGGATTGTTAAATCTTTAGTAGTTATTATGCTTTAATGGAGATTATGGCTTTCGTCATGTAGCAAAGCAGGGGGAGGAATTAGTTTACCTTTTGGGGGAAAGAGGAGGCCAAAGCGGTTGAACTGTTTACAATAAGTACCGTGATAAAAAGTATATATCAACTTCTAGTTAATTGGGACCATGTTTGAAGTGAGTGAAATTTGAATGTGTGTTCTTATACATGGGTTTAAGTTTGCCAAATGGTAACTGACCAGTGATAAGTACTGTAAAAGCAAAGGAAAAACGAAATTTTAAAAGTCACAAGGCTTTACCTTGGAAATTCTGGGCGAGCGCTAGAAGATATGGACTTCTAACTTAAGGAAAGAAAAGAAAATTAGGATGTGATGATGCTTGCTATTCATATTTAACTTTTGCCTTTGTACTGTCTCAGTAACAGTCCTGTTTAAGAAACTTGGGGCAAGCTTAATCTCTTGGAGTATATTGATGTAGTTACTTCCAGTTTTCATATACTGCCTCTGTTACCTACTTTAGATCCCTTGTTAACCTCTGAAAAATATATAAGTACAAGCCTGAACTTTATAATGGGGAGTATGCTACTACTGGTGGCGGTTTTTTCTATTAAAACCAGTCTCCTGTCTTGGACTGTTGATCTTTAATATGTCTTTTTTCACTTGCTTTTTCATGTTTTTTTTATGGTGGAATAATGACCTGGATTTACTCAGCTGGTCTTTCTCTAGAAACCTGACATCTTTCTGGCATGTTTATAGGTGAATAAGACAGTTTTTAATGGCAGTGTCCTTAATGTACCATAAGCCATAGAGTAAGAATGAGAGTACAGGGGGAAATACTGCCTTCAAAAAAAGGTTCCTATTTTTTAAAATATTTTATTTGGGGTTGAAACTATTTTAGATCATGTTGTGTGACCTCAGAAGTTAGTAAGTCCAGTTTGTTTGGACCAAATAGATCCTTCATATCTCGTCACTGCCCTTTAGGGATCTTCGGAGCACTTCTCGTTCCTTTGCTGCTGTTAAGTCCCTCTTTTGTTTCTAAACACATAGTCCTCTGCCTCTTACCACATAAGGATTGCACTAGATGATTCTTCGACATTTTTCTGACTTTAAAATGAAACAATTTATAATGATACTAGCTGATCATGGTTCTCCATGAAAAAATTTCTCCATGAAAAAATTGGAGGCTAAAGGGTTCCCTGAGGATTTGACATTTTTAGCCTTCTGCATGAATGAGAGCAGTAGTAAGTTTTGGTTTTTATCATAAAGTCCCAGTGCTTCTCATGTTTATGCGTGTCAGATGTGCACATACTCCAGGGTGTGTAAAACTGTTTACTTTTGAAAACCTGTCACGTTTGAAGAAACCGGAGAGAGACATGGTGATTATTCTGCCTGTAACATTTCTAGACAAAAGAATATTATTAAGAAAATTGAAGTGAATATATATTTACAGTATTATACTGTATATAATTTTTTAAATGCACATATGAATGGACCCATCCACTTCAAGCCTGTGTTGTTCAAAGGTCAGCTGTTATCTATAAAACGATTTATCAGGGGCACATGGTTGGCTTAGTCAGTTGAGCATTTGACAGTTTTGGCTCAAGACATGATCCCAGAATCATGGGATGGACCCTGGAGTTGGGCTCTGCATTGAGCATGGAGCCTGCTTAAGATTCTCTCTCCCAAGGTTCCTGGGTGGCTCAGTCAGTTAAGTGTCTGACTCTTGATTTTGGCTCAGATTGTGATCTGACAGTTCATGAGTTGGAGCCCCATGTTGGGGTCTGCACTGACAGTGCCGAGCCTGCTTGGGATTCTCTCCCCCTCTCTCTACCCCTCCCCACTCATGCTCACTCTCTAATTGAATAAATAAAATAAAAAACCTCTCCCTCTGCCCCCCCCTTGCATGTGTGCTCTCTAAAATAATAAAGATTTATCAGAATCCCCTTTCCCCTGGTATTTCTCTTAAAGACTAATGATAACGATTAAGTGGGATCTAAACTTTATAAAAACCACTCATGATGGTTACCATTGTCAGTGAGGTCATTACATGGAGGAAAAAGTGGTATAACTTCTAGGATCTTTCACAGGCTTGTTGGAAGAGCATGTAATGTGCCTCCCAGAGAATGTGAATTCCAAATTTAAATAGGCAACAACAACTTTGCATGATGCATTTAGTGTGATCGTGTTTTTAAAGTGAAACATTGAGGGGGAAATTCAGTACTCTCTGAATTTTATAATTAATTTAAACGTTGTCAATCCTGGTAGGGTTCTCCAGTCTTAAGCTTTCTTATCCCCCAAAGTACACTAAGTTTTCTGAATGTTACTTTTATTTCATCTTTAAGTAACTTAAGTATTGGGAATAAGTTTGTGTAACCCCCAAAATAATGTATATTCTTTTTATCTACAACTGTCATGTTTTTTAAAGCTGTTGTCTCCACTTGGTAGCTATTCCTTGTCCATCTTGCTTAGCATATATATTTATTTACCTAGTACATATATTGTGTTTCTGCTTAGTACAAAGCATTAGTTGGTATTAAGTCTATGTAAATGTATCCCTATACCAACATGCAGTAGTTGGGAAGATATAGAAAAGTTAAATAAGGTATATATAATGAGTGCTACTCTCACTATAAAAGAAGGGGATGATGATCAGGTTGAGCCCTTTAAACCTCTCCTTCATGTAAATGGCAGTATTTTAAAGGAAGAAAACATTTGCACAGACAGCAAGCCAAAATAACTTCTACATTTTTCCAAACTAGTTTTTTTTGTTTATGTTTGTTTGTTTTGAGAGAGAGAGAGAGTGCCTGAGCTATGGAGGGGTAGAGAGAGAGAATTCCCCAAGCAGGCTCCGTGCTGTCAGTGCAGAACCCACAGAGACTGACAACGGGGCTCAGTCTCAACAACCATGAGATGATGACCTGAACCAAAATCAACAGCTGGATGCCTAACTGACTGAGCCACCCAGGCGCCCCAAAGAATTTTTGTTTCAATTAAAATTTTTTTATTGAAGTAAAATTGACACACAGTTTCAGGTGTACAATGTAATGCCATGCTCACCATAAGTGTAGCTTCCATTTGTCACCATACAATGCTGTTATAATATCATTGACTGTATTTTCTATGCTGTACCTTTCATCCCTATGATTTATTCCTTTCATACTGGAAACCTGTACATCCCAGTCCCCTTCAGCGCCCCCCCCCTTTTTTTTAGTGTTTTATTCTTCATTTTTGAGAGAGAGCATGAGCAGAGGAGGGGCAGAGAGAGAGGGAGACACAGAATCTGAAGCAACTCCAGGCTCTCAGCTGTCAACATAGAGCCTGACGCGGGGCTTAAACTCACGAACCGCAAGATCATGACCTGAGCTGAAGTCAGACGTTTAACCAACTGAGCCACCCAGATGCCCCACCCCTTCACCCCTTTACCCCTTTTGCTTCCGTGTAACCATCTGTCCTCTAGGTAGCACTAGTTTTCTCTTTATATATGGGTATGTTTCTGCTTTGTTTTGTTGGTTTATTTTGTTCCTTAGGTTCTGCATATAAATTAAATCATATGGTATTTTGTCCTTTTCTGACTTAGTTCACTTAGCATTTTACCTTCAAGAACTCATTCTTTTTTGTGGCTGAGTAATAATCCTTTGTGTGTGTGTGTGTATTTAACCCCACATCTTTGTCCATTCATCTGTCGATGAGCACTTAGGTTGCTTCCGCATCTTGCCTATTGGAATTAATTGCTGCAATAAACATAGGGGTGCATAGACCTTGTGAATTTGTGTTTCCATTTGAGTAAATCCGTGGTAGTAGAATTACTGGATCATACAGTATTTCTGTATGTAAGTTTTTGAGGAACCTGAACATACTTTTTTCCACAGTGGCTGCACCAGTTTACATTCCTACCAACCATGCAAGAGGGTTCTTTTTTTTCCATATCCTTGCTGTGGATGATTATTTCTTGTGTTTTTAATTCTACCATTCTGACAGATGTAAGATGATCTCTCATTGTGGTTTTGGTTTGCATTTTCCTAATGATTAGTGATGTTGAGTATCTTTTCATGTGTTTGTTTGCCATCTGTATGTCTTCTTTGGAAAAATAACTATTCAAGTCCTCTGCCCGTTTTTAATCAGATTATATGGGGGATTTTTTGATATTGAGTTGCAGGCTTTTATGTATTTTTGATGTTAACCCCTTATTGGATAGATCATTGGCAAATATCTTCTCCCATTCAATAGGTTGCCTTGTTTTGTTGATGGTTTCCTTTGCTATGCAAAGTTCTTTTATTTTGGTGTAGTCCCAATAGTTTAATTGTGGTTTTGTTTCTTTTGCCTGAGGAGACACCTGTGCTAGGTCTAAGAGATTACTGCCTATGTTTTCTTCTAGGAGTTTTAGATTCATGTCTCATATTTAGGTGTAACTCTCTTTTAAGGTGTGTGTGTGTGTGCGCGCGTGTGCGCGCGCGCGGTGTAATAAGAAAGGGGTATAATTTCATTCTTTTGCATGTAGCTGTCCAGTTCTCCCAACACCCATTTGTTGAAGAGACTGGTTGCTAGACACTGAAGTAATTAAAGGTACACTAGGATTGTTAGTGATGTTGATTATCTGGG
This sequence comes from Panthera leo, assembly GCF_018350215.1. Lineage (NCBI taxonomy): Eukaryota > Metazoa > Chordata > Mammalia > Carnivora > Felidae > Panthera > Panthera leo. Next base: position 79,359,008 of record NC_056681.1, on the reverse strand, counting down.
CTGCACATCAACATGAATTTTTCCAGCTAACCCTCCTCCTTTTTTAAAAATAATGTTTGCATTTGGATTAGAAAATTCTAATTAGAATTAGAAATTCTAATTTGATCCTCCCTGGGGAAAAAAATTTATCTGTATAAAGATAGCCTTATGTTTTGTTTTCTTTTGTTTTGTTTTGTTTTGAACCAGAGGATCATGATTTAATCTGTTAAGGCATATGGCTTACATGTCCTTTCATTTCATGAGATAAGAACTTACTATAGTTGAAAAGTCATGGTCAATTTATGAGTAGTCCCAAGTGATAAAGTCATAATTGGACATTTTGAAAGTTTGGGTGCTTAATTAAAGGTAGTTGGGCAATTAAGTTCCTGAGTTGTGTACTTCTGTGTTTTAATTTGAGTAAGTTGACAAATCCAGTTACCCAAAAGATTTTTACTCAGTGCCCTTCCTATGGAATGAGGCATATGGTACATTTATTTGTTTGTTTTAAGTTTATTTATTTTGAGAGAGCAGAGGAGGGGAGGAGAGAAAGGATCCCAAGCAGGCTCCGTGCTCCCCATGCAGAGCCTGAACCAGGGCTTGGACTCACAAACTGTGAGATTGTGGCCTGAGCCAAAACCCAGAACCGGACACTTAACCGACTGAACCACCCAGGTGCCCCCATGGTACAATTATTAGTATGATCTTTATGCAAAATATTTTACTCCTCTGAATCTTGACTGCTTTGCAACCATTTTGGGATATGATAGAAAAGGTAATGTGTATAAAGCCCCTGGGCCCTTCTAGGTGCTAGGTATGAATAAACATCCGGCATGTGTTTCGCCAGTCTCTTTCCACAAAAATGTATTCGTTTCACCAAATAACCTTGAAATTTCTGCAGTAGCTTCCTAACTAGGCTCCTTAATACCTACTTTTGTGTGTCCCCTATATTTACCACAAAGGATTTTACCATGTTTCGTTTATCATTTTCCCAAACAAGGGATTTTAGTGCAGAGAATTGAGGGGGTTGGTAAGGCCAGGAGAGGGCCATTGAGGTAACTCAGATGTTAGTAAACACAGGAAGCAGCTACTAACCTTAGGGAAGGGGGAACAAAAGGAAAGAAATGGTTATCAAAACCTAGAAGCTGTTCACTTATACAATTTGATAAGAAGTTTGACTTAAGCATATGCCCATGAAACCACCACTGTAATCAAGGTCTTCATCTTTGTGATTGCCTTCTTTTTTACCCTTCCTCCTCCCCAGTCTTTCTGTCACTTACTTGATTAGCTGGAGTAGAATGGCTGGATAATATGGTAGGTGCATGTTTAACTGCCAAACTATATTCCAAAATAGTTGTATCATTTTACATTCTCACTAGCAGTACAGTTGACCCGTGAACAGTGTGTGTGAGGGGTTAGGGAAGCTGACCCCCTGGCAATCACATATCTGTGCAAAACTTTTGATCCCCCAGAATTTAACTACTAATAGCCTACTGTGTGTTGCCTCATTGATAACAGTTGATGAATACATATTTTGTATATTATATGTGTTTTATACTGTATTAAAGTAAGCTAGAGAAAAGTGTTAAAATCATAAGGAGAGTACATTTACAGTACTGTACTGTATTTACCTAAAAAACCCACGTATAAGGGGATCTGTGTGGCCAAACCTGCGTTGTTCAAGGGTCAACTGTAATCAATGAATCTTAAATATAACAGTTGTTTTGTGATAAAATATACATAAAGTATACATAACCATTTTAAGTGTGTAGTTCAGTGTTTGTAAATACATTCATAATATTGTACAACCATTATCACTATCAATCTCTAAAGTTTTCTCATCCCAAATTGAAACCCTACCCATTAAACATGAGCTCTCCCATTATACTGTCTCCCCAATCTCTGTTAACTACTTAACTACTGTTATGCTATCTGTCTCTGTGAATTGCTTATTCTAAGTAACTCCTGTAGGTACAATCATTTTTATGTGTGTCTGGTTAACATCACTTAGCACATGTTTCCAAGGTTTGTCCATGTTACAGCCTTCGATATCTGAATTTCATTTTTTTAATGACTGAATAATATTCTTTTGTAGTCTATACCACATTTTTATTGGTTCATCTGTGGGTGGGTGTTTGGGTTGTTTCCATCTTTTGCCCATTATAAATAATGATGCTATAAATGTAATAAAATTTAAATTCCTTATATATCGTTTATAGTTCTTGTTCAATATCTGAGGCCATAAAACCCTTTTAAGAGTGATCAATGTTCTGGGGTACCTGGGTGGCTCGATCAGTTAAGCTTTGGACTTTGGCTCAGGTCATGATCTCATGGTTCAGTTCATGAGCTCAAGCCCCATGTCAGGCTCCACACTGGCAGTGCAGAGAGTCTGCTTGGGATTCTCTCTCCTCTATCTCTGCCCTTCCCCACTTGTGCTTTCTCTCTCATTGTCAGAATAAACAAAAGAGTGATCATTGTTCCTACAGCTTGTTCCTCCTGAAATTACTAAACATGCAGGTAATAATCATTCTAGCCTATCTGTGTGAGCCCTGGGTTAAGAATTCCCGCTTTTGAGGGGTGCCTGGGTGGCTCAGTTGGTTAGGCGTCCGACTTCAGCTCAGGTCGTGCTCTTGCGGGGTTCCTGCGTTTGAGCCCCGCGTCGGGCTCTGTGCGGGCAGCTGAGAGCCTGGAGCCTGCTTTGGATTCTGTATCTTCCCCTCTCTCTGTCCCTCCCCCACTCGCACTCGGTGTCTCTCTCTCTCTCTCTCTCTCTCTCTCTCTCTCTCTCTCTCTCTCATTCTCTCAAAGATAAACATTAAAATTTTTTAAAAATTCCCACTTTTGAATTGATTTAGCTGTCTCTCATTTTGCTGTTTGTTATCTGAAGTATTGAATTGAGTGAAGAGTAGGAACCGTACTCTGGATTCATCTGTACAAGAAGGTGTAAAGAGGATAAGATAACTATATTTTAGTGTCTGTCTTTCTGATGGTCACTGTTGGTGGTTAGATGGACAGGTATTTGTGATAAATTTATGGCGCAGGGAAAGAACCTTACTTTCAATTAAAATGGCTCTGATGGAGAAATGTACCAAACTTGCATTGTTAGAGCTTAAGAATGTAAAGAAATATTTAAAGTGGAATTGGAGGGGCACCTGACTGGCTCAGTCAGGAGAGCATATGACTTGATTTGAGGGTTGTGAGTTTGAGGCCCACATTGGGGTAGAGTTTACTTAAAATAATAATGCATCAATAAATTTATAAAGGGGAATTGGATACTTTTAAGTATTGCACAGTGGTTGGAACTGGGGTGAACTCAGTTTTGTCTGTAGTTTTGCTTTTATAATAATAGTGTGTTGAGATTTTGTTTTCTGTAATATGTAAAAATTAGCCACTGTGAAAGAGGAATCAGAATGTGCAACTTTTTTTTTAAAATACTTATTTTTGAGATAGAACGAGTGGGGGAGGTGCAGAGAGAGAGGGAGACAGGTATGAAGCAGACTCTGCACTGACAGCAGAGAGCCCGTTGTGGGGCTCGAACTCAGGAACTGCAAGATCATGACCTGGGCCAAAGTTGGATGCTTCACCAGCTGAGCCACCCATGCACCCCCAGAATGTGCAGCTTTTTTATTCAACATATTTTATAATTTGTCTAGGAATGCAATTTTTCTTAGTAGGTAGAATCATGTATTTGGTGGAAAAGTTGCTGACAATCTATCACTGACCAGATGGGATGCTAAGGTAGAACCTTAAGTAAATTTTGAAAAGTAAGGCTTTTGCTCCCAGGGGAATATGACATCCACAGGAAGTTGTAGTCAGTAATAAGTTCTCATATTTTAAAGGTTTTTAGTGAATCCTCTTTATGAAATTCAGGTTTGGTAATGGATTTCTTTTACCCTGTCATTATCCACTTTTTGGAAGGTATTCCTAGATGCAAGTAGCTTGCAAGATGATGTGTAACTTCTAAGGCAGGATGATGTTTATTTTATATTTTCTAATGTTTATTTTTGAGAGAGAGAGAGTGTGAGCAGGGGAGGGGCAGAGAGAGAGGGAGACACAGAATCTGAAGCAGCCTCCAGGCTCTAAGCAATCAGCACAGAGCCTGGACACAGGGCTTGAACTAAGAAACTGTGAGATCATGACCTCAGCTAAAGTTGGATGTTTAACCCACTGAGCCACCCATGTGCCCCAGGATGAGGTTTATTTTAATCTTACCTTTTCACTAGCTAAAGTTGACATTATCTCTATTTTCAGTAAGTTTATGTTGACTGTTTAGCATTGCTTGTTTTTTTATTTTAATGTTTATTTTTGAGAGAGACAGACACAGCATGAGCAGGGGAGGGGCAGAGAGGGAGGGAGACACAGAATCTAAAGCAGGCTCCAGGCTCTGAGCTGTCAGCACAGAGCCCAATGTGGGGCTTAAACTCATGAACTGTGAGATCATAACCTGAACTGAAGTCCGACACTCAAGTTACTGAGCCACCCACGCACCCCGATTGTTTATTGTAAATAAGACTGTCAGAAGACATTTTTTTTTTACCTTGAGAAAATAGATTATAAGAGATAAATGCATAAACATGGATTTGAAAATTTTGCATCATAATATGCTTTTCTATGACTAGTTTGCCATTTTTATGCTAGCGTAGATTTTAAAGAAAATATACATGGCCAGTCTTTTTTAAAAAGCAACACTTAAAAAAATAAAATAGCACTCTTCAGTACTTTGTAGATTAATTTAAACTTTGGAGGTGAATTTTTGTTCAAATTGAGAAGAATAGAATGAGGAGCTATAGATAAAAATTTGTTAAAAGTGATTTTATGAATCCCTTGAAAAGCTTGATGACATAGTAACAAGAACATAATTGTGCTGAAATGTTCTTGATTTTTCAAAAACTTTTTAATTTTATCTATATTTGTGTGTCTTATCGTTTCTTCATTCCCAAAGAGGAGCTTAGAAAGCTGCTGGAAGAAATATCCCAGGTTCTTCACATACACTTTCTGAATGATAGGAAACAGACAATTTTATATTAATAGGTTTTGACAGATAATAAAGTTTTATATGAATGTGTATAGGGAGTGCCTTATTTTAAGAAATTTATATTATGTGAATATCTCTTTTGCACGTGACAAACATGAATTCATTTGGTACAAAGAATAAGACACTGAGAATATATAATTTTCTGTAAAATCTCAGATAATTTTCTGTTAAGTTTCAGAAGCTGAGCTTCTCTAATAGTTGTCAACATTTGGCTTTTCTGCCTTGATAAGCACGATGTCATTGCACTATTTCTTTAGTTTTTATTTAAAAGTTTTTTTTTTTTTTTTAAGCTTACTTGAGAGAGACAGAGACCATGCGAGTGGCAGAGGGCCAGAGAGAGAATCCCAAGCAAGTTCCGCAATGCCAGTGTAGAGCCTGACTTGGGGCCCTAACTCACAGAACCGTGAGATCATGGCCTGAGCCAAAACCAAGAGTCGGACACTTAACTCAGCCACCTAGGCGCTCCATTGTGCTATTTATTTACAGTTGTAAAACTCCTCCTCTTTGAGCTGCTTTTTTAAATTTTGGGTAAGCCATGGAATGTACTTGGGGAAGAAGTTAGAGTACTTGATGAAATAAGCTTTGTACCTAGCAATAGGAGATTCCAGACACTATGTGTGCAGCACTACTTGATCAGAAAAGGCATTGTTCCGGTGTTCTGAAGGGATTGAAGTACTGTCATTTCAGAGTGACATTAAATTAAATTAATATTATATTGTCTGTGAGAAATTTCCATTTTTGTTTTCCTACTATTTTCATCATTTACGCTTTGCTTCATCTACAGGTGAACCTCAGACCTCTGAAAACAGGGAGAAGATACTTAATTGATTTAATTGCTAACAGAAGAGTTGAAGGATCTATTTGATCCTATTTTACTGTTCCCTGAGGCTGAGAAAAGCCTCCAAACAGATATGTGTTCGAAATAGAGGCAGCAATAGTGGTTTTAGACATTGTTTCATTTCTTATGACAGATTAAGAAGAAAACTACTAAATCTCATTATATGGTATTGTCTCTCCTTTAACAGAGAGAAGGCAATATATTTCTGTTTTTAGGCTGTTTCCTGTGTTAAGAGGATTCAGAGGAATGTTTATTGTTATTCATATTTTTTTAGAATTGTCATTTAATTTTTTAAAGATGCCTTAGTAGTAGTATTTATGTAAAGAACAGAAGGACCAGCGATACCGTATTTACGTTTTGGTTAAATCTTCTGGACACTAAGGATATGTGGGATTGTTTTGTGGGTTAGCCTAAATAATTGGTAAAATTTAGCTTTTTTTTTTTTTTAAGTTTATTTATTTTGAGAGAGAACACTGGGGAGGAGGGAGGGAGAGAGAGAGGATTTCAAGCAGGCTCCATGCTGTCAGCACAGAGCTCTACACTGGGCTTGAACTCACAAGACTCTGAAATCATGACCTGAGCTGAAATCGAGTTGGATATTTAATCAACTGAGCCACACAGGTGCGCACCTAGCTTGTTTTTTAAAACTGATGTATGGTTGTTACAATAAATGATTCATGTACCGAAGCACTTGTTTTAAAATAAGTTTGATACTCAGAGCACCTGGGTAGCTCGGTTGGTGACAGTGCAGAGCCTTCTTGGGACTCTCTCTGCCTCTCCCCTGCTCATGTGTGCTGTTGCAGTCTGAAAATAAATGTTAATAAAACAAATTTGATATTCTTATTTCCTTTTTTTACTGTCTTATTAAAACTCGACCTGATTTTGTGTCCACATAGCCTTCTTCTTGTTTTAAAATAATTTTAGACTGTAGAAATGTTGCCCAAAATATAGAATGCACTTAATACCCTTTGGTTTATTCTAATACTAACAAGCTTCTGCAACCATAATAAAATTATCAGAACCATAGCAGGGGGGTGCCTGCGTGGGTGGCTCAGTCGGTTAAGCATCCGACTTCAGCTCAGGTCATGATCTTGTAGTTTGTGAGTTCGAGCCCCGTGTCAGGTTCTTTGCTGACAGCTCAGGCTGGAAGTTGCTTCAGATTCTGTGTCGTCCCCCGCCCCCCACCACCGTGTACTCTTCCCCCGCTCAATATTGTCTCTATCTCAAAAATAAACATTAAAGAATTTTATCAAAACCATGAAAAAAACATTGGTTCGGTACTATTAACTGAACTATGCCCATTTAAATTTCACGTGTTTTTTCTAAAGGCCTTTTTCTGTTCTACAGCTTAGTGTGTTTTTTTTAGTGTTCTTATGTGTGATGGTTCTTAATCCTTGCTTGATACATCTTTGACACTTTTTGATGAATTTTGATCATTTATTTATTTTGTAGAGTGTATTTCAGTTTAGGTTTGTCTTAATTCCTCGGGATTAAATGGAGGTTCCATGATTTTTTGGTAAGAATGTCATAATGGTGTTGTATGTCCCAGGTGCCTGGGTGGCTCAGTCAGTTGGGCATCAGATGTTGGCTCAGGGTCATGATCTCACAGTTCATGGGTTCGAGCCCTGCGTCTGGCTCTGTGCTGACAGCTCAAAGCCTGGAGTCTGCTTTGGATTCTGTGGCTCCCTCTCTCTCTCTCTGTCCCTTCCACACTCATGCTGTCTCTCTCTCAAAAATAAATAAAACAATAAAATTTTTTTAAGAATAATGGTGTTGTGTCCTCAGTCCACCAAGACAGGGTATGTAATGCTAGTACATTTATTTATTATTAACATTTATTATCTGGTTATGGTGGTTCCTGCTGTTTTTTTAACAAAATTACTGGGTTTTTTCCTTGAAAACGATCTTGGGATAATTGAGATCACACTGGTATCTTATTTTTTCTGAAAGGTTTTCCCATTCTTTTTTAGCATTAATTGATAGATTTTGTCTGCAGCATTTAGTATTGTGGTCTTTGCCTAGGGTAGAACTAGCTTTTAAAAATGTAAATGAAGAGTGCCTGGGTGGCTCAGTTGGTTGAGAATCCCGACTTCAGCTCAGGTCATGATCTCATGGTTTGTGGGTTCAAGCCCCATGTCAGCTGTGCTGACAGCTCAGAGCCTGAAGCCTGGTTCAGAATGTGTGTGTGTGTGTGTGTGTCTCAAAAATGAACAAACATTAAAAAACTTTATTAAAAACATAAATGAGATAGTTTATATTAGATTGTATATAACAAATTTTTGGCACTTACCAAACAGTTTTTTAAATGTCTCTTAATCTGTGAATATTGATACCATTTAACATTACATTTTCAGTTGATAAATAGTGTGACTTTATTGTACTAGTAGTTTTTTTACAATAAGGAAATTATTTACATAATTAGTGTATTTTAATGTTTAGTTGCTTGGAATATGAAAGAAAATGGAGGAACAAATGGAATAAATTTAATACTTCAGCACATGAAGTATTGAGATGATTTTACAATCAAATCAGCATTTTACTGCCTTCATGTCAGCTGTATTTCCTGCTTGATATTATGGGTAAATTTCTTAGCAAATCCCCTCTCCCTGAGTTCCAAATTTGTTACATAAAGCTTGGGGCAACATAGTTCCAGAAGCTCTTGAACTGTATTTTCAAAGGTCAGATAGCTGTCAAAGATGATGATCGTTTGGTACCAAAGCCTAAATTAAATGTGAGAATAGTTTTTATATGGTAGGAAATCATAATTTGTTTATTTAAGGGTCCTACCTCTCAAACCCATTGGATGTATTGATGTAGGAGCACTGTGTAATTTTAAAACTGAAGGGAACTTATAATAGATGTTCTGTAAATTTTGAATGATGTGAATTAAAATCACAGGCAAGAAGTCTTGTTGTTTAAAGAATAGGTTGTACTATTAAGATATCCTTAAGTAAATAACATTATAAACAAAGCTTTCTCCTTAATTCTTGTGTATTGTAGTGGAGGGGACAAGTTAAAATCACTTCCACCTCAGGAGCCTGGGTGGCTCAGTCGGTTAAGTATCCAACTTTTGATTTCAGCTCAGGTCACGATCTCCCAGTTGGTGAAATCAAGCCCTATGTCAGGCTCTGGGCAGACAGTGCGGAACCTGCTTTGGGATTCTCTGCCCCTCCCCTGCTCAGGTGTACTTTCTCTCAAAATAAAAAATTTCTGGGAATACCTTAATGTTACAATTAAATTTGAAAAGGGAAACAACATCTAATCTTGATTTAGAAATATTTTCAATAGGGGCGCCTGGGTGGCTCAGTCGGTTAAGCATCGGACTTCAGCTCAGGTCATGATCTCGTGGTCCATGAGTTTGAGTCCGTGAGTTCGAGCCCCGCGTCGGGCTCTGTGCTGACAGCTCAGAGCCTGGACCCTGTTTCAGATTCTGTGTCTCCCTTTCTCTCTGACCCTCCCCTGTTCATGCTCTGTCTCTCTCGGTCTCAAAAATAAATGGTAAAACATTTTTTTCAAAAAAATATATTTTCAATAAACTTACTTAGAATGCTTTTCAGGGGTTTTGTAGTTTTAACCTTATAAAAATAAGTTTGTTTATTTAAATGAACAACAAATTAATCCCTGGTGGGGTTTTTTTTGTAATTACATGTTGACTGATATAGCATTAAAGAATATTTTAGAATATAATCTGTAGTTGTTAAACCTATACATGTGGTAAAGTTAACAAAAGTTAAAATTTAAAGGGTAGTACACAAAAATGATGGGCATCATTCAAAAATGTAAATATTTCTGATGGGATTGGGGTTTATTATCTGACCTTTTATCTTCCCCTTCCTCGGTTTTTTGTTACTGATGATTTATCGGCGTGCTATGAAAGTGTTGAATATTTTTTTTTAATAGGAATTAAAAAATACGTTGTTGGCCTCATTATCAAGACGTCATCTGACCCAACTTGTGTAGAGGTAAGACCATTTTTGGAAATCAGTGTGAGAATTTAAAATCATTTAAATAATGAATCTTCAGCTTAAATCTACTCCTGTCACAGACATACAAACATATATGTACAATCATTTACAGTAGATCTGCATTCATTTTTTTCAGAGGAATTCCTTTGCTTGTGTTCTTACTATTATTTTAGACATTCATTTAATTAAACTTTTTTCTTTTCTTAGAAGGAAAAGGTGTATATTGGAAAATTAAATATGATTCTTGTTCAGGTAAGCTTTTACTTGATTTACTGTTTTCCATAGAATAAATTAATGCTTCAGTTAGGCTGATTACTGGAACAAAATATTCAAACCTACTTTGTCAAATAGCTAGACTAACATCTTAAAGTAATAATAGTTTTTACAATAACTATAACCTACTGTTTTTGCATTTGAAATTGTAATTTTGCTATGGTTGGAAACTTTATATACTGTAAGTTCATCACTTCTATGGCTCCAGTATGGATCAGACCCATTACAGTTTTTTCATTTGCCTGTTCCTTTGCATACTTTTTTTCCATGTCATCTGTCTCCATTTTAATTCATAAATCATTGCTTTTGAATTCAACATTCCTTAAACCGATCTCTACACCTAGTCTGTTTTTCAAACTTCTCTAATAATCTCACTTTTGAATTTTGTATTTACATATTTTTTATAATACTGCAAAAATTTTCCTGAGAACATTAATTGGTGTGTGAGGAAAAAATACAGATTTTTCCATTTAGTAAGTGATGAAAACATTTGGGTTTTCATTAAGTTACGCTTTTATCCTGGGGACTTTTTGTTGTCAGCCTATCTTTGGGATGGAGAGAAGTACAAAGAAGTTAGTTACCTCTTATAGTAACAGGTACTGTATAGAATATCTGGTTGAGAAAATCCTAGTGTGCATAATATATAGTATAGACTTCAAAATGTAATGCAGTTCATTAGACTTTGGTCAAAGATGATTCCATCCCCAATTATAATGCTGCCTTCCAAATTTATATGAGAAAATGAGCCTCTCTGCCCATCATGTTTTTACTGCTTAGAGTTAGATCTTTATATCTACTAGGATAATATGTACGTGTGTATCCAGCTTTATTGATATGCATGCGTATTAGAACCGACTAGACCAGGGTACCTGGCTGGCTCAGTTGGTAGAACACGCAAGCATGCATCTCTTGATCTTGGGGTTATGAGTTCATGCCCTGCGTTAGGTGTACAGATTACTTAAAATCTTTCATTAAAAAAGAAAAAGGAACCAGACTAGACCAATTGGGAAAACTGAGAGGAGTCCTGGGCATTTGAAGCCGAAAACTTTATCTGTGCTATACTTTATCTAGTTGATTCTATAGAGGCTGGCACATTTCAAGGGGGAAAAAATGAAAAGTGGTTGTTATTCACTCTTGCTTTATCTGCCATTGAGAAGTAAAATGAAATTAACATTTCCTATCTTATTTCAGATACTGAAACAAGAATGGCCAAAACACTGGCCAACTTTTATCAGTGACATTGTTGGAGCAAGTAGGACTAGTGAAAGTCTCTGTCAGAATAATATGGTGATTCTTAAACTCTTGAGTGAAGAAGTGTTTGATTTCTCCAGTGGACAAATAACTCAAGTGAAAGCTAAGCATTTAAAAGACAGGCAAGTAATTATTTTGCTTTAGAATTTAAGCTTTTCTGAAAGGATGTCCAGGAATTTGGAGGTAGATTATAAATTTTTGAGATTGTAAATATGTTAAATTACTTTTGTTTTTGTGTACAAATTTAAATAGTCCTAGAATGGACCTAATAATTCTAAATCTGGAGCCTTGAAAAATTATGTGTGATGATAAAGATAAGATGTCACACTTCATTGTCCCGGCAAAATAACTTCATACATCTCATGCAAAAGGAGTATAGGTGTGGAGTTTCTAGAAACCTTTGGGATCTGTTTTTATATGGTGACTAAATATAATTCAAGGAAATGACTTGGGTCCAAATGTCAACTGAATTGTTACCAGTCCTGTGTCCTGGGAAGCAGGCCACTTTATTTTTTCACTTAGTGATAAAAATTTGTTCTCATCGGTAGGGCACAGCAGTATTTCACATTTATATATTCAAACTAGCTTCAGACTTCACAAGTTTGTCTCTGTTTTGGTGTATAAGCATATTTTAGGATTTAGGATACATGTATATAATGCCACCCCTCTTATTTTGCAGAGTTTTGTTTCAACTATCTTGATTTAAAAGATTGATTTTGGGGGGCGCCTGGGTGGCTCAGTCGGTTGAGCGCCGACTTCGGCTCAGGTCACGATCTCGCGGTCCGTGAGTTCGAGCCCCGCATCGGGCCCCTGTGCTGACAGCTCAGAGCCCGGAGCCTGTTTCAATTCTGTGTCTCCCTCTCTCTGACCCTCCCCCTTTCATGCTCTGTCTCTCCCTGTCTCAAAAATAAATAAACATTAAAAAAAAATTTTTTTAAATAAAAAAAATAAAAGATTGATTTTGGGTGCTTGGCTGGGTCAGTCAGTAGAGCATGCGACTCTTCTTGATCTTAGGGTTGTAAGTTCACATCTCACGTTGGGTATACAGATTACTTAAATAAAATCTTAGGGGCGCCTGGGTGGCTCAGTTGGTTAAGCACCCAATTCTTTGTTTTCAGCTCAGATCATGGTTTCATGGTTCGTGGGACTGAGCCCTGTGTCACCCTCTTGTTGCTGACAGTACAGAACCTGCTTGGGATTCTCTCTCCCTCTCTGTCTCTCTCACTGCCCCCCTCGCATTCCCTCCCCCACTCCTCAAAATAAACAATTTTTTAAAAATAAAAAAAATCACTAAAAAGACCAGATGGATTGAAATTACTCACATTAGAGGAAGACAAAAATCTCCACAAAATCAAATTATGTGCTCTTTATAGTATTCTTTATGGGTAAGCTTTGAAAGAGTGATACTACATGTAGTTTTAGTAACTTTTGTAGCTTTTGATGAAGTTATTGATATTTGTGTTTAAATAGAAGTGACTCAAATTTTTAGCGACCAGATTGGTGACATTTTTAGTAATTTTCTTACTATGTAAATAATTACAGTATTTGTGTCTTCTAAACAGTTTACTTTTTTCTTTTAGCATGTGCAATGAATTCTCGCAAATTTTCCAGCTGTGTCAGTTTGTGATGGTAAGTGCTTTTGATTTCATTTTTTAAGTAGCAGTTAATTATAGGAAGAGGATTATTTACCAGGTATGTTTTCATTAATAGGAAAATTCCCAAAATGCTCCACTTGTACATGCAACTTTGGAAACATTGCTCAGATTTCTTAATTGGATTCCACTGGGATATATTTTTGAGACCAAGTTAATCAGCACATTAATTTATAAGGTATAGTGAATACATTTCTTTATCACTGTCTAGTTGGCATATGTTCATAATTTGTAATGCTCTGTGCTATAGAAAAACCATTTTGCATTTATAGGTATAACTAGTGTTATTTCTAAGATGAGAAAACTGCTCAGGAGAATTTTTCATTAGTTGCAGCTGGTAATTCTTTGAAATGGTGTCAGAAATCTTAGAAATCCATGTGAACCACTGTTTAACAGATTTGATTTGATTTTAGTTGATTGTATAGGTCACAATAAGGTAAATCAAGGGACATTTCTATAAAACAAAGTCTGGGTTTTTTCCTTTTTTTTTTTTTTTTTTTTTTAAACCAATAGTGTGTAATGCCTAGCCTATATGAGGTCTTAATAATTGTTCATCCAGAGATGACTGGGTACCACCAATTGGTGCATTATTTTTCCAGATGTTTTCTTGGCAGATACGATGAATAAATTTGTATGCCTAATTGAGGCCTTATTATAACTTAACATTTGAGGCTTTATAGTTCAGTTCATTGAGGTAATACTCTGTTCTAATATATGAATTTATAATACTTGAGACATTGTATTGGTAGATAATTATATATAAAACTTATTGTCAGTTGTACTGCAGAGGAAACATTGTGAAATAATAATGACACTTATCTGCTTTTCTAAATATTTATTTTGCATAAATTTTATACATGTATCAGGGCAATAGGCATGTCTGTTATTTCTTTTTTAAGGTTTTTGGTGCTTACCAAATTGCCATCCACAAATGGTATGCCAATTTTGTCACACGTTTGTTAATCCTAGGTGTGCTGCCCATCTCTTAAAATCCTAAGTAAATCCTGGGACTTTCTTAGACTATGCATAAAACATAATGTCCTTAATTAAGGCATATAATAGATTTTGGGAAGTCACTAAGCAACTTTGTGTTTTAGATGTCTGAAGACCTATCAAAATAAAGCACAGTTTGCTCCTGAAGCTTTTACTGTCTATTGGATGTATAATGAAATTTCCTCAAAATATATGTGCAAACAAAATGTATCTATCCATTTATCTGTTTTTTTCCCTCTTATGTTCTCAATTGTTAAAACCTTTATTTTTTTTAATTGTTAATAAAGTATTAATGGCCATTTAATTTTATGCTTCGTTTATTAAAATAGTTCCTGAATGTTCCAATGTTTCGAAATGTCTCTCTGAAGTGCCTCACTGAGATTGCTGGTGTAAGTGTAAGCCAATATGAGGAACAATTTGTAACATTATTTACACTGACAATGATGCAGCTAAAACAGGTAATACAACACTTAACAACAGACTAAATAATTTTAGTGCTTTGGAAAAAGTTGGGTTGAACTGCTTTGTCACAACTAATCAATCATAACAGATCTGCTATAATGTGATTGTGTATTTATTATATAAAATAAGATTAGGTAGAGGTTTTAGTGAACATTTTGAAAATTCCTTGAAATAAAGATTCTGGGAGTATCATAGTAATGTATTTAAACAGAATTTAAAAACTTGGAAACCTGAGGTTTAAGTATTAGCTTTTCTTCTGAAAACTTATGTCTCTAAACTAAAGAGATGGTCCAGAGCAATCTTGATTAGGTATGTAGGAAATTATTCGGAATGTTACTCATAATACTACATAACAGTTTGTGTTTACAATACGAATGAATTACTTGAATATTTTTGTTTCTAATAACATTAAGGAAGGAAAAGTCTGATAACGGAAAAATTGAAAAGAAATCTTATCACTTACAGCATTTTTAAAAATCAGAAGCCAGAACACAAAAACAACTATAAAGAACCAAAGGTTTCTAGTGAAGAATAATCTATTTAAGTCTATGGTTTAATATTAGTAACAAGGAGATCAAATTTTAGGGCTTAGAAATAATGTCTTTTGTGGGTTTTAAAATACAGGCTCAGACTAATGGTCCATATTTAAACTTGTAGATGCTACCTTTAAATACCAATATTCGACTTGCGTACTCAAATGGAAAAGATGATGAACAGAACTTTATTCAGAATCTCAGTTTGTTTCTCTGCACCTTTCTTAAGGAACATGGTCAACTTATAGAAAAAAGGTTAAATCTCAGGGAAACACTCATGGAGGTAGGCTTTATGAAGCCTCTGGCTTCTGAAATTCTTCTCTACATAATGAAAGCTTTTTCAGAAATGCCTTTGTTCTAAAATGTCTACCCTTTTATTAATGTCTGTACCTTTGATGTATCTTCTTACCTCTTACTCGTCAGTGCATAAAAATATGTTCTGAGTTACAGGCTGAATTTGCTTTTTTATATTCTCAATAATGCCAGATCAGTAATTTTATTATCAAAATTAAATTCCTAAAGGGTACTCAGACATTTCTGAGATGGAGTCTAAAGATAGTCTTTAAAATTGAAGTGTGATGCATGTAACGTAAAACTGTATTTTATAGTGTACAGTTCAGTGACATTCACAGTGTTATCAACTGTCACCTTTTCTAAAACCTTTTCATCACCCACAAAGGGTGACATACCTATTAAAATAATCCCTCATTCTGCTCTCCCCCCAGCTCCTTAGCAACCACTTATTTGCTCTCTGTGGGTTTACCTATTCTGAACCGTTCATATAAATGGGCTCATGGTTTTTGTAGTTAGCTTCTTTCACTTAGCATGTTTTTAGGGTTCATTCATCTTGCAGCCTATATATTTCATTTCTTTGTGTTTCATTTCATTATTCTTTGAATAATGTTCCATTGTATGATTATATCATATTTTGCATGTCCACTCCTGAGTAGATGGATATTTGGATTGTTTACAGTTTACTATTGGTACTAAATGTCCATACCTTTTTAGGGGACTTAATTAACATATGTATTGGCTAATAACTACATAAGGTTTTTGAAGTATTCCAGGACCTGTCAGAAGACACAGTTTGGGGTCCTTGGTTGGCTCAGTCAGTTAAACGTCCTAACTCTTGATTACGGTTCATGAGATTGAGCACAGAGCCTGCTTGGGATTTTCTCTCTCTCCCTCAAAAACAAATAAATTAATGGAACATTAATAAAAGGAAGAAGAAGGGCGCCTGCTTTGCTCAATGGGTTAAGCATCCAACTTCGTGCTTAGTTCAGGTCATGATCTGGCTTGTTGGTTGAGCCCCGTGTTGGGCTCTGTGCTGACTGCTCAAAGCCTGGGGCCTGCTTAGAATTTTGTGTCTCCCTCTCTCTTTCGGCCCCTCTCCCACTTGTTCTGTTTCTCTCAAAAATAAACATGTAAAAAAAGGGATGAAGAAGAAAGCACAATTTGTTCCTACAGAATATCTGTAGTGTGTTAGATGAATGATGAAACAGTTGTGTAAAATGAAGCATGAATTTTTATTTCCTGTTAATGTAACGAGTGGAAGGCAATTTGTGGTAGGATAATAATGTCTAAGGATTATTTTGATAGTTTTGGTCTTCTTTGTAGGCCCTTCATTATATGTTGTTGGTATCAGAAGTGGAGGAAACTGAAATCTTTAAGATTTGTCTTGAGTACTGGAATCATTTAGCAGCTGAACTCTATAGAGAGAGCCCATTCTCTACATCTGCTTCTCCGTTGCTATCTGGAAGCCAACATTTTGATGTTCCTCCCAGGAGACAGCTGTATTTGCCCGTGTTATCCAAGGTAACTCAATTGGGTGGTTGATTGCTCACTCTTCCTGTTCCTTGCTGTGATTTTGAAGACTAAATGCAAATGGTGGGTTTTATTTTATTTTGGCTTTTATAATCTATCCAAATAAAAGAGTTGCAAAAATTGAATCCCAACTTTTTCATGCCCGTTCAAAACTAGACCATTGAAAGGGATTGGTTTAAGAGCTTTGGTTTTTAGTAGTGTGGCCTTACGAGTATACTGCATCAGCACCACCAGTGAGTTTGTTAGAAATGCAGATTAAGAGGTGCCTGGGTGGCTCAGTGGGTTAAGCGGCCTACTTTGGCTTTGGCTCTGGCTCACGCTCAGGTCGTGATCTCACCTTTTGTGAGTTCAAGCCCCGCATCAGATCCTGTGCTAACGGCTCGGAGCCTGGAGCCTGCTTCGGATGCTGTCTCCCCCTGTCTCTCGGCCCCTCCCCTGCTCGCACTCTGTCTGTCTCTCTCTCTCAAAAATAAACAAACATTAAAAGTTTAAAAAAAAGAAATGCAAGTTAAGAGATCACTTACCAATCTACTGAATCAGTCTCTAGATGAGACACAGGAAACTTAACAGTAGATGTTTATTCATGATAAATAACATTAGAAAACTTACTGTAGAATTCTATTTTCTAAATGTCTATATTTTATATTGTGAGAACAATTTTGGGAGGTATGTTGGTCTAAGTATAAAGTGCTTATTCTTAATTTTTTTTCCTATGCTGGATGTGGCTGATTTCATAGAGGTAACAGGTTTTTCTTGTGTATTTGTTGAATAGGTCCGTTTATTAATGGTTAGTCGTATGGCTAAACCAGAGGAAGTATTGGTTGTAGAAAATGATCAGGGAGAAGTTGTAAGAGAATTCATGAAGGATACAGATTCCATTAATTTGTATAAGAATATGAGAGAAACATTAGGTAAGTTAATAAATGCTGTCAATTTAATCTTCATCTTTAGAATTCTCTTGGGGTGAAAATACTAGGAAATGTATAGTTTTCTGAATTGTCAACAACCATCTTTATTAACTTGCTGTTATTTCTTAGTTAATATTTCTATTCATAGAGTTTTGCTATTTGACGTTTTGGAACCTTTTCCCTTCCTTTATAGTTTATCTCACTCACCTGGATTATGTAGATACAGAAAGAATAATGACTGAGAAGCTTCACAATCAAGTGAATGGTACAGAGTGGTCATGGAAAAATTTGAATACATTGTGTTGGGCAATAGGCTCCATTAGTGGAGCAATGCATGAAGAGGATGAAAAACGATTTCTTGTTACTGTTATAAAGGTATGAGAGTGGTAGCAACTGGAACCTTTAGGTCACTGTATTTTATTCTAAATGACTGAAATTTCTCTTGTTTTACAGGATCTATTAGGATTATGTGAACAGAAAAGAGGCAAAGATAATAAAGCTATTATCGCTTCAAATATCATGTACATAGTAGGTCAATATCCAAGATTTTTAAGAGCTCACTGGAAATTTTTGAAGACTGTAGTTAACAAGTTGTTTGAATTCATGCATGGTAAATCCTCTTTAATATATATTACTTAGTTATTCTATGCTTCTTGAACAAAAACATTTTTTCTTGAAAATCTTATGATAAATGTTTTTGTTTTGTTTAGAGACCCATGATGGAGTCCAAGATATGGCTTGTGATACTTTCATTAAAATAGCTCAGAAATGCCGCAGGCATTTTGTTCAGGTTCAGGTTGGAGAAGTAATGCCATTTATTGATGAAATTTTGAACAATATCAACACCATAATTTGTGATCTTCAGCCTCAACAGGTATGTAGAGCTCTGAGTATATCTCTCTTAGAAAATGACTACTGTTTTAATCGGAATGCATTAATGGGAATAGAGAGTTCCATACATCACTCAGGACCCATCATAAGTACACGTGTTAATCCTCCTCCCTATTTCACCTGTCCCTCCACCCACCTCTCTGTTGGAGTGGTTAAATGTTCATAATGAGACAGAAATTTAACCAGAAGTTTGTTAGGCTGTTTGTCTACCTGATGCAAGTTATTTCTCACACTCATAAAATGAGTTCCACTACAAACATGAATTGCTTTCCTTATGATGCATTAAAGTAAAATATCTGGGGGCGCATGAGTGGCTCATCTGGTTAAGCATCTGACTCTAGATTTCTGCTCAGGTCATGATCTTTGTGTTTCATGGCTTCGAGCCCCATGTCAGTGTCTGTGCTGACTGACAGAGTGTAACCTGCTTGAGGTTTTCTCTCTCTCTGCCCCTCCCCTTCTCCCGTGCATGTGCTCTCTGTCTCAGTCTCCTCCCTGCCTCCCCCCGGCCCCCAAATAAATAAACTTTTTTTTTTCTTAAGTAAAATGTCTGCCTTTTTACATAGGTCCATACATTTTATGAAGCTGTGGGGTACATGATTGGTGCACAAACAGACCAAACAGTGCAAGAACATTTAATAGAAAAATATATGCTACTTCCTAATCAGGTTTGGGATAGCATAATCCAGCAGGCAACCAAAGTAAGTTTTACTACTTTTTTTCAAAGTTCTAACGGAATGCAAGACATGTTATTTACAAAAAGTAATGAATTCAGTACCTTTGATGTGTATTCGTTATCCATGAATGGTTTCTGCATTTTTGCACATTAAAAAGAATTACACTATAATCTTACTCTGTTTTGATGGTTTAGTGGGACACTTTCTATTCTTGTAGACATAGGCAATAAAGATTTTTGTATTTGTTTTACTCTCAGATTATAAATGTGCGGGTGGTTTGGAGTAAGGTGTAGGTAGTGTTTTTTCCTTTAGTAATTACAAAGGTAAATTTCATGTGATTAATGAAATTTGTTACTTGTCCTTCACAGAATGTGGATATACTTAAAGATCCTGAAACAGTCAAGCAGCTCGGTAGCATATTGAAAACAAATGTTAGAGCCTGCAAAGCTGTTGGACACCCCTTTGTAATTCAGCTTGGGAGAATTTATTTAGATATGCTTAATGTATACAAGTGCCTCAGTGAAAATATTTCAGCAGCTATCCAAGCTAATGGTAAGTGATTCTGAACTTTTGTGGAGTGGTGTATGACAAGTCAGTTCTTTAAACATTCATTTCTCACGGATTTAAGTTAACTCTCCCAATGTCCCACATGACCCCAGACAATTATTTTTAACCAGTTGAATTCCCTTTCCCTTGTAAAATTAGTCTAAATTTGTTTTCCGGTACATTTATTTCTGTGCCTCTGTCTTTAAGTTTTTGTGTGGTAAATGGGAGCTAATAGTGTCTGAAACAAACTACTGATGTAGAATTTTAGTTGTCAAGTTGGATTCCACTGGATTGTATTTTTTAGGTGAGATGGTTACAAAGCAACCATTGATTAGAAGTATGCGAACTGTAAAAAGGGAAACTTTAAAGTTAATATCTGGTTGGGTGAGCCGGTCCAATGATCCACAGATGGTAAGTGAAACGTTACACTTTTTGTTTAAGTGGATGTTGTATTTTCCTATATATGCATATTGCCCAATTAAAGGTAATTTCGATGCACATATTGGGGGGGATTATTTTAGTGTCCTATTTTTTTAGTCCTCAAATACTTTAAAATATTAGTTAATATAGACCATGTTCCTAAGAAATTGCTCTTAGTGGGGGACAGTGGTGATATGTAACAAGGTAGCTCAAGCCATTTCATTTTTCTACGGATAGGGTAAAATTTTTTGTGTTCTTTTGGGATTTTTCAGAGCAATTTACAAAGCTGTCATTAGTTTGCCTCTGCAGTGAGAGTAAGCACTTTCCTAGTTAGAGGGATTAAAAATCTCTTCTTTTAGGTTTTTTGTTTTGTTTATTTATTTATTTTGAGAGAGTGTGTGTGTGTGCAGGGAAGGGACAGAGAGAGAATCCCAAGCAGGCTCCACACTGTGAACGCAGAGCTGGACTTGGGCTCAAGAACAAGACCATGACCTGAGCCGAGATCAAGAGTTGCATGCTTAACCAACTCTGCTACCCAGGTTCCCCACTTCTTTTGGTTTTAATTGGTTCTCAGAAATTAAACCAGGGTCTATATGCCTCAACTTGGGAAAAAGTTCATTTTTTTTTTTAATGTGTATTCTTTCTTTATTCTACCATTTCATTCTCTTTCCTTGGAACATTGCAGAAAATCCTTTTCTATTCATCATTGCTACGTGGAAACACTGGTTGACACATGTGCTGTTTACTTTCATAATGTTGAAATTTCAGTGTTGTTCCTTAACATATTTTCAGGAAATTTGTTCAGAAAACTGTGCAGTTCTCACGATAAAATACTGAAAAACACACTGAAGATTCAGTTTCTGGGAAAAGAATTATTACAGTGTTGAGAGTAAAATGAGAAACCAGTTCTGGTCTAAGAACAAGTGGCTTATTGGAAAAATAATGTGCTTATTCTTAAATTTTTACTAGATCTGTTTTGTATGGTAGGACACTACTAACACTGGTAATCTTCAGTTACAAGAAACATTGCTTGTATTTAATGTCCATGTCTTAGTAAAGAAACTATTAAAAGCATGTAAGTTACACCTTAAGATCCTGTTTATTGAGACTCATGGAAACCCATGGTCTTTGTGGTACAGTTCCAATTCCTTTTACAAGTGTAAGGGATGGTTATTATTTTTGTTCATTAAGATACTTACCAGTTAGTATTCATTAAGTTAAAAAAAAATCATTGAATGGGTGTCTATTTTTTATTATATATGAGCCTGCATGGTTTTTACAGATATTATGCATTGACGAAACTGATAGTATTGGTTAGGAGGAATTTTCTTTCCATTTAGCTAAGTTATCTCACTTAGAATCCTGGTCCTATCATAGTAACATGGAGCCACTTGCTTGATACGGGTTGGTTTCCAAGCCACTTGCTTGGTTTCTTTTGCTAAAAAAAGTTTTAGTCTCCAAAACCAAATTAAATTGTGCAGTTTTCCAGTCTTAAGCAGATACTTAACTTAAATGTCAGTACAACACCCATCTAACTATATTAGTTAGCAAATACACATAGAATACAATTTTTTTTTTTTTAACAGGTAGCCGAAAATTTTGTTCCTCCTCTATTGGATGCAGTTCTCATTGATTATCAGAGAAATGTCCCAGCTGCTAGAGAACCAGAAGTGCTTAGTACTATGGCTATTATTGTCAATAAGTTAGGAGGACATATAACAGCTGAAATACCTCAAATATTTGATGCTGTTTTTGAATGCACATTGAATATGATAAATAAGGTATGTGGTTTACCTTACAGTTGTAATGAGAAATTTTGCAGTATGTATCCTTGCAATTCTTGAAAGCATAAATGATACTTATGAGAATAGTATAAGTTTTAAAATCTGGAGTTAAATATTTGAACTTGCAGACAAGAGAAATACTTTTTAAAATTTTTTTCTGTTAAAAGAGATCTTAACAGCCAAATAGGGGTAAATTTGATAGGCTGTATGTAACATTCAAATAGCAGCTAGCATTTATGCTTATAAGAAATGGGAAAATATATTAAGCAAGAAGGAAAAATGTAGATGTAAGTCTGAATTTACACAGTAGGTAAAATTTCAAATCTCTATTAGCAGTCTCAAAGTCCCTATCATAAAGTGGTAGTAATACTCGGAGTTACTAGAAAATGTGATGTTCTTTATGTGGGTTTTTTTGTTTTGTTTACTTTGAGAGAGAGAGCATGCACATGCTAGATAGCATGGGAGGGGCAGACAGGTAGAGGGACAAAGAGAATCCCAAGCCGGCCCTGCACTGTCAGGGTGGAGCCTGACACCTGAGATCTTGAACTGAACCTAAATCGGGAGTTGGACATTTAACTGACTAAACCACCAGGGGGCCCCAACAACTCCAAACTTTTGTAATAAATTAGTGTTTACTTCTGTCTTATTTAACATAATTAAGGCATTGAAACTTTGTTCTCACCATTTATTTCTAGGACTTTGAGGAGTATCCTGAACACAGAACAAACTTCTTCTTACTACTTCAGGCTGTCAATTCTCATTGTTTCCCAGCATTCCTGGCTATACCACCTGCACAATTTAAACTTGTTTTGGACTCCATTATTTGGGCTTTCAAACACACTATGAGGAATGTTGCAGATACAGGTAAATACATAGAAATTAGGTCCTTTTATTCATTTGCCCTACCAATATATAACCTATAGACTCTTACAGGTAGGGCTGTATTTGTAGCTAGGTAGCTAGCGCTTGTTATCAGGGATTTGTTTGAGTGCATCAGTTGTATATATAGGTTTAAGAAAGTCCTAAAAGCAGTTTAATTATCTCTTCCATAGTGAGTCCATAGGCAGGATTGAATTATGGGGAAATGGGCATAAAATTCAAAGTAAAGGAACCTCTCATCCACTGTTTGTTTCCTTTTCCCTCATGTGCTTTGCCTCTGTGCCAGTAAGGGTCAAAATAAGGATAAACCACGACATCTTTAGCAGGAAATTTGCATCTCCTGCTAGAGATGTCGTGGTTTATCCTACTTATTTTTATTTTAGAGAGAGGGTGCAAATTGAGGAGAGGGAAAGAAAGCTATCATCCTGAGCAGGCTCCGTGCTCAGTGTGGAGCCCAACACTGTGCTCCATCCCACAATTCTTGGATTATGACTTGAGCTGAAAATCAAGAGTCGAATGTTCAACTGACTAAGCCACCTGGGTACCCCTATTTTGTTTTTAAACAGTAATTGGTTTCTGTAATAGATGTGTACTTGGTAATGCTGTTTTTAGAGTTGATAGGGAGAGAATTGACTTTTTTGGTGTTCTATACATTTCAGGCTTACAGATACTTTTTACACTCTTACAAAATGTTGCACAAGAAGAAGCTGCAGCTCAGAGTTTCTATCAAACGTATTTTTGTGATATTCTTCAGCATATCTTTTCTGTTGTGACAGACACCTCACATACTGCTGGTAAGCACATAAAGCCATGAAAATGTTAAGGGTTTCCATTGCTATTACATGATGGAGTTCATAATGTTCTTTTTATCAACAGGTTTGACAATGCATGCATCAATACTTGCATATATGTTTAATTTGGTTGAAGAAGGAAAAATAAGTACGCCGTTAAATCCTGGAAATCCGGTTAACAACCAAATGTTCATTCAGGAATATGTGGCAAATCTCCTTAAATCTGCATTCCCTCATCTACAAGAGTAAATATGCTTTTTTTTTTTTTTTTTTTTTTTTTTTTAATTTTTTTAAATGTTTTTATTTATTTTTGAGACAGCATGAGGAGAGGAGGGGCAGAGAGAGAGGGAGACACAGAATCCAAAGCAGGCCCCAGGCTCCGAGCTGTCGGCACAGAACCTGACACGGGGCTAGAACTCACAGATTGTGAGATCATGACCTGAGCCCAAGTCGGACGCTCAACCAACTGAGCCACCCAGGCGCCCCAATAAATATGCTTTTTTTTTTTTTTTTTTTAATGTTTATTTATTTTTGAGACAGAGAGAGACAGAGCATGAACGGGGGAGGGTCAAAGAGAGGGAGACACAGAATCTGAAACAGGCTCCAGGCTCTGAGCTGTCAGCACAGAGCCCGACGCGGGGCTCAAACTCAGGGACCGCGAGATCATGACCCGAGCCGAAGTCGGCCACTTAACCGACTGAGCCACCCAGGCGCCCCTAAATATGCTTTAAAAAAAAATTTTTTTTTTAACGTTTATTTATTTTTGAGACAGAGAGAGACAGAGGTTGAACGGGGGAGGGGCAGAGAGAGAGGGAGACACAGAATCGGAAGCAGGCTCCAGGCTCCGAGCCATCAGCCCAGAGCCCGACGCGGGGCTCGAATTCACGGACCGCGAGATCGTTACCTGAGCTGAAGTTGGACGCTTAACCGACTGAGCCACCCAGGCGCCCCTAAATATGCTTTTTAATACACATACATTTTTCATTTTAAAAATAGTGATTATTTAATTGTTGTGTTTTGATTTGCAGTGCTCAAGTAAAGCTCTTTGTGACAGGGCTTTTCAGCTTAAATCAGGATATTCCTGCTTTCAAGGAACATCTTAGGGATTTCCTAGTACAAATAAAGGTACGTATTTTCTTTGCACTTGGCAGAAGTATTAAGACTGAATATGATTAGTTGTTGCTTTGTGGAATTAACCACTTTTTTGTGAAGCAAAATGAATGGACTTTTTGAATAATA
Source organism: Panthera leo (assembly GCF_018350215.1). Lineage (NCBI taxonomy): Eukaryota > Metazoa > Chordata > Mammalia > Carnivora > Felidae > Panthera > Panthera leo. The sequence goes on along the minus strand of NC_056681.1, from coordinate 79,334,074 downwards.
TGCAGGTTTACCTAGTTTGAGACTGATTCACAGTGAATAACTATAAAACATAGTTGACAAGAGGATGGGTTTAAAATGTTTTTGGAAATGTGTTACTAACTTAATTCATTTTAGATATAAAGGTCTGTTGCAATATTGTGAATATATCCTACAGATGATTTTTAAATTGTGGAAAATGGGGGAAGAAATATATTGGCAGTCCCTTTGGGGATTTATACCCATTTGGTTAGTTAGGAGTCCATTTTAGGGAATTCTGACAAATTAGGTAATTTTTTTTTAATTATTCATTTATTTTGAGAGAAAGAGGGAGGGGGGGAGGGAGAATACCAGGCAAGCTTTACACTGTCTGCACAGAACCTGACACGGGGCTTAAACTCGCCGCAAACTGTGAGATCATGACTTGAGCCAAAATAAGAGTCAGGTGCTTAACCAAGACTGAGCCACCCAGGTGCCCCATGAAATAGGTTTTTAAATCTTTGTTTATGAAGCGTATTCTATATATGATATCAGACATGCCTCTTCTTATATAACCTTTTTTTAATCCCCAGAACTGCCACCCTTGGTTTTAATTTAGCTACACAGAATTGTATAAATGTACCATAAATTAAACCCAGCCAGTGGGGGCACGTGGGTGGTTCAGTCGGTTAAGCCTCTAATTCATTGATTTCAGCTCAGATTATGATCTCACAGTTTGTGGGATCAAGCCCCGTGTCAGGCTCTATGTTGACAGTGCAGAGCCTGCTTGGGATTCTCTCCCTCTCTCTGTACCCTTCTCCTGCTCTTACGTGTACCATGCACACGCATTCTCTCCCCCCACCCCCAAAATAAATGAAAAAAAAAAAAAAAAAAGGAAATCCAACCAATGGAAGGATAAATTCTATTCTTGTGTAAGCAAAAGAAGGTCCTTGTCTATGCTTTTTTTTTCCAAAGCAAGTCTTTTTTCCAAAATTGAAGTTTTGGGTTTTTTTGACAGCTCAACTATCTTGTTTTCACAGGAGTTTGCAGGTGAAGATACATCTGATCTGTTTTTGGAAGAAAGAGAAACAGCCCTTCGACAGGCTCAGGAAGAGAAACATAAACTTCAAATGTCTGTCCCTGGCATCCTTAATCCACATGAAATTCCAGAAGAAATGTGTGATTAAAATCCGAAGTGATGCTGGGTTTTTTGGGGTTTTTTTGTTTTTGTTTTTTGGGGTTTTTTTTTTGTTTTGTTTTTGTTTTTTGGTTTTTGTTTTTTTCCCTCTCTGCAACACTTGTTAGCAGAAGAAAACAACAGCATCTGGATATTTGTCGACCAAAATGATGCCAATTTGTAAATTAAAATGTCACCTAGTGGCCCTTTTTCTTATGTGTTTTTTGTATAAGAAATTTTCTGTGAAATATCCTTCCATTGTTTAAGCTTTTGTTTTGGTCATCTTTATTTAGTTTGCATGAAGGTAAAAATTAAGGCATTTTTAAAAATTTTACTTCATGCCCATGTTGTGGCTGGGATGGGGGGAGGAGGTAAATTCAATTTGAACATATACTTGTAAATTCTAATGCAAAATTACACAATTTTCCTGTAAACAGTACCAATTTTTAATTAGGGAGCATTTTCTTTCTAGCCTGTATTTCAGCCTAGAAGAAAAGATAATGAGTAAAACAAATTGCGTTGTTAAAAGGATTATAGTGCTGCATTGTCTGAAGTTAGCACCTCTTGGACTGAATCGTTTGTCTAGACTACATGTATTACAAGTCTGTATGGCAAGTTTGCAGCAAGATCATGTGCATATCATCCCATTGTAAAGCGACTTCAAAAAATATGGGAACACAGTTAGTTATTTTTACACAGTTCTTTTTGTTTTTGTGTGTGTGTGCTGTCGCTTGTCGACAACAGCTTTTTGTTTTCCTCAATGAGGAGTGTTGCTCATTTGTGAGCCTTCATTAACTCGAAGTGAAATGGTTAAAAATATTTATCCTGTTAGAATAGGCTGCATCTTTTTAACAACTCATTAAAAAACAAACAAAACAAAACTCTGGCTTTTGAGATGACTTATACTAATTTACATTGTTTACCAAGCTGTAGTGCTTTAAGAACACTACTTAAAAAGCAAAATAAACTTGGTTTACATTTATTCTCTCCCTTTATTGGCTCAAGATTATTCCTGTATTAATGAAAGTGGTTTTATTACGTGTTTTACATTTTAGGTAACATTATTAAGTGAAGTTTGACACTTGTTGGTTTACAAATATTATCTCTAGGGTTTCTGGAGTTAAGGGGTAACAAAGAGAATGAGAACCCAAGTGTAAGAAGCTTGCGGATAGCCTTAATTGTATTCTTGTAAAATCTAACACTTCGAAAGTTGCCATATCCCTTTAAGAAAGGGAAGAAAGAGGACAATGTGTATGTAGATGTCCTGTAAAACATGAAAGGGCAACAACTAGGGGAATAGAAACAGAAAAGTGGCTTGGGTGAACCTGTTTTCCAGAGGATTGAATCTAACCATCTATAAACTTAAACCAAAAGGTAAACGTTTGAAGTGCCTCATGTTCATGCAGGGTCAGCAATATTGTGTAATTGCTGTAGTCCTCTTAATTTTTATAGGCTTTGGCAAAACTATCATTTCAATGGAATACAATCCTGCATAAAACTTTTTTCCAGGGCAGTAAATGGTAAGAGTTTAAATATATTAAAAGAACATTGGAAAACTTTTAGACTTTAGCTTTGTTAAAATCTTTGCTTAGTTTTCATTGGTGTTTGCTTAAAAACACCTTTTAAGAGGTTTTCTTTGATCACACAAGAGTTTAAGTTCAGATTGTTTATGCTGTATTTGAACGTGCTGTAAAATATATCGTTTCTGAATAGCTGTTACCATTTCTGCCTATGATCATACAGAATTTTCTTACCTTCCAGCACATCCACTGTGTACCCCTCCCCCTCCCCCCCCTCCCTTGCACTCTTGGTAGGTTTTAGATGTTGCAAGGAAACAGGCCTTGGCAGTAGTCCGCTTTGAATTAGAAATAATTGGCAACTTGACTCTTTAATGTTTTTTTGGGTTTTTTTGGAGAGAGAGATAACTTCCCTCCCATTTTTTTGGATTGAGAATAACTTACCTCCCATTTCCTCTTCTGACTTCTGTTACTGTCCTGTATTTTAATAAACCCTGCATATTATTTTGAACTCCATGAGATATTAAATGTATACCTTAATAAGGGTAATTAGTTACAGAACCATAGCCTAGAAGAAGTATTTCTTCAATGTTTATATAAAGTAAATACATTCAATGAGAATCCATAAATTGAACTAGAAGCCTCAAACTTGTTTTCTTTACACAAAGATTTCATCAGAGGTATGCTCTTTCCCATAGTTGAGTCCCTTGCATGAAGCTTGTGTTAGCTATTGAACAAAGAATTGACCAAAACTAGAGAAAACTAGTGATAACAAATTTAGACTGGACATTTCTTCTTCTTGCTTGATTTTATTTTGATCATATTTGGATTACCCTCAAGGTATTCTACAGCAAAGCACACTGATACTGGCCATTTTGAGTATTTGGCGTGGCGCTATTTAACTTGTTTTCATTTATTTTGAGAGAGAGCATGGGGGCAGGCAGAGACACTGGGGGAGAGAATCCTAAGCAGGCTCTGTGCTGCCAGCAAAGAGCCCAATGCTGGGCTCAAACTCATGAGCCATGAGATCATGATCTGAGCCAAAATCAAGAGTTGGACGTTTAACGTACTGACACCCCTGGCACCCCCCCAGTCTCAATTGTTGTAAGGGAGAAATGGAATTATCTTTCATAGTCCGTGGCACTGAATCGTGGTCTAGGCACTCATTAGATGGATAATCTTGGGTAACTCGTGTGAACTACTTTCAAAAATGAGAACCCAGAGCCAAGTCCCTGGATGGTTCGGAGGATTTATATAGAAACTTGCCAATATGCCTGATGCCATAGCTAACTGTAGGGTGCATTTTTTCACATTTTAGTTGCTCTGAAATTGGAGTATATCTGGGTTTTGTGTGTGTGTGTGTGTGTGTGTGTGTGTGTGTGTGTGTGTGTGTGTGTGTGTGTTTAAGTGTTTATTTTGAAAGCACAAGCAAGGGAGGGACTGGGGAGATAGAATTCCAAGCAGGCTCTCCTGTCGGCACAGAGCCTGATGTGAGGCTCAATCTCAAACCATTGAGATCATGACCCAAGCTGTATTCAAGAGTCGGGACTCTAAACTGAGCCACTCAGGTGCCCCAAATTAGAGTATATCTTAACAGTCCATGCCCTCTTAATTTCTGGTATCCCAGCAATACCACTTTCTCCACATGTGAACTTAGTCATCGGCTTTTGTGTGTATTAGTTTAATTGCTAAGTGTCTTCAGAAGGAGGTCCAACATCAAAATGTTAACTTGTATGTACAAAAAGGCACACAGAAGCAGCAGGGCATAAACGTTATTAAGGAAGGATATCTTATTGTTCAAAGGGTAACCACAATTCTGTATTTTTGTGCAAAGTGGCAACCAAATTTTTCTCGAGGCCTGAGCAAGGGAGCTGTCCATATCTGTAATGCAAGGAATTGTCTACCAAATACCAAGCAATGCATTTTTATTCATGAAAAGTGTGAACAGATGGATGAAATTTCAAAAAGAGGCTGCTGTAGCCAATTTATGCATTTTGCAGGACTATCAGATACACTGAGTTGGCAGTGTTTTCTCATTCTTGGTACGTGTTGCAGCTGATGTCCTCTTCGAGTTGTAATAAAGAAGTGAGTAAATCACGTGTGAGTTCAGTCTTCACAGGCATTTCCTTATCTCACTTGGAGTCTAATTATTTTGGTAGGCTTACATAGGATGCAGACATTTCATGTTTGATGCCAGCACAGATAGAAAAGCATGGGTTTGAAAAACAGATTATTAAAATACCAAGAGGAACTAAATGGTCGATTTGGTAGTGTGTGTTCAGTTTTCCTCCAAAAAAGTTAACAGCAGAATTCATTCTGTAAAGATGTGAAGGTAAATCTTTATGGAAAAGAGGTTCATAAAAGAATCCGTCACAGGCTGCTATGAAACATACAACTCTGGGTCTCAGGTTGTGAGTTCAAGCCCCACATTGGGCTTACTTAAATAAAGGGGCATCCGGGTGGCTTAGTCGGTTCAATGTCTGACTGTTGATTTTGACTCAGGTTGTGATCTCATGGTCGTGAGTTAAGCTCCATGCTGAGTGTGGAGTCTACTTCAAATTCTCTGCCCCTCCATCACTCGCGAACACACGTGCTCTCTTTATCTCAAACTAATAAACTGTAAAATAAAAGTACATAAAGCATGTTTACCTACTACTTGTTAGTACTTTTTTGCTTAAGATTTTATTTTTAACTAATCTCTGCACCCAACGTGGAGTTTTAATTTAACAACCCTGACATCAAGAGTTGCATGTTCCACCAACTGAGCAAGCCAGGTGCCCCTATAAATAGTACTTTTGATAAGTGCTATTCTGATAAAGTTTCCCTTACCATCTTTTGTTTTTTTTTTTTTTGTTTGGCAGTTCACATTTTTAAATATTTACTTATTTTTGAGAGAGAATGTGAGCCGGGGAGGGGCAGAGAGAGGGAGACAGAATCCAAAAGTAGGCTCCAAGCTCTGAGCTCTTAGCATAGAGCCCAAAACAGGGCTTGAACTCAAAAACTGTGAGATCCTGACCTGAGCTGAAGTTGGACACTGAGCCACCCAGGTGGCTCTTCCTTATCTTTTGTGCTTTCCATCTCTATGAGACATGCTGGGTAAATTCAAAAAATTAACAGTAATTCCATAATCTCTAGTCCATGTTCAGGTTTCCCCAAGAGTTCCAAAGAATGTCTTTCATGGCCTGTGTTCTTCCAAATGGGAGTTCAACTTAGGTTTATGTTTTTTGCATTTATAGTTAATGAGTTTTTAACTTTAGTGGTATTTTTTTACTTAAAATTTGTATTTGGTTATTTTTTCATTATTTTTTAAAAGTGTCTTATTTGTCACATGTGTTATAGCATAGCTTGCATTTTATATCCTCCACAACTCAGACTGATAAAAACCTTCTGCCCTACCTCTCCACTGGTAACCTTTAAAATTTCATTGTGGGGGCCCTAGGGAAAAAACAGTGGCTAGCAAAGTGTTAGTATAGTAGTCCCCCTTTATCTGGGTTTCACTTTCTGTGGTTTCAGTTACCAGAGATCAGCTGCGGTCCGGAAGCACGTGATCCTCCTGACCAGTGCTCAGAAGGTCAGTAGTAGCCTAACGCTAAGTCATAATGCCTGCATCATTCACTTCCCTTTATTTTCACATCTCACATTATCACAAGAAGGGTGAGTACAGAACAATAAGATAATCTGAGAGAGACCACATTTATTAACTTTTTTAAGGAATGTTTATAATTGTTCAATTTTATTCTCAATCTCTTACTGTGCCTAAGTTTTAAATTGAACTTTATCATAGGTATGTATGTATAGGGAAAAAATCTAGGATTTGATACTATCTGTGGTTTCAGGCATCTCCTGGGCATCTTGGGACATATTCCCCTCAGATAAGGTGGCACTGTTGTATATTTAAGAGAGATATATTATAACATATTGTTATATATATTTTTTAATTTAATATTTTTTTTGAGAGAGAGAGTGTGCAAGTTGGGGGAGAGGGGGAGAGAGAGAGAATCTTAAGAAGGCTCCCTGCTCAGCTTGGAGGCCCACATGGGGCTTGAACCCATAACCCTAGGATCATGACCTGAGCCAAAACAAGAGTGTTGGGTGCTCAACCTTAAGGGACTGAGCCATCCAGGTGTTCCTAAGAGAACGTTCTTATAAATAAACATTTTAATGTGGTTCCCCCCTCCATGTAACAAAAGTAATGACAATGTTTATTTTCCACTTGTGTCAGTGAAGTCCAGAGTTATTATAATATAGACCTTATGAAGCTAAGCTTTATGATATCACTAGAATTCTGGCAATTTAGGAATTTTTTCTATACCCAACATCAAATATGGCTGCAGGAATTTCAGCTACTGCATTTGCATTCTAGACAGGGAAAAAGAAACTTCCCCTTTTAAGACTTCAAGTCTCAGAAACAGAACACTTCCAAGTACATCTCCATACCCCACCCAACAAGAGAAGCTCAGAAATACAATCTTAAACTTGGATGCTTTGCTGTTCTGAATAAAATCGGCACTCTATTTAAGAGGAGGGGATTGGGTGTCTGGGTGGCTCAGTCAGTTAAGTGTCTGACTCTTGGGTTTTTGGCTCAGGTCATGACCTCACGATTTGTGATTTCCAGCCCCATGTTGGGCTCTGCACTGCCAATGTGGAGCCCGATTGGGATTCTCTGTGTCTCCCTCTCTCTGCCCCTCTCTCAAAATAAAAACACTTTTAAAAATAAATAAATACAATTAAGAGGAGGGGGGAGAGTGAATTGAAGAAACTAGCATCCTCTACCACAAGTTCAAAAAGTATTAAGTGAAAATAAAGGACAAAAGGCAGTTGACTCCATGGGAAAGGCAAAATCTTCCCTAAGCATTCAAGTACTGATAATGCCAAAGAAATTGCTCCTGTGGCAGTGACAGCTGCCTTTGTCATTCACTGACCATGATTTGAAAAAAGCTCCATCTCTACAGGGTGGCAGACAAAACCATTTATTTACTTCTGGTCTTTGTTACTAATTGCTGTGTCCGTTTTCAAGATAAGTAAAAAGAGTATTAAAACTAATATCCTGACTTTACAAATGAAAACTTCAAAAGCTTCCTAAAGGAAAGGAGAACTTACAGAGTTTGGAGGGGAAAGGGTCCTAAGAGTTGGGGAAGTTTATTTGGGCAGTCTTTTATTTCCATTGCAAAAAAAGGCCTTTTGGAAAAACGGATTTTGAAAATTCCAAAATCCTTTCCGTGGTGCACTCGTAACTGACCTAATGCCCAAACAGTACCACTGCTCTCTCTACTGTGTTTGGATACCCAAGAAAATTGTGTCTTTTACCCAGAGTTTGCCAACTAAACTAGGCTTTTCTCTTCTGACATGGAAGCCACTTGATCCACTTACAAAACTTTCTTTAGGGCACCTTGCTGGCTTGATTGACAGAGCATGCAACTCTTGATCTCAGGGTTGTGAGTTTGAGCCCCACGTTGAGTGTAGAGATTACTTAAAAAAAAAAAGAAAAGGAAAGAAAAAGAAAATCTTCCTTTGTCCTCTCACCCTAGGAGGATTTCTTTGGAGCCTATTATGGGTCAACATGCACTTAAATTATTAAGTCTCTCTTCTTAGCATATTGAACAAGACTAGAGTTTTATGCAAGCTAGGATATACTATATTTTGTACTACAGGAGGAGTACATAAGAGATCCAGCTTGAACATTAATTCTCTGAACTTGGTACCTTAACAAGTCTCTGACCCAGAATGTCCTTTTCCCTGGGTCTTGAGTCTCATACACTGCTGAGATCAGATCTTCAAAATGAGATCAGCCTTATTCAATATGTCCAATCAGTTAAGAGCAAACTATTCTTTTTTTTTCTTTAAGTTTATTTATTTTGAGAGAAAGAAAGAGTATGAACAGGGGAAGAGCAGAGAGAGGGAGAGAGAATCCTAAGCAGGCTCCATGCTCAGCGCAGAGCCCGATGTAGGGCTCAGTCTCACGAACCTCAAGATCATGACCTGAGCCAAGGTCAAGATTCAGACGTTTAACCAACTGAGACATCAATGGGGACATCTTTAAAAAATAATAACATCATGGGGTGCCTGGGGGGCTCAGTCAGTTAAGCGTCGGTCTCTTGGTTTCAGCTCAGCTAATGATCTTGCATTTTTGTGAGTTCAAGCCCTGAGTGGGGCTCTACGCTGGCAGCACAGAGTCTCCTTGGGATTTTTCTCTCTCCCCATCTCTCACTCTGCCCCTCCCCCACTTGTGCTATCTCTGTCTCTTTAAAAATAAATAAACACATTTAAAAAAATAATATCATGATACTATTCAACAATTTAAAAGAAAGAAACCTGCTGATACATGCAACAAAAGGGATACATCTCAAAAACAATATGTAGGTGAAGTAAGCCAGACATTAAGGAGTATATATGTACAGGAGCACCTGGGTGGCTCAGGTTTAGCCTCTGACTCTTGGTTTCGGCTCAGATCATGATCTCACGGTTCATGAGTTCTAGTTCTACATCAGTAGAACTGACTGTGCAGAGCCTTGGAATTCTCTCTCTCCCTCTGTCTCTGCCCCTCTCAAAATAAATAAACTTAAAAAAGGAATTACATATGTACAATTGCATTACTATGGTATTCATGAACAGACAAAACTAATGTAAGATAATAGAAAGTGATTATATGGGTGTTGTACAACTTTCAAATTAATCAAAATGATACCTGATCTGTGCATTTTATTTACATTAATTGTACCTTAATTGAAAACTGCAATAAAAGTTAAAATATAAAGCATGTTTCTATGCATGCAGTCTACTTGTACAATAAACCATTAGGAATAATGACCTCCAAGAGTTTAATCAATATAGTGATAAAAACAACAAAAAAGGTGTGTATTTACCTATGTTTGTATATATTTAAATGTTTATTTTTGAAAGCGAGAATGCATGCAAGTGAGCGCACCCATGCACGCATGTGAGCAGGGGAGGGGGCGGAGAGAAAGAGGGAGACAGAGGATCCAAAGAGGACACTATGCTGCCAGCAGGAACCCAATGTGGGGCTCAAACTCATGAATAGTGAGATCATGACCTGAGCTGAAGTAAGTAGTTTAACCGACTGAGCCACCTATAGGCACCCCTGTTAATATATGTCTAAATGTATATATTTAGAGTACATACAAATTGACTTTTTAATTGGATAGTTAAGTGAAATTGGACACTCAGATGTAAAATATTTTTTTAACAAAGACTTCCAAAAAATAGAATGTACATATAGTGTATCATTACAGTCTAGATTATAAGAAAACTTACAGAAAAACATATATCAAGATGATAAAATTCCATCATTATGGATGAGACTTCAGGGGCGCCTGGGTGGCTCAGTCGGTTAAGCATCCAACTTTGGCTCAAGTCATGATCTTGCAGTTGTGAGCTCACGCCTGGTGTCAGGCTCTGTGCTCACAGCTCAGAGCCTGGAACCTGCTTCGGATTCTGTGTCTCCCTCTCTCTCTGCCCCTCTCATGCTCTGTCTGTCTCAAAAATAATGAAACATTAAAAGAAAAATTTTTAATGAAATAAAAAAAGTTAAAGCATTGTAATTATTTACCTTAAAAATGGAGAAAAAATATTTAAAATTATTTATTGAAGTTCAAAGCAAAGCTTTAAGATAATTTAAGGTTATTACTGATCTTATGAAGATACTAGAAACATCTAAAATAATATTGAATTTTGCTGTTGCTATAGTAAAAATGAGTTCATTGAGAAACTTTACATAAGATTCTGATTGAATTTTACACAGAACAAGCCAGTGTTAGAGAGACAATCTGGATTTTCAGCCGAAAGTTTAGAAGACTTTTTAGATATTTTAATTCGGCACTAATTCACTGTATTCACCTATCTCTGGATGATGTAATAAAAGATGTAAATCAAATCACTTTATTATTTTTTTTAACTTTATTGATTCATTTTGAGAGAGTGCACACGTGAGTGGGGTAGGGGCAGAGAGAGGAAGAGAGATCATGACCTGAGCCAAGATCAAGATTGGACACTTAACCGACTGAGCCAGCCAGGAGCCCCTAAAATAAATCACTTTAAATAGTGTTGAATGTTTGATTTTCTACCATATATAAAATAATCAAGGGGCGCCTGGGTGGCGCAGTCGGTTAAGCGTCCGACTTCAGCCAGGTCACGATCTCGCGGTCCGTGAGTTCGAGCCCCGCGTCAGGCTCTGGGCTGATGGCTCGGAGCCTGGAGCCTGTTTCCGATTCTGTGTCTCCCTCTCTCTCTGCCCCTCCCCCGTTCATGCTATGTCTCTCTGTGTCCCAAAAATAAATAAAAAACGTTGAAAAAAAAATTAAAAAAAAAATAATAATCAAGGAGAATTAAATTATATGGTTGAAAAGCGGGAATTGGGGTGCCTGGCTGGCTCAGTCAGTGGAGCTTGAAACCCTTGATCTCGGAGTTGTGAGTTCAAGCCCCTCATTGGATGTAGAGATTGCTTAAAGATAAAATTAAGGGGCATCTGGGTGGCTTAGTCGGTTAAGCATCTGACTCTTGGTTTCAGCTCAGGTTATGATCTCGTGGTTTGTGAGCTCAAGCCCTGCATCAGGCTCTGTGCAGGCTTGGAGCCTGCTTGGGATCCTTTCCCTCTCTCACTCTGCCCTCTCTCTCTCTCTGTCTCTCTCTCTCTCTCTCAAAATAAATACACCTAATTTTTTTTTAATACGTAAAAATAAAATCTTAGAAAAGAAAAGCAGGGAATTGAAATAAGACATATCAGAAGAATATTTGGACCTGGATGACATCCTATGCTGCAAAACCTTAAAAGGCTGTTCAGACATCAAGTCAAGCCTTGTATATTTGGTTTAATAGAAATTATGAAATTGAAGTAAACCTTTGGAAAATGAAATTTTCTTTAAAGATTTGGCTCTAATAATAAAAAAAAAAAAGATTTGACTCTAATAAACAGTATTCTAACAGATGTGATTTTTTTTTCCCCTAGCTTCACTGGAAGATAGTTTTGGTTATTAAGGCTGACAGGTTAATCCAATAATTGGTAAAAATGATTAAATACATAAAATTAAAGAAAGGAAACTATAAAAGACAAGTAAAAGATGTTACAGAAATGAAGAAATATGAAATATAAAACAAATACTCGATTCTATGAAAATTAAATTATCCAAGAAATTATATGAACATGCGTTGTTGTTTGATCATTAAAGTGAAATGAAAAATACAATGAAATTTCAAATTCTTTCAATCTTGGCCAAATTATAATTATGATGTGTTGGGGATTGAAGGTGAACAAGAATTGGGGCGCCTGGGTGGCGCAGTCGGTTAAGCGTCCGACTTCAGCCAGGTCACGATCTCGCGGTCCGTGAGTTCGAGCCCCGCGTCAGGCTCTGGGCTGATGGCTCGGAGCCTGGAGCCTGTTTCCAATTCTGTGTCTCCCTCTCTCTCTGCCCCTCCCCTGTTCATGCTCTGTCTCTCTCTGTCCCAAAAATAAAATAAAAAAAAAAAAAAAATGTTGAAGGTGAACAAGAATCAATAATATTAAGCTAAGTAATTAGTTATGGGATTCTAATAAATGACTTTTTGACTTAGTTGATAGTAAAACTATTATACATAGATTTCAGTATTATAAAGATTAAAACATTTCTTTTTTATTTTTGAAAGAGTACAAACAGGGGAGGGGCATAGAGAAAGTGGGGAACAGGGAATCTGAAGCGGGCTCTGTGCTGACAGCCGTGAGCCCAACGTGGGGCTTGAACCCACGAACCATTAGATCGTGACTGAGCTGAAGTTGGACGCTTAACTGACTGAGCCACCCAGGTGCCCCTATGTTTTTTTATTTTTAAGTAATCTCTATACTCAGCATAGGATCAAGAGTCATATGCTCTACCAACTGAGCCAGCCAGGTACCCCAGTTTGAACATTTTCAAAGCATTTTTTTCCTTTTTTTTTTTTTTTTAACATTTATTTATTTATTTTTGAGAGACAGAGGAGTGAGAGAGGAGCAGAGAAAGAGGGAAACAAAGAATCCGAAGCAGGTTCCAGGCTCTGAGCTGTCAGCACAGAGCCTGACGCGTGAGATCACGGTCTGAGCTGAAGTCAGACGCTTAACCGACTGAGCCACCCAGGTGCCCCTCAAAGTATTTTTTAATATAATTCCGTAGAAGCTGAGCTCTAAATTCTCTACGTCTTGAAACTATATCATTGACTCTTGATTGAAGGAGGAAGTTTTTGGAAGAGTCTGACTATTCCCTGTGTTAAACCATTGCAGGGCTACATTTATCTAAGTAACAATTGTATCAAACAAAAAATAACATGATAATTTCTCAAAATCAACCAAAGACTTGGTAATTAGGAAAATAATTTCTTAAATTATTATTTTTTTTTAATTTTTTTTTTTAACGTTTATTTTATTTTTGAGACAGAGACAGAGCATGAATGGGGGAGGGTCAGAGAGAGAGGGAGACACAGAATAGGAAGCAGGCTCCAGGCTCTGAGCCATCAGCCCAGAGCCTGACGCGGGGCTCGAACTCACGGACCGTGAGATCGTGACCTGAGCCAAAGTCGGACGCTCAACCGACTGAGCCACCCAGGCGCCCCATGGAAAATAATTTCATAGGACACTTGGGTGGCTCAGTTGGTTAAGTGTCTGACTTCGGCTCAGGTCACGAGCTCATGGTCCGTGAGTTCGAGCCCCATGTCGGGCTCTGTGCTCAGAGCCTGGATCCTGTTTTGGATTCTGTGTCTCCCTCTCTCTCTGCCCCTCCCCCGCTCATGCTCTGTCTCTCTCTGTTTTTCAAAAATAAATAAAACATTAAAAAAATTAAAAAAAAAAAAAGATGATTTTATTTCTTTTAGGTGCCTGGGTGGCTCAGTCCCTTAAGTGTCTGATTTGTGCTTGGGTCATGATCTCATGGTTCATGGGTTCGAGTGCCACATTAGGCTTGCTGCTGTCAGCACAGAACCTGCTTCAGATCCTCTGTCTCCTTCTCTCCCCCACTTGAGAGAGTGCTCTCTCTCTGTCTTTTATTTTCATTTATTTATTTTACTTGAGAGAGAGAGAGAGAGAGTCCCCATGGGGAGGGGTGGGTAGAGGGAGAGAGAAAGAGAATCTCAAACAGCACAGAGCCTGACTCTGGGATCAATCCCGTGACCCTGGGATCATGACTTGAACCGAAACTGAGAGTTGGATGCTCAACCAACTGACCCACCCAGGCACCCCAAGATTTTGGTTTTAAAAGGTCTCTACACCCAATGTCGGCCTGAACGCACAACCCCGAGTTCAAGGGTCACACACTCCACAACTGAGGCAGCCAGGGGCCCATCTCTTTTTTTTTTTAAGGTGGCTTTTTGAGGGACGCCTGGGTAGCTCAGTGGGTTAAGCGACCGACTTCAGCTCAGGTCATATCTCAGTTTGTGAGCTTGAGCCCCACATCAGGCTCACTACTGTCACTGCAGAGCCTGCTTCAGATCCTCTGTCCTCCCCTCTCTCTTCCACTCCCTCCCCCTCAAAAATAAACATGTAAAAATAAATAAAGTGGCTTGTTGACTGGGATGTTTTGAGAATTTTCAAAGACAGAAGTGAGTCTGATAAAAACTACAAATTACCTTGCTTTCATTTAGTGCTTTATCCATTTGACTCTGCTGTATTTTCAAATTGCACATTTTCATCTTCATATGCTTCTTTGCTGTTATTGCAATTTGTCTGGGATCTTTCAAATCAGTTGAATAGCTAATAGCGTCCACACATCACAAGTGAATTCACAGTCTCATGTTATCTTCTAAACTTATCTAACGAACTGCAAGTTTGCCGTCATTCTCTGCAACCCAAAAGTGGGTTGGTGGCCTTATGGTCGTGGCCAGACTGCTATGGCAGCAATATGAGCCCCTGAGATTCCTGAGGAAGTCAAGTTCAGGAAAATGCTTGGTGAGTAAATGTTCTTCAATTCTACAAATGTGTACAGACTAATTATATGCTGGGTCCTGCAGTTGCAACAATGAGTAAAGTAGCTAGGGCCCTACTACCTGAGACACAGATAAATATTAAAGTGCTAAGTGCTAAGATAGGGGCAGGCACAAGCTGCTGTGGGGTATGAAGGAGGGGCGCCTGACTCAGAAGTGACTGGCTATGTTGGGGAAGGCAGGGAACATTATTTTGAATAGCCTTAAAAAGTACCACCAAGAAGTCAGTTTTTCATGAAGAAGACAGAAAGGGCAAACAGGAGGAGAAAACAGCAAGAGTAAATGACCCAAAGCAGAGTGTCATGATGTGTCTGGGAACACAGAAGTGAAAAGAAGGAGGCAGAGCGTGACTCTTCACCTTCCAGTCGGCAATCCCACTAGGCAGATCAGGTTTTCACTTGCCTGTAGTGACAGAATTAAGGAGTGACAGAGCAGCTAGGATGCAAATCCAGACCTTCTGGCCCCATGTACACTTTACACCATTGTTACCTAGGCACAATACAGTCCGAGAGAGGAGGACTATTCTGAGTTAACATCTAACAGGAATACAAATACAGTGTTACAATAGTGCTTTGATGTCAGATCTGTCTGAAAGTGATGGCATAAAGTCTTTTAACAGTGATCTGTGGCTCGGGTGCCTAGCTGGCTCAGTTGGTGGACTGTGTGATTCTTGATCTTTGGGTTGTGAGTTTGAACCCCACGATGGGTGTAGAGATTACTAAAAAAAATAAATAAGCTTTAAAAAATAAACAAACAATGAGATAGCGTTTCACAAAGAGATTAAAAAAGTCTGGTAAGACCAAGTTTGGTGAGGATGAGAAGAAACAGAAAGTGTTGTGTTTGCTGTGGAGAGTATGAAGTAGTGAATCCACTTTGGAGGGCAATTTAGCAATACCTAGAAAAGCCGAATGGGTATATATCCTCAATCCAGCAATTCCAATTATAGGTATATATTCCCGAGATTCTTCTGCACACATATCCAAGGAGACATGAACAAGAATGTTCATTTCACCATTGTTTCCAATAGCAAGAACTGGAAATAAACTAAATGTCCAACAGGGGAATGGACAAATTGTGATATATTCATATACAGGGACACCATACATGAGTTAAAATGAATGGGTCAGGGACACCTGGCTGGGCTCATTTGGTAGAGTGTGCGACTCCTGATCTCAGGGTGGTGAGTTCCAGCCTCATGTTGGGGTAGAGTTTACTCAAAATAATTTTGTTTAAGAGCATGTGGGTGGCTCAGTCGGCCAAGCATCTGACTTTGGCTCAGGTCATGATCGCATGGTTCGTGAGTTCGAGCCCTTCATCAGGCTCTGCACTGACAGCACAGAGCCTGCTTCGGTTCCTGTCCCACTCTCTCTCTGCCCCTCCCCAGCTCGTGCTTTCTCTCTGTCTCAAAAATAAATAAAAACATCAAAAAAAATCAAAATAATTTTTAAAAAAGTATGTGTTAAAAAGGGGTGCCTGGCTGGCTCAGTCAGAAGAGCAAGGACTCTTGGGGCACCTGAGTGGCTCAGTCGGTTAAGCATCTGACTTCAGCTCAGGTCATGATCTTGTAGTTTGTGAGTTTGAGCCCCATGTTGGGCTCTGTGCTGACAGCTCAGAGCCTGGAGCCTGCTTCAGAGTCTGTGTCTCCTTCTCTCTCTGCCCCTCCCCCACTTGTGCTGTCTCTCTCTCCCTATCAAAAATAAATAAATGTAAAAAAAAAAAAATTAAAAAAAGAGCATAGGGCTCTTGATCTTGAGGTTGTGGGTTCAAACCTCAGTCTGGGTGTAGAGATTACTAAAAAAAATAATAAACTTAAAAATATAATATTTGTTTAAAAAATTAAAATAGAATGAACTAAGCTACATCAGTCAATAAGCATAAATTTAAAAAATATGTTGAGTGAGGATGGGTCACCTGGGTTGCTCAGTTGGTAGAGCATGGGACTCTTGATCTCAGGCTCCTGAGTTCAAGCCCCACATACAACTTAAATTAAAAAGATAGGGGCACCTGGGTGTCTCAGTCAGTTAGGTGTCTGACTCTTGATTTTGGCTCAGGTCATGATTTTATGGTTCATGAGATTGAGCCCCATGTCAGGCTCTGCACCTGCTTGGGATTCTCTCCCCCTCTCTCTGGCCCCTCCCCACCTCTCAAAATAAATAAATAAACTTCATAAATAAATAAATAAATAAATAAATAAAATAATATGTTGAGTGAAAAAACCAATTTGCAAAACATGTAAGGTATGCCATCTACATAAAACTTGAAAAATAAAACACATTGTGGGGGCGCCTGGGTGGCTCAGTCGGTTGAGCGTCCGACTTCGGCTCAGGTCACGATCTCACGGTCCGTGAGTTCGAGCCCCACGTCAGGCTCTGGACTGATGGCTCAGAGCCTGGAGCCTGCTTCCTATTCTGTGTCTCCCTCTCTCTCTGACCCTCCCCCGTTCATGCTCTGTCTCTCTCTGTCTCAAAAATAAATAAATGTTAAAAAAAAAATAAAAAAAACCACATTGTGCTATATATTTTTAATTAATACAATCCTTTGGATTAATAATATAAAGACATGTGTGGGTATGGAAAAATGCCGAATTTAGATAAGAGATTATGATTACTTGGGGAGGTGGGAGGGAGAAGGGCTAATGGAATAGGGAGATAGATGTTTTATTTCATTAAGAAAAATAAAGCAAATATGGATAAAGAACTTAATAGAAGAGTGGTTGATAAAATGGTATTTGTGTTATTGTCTGTATTGAAATACTTTACAAAATTTTGAAAAACAAGGAAACTAACAGTTTATCTGTAACATGAGGGTGTTGCCTTATCAATGTTTTCTAAAACACTAGTTTGCAGCCCATTAGAATGTTGTGAAATCAATTTAATATTTTTTAATTACTAATTTTTTTATTTTTTATTATTTGACATGTAACATTGTATAATTTTAAAGCTTTTTAAAATGTTTTATTTATATTTGAGATTGGGGAGAAGCAGAGACAAAGAGGGACAGAGGATCCGAAGCAGGCTCTGAGCTGATAGCACTGAGCCTGATGCTGGGCTGGAACTCACAAACCTTGAGATCATGACCCAAGCTGAGATCGGATGCTCAACCAACTGACCCACCCAGGTACCCCTAACATTGTGTAAATTTTAAGTGTACAACATGGGGGTGTTGTCTGTATTCATTCTAATGTACATTAGATCTACAGTACTTATTTACCAATGGATGCAATTTTGTACTCTGAAACATCTCTCCTATTCCCATACCTCTCAGCCCATGGCAATTAGTTTTACTCTGTTTTTATGAGTTTGGCTCTTTTAGATTCCACATATAAGTTATATCGTACAGTATGTCTTTCTCTGTCTGACTTATCTCAACATAATGTCTATAAGGTTCATCCAAGTGCTGCAATGGCAGGATCTCCTTTCTCAAGGCTGAGTAATATTCCGTTGTATGTATATACCACATCTTTATTCATCCACTGACAGACGCTTAGGTTGTTTCCGTATCTTGGCTATTGTGAATAATGCTGCAATATACCTGGGAAACTTTTCATTTCCTTTGGGTATATACCTAGAAGCTGATTTGCTGTATCATATGGTAATTCCATTTTTTAAATTCTTTGAGGAGCCTCCATATTGTTTTCCATAGTGGCTGAACCCAGTTACATTCCTATCAACAGTATACAAGGGTTCCCTTTTCTCCACATCTTTGCTAACATTTATCTCTTGTCTTCTTATGCTATCCATTCTAATAGGTATGAGGTGATATCTCACTATGGTTTTGATTTACATTTCCCTGATGACTGGAGATGCTGAGCATCTTTACATGTACCTGTTGGCCATCTGGAGGTCTTCTTTGAGAAAAAAATATTTAATTTCTTTGCCTATTTTTTTTCTAGATTTTATTTATAAACAAGCTCTACACCCAACATGGGGCTCGAACTTACAACTGAGAGATCAAGAGTCGCATGCTCTATTGACTGAGCCAGCCAGGTGCCTCTCTCTGCCTATTTTTAAATCAGATTTTGTAGTGTTGTTATTAAGTCGCATGAGTTCTTTATTTTGAATATTAACCTTTTATGCCGTGTATGCTTTACAAACATTCTCTCCCATTCAGTAGGTTGTCTTTTCATTTTGTTGATTGTTTATTTTGTTGTGTAGAAGATTTTAAGTTTGATATAGTTCCACTTGT